>NC_053394.1:207651663-208880413 GCF_905171765.1 Bufo bufo | reverse complement strand
CCCTGACCCCCTCCTGTGCCCGATATACAGGTAGGCTACTCCCTGGGGCACAGAGGGTTAAGGCTGCCTGCTGTAACTCTATCTGATCCTGGCTCCCTGTGCCAAGGTGTCTGGGTGACCCCGAGGTGACCCGCCAGCTGACCACTCCACAGAGGGTTTCATGTGTGCCTTGCCCCAGGACTGCATAGCAATTGAGTTTAGACTGTGAACGATCTATTTCCTTAAAGTGAATGACTCTTTTGAAACGCACTGTCTCCCCCTTCCTTCTCCCTCTCCTTCCCTTCAAGTCACACCAGCCTTGTAATCAGCAACAAAAGCTGACATAAATCAGGAGCGGATTGACAGCGGCTGACAAATAACTGACTGATGGCGCAGGAGTCACATTGACAATTGATGGAGGGGAGGAGAGCTGAAGGAATAAGGCTGCTCTATTGGAAACATGTGACTCGCACATTCCCGGCCCTTAGCATTGGTCTCATGGTGTCATCACAAGCCTCTCTGGCCAAGCCTTCCTGGATTCCATGGTTTCAGACACATCCCAGGCGAGAAAACCTGGGCGGTAGGGTGGAAAGGTACCGTCAGCATAGGTCTGCCAGCTCGGTGTGCCCTCTGTGGGTGCGGGGGCAGGTACCATGCATGTCCTAGCATGACACCGGAGAGAAGCATTTCACTGGGAATCGAATAGCTTTCAGACAGGTATACCTCTGGGGTTAAAGGGGTTGTCTCCCTTCAGTCAGTGGCATTTAGCACGTAGAGAAAGTTAAATACAAGCCACTTACTAATATATTGTCATTGTCCATATTACTTCCTTTGCTGGCTGGATTCATTTTTCTATCACATTATACACTGCTCATTTCCATGGTTACAGACCACCCTGCAATCCAGCAGTGGTCGCCATGCTTGCACACTATAGGAATAGCTGCAGCACTGGTGTAACCATGGATACGAACAGCATGTAATGTGATGGAAAAATGAATCCAGCCAGCAAAGAAGCAATATGGACAATCACAATGCATTAGTAAGGGGCTTGTATTATAAATGCCACTTACTGAAGTGAGACAACCCCTTTAATGGAGGAAATGGAGGCTACTTGGCAACACAACAGATTGGGACACATTTACTAATTTGAAGCAGTTATGATAGTGGGCCCACATTTACGGACATGAGTGCACCTAAAGCCTGTCATAAATTGCACCTACTGAAAGGTGATGTAAAATAAGACAACAGTGTCTCCCCATGCGCCAAATCTACCAGACAAGGTAAGCCACTGGGATAAGTTTGGCGCACACTGGCTACATTAGTAAATAAAGATGGATAAAGACGTAGAGGAGGAGGAGGGTGACTGCCAGTTGTTTGGGCTCATTTATCAGCAGATCCCCTGATGTTTGCAGGATCTACACTGTGGCCACAGCTGTCCCCCAAAGCCCCTTGGGGGTAACAAGCGTTGTGTCAATGGCTATGGCAGTGACCCCGGCCAGTGTGTGACCCGCATTTCTGCCCCTTACAATATTCCTGGCAATTTCTATCTACTGTACTTCATATTTTAATAAACTTTTTTTTTTACATTTCTGGTTATTTTATGTTTCTATCCATATTAATATATATAATGCCAGTTTTCCACTAGCCAGTGTAGCTCACATACCTTTCAGCTGAACTGTGTAGACTGGGACCAGCTGTGCTGTGTAGACTGGGACCAGCTGAGCTGTGTAGACTGGGACCAGCTGAGCTGTGTAGACTGGGACCAGCTGAGCTGTGTAGACTGGGACCAGCTGAGCTGTGTAGACTGGGACCAGCTGAACTGTGTAGACTGGGACCAGCTGTGCTGTGTAGACTGGGACCAGCTGTGCTGTGTAGACTGAGACCAGCTGAACTGTGTAGACTGGGACCAGCTGAACTTTGTAGACTGGGACCAGCTGAACTGTGTAGACTGGGACCAGCTGTGCTGTGTAGACTGGGACCAGCTGTGCTGTGTAGACTGGGACCAGCTGAGCTGTGTAGACTGGGACCAGCTGAACTGTGTAGACTGGGACCAGCTGTGCTGTGTAGACTGGGACCAGCTGTGCTGTGTAGACTGAGACCAGCTGTGCTGTGTAGACTGAGACCAGCTGTGCTGTGTAGACTGAGACCAGCTGTGCTGTGTAGACTGGGACCAGCTGTGCTGTGTAGACTGGGACCAGCTGTGCTGTGTAGACTGGGACCAGCTGTGCTGTGTAGACTGGGACCAGCTGTGCTGTGTAGACTGGGACCAGCTGTGCTGTGTAGACTGGGACCAGCTGTGCTGTGTAGACTGAGACCAGCTGTGCTGTGTAGACTGGGACCAGCTGTGCTGTGTAGACCGGGACCAGCTGTGCTGTGTAGACTGGGACCAGTATTTAGACTCGGGTCAATATAGACTAGGTCTAATGGCTAACCTCCAGCACTCCAACTGTGGTGAAACTACAACTCCCAGCATGCTCCATTCATTTCCATGGAGTTCTGAGAACAACCAAACAAGTCTACATCTTGGGAGCTGTAGTTTTGCCACAGCTGGAGTGCTGGAGGCAGAGATCACCTCCTGCTGTAAGACTCCTTAAAGGAGAGCTTCTGCTGGTATGCTGCCATGTGCGATGAAGCTACCACCTAGAGCTAGCTCGGCTTACCGTCCAATGGTGTGGTGCATTCTCCCAGCGATGACATCAGCAGAGCTGAGGCTGCTGTACCATGACATCACTGGGTGCGGCGGCCTGACCTCTCCTCCAACCGAGACAGATGCGAGGGAGAAAAAGCAGCGCGGCGGGGACGTGAAGCAGAAAACGTAAACTGAAGCTTTGAGCGAAGAGGCGAAACCACTAGGAGGAGGGAGGGGGATCAGAGAGAAAGAGCAGAGCATTAGAGGCAGCGAGAAGGGGGACGTCACATCCCCTTGACCCTCCAATCACCTCGGGGTCCTATTTGATTGGAAGGCGGCAAAGGCTTTAATCTCAGCTCTAATTCCGAGGCGTTTGAAGTGAGTTTGTCTGGCAGAAGTGCGGCTGCTGCTCTCAGTGCGCGCTCTGCTCCGGGACTGGTCGCCTGCGGAGGCTCGCGCTGGATTGTACATGATCGGGCATCACCTCCTACGGATCTAGCCGCTGGAGCACACACTGCGCCGGACGAGCTGGACTGGAGTCGTTTTCTTACGGGAGCGGTTGTTGTCTTGCGAGCTCCGGGGTGCCTCTCCCCCTGCCTCCCGGTCACCCCAATGCCTGTGCGGGGGACATGATCTGCTCGCCACTGGCTTCTGCAAGTCGTGTGAGTCCTGAAAGCGGAGAGAGCTCGGGGACGAGAAGCGGATCCGCCTCGGCTAGTAACGGAGCGTTCGTGCACCGTGTGCCGCCCAGTGACCCCCTGCGCCAGGCCGGCCGGCTGCCCATCAAAGTGCTCAAGATGCTGACAGCCCGCAGTGGACACATCCTGCACCCCGAGTACTTGCAGCCCCTGCCCTCCACCCCGGTCAACACCATAGAGGTAAGACGAGCGGCCATAGTATGAGATACTGCGCCTTTCCTAGGATGTATTCCCATTCACATGCTCATGAAGATGTCGGGTTCTGGGTTATTCTTGTGATGTCAGGGGGTGGCGGGCTCTGGGGACAGTCCTGTTATTGGGGTGACACCTAACCAAGTCTAATTCCTCTCTCCTCTCCAGCTGGACGCCAAGAAGAGCCCCCTCGCCCTCCTGGCGCAGACCTGCTCCCAGATCGGGAAACCGGACCCTACGCCGTCCAAGCTTTCCTCGGTGACCGGATCCTCTGCGACCCCCGACAAGGAGGCGAAATCTGGGCCCCTGAAACTAAGTGACATCGGCGCCGAGGACAAGTCCAGCTTCAAGCCCTACTCCAAGGCCCCGGAGAAGAAGGAGTCGTCCGCCGGGGATAAGTCGGGATTCCGAGTGCCCAGCGCCGCCTGCCCTCCTTTCACCCCCAGGACTGGCAGCCCCAGCTCACCCCGCACCCCAACTCCCTCCTCGGAGCCCAAAACGTGCGGGGAGAGTGCGGACAAGAAGGAGACGGAGCAGTGCGCCAAGAGCAGCCAGTCTGAGGGCGGCAGGCACGGGAGGCTCAGCACGGAGCTGCCCCAGACTCACCCGGAGGGCGCGGCGGGGTGTAAGAGCCTGTCTGCGGCTCCCTCCCCCACCCCGGTCTCGTCCTCCTCCAGCTCCGTCCTGGGATCCGGCCTGGTGGCCCCGGTGTCTCCCTATAAGCCGGGCCACACGGTCTTCCCTTTGCCCCCGGCTGGCATGTCTTACCCAGGAACCCTCACTGGAGCCTACGCCGGCTACCCCCCGCAGTTTCTGGCTCATGGAGTTTCTCTGGACCACACCAAGGGGAATTCTTTAGTGGGTGCCCAGCTGAATAGCCTGGGATGTTCCAGCAAATCTGCCGCCTCTAGCCCCCTGACAGGGGCATCTCCACCCTCTGTAATGACTGCCAGCCTGTGCAGAGACCCTTACTGCCTCAGCTATCACTGCACCTCCCAGCTGGGCGCCAGTGCCACCTGCGGCCACGACCTGAAATCCGGATACCCACTTGTGTACCCCAGCCATGCTCTGCACGGGGTCTCCCCGCCATCTCTACCTGGGCACCCTCTCTACCCTTACGGGTTCATGCTTCCAAACGACCCCTTGCCGCATGTATGTAACTGGGTATCAGCTACGGGCCCTTGTGATAAGCGATTCTCCTCCTCCGAGGAGCTGCTTGGCCACCTGCGGACACACACCGCCTTCCCCGGAGCAACGGACAAATTTTTACCCGGGTACCCTAGTTCTTCATCCCTGGCAGCGGCTGCCATGGCCTGCCACATGCACATGCCACCCGCAGGGAACTCCCCCAGCCACCTAACCCTCCGTAGCCCTCACCACCACCCCTTGGGACTAAGCAGCAGTCGCTACCATCCATACTCTAAGAGTCCACTACCCTCAGGTGGTGCCCCAGTGCCAATGCCTGCAGCCACAGGACACTACTACTCGCCATATGCATTGTATGGCCAAAGACTAACCACAGCCTCTGCTCTAGGATACCAGTGACTTCCACCAGGGGGCGCTACCCCTGGTCATTACAGACGCTATTAAGTATTTTTCTTATTTTCTAATGAAAGAAATAAAAACCTAGATTTTGGTGTTCATCTGAGGACTGGATCCACGGACACTTATTTATTTCTGTTAGCTTCAAGCAGGACGCCTCATAAAGTGCATTTCTGGATAGGTAAAGTGGCATCTCCCGCCCCCCCCCCCCCCCCCCCTAGTGTTTTACAGGGCAGGGGCACAGTAAGGCATCATCTTCTCTCCGTGTTCCTTAGAAGAATGACTTATTTTCTTGTATTGTACCTTATTTCATGTCCCTCCATCCAGTGCATGTTTCTTACTAAACAGCCAGCAGTTTGTCACCATTTCCAGTTGCAGTTATTTTTAAGGTGTAATAAAACAAAAAAAGGAAGAAATTGGTATTTTTTTTTATGTATTCGGGAGGGGAAAAAAAGAACTAATTTTATTGCAAAAAAGCTAACAAAAAACCATCCCTAATTTGCCTTATTTAGTTCTGTCATTTCCACCCTCCAGCGGTCATTCTGCCTCTTGTACCAAACTCAGTGTATTGCTTTCCAATATTAAAAAAAGAACATTATATTTGCTTTACACACGGCTCCGTCTTTATTTGTACCGGGACACACATATCTATAGATCATATATCTATATATCCATATCTATAGATCATATATCTGTATGTTTAAATATAGCTATATATCATGTATCTATATATTTAAATATATCCATATCTATATATCATATATCTGTATGTTTAAATATATCTATATATCATATATCTATATATCATATATCTGTATGTTTAAATATATCTATATATTTTAATATATCCATATCTATATATCCATATCAATATATCTCATCTGCAGATTGTTCCCATTTCGAAGTCATTTACAGTTACAGGAGAGAAAAAGCCTCCAACTCCCAGGAAGGAGCCGGGAAATGTGCAGTTATATTTGTAGTGTCCTCTGTCGGTTTATTTCCCCCTCTCTGGGTACAGACCTGTAATAACCTAGAGCTGAATGCATGGTTTTCTACACCCGGAGTCCCAGAGCTGGGAAATAGAGAATACGACCTGTAATGGTGGCTTTGCTGGATGAGATAAGGTCCACACATACAGTAAGTGGCGCATTGTGGGAGGTTAGTTGTTAGGGTTTCACTCTTTTTGGGTTACTCACTGTGGACAAGTGTAATGTGTTCAGCTGTAATAACTGTATCTGTATATAGTGTCTCCTATGATGTATACAGACGTTAGATATGTGTCCTAGAAGCTGTGGACAGGGACTGCTCATAGAATTATCTGATGTCGCAGAAACTGTGGACAGGGACTGCTCATGGTCCTTCTCGCAGTGCATAATTACCTGATGTCCCAGAAGATGTGGTCACAGACTGCTCATAGTCATTACCTGATGTCCCAGAAGATGTGGTCATGGACTGCTCATAGTCATTACATGATGTCCCAGAAGATGTGGTCACGGACTGCTCATAGTCATTGCCTGATGTCTCAGAAGCTGTGGACAGGGACTGCTCATAGTCATTGCCTGATGTCTCAGAAGCTGTGGACAGGGACTGCTCATAGTCATTGCCTGATGTCCCAGAAGCTGTGGACAGGGACTGCTCATAGTCATTGCCTGATGTCCCAGAAGCTGTGGACAGGGGCTACTCATAGTCATTACTTGATGTCCCAGAAGCTGTGGACAGGGGCTGCTCATAGTCATTGCCTGATGCCCCAGAAGCTGTGGACAGGGTCTGCTCATAGTCATTGCCTGATGTCCCAAAAGCTGCGGGCAGGGTCTGCGCATAGTCATTGCCTGATTTCCCAGAAACTATGGACAAGGGCTTCTCATAGTCGCTACTTGATGTCCCAGAAACTGTGGACAAGGGCTGCTCCTAGTCATTGCCTGATGCCCCAGAAGCTGTGGACATGGGCTGCTCATAGTCATTACCTGATGTCCCAGAAGCTGTGGACAGGGGCTGCTCATAGTCATTTTCTGATGCCCCAGAAGCTGTGGACAGGGGCTGCTCATAGTCATTGCCTGATGTCCCAGAAGCTGTGGACAGGGGCTGCTCATAGTCATTTTCTGATGCCCCAGAAGCTGTGGACAGGGGCTGCTCATAGTCATTGCCTGATGTCCCTGAAGCTGTGGACAGGGACTGCTCATAGTCTTTGTCTGATGCCCCAGAAGCTGTGGACAAGGGCTGCTCATAGTCATTGCCTGATGTCCCAGAAGCTGTGGACAGGGGCTGCTCATAGTCATTGCCCGATGTCCCAGAAGCTGTGGACAGGGGCTGCTCATAGTCATTTTCTGATGCCCCAGAAGCTGTGGACAGGGGCTGCTCATAGTCATTGCCTGATGTCCCTGAAGCTGTGGACAGGGATTGCTCATAGTCATTGTCTGATGCCCCAGAAGCTGTGGACAGGGACTGCTCATAGTCATTGCCCGATGTCCCTGAAGCTGTGGACAGGGACTGCTCATAGTCATTGTCTGATGCCCCAGAAGCTGTGGACAGGGACTGCTCATAGTCATTGCCTGATGTCCCAGAAGCTGTGGACAGGGGCTGCTCATAGTCATTGCCTGATGCCCCTGAAGCTGTGGACAGGGACTGCTCATAGTCATTGTCTGATGTTCCAGAAGCTGTGGACAGGGGCTGCTCATAGTCATTGCCTGATGCCCCAGGGGCTGCTCATAGTCATTGCCTGATGCCCCAGGGGCTGCTCATAGTCATTGCCTGATGTCCCAGAAGCTTTGGACAGGGGCTACTCATGGTCCTACAACACAGTGCACAATTATCTGATGTCCCAGAAGCTGTGGCCAGGGACTGCTCATGGTCCTACACGCAGTGCCTGTGATCCAGGCCAATGAAGCCAGTACTCACAGTTGCCCTGCTGCCTGTAGCTTAACTGTCGGCATTATGTACTGTAGATAACTGCATTTCTACATATGCTTCGGTGCCCACACCTGGCCACAGAACTATAGCCACATTACCATGTTTGGCACGGTCTATGCACCCTGGGAATGCAGGGCACACAGGCTGGCACCGGTATTCAGCACATGCCGGGGAGGTGATTAGACCAAAGTATGTGCTTGTCCCCATAGCCTGGAAATGTCTACAAGACATCGCAGCGGATTTAACTGTGATAGGAAGCCGGCGGCTGGGGCAAGAAAGACCCGCTGCTCCAAGACATGGCACCCTCACAAATCACCTGGGGCTCCCGATAGACTGTACCAAATTCACCGCCCCATATGCTGTGCAATCCCAAGGTTTCGTGCTATAATGTTTAACCATCTCATAGTATTTAGTATCATCCCATGCAATAAAACATTCAAAGTGTGTGTGTGTGTGTGTGTGTGTGTGTGTGTGTGTGTGTGTGTGTATGTATATATATATATATATATATATATATATATATATATTTATATTAGTCTGGATGCGTTTTTATTTAGATTTTTTTTTTTACATATATACGCGTTTTTTTATATGTAAAAAAAACTCTAAACAAAAACGCCTCTGAACGTAGTTTTCTTCATTAGCTGATCTATGTAAATTAACTCCTCATCGTAACCATAAAGATAAATGTTGCACCAGTTAGCATAAAACCCGATAAAAATAATAGCTTTATAGTATAGTTAGAATTTATATATATATATATATATACAGGAACACCACGGATATATATATATACACACACAGAGGAACACCACGGATATATATATATATATATATACACACACAGGAACACCACCACCGATCGATATATATATATATATATATATACACACACACACACACACACACAGGAACACCACCACGGATATATATTATATATATCTATATATATATACACACACCACGGAGATATAATATGCATTTATTTTTTGGATTTATTTGTTTTTGCCTGAATTCCCACTGCTACTCCTACTGCTATTTTTATATATATATATATATATATATATATATATATATATATATATATATTATACCCACACATACACTTCTCTGCAGCCCCGCTTCCTATTTTTCCATAGAATTTGCTCTTCTTACCCTTTCTAATACATGTTTCAGTTGTCTCCATCTCCATAAATTCGATAGATGTAGTGTGTCTATGGTAAATATTCCTCTCTCTAGCCGTACGGGAGAAGTGTATCAGCATTCTGGAAAGTACTAAATATTTTGCATAATATAATTTTTTTTCCACCCTGAGACAAATCGAATTGCTTTTGAATCTTTTAAACTGTCTTCTTCATCCTGACAAGATGACTTAAAGATAAGCTGACAATTCTGTCACAAATCTTCAGTGTCAAATAAAAGCGCAAATTAATGATCACAATGAAATGAATGGACGCCTACAGGAACCTGCGAGTGCAAATACTTGAAAGAGTCTTAAATGGATTGCAATTATATACACGTCCCACTTTGCTGTTCGTCAAGTCGTTTCATTTAGTTTTTGTTTTGTATTTTTTCTACAAAATCTATTGATTTGTAGAGAATAAAAGAAAGAAAAGAAAAAAGAAAATAACAATACAACGCTATTGCTATTGCTGTCATTGTATGTCAGGAAAAAAAAAGGAGGTAATGTACCAGGAAGCCGGATAACTCCAAACTGATTCCATCCAGTCTTCATATATTTCTTAGATTGCGCCCTGTTCATGACTTCACTTTTCACCACTAGGCGTCGCCACTACTTTCACACAATGTCATTCCTTGACATTGCACCTCAGTGCAAAAAGTCTCCGGAACGCCTGAAGCCTAGAGGCTCCCAGCCTTTGTCTAGAAAAAGAAAAAGCCATTTTATTACCCGTTATTAGTACTAATCATGTGCTTACACTAATTATGTAAATGTGCCATTTTGTGCAGGCAGAAAAACTTTCTATTTTATATTAATTTTCTGATGAGAGAGACCAAGGGGATGAAATTGTCGTTGACAGTACCCACACTAAAAAAAAAAGTTTAATGACCTCTCAAAGATGTGCTTTATTTCTTCTTCTGCTGATCTTGATGGGTCATATTCTTTTCTCCCGCCAGGCTTGGTTTGTAATTCGACTCCAATTCATTTTTCTAGAGTCGGAAACAATCTCTGATCTATAACAAGGAATGTGTCTTCAGATAAATATATTTAGATAGATAAAAGGAGATGATGTGTTTGTTTCCAGAAAAGACAGGCTTATCTGGCATGTAATTCCAAACTCCATGAGCATCCATATAAACTGCGAGCAGAGAAAACAATTGTCTCCAAAGCCTCTTAGAATGGGGAGATCTTATCAGGTTTACTGGGAGACAAATTCAGGCTCCTGAAATTGTTACTTTATCCACACTTAAATCTTGTGTTTTACAGGAATAATTCTTCAGATTTGAAGAAACCATAAAAACCAGTTATGAAATATGTTATCTTGGGTCATTTTTAATCCCCCCTTCTGCAGCCTAGAATTAGGATGTGACAGTATCCTGTTATAGGGAATCAGGAGACCAGGGCATGGTGCACATATGTAAGGTGCACTGGGACATCCTCATAATTAGGCTGTGCTGTGACAAGATCTTTAGGGGAGGTAAAGGGTTTATTTTCGGCATGTAACCTATCTGCCTGTATTTTAACTTCATATGTGCTGGATTCTCAAGGAGCACACTGCCAGTAATATGTCAAGGCTCTTGGGCTTTAGTACTCACTCACAAACATCAGAATGGCCTCCAGGATCACTTGTAACAATGGTCAAATGGCAAACTGGAGATAAAATCAGAATATTGGAGCAGACTTAAAAACAGTATGCAATGATTATATGGTTAATTCTAAATTCTTCAATATTCACTGAGGCTAGATCAAATATGTCTAAATCGGGCTGGTGATATTAGATTCTAGAGTGCCCATCTTGACAATTTTGCAGAACATGGAGTTAGGCCTATTGCACACGACCGTATGGCTTTTTCAGTGTTTTGCGGTCCGTTTTTCACGGATCCGTTGTTCCGTTTCCGTTTTTGTTCCGTTTTTCCGTATGGCATATACAGTATACAGTAATTACATAGATAAAATTGGGCTGGGCATAACATTTTTTAATAGATGGTTCAGCAAAAAACGGAACGGAAACGGAAGACATACGGATGCATTCCTGTATGTGTTCAGTTTTTTTTTGCGGACCCATTGACTTGAATGGAGCCACGGAACGTGATTTGCGGGCAATAATAGGACATGTTCTATGTTAAAACGGAACGGAAAATGGAAATACGGAAACGGAGTGCATACGGAGTACATTCCGTTTTTTTGCGGAACCATTGAAATAAATGGTTCCGTATACGTATACGGAACGCAAAAAATGGCCAGTAAACGGGAAAAAAAAACGGCCGTGTGCAGGAGGCCTTAAGATGAGTCCCTGATTTCAGGAGAAGCGGGGATCAGGATGGATTGTGCCTGTCCATTCATTTTGTTTCCTAAACAGTAAGGCCTCTTGCACACCGACCGTGGGGATGCTGCATGCGGATTGCGACCCCATTCACTTTAATCTTTTTGCGGAATGGAAGCACGGAACGGAAAGCCACGTAAGCACTCCGTTGTGCTTCTGTAGGGTTCTGTTCCGTGCTTCTGTTCGGCATCTCCGGATTTGCCCCAATGGATACAGAATTAGGCCTCTTGCACACGACCATGTGCCCCCCCTGGCCATATTGTGGCCCGCAATACACGGGGCACCGGCCGTGTGCATTCCACATCACTGATGCGGACCCATTCACTTGTATTAAGCCTTTTATACCACTTTTGTGATGTGAAAAAAGTTGCGAATTATGGCGTATGCCATATATATATAGCATCATTTACAAATTTTTACTTTGGGTGGGCTTCGCAGGATGGCCGTGACCTCCCACAGCCTGTCACACATGCTATAATTTATACCAGAATCTGGCATACATTATAGTTCACATTTACGCCAGTTTCTATATGGCATATGGGCTGCCATCACATGTGCCAAACTTAATATGAGGACTCTACCTCTTAATAAATTTGGTGCATTTTGCAACTACAATCTTTATAAGGGTGCGGCCACAGGGAGAGGGCATGCTGCAGTCAAGAAGCACGCAGCCGCATTTCATTTAACTAATGAAGGCCACACTGTATAGTCGGTCCTCATTATTTAAGTGAAAGGCAGCTGTGGCTAAATGGTCACGCAGTTGTTGACCGCAGCACGGCCGCAACCCAACCATATCACAGCCGCTCTGTGTGGCCATACCCTCAATGAGACTGGTGTACATAATGCCAGTCTTAGTATATCTGCCTTATTAAGGGCCCCGATCTGATTCAGTTCCCCTCCGGTGTGAAGCAGAAAACGCCAGAGGGGAATTGAAGCCAGAACTGGCCCCATAGTTTTGTACCCTGAATGCTCAGTTTTTCTATCCTGCGTGATCAATGTTTCGAAGCCGGATTTCTGCACTGAAGTGCAGTGTATATATATCAGTTGTGTCCAACTCCTGGCCTAAAATAGCTGGCCGGATACAACTGATATATGTGAAGCGGGCCTTACTTCATAATATATGACATTTTTATGACACAAAGCATCAATTTCCCTGCATAAACATAGAGTTATACTGTAAAATACAACCACCACTTAGGTGCTTACACTATCTGGATTAAAGAAGAACTGTCAGCTCTCCTGACAAGTCTCTTTCAGTAAACACTTATATTTTTCGTGAAATAACAATTCTGGAGCACCTTTCTGATATTTCTCTGCTATGTTGTTCATTTGTCAATCTGCCTAGAAATGTATAAATACATTGACAACTGAGCTTACCATTTAGGGATGTGTCACTACACACTAGCATTGCCCAATCGGTCCTGACAGTGTATGGATGCACTCCTTTGACTAGGGCAATGGAATCGCCCAGCTGTGGATTCACTAACATTTAGCAGAAATTACAGAGGAATGGTACAATGCAGAGTTATTACAAAAGACATTCCAGATTTTTTTTTTTACATGGGGAATACAAGTTTTAATTAAGAAGACATGTCATGAGTGGTGACAGGTCCTCTTTAACCCCTTCCCGACTGTGGGGATACATGTACGCTGGATGTTGGGTCTTTAAAGATGGTGTCTGCTCAGGAGCTGCTATGGCAGCCTTGGGCTTGAGAGGAGCATAGTAATTCTTCCACAGACTGCAATGTTAAATGCAGTCTATGGAGAAGCGATCAGGCAACGGCACTAATAATAAATACAAAAAAAGTAACAAAAAAAAGTTTATAAATAATACAAATAATAAAGATATAAAAAGTCACAAACAGTATTAGAAAGTAGACTTTAAAGAGGAGCTGTCACCACTCCTGACAAGTCTGTTTTAGTAAATAATTGTATTGCGCATGAAAAAGCAATTTTGATTTTGAGGACTGTATATTGTGCTATTCCCCTATTATTCCTTCTAGAAATTTATGAATGAAGGCATGACTAGGTGTTACCAGTTAAAGGGATTGTCTCACTTCACTAAATGCCATTTATCATGTAGAGAACATTAATACATTTACCAATGTACTGTGATTGTCCATATTGCCTCTTTTGCTGGCTTACATCTGTTGCAGTGCAGATATGAGGTAGCCATGCTTGTACACTATAGGAAAAAGTGCTGGCCTCTCTGGTGGCAGGGACTGTGGAAGTGCACATAGGTACGCATGCATTGCAGCTCCTATCCTGCAGCGTTAGGCCCCTTTCACACGAGCGAGTTTTCCGCGCGGATGCGTTGCGGGAGGTGAACGCACAGCATCCGCACGGAATCCTGACCCATTCATTTCTATGGGGCTGTTCACATGAGCGGTGATTTTCACGCATCACTTGTGCATTGCGTGAAAATCGCAGCATGCTCCTCTTTGTGCGTTTTTCACGTAACGCAAGCCCCATAGAAATGAATGGGGTTGCGTGAAAATCGCAAGCATCCGCAAGCAAGTGTGGATGCGGTGCGATTTTCATGCATGGTTGCTAGGAGACGATCGGGATGGAGACCCGATCATTATTATTTTCCCTTATAACATGGTTATAAGGGAAAATAATAGCATTCTGAATACAGGATGCATAGTAAAACAGCGCAGGAGGGGTTAAAAAAATAAATAAAAATCATTTAGCTCACCTTAGTCCAATTGTTCGCGATGCCGGCATCTCCTTCTGTCCCCTTTATTGAATAGGACCTGTGGTGAGCATTAATTATAGGTCAAGGACCTTTGATGATGTCACTCCGGTCATCACATGGTACGTCACATGATCTTTTACCATGGTGAATCACCATGGTAAAAGATCATGTGATGGATCATGTGATGACCGGAATGACGTCACCACAGGTCCTGTTGCTGCACAGAGATCAGATGAAGCCAGAAGGAGATGCCGGGCCGCGAACAAGTGGACTTAGGTGAGTTAAATTTTTTTAATTTTTTTTTTAACCCCTCCAGCAATGTTTTACTATGCATTCTGTATTCAGAATGCTATTATTTTCCCTTATAACCATGTTATAAGGGAAAATAATACTATTTACAGAACACCGATCCCAAGCCCGAACTTCTGTGAAGAAGTTCGGGTTTGGGTACCAAACACGCGCGATTTTTCTCACGCGAGTGCAAAACACATTACAATGTTTTGCACTCGCGTGGAAAAATCGCGGGTGTTCCCGCAACGCACCCGCACATTTTCCCGCAACGCCCGTGTGAAAGAGGCCTTAGCCATAATTCCTGGAAATGAGCAGAGTATAATGCAATGGAAAAATGAATCAAGCCAGCAAAGGAGGCAATATGGACAATCACAATACATTAGTAAGTGCCATGTATTCACTTTGTCTACATAATAAATGTAATTTGCTGCAGTGAGACAACCCCATTATGGGTGTGTCTTTGCACATTCTGCCATTGGCATTTGGCAGCACTAATTGGAGAGTGTCAGATTGTGCATGACACAAGCAACACCCACCTTTACCTTTATTCATAAGCTTCTACTAGGAATACAAGAGGTATGGCACAACATAAAGCTATAACAATAAATGCTCCAGAATTGTTATTATATGGGTAATGATAGTATTTACTAAAACTGACATGTCAGTAGAGGTGATAGCTCCTCTTTAAGATGGCCATAAACTCATGACCTTGTGTCTATGACGGCAACATATTATTTTGTTCTGATATCTGCCATGATCAGGAACAATTGAGTTATATACAGTACAGACCAAAAGTTTGGACACACCTTCTCATTCAAAGAGTTTTCTTTATTTTCATGACTATGAAGGCATCAAAACTATGAATTAACACATGTGGAATTATATACATAACAAACAAGTGTGAAACAACTGAAAATATGTCATATTCTAGGTTCTTCAAAGTAGCCACCTTTTGCTTTGATTACTGCTTTGCACACTCTTGGCATTCTCTTGATGAGCTTCAAGAGGTAGTCCCCTGAAATGGTCTTCCAACAGTCTTGAAGGAGTTCCCAGAGATGCTTAGCACTTGTTGGCCCTTTTGCCTTCACTCTGCGGTCCAGCTCACCCCAAACCATCTCGATTGGGTTCAGGTCCGGTGACTGTGGAGGCCAGGTCATCTGGCGCAGCACCCCATCACTCTCCTTCATGGTCAAATAGCCCTTACTTTCAAAGTTTTCCCAATTTTTCGGCTGACTGACTGAGTAATGATGGCCACTCGATTTTCTTTACTTAGCTGCTTTTTTCTTGCCATAATACAAATTCTAACAGTCTATTCAGTAGGACTATCAGCTGTGTATCCACCTGACTTCTCCTCAACGCAACTGATGGTCCCAACCCCATTTATAAGGCAAGAAATCCCACTTATTAAACCTGACAGGGCACACCTGTGAAGTGAAAACCATTTCAGGGGACTACCTCTTGAAGCTCATCAAGAGAATGCCAAGAGTGTGCAAAGCAGTAATCAAAGCAAAAGGTGGCTACTTTGAAGAACCTAGAATATGACATATTTTCAGTTGTTTCAAACTTGTTTGTTATGTATATAATTCCACATGTGTTAATTCATAGTTTTGATGCCTTCATAGTCATAAAAATAAAGAAAACTCTTTGAATGAGAAGGTGTGTCCAAACTTTTGGTCTGTACTGTATATCTAAAGATTATTACAAATGTAAAACCTTAAATAATCACATTCAGTTCCTTAATGTTAGGGCTCATGCACACGACCATATGCCCTTCGAGACATACAGCCCGTGATCGAGCCATATGTCCCGAAGCAGCATACATCGCACGCACGGGAGCGCACAGCATCATAGATTACAATGATGCTGTGTGCATCGGGCTGCCCGCGGGACTATTGTCCTGCACTTATAAGATCATATGAGTGCGGGACAATAGCCCCGCGGGCGGTCCGATGCGCACAGCATCATTGTAACCTATGATGCTGTGCGCTCCCGTGCACACTATGTATGCCGCTCCGGGACATATGGCCCGCTCACGGACCGCATGTCTTGGAGGGCATACGGTCTTGTGCATGAGCCCTTATTTTGGCAGATGTCCTACCCCATACCTTGTTCTACTGAAAGGAGTAATTTTATTAATCTATACCTGAGATCTCAGTATGTATGTTTTCACAATTCTATGTTTCTCTCAATCCGCAGAGATCTGCAGCATACAAATACAAAGGTAATGTAACCAAGATTAATGAAAGGGCACCCATCATTACTCCCTATGGCACCTCTAGCAGAATATAACACAGTATAGGCCAGTCTGACCAAATCAGAACAAACCATTCACACAAGCACTGATGAGTGGGAATCTCAGGTACATTGGAGTCTGCAGCTAATTAGTATGTGAAGCTTAAATAAATTATCATACATCAGCATCAGGCAGACAACTATAACACTTGACACACCAAATAGAGCCTGGTGTCAGCAGACAGGAGAATAGTGTTTGATTAGCTGATTGTACAGCATTAATGGGCAGAGATGCATGTGCAGAAATGGATGAGATGTCACTCAATCGCTACAGGTAGGAAATGATGTTTCCACAGGCACAAAATGGACAGATGTTGTGGATAAAACATGTCGTAGCCTGCTGCAGGGCTCAGGCGTTGTTCACATATGCTACTGAATGCCAGTCACAATAATCAGTACTTTATTATTCATTTATTGATTATACCTTGGACACATTTCGCAGTGGTGTTAAGAGTCTATTCATATCAGGTCTCATTGCATTTTGCAATAAAATTTTATCACATTTATGGCGAACGATTTTTTTCAGGAGGAGGAGGAGGATTTCAGGGGGCCTGGCTATTTTTCTGGAGGCCTGGCTATTATCCTATCAGTAAAAAGAGCACCAAGGGAAAATCCATTATACAGAAAGGTACCCATGCAAATTAGAAGGATTGGATGCCTCAATTATGAAATGATTGGGCAACAACTCCCACCCCAGCCAAAGGACCTCAGAGTTTGTCATCCAGCTAGGGCTCATGCACACAGCCATTGCCTGGCCGTTGACGTATTGTGGTCTGCATACAGTACGTCCGCAATACACGGGTACCGGCCGTGTGCCCCCCTGCATCACGAATGAGTATTCATTCACTTGAACATGTTATATTTTTTAAGGTGCGGACGGATTCAAGTTGAATGGGTCTCGATCCGTCCTGGCCGCCGCAAGGATATTGCCCGTGCATTGGGGACCGCAAAGTGTGGTCCCCAATGCACGGAACGGCTGCACAACGGCTGTGTGCATGAGCCATTACTATTGTTTTTCTTTAGGATAAGGTATGATAAGCACTCATAAGACCTCATGCACACGAATGGATCTATTTTGCAATCCGCAAACTACAGATCCACAAAATATGTGTATGCTGCAATTTTCTCACTCCCATCACTAGAACTGCCTATTCTGGTCCGCAAAACAGGAATAGGACATGTTCTATAATGTGTGGAATGGCCATACGGATATGGACAGCACATGGATAACATCCGCGTGCTATCCGCATTTTTTTGCGGACCCATTGAAATAAATGGGGATCAGACTTGGACCAAAGCTACGGTCATGTGAATGAGGTCTTAGACATCATGGATGTTAACTGATTAGCACTGGTGCCTTGTAGCATTGATGTCCTGGGTTTAAGGCCTCATGCACACGGACGTTTTTTTTCACGGTCCGCAAAAACGGGGTCCGTAGGTCCGTGATCCGTGACCGTTTTTTCGTCCGTGGGTCTTCCTTGATTTTTGGAGGATCCACGGACGTGAAAAAAAAGTTTTGGTGTCCGCCTGGCCGTGCGGAGCCAAACGGATCCGTCCTGAATTACAATGCAAGTCAATGGGGACGGATCCGTTTGACGTTGACACAATATGGTGCCATTTCAAACGGATCCGTCCCCATTGACTTTCAATGTAAAGTCTGGAGTCCCTTTTATACCATCGGATCTGAGTTTTCTCCAATCCGATGGTATATTTTAACTTGAAGCGTCCCCATCACCATGGGAACGCCTCTATGTTAGAATATACTGTCGGATATGAGTTAGATCGTGAAACCTTATTTCCGACAGTATATTCTAACACAGAGGCGTTCCCATGGTGATGGGGACGCTTCTAGTTAGAATATACTACAAACTGTGTACATGACTGCCCCCTGCTGCCTGGCAGCACCCGATCTCTTACAGGGAGCCGTGATCAGCACAATTAACCCCTCAGGTGCCGCACCTGAAGGGGTTAATTGTACTATCATATCCCCCTGTAAGAGATCAGGGCTGCCAGGCAGCAGGGGGCAGACCCCCCCCCCCTCCCCAGTTTGAATATCATTGGTGGCCAGTGCGCCCCCCCCCCTTTCTCCCTCTATTGTAATAATTCGTTGGTGGCACAGTGTGCGCCCCCCCGCCCCCCCCCTTCCTCCCTCTATTGTAATAATTTGTTGGTGGCACAGTGTGCGCCCCCCCCCTTCCTCCCTCTATTGTAATAAATCGTTGGTGGCACAGTGTGCGCCCCCCCCTCCTTCCTCCCTCTATTGTAATAAATCGTTGGTGGCACAGTGTGCGCCCCCCATCGGCCCCCCTCGGTCTATAGCATTAACAACATTGGTGGCCAGTGTGCGGCCTCCCATCTCCCCCCCCCCCCCGATCATTGGTGGCAGCGGGTTACTAGCAATAGTACAATAGTAAAAGATTCATACTTACCTGGGAGCTGCGATGTCTGCTTCCGGCCGGGAGCTCCTCCTACTGGTAAGTGACAGTTCATTTAGCAATGCGCCGCACAGACCTGTCACTTTCCAGTAGGTGGAGCTCCCGGCCGGACACGAACATCGCAGCAGCCGGTAAGTATGAATCTTCTACTATTGTACTATTGCTAAGTAACCATGGCAACCAGGACTGTAGTAGCGTCCTGGTTGCCATGGTTACCGATAAGAGCCCCAGCGATTAAACTGGGACTCCGATCGGAACTCCGCTGCCACCAATGATGGGGGGGGGGGGAGATGGGAGGCCGCACACTGGCCACCAATGTTGTTAATGCTATAGAGGGAGGGGGGGCCGATGGGGGGCGCACACTGTGCCACCAACGAATTATTACAATAGAGGGAGGGAGGGGGGGGGCGCACACTGTGCCACCAACGAATTATTACAATAGAGGGAGGGGGGGGCCGCACTGGCCACCAATGATATTCAAACTGGGGAGGGGGGGGGAGGGTCTGCCCCCTGCTGCCTGGCAGCCCTGATCTCTTACAGGGGGCCGTGATCAGCACAATTAACCCCTTCAGGTGCCGCACCTGAAGGGGTTAATTGTGCTGATTACGCCCCCTGTAAGAGATCGGGTGCTGCCAGGCAGCAGGGGGCAGTCTTGTACACAGTTTGTAGTGTATTCTAACTAGAAGCGTCCCCATCACCATGGGAACGCTTCTGTGTTAGAATATACTGTCGGTTCTGAGTTTTCACGGATCTTCGGATCCGTCTGTATAAAAACTAACCTACGGCCACGGATCACGGACACGGATGCCAATCTTGTGTGCATCCGTGTTCTTTCACGGACCCATTGACTTGAATGGGTCCGTGAACCGTTGGCCGTGAAAAAAATAGGACAGGTCATATTTTTTTCACGGCCAGGAAACACGGATCACGGATGCGGCTGCAAAACGGTGCATTTTCCGATTTTTCCACGGACCCATTGAAAGTCAATGGGTCCGCGAAAAAAAACTGAAAACGGCACAACGGCCACGGGTGCACACAACGGTCGTGTGCATGAGGCCTAATTGTTATTGAAGTTTTTGTGTTCTCCCCCATGCTTACATGGCTGTATTCTTCCCACACCCTTGAAACATAGTAATATGAATTGCAGTGTAAGATCCTTTACTTGTCCCTTAGGCTGGGTTCCCATATAGGCCTCATGCACACGACAGTTGTTTTTCTCGGCCTCCGTTCCGTTTTTTTTTGCGGATAGGATGGGGACCCATTCCTTTCAATGGGTCAGCAAAAAAATGCTGATAGTTCATCCGTTTGTGTTCCGCGTCAGTTGTCCGTGTTTCCCTTCAGCAAAAGGCCTCATGCACACGACCGTTGTGTGCATCCGCGTCCGTGGTTCCGTTTTCTGTTTTTTTTCGCGGACCCATTGACTTTCAATGGGTCCGTGGAAAAATCGGAACAATCCACCGTTTGGCAGCCGCATCCGTGATCCGTGTTTCCGGGCCGTGAAAAAAATATGACCTGTCCTATTTTTTTCACGGACAACGGTTCGCGGACCCATTCAAGTCAATGGGTCCGTGAAAAATCACGGATGCACACAAGATTGTCATCCGCGTCCGTGATCTGTGTCCGTGATCCGTGTCCGTTTTTTCCTATAATTTCAATGGCAATGTTGACTTAGATTTTTTTTTCATTTTTCATGTCCGTGGATCCTCCAAAAATCAAGGAAGACCCACGGAAGAAAAAACGGTCACGGATCACGGAACAACGGAAACCCGTTTTGCGGACCGCAAAAAAAAACGGTCGTGTGCATGAGGCCAAAAAAATAGTGCATGTCCTACTTTTTTCACATTTGCGGACAAGGATAAGCATTTATTGCAAGGGCTCTGTGGAAAAAAATGGATCCTCAAAAAAAAACGGATGCCGCATCCGTTTTTTTGGGCAGACGCAAAAAATAACTGTCGTATGCATGAGGCCATATACGGCCACCAATTGTAGTTTTCCAATGTGCTACAGAAATGCCAGGGGGAAAATGATGCCAGAAATGGTGAAATGGATTTCAGTAGAACCTTTTCTGAATCTGTCTCATCAGTTTTAACATTAAACATTCCCCAGTGCCGGACAGAAAAATGTGGCAGCTATTTTCTGTCAGGTTTTGAACACCAAACCAGTTCACAAAGCATACTCAAATGTCATCAGTTGTGTCCCACTCCGGCCTAAACAATTGGTCGGACACAACTAATGTATGTGCACCCAACCTTACACCCTGATCCTTCAACAGCATACTTTATATAATCATAAAAAGATGTCCCACTGGCCCAGATTTACTAGTAGTTAGACTGGGTAAACTGCCTTTAAATGCACCAGAATTGTCATTGGTAAATCTGTGGCCTCTATAGAATACCTGTCTAAAATTGTTAAGACAACTTTAAATTGACTTACTTTAAATTTTTTTGCTAAAACGTTTTGCACATTTTGGCACATAAACCATGATGCCCCTCTTTGGGTGGCTGAAAAACTGTCTAAAACACTAGAGTAAAACAGTAAATCTGCGCTGTTATTATTTTGTAATAGTGATGATGAGAAATCAATGATCACATTCTCCCATTGATATAAAACGGATACATATATAGAATAACACTTGATATACCTTAAAGACCATTGCAATTCCAATTCTTCAGAGTTTGCACCCTCATGTGCACAGACAGATACGATCATACACATTATAGTCATTGCTCTGGTAGAAATCCACAGTGTGAATGCCTTGCAGAGGTGCTGCCTGCCAGTGTATTTTTACAGGACTCGGTGAAGATGTCACTGTCAACACTTTGTCAGAATCTTCACTGTGAAAGAGTTGCTTGTGTCATTTCACACCACCGTGCATGCCAGTGTGTGTCCAAACTCATTAATCACTTCATTTAACTTCTCGATGAGTTGTGAAGGAGTTAATGAGAAGCAGGTAAATCTCCAGACCCTTCATCATGATCATGCTGAAAGGAAATGTGCATATGGGAGCATATAGGTTTAACAAATTAGTTTATAGCTAAACAAATTTCCAAAAATGTAAGATTAAAAACATACACAAACACACATTCACACTTATACCACTTCAAATAGCACTTGCATACCCAAGGCACTACAGCTACTGATATTGATTCTTCCCACTCATCCCCCAATAGGCAACATAACTATTTTCCATTCACCTTCAATTGGGAATTATAAGTGTCTGAAATGTACCTTTCCAAAATTTCCAATGAAGTCAGCAATCACCTGCAGGGTTTTCATTTCTGTGTCTTTAAATCAGTACACTTCTCCAGACATACCCTCTTCTGCATTCTGTTTTAACATTTGTAGAACATTATTTTAGGCTTGGAGATATTTTCCTTTCATGCGAAACAAACACAAATATGTGTATAAAAGAATAGATTTCTAGTTGGGCCTCAGTTGTTTTTTTTTTTTTACCCATGTTACTGCTGTATTCCTACATGTGGAAGTCTATAGAAGCAGTCATACTCCTGCTGAATAGCCCTTTAATGCCACCTAGTGGACAGGGTGGTTGCTGCAGTCAATGTTTGAAGTCATGTATTTTTCATTCAAAAGTATAGCCAGCATTACCATGTATATACTGCATATTACACTCTTAAAAGGATAAGCAATACCAACAGTCATGCGTCTGTGGCAGTCATGCAGATTGTGTACAACTTAAGATTCACTGGCAATATTTTTTGCATTTCTATGAACTGCAGTTGTCTGTTACAAAAAAAGGGTTGAATTCATGAACACTTACATTTCATATTCCAATCTTCAAAAAAAAAAAAAAAAAAAGCACTGGAATGAGACACATCAAATTAAAAAGCACAGGCCTTTCAAAATGGTGTATTTTCTAGCAGGCTGTATGCCAGAAAAATAAATCTACGCTATAAGCTGGTGTGGACATATAGTATGATTAAGGTCCTATTCACACGTCAGTGATTCACAGACTTAGGCCTCTTTCACACTGGCGTGTGCGCCCCGTTGCCGTATTGCGGCCCGCAAAATGCGGGCAGCAGTACACGAGCACAGTCCGTGGGGCAGCCGCAGCGGATCGCGGACCCATTCACCGTAGTGCTTCCATAGGGTTCTGTGGTTCCATTCCGCACCATTCCGCATCTCCGGATTTGCGGACCCATTCAAGTGAATGGGTCCGCATCCGTGATGCAGAATGCCCACGGAATGGCACCCGTGTATTGCGGATCCGCAAATGCGGTCCGCAATACGGCAAGGGGGCGCACACGCCAGTGTGAAAGAGGCCTTAGACTGGCCCACAGAACAGGTGAATCCCCCAGTGTCCCCTGCACAAGTCGCACATGACACAGTAGACTGACACCAATACATATAGATAGACAGCATACAGCATCTCAACCAGTCTATGTTCATATAAAATAAACTAGGAAGACTATTTAACTGGGGTGTAATTATAATTAATAGGGCCCCATAGCAAAGTAAGATTGGGACCCAACTATATATAGCAAAAAGCCACCATATTGTTATTCCTCACAAAAAGGTACAATGTTCTTGCACATGATAGGGCCCCTCAACCTCAGGGCCCCATAGCAATTGCTATGGCTGCTGTGGCTATAGCTATGCCCAGCAAGGGCGGATTGGGAACCTAAAGAGGCCCTGGAAAAAACTAAAAGTGGCCCCAAGTTGTAGGCGAGTCTTAACTGACAGAAGGCGGGGCACTAAAAGTAGGTGGGGCCAGCAATACTACAGTACAGCACAAAATACCGCTCCAGCAAAACCAAATACCACAGTGCAGCACAAAATACTGCATTATGACCATCAGGATGGTGATACAGTTGAATTCAGAAGGGACCTGCGGCTGCTGGCAAGTGCACATGTACCTGGTGCTCCTAGCATTAATTCTGTGAGCATCCGATCGTTATGTATCTGGCCAACGTCTGTGAAGAGGGCTCATGTGGCCCGTGGGGCATCCGCCCACTGGGAAATTTCCCTGTACGGTATATGGCCAAGCCACCCCTGATGCCCAGTTTATTATAGATGTTTCATGTGGCTGTGATGACTTATAGGCACAGAGGCAGGACTGCCAGTATACTCTTCCCCAAGGTACTTTCCATCTTTAAGTCGTTGCTGGGACCGGCATAACCAATCATCTTGTAGCGCCTTACAGCTTCACTTCAATGAACCCATCCGTTGCACCGTCCCCAAAATATAGCATGTCCTATTCTTGTCCGTTTTGCAGACAAGAATAGGCATGTCTACAATGGGCCGCGGAAGGCACACGGGCGGTTTCCGTTTTTTGCGGATCCGCAGTTTGCAGACTGCAAAAAACGCACGGTCGTGTGCATGTAGCCTTAATCATGGACAGAGACTTGTGAATAAGGCCTTACTCCTGTTTATAGCGTAAAATATAATGTTTGTTTGGTCCGAGGAGGCCACTGAGCCATGTTCACATCTCTCTAAAGTAAAAAGTTGCAATTTTTTTTGCAAAAAATTCTGCTTGCACAAAAATCTGTGACTTGTGTATGCCACTTTAACAGCACACAGGCTTTCTTAGGCCTCTTTCACACGAGCGTGTCCGGATAAGGTCCGGATGCGTTGCGGCAAACCCGCGCGAGTAGGTACGCAATTGCAGTCAGTTTTGACTGTGATGGCGTTCCGTTGTTCAGTTTTTATCGCGCGGGTGCAATGCGTTTTGCACGCGCGTGATAAAAAACTGAATGTGGTACCCAGACCCGAACTTCTTCACAGAAGTTCAGGTTTGGGTTCAAGGTTGTGTAGATTGTATTATTTCCCCTGAATACAAAATGCATAGTACAATAGGGCTGCAGGGGTTAAAAAAAAATAATGTTTTTAACTCACCTTAATCCACTTGTTCGCGCAGCCGGCATCTCTTCTGACTTCTTCTTTGAGGAATAGGACCTTTGATGACGTCACTACACTCATCACATGGTCCGTCACATGATCAATTACCATGGCGATGGATCATGTGACGGACCATGTGATGATCGCAATGACATCATCAAAGGTCCTTTTCCTGTACACAGCAAAGAAGAAGACAGAAGAGAAGCTGGGCTGCGCGATCAAGTGGATTAAGGTGAGTTAAATTTTTTTAAATTTTTTTTTAACCCCTCCAGCCCTACTGTATTAAAAATGCTATTATTTTCCCTTATAACCATGTTATAAGGGAAAATAATAATGATCAGGTCCCCATCCCGATCGTCTCCTAGCAACCGTGCGTGAAAATCGCACCGCATCCGCACTTGCTTGGGGATGCTTGCGATTTTCACGCAGTCCCATTCACTTCTTTGGGGCCTGTGTTGCGTGAAAAACGCACAAAATAGAGCTTGCTGCGATTTTCACGCAACGCACAAGTGATGCGTGAAAATCACCGGTCATGTGCACAGCCCCATAGAAATGAATGGGTCCGGATTCAGTGCGGGTGCAATGCGTTCACCTCACGCATTGCACCCGCGTGGAAATTTCGCTCGTGTGAAAGGGGCCTTAGGCTGGGTTCACACGGGCGTTGCGGGTGATGTGCGGGAACAGATGCAGGTGCATTGTGCAAAGCTTTTTAATGCACTTTGCACACGCATGAGAAAAATCGGCATGTTTGGTACCCAGACCCGAACCCGGACTTCTTCACAGAAGTTCGGGTTTGGGTTAGGTGTTCTGTAGATTTTATTATTTTCCCTTATAACATGGTTATAAGGGAAAATACACTGCTAAAAAAAATAAAGGGAACACTTAAACAACACAATGTAACTCCAAGTCAATCACACTTCTATGAAATCAAACTGTCCACTTAGGAAGCAACACTGAGTGACAATCAATTTCACATGCTGTTGTGCAAATGGGATAGACAACAGGTGGAAATTATAGGCAATTAGCAAGACACCCCCAATAAAGGAGTGGTTCTGCAGGTGGTGACCTGACCACTTCTCAGTTCCTATGCTTCCTGGCTGATGTTTTGGTCACTTTTGAATGCTGGCGGTGCTTTCACTCTAGTGGTAGCATGAGACGGAGTCTACAACCCACACAAGTGGCTCAGGTAGTGCAGCTTATCCAGGATGGCACATCAATGCGAGCTGTGGCAAGAAGGTTTGCTGTGTCTGTCAGCGTAGTATCCAGAGCATGGAGGCGCTACCAGGAGACAGGCCAGTACATCAGGAGACGTGGAGGAGGCCGTAGGAGGGCAACAACCCAGCAGCAGGACCGCTACCTCCGCCTTTGTGCAAGGAGGAACAGGAGGAACACTGCCAGAGCCCTGCAAAATGACCTCCAGCAGGCCACAAATGTGCATGTGTCTGCTCAAACGGTCAGAAACAGACTCCATGAGGGTGATATGAGGGCCCGACGTCCACAGGTGGGGGTTGTGCTTACAGCCCAACACCGTGCAGGACGTTTGGCATTTGCCAGAGAACACCAAGATTGGCAAATTCGCCACTGGCGCCCTGTGCTCTTCACAGATGAAAGCAGGTTCACACTGAGCACATGTGACAGACGTGACAGAGTCTGGAGACGCCGTGGAGAACGTCCTGCTGCCTGCAACATCCTCCAGCATGACCGGTTTGGCATTGGGTCAGTAATGGTGTGGGGTGGCATTTCTTTGGAGGGCCGCACAGCCCTCCATGTGCTCGCCAGAGGTAGCCTGACTGCCATTAGGTACCGAGATGAGATCCTCAGACCCCTTGTGAAACCATATGCTGGTGCGGTTGGCCCTGGGTTCCTCCTAATGCAAGACAATGCTAGACCTCATGTGGCTGGAGTGTGTCAGCAGTTCCTGCAAGACGAAGGCATTGATGCTATGGACTGGCCCGCCCGTTCCCCAGACCTGAATCCAATTGAGCACATCTGGGACATCATGTCTCGCTCTATCCACCAACGTCACGTTGCACCACAGACTGTCCAGGAGTTGGCAGATGCTTTAGTCCAGGTCTGGGAGGAGATCCCTCAGGAGACCCTCTGCCACCTCATCAGGAGCATGCACAGGCGTTGTAGGGCGGTCATACAGGCACGTGGAGGCCACACACACTACTGAGCCTCATTTAGACTTGTTTTAAGGACATTACATCAAAGTTGGATCAGCAAGTAGTATGTTTTTCCACTTTAATTTTGAGAGTGACTCCAAATCCAGACCTCCATGGGTTAAAAAATTTGATTTCCATTTTTTTTTTTTGTGTGATTTTGTTGTCAGCACATTCAACTATGTAAAGAACAAAGTATTTCAGTAGAATATTTAATTAATTCAGATCTAGGATGTGTTATTTTTGTGTTCCCTTTATTTTTTTGAGCAGTGTAATAGCATCCTTAATACAGAATGCTAAGTAAAATGTCCATTGAGGGGTTACAAATAATAAACAAATTTAACTCACCCCATCCACTTGGTCGCATAGAGGATCTCCCCTTCTTTCTTCTTTTTTCAGGACCTGGGTAAAGGACCTTTGATGACATCACTGCGCTCATCACATGGTCCATCACCATGGTGATGGATCATTTGACGGACCATGTGATGAGCGCAGTGACGTCATCAAAGGTCCTTTTCCTCCTGGGCATCAAAGAAGAAGACAGAAGAGAAGTCGGGCTGCACGAACAAGTGGATGAGGTGAGTTCTTTTTTTTTTAACCCCTCCATCCCTATTTTACTAAGCATTCTGTATTAAGAATGCTATTATTTTCCCTTATAACCATGTTATAAGGGAAAATAATAATGATCGGGTCACCATCCCGATCGTCTCCTAGCAGCCATGCGTGAAAATGGCACCGCATCTGCACTTGCTTGCGGATGCTTGCGATTTTCACCCAGCTCCATTCACTTTTATGGGGCCTGCATTGTGTGAAAAACGCACAATATAGAGCATGCTGTGATTTTCACGCTCCTGTGCACAGCCCCATAGAAATTAATGGGTCCGGATTCAGTGCGGGTGCAATTGCGTTCACCTCACACATTGCACCCGCGCGGAAATCTCGCCCATGTGAAAGAGGCCTTAGGCTCCATTCACACGTCCACAAAATGGGTCCGCATCCGTTCCGCAATTTTGCGGAACAGGTGCGGACCCATTCATTCTCTATGGGGACAAAATGGATGCGGACAGCACACAGTGTGCTGTCCGCATCCGCATTTGCGGTGCGCGGCCCCGATTTTGGGTCCGCAGCTCCGCAAAAAAATAGAGCATGTCCCATTCTTGTCCGCAGCTTGCAGACAAGAATAGGCATTTCTATGGGGTGCCGGGCTGGTGTGTTGCGGACCCGCAATTTGCGGGTCCGCAACACACCACGGACGTGTGAATGCAGCCTTATACTCTCCCTTTCAGTTTTATCTTTTAAAAGCAACTTGGGTGCTAGGGGTGTGGATTGTTAATCACAGCTGTAATGTATATTTATCAGCTCCTAAGGGTATGATTACAGAGCCCGTTTGTGTCACGGTTCTGATGCGGCCTCACTGTGGTCAAGTCTCGTGTCGCTATGAGGATCGCAGCCGTCTCTAGCTAAAGTAATGAAGACCACACTGCTTACTGGGTCTGCGCTGTTAACGGCTGTGTGGTATTGAAGGTTCCGCATTGGGCGTAGGCAATGCAGACCAGCTAAACAGTGTGGGCTGTAGCCCGCCTGGCTGCGCAGTACTCAATCGCAGCATGGTTGTTTCACAACTGTGACACGATCACGCCATGTGGTTGCACTTGGTTTGGTATTATAAAAGTAGTGCATGTACACAGTAAGAACAGATTCCAGCCCTCATTTTTAAGGGGCCCTTTGGAAAATAATAACATTGACCAGATGGATTGCTATGGGAAACTGCATTATTTTTTGTTTGAGCTAGTTTTGAAGCTCCTCTACCATTGATCAGACCCAGTACATAACTTGTGCTTCTTTTCTTGAAGTATTTTTCATGAGCATTGCAACATTGCAATAAACATATGCCAACTATAGCTCATTTTACCTTATATAAGCACTCACCCTTGCAATAGTAAATTTAAATCACATAATGTGGTTCATAATGTATATTTGTTTATATTACATGCTGACCTTACTTTTGACTGATGTCATGTTTTGCAAATGTTTTGGATTTCACAGTATGGTTGTGAGGCAATGAGTGCTTGTACTTCAAGGTCTTACACACAGAAGAGCCAAATGCAGGAGGTCATAGAGCGACACTACTACAACGTCTCCTTTTGTTGCATGTAATGTTGAGTCCTGTATGTGAGAGATATTCTCTCTAAAAGCATAGGGTAACTCCCTAATATGGCATGGTGGGAAGTTTGGCATTTGTTGTATGTATCAGAGGCATACAGAGGTACATTAGGCATCATGAACTTAACTAGGTGACAGAGACACCACACAGCCACACTGTCAGTCCCTCCATTAGGAGTCAACATAAATCACCTGTGACATTTCAGTAAATATCTAAAGCGGTTTTCCACGATTTTTATATTGATGTCCTATCACCAACAACCTGACCCTGCTGATCAGCTATTCTGAAGGAGATCCAGTGCTGGAAGTAGGCACTGAAACCACAAAGCTCTTTCCATTGTGTAGTGGGTGTGAACAGCACTACAGTAACCAGGTCCATACACTAGATATTGATTGCCTATCCTGAGGATGGGCTATTCATCAAAAAATCCCTGAAAATTCCTATAAAAGAATGTCTTTTGAGACCTGGCTGCTTTATGAATATGGAGATTTTCAGGGCTTGTATTCTAAACGGTAAAAAGATATTATTGCATTGCTTGCCTCATTTCCACCCTGTTGTCTACTTTGAGTCTTTTCCTCCCATCTGCTGGTTTCTATAAAAACACATTGGCCGGACTCTTCCTGGTGTGATAGCAGTAAGAGTCCTGTGAGGAAAAGGACCTTTGGTACTATGGTGATGGACCGTGTGATGGAGCATGTGACGGACCATGTGATGAGCGCAGTGACGTCTCCAAAGGTCCTTTTCCTCCCAGGTCCTCAAAGAAGAAGAAAGAAGACAAGCTGGGCTGCGTGAACAAGTGGATGAGGTGAGTTTAATTTTTTTTTTAACCCCTCCATCCCTAATTTACTTAGCATTCTGTATTAAGAATGCTATTATTTTCCCTTATAAGGCTACTTTCACACTTGCATTCAGAGCGGGCCCGTCTGGTATCTGCACAGACGGATCCGCTCTTATAATGCAAACGCTTAGATCCGTTTAGAACGGATCCGTTTGCATTACCATGAACAAAAAAAGAATAAAATTTTATTTATTTTTTTTGTTCATGATAATGCAAACGGATCCGTTTTGACTTTACATTGAAAGTCAATGGGGGACGGATCCGTTTGAAAATTGAGCCATATTGTGTCAACTTCAAACGGATCCGTCCCCATTGACTTACATTGTAAGTCTGGACGGATCCGTTTGCCTCCGCACGGCCAGGCGGACACCCGAACGCTGCAAGCAGCGTTCAGGTGTCCGCCTGCTGAGCGGAGCGGAGGACAAACGGTGCCAGACTGATGCATTCTGAGCGGATCCGCCTCCACTCAGAATGCATTAGGACTGGACGGATCAGTTCGGGGCCGCTTGTGAGGGCCTTCAAACGAAGCTCACAAGCGGAGCCCCGAACGCTAGTGTGAAAGTAGCCTAACCATGTTATAAGGGAAAATAATAAAATCTACAGAAAGCCTAACCCAAACCCGAACTTCTGTGAAGAAGTCTGGGTTCGGGTCTGGGTACCAAACATGCCGATTTTTCTCACGTGTGTGCAAAACGCATTAAAATGCTTTTGCACTCGCGCGAAAAAATCGTGCATTTTCCCGCAATGCACCCGCATCTTGTCCGGCCCTCACACGCGACGGCCTAATTCAATTTGATTATAGACTTCAAGTCAGTATAACCCTATAGTATTTTACCTTTTTTATGGAAGTATGCATGATCTATTTGCTCATAATATTTTTAGCAAAAAGTTGAAATACAAAAAAAATTCCAATGTTGTAGATGCATTTTCACTTCAAGACAGATTTAGAGCCTGCACTTGGCAAACACATTTCTACTGATCAGCCTTGCAAGAAAAACATTTACCTAACTGTTTAAATTATAAGGTAATTTCTTAGAGCTAATTAGCCGAGTGCTTCTTTAATCTCAATTAGAAGATGCAGGGAAGCTGGTTGTGTTTTCTGCAACAGTGAGAAATGATATAAATTAACCCTGACACTGCTAAAAGGAGGAGGCCACAATCCAGCTTGTGTGAAGGAGACTGGTAAGTGACCAAGAAGCAATCCATAGTGGCAAAGATTCTTCTTTTTACTTATTATTATATAACAAGTGTCTAGATTGAAGTACAATTACTTCTACCTGTATATAGGTTCTGAGCACTTTTATCATGTATATGCATGCTATGTGTACTGTGACAGTACCTTGTTCTTTTACACCATGAATTGTATGCTGTGTTGTCAACCTGCACCCTAAAATATACACACCACTGAAGATGATGGATCAATATGAACTCATAATTGTTTCAGGTAATAAGTCCTACACTGATGTTGTGAAATATACTCTACAATCACCTAGGCACAGAAGATCACAATTATTAGTCTTCATTTTAGTAAATGGGAATTTATAATAAAGCTAGGAATCCACAACAACTTACTGTTTTTAATGCCACAAAAATCTGATGTATTTTCAGTAATTTAGGAATAGGACCTTTTTCCATAGCCATGGAACAAAACAAATCGCAATCTAATATATTTTTTACATCCCATATGGGTGCAGCATTAAAATTATTTCTTATCATCACTATTAGGCCTCATGCACACGACCGTTGTTTGGGTCCGCATCCGAGCCGTCGTTTTGGCGGCTCGGATGCGGACCTATTCACTTCAATGGGGCCGCAAAAGATGCGGACAGCACTCTGTGTGCTGTCCGCATCCGTGGCTCCGTTCCGCGGCCCCGCAAAAAAAAAATAACATGTCTTATTCTTGTCCGCGCTTTGCGGACAAGAATAGGCATTTATATTGCTGGTGCCCGTTCCGTTCCGCAAATTGCGGAAGGCAACACGGACGGCTTCTGTTTTTTGCGGATCTGCGGTTTGTGGAACGCAAAAAATGGCACGGTCGTGTGCATGAGGCCTTAACTGTTTCCTTTGCATTTTATTGCATAATTAATGTTAGATGTCTTAAAGACAAAGCTTTCACACAACCAATGTAACAGCACTGCAGCGTTCCCCCTTTGGGAAAAAAATACTCATATTTTTGGTCTTTGTGAAGCCTCAAATTAAAGTTTGTGAACTTTCTGATGGACAGGTAGAGCAATTAAAAAAAAAAATTCTTTCTCCATACTAGAAGAAAAATTCCAAGGCGTTTTGTGTGACTTTTTGCCAATAGCTCCTTTGTGTGCGCCTGATAAACAGCTCCCACTGCTTCAATCTTAAGGAGTGATATATTGTGACATGATGTATGGGGGCATATTCACAGCTTCTGTGATTGCAGTAATGAAGCTGTAAAGCACAGAGCATGAAACAAGCTAAGTCTTCCAATTTAATCAGCTCGTAAACAGAGGCACTGCATCAAACCAACGACATCATTACACATTGGACTTAAATCATGCTAATCTGAGGATATAACATCAGCATCATTAATGGTCACACGTTGTATGCATCAACACTAAAGCATCTTCTCTGACAGATAAATACTGAGCATGGTTCCCACAATGGATGCTGCTCAGAATAAGCAGTTTCTATTTAAGCTTACCCCCTCCTTTTTTTTTCGCTCTTTTTTTCTTTTTGTATTTTTTAATTCATTTGCATATTTAAAATTTTGTGCATCAGCGGGAAAAATAGTAACCATTTGGTCTCAAGTTTATGTTTAGGAATAAAACACTGCATTAGGCTACATGCACACGACCAAAACAACGGCCGTGTGCATGTAGCCTTAAAAAGATACATTAAACAGTTTGTACATGGTACATAGTATATTTAAGGCACAATGCTCTTGAATCAGTTAAAGGCCTCATGCACACGACAGTATTTTTTCACGGTCCGCAAAACGGGGTTCCATTGGTCCGTGATCCGTGACCGTTTTTTCGTCCGTGGGTCTTCCTTGATTTTTGGAGGATCCACGGACATGAAAAAAAAGTCAAAAACACAGAAATGAAGTGGCAATTCTGGAGGAGCTGCTCAGCCCCTGACACTGTGGCGTGTCTATTTATTGGGGGAGCAGCCCCACCGCATGTGGACCGCAATAATCGACTAACCCCAGCAAAATATGCATACAATGGAGGATGTCGACGCGGTCCACATGCACCACAAGAAGCAAACTACACAGAATGTAGCAAATAAACATATGAAACACAGAGAGGAAATGCACCAAACAGAAATGCTACTGACTATACTGGGAAGTCATACAGACCATGTTCACACCATAGTTAGAGTAGCGGCTAGGACCCTTTGCCATGCTGAGTGACCGTGACGTGGTGCATTGATGGGCTCCGATATCTTCCTGACTGGAACATATTGGCGAAAGTCTCAGCTTTTAATACCTGCATGTATGACTTCCCAGTATAGTCAGTAGCATTTCTGTTTGGTGCATTTCCTCTCTGTGTTTCATATGAAAAAAAAGTCGTTTTGGTGTCCGCCTGGCCGTGCGGAGCCAAACGGATCCGTCCTGACTTACAATGCAAGTCAATGTGGACGGATCCGTTTGACGTTGACACAATATGGTGCAATTGCAAATGGATCCGTCCCCCATTGACTTTCAATGTAAAGTCAGAAGTTAATATACCATCGGATCTGAGTTTTCTCCTATCCGATGGTATATTTTAATTTGAAGCGTCCCCATCACCATGGGAACGCCTCTATGTTAGAATATACCATCGGATTTGAGTTACATCGTGAAAACTCATATCCGACAGTATATTCTAAGGCCTCCTGCACACGACCGTTGTTTGTGGCCGTTGTGCCGTTTTCCGTTTTTTTTCGCGGACCCATTGACTTTCAATGGGTCCGTGGAAAAATCGGAAAATGCACCGTTTTGCAGCCGCATCCGTGATCCGTGTTTCCTGTCCGTCAAAAAAATATGACCTGTCCTATTTTTTTGACGGACAACGGTTCACGGACCCATTCAAGTCAATGGGTCAGTGAAAGAACACGGATGCACACAAGATTGGCATCCGCGTCCTTGATCCGTGGCCGTAGGTTACTTTCATACAGACGGATCCGAAGATCCGTCTGCATAAAAGCTTTTTCAGAGCTGAGTTTTCACTTCGTGAAAACTCAGAACCGACAGTATATTAATACAATAGAGGGGGCGGGGGGGCGCACACTGGCCACCAATGATAATACAATATAGGAAGGGAGGGGGGGCCGGGGGGGCCGCACACTGGCCACCAATGATAATACAATAGAGGGAGGGAGGGGGGGCCGGGGGGGGCCCCAAACTGGCCACCAATGATAATACAATAGAGGGGGGGCCGGGGGGGCGCACACTGGCCACCAATGATAATGCAATAGAGGGAGGGGCCGCACACTGGCTACCAATGATAATACAATAAAGGGAGGGGGGGGGCCGCACTGGCCACCAATGATATTAATACAATAGAGGGAGGGGGTGCCGGGGGAAGCCGCACTGGCCACCAATGAAATTAAAACTGGGGAGGGAGGGGGGTCTGCCCCCTGCTGCCTGGCAGCCCCTGATCTCTTACAGGGGGCTATGATACGCACAATTAACCCCTTCAGGTGCGGCACCTGAGGGGTTAATTGTGCGGATCACAGCCGCCTGTAAGAGATCGGGTGCTGCCAGGCAGCAGGGGGCAGTCATGTACACAGTTCGTAGTATATTCTAACTAGAAGCGTCCCCATCACTATGGGAATGCCTCTGTGTTAGAATATACTGTCGGATTTGAGTTTTCACGAAGTGAAAACTCAGCTCTGAAAAAGCTTTTATGCAGACGGATCTTCGGATCCGTCTGTATGAAAGTAGCCTACGGACACGGATCACGGACACGGATGCCAATCTTGTGTGCATCTGTGTTTTTTTCACGGACCCATTGACTTGAATGGGTCCGTGAACCGTTGTCCGTCAAAAAAATGGGACAGGTCATATTTTTTTGACGGACAGGATACACGAATCACAAAGGCGGATGACAAACGGTGCATTTTCCAAGTTTTCAACGGACCCATTGAAAGTCAATGGGTCCGCAGAAAATCACGGAAAACGGAACAACGGCCACGGGTGCACACAACGGTCGTGTGCATGAGGCCAAAGGCTATGAACACCTTTGGGAGAAATTTTGTATCATTGCATTTTACTCATTTTGAGCTAAAAGAATTGTTTCAATTTAAAGAAGAGGCGTGTAGAATGAGGGAACAATTTCTAACTAAGGAATATCCCCAAACCCTTGTAGATGCATCCTTAACGAAAGTACGACAACTAGATAGACAATCCTTTTTTGAACCAGCACAATCCAAGAGAACAAGAGAAAACTATGAGAATAGTATTACCTTTCAATGTACAGTACCGAAAAATCCAACAAATAATTAAGAAGTGGAATACGAGGGGTTGGCTCACACCTAATGGCTATGTAAGGTGCTACTAGCTCACAAAAGGGTGCCCTACCCCAAAATAAGACAATGTAAAAAGCAGTAGAGAGTGAGTGAGCACTCGTATCATTTGGACCATAATGGATATATTGAATATATATTTAATAGGGGGGTTACACATGCAGTAAAAATCTTCACATAAAATACATGTATCACACAAATATTATAAATATTACTATACTAATAAAATACAAATGGTACCAAAACTAAAAAGATTCACTGATGGGGGAGTGGTGTGGCACACTCTTTTCCCACAATAGGTGACAAGGGTGGTTGATCTTGTTGAAAATGTCGCTTTCCGTAACTTGTTTGCTATAATAAGCAACTCTTGTTAGTGAATTAGACTTTGTATTCGAATGTCTCAAACCGCCAATGTAAGAGAGCACTGCTCTATATGTTTGTACGGCAGGTCACTTATGCCAGTGACTTAACATGGATAGATGATAGCAGGTGGTAAGAAATATATACAGTCTATCCAAAGTTCACCGTTATAGTTGCCTTTCAGCTGCTGCAGTTGCTACCAAGGCCAATTCTCTGAATCACGTTGTGGTTAAGAATAATTAAGAAGCCGAGTGATAGGTCAATTTATCCCCACTATACCACAAATAGTGTATAAAAAAGCACCTAATTTGGGACTGAAGATAGCCCCTACAACAAAAATAAAGCGAATCAATAGACCTACAATACAAAAAATGGTAGAGATTCAAGGCTTCTATAGGTGCGGCATGTGCATTAATTGCCGGTCAACATGTTTCTCGCGAAAAACGTCAGAATTAATATCTACGGTAAATCAATTCACACATAAAATAAGAGAATATCTTGCATGTAGTACTACAATATGTTATCTATATAATAAGATGTCCGTGTAACAAAATATATGTGGGAAGGACTAAAAGGATGTTAAAGAAAAGGATTGCGGAACATCTTAATAATATTAGGAAAGGTTATATGGATCACCCACTCTCAAGACATTTTAAGGAACACCATGACCAACAAATTAAAAACCTAAGCTTTGCAGCAATAGAGAAGGTAGAAATGGACTGGAGAGGTGGGAATCATATTGATAAAATGTCTAGGGTTGAGTCAAGATGAATCTTTGCATTGAATACCCTTATCCCATATGGATTAAATGGCGAGCTGAAAATTTTTGTTTTTTTATAAACTTGAATAGTCCTGCGCGGTCGGATGGTATTTTTTACGTACGTCTGACGGCTCCTTGGTGGAAGGCACCCATCTCTGATTCGACCACAACCTCATGTTCATCATGTCTTTTACATTACATTTCCGTTTACATTTTTATCTTTATATATTTTTCATATATCTTTTATATTTAGTTATAGATCTTTTCACAAGTATTTATAAGTTTAAGTTGGATTGATAAAATGAATACAGAAAAAGAGAAAGAAGAGTATAGATTAGAAAAGAATATAGCTACTCTAAAACCCTTTATTCCAATTGTTAATGAATGTATTATAGCAGCATTAAAGGGAAAAACGCATTGATAAGGAAAAAATGCACAGAAACCGCATCATTATCGCAACTAGCGATTTATGAATTTGGAAGTAAGATACTAATGAAATATACTTACAATATACTTATATGATAAGAAGAGACACAATAATTGTAAATAACTGTATTTTAATATCAATTGTTTTATAATCAGATTGTTCTTTTGATCACAATCCGGGCCGGGATTTTGTTACAACCATCGTTACAATCCAGGTCAGGACTTGGTTCCAACCGGATCCAATTAGAAAATAGGGTATAAAAAAGGTGTTGCAATATGGGCCAGGTTACCACTGAGGAAGAAGTCAGTCACCTATAGGACTTCGAAACGCGTTTGGGAGGAATCTGGACTTTGCAACACCATTGTTTCTGCGTACGCTGGAGATCGCTTACCTATTTGCCGCCTGCCGATTGGGAAACCGATCCGTCCCCTCACGAACAACTGCTCCATAAACCACTTGGAGTCTGGCCGATTTACTCCCACTTGACCGGAGCGAGCCAGGACTGGAGCACGAGGGACGCTGAAGCAGCTGAGATCAGAGGAGCAAGCCGCCCATAGATTCGGAGGTAAGGGAATAAAACAGCTCCAAACAGGTGGGACGCCACCTAGAGCTTAATTCCCCCACTGTTAAGCATCGCAATTGGTCTGTGAACTATACCTTATACAGAGATGATAATGACAATATGAACTATTAAAACGTATGGTGCGGCTACATCCAATACTCATTACTCAAACTGACTATTTGAACTTAACCCGATGAGAAGCTGGCCATTTGATGGAGATGCAATAGCATGCAACATTCGCAATTGAAAAACCCGGCATACTTAAGATAATCGTGGTGGATACTATTTAGTGCCGATAGTCCTATGACATTTTAATTATATATTGATTCCTAAATTACGTCATTTTAGTGGTGTTATATTACATTATTTTATTGTATGTTTTTTATGGATGAAATTGACTTTTTATCAATTATTGTTATGATATATGAATTATTAATAAATTAACAATTGTTAAAGTAGACTCTCCAGATATATGAGTGCCATATCACAAGCTGCTATTATTTAAACCTTAGTGACCACCCATACGTGTTTTTACTGACGTAAACAAAGGGGGTTTTAGCTAAACGGCTGGCTTTGATCAATCATTACATGTACTTAAAATGGTGCATTAAAAACTATAACTTGTCCTGCAAAAAATAAGACCTCATACAAGTACATTTAAAAAAACCAAAAAAAGTTCTAGCTCTTGGAATGCAATTTTTAAAAAATGTGCTTGGTCACTAAGGGGTTAATTATTTTCTGGTGTTTGGAGTTAACACCTTCTATATATTGAGCACCATTCCATCTTACCTGTAGGTAGAGCCTCCTCATTTAACTACTCTTTATTAAAAATGTATCTACAGTTTCTGGTCCGTGTCTGATCCACATTTTTTGTGGATCTCACACGGACCCATTCATTTCTATAAAAAAAAACAAAAAAAAAAACACATAGCACACGGATGTCATCCATGTGTTTTCGACATCCTTATGGCCAGGCCGCAAATTTTAGAAGCTGTCCTATTGTCTGTTTTGCGGACAAGAATATACTTTTTTACAGTGGCTTCTGTTAAAACATTGTGGGATGCACATGGGCCACATTAGTATTTTGCAGATCTGCAATCTGTGGACAGCAAAACAGATATGGAGGAGGAGTACTTGCAGACCATCTTGCTTTCTGTTTTAGGGAGAATCTGTCAGGCAAGTGCTCTGATGGCTAGGTATGATGCCCTTATGGCCTTTTGCACAAGAACGTTTTTTTTCTATTCCGTTTTTGCAAATTCCGTATGTGGAACCATTCATTTCAATGGTTCCGCACAAAAAACGGAATGTACTCTGTATGCATTCTGTTTCCATATTTTCGTTCTGCTGCCTGCAAATAACGATCCATGGCTCCATTCAAGTCAATGGGTCAGCAAAAAAACCGGAATGCATACAGAATACATCCGTATGTCTTCTGTATCCGTTCTGTCTTTGCGGAACCATCAATTGAAAATTTTATGCCCAGCCCAATTTTTTTATGTACTTACTATTTAAACATTATTGTATGCTTCCGTTTCCGTTTGCGATCCGCAAAAAACGGATCACAAACGGAAACCAAACGTAAAAAAGGAACAGCAAAACAGATCGGAAGTGGAAATACTACTGAAACAAAAAAACGGAAAAACGGATCTGTGAAAAACAGACCACCAAATACAGACAAAGCCATATGGTAGTGTGCAAGAGGTCTATCTCTGAACCGACAGCTCATAAACACTCATTATACTGTAGCTAAATTGTTATCAAACTGATAAGCATATGTCTTAAATGAGTGTTTATGAGCTGTCAGCAATTCAGAGGAAAGGGCTTCACATTCAGCTATCAGAGCAGCTGGAAGCGAATGGACATGGCATCACAAGAAGTTGCAGAGTGGAGAGAAGCGCAGAAGGGGTCATGTGACTGTATTCCACATTACAAAGTAAAAGATGGGCAAACATCAGTTTAAATTAAAGTGTTGAATTAAAGATTAAATTATAGTTTAACCATCAAAATTAATAAATTAATAAATAAATCAATAAATGAAAGTTTAAATTAAAGTTTAAACATCAGTTTAAATTCTTATATGGTATTTGTAGAATAAAAATCGTACTGAAATTAGAGGTATTTAAAGGCAAAGAAAAAGTCTAGGGGGATTGTATTAGGGTGTATTAAGATGTTGCATTGTGGTTACTGATAGCTTGTGTGCATAAAGCTATACATTGATATGATTGCTAGAAGTCATTCATATTATAAAGGTATAAGTGCAAGTGTCCAGCATAGATTGAGAGTGGACCCTAATTGCTCATTGAATATAGCCCTAGGGTGGGTTCACACATAAGATTTTGCTGGCGTTTTTCTGCTGATGTTTTTAATGTCATTAGTTGCATCTGTGTTTTTCTTGTGTAAAAAAGCCAGCTCTAGATGTTAGTTGAAGGTCTATGGGAAATATAAAACACAGGACACACAAGCATTATTTTTCTAATGGCGTTTTTGTTAATTAGATGGCAATTCTTTGTCTTTCTAGCCTCTTTTCAAAAACAGCATGCTGTAGCTATTAGGATTTTTTAAGGTGGTTTACTTTCCCTTCTCTATAGGGGTAAAAATGGCATTAAAAAATGCTAGTGGGCAAGAAACACCCAAAAATGCAGCAGAAAACACAGATGGCAGAAGAAAAAATCTTGCGGTTATTCTGCTGTTTATATGTGGACCCTCAATAAAACTACACATTCAAATGGGAAAAAGTAGTGATTCAAGTGATGTGTACATACTGTAGTTGCAGAGTGTATAAAAAGAGAGAGAGAAAATCTGTGCTCCCAATGTAATATTACCCATTTATAAATTTCTTGTAAGGCCACATCATCAATATTGGGATTCAGAGCTGGAGAGGATTCAAAGGCCAATTACCTATTAAATGGAAGGAACGGCCCGGGCTGCTGGAGAAGGACAGCAAGGGTGATTGGAGTTGTGTATGTGCCCACTGCTGTCCCACTATACCAGGGCCTCCTATATAAGACAAAGGAATTGAAAAATGGCAGAAAAATGTTTTTAAAATGTAAAACAATTAATGTTCTAAGGAACAGGCAGACCAATGGTCTTACATTTAAGCATTATGAGTGTTGAAGGGGTTTCAAGGATAGGTCATTAATATAAGTTTGGTGTGGTATAGTGTTGATCGAGCATGCTCGGCCGAACATCAGGCGCAATGCTCGAGTCTCCTCCCCGCATGTTTGTTGGCTGCTACGCAGCCAATAAACGTGCAGTTAAGTACTGCCCTTCACTGTAACGCCGTAGCCATGTTGGTTACTGGCATTACAGTGATTGGCTGGCTGGAACGCGTCATCGGGTGTTATATAGCACCCGATGACACGTGTTCAGCTCAGTGTTAGTCAGGGAGAGCTGTGCTGAAGAAGGGAAAGATAGTGTAGGGAGTGACTTTTTTTTTTGTAAGTTGAAAGACTTGTCAGAGACCCAAAAGTCCATTTAAGGACTATTGTGTGTGGCAGCAATAGATATTTTTGAAGCATGTTGCACTTAATAGCGTGCAATAGTTAGGCCGCTGCAGACAGCGACATTATCTGCGCTACATCTCCTGTGTAATGTGTGCGTATCCCAAAAATATCTATGACATCCAGTGTACTTTTTCTGTAGACTGTGTCCACTGTGGACAGTGACATTACCTGGGGTACATCTCCTGTGCAACGTTTCCACATCCCAAATACCTTTTTTTAATTTTTTTGCTCATACACTTCCAAATCCTACGCTACTGTACGCGTGACATACTTTCAAGCATATGTAACATTTAATATGAAGAAGGTGAGCCGTAAGGGACAGGAAAGTGGCCGTGATGCTGATGGTGCACGCAGGGCTCGTGGCCCTAGGCGCATTGAAACTGTGCCTGCTGCCAGAGGACAAGAAAAACAATCATCCATGATACCTAGCTTCATTTCCCAGTTTGCATGGCGGCGCAGGACAACGCTCTCGAAGTCAGACCAGTGCGACCAGGTGGTCGGTTGGATTGCAGCAGATAATGCTTCTAGTCTGTTAAGCACCAACCTGTCTTCCACCAAGTCTAGTCTCAGTAGCCAAGAGTCTGGTCAACACAATCCTCACCCTGATCCTTCTTCCTCCCACCATGGAGAGTCTTGGCAAACAAGTGATCCCACACTCGGATATTCCGAGGAGCTCTTTTCAGCGCCATTCCTTCATTTGGGCCTCTCGACAAGCCCGCTTGAAGAAGGACATGAGATCTTGTGCCCTGATTCTCAAACTCTTGAGCATCCACAGTCACAAGAAGATGACGGTGGGGAACAGCAATTTGTGTTTCACGAGGTGGATGATGATGATGAGACACAGTTGCCAATAAGTCAACGGCAATTAGTGTCTCAAGAGGTTGATGATGAGGATGAGACACAGTTGTCAATAACTGAGGTTGTTGTTAGGTCAAGAAGTCAGGAGAATGAGCAGAGTGAGGAAGTGGAAGAGGAGGTGGTGGACGATGAAGTCACTGACCCAACCTGGGAAGGTGGCAAGCCGGGCGAGGACAGCAGTACAGAGGGGGAGGGATCTGCAGCACCGCAACAGGCTGGAAGAGGCAGTGGGGTGGCAAAAGGAAGAAGGCGGGCCACACCAAACAGGCCCACAATTATTCCCCGGAGCACACCCTTGCAGAAATCTCCCTTGCCAACAGGTAGGTGATCCGCAGTCTGGCACTTTTTTGAGGAAAGTGCGGACAACAAAAGAATTGTAATTTGCAACCTGTGCCATACAAAATGAACAGGGGCGTGAACACTAGCAACCTCAACACCACCAGCATGATCCGCCACATGGCATCAAAGCACCGTAATAGGTGGGCCGAACGCCTTGGTCCACAATCTATGTCTGCGGGTCACTCCACTGCCTCCTCTTCCCCTGTGTTACTTGCTGGCAAATCCCCTGTCGAAGGAGCAGGCCCGGGTCCCTCCCACCCTCCACCTGGACCTTTGCAAGCACCATTAGCGACCAAATCCACTTCCGTGTCCCAGTGCAGCGTCCAAATGTCCTTATCCTAGGCATTTGAACTCAAGCGCAAATACCCAGCCACCCATCCACAGGCCATAGCACTAAATTAGCAACTTTCCAAATTACTGGCCCTGGAAATGTTGCCATTTAGGCTTGTGGACACTGAGGCCTTTCGCAGCATGATGTCGGTGGCCATCCCTCGTTACGCAGTCCCCAGCCGTCACTATTGTTTGTTGTGCCGTGCCCGCCTTACACCAGCATATGTCCCGTAAAACATCACCCGTGCCCTGACCAACGCAGTTACTGGGAAGGTCCACTTAACCACTGACACATGGATACTGACGTGCTTTCGTCCAGTGATGTTACATTTCCCTGACGGCACACTGGGTGAACGTTGTGGAGGCCGGGAGCGAGTCGTACCGTGGGATGGCACAGGTGCTACCGACGCCAAGGATTGCGGGCCCTAATTCCATCAGGGTTTCCGCCACCACCTACGTTAGTGGCTCCAACCCCCACTTCTCCTCCTCCACCTCCTCCTCCAGTTCCACCTCAGAATTATCCTCTTGCAGCACCAGTCAGCCATCAGTCGGTAGATGGAAGCAGTGTAGCACTGCAGTGGGGAAGCGTCAACAAGCCGTGCTTAAGATGATCTGCTTAGGTGACAAACAGCCCACCGCCGCAGAGCTGTTGCAGGGGATAAGAGACCAGACTGAGCTGTGGCTCTCGCAACTCAACCTAGAACCAGGCATGGTTGTGTCTGATAATGGCCATAACTTGGTGGCCTCTTTAGAGCTTGGGAAGCTCACACACATCCCATGCCTAGCCCACGTGTTCAACTTGGTGGTTCAGCAGTTTCTCAAAACCTACCCCAATTTGCCTGAGCTACTGGTGAAGGTGCGCCGCGTGTGTGCCCATTTCTGCAAGTCATCGACAGCCGGTCTGTCAACGCTGCAGCAGTGCTTACAATTGCCAGAACTGTTGTGTGACGTGAGCACACGCTGGAACTCGACGTTCCACATGTTGGCCAGGCTTTGTGAGCAGCACAGGGCAGTAGCGGAATACCAGCTGCAACATGGTCGTCGCCTTTCCAGTCATCTTCCGCTCTTCACAAGTGAGAAGTGGGCATGGATGTCTGACCTCTGTGAGGTTTTAAGAAACTTAGAGGAATCAACACAGATGGTGAGCAGCGATAACGCTATTATCAGCGTCACCATTCCACTTCTGTGTCTACTCAAACGCTCACTGCTCACAATTAAGGGCGACCCTTTGCATGTGGAAGAGGTGGAAATGGGGAAGACATTGCATAGGGTGATAGCCAGACCACCCTCAGTTTGTCTTCTCAGCGCAAATTGGATGATGATGCGGAGGAGCAGGAGACCATTGCCTCCGCTACAGAGGATAGTACCCATGGAAGTTTATTTCCATCTGTTCAGCGTGGATGGGCAGAGGAGGAGGAAGAGGATAAGGATATTGAGAATCGTCCTCCTGATGACAACAGCGAAGTGTTGCCTGTTGGGACTCTGGCACACATGGCTGACTTTATTTTAGGCTGCCTTTCCTGTGACCCACGCGTTTTACGCATTTTAGACATTACTGATTACTGGTTGTTCACCCTTCTTGACCCCCGCTACAAAGATAACTTCTCATTTCTCATTCCTGTGGTGGAGAGGACGAGCAAAATGTTGCAATACCAGAAGGTCTTTGTTGAAAAATTGCTCCCAAAATTTCCAGCTGACAACGTTGGCAGAGTACGTAGTTCCTTGGGCAACCGAGGAGGGGAACACACAGTTCCAACACAGGCAGGGCAACACTTTCCAAGGCCTGGGACAGTTTTATGACCCCCCGCCAGCACCCTCACCCTGATGCTCGGCCTAGTGTCATAAGGAGTGAAAAGTTTTGGAAGATGGTGAAGGAGTACATAGCAGACCGTGTCAGCAGCCTCTGGGATCCCTCTGTGGCTTACAACTACTGGGTGTCCAAGCTGGATACGTGGCACAAACTGGCGCTCTACGCCCTGGAGGTGCTGGCCTGCCCTGCCGCCAGCGTTCTGTCAGAGCGGGTATTTAGGTCTGCTGGGGGCATAATAACTGATAAGCGCATCTTCCTGTCAACTGAACATTCTGACCGGTTGACTCTTATAAAAATTAACAAGGCCTGGATTGCCCCTGACTTCTCTACTCAACCAGAGGAAAGCAGCTGAACATAAAGGCACTTTAAATGTTTTTTTTCATAATGTACTGAATACACTTTATTCCCATGCACCTCTTCCACCACAAAAAAGGTTATATGATTCAATCTTCCTTTTCTCGTCCTCCTCCTCCTCTTCGATCATATCAACATGCTTATTAGTCTGCCCTCACTCTTAATGTTGTAGAGGGTCAGCTCACCTGCAGGCCCTTGCATACAATGTTTTTAAGGGGCAGCTCACCAGCAGGCCCTCAACCATAATGTTTTACAGGGTCAGCTCACCAGCAGGCCCTCGCCCATAATTTTTTCAATGGTCAGCTCAGCAGCAGGCACTCGCCCCTAAATTTTTTTGATGCTCAGATCAGCAGCAAGCACTCGCCCCTAATGTTTTAGAGAGTCAGCTCTGCAGCAGGCCCTCACCCCTAATGTTTTAGATGGTCAGCTCTGCAGCAGGCCCTCGCCTGTAATGTTTTAGAGGGTCAACAGCAGGCCCTTGCTCCTAATGTTTTTGAGGGTCACCAGCAGGCCATCAATCATAATTTTTCAAGGGTCTATGATGCCCTCCTTTATGTGTAATAAAGGGTGTATTGTAGTGTCCCGGCTCCTTGTTATTTTTGGTTGCCCTTTCACTTAGTGCATAGGCTTTATGAGTGTAGGAGTCCCACTACCTGAACAATTGTACCACAATGTGAATGAGGCCCTCCTTTATGTGATATACAGGTTGTATCGGAGTGCCTCTTCCTTGTAATTTTTGGCAGCACTTGCACTTTATATACAGGAAAGAATGTTTCCTAACAATTTTTTCTCTAAAATCTATTTTATCTTCATTTTTTTTGCGTATTATTGTCAGTCTGTAAAAGTGGTGCACTACTCGGACAACATCGTTCCCAGCAGCGACTTGGGAGTCCAAGATGCATCCAGACATCCTCCCCATGCTGTTCCTGAACAATTTCGGTGGTGTTTCCATCAATTTCTGACCTTTTCCTATGAATCAGACACCCTCCCCTCTTCAGAGCTGGGGGTGCTTGGTTTAATGTTCGGGTTCTCCCATTGACTTCCATTGTGCTCGACCCGAGCATCCGAGCACCCAAACACCCGAGCACTTTGGTAACATAGTATATATAGTAAGTATATAAGGCCGAAAAAAGACATTTGTCCATTCAGTTCAGGCTGTTATCCTGCAAGTTGATCCAGAGGAAGGCAAAAAAAAAACCTGTGAGGTACAAGCCAATTTTCCCCACTTAAGGGGGAAAAAATTCCTTCCCGACTCCAATCAGACAATCAGAATAACTCCCTGGATTAACGACCCCTCTCTAGTAGCTATAGCTTGCAATATTATTAAGCTCCAGAAATTCATCCAAGCCCCTCTTGAATTCTTTTATTGTACTCACCATCACCATCACTTCAGGCAGAGAGTTCCATAGTCTCGCTGCCTTTACCGTAAAGAATCCATTTCTATGTTTGTGTACAAACCTTCTTTCCTCCAGACGCAGAGGGTGTCCCCTCGTCACAGTCCTTGGTACTCGATCAACACTAGTGTGGTCCATCTACTGGCTCGCAGAGCTTTTCCACAGCTGATTACTGGGAGTACCTGGGAGTTGGACCTCCACGACAATCCTGGGAAGAGGTCATCAATATATAAGTCCCAGACCACCCCTTTAAGAGATATACTACTAATATGTTACTGTTGATGATAGACAATAATGTTTAGTTAACTAAATAAGGAATATGTTTTAAAAAATGTAATTGAGGTCAAAATTTAAATAGTGAATCAGAATTTGCTTTTGTCATGGACTCAAACAATATTCTAGTTTATAAAATATTTTCAATGCATCATGCAGTGTTTTCATTGATCAGAATACGAGATATCAGAAAAACTCTATATAAACATGATACTGTATGTAAATGTTTTAGTGAAATCTCCCAGGCTGCTGAACAGTAAAGAGTGGAATGGAAAGGATTATTGACAGTAATTTATTTAGCATGTGTTTTATCTTCTCGGAGCAAACAAGTCTGCCACCACAACAAAACCCCTCTCCTGTAATGGCTTCATTCATTAATAACTGAAGCATTTTTCCTGCACAATCATTAATATCATGTTTACTTACGATGGATATTTATATTCTGTGTAATGAGACGGACAACATATGATTTAAGTGCAGGTGAATGAAGAAAAATATTCCCCAATGCGCTCATCCCTGACTGCTTGGCACTGAGGATATTTAGTAATTAACTCTTCAATTTCTAGAATTAGGACTAAGTGGTGTCTGACTTTTCGGATCAAACTTGCCTCTTAATAAAAAAAGTTTCACTTGAAATACAAAAATAGAAAGTACTTTATATTACTTGTGAAATTAAATGTGTTTACCGTTTCATGAATATGCAGGCAACTTTATGAGATTTTTTTTTTACTTGACACTTTATAAGAATGCTTTTTTAGATTTTTTTTTCTTTTTTTTTGTTTTAATTTGGAAGAAAACTGCTAATTATTATTAAAAAGTATTTATTTTTAAATTATAGCTTTTTATTTCTTAAATATTAAAACTGACACAAAAATTTATTATTGCAATGGGTTCCCTATTTTGTGATGATCGTTTTCACATATAACATGTATAGGTTTGAGAGAACGGGGCGACTATGGTGACGGTTTCTGCTAGCGACTTCATTTTAAAAAATTTTTTTACATTTTGTTTATTTGTATTTTTTATTATTATCATTTTTTTTTTACTAATATTTGAATTTCTTTTTGGCACATACTATGTCCCCCAGCTGATCATTAAAAGACGCCTGGAGGACACAGATTTTTTTTTTAACTTTTTTTTTCACTGTTTCTACTGTAACTGGGGCATCCACAGGAGCCCCAGTTACAGGAGAAAACAGCCTCCTGTGTGTGCATGACACATAGTCAGAGCTTATCAGGGTCTCTTTAGACCCTGCAGCTCTGCTCCTGCCCCTTCTCCAGACACCCCCGGCGGTCACGTGACCTCTGAAACTAAAAGAGGCTTCCTGCTCCCTGCAACATGCATTTGTTCAGCACTCTCCTGATGGCACAGGAGAAGGCAGAAGTGGTAATAAACCACTACTGTCTTCTCCTTAGGGTCCCTGCTGTGTCTGTCAGCCAGGACCTGACCTGCTCCTGCTAGATTGCAGGAGCAGGAGCTTTAATCCCAGTGCTGATCAGCGTTGGGATTAAAGCGTTGCCTGCATGTGTATATACGTGCTAGCTGCATAGGGCATGTGCAGATAGGACGTATATACAGTCGTGGCCAAAAGTTTTGAGAATTACATAAATATTGGAAATTGGAAAAGTTGCTGCTTAAGTTTTTATAATAGCAATTTGCATATATTCCAGAATGTTATGAAGAGTGATCAGATGAATTGCATAGTCCTTCTTTGCCATGAAAATTAACTTAATCCCAAAAAAAACTTTCTACTGCATTTCATTGCTGTCATTAAATGACCTGCTGAGATCATTTCAGTAATCGTCTTGTTAACTCAGGTAAGAATGTTGACGAGCACAAGGCTGGAGATCATTATGTCAGGCTGATTGGGTTAAAATGGCAGACTTGACATGTTAAAAGGAGGGTGATGCTTGAAATCATTGTTCTTCCATTGTTAACCATGGTGACCTGCAAAGAAACGCGTGCAGCCATCATTGCGTTGCATAAAAATGGCTTCACAGGCAAGGATATTGTGGCTACTAAGATTGCACCTCAATCAACAATTTATAGGATCATCAAGAACTTCAAGGAAAGACGTTCAATTCTTGTTAAGAAGGCTTCAGGGCGTCCAAGAAAGTCCAGCAAGCACCAGGATCGTCTCCTAAAGAGGATTCAGCTGCGGGATCGGAGTGCCACAAGTGCAGAGCTTTCTCAGGAATGGCAGCAGGCAGGTGTGAGCGCATCTGCACGCACAGTGAGGCGAAGACTTTTGGCAAGATGGCCTGGTGTCAAGAAGGGCAGCAAAGAAGCCACTTCTCTCCAAAAAAACCCCATCAGGGACAGATTGATCTTCTGCAGAAATGATGGTGAATGGACTGCTGAGGACTGGGGCAAAGTCATATTCTCCGATGAAGCCTCTTTCTGATTGTTTAGGGCATCTGGAAAAAGGCTTGTCCGGAGAAGAAAAGGTGAGCGCTACCATCAGTCCTGTGTCATGCCAACAGTAAAGCATCCTGAGACCATTCATGTGTGGGGTTGCTTCTCATCCAAGGGAGTGGGCTCACTCACAATTTTGCCCAAAAACACAGCCATGAATAAACAATGGTACCAAAACACCATCCAACAGCAACTTCTTCCAACAATCCAACAAAAGTTTGGTGAAGAACAATGCATTTTCCAGCACGATGGAGCACCGTGCCATAAGGCAAAAGTGATAACTAAGTGGCTCGGGGACCAAAACGTTGACATTTTGGGTCCATGGCCTGGAAACTCCCCAGATCTTAATCCCATTGAGAACTTGTGGTCAATCCTCAAGAGGCGGGTGGACAAACAAAAACCCACTAATTCTGACAAACTCCAAGAAGTGATTATGAAAGAATGGGTTGCTATCAGTCAGGAATTGGCCCAGAAGTTGATTGAGAGCATGCCCAGTCGAATTGCAGAAGTCCTGAAAAAGAAGGGCCAACACTGCAAATACTGACTCTTTGCATAAATGTCATGTAATTGTCGATAAAAGCCTTTGAAACGTATGAGGTGCGTGTAATTATATTTCACTACATCACAGAAACAACTGAAACAAAGATCTAAAAGCAGTTTAGCAGCAAACTTTGTGAAAACTAATATTTGTGTCATTCTCAAAACTTTTGGCCACGACTGTACACAGTGTTGTGCAGTAGGAAAAGCCTGAAAGGGGTTCTGAACCCATGAACACTACATGCAAAGCAAATGTCTTACCACTGAGCTATTGCTTTAGACCGCTAAATAACCTTTAATATCATCATAACCTTTAATATCATCATAGGCAGACTTGAGCCTACCAATCTGCTGATAGAAATAACTTGGCAGTTTAGGGTTTCAGGATTGCTCAACGGACCATTGCCTAAAAAAAGTTCTCTTTTTCAGTGCATTGTCCTTGATATACTGTAGATATGTTAAAATTATACTCTATAGGACTAGAGATGAGCAAATTGTCTCATCAAGGAAGGTTCTGCAACTGTGACAGGGTTTCCTTGGTGCTGAAGACACTCCCCCATTGCTAGATTGACATGTCTGGCCCTGAAAAGATTTCACTTGCCTAAGGGCATTACCTAATCTTTACCTTATCTCTGTTTACTAGACTGCTAACCCATAGGGGTCAAGGGACACTGGTGTGGAGCACTAAGGGGTCAGGCAATAACCATAGTAATGGACAAGCCGGGGCCAGGGCCAGTCAATACAAGGGTCAGGGCAGACAGCTCAGGGTCAGAATGGAGAGCAGTCAAAGATTAGGTCAGGCAGGAAAGCATAAAATCCAGAGATCAGACAAAAGTCAGTACTAGTGTTCAGCACGAATATTCGTATTGCAAATTTTTATTGCGAATATCGGAACTTCGAGACTTCGCAAATATTTAGACTATAGCGCTATATATTCGTAATTGCGAATATTCAAGATTTTTTTTTTAACCAGCACACATGATCCCTCCCTGCTTCTAGCTTGTGGGCCAATGAGAAGGCTGCAATATCTTTGTCAGAGCTTAGCAACATCCCTAGCAACCAATAGGAAAGGTGCCTACCCCGTCAGCCATTTCCTGCTGTTTTTTGCAGTTGTGAGATAGAGGAGTCTTGTGCTTTGCTGTGTCAGACTCATTACATTAGGTACCTCATATATATTATACAATACAAATAGAAAAACGAACAGCACTCCTGGAATCCACAGAAAAGGTTTTTCTTTATTCACCCATGTGATGCAACGTTTCGGCTCTGAACTAGAGCCTTTCTCATGCAAAGAACAAGTGCATACTGTGAGATATAAGTAGTAAGGGGGTATATGTTTCGTCAAACTACAAAGTGACAGGTACCTTGCCCCCTTTTATACAGATACCCCCGTCCCTTTTATATTGCTTGATATTAAATTTATATTGCTTGATATTAAATTTATATTGCTTGATATTAAATTTATGGTGCTTGATATTAAATTTATAGTGCTTGATATTAAATTTATATTGATTCTTACTACATTTGTATTCGACCATTAATGGTTTATCACTTCTCAGATTCCTGACATCTTAATACAGATGGTGACATCCTCTCAGACATTCTTCTCAGATTACTGCTAATGCCCGGCAGTTTACAAATGAAGACAAAAGCCTACTGTAAGCAGGATGTTGAGGTTTTGAGAGATTCCTGACAGCTTAATACAGATGGTGACATCTAATGTCTGGCAGTTTACAAATGAAAACAAAAGCACATCTGTTTAAAGCATGGCTTTATACTGCAAAAGTTATGACATCTTACTACAGATGGTGACATCTAATGTCTAGCAGTTTACAAATGAAGACAAAAGCACACGGCTTTTGATATAAAAGCCACCCACTTTGATATGAATTTATATCAAATTATACAGGTTGATAAGTTTCATTTTGATAAAATCCTATTTTGATAACACGCCTAGTTTCATAAACTTCATTTTTATAAAATCCTTTTTTGTAAAATCCTATTTTGATAAAATCTTTTTGATAAGCCCATTTATAACATTTTGATAAGCTTTTGATATAAAATTAAGATTCGGACATAAAAAAGGCCTATAATAAACATATAAATTCTTATAAAACATAATCTAACTATTTGAGAGACATCAACTAATGAATATGCTAATAGTTGCCACAATGGTTTACAACAGGAACTGCCTATATAAACAGGACACAGTCTGTGCAGGGCTAACACAGAGATACGTATGCAAGGACAGGCATAGGTCACCAAGACAATTAAACACCTCAAAAGGTAAGCACCATTTGTCTGTTATGCTTTTAAATCTTTCACTATTTATTGAATATGACTTATGTTTTCTGTATCCATGTAAGTGTGCTTATTTATAGGGCGTAATGCGTCACTAAATGTGTTTTCTTTCCAAAATTTATGGGGAGACGACATTATCCCCGATGCGCAGCTGCTTATCGCGACCGACGATTTTTATGAGTCATACATGAGCGGTGGTGGGGCACAACTGCTTTCAGACAAGGCGCACAGTATGGCGATAGCCTATACTGACATTTCAAACGAACCTGATTACAATCCGACAACTCCTTGCCTGATCGGTAAGTATAACCATCTTATGCTTTTATTACATATATAGTTTTAGCGCTAGTTATATTTCATACAGGTTTATTACACACAATCAAATCCGTGACATTTTAAGAATTGTTAACGGAAATGTTGATACTGAAAATACAGAACATTCAAACATGGCAGTTACTAGGAACAACAATTCTGACGATCTAAAGGAGAACGATCCGGCGCGAGATATCGATCTCACAACCCCAGGGCGACCTGAAATGAAACAGACGACTCGGCTAGCCAGAACACGTAAGGCTCAATCGACGTCTTTGATGTTGTCGGTTTTAAACATTATCTATATTTCTAATACACTTTTTTAAAACGCAGCACTGAAAAGAAAAGTGTATACAATTGACGACATCGCGACACTCACCGATCATTCCCTACAAAAGCGTCGCAAGCGGGGCAAAGAGCATAAGGACCAAAACGCATTGTGGCTGTAATATAGTTAAACATTGTCTATAAGTCTAATACTTTTTAAAAAAATGCAGCGCTGAAAAGAAAAATGGCCATGACCGGTGTCTCCAAAGCGCCATCAAAGAAATCGAACACAACGGGTAAGGCTCCCTCTACATCCGATCAAACAACAATGTCTATAACTTTTAAGCGTGTATAAACAATGCTGTTTAATCAAACATTGTAATTTAAAGTTTTTCAGATGCCTGGTAGTGACGCAAGTGTCAACAGAACTGCTTCATTCCCAGAACCACCAGAGCCGTGCACCAGCACTCGCGACAGTTGGCGGTCTGAAAATCCAGCAATGCCGATTATCCGCTGTCCTGATGCCCATAAGTTAATATTACGCGGCACTCTGCTTTAATTAGCAGGCTTGAAGTTCTTAATACTTACATCTTACTGCTTGTCTTTACATTTTTTATAAAATTCGTAATGACCTATCTATCTTTCGCGGTGAGCTGTTTTAATTAGCGCGCTTGAAATTCTTAATACTTATATCTTAATGTTTGTCTTTAAATTTCAGCCAAAAGAAAAGAAAACACCAAATCCCGCGTCGTTAAAGAGAGACGACTATCAACCACAAAACCTCATCAGGAACAGTTCACACCGATAGCTGGAATTCTAACAACGCCGAAGCCGGTTCTGCAGAGTGGTGAGCCAACTAGCGTAATAAATGATATTACAGCTTTATGCGACATAACACTAATACCCAATACGCAAGATGTAATACCTTGTAAAAAGCGCATCACATTTGATACGCCAGACACATGCAGCAACGTACAACAGATAAGCGAACCCCAACAGCGATACGCGCCTCTTGTCCATTCCTGTTATTGCCGGGGTGGAGAGACGTACGACGCGTTGAGGGATATTGCGAAATGTAACGACAAAATGTCACGCGTGGCGATGTATTTAAAATGTTACGTTAATAACTCTACGTCTCTAGCGTTTAACAGTCCCAACAAAATTACTGCGGGGCAAATACACGCTACGCGTAACAAATACACACGACTGATTACTCATCTTGACGCTCTTGAAAAAGAGCTGCTAGACAGAGACTGACTAGTGATGACTGGTGGTGGTGGACAACCTTTTAAAATCTCAAAAACAACTGTAAGTGCTAGGGTTAGAAAATCAAAACGGGCTATAAAAATCTGTTTTTCAGTTAATCGTTCTAAAATAGCTAGAGAAAAAAGGCGTCGCCGGCGTAACAATGCGACGCCGGCGCGTCCGAACAAAATAGCTATCAAAAAAAGACAGGAATGTCGTAACAAGATTGGTGCATCGGCTCGTCTGAATGCATGACAAACACATCAGCAATCGCAGACCGCGCAAGCGGAGCACAGTCGTCCAAACAGCTCGCACACTAACAGACCTTCAAATACGCAATCAAAGCGTATTCAGTCAGGCGACCCACAAAATGACGACATGACCTATAACACAGATGTTACAGACGAACTCCCTGAACCACAAAATGTTAGATCTGTTTATCTAGAACGTGTATACCATCAACAGCGTGACTTAGCGAATTTTAATAGTACCATGTACACAGAACGTTTCAGATTCGCTAACCTCGAATCCATTCGCTGATTTGTTGACGCTCTTGATGCAATACACGCATTGTTAGATAGGGTTTTACGCATAGACATTGTTAGATAGGGTTTTACGGGACGCCGATCCGTGTGATTTCATACAATTGCGTTTAGACGGCGACAAAACGTTTGATTAGATTTTTTCTAATAGGTATTCTAGAGATGGATTTAGAGCCGAAACATTTTTGGACAATATCGCTAACGCTTTACAGAGTAACGCGGAGTGCATATCCGGTAATACACTTAAACTAGTTGTCATCATTGTCAGGTGTCAACGTGGTGGGGCCAGAAGGCATTTGGGCGGTATCGCGTATAGTCCGATTATTGATCATAAAAAACAACATTTATACGATTTTAATAATTACGATAATAACGTCTGCCTGGCCGCTAGTGTTTGCGCTATTTTGGAGTGTGTTGCTTTGAGCGACGTCGCATTGTTAGAAAAAAACTCGAAAACAGCATAGAAACTTACAAATACCCGAGGGGTATTTGGTGTCTTTTACTGACGTTGCTGAATTTGAAAAAAAATGAAACATCACAATAAAAATTTTGTACCACAATAGGGGTCAGTGGAGTTATTATCACATAGCCCGCACAGCTAGCTAAAGAAAAGACCGTCTATATATTGCACCATGAAAAGCATTATTATGGCATAAAAAAATCTAAAAGCTTTTATCGGTTTCGATTATATTTGCGACGTTTGTTGTACTGTATACAAACATAAATATCGACACGGGTGTATGCAGTTTTGTAAAGCGTGGCAGAGAACGAATTGTGTTGAGCAGTCTAATAATACACGTTGCCCAATATGTAGGACGTATTGTCGTTCAGAGGATTGTTTTGAAACACATAGAAACCTGGCACTTAGTGATAACGCTCTTTGTAAGAAAAAAACTTTTTGCGGATTTTGTTACAGATATATAGACTGCGGCGATGATCACAAATGTAACGGTTTAAAATGCACCATCTGCGAAGCACAGGTTGAAAAATTTGACGACCATGTTTCTTACATGCAGCCATACATCCCAAAAAAATGACTGACAAGTATATCTTTTACGATTTTAAATGCATGCAAGAAACAGGCTTGATTATACCCAATTTCATTTACACAACCACACTATACAACCCAAACTCCTGGCATTTTTGCCAAAAATCCTGTAGTCGTGACTTTGTGCGATTTTTTGCCGACGGTAAGTTTTCGGGGTACGCGTTTATAGCTCACAATGCAGGACGCTACAACGCTTATTTTGTTTTACAGGAGTTAATTAATGAAAAATTACAAATTTATATTATAAATCAAGGCGGTCGGTTAATGTGCGTTACCCTGAATGACTTAAAAATTAGATTCATAGACTCGCTGAATTTCATGCCTATGAAACTCAGCAAGATGCCCGAGGCTATGGGTTTTTCAGGCGTCAAGGGTCACTTCCCGCATTTTTTCAACATGGCAGAAAATCAAAACTACATAGGCGTCCTACCGACTGCTAGGTATTGCGGCGTCGATTACATGATGCCCGGTGAGAAAAAAGAATTCACGGATTGGTACGAGAAACATAAAAATGACACCTTTAATTTTCAGGCAGAGTTAAAAGCTTACTGTAAGCAGGATGTTGAGGTTTTGAGAAGGGCTTGTGAGTGTTACAGGGACACGATTATGGCCATGACAAAACAAAAAGTTCTGCAATACATTAAACGTGAAAAGAAATACAGAACGGTCACTAAATGTATTGATCCGCTCCAACTTATCACATTGGCATCCGTGTGCATGGCTATGTACGGGTTTAAATTTCTACTCAAAAATACGATAGCAATTGTCCCTGCAGATAATTACCACAAGACCCAGAAACGATTTTCAACACCCGCTATACAGTGGCTCATGTACATTGAACATGCTGAAGGCATTTCTATACAACACGCGTTAAAGGTCGGTGAAAAAAAGGTCGGTAAATATTTTTTGGACGGGTATGCGTTTGTAACGGTAAACACACCGCTTTTGAATTTCAGGGCTGTTTTTATCACGGGTGTCCTGTGTGCTATAATGAGCATGACAGCAACGAGCTTACTAAATCGTCCTACGGGCAGCTGTACCAATCTTTCATAGTCAGGGAAAGCCGACTACAGAGACAAAGATTTACGGTCCGCGTCCTGTGGGAACACGAGTGGCGGGAAATGATTGCAAACGATTCGGGGGTCAAAGACTTTCTGATTAAAATGAAATTCCCGACTCCTTTGGAACCTCGTGACGCGCTTTACGGCGGTCGCACTAACGCCATTAAACTTTATCACAAGGTGCAGTCCGATGAAACAGTGGATTATTACGATTTCACCAGTCTGTACCCTTTTGTTAATAAAACTAAGACTTATCCTGTAGGACACCCAAAAATCATTTATGATCATTTTGGTTACATCAAAAAATACTTTGGCATTGCCAAAGTTAAAGTGTACCCGCCCCGAGATTTATTTTTTCCGATCCTGCCTATAAAGCTAAATAAAAAACTAATGTTTCCGCTATGTTAGACATGCGCCTTGAACTGTCAGAAAGACATTTGCAGCTACACAGACGACGAGCGTTCCCGGACCGGTACATGGTGCACCATAGAACTAGTTTTAGCTGTTGAAAAAGGTTACAGGATCGCCGAGATCTACGAGGTCTGGCATTTTCCGAACACAACAGACGATCTGTTCGCCCTGTACATCAAATTACACCTCAGAGATAAACAGGAGGCTTCCGGTTATCCCAGTTGGTGTAAAACGGATTCTGAAAAAACTGCTTACATAGAGGCATTTTAAAAAAAAAAAGATGTCCGCTTGCGATCTGATGAGATAGCTGTAAACCCAGCAAAAAGACAAATTTCAAAACTGTTCCTAAACTCTTTGTGGGGTAAGTTTGGACAGCGTTCTAACTTTTCAAATTAGCTTTTGTGCCGTACTACGACCTCTCCGAGGTTAATTTCATCGATGATGATACGGCCGTAGTCAATTGGCGCTATGTAAAAGAATGCTATACCCACAACAAAAACACAAACATTTTTATAGCCTGTTTTACAACCGCCTATGCCAGACTCAAATTATACAAGCTCCTAGACAGACTGCAGGAACGTTGTCTTTATCACGACACAGGCTCATATTCGTGAGTTAAGAGGTCTGAATGGACTCCACCCTTGGGTGATTTTCTCGGTGAACTAACTAGTGAAATACCCGACGATGCCCACATTACCGAGTTTGTATCCACCGGCCCAAAGACTTACGGATACAAACTTAACAACGGGAAAACCGTGTTGTAAGTTAAGGGTATAACACTCGACGTCGCTAACACACGGCTTGTTACTTTTCCCTCCAGCGCTATGTTATGAGGGGAAATAATACAATCTACAGAACACCGATCCCAAGCCCGAACTTCTGTGAAGAAGTTCGGGTTTGGGTACCAAACATGCGCAATTTTTCTCACGCGAGTGCAAAACGCATTACAATGTTTTGCACTCGCGCGGAAAAATCGCGGGTGTTCCCGCAACGCACCCGCACATTTTCCCGCAACGCCCGTGTGAACCCAGCCTAAGGCCACTTTCACACGAGCGTGACGGATTAGGTCCGGATGTTCAGTGAAACTCGCACTATTTTGCAAGCAACTTCAGTCAGTTCTGTCTGCGATTGCGTTCAGTTGTTCAGTTTTTTCCGCGCGGGTGCAATGCGTTTTGATGCGTTTTTCACGCGCGTGATAAAAAACTGAAGGTTTACAAACAACATCTCTTAGCAACCATCAGTGAAAAACGCATTGCACCTTCACTTGCTTGCGGATGCAATGCGTTTTTCACGCAGCCCCATTCACTTCTATGGGGCCAGGGCTGCGTGAAAAACGCAGAATATAGAACATGCTGCGATTTTCACGCAGCGCAGAACTGATGCGTGAAAAACAACGCTCATGTACACAGACCCATTGAAATGAATGGGTCAGGATTCAGTGCGGGTGCTATGCATTAACATCACGCATTGCACCCGCACGGAAAACTCGCTTGTGTGAAAGGGGCCTAAGGCCTCTTTCACACGACCGTTTTTTTTTTTTCGTTTACGGGCCGTCTTTTGCATTCCGTAGATGGTCTGTATATGGAACCATTTATTTCAATGGTTCCGCAAAAAAAAAAACGGAATGTACTCCGTATGCATTCCGTTTCCGTATTTCCGTTTTTCCATTCTGTTGAAAGATAGAACATGTCCTATTATTGCATGCAAATCACGTTCCATGGCTCCATTAAAGTCAATGGGTCCGCAAAAAAAACAGAACACATACGGAAATGCATCTGTATGTCTTCCGTATCCGTTCCATTTTTGCGGAACCATCTATTGAAAATTTTATGCCCAGCCCATTTTTTTCTATGTAATTACTGTATACTGTATATGCCATAGAGAAAAACGGAATGGAAAACGGAACAATGGATCTGTGAAAAACGGACTGCAAAACACTGAAAAAGCCATACGGTCGTGTGAAAGAGCCTAAATGAACCAGCAAATACTGGCGGTCAGACAAAGAAAGCTTCTCCTGAGTCCTGACCAACAGGACACAAACTGTAATCTATAGATTGTGTGTGTGTGTGTGTGTGTGTGTGTGTGGTGTATATAGTGTGCGGCAGGAAAATGGATGTGCAATGTGCATGTGAGAGATATTTCTCTGCTGTCCATACATGCTACAGACAATAGTGCTGTGATGTCACAACAATACTTAGTGCACCAATCAGTAATATGTAGTCAGACCTGAAAAAATTTGAAGTTGTATGTATTGCGAAAAAACATTTGCATCATTAGAGACGATTTTCGCAATTGCGAATATTTTAAAACACTCTATCTGCATATAAAGCGATTGTTCTGACATGCATGCGAAATGTAATCAAATACACTGCTGTAATGTCAAATTACTTACAGTGATCAGGAGTTCTTCCTCACTGTCGTGAAAATTGCTGCCAACCATGTTTTCTAATCTCATCACACTTCGGGTAGTTTCAAAACAGTTGCTAAACTAGGCCACGCCCGTTTTTCCGCATGCGCAATACGCAAATATTACATTGGCGATTTTCTCAATAAAGAAAATAATGAATGGAGATCGAGAATTCTCGAATTCGCGAACATATTACGAATAATCGCAAAAATATTCAGGAAATATTGCGAATTCGAATATAGCCCCTGGCGCTCATCACTAGTCAGTACATGGGCAGACAAATGAGAAACAGCAAACCTTTGCAGGGCACTAGCATACTAGAACCTATTGCTCATGCAACTTCTCACAGGGAAAAGTGAGATAAGTACTTTAGGAGGCTGGTCATTGGCTGGGGAGGACTAACACACACACACATGTGCTAACCCCTTAAGAACGCGTGCGTGTTCTGCAGACGGACAGACAAAGCAGGCAGGAAGCAGGAGAAGGCCACAGCCAGTGTGCAGTGGCAGAGCAGCATTATGGGGATACCTGCTGGGTACAGGTAGGAGGATGCAGTCAGATCCGTTCTGCCAAAAGGAACAGAAGGGAGGACCTTGCTTTGTGTTCTGGTGACCATGTCCATGACGGTGGGAATGGATTGCCAGTATAACACAGGTGCTAGCTTCACAATGCAGGGTATATGGATTCAATTTCTGCACAAACCTAGTTAAGCAGATACATGGTATTAGGGCAGCTTTATAGCAGAAGGGTAAGGACTAGAGATGAGTGAACCAGTCGAGCTTCGTTTCGGGTCCAGATCGCTGAATTTTTTTAAACGTTCGGTTCGGACCTGAATCGATTCTGCCCGAACCACACTTGCTTCAATTGCACTGAAAGTTTTCATATAACCCCCTCTCGCCTCCAAGAACTCCTAATTTTAGATAAACTTGTTATCTCTTTTCATTAATTTTTTATGACATTCTGATGAATGCTAGATGGATATTCAGATTGGATACTTGTGTACCTAATGGACTAAACTTCAAGCAAGATTTTATATTACACTATTGATTTTGACCTGTTTTGGTGTTTTTTTTTTAAACTTTAGCTTTTCCTATGTATACTGCTGGCTGTGTCTGTTGTATCTGAGGCTAGTGGGGGTTATTCATTGTGAGCTGCTGCCACACATGCATTACTTTTTCTAATTAATTGAAATGAGCTCCACCCTAGCCTCAGATATCAGCAGCACCAGTATTCACAACCACCTTGCTACGACTAAGGCCTCATGCACACGACCGTTGTGTGCATCCGTGGCCGTTGTGCCGTTTTCTGTTTTTTTCCGCTGACCCATTGACTTTCAATGGGTCCGTGTAAAAATCGGAAAATGCACCGTTTTGCAGCCGCATCCGTGATCTGTGTTTCCTGTCCGTCAAAAAAATATGACCTGTTCTATTTTTTTGACGGACAACGGTTCACGGACCCATTCAAGTCAATGGGTCCGTGAAAGAACGCACACTGGCCACCAATGATATTACAATAGAGGGAGGGGGGCGGGGGGGCCACACACTGGCCACCAATGATAATACAATAGAGGGAGGGAGGGGCCGGGGGAGGCCGCACACAGGCCACCAATGATATTACAATAGAGGGAGTCATGTACACAGTTCGTAGTATATTCTAACTAAAAGCGTCCCCATCACTATGGGAACGCCTCTGTGTTAGAATATACTGTCGGATATGAGTTTCACGATCTAACTCATATCCGTCAGTATATTCTAACATAGAGGCGTTCCCATGGTGATGGGGAGGCTTCAAGTTAAAATATACCATCGGATTGGAGAAAACTCCGATCCGATGGTATAATAGGGACTCCTGACTTTACATTGAAAGTCAATGGGGGACGGATCCGTTTGAAATTTCACCATATTGTGTCAACGTCAAACGGATCCGTCCCCATTGACTTGCATTGTAATTCAGGACGGATCCGTTTGGCTCCGCACGGCCAGGCGGACGCCAAAACGACTTTTTTTTTCATGTCCGTGGATCCTCCAAAAATCAAGGAAGACCCACGGATGAAAAAACGGTCACGGATCACGGACCAACGGAAGCCCGTTTTGCGGACCGTGAAAAAATACGGTCGTGTGCATGAGGCCTAAGGCCTCTTTCACACTACGGTATGGCTATTTGAGTGTTTTGTGGTCCGTTTTTCACGGATCCATTGTTCCATTTTTTTTTTGTTTTCGTTTTTCGGTTCCGTTGTTCCGTATGGCATATACAGTAATTACATAGAAAAAATTGGGCTGGGCATAACATTTTCAATAGATGGTTCCGCAAAAACGGAACGGATACGGAAGATAAACGGATGCATTTCCGTATGTGTTCTGATTTTTTTTGCAGACCCATTGACTTGAATGGAGCCACGTAACGTGATTTGCGGGCAATAATAGGACATGTTCTATCTTTCAACGGAACAGAAATACGGAAACGGAATGCATACGGAGTACATTCTGTTTTTTTTTTGCGGAACCATTGAAATGAATGGTTCCGTATACGGAACGCAAAAAACGGCCCGTAATCGGTAATGTGAAAGAGGCCTAAGGGCTCATGCACATGAATGTATTATCTTTCCATGTATGTTCTACTTTTTTTCCACACCGTATACGGAACCATTCATTTCAATGGGTCAGCACAAAAAACCTTAGTTAGGCCTCCTGCACACGAACGTATTTTTTTGCGGTCCGCAAAAGCGGGTCCCGTTTTTCCGTGATCCGTGACCGTTTTTTCGTCCGTGGGTCTTCCTTGATTTTTGGAGGATCCACGGACATGAAAAAAAAGTCGTTTTGGTGTCCGCCTGGCCGTGCGGAGCCAAACGGATCCGTCCTGAATTACAATGCAAGTCAATGGGGACGGATCCGTTTGACGTTGACACAATATGGTGCCATTTCAAACGGATCCGTCCCTATTGACTTTCAATGTAAAGTCTGGAGTCCCTTTTATACCATCGGATCGGAGTTTTCTCCAATCCGATGGTATATTTTAACTTGAAGCGTCCCCATCACCATGGGAACGCCCCTATGTTAGAATATACTGTCGGATATGAGTTAGATCGTGAAACCTCATTTCCGACAGTATATTCTAACACAGAGGCGTTCCCATGGTGATGGGGACGCTTCTAGTTAGAATATACTACAAACTGTGTACATGACTGCCCCCTGCTGCCTAGCAGCATCCGATCTCTTACAGGGGGCCGTGATCAGCACAATTAACCCCTCAAGTGCCGCACCTGAAGGGGTTAATTGTACTATCATATCGCCCTGTAAGAGATCAGGGCTGCCAGGCAGCAGGGGGCAGACCCCCCCCCCTCCCCAGTTTGAATATCTATTGTAATAAATCGTAGGTGGCACAGTGTGCGCCCCCCATCGCCCCCCCCCTCCCGCTATAGCATTAACAACATTGGTGGCCAGTGTGCGCCCCCCCGCCCCCCCCCCCCTTCCTCCCTCTATTGTAATAAATCGTTGGTGGCACAGTGTGCGCCCCCCATCGCCCCCCCCCCTCCCTCTATAGCATTAACAACATTGGTGGCCAGTGTGCGGCCTCCCATCTCCCCCCCCCCCCCGATCATTGGTGGCAGCGGGTTACTAGCAATAGTACAATAGTAAAAGATTCATACTTACCTGGGAGCTGCGATGTTCGTGTCCGGCCGGGAGCTCCTCCTACTGGTAAGTGACAGTTCATTTAGCAATGCGCCGCACAGACCTGAGGCTGTCACTTACCAGTAGGTGGAGCTCCCGGCCGGACACGAACATCGCAGCAGCCGGTAAGTATGAATCTTCTACTACTGTACTATTGCTATGTAACCATGGCAACCAGGACTGTAGTAGCGTCCTGGTTGCCATGGTTACCGATCGGAGCCCCAGCGATTAAACTGGGACTCCGATCGGAACTCCGCTGCCACCAATGATGATGGGGGGGGGGGGGAGATGGGAGGCCGCACACTGGCCACCAATGTTGTTAATGCTATAGAGGGAGGGGGGGCCGATGGGGGGCGCACACTGTGCCACCAACGAATTATTACAATAGAGGGAGGGAGGGGGGGCGCACACTGTGCCACCAACGAATAATTACAATAGATAATTGGGGAGGGGGGGGTCTGCCCCCTGCTGCCTGGCAGCCCTGATCTCTTACAGGGGGATATGATAGTACAATTAACCCTTTCAGGTGCCGCACCTGAAGGGGTTAATTGTGCTGATCACGGCCCCCTGTAAGAGATCGGGTGCTGCCAGGCAGCAGGGGGCAGTCTTGTACACAGTTTGTAGTGTATTCTAACTAGAAGCGTCCCCATCACCATGGGAACGCTTCTGTGTTAGAATATACTGTCGGTTCTGAGTTTTCACGAAGTGAAAACTCAGCTTTGAAAGAGCTTGATGCAGACGGATCTTCGGATCCATCTGTATAAAAAGTAACCTACGGATCACGGACACGGATGCCAATCTTGTGTGCATCCGTGTTCTTTCACGGACCCATTGACTTGAATGGGTCCGTGAACCGTTGGCCGTGAAAAAAATAGCACAGGTCATATTTTTTTCACGGCCATGAAACACGGATCACGGATGCGGCTGCAAAACGGTGCATTTTCCGTTTTTTCCACGGACCCATTGAAAGTCAATGGGTCCGCGAAAAAAAAACGGAAAACGGCACAACGGCCACGGGTGCACACAACGGTCGTGTGCAGGAGGCCTTAATCTGTGTGCATTCCGTTTCTGTATGTCCGTTACACAAAAAAATAGAACATGTCCTATTATTGTCTGTATTTCGGACAAGGATAGGACTGTTCTATTAGTGGCCAGCTGTTTCGTTCTGCAAAATACAGAATGCACACGGATGTTATCCATATTTTTTGCGGATCAGTGTTTTGTGGACCCCAAAATTCATGCGTTCGTGTACATGAACCCTAAAGAGGTCACCGTAGGTGCGTTTTTTTGTGAACTGTGTCTTTGGAATAATTTTATGACTATTCTTCAATAAACAATTCCATTTATCCAGAGGTTGGAAATAATTACAGGGAGTGCAGAATTATTAGGCAAATGAGTATTTCGACCACATCATCCTCTTTATGCATGTTGTCTTACTCCAAGCTGTATAGGCTCGAAAGCCTACTACCAATTAAGCATATTAGGTGATGTGCATCTCTGTAATGAGAAGAGGCGTGGTCTAATGACATCAACACCCTATATTAGGTGTGCATAATTATTAGGCAACTTCCTTTCCTTTGGCAAAATGGGTCAAAAGAAGGACTTGACAGGCTCAGAAAAGTCAAAAATAGTGAGATATCTTGCAGAGGGATGCAGCACTCTTAAAATTGCAAAGCTTCTGAAGCGTGATCATCGAACAATCAAGCGTTTCATTCAAAATAGTCAACAGGGTCGCAAGAAGCGTGTGGAAAAACCAAGGCGCAAAATAACTGCCCATGAACTGAGAAAAGTCAAGCGTGCAGCTGCCAAGATGCCACTTGCCACCAGTTTGGCCATATTTCAGAGCTGCAACATCACTGGAGTGCCCAAAAGCACAAGGTGTGCAATACTCAGAGACATGGCCAAGGTAAGAAAGGCTGAAAGACGACCACCACTGAACAAGACACACAAGCTGAAACGTCAAGACTGGGCCAAGAAATATCTCAAGACTGATTTTTCTAAGGTTTTATGGACTGATGAAATGAGAGTGAGTCTTGATGGGCCAGATGGATGGGCCCGTGGCTGGATTGGTAAAGGGCAGAGAGCTCCAGTCCGACTCAGACGCCAGCAAGGTGGAGGTGGAGTACTGGTTTGGGCTGGTATCATCAAAGATGAGCTTGTGGGGCCTTTTCGGGTTGAGGATGGAGTCAAGCTCAACTCCCAGTCCTACTGCCAGTTTCTGGAAGACACCTTCTTCAAGCAGTGGTACAGGAAGAAGTCTGCATCCTTCAAGAAAAACATGATTTTCATGCAGGACAATGCTCCATCACACGCGTCCAAGTACTCCACAGCGTGGCTGGCAAGAAAGGGTATAAAAGAAGAAAATCTAATGACATGGCCTCCTTGTTCACCTGATCTGAACCCCATTGAGAACCTGTGGTCCATCATCAAATGTGAGATTTACAAGGAGGGAAAACAGTACACCTCTCTGAACAGTGTCTGGGAGGCTGTGGTTGCTGCTGCACGCAATGTTGATGGTGAACAGATCAAAACACTGACAGAATCCATGGATGGCAGGCTTTTGAGTGTCCTTGCAAAGAAAGGTGGCTATATTGGTCACTGATTTGTTTTTGTTTTGTTTTTGAATGTCAAATGTATATTTGTGAATGTTGAGATGTTATATTGGTTTCACTGGTAAAAATAAATAATTGAAATGGGTATATATTTGTTTTTTGTTAAGTTGCCTAATAATTATGCACAGTAATAGTCACCTGCACACACAGATATCCCCCTAAAATAGCTAAAACTAAAAACAAACTAAAAACTACTTCCAAAAATATTCAGCTTTGATATTAATGAGTTTTTTGGGTTCATTGAGAACATGGTTGTTGTTCAATAATAAAATTAATCCTCAAAAATACAACTTGCCTAATAATTCTGCACTCCCTGTATTTTGCTCAGTTTGCAGATGATGTTTAACCCTTTCCTGACGTGCAGATTTTCCTTTTTGCGTTTTTTTCGTTTTTCACTCCCTGGCTTCCCAGAGCCATAACTTTTTTTTTTTTCTTTTTTCATTTACTGTATGAGGGCTTAATTTTTCTGGGACAAGTTGTACTTTCAAATGCTACCAATTAAAGGGGTATTCCCATCTTGGTCATCATGTTGCATTCGATTCCCCCCCCCCCCCCCCGAGCCTTTTCCTAAATATAATGCCTTTTAAAAATCCTCTAGTTCTCTAATAAAATTAAAAGATCCAATTACATTGTTTATAGTCGCTGCCCATGGATACAGCCACCGATCGCCGGCCGCATCCATGGGCCACGTCTGCACACCGCTTACCCTGGTGATCCAGCCTCTATTACATGCCGTGAGCGTGCACGTCGGGCGGCCGCGCATGCGCAGATCAACTTTACTTCGTGCCGCGGCTACAAACAAAGGAATATACTTCTGCGCATGCGCGGCCGCCCGAACAGAAGGAGAAAGCTGTATGGGGGGAGAATGGTTTCCTATTAGCTGCGGAAGAGGGGAGCTGTCCGGGCTTTCAGCGTTCAGCAGAGCAGCCCGGATCTCCTCAGTGAATGGTGAGGAGATCGGGGCTGCGCGGCTGTGTATAACTGTGCCGGCCAGAGACCCCCCCTTCAATTTCAGTATGGCCGCGGATTTGTTAAAAATTAAATTTATGTGGCGAAATCATTGGTGGGCAGTGCGCCCTCCCCCCGCCCTTCCCAGTATTAAAAATCATTTCTTTGCAGTGCGCCCCCCCCAATCATTGGTGGCAGTTCTGATCAGAGTCCCAGCAGTGTAATGCTGGGGCTCCGATCGGTTACCATGGCAGCCAGGATGCTACTGAAGTCCTGGCTGCCATAGTCATTTACTCTACAGCAATATACTTACCTGCGCTGTGGCCGCCCGCGCTCCTTCTTGTAACTCATCACTGGTCTGTGCGGCGCATTGCTATAAGCATAAGCAATGCACCACACAGACCGGTGAGTTACAAGAAGAAGGAGCATCACATCGCAGGTAATTATCTGGAGGCACTTGGGGGGCAGATGGAGGCACAATGGGGGCAGATAGAGGCACGATGGGGGCTGATGGAGGCACAATGGGGGCTGATGGAGGCACAATGGGGGCTGATGGAGGCACAATGGGGCTGATGGAGGCACAATGGGGGCTGATGGAGGCACAATGGGGGCTGATGGAGGCACAATGGGGGCTGATGGAGGCACAATGGGGCTGATGGAGGCACAATGGGGGCAGATGGAGGCATATGGGGGCTGATGGAGGCATATGGGGGCTGTTTGAGGCATATGGGGGGGCTGATGGATGTAGCAGTGCTGAATATGCTGCTGTTCAGCCATAGTTCTAGTGGGTAAGGGAATAGACAGATGTAGCAGAGCTGTATATGTGGCGGGTCAGCATCAATGCTGGTGGAAGAGAGAAACTGATGTAGCAGAGCTGTATATGTGGCGGTTCAGCATCAATGCTGGTGGAAGAGAGAAACTGAGGAAGCAGAGCTGAATACGCTGCTGTTCAGACACAGTTCTAATCGGGAAGGGAATAGACAGATGTAGCAGAACTGTATATGTGGTGAGTCAGTATCAATGCTGGTGGAAGAGAGAAACTGATGTAGCAGAGCTGAATACGCTTCTGTTCAGACACCGTTCTAATCGGGAAGGGAATAGACAGATGTAATAGAGCTGTATATTTGGCGGTTTAGAATCAATGCTGGTGGAAGAGAGAATCAGATGTAGCAGAGCTGAATAAGCTGCTGTTCAGCCACAGTACTAATGGGGAAGGGAATAGACAGATGTAGCAGAGCTGTATATGTGGTGGGTCAGCATCAATGATGATGGAAGAGAGAAACAGATGTAGCAGAGCTGTATATGAGACTGTTCAGCCACAGTGCTGGTTGAAGAGATAAACAGACACATGTAGCTGAGCTGTATATGCATCTATGCAGATACATAGTGTAAGGTTTATACACAACTGGAGTACAGCTGTAATGGAAAAATATCTGCATCAGTGGTGGGGGATGGTCATGTTTTATGGGAGACAAAAGCACAGATTATACATTTACTAGCTGACAAGCTTTTGAGCTAATGTATAAATATGGAATTATATTTTTTGATAAACAAAATGGGTTTGTAAGAGATTAGACAGAGATTTTGTGTGTAAGGGTCCATTCACACGTCTGCAAATGGGTCCGCATCCGTTCCGCAATTTTGCGGAACGGGTGCGGACCCATTGTCATGGTCTTACCTTCTTGCTGTTCTCCTTCGTTTGACATGTGCTGGCGGCCATCTTGGTTTCTGGGTTTCTTGTAGCCTCCAACCCTGCGCCTCCTCCTTCCCACTGGGAGGAGCTGGATGCCCAGCTCATATATATAGGAGGTCTGTGGCTTCAGTTCCTTGCTTGGTGCTCCTGTGTTCACATGCTTCTAGACTGCTGCTGCTTCTGGTTCCTGATCCTGGTTTCGTCCGACTACCCTGCTGGTTCCTGATCCTGGTTTCGTCCGACTACCCTGCTGGTTCCTGATCCTGGCTTCGTCTGACTACCCTGCTGGTTCCTGATCCTGGCTTCGTCTGACTACCCTTCTGGTTCCTGACCTCTGGCTTCGCAAAGACTCTGCTTCGGTTTCGCCATCCGTTTGGACTTTTGCTTTACAGCTTTATTTTCAATAAAGCCTTCTTATTTTCACTTATCCCTTGTTGTACGTCTGGTTCATGGTTCCGTGACATTAGGACCAAGCCATGAATTCTGACGGTACAGGGCCATCCTCGCTACCCACGCTGGTTGCCAGACTTGATCAGCAGGATCACCTGTTGGGTCGGTTCGCTGTGGCGTTGCAAACCCTGCTTGAACGCACGGCTCATTTCGCTCTTGTTGCCGATGGGTCGGTTGTCGCTCCTGGGCCCGCTCCTACTGCTGCTCCGGTTGTTGCGCCAGAGTCTACCCCGACACCTGTTGTTACACCTGCGGTGTTTCGGGGTATGACCGGTTCTGCCCCTCTTCCACAGCGCTTTGGGGGAGAGCCAACTCAGTGCCGAGGTTTCCTTAACCAGGTGGGCATTTATTTCGAGTTGCTGCCACATGCCTTTCCCACTGAGAGATCAAAGGTGGGCTTCTTGATCTCGCTGCTCTCGGACAAGGCCTTGGCCTGGGCCAGCCCTTTATGGGAGAACAACAATCCGGTGGTTGCCGAGTTTTCCGGTTTTGTTGCTTCTCTTCGGAAGGTATTCGATGTGCCGGCTCGTGCTGCCTCTGCTGCGAAGCTCCTTATGTCCATCAGACAGGGTTCACGATCCGTAGCTGAATACGCCATTGAGTTTCGTACCCTGGCAGCAGAGGTGGGCTGGAATAATGAGGCTCTGGTCACTGCTTTCTCTCATGGTCTCTCGGATACCTTGAAGGATGAGGTTGCAGCTAAGGACCTACCAGTGGAGCTCGAGTCTCTTATTTCTTTCCTGATTTTGATTGACACCAGACTCAGGGAGAGACCTTCCTTTAAGGAGAGCCTGCGGAGGTTTTCTAACAGATTGGCGCCTACGTTTGCTGTCCCACCCGTGCCTCCCTCTCCTCCCACGCCTCCTGGGGATGACTTGTCTGGGGGTGAACCCATGCAGCTGGGGTTTGCTCGCCTGTCCGAGGGGGAGAGGGTACTCCGGAGACGCGAGGGCCGATGCATGTACTGTGGTCTCGGTGGGCATTTTCGGTTGGCATGTCCGAACCGTCCGGGAAACGCTCGCACCTGAGATCCTGTCGGGGGCAGATCTTGGGTGGAGTCTCCTCGTCCCCGGTTTTCTGTGTTGACAAACCACTGATCACTGTTGTCCTCTCCTGGGTCGGGGGCTCGGTGACGACCCAGGCGTTGGTGGACTCTGGTGCTGGTGGTTTGTTCATTGATAATGTGTTCGCTGCCGCCAATTCCATTCCTCTGCAGGCTCGAGGTTCCCCACTGGCTCTTGAGGCGATAGACGGCAGACCCCTTCTGCCGCCACACGTGACTCATGAGACCCTTCCAGTGGGGATAGCCATTGGTGCCGTTCACAGAGAGTCGGTCTGCCTCCAGGTTATTTCGTCTCCACACTACTCGGTGGTCTTGGGGTACCCCTGGCTCCGGAAGCATAATCCGACTTTTGATTGGAGATCGGCCGAGATCCTCTCGTGGTCACCGCAGTGTGGGGCTAGTTGCATCCATGGGTCTGTCAAGTTGCTGTGTACTTCCTCGGACTCTCTGTTGCCTCCTGAATACGAGGAGTACCGGGATGTATTCGATAAGGTGCGCGCGGTTGCCCTACCTCCGCACCGCCCATACGATTGTGCCATAGAGTTACAATCTGGTGCCGTTCCTCCTCGTGGCAAAGTCTATCCACTGTCGGTAGCGGAGAATGAGGCCATGGAGGAGTACGTGAGGGAGGCGCTTTCACGTGGACACATTCGCAAATCCTCGTCCCCGGCAGGGGCTGGATTTTTCTTTGTGAAAAAGAAGGGCGGTGAGTTGAGGCCTTGCATCGATTACAGGGGTCTCAATCGCATCACGATCAAGAACGCTTACCCGATACCCTTGATTTCCGAGCTGTTCGATCGCCTTAAAGGGGCCACGGTCTTTACCAAACTCGACCTGAGGGCGGCATATAACCTGGTAAGGATCAAGGCGGGCGATGAGTGGAAGACCGCGTTTAACACCAGGACCGGTCATTATGAATCCTTGGTTATGCCCTTTGGGTTGTGCAATGCGCCCGCAGTCTTTCAGGAATTCATCAACGATGTTTTCCGTGACCTGTTGCAGCAGTGTGTGGTGGTCTATTTGGATGACATCTTGGTATATTCTGAATCCATGGAGGCCCACATTCTGGATGTCAGACGAGTGTTGCAACGGTTACGAGAGAACAAGCTGTTCGGTAAGCTTGAGAAATGCGAATTTCACCGATCCCAGGTAACCTTCTTAGGTTACATCATTTCCGCTGAGGGGTTCTCCATGGATCCTGAGAAGGTTTCGGCTGTCTTACAGTGGCCCCAGCCCAGTGGTCTTCGTTCCCTGCAGCGCTTTTTGGGCTTCGCCAATTATTATCGGAAGTTCATCAGGGACTTTTCCATGCTAGCCAAGCCTCTCACGGATCTGACCAGGAAGGGCAGTAATTCCCAGGTCTGGCCGCTCGAGGCCATCCGAGCTTTTGAGGCTCTAAAGTCCGCCTTTGTGTCGGCTCCGATTCTGTCGCATCCCAACCCTGGGTTGCCCTTTGTCCTCGAGGTGGACGCGTCTGAGACAGGAGTAGGCGCCCTTCTGTCTCAGCGTAGAACACCAGAGGGTCCTCTGCTTCCTTGTGGGTTTTACTCCCAGAAACTGTCTTCCGCGGAGTGCAACTATCAGATTGGTGACAGGGAGTTATTGGCCATCGTGCAGGCCCTTAAAGAATGGAGGCACTTGCTCGAGGGTTCGGTGGTTCCGGTCCTCATCCTGACGGACCACAAGAATCTGACCTACCTTTCTGAGGCCAAGAGATTGACACCACGTCAGGCCAGATGGGCTCTGTTCTTGTCACGTTTTAATTACGTGGTCTCCTACCTACCCGGTTCCAAGAACATCAGGGCGGATGCCTTATCACGGCAGTACTCCGAGCTGTCCAGGGAGGAGTCGATTCCGACTTCGGTCATACCTCCGAATCAGATCTTGGCCGCCATTCGCACCAGCCTGACCTCTCCCCTGGGTGAGCAGATTTTGGCGGCTCAATCTGGTGCTCCCTCTGGGAGACCCAACGGCAGATGTTTTGTGCCTGAGGAGTTGCGCACTCGGTTGTTGCGAACCTACCATAACTCCAAGACCGCGGGGCATCCTGGAAAGAATCAGCTGTCCTGGGCTGTTTCCCGTCTGTTCTGGTGGCCTTCCCTACGTTCCGACATCGCCGCATATGTAGCGGCATGCTCTGTTTGTGCCCAGAGTAAGTGCCCTCGGCACCTTCCGTTGGGCCTTCTGCAACCCATAGCCACCGGGGAGCGCCCATGGTCACACCTGGGGATGGATTTCATTGTGGACCTCCCTGCATCCCGAGGCCATACGGTCATTCTCATGATTGTGGATCGGTTTTCCAAAATGTGCCACTGTGTTCCTCTCAAGAAGTTACCCTCTGCACAAGAGTTGGCCACGATTTTTGCCAGGGAGGTCTTCCGGTTGCACGGTTTGCCCAAGGAGATTGTGTCGGATCGGGGGAGTCAGTTTGTGTCCAGGTTCTGGCGCGCCTTTTGCTCCCAGTTGGGGATTCATCTCTCCTTCTCCTCGGCCTACCACCCTCAGTCCAATGGGGCCGCAGAACGATCCAATCAGGCCTTGGAGCAATTCCTTCATTGCTATGTCTCCGATCACCAAGACAATTGGGTTGACCTCCTGCCTTGGGCTGAGTTTGCCAGGAACACGGCGGTGAACTCTTCCTCTGGGACGTCTCCCTTCATGGCCAATTATGGGTTCCAACCTGCCGTGTGTCATGGTCTTACCTGCTTGCTGCTCTCCTTCGTTTGACATGTGCTGGCGGCCATCTTGGTTTCTGGGTGTCTTGTAGCCTTCCACCCTGCGGCTCCTCCTTCCCCTGGGAGGAGCTGGATGCCTAGCTCATATATATAGGAGGTCTGTGGCTTCAGTTCCTTGCTTGGTCCTCTTGTGTTCACATGCTTCTAAGACTGCTGCTGCTTCTGGTTCCTGATCCTGGCTTCGTCTGACTACCCTGCTGGTTACTGATCCTGGCTTCGTCTGACTACCCTGCTGGTTCCTGATCCTGGCTTCGTCTGACTACCCTGCTGGTTCCTGATCCTGGCTTCGTCTGACTACCCTGCTGGTTCCTGATCCTGGCTTCGTCTGACTACCCTTCTGGTTCCTGACCTCTGGCTTCGCAAAGACTCTGCTCGGTTTCACCATCCGTTTGGACTTTTGCTTTACAGCTTTATTTTCAATAAAGCCTTCTTATTTTCACTTATCTCTTGTTGTACGTCTGGTTCATGGTTCCGTGACATTAGGACCAAGCCATGAATTCTGACGGTACAGGGCCATCCTCGCTACCCACGCTGGTTGCCAGACTTGATCAGCAGGATCACCTGTTGGGTCGGTTCGCTGTGGCGTTGCAAACCCTGCTTGAACGCATGGCTCATTTCGCTCCCGTTGCCGATGGGTCGGTTGTCGCTCCTGGGCTCGCTCCTACTGCCGCTCCGGTTGTTGCGCCAGAGTCTACCCCGACACCTGTTGTTGCGCCTGCGGTGTTTCGGGGTATGACCGGTTCTGCCCCTCTTCCACAGCGCTTTGGGGGAGAGCCAACTCAGTGCCGAGGTTTCCTTAACCAGGTGGGCATTTATTTCGAGTTGCTGCCACATGCCTTTCCTACTGAGAGATCAAAGGTGGGCTTCTTGATCTCGCTGCTCTCGGACAAGGCCTTGGCCTGGGCCAGCCCTTTATGGGAGAACAACAATCCGGTGGTTGCCGAGTTTTCCGGTTTTGTTGCTTCTCTTCGGAAGGTATTCGATGTGCCGGCTCGTGCTGCCTCTGCTGCGAAGCTCCTTATGTCCATCAGACAGGGTTCACGATCCGTAGCTGAATACGCCATTGAGTTTCGTACCCTGGCAGCAGAGGTGGGCTGGAATAATGAGGCTCTGGTTGCTGCTTTCTCTCATGGTCTCTCGGATGCCTTGAAGGATGAGGTTGCAGCTAAGGACCTACCAGTTGAGCTCGAGTCTCTTATTTCTTTCCTGATTTTGATTGACACCAGACTCAGGGAGAGACCTTCCTTTAAGGAGAACCTGCGGAGGTCTTCTAACAGATTGGTGCCTACGTTTGCTGTCCCACCCGTGCCTCCCTCTCCTCCCACGCCTCCTGGGGATGACTTGTCTGGGGGTGAACCCATGCAGCTGGGGTTTGCTCGCCTGTCCGAGGGGGAGAGGGCACTCCGGAGACGCGAGGGCCGATGCATGTACTGTGGTCTCGGTGGGCATTTTCGGTTGGCATGTCCGAACCGTCCGGGAAACGCTCGTACCCTGAGATCCTGTCGGGGGCAGATCTTGGGTGGAGTCTCCTCATCCCCGGTTTCCCGTGTTGACAAACCACTGATCACTGTTGTCCTCTCCTGGGTCGGGGGCTCGGTGACGACCCAGGCGTTGGTGGACTCTGGTGCTGGTGGTTTGTTCATTGATAGTGTGTTCGCTGCCGCCAATTCCATTCCTCTGCAGGCTCGAGGTTCCCCACTGGCTCTTGAGGCGATAGACGGCAGACCCCTTCTGCCGCCACACGTGACTCATGAGACCCTTCCAGTGGGGATAGCCATTGGTGCCGTTCACAGAGAGTCGGTCTGCCTCCAGGTTATTTCGTCTCCACACTACTCGGTGGTCTTGGGGTACCCCTGGCTCCAGAAGCATAATCCGACTTTCGATTGGAGATCGGTCGAGATCCTCTCGTGGTCACCGCAGTGTGGGGCTAGTTGCATCCATGGGCCTGTCAAGTTGCTGTGTACTTCCTCGGACTCTCTGTTGCCTCCTGAATACGAGGAGTACCGGGATGTATTCGATAAGGTGCGCGCGGTTGCCCTACCTCCGCACCGCCCATACGATTGTGCCATAGAGTTACAATCTGGTGCCGTTCCTCCTCGTGGCAAAGTCTATCCACTGTCGGTAGCGGAGAATGAGGCCATGGAGGAGTACGTGAGGGAGGCGCTTTCACGCGGCCACATTCGCAAATCTTCGTCCCCGGCAGGGGCTGGATTTTTCTTTGTGAAAAAGAAGGGCGGTGAGTTGAGGCCTTGCATCGATTACAGGGGTCTCAATCGCATCACGATCAAGAACGCTTACCCGATACCCTTGATTTCCGAGCTGTTCGATCGCCTTAAAGGGGCCACGGTCTTTACCAAACTCGACCTGAGGGCGGCATATAACCTGGTAAGGATCAAGGCGGGCGATGAGTGGAAGACCGCGTTTAACACCAGGACCGGTCATTACGAATCCTTGGTTATGCCCTTTGGGTTGTGCAATGCGCCCGCAGTCTTTCAGGAATTCATCAACGATGTTTTCCGTGACCTGTTGCAGCAGTGTGTGGTAGTCTATTTGGATGACATCTTGGTATATTCTGAATCCATGGAGGCCCACATTCTGGATGTCAGACGAGTGTTGCAACGGTTACGAGAGAACAAGCTGTTCGGTAAGCTTGAGAAATGCGAATTTCACCGATCCCAGGTAACCTTCTTAGGTTACATCATTTCCGCTGAGGGGTTCTCCATGGATCCTGAGAAGGTTTCGGCTGTCTTACAGTGGCCCCAGCCCAGTGGTCTTCGTTCCCTGCAGCGCTTTTTGGGCTTCGCCAATTATTATCGGAAGTTCATCAGGGACTTTTCCATGCTGGCCAAGCCTCTCACGGATCTGACCAGGAAGGGCAGTAATTCCCAGGTCTGGCCGCTCGAGGCCATCCGAGCTTTTGAGGCCCTAAAGTCCGCCTTTGTGTCGGCTCCGATTCTGTCGCATCCCAACCCTGGGTTGCCCTTTGTCCTCGAGGTGGACGCGTCTGAGACGGGAGTAGGCGCCCTTCTGTCTCAGCGTAGAACACCAGAGGGTCCTCTGCTTCCTTGTGGGTTTTACTCCCGGAAACTGTCTTCCGCGGAGTGCAACTATCAGATTGGTGACAGGGAGTTATTGGCCATCGTGCAGGCCCTTAAAGAATGGAGGCACTTGCTCGAGGGTTCGGTGGTTCCGGTTCTCATCCTGACGGACCACAAGAATCTGACCTACCTTTCTGAGGCCAAGAGATTGACACCACGTCAGGCCAGATGGGCTCTGTTCTTGTCTCGTTTTAATTACGTGGTCTCCTACCTACCCGGTTCCAAGAACATCAGGGCGGATGCCTTATCACGGCAGTACTCCGAGCTGTCCAGGGAGGAGTCGATTCCGACTTCGGTCATACCTCCGAATCAGCTGTCCTGGCCGCCATTCGCACCAGCCTGACCTCTCCCCTGGGTGAGCAGATTTTGGCGGCTCAATCTGGTGCTCCCTCTGGGAGACCCAACGGCAGATGTTTTGTGCCTGAGGAGTTGCGCACTCGGTTGTTGCGAACCTACCATAACTCCAAGACCGCGGGGCATCCTGGAAAGAATCAGCTGTCCTGGGCTGTTTCACGTCTGTTCTGGTGGCCTTCCCTACGTTCCGACATCGCCGCATATGTAGCGGCATGCTCCGTTTGTGCCCAGAGTAAGTCCCCTCGGCACCTTCCGTTGGGCCTTCTGCAACCCATAGCCACCGGGGAGCGCCCATGGTCACACCTGGGGATGGATTTCATTGTGGACCTCCCTGCATCCCGAGGCCATACGGTCATTCTCATGATTGTGGATCGGTTTTCCAAAATGTGCCACTGTGTTCCTCTCAAGAAGTTACCCTCTGCACAAGAGTTGGCCACGATTTTTGCCAGGGAGGTCTTCCGGTTGCACGGTTTGCCTAAGGAGATTGTGTCGGATCGGGGGAGTCAGTTTGTGTCCAGGTTCTGGCGCGCCTTTTGCTCCCAGTTGGGGATTCATCTCTCCTTCTCCTCGGCCTACCACCCTCAGTCCAATGGGGCCGCAGAACGATCCAATCAGGCCTTGGAGCAATTCCTTCGTTGCTATGTCTCCGATCACCAAGACAATTGGGTTGACCTCCTGCCTTGGGCTGAGTTTGCCAGGAACACGGCGGTGAACTCTTCCTCTGGGACGTCTCCCTTCATGGCCAATTATGGGTTCCAACCTGCCGTGTTACCGGAGGTATTCTCTCCCCAGGATATTCCGGCTGTGGAGGATCACCTTTCCGTCCTACGTGCTTCTTGGGTACAGATCCAGAAGTCCCTTGAGGTCTCTGCGCAGCGCCAGAGACTCCAGGCTGATCGCAGACGAGCGCCTGCTCCTTCCTACCAGGTCGGAGACCGTGTATGGTTGTCCACCCGCAACCTCAACCTTCGAGTGCCCACTCCCAAGCTGGCGCCTCGCTTTGTTGGTCCCTTCCGAGTGCTTCGCAGGGTAAACCCGGTAGCCTATGCCCTTGCGCTTCCTCCTGGCATGCGGATCTCCAACGTGTTTCATGTCTCCCTGTTGAAGCCACTGGTGTGTAATCGTTTCACTTCCTCGGTTCCTCGGCCTCGTCCGGTCCAAGTGGGCAATCGTGAGGAATATGAGGTGAGCAATATCCTGGACTCACGCCTGGTCCGCGGTCGGTTGCAGTTTTTGGTCCATTGGCGTGGTTATGGTCCAGAGGAGCGTTCCTGGGTTCCCTCCGCAGATGTCCATGCTCCTGCCTTGCTCCGAGCCTTCCACGCACGCTTCCCTCAGAAACCGTTTTGTGCTCCGCGGAGGAGGGGCCCTTGAGGGGGAGGTACTGTCATGGTCTTACCTGCTTGCTGCTCTCCTTCGTTTGACATGTGCTGGCGGCCATCTTGGTTTCTGGGTGTCTTGTAGCCTTCCACCCTGCGGCTCCTCCTTCCCCTGGGAGGAGCTGGATGCCTAGCTCATATATATAGGAGGTCTGTGGCTTCAGTTCCTTGCTTGGTCCTCTTGTGTTCACATGCTTCTAAGACTGCTGCTGCTTCTGGTTCCTGATCCTGGCTTCGTCTGACTACCCTGCTGGTTACTGATCCTGGCTTCGTCTGACTACCCTGCTGGTTCCTGATCCTGGCTTCGTCTGACTACCCTGCTGGTTCCTGATCCTGGCTTCGTCTGACTACCCTGCTGGTTCCTGATCCTGGCTTCGTCTGACTACCCTTCTGGTTCCTGACCTCTGGCTTCGCAAAGACTCTGCTCGGTTTCACCATCCGTTTGGACTTTTGCTTTACAGCTTTATTTTCAATAAAGCCTTCTTATTTTCACTTATCTCTTGTTGTACGTCTGGTTCATGGTTCCGTGACACCGTGTTACCGGAGGTATTCTCTCCCCAGGATATTCCGGCTGTGGAGGATCACCTTTCCGTCCTACGTGCTTCTTGGGTACTGATCCAGAAGTCCCTTGAGGTCTCTGCGCAGCGCCAGAGACTCCAGGCTGATCGCAGACGAGCGCCTGCTCCTTCCTACCAGGTCGGAGACCGTGTATGGTTGTCCTCCCGCAACCTCAACCTTTGAGTGCCCACTCCCAAGCTGGCGCCTCGCTTTTTTGGTCCCTTCCGAGTGCTTCGCCGGGTAAACCCGGTAGCCTATGCCCTTGCGCTTCCTCCTGGCATGCGGATCTCCAACGTGTTTCATGTCTCCCTGTTGAAGCCACTGGTGTGTAATCGTTTCACTTCCTCGGTTCCTCGGCCTCGTCCGGTCCAAGTGGGCAATCGTGAGGAGTATGAGGTGAGCAATATCCTGGACTCACGCCTGGTCCGCGGTCGGGTGCAGTTTTTGGTCCATTGGTGTGGTTATGGTCCAGAGGAGCGTTCCTGGGTTCCCTCCGCAGATGTCCATGCTCCTGCCTTGCTCCGAGCCTTCCACGCACGCTTCCCTCAGAAACCGTTCTTTACTCCGCGGAGGAGGGGCCCTTGAGGGGGAGGTACTGTCATGGTCTTACCTTCTTGCTGTTCTCCTTCGTTTGACATGTGCTGGCGGCCATCTTGGTTTCTGGGTTTCTTGTAGCCTCCCACCCTGCGCCTCCTCCTTCCCACTGGGAGGAGCTGGATGCCCAGCTCATATATATAGGAGGTCTGTGGCTTCAGTTCCTTGCTTGGTCCTCCTGTGTTCACATGCTTCTAGACTGCTGCTGCTTCTGGTTCCTGATCCTGGTTTCGTCCGACTACCCTGCTGGTTCCTGATCCTGGTTTCGTCCGACTACCCTGCTGGTTCCTGATCCTGGCTTCGTCTGACTACCCTGCTGGTTCCTGATCCTGGCTTCGTCTGACTACCCTTCTGGTTCCTGACCTCTGGCTTCGCAAAGACTCTGCTTCGGTTTCGCCATCCGTTTGGACTTTTGCTTTACAGCTTTATTTTCAATAAAGCCTTCTTATTTTCACTTATCCCTTGTTGTACGTCTGGTTCATGGTTCCGTGACACCCATTCATTCTCTATGGGGACGGAATGGATGCGGACAGCACACAGTGTGCTGTCCGCATCCGTATTTGCGGAGCACGGCCCCGATCTTCCAGTCCGCAGCACCGCAAAAGATAGAACATGTCCTATTCTTGTCCGCAGCTGCAGACAAGAATAGGCATTTCTATAGGGGGTGCCGGCCGGGTGTGTTGCGGATCCGCAACACACCAGGGACGTGTGAATGGACCCTAAAACTGAGCAGACGTGTTACTGTACACTGAGCTCACTTATCACAGCTCTCTGAGTGAGGATTCCACAACAGGGGGAGGGGCCTCAGACACTGCAGGCTGCCAGACTGATGAGTCATACTTTTCACATGAACTAGCATGTAAGAACTCAGTGCTCAGTGTGATGTCATAAGGAGGTGTGGCCGGCCTTCACTCAAACTGCCTAAGCCCGCCCAGCCTTAGCTGCAGAAAACCAGGAAGTGAACAGCTAGCTGGCAGCAGGTGAGGATGAATTTGCAAGATGGGAATAACCCTTTAATATTACATAGAATGTTGTGGGAAGCAGGAAAAAAATCTCCAACTGGGGTAGAATTGGAAAAAAACGCAAATCTGTCACAGTTTTATGGGTTTGTATTTACAGTGTTCACCATGCAGTAAAACTGACTGGCTCCACATTCTCCAGGTCAGTATGAATCCAGTAATACCACATATGTATAATTTTTCTCGCGTTTTAATACTGAAAAAAGCAGATGTGTAGGAACTCTTTTGTGGGACGATCTGTAGTTTTTGACAATACCATTCTGGGGTGTGTATGGCTTTTTGTTAACTTTTTATTCATTTTTTGGGGAGATAAAGTGATGAAAAAACATTGTTTCAGCCACTTTTATTTTTTATTCCATTACGCCATTCACTGTATCGGCTAACTTTAAAAAAATGTTTTAATACTTTTTGCACGCCAATAGTTTTAGCAATGCCAATAATGTTGTTATTTTTTAAAAACTTTTATTTATTTATATTTTGGGGAAAGGGGGTGATTTGAACTTTTTAATATTCTTCCAAACTTTTTTTTTTTTTTTTTTACTTTTTAGTATTTTCCCAAGTGGACCACAACTTGCAATCATCAGATTGAAACTTATACAGAATAGTGGAAATTGCTCCATTATTCTGTATAGAAATCACTACATCGCAGTTCAGTGCCACCACCTAGTGGCCTGAACAGGGATATACTAGTAGTGAGTCTGTAAACCTTGTACAGGCGCTTTCCCCCGCATGCTTTCGTTTCTAACACTCTCAGATGCTGTGGTCAAATGGGTCTGAGTGGTTAAATGTCCGCAGTCGACATTACCGCCGATTGCGGATATTAGCCACAGGGTGCCTGCTGTATGAAAGAGTAGGCATCAGGTTGCTATGGTGCCCATTCTGCTCCGGAGCGGGAGCCATCTTTAAAGACCCGACATGCGCCGTACATGTAATACAGATGTCGTGAAGGGGTTAAACAAAGTGTTATGAGAAAAAATAAATAAAAACGTGTCTTTGGGGAACGTGATGATTGGCAAGTGGCATTAGTGACATGATGCAGGCTGTAGCTGCAGCTGTACAGAATGTGATGGTAGTAAAGTGGCATGATGCAGGCAGCCGCCATACCCAACGTGATGGTAGTGTCATGGACGTACTGAGACATACGGACGTCCCTGCGACAATGAGTGGCAGGAGATCTTTGAGACTGGCAACACGTGGATTGGATTGGTTTGACATGTTTACCTTGTGGATCAATAGGCGTCTGTGTTGTTTTTGGTACAGGCCACACCCTTAAGGACCCGCAACATGTACGGCGCAGCTGGACGTGACTTAAGGAACAGCACTGTACATGTACTGCTCAAGGTCTGCTGGGTGCTGGGCGAGGATCGCAGAGAAATCGGGGCACCATGGCTGCTCTCACCGGCAGGCAACCATGCCGGGTAAGGGCAGCATGGAGCAGTACCGCCCCCTGCAGCTTCAAGGGCTGTGATTGGCTTGTCAATGAAGACCGGCACATTGCAGCGCTGGAAGCTGTATCCAGCTGCGGGTCGGGGGTGGATGACTAGTTCTGAACTAGTCAGCACCAGTCTCCTCCGAGGTGAGCCAGGGGACACCAGTGTTTGGCGTCCTCTGATAGCACTGCAATTCGCTGGAAAAACGCTCCAGCCAATGGCAGTGCTATAGCTGCACAGGAAAGAGCAGAACCTCCCTGCATGCAGCCATTCTAGCTGGAACAAGGGGATACTAGTATAAAAGTTTTCCACGTACAGGTGGTAACCCTTATCTAGCAGTGGGTGCATAAGGTCCCACACAAGTTTCCCGCTACCACCCAGAGTGGGGGAACATTCTGGGAGTTCAATACGGGAATCTCGCCCCTCGTACACACGAAACTTGTAAGTGTACCCTCTACCAAACACGCCACTCGAGAATCAGGATCTGAGCAATATGAGCACATGATCGGGAAATCCTCAGAACCATTCCCCACAGACAACAGAATAACACCCACTTATGCGGCCCCACCCTGCACCCCCAGAGGAAGAAACATGCATCCTAACAGATGGATAGCACATTGCGATCTACATTATGTTGTATTTTAAATCTATATATGTAACCAATGTTCTGTATATGCTATATATGTTTATCTATTCACTTAGCCCTGCCCCTTCCCGTTAAGCCCCGTCCCCTCCCCAGCCCACCAAAACGGGCTTTGAAACCTTGTGTAGCCTGTCATACTGTAAATGGTCCTGATGAAGGGGGTAATCCTGCCCCAGAAACGCGTTGACTATACTAATAATAAAAGATCTCTTAATACCAGACACTTCAATTGTGAAGTTCATTCAATCAAGGTCTAGGCAGCGCCAAAGGGGTCCGCAACAATGTTTTTTAAAGGTTATTTCTTCATCTGCCACCTGCCTTGAGCACACGCAGAGGACAGCGGCTGCACCCCAAGACAACCGCATGCTGGTCGGGACACCAAATAACCAGCAAAGCTATCTACAGTTGTTGAAACTCTTCACAACAACATCTGGTAAGTAGACTCGTAAGCTTTTTAACACAATAAGGAAGCGTTTAATGCACATGTGGCGCACTACTCTCCCAATTTTATCTCTACATACTTAAAAGCAATGAGAGACTCGTCAACAGCGACCTCCCTTCCAGGTACATAGGCCTCCAAAAATTTGGCCCCAAAGTGATCGATGACCGGCCTGATTTTGTACAGGCGGTCATAGGCAGGATCACCTCGGAAAGGACATGCTGCATTATCTGCATAATGCAGGCATTTCCGAATGGCTTCAAAACGGGAACGTGTCATGGCCATACAGTAGAGTGGGGTCTGGTAGAGGACGTCCCCACTCCAGTACTGCTTGACACTGGGTTTTTTGACTAGGCTCATGTGCAGCAGAAGGCCCCAAAACATCCTCAAAACTGTTGGGAGAACAAGTTCGTTTGCTCCACCATCAGATTCACAAAGTGGTCACTGAAAAAAAAAAAAATAAATTCATATTCAGTGAAGCCCACTGTGGGAATCTGGATTCCTGATTGGCCAACAAAGTCAGGAATCACTGGCTCAAAATCCTCTGGGGTACACCAGGCAGGTTCACTGGTAGGGGGCTCAGGTGGACTTATCTGGTGGGCTGAAAACTAGTACAAACCCCAGGGCGGCTCATACTAGTGTGGGCCACAGGGTCCCTGGTATGGGGGTCCCCTTGCTCCGCCAGGTGGCGTCTCTGCCACCTTGGAGGGCTCATCATCATCATGACTACATAATGAGGAGGATGCAGAGGACAAGAGGAAAGTGGGGTCATCCTCGTCCTCACTGGGGCTGTCGGAGTCGGAGGCAAGCAGGGCGTATAGGGGAGTGTTCACGTTCACTACCCTACCCTAACAGTGGCCGGATGCTAAGAGTGCCGGCCACAGTCAGCGCATGCACAAAAAAAAAAAAAACCGCTTGCCGAGACCTGAATGACCCGGAAATGCAGAAAAACCCCATCGGCATTGTCACAGAGTGCCTGCTGAATGATTTCAGCAGGCACTCTCTTCCGATCAACGCGCGGCGGTGATCGGAAATACATTGTGTGTACCTGTACGCCCTGTGTCCTTAAGGACTCGAACATCAGGGCATACAGGTGTCCGCAAGAGGTTAAGAAAGCCCGTTATTGATCGTGCTACATCAAATATTCTGCTACCTTTGGGACTATAGGCGTGGGGAAAATAAAACTCCTAGAAAACTATTTTTTATTTAATAAACTCTGTTTATTTTCTTGCTGGGAGTTTTACTTTCCCCACAGCTGGAGTGGCCACAGTTAAGGATCATGAAATAAAAAAATAAAACACAGTAAAGTTAAGTAAACTTATATATTTAACAATTCACTTTCTGAAAAATGTTTTAATATAGACAATAAATAAATTAAAATAAAAACTATAATTTATGAAAAGGTCGAGGGGAGGTGGAGCGTTGAGGGGTGGACGTTCCAGAACCGGCAGCAGTAGCCACCCTGTCTAATGTCGAGGAATAAAAACGACTGGCCGCAGGAAAAGATACAGGAGGGATTTGAGGGGTTTAGAGAGTTGAAGGGTCGGAACTGGAATGTTCCTGAACATGCGTAGAAAAAGGAGTTGGAAAAGAAGTTGGAGCGGTATAGTGAGGAGGAGAAGGTATAGAAGAAAAAGATGGAAGATTGTACACATGCTCGGGGTGGGTGGGAATGGGACGGATGGCAAAAATGGGAAGGTTAGCGAAAGGGGGCTGGTTGAAAAGAGTGGGATGGGGGCGGTGCAGAATTTCCTACGACCCACTCTCCATCAAATTTTTTAACTCATGCACCTGCTCGGGAGTCATTTGGTCCATTCGGGGGACTAAGGATTGCAGGTAATGTTGGTGAGGTGTGAGTTGACGCACCGACTCTGCCCCCTCCACTCGGCATGCCAAGTCATCTAACGTTCGCCTCATTTCATCTGCAAAACCTTCTAGAGCATCAAAAACAATCTCTACAAGGTTACCATAGTCCTCCCGGATCTCCTGCTATTCAACATAGCTCTCACATTTTGTCTCCAATGTGAGAGCGTATGCTGAAAAGAGGGACCAGGTAGGGGACCAGGATTGACCCGAACCGGTGTATGAGGGACAGGAGGGCTGGGGGTGGTCGCCGGTTACCCAACGTGATGGTAGTGTCATGGACGTACTGAGACATACGGACGTCCCTGCGACAATGAGTGGCAGGAGATCTTTGAGACTGGCAACACGTGGATTGGATTGGTTTGACATGTTTACATTGTGGATCAATAGGCGTCTGTGTTGTTTTTGGTACAGGCCACACCCTTAAGGACCCGCGACATGTACGGCGCAGCTGGACGTGACTTAAGGAACAGCACTGTACATGTACTGCTCAAGGTCTGCTGGGTGCTGGGCGAGGATCGCAGAGAAATCGGGGCACCATGGCTGTTTTGATTGTAGATGCTAAAAAATTAAATTAAAAAAGAAAAAATATATATATTAAAAACATTATTCACATGAACTTGATATTGATGACCCCCGTCAGTGCCATCTGCCTCCACTGTTACCACCTGCCCCCCTCCCAGTGCCATCAACTCCACCCCCATACCATAATCTGCCCACATGCCAACAGACCCCCCATTGCCATCTGCCCCCCACTCAGTGCCATAGCCCCCTCCATTACCATCAACTGAACCCCCCTTCCATAATCTGCTCACATGACTTGAGTCCATAACAGTGCGTCTTCCACCACCCTGCGATCAGCCACACCTCTTGTCAATCTGCCCCAACCAGGGGAGCACCCAGGAATTTTGTTTAGGGGGGGTCCGAAAGGCAAAAAAATGTGGCATGTGTAGTGCGCTGTGCTAATTAAATTTTTCAAAGCCCCCTTTATATTTAAAAATGCAGGGAAAGGGTGTAGTGTGTTGCGCTGATTCTTTTACTTGGCGATTCTAAAAGCCCTGCAGGAAAATAACAATGCGGCCCCGCCCATTATTAAAAGCCCCTACTACATATAATAGGCCACTCCCAACAAACACTGTACAGCTGACATTCTATAGTTGCGGTCTGTCTCTACACATCATACGGAGAGGGGAGGGTCTGTCCTGGCTGCACTGCCGGCTTATATAACAAGCTACAGCCAGGAAGCTCCTCCGCTCTCCTCCCTCCCCTGATCCTGCTCAAGGCCTGTGGTTCCCCCCACCATCTGCCACCCGCCCGTGGCCTGCTGCCCCCCTTGACCGTCCTGACCCAGCTCTGAATCCTCCTTCTGCAAATGGCAGGGGGAGGAGCCGGAGCATCTCCTCTCCTACATAGCACCACATACCTCTTACATCCAGTGATGTCACCTTTGTTGTAGACGTTCTCTTTCCTCATCTTCTCCATTCAGACCAGACCGCCATGATGATTTTTCAGCCATCTCCCATCTCTGCAGAGATTAACAAACAGACATTAGTTTCCCACATTTCCATCATCTTCACATCTTCTGAACACCCTTTCCTGCCACCCCCAATACTGTGCCCGCTGTGCCCCCAATACTATACTGCAGAAACAGTCCCCCTGGAAATACTACTACCACACAGATAGTGCCCCCCTCAACAATTATTGGCACGCAGTGCTCTAAAAAAATAACTGCGCCCAGACACTAATAGTATAAAGATAATGTCCCCCAAAAATTATTGTGCTAAGCTGATACTGTGGCAGGGTGTCCCCCAAAGTAACAGGGCTCGCCAAAATAGAAATAATTCTCTGCCAGAGCACACTTAGTAGTAATAATGCCCCTATAGTTCCCATACTAGTAAGCATGTTCCTCATAGCCCCCCAGTATTAGCAAAGCTCCGCATAATACCTCCTAGTACTAATAATTCTCCCTACAATATGACAGTACATGAAATACCCCTGCTTAGTGCCCGCTGTTGAGCTAATGTCCCCATAATGTATGCCAGTATAAAATACCCCTATATAGTGCCCCAGTAAATGCCCTCATAGTGCTCCTCTCCCCCTTCCCCATAGTGTTCCCATAATATGCCAGTAAAAAATGCCCCTTCTAAGTGCCACCATATGCCCCAATAGTGCTCCACTCCCCCATAGTGCCACTCTCCCCTATAGTGCCTACCATAATGTGCCAGTAAAAAAATCCCCCCTTAGTGCCACCAGATGCCATAATGCCCCCATAATGTGCCAATAAGAATAAAGGCCCCTTTAGAGCCCCCACTTCCCCTTAGTGCCCCCAAATAATGCCCCTATAGTGCCACCAGATGCCCCATAGTGCCATTCTCCCCTATAGTGCCCCCATAATATGTCAATAAAAAAAAGCCCCTTTAGACCCCCCAGATGCCCCATAGTGCTCCTCTCCCCATGGTGCCGCCCCATAATGTGCCAGTAAAAAATGCCCATTCAAAGTGCCACCATATGCCCCAATAGTGCTCCACTCCTCCATAGTGCCGCCCTCCCCTATAGTGCCTCCCATAATGTGCCAGTAAAAAATGCCCCCTTAGTGCCACCAGATGCCATAATGCCCCCATGTGCCAATAAGAAAAAAAGGACCCTTTAGAACCCCAACTTCCCCATAGTGCCCCCAAATAATGCCCCTATAGTGCCACCAGATGCCCCATAGTGCCGTTCTCCCCTATAGTGCCCCACATAATGTGTAAAAAAAAGCCCCTTTAGAGCCCCCATAGTGCTCCTCTCCCCCATGGTGCCCCCCAAATAATGCCCCTATAGTGCCACCAGATGCCCCATAGTGCCGTTCTCCCCTATAGTGCCCCCCATAATGTGTAAAAAAAAAAGCCCCTTTAGAGACCCCATAGTGCTCCTCTCCCCCATGGTGCCCCCCAAATAATGCCCCTATAGTGCCACCAGATGCCCCCTAGTGCCGTTCTCCCCTATAGTGCCCCCCATAATGTGTAAAAACAAAAACAAAACAAAAAAAACCCTCTTTAGGGCCCCCATAGTGCTCCTCTCCCTAATGGTCCCCCCCCCCATAATGTGCCAGTAAGAAGTGGCACCTAAAAAAAAAGTACCACCAGATGCCCCATAGTGCCGTTCTCCCCTATAGTGCCCCCCATAGTGCCAGCTCAGGCGCGTGATGATGACGTCATCGCGCCGCCTGAGCCGGCCTCTGATAGGCTGCAGGCATTAGTGCCTGCATCCTATCAGAAGAACAGGGGAGGGACACACCTCTCCCTCCGCTGCCGCAGCACAACACAGGCATCTGTATCGCTGTCCTAAGGACGGCGATACAGATGGATTAGATATAGAGATGAGCGCTTCCACAATGGAAGCGCTCATCTCCTAGTACTCTTACTGCCCCCCCGCCCCCCCCCACCACCGCCGCGGCCACCGCAATTACATCCAGGGCCACGCCGCCTGTGGTGATCGGCGGTGCGGCCCTGAAGGATTAAAAAAATAATAATTCGGCTGGTTGTTCTAGGGGGGGTCCAGACCCGCTGGACCCCCCCTGTAGGCGCCACTGGCCCCAACTCAGTTCCATCTTTGCCCTCCCAACTGCAATAATCTGTCCCCTAATCAATTACCAAATCAAAGTGCGTTGTCCCCCCCCAACTTGCTATCTGCCCCACCTCTGAGCCATCTGCCCAAGCACCTCCACCCTCCCCTTGCAATAATCGGCCCCCATTTCAACGCCCAATAGTAATTCACCCCCGCCATTAGCCACACCACTCGTCAATCTTCCCCTACTCAATGACCCAAACAAGTGCTTCATCCACCCCCCCAACCTCCCACTTTGCCATCACCCCCACAACACTTCGGTACATCTGCCCAAGCACCCCCATCCCCGTGCCATAATATGCCCCCATGACAGCCAGGACAGATAGATTGATGATAGGAAGAGATACAGAAAAAAAGAAAATAGAGATAGAACTTTCTATATGTTCTGCTACACAGTTAAATCTATATAGTTTTGTTTCGTTGAACTATTCATATATTCATATGTTGTCATATGCTCCCATCTAGTGGCCGTTTTGGTTATGCACTTTGTTTTCTGCTTTATCTGTCATTCTTTTCCTTGCTCCACCACTTCTTCTGTGTACCTCACTTCCTGTGTCTTCATTCTACTTCTGGGATTCAACAGGTACACTTGTATTTCATGCTAGCTTGCAAATGCATCATCTTTTGACCACCTACAACACCGCACAACTCCAAAATCCCTCTGTTTCTGCTGTACTCTGATATCTGGATTACAGAATAAAGCAACTTTATTGGATAAACTCGGTGTTGGTGAGTTCAAGCTATCTGATAAGTAGAGATGTCGCAAACATAAAATTTTCCATTTGCGAACGCGAATTTACGCAAATGTTCGCGAACGGGCGAACCGCCATAGACTTCAATAGGCAGGCAAATTTTAAAACCCACAGGGACTCTTTCTGGCCACAATACTGATGGAAAAGTTGTTTCAAGGGGACTAACACCCGGACTGTAGCATGCCGGAGGGGGATCCATGGCAAAACTCCCATGGAAAATTACGTAGTTGACGCAGAGTCGGGTTTTAATCCATAAAGAGCATAAATCACCTAACATTCCTAAATTGTTTGGAATAACGTGCTTTAAAACATCCAGTGTGTGTATACGATCAGGTATGATGTTGTATCGATCAGGTAGTGTAAGGGTTACGCCCGCTTCACAGTGACAGACCAAACTCCCCGTTTGACGCACCGCAAACAACCGCAAAGAGTTGTCGTCAATAGTTGACACACTCATGACATAAATTCTATTCCTCTATGCGTCAATCTTGGTGTAGTGATTACTGTGCTCGTGCGCACGTTCGGGAGATTGCAGGCGATGGTGGTTTTTCAAAGCCTATGGTCGTGCTGAGGTAGTTCAATGACAGTTAAGTGACCCAGAAAACAATGATTCTGCAGTGTGGGCCCATTGTTGGCCTAGTAGGCTTTAATGATTACCTTAGATGATCACAAAGAAAATTAATGTTTTTTCTATGAAAATTTATCCAGCCGATCGCTTTTGGTCTGTTCACAATGAAGCAACGACCTTTATCATCTGGGGTGTGCCAACATTGCCAACACACTCCTAGAGGTGATCGCTTCATTGTGATACGCAAGCCCTTTCACCACAACAAGGTAACTATCACGAAGGGGAATTGACACATTTATGTGCTTTTTATTTGTTTTGTTTTTGCAGCCACAGTGCAGCTTCAGAGGCCAGAAAAATTAGACATGTACACATGCCTGAAAAATTAGGCATTGTTGCAGCCACTGCTATAGCAGTTTTCCAGGCAGAAAGTGCACTAAAACATTGCGGCTTGAACCCTAGTTGGGGTGTCCTTTCTGACAGGACACTTGAAGCGGGGCAGGCCAGAAGTTCTATCGCATATTGGGATAGCTCAGGCCACAGGTCAAGCCTGCACACCCAGTAGTCAAGGGATTCATCGCTCCTCAGAGTGTCGATATCTGCAGTTAAGGCGAGGTAGTCTGCTACCTGTTGGTCGAGTCGTTCTCTGAGGGTGGACCCCGAAGGGCTGTGGCGATGCGTAGGACTTAAAAAGCTCTGCATGTCCTCCATCAACCACACGTCTGTAAAGCGTCCTGTCCTTGCCGGCGTGGTCGTGGTAGGAGGAGGATTACTTTCACCTCTTCCCCTGTTAGATTCCCGTTGTGCTGTGACATTACCCTTATACGCTGTGTAAAGCATACTTTTTACTTGTTTTGGAACTGCTGCATGCTTTCCGACTTCCGGTAATTCAGTAACATTTCAGCCACATTCTGCTTATACCGGGGGTCTAGTAGCATGGCCACCCAGTACAGGTCGTTCTCCTTCAGCCTTTTTAGGGTTAGGGAAAGGCCTAGGTATTACTAGGAGGTCACCCTCTTCCTTAGCTTTTGAGGCCTAAATTGTTGTCTATTTGTTGTGGTGTGTATTTGGTGTTTTCCCTTCCCCTTAACCTGTGACATTATCAACCGCCTAAACCGTTATCCTTTGTTTTATCAGTGCAGCTATGGATACTGTTTCTGCACTGGTCGATCGTATGCAGGGGCTGATCTTCACACGGCCGTTGCACAGTTTCAGAGACCACAGTCGGTGGGTTTCGGCAGCGGGAACCAGGCCTTCCCTGAACCGAAGGTTGCTCTCCTGGATAGGTTTTCAGGGGGAAGTGACAACTTTGTACGGTTCAGGGAATCGTGCAAATTATATTTCAGACTGTGTCCTAGCTCTTCTGCGGATGAGAGTCAGAAAGTGGGGATTATTATTTTGTTGCTGAAAGGTGACGCTCAGTCTTAGGCTTTCTCTTTGCCGACTGGTTCACAATCCCTCTGTTCGGTAGATACATTTTTCAGAGCTCTGGGACTTATCTACAATGACCCAGATCGGTTTCCCTGGCCGAATCTAATTGCGTTGCTTGCGGCAGGGAGAGCGTTCAGCTGAGTCCTATTGCTCTGAATTTAGGAGGTGGGCAGCTGATACGGAGTGGAATGACCCAGCTCTCCATAGTCAATTTTGTCAAGGACTGTCTGAGAACCTGAAGGACGCCCTGGCATTTCACGCAAATCATTGGAGGCGGCCATGTCTCTGGCGGTGCGTATTGATAGACGCCTGAGGGAGAGATCTAAAGTTCCTCTCAGTTATCATACAGGGAAGCGTTCTCTTCTGGCACTCTGGGTAAAGAGACACTCAAGCTCGTGTCTGGACCAGGTGATAAAAACTTTATGGTTAAGAAAAGACTTAGCTTTTTCTGTGGTCAAGGAGGACATTTTGTTAACATATGTCCTTATGTTAAACATCAAGGTGAAAAGGGAAAAAAAAGTCCTAATGTGTCCAGTCCTCTTCTCACTCTTTGTAGTGTGGATGGGGAAGTTGAGAATGTGCTTTTGTCTTTTACCAGTAGTACCTGATTTATCCTGCCTGCCAAGGTGCCGCTAGATTCCAAAACTGTGGAAATAGAAGTATTTATTTATTTATTGACAGTGGGGCATGGGTTAACTTAGTGGGTGGCCAGTTTGTCTGTATGCATGGTTTGACAAGAAGCACATTAGACAAAAATATTTCTGTGTTTGCGATTGATTCCGCCCCTCTCTCTCAAAAGTGTCTGTCTGAAATGGTGCAGGACATTCGCCTAAAGGTGGGAGATTCTCATATTGAATCCATTTCATGTTTTGTGCTGGAGGGTTTGCCTGCTCCTCTGATGTTAGGTTTACCATGATTAACCAAACATAACCCTACTATCGATTGGCAAGCGAGACAGATTCTCGATTGGAGTGATTTCTGCCTTGACAACTGTCTTAGCACGTCGCTTTCTGTTGTAACTACTAAAATGTTACCTCCTTTCAGATTTTTCTGATGTATTCTCTAAGGGTGGAGACCAGGAGTTGCCTCCTCATCGGGAGTATGATTGCCCCGTCAACCTTATTCCCGGAGCTAGATTGCCAAAGTCTTGGTTGTATAATCGTTCTGAACCCGAAAGAGTAGCCATGGGAGAGTATATCACCGAGAGTTTGGCTAAAGGTCATATTAGACCATCCAAATCACCAATGGCGGCGGGGTTCTTCTTTGTTAAAAAAAAGGATGGAACTCTTAGGCCATGTTTGGACTTCTGTGAGCGTAATCGCACTATCCGTGATCCCTATCCACTTCCTTTGGTCCCAGATTTATTCAATCAGATTGTCGGCTTCTCTAAATTGGATTTATTGGGGGCATATTGCAAGAAATCGCAAATGCATCATGTTCTAAAATCACAGAATCACCAGAGCCTTTTCCTGCACACAAAGAGATAAAACTTTCCATTACAGCTCACAGAGCAGAGGTAAATTAGCAAACTCTGGCCAAAGATTCCTACTGACCCCCTGTCAGGTTATACATCCATCAATCTGATATCATCATGACAAAACCTCATAAACTGGCCTTCTCTCTAGTCTGAGCGAACCCAACACAGCATGAATTTTCACACTCCTTAAGCCTGGTCAGACCTTCAAAAGAGGACAGATCCTTATCACACAGCTGGTTGGTACAAGAAGGAAGATGACCTTAAGGTCACCTCCAATACATAGACTTCATTTTTCCCATATTTCCTGGGTTCGGAAAATGAACGATCTCTTCAGAAAATGTTTGGTTCTTCTAACACACCTTCCAGGAAATCCGCAAGTCATTTGGAAATTTCGGCTCAGAGATATAACGGTTCTCAGGCACCCTGTATTATCTTCCAGTCATATTTGGTATCAGATGATGCGTAAAATTGTCCTGATTATAAATATGGACTTTATTTCTTAATTTGACCTACGGGTACGGAGAAGCTGGCAAAGCCAAGATTCTGCCAGATTTTCTCCCTCTCAGGGCAAGCACTGCCCCTCTTCCAATTACACAAGGCTGGGTTTGTACGTGTCATAGCCACTCCCAGCTACAGAGTGGGCAAAACACAGTGACCCACTCAGGTCCTGGTCCTTTACCTACCATCTGAAGTCAATTAACATCACGACCGCCCGCGGGACATGGGCACACTGCCATCTTGGATTATTCCTTGCAAAGACTTTATCTTTTACTGTACTTTACCATGGTAATTCTGAACTTACAGACATTCTACTCCTTTCCATCTCTTACTTATTTCCATTCAATCAATCTGTTCGACTGGCAGGTATATTTATCTGTCAGTTTTAATGTATATTTTTGTGTGTAGTTTTTAAAATAAAACAAACAATTTAATTGTTCCAGTTTTGCCCTTGTTACCTGATTATCTGGTCTATGCTAAGAACTCTGTCCTCAGAGGAGACATACTACCGCATTTGTCTTATTTTTATACATTGTTAATTGGTTAGCAAGGTTGCAAATAACCGTTTCGTCCCTTTAGGATTAGCTAGTCAGGGTCTCTTTGCCCCGATTCAATACGAAGAGTATTAGCAGCAAATTAATTCGATTTCCAGCGCAAAATCGATTAATTTTATTTTACCGATTGTACATACAATTGCGATTGTATCATGTATGGGCACACCAACCAATCTTAAACGTGTACTGTGCTCCAGAAGTCTCTAGTGGACGAGACCTGTATGGCAACTGTGGCATAGTACGACAAGATTGGCGGGTGGTTGTCTCATTGGTTGGCAGCATGTGTGGATAGCAGAACCCAAAACCAGGCAGAAGTCAGCTTTTGGGAGATCAGAGCACAAAGAACTGACAAGTGCAGTTTTTTTGTGCAATCAGAACAATAGGACAGCGGTTACTTAGTATCCTGTCCTGCGGAACTTGAGTTCCGGACACAAAACGGTACACATTGATAGCGAATAGATTGGTATACATTTTTCCACCTTTTCTTCGCTATATCCTATTCTTTTACTCTTCTTTTCTGAATGTCTGATTCAGTTCCAAATTACCAAAGTTGGTCTGTCGCCGACTTACAAGCCTTATGTGAGTCGCAAGGCATTGCCATTCTAAACAAAAATCGATCACAGCTGATCAAAGCTTTGACGGAGAGAGACGGCCACGCAATGGAGGATTCCAATCCCATGCGGGAGGCTTCGCTGCCACTTCATTCATTGTCACCCAGCATCTACAGCTATGGGAGTGCTGATGTTGACACTTCAGCTCCTGCTAACCCTCAGGAAGGAATGAGCAGCTCTGGGCAAAACTTCACTGCTTTGGGCCCTATGAGCCAGCAGTTGTTACCGGGCCTAAATGGCGCGGATTTACATTTTTACCTGGAGATGCAGCTCCAAAGAGAGAAGCGACAGCAGCAGTTCTAGCTTCAGAGAGAAGTGCTGCAATACCAGCATGCACTAGAACTGGCCCAAGTGAGACAGGCCGAGTGGTGTTCTTCTCCTAGCACTCCTGCTGCAGGAGGCATACCTCTACTCGTGGTTTCCAGTTATGGAGAAAAATGGGGACATTGACTTGTTTTTATGCTCATTTGAGAGAGCGTGCCGCCAGTTCTGCATCCCTGAGGATTAGTGGGCTTTACACCTGACGCCTCAGCTGACTGGTAAAGCCCTGGATGCTTTTGCGGAGCTACCCCCAGACCATGACTGCGATTATCAGACTATCAAGGATGCCATAATCGCTACGTTCCAGTTAACCCCTGAGGTTTACCGGAGAAAGTTCCATACCATCCAGAAAGGGTCCACAGACTCTTACATGGATGTGGCTAGCCGCTTATGCACCACATTCCACCAATGGACTCGAACCCTTAAGGAAAAGACGTATGCTAACCTTGAGGATTTGATGATCCATGAACAACTCCTTGCTGTATGCCCTACAGATGTGAGCCAGTTTTTGCTGGAACGCAAGCCCCAGTCTGCCAAAGAAGCCGCTGAGCTGGCAGACATGTTTGTCACAACCCGAGTGCCAGACATTTGCAAACCTGTGGTGGCGGACGTTCGCAGGCCTATGGTATCAGACATCCGCAAATCCCTGGTACCCGACAGCCGCAGAACTGCAGTACCCGACAAGGACAGAGCCATGTCCCAGAACTGGAGAGAAGGCAGCCCTGCTGGCCCTGTGAACCGTGAGACAACCAGGCTCTGGTGTGAGCTGTGTCGCAGGCCCGTTCACACCAAGCACACTTGCTACGCAGGGAAGCCAGCCCAACCACCTAGCCAGGCAGCTAGCATTGCACGACGCCAAGCACTAAGGGGGCCAACGCCTCCACACCTGCCTCATCTGCTGTATTGCTGGTCAGAGGATCCAAGGCGCAAGGCAGAATCACCAGCCCGTCACTGTGAACGGCCATCGGATTCCCAGACACCGGTGCAGATGTCACCTTGGTCCGTTCACATCTTGTTACGGAAAAGTATATCCTTCCAGGAAAGTACTTCACTCTGACTGGAGTTGGGGGCACTCGCACTCATGTGGCCCACGCCCAAGTCACCATCGATTGGGAAATGGGATGTCAAAAGCGTTGGGGTCCTGGATGATATTCCTGTTGCCACAGTGCTTGGCACCGATTTGGCCACCCTTTTTTGCTGGTACGAGTACCCTGCGGACACGCAGGAGACCCAAGCAGGCCTCCCTGACCAAAACCAGGTACTGTACATGGGGACACTTTACCGTACCTAACGCATCTAGGCGGGAGGTATCAGATTTAAGTGTGCAAGCAACTGAATGTAATTTGCCTATTTCTGCACCTGTCATTGCTGATCCAAATGCATGTGTTAGTGTTAACAATGGTAATATACATGATGCTGTACCTGTTCTGGCCATTACACCTGCTATGGCCAGCCGCCTGAACTTAGAACCGACCGAAGGGACCCCCTCGGGCGATTCTGACCTTCAGGCGGATGACAATAATACGAGAAATACCTTGTCATGTGATAATGATGATTCTGTAACTGCGCTGGCAGACGCTTCCAGTGTCGCCAATAACCTGGGCTCAGATGGGACTGCGGGGACAGAACCAACCGTCCCCCTACCCGCATGTGACCCCAGAGTTAAAGGTAACTCTCCGCAGCTCTGATAGTTTTATTTACACATGATTTTCCTTTTTTCACATTTATAAGGTTTTAACCCCTTCAGGACCCTGCCATTTTTCATCTTAAGGACCAGGCCATATTTAGCAAATCTGACGTGTCACTTTATGTGGTAATAACTTTAAAACGCTTTTACATATCCAGGCCATTCTGAGATTGTTTTCTCGTCACATATTGTACTTCAAGAAAGTTTTAAAATGGAGTAAAAAAACTTCATTTTTATTTATAAAAAGTACCAAATTTACAAAAAAAATTTTTTTTTTAAATTTCAAAATTTCTATTTCTCTACTTTTATAATAGATAGTAATACCTTCAAAAAATAGTTATTAATTTACATTCCCCATATGTCTACTTCATGTTTGGATCATTTTGAAAATGAATTTTTATTTTTTAAGATTTTTTTTTTCAAATTTTAAGATTTGCTTCTAAACTTCTAAGCCTTCTAACGCCCCGTTAGAAGGCTTAGAAGTTTAGAAGCAAATCTTAAAATATTTAAGAACATTTCCAAACCCCAATTTTTTCAGGACCAGTTCAGTTATGAAGTCACTTTCTGGAGCTTACATATTAGAAACCACCCATAAATCACCCCATTTTAGAAACTACACCCCTCAAGCTATCCAAAACTGATTTTACAAACTTTGTTAACCCTTTAGGTGCCCCACGAGAATTAAATGGGAATGAAATTTCAAAATTTTACTTTTTCTTTTGCAGATTTTAAATTTTAATAAAAAAATTTCTGCAACACATCAAGGGTTAACAGCCAAACAAAGCTCAGAATCTATTACCCTGAATCTGGAGTTTACAGAAACTGATGTATGGCCGCACAGCAGGCTTCAGAGTGGAAGGAGCACCATATGACTTTTGGAGAGCGGATTTAGCGGATTTAGCTCTCAAGATGTGTAGTGAGAACTTTGTCCTCAAAGATGATTCATGGAATTGGCTGTGAAAATGAAAAATGTAAATTTTTTTCCAGAAAAATTGACTTTAGGCCCAAATTTTTCACTTTCACAAGGGGGAACTGGAGAAAATGCACCGCCTAATTTATTGCCCATTTTCTCCTGATTACAGCAATACTCCATATGTGCTTGTATACTGCTATATGGGCGTACCACAGGGGTCAGAAGGAAAGGAGCACCAAATGGTTTCTGGAAGGCAGATTTCTCCGGAATAATTGACAGGCGCCATCTTGCAATTGAACACACCCTGAGGTGGCACTAGAGTGGAAACCCCAAAAAAGTCACCCCATTCCGGAAACTACACCCCTCAAGGAATATTTCAAGGTGTGTAGTGAGCACTTTGACCTATCAGGCGTTTCACAGAATTAGGAAACGCTTGGCTGTGAAAATGAAAAATTACTAGCAGGGTACTTTTTAGCAAACAGGTGTCTCACAGAAGGCAGAATTACTTGAGAGAAGCATTTCAAAGCACACATTTGTAAAAATGAAAAATTACTAGCAGATCCCAATTTTTCACTTTCACAAGGGGTTAAAGGACAAAATTCACCCCTGTATATGTTCCCCATTTTCTCCCCATTTTGCGAACACCCCATATATGCTCGTAGCGTGATGTATTGGCGCACAGCAGGCCTCTAGAGGCAAAGTGAAAAATATGTTTTTTGCAGGCCTGAATTGACAGACATGGATTTTAGCTGCCATGTCAAATTTTAAAAATTTCCTGAGGTCCCCAGAAATTAAAAACTCCAAGAAGTGACCCCATTTTGGAAAGTGGACCAGCAAACGAACATTTTAAGGGGTGGACCAAACAGGTGTTTTATAGAAATAAATATGTAGTGGTTGGTGAAAAGTGGATATGTAAGCTATGTGTACTAAATCAGAGGTATAAGGTGGTAAAATTACAGGGTACATCAAGGATGAAATTAATACTTCATGGATGTGTGGTAGATTTTAAAACACTCCTGCATGCACAGGCTAGGTTTTTTCAGGACAGGTTTCGCAGTGGTAAATGGTGTTTTTCCTCATCCCCCTTTTGGAACACACCCTGCATCTTTTTGGGTCCTTCCCTTCCTTGCTGTCTGTGTGACTTCACCTGGAAAATGTTGCCCTTGTACAACACGGGCACCATGACTTCCTGAAGTACTGAGACCCTCCCCGGCCTGGCTTTGAAAAATTAGGGCCTTGATAACCACCTCTTGGAACTGGAACAAAGTTCCTGTGTGGCCTGCAGATTGAAATAGCTCGTACGCATTGTACATTGCCACCTGTACAATGTGTACGGCCAGCTTTTTGTACCACACTTTTGTTTTTCGTGTCGCACTGTAGGGCTTCAGAACTTGAACTGAAAGATCCACCCCTCCCATGTGCTTATTGTAGTCCAGGATGCAAACTGGTTGGGGGACAGTGATAGTGGTACTCGCACATGAGCAGGGGAGCTGGTATTTGTGTGAACGGTGGTCAGTAAAAGGATATCCCTCTTGTCCTTGTACTTAACCGCCAGCATATTCTCATGGAGGAGAGCCCTGCTTTTACCCATTCTCAGTGGTTGCCCTACCAGGGATCTAGGGAGGCCTCTCAGATTTTTGCGCACTGTGCTGCAAGCCACAGTACTTCTGGCAGTTAGGGACCTGAATAGGGGTATGCAGTAATAGTTATCCACATAGAGGTGGTAACCCTTATCCAGCAGTGGGTGCAGCAAGTCCCACACAATCTTTCCACTAACTTCTAGGATTGGGGGGGGGAGCTTTATGGGGGTTCTATGCAGGAATCTTTCCCTTCATAAACGCGGAACTTGTGGGTGTACCCGGAGATACTCTCACAAATTTTGTACATTTTTATGCCGTACCTTGCCGGTTTGCTAGGCAGGTACTGGCGGAATCTAACCCTCCCTTTGAAAAGTAAAAGGGACTCATCTACACATAGATTTTTTTTATCAGGGGTGTACACCTCAGCAAACTTGGTGCTAAAGTGGTCAAGGACCGGCCTAACCTTGAACAGACGGTCAAATGTCGGGTCATTTTGGGGTGGGCACTGTGTATTGTCTTTGTAGTGTAGGAATTTCCAAATTGAATCAAAACGCTTCCGGGTGATGGTCTGACTGTAAATTGGAGTCTGGTAGAAAATGTCCGAACTTCAATATTGTCTGACGTTTGGCTTCTTTACTATGCCCATATGCAGCACGAGTCCCCAAAACTTCATAATCTCTGCTGCACTTACTGGAGTCCAACCTAGGGGTCAAGCATATGGCGAGGAAGGGTTCTGAGCTATAAATAGTTGGGTGTACAAATTGGTTTGGGCCACCATTAAATCTAGATCTGTGAAGCCCGCACTATAATCTGTATTCTGGAGTTGCCTACAAAATAATCGTATGGGGGTGGGTTCCATATGGGGTCACTCTGGGGGGATGCCTCCGCTGCTACCCTGGGGCACCTTCTAGAGGGTCCCTTATCAGCGGATGATGATGATGATGAGGGGGTAGAGGAAAGTGTCATCCTCTTCTCCATCACTGTCCGACTCAGTATCAGAGGCAAGATAGGCATATGTCTCTTCAGCTGAGTAAACTCCTTGGGACGGACGAGTCATTTTTATTTTATTGGGGTGTTTTGTGTGAAATATGTAAAACTTTTTTTAGTATGGGGTGTGTATGTAGTGTTTTCACAAGTGACGGGGCTTGTTATAAATTAGAAATATAGAGAAAAGAGTAGAAAAAATAAAATAATATAATTTGCTGGATGCACGCACAAACCTACACTAACACTACCTAACTAAAATTGATTTCTATGTATATGGAGATTTATATATACAGTTGTGTTCAAAATTATTCAACCCCCAATGCTGTAAAGGGTTTTAGGGAATTTAGTGTACATTTGTAATTGTGTTCAGAATGAAATCTTACAAGGACTTTTTAAAGAACCAAATGCAACTAAAATGACATCAATTGTTTTTGTAATACAGTATTAAATGTTTTTTTTTTGTGATTTCTTCATTGACACAATTATTCAACCCCTTAAAGACTACCATTCTTAAGAACAGAGGTTCATTCAAGTGTTTTTCGATCAGGTATTGAAAACACCTGTGGATGTCAAGGAGCAGCAATCAAGCATAATAAGCACCAATTAGGCAGATTTAAAAGGACTGTGATACTCAGCTCCTTCTAGACATTTACTGGTGTGTTTACAAACATAGTGAAGTCAAGAGAATGGTCCAGGAAGACAAGAGAAGAGGTGATTTCTCTTCACAGGAAGGGCAATGGCTATAAGAAGATTGCAAAGATGTTAAACATACCAAGAGACACCATAGGAAGCATCATTCACAAATTCAAGGCAAAGGGCACTGTTGAAACGCTACCTGGTCGTGGCAGAAAGAAGATGCTGACTTTGACTGCTGTGCGCTACCTGAAGCGCAAAGTGGAGAAAAGTCCCCGTGTGACTGCTGAGGAACTGAAAAAAGATTTGTCAGATGTGGGTACTGAAGTTTCAGCTCAGACAATAAGGCGCACACTGCGTAATGAAGGCCTCCATGCCAGAACTCCCAGGCGCACCCCCTTGCTGTCTCCAAAGAATAAGAAGAGTCGACTGCAGTATGCCAAAAGTCATGTGGATAAACCACTAAAGTTTTGGGATAGTGTTCCGTGGACTGATGAAACAAAATTAGAACTGTTTGGGCCCATGGATCAACGCTATGTTTGGAGGAGGAAGAACAAGGCCTATGAAGAAAAGAACACCTTGCCTACTGTGAAGCATGGCGGGGGGTCAATCATGCTTTGGGGCTGTTTTGCTTCTACAGGTACAGGGAAGCTTCAGCGTGTGCAAAGTACCATGAATTCTCTTCAGTACCAGGAGATATTGGATGAAAATGTGATGCAGTCCGTCACAAACATGAGGCTTGGGAGACGTTGGACCTTTCAACAGGACAATGATCCCAAGCATACCTCCAAGTCCACTAGAGCATGGTTGCAGATTAAAGGCTGGAACATTTTGAAGTGGCCATCGCAGTCACCAGACTTAAATCCGATTGAGAACCTCTGGTGGGACTTAAAGAAAGCAGTTGCAGCGCGCAAGCCTAAGAATGTGACTGAACTGGAGGCTTTTACCCATGAAGAATGGGCGAAGATACCCGTAGACCGCTGCAAGACACTTGTGTCAAGCTATGCTTCACGTTTAAAAGCTGTTATAACTGGAAAAGGATGTTGTACTAAGTACTAAGATTGAATGTCACTTGGGGGTTGAATAAAACTGATAATGATGTGAGCACAGAAAAGACATTTGTGGTTATTTCATTATAAATGTTATGTAATATTTGTCTGATTACAAGTGCCTCTTTGATTTAATTGTCAACAAGATGACTGAAATGATCAAAATCAATGTCAAACTGGCCAAAACACTCAATTTCAGTGGGGGTTGAATAATTTTGAACACAACTGTATATAGATAAAACTAACTATATGAAAAAATAAATATAAAAATGTGCACAGTAAACTGAGCAGACCGGTCAGAAAAATGGATGTTTCTGATCAGCGCTCAGCAGGTGCAGTTCAATCAAAATTAGACAGCTGACCACTCTTTAGTGAAAATGCTTGCACAGGAAGGGATCGTTCCCAATTCCAAAATCAGATAAATCCCAGCAGGCGTACTTGTTTCTGTTTTCAAGGTATGCTTTATTTCATCATATAATCCATATCACAGGACACGTTTCGGCCCATCCAGCCTTCCTCAACTGCACATTGACAACTGATAACATTTAGTAATTATAGGTATAGTCACATGACATCACTAATAAATTCCAACAGGAAATTACATCATTGTAGTATCAAAAATATATAAATGGTATAATACCCTTGCGAATACTACAACAGTAAAAGATCTTCCACTCACGATCGCGTTGTCGTAGTCTGCAAGAAAACGTATAAAAACTTTTTTTTAAAACACATCACTTCATAATCCCTATTGAGACCCTCAGGATGTAATTTATCAAGGGTATGTATCCAGAACGCCTCCCTTTTGAGAAGTAATCTCTTCAGATCCCCTCCTCTCCTTGGTAAATGTACCCGCTCGATTCAGTTGTGCTATAGAATGATTATGTTTATGAAAATGGAGCGGTATAGGAAATAAGAGATTTTTCTTCCTAATAGTCGATTTGTGTTTATTAATTCGGTCCTTCACTTTCTGCATTGTCTCTCCTACATACAACATGCCGCACGGGCACATTATTAACTAAATAACGTTAGTTGTTTCACAGGTGTAATAACCTTTAATCCTATAGGATTTTCCAGTACGGGGATGCTGAAAATACTGGCCCTTCTGCACATTGCTACATTGCATGCAGTGGAGACAAGGAAACGTACCTCCCTTCTGATGGGTAAGTGTGCTCTACAATGGAACCTTCTCTGTTGTACCAATATCCGAGTGTACGAGATGATCCCTCAAACTGGGATTACGTCTATTGCATATAAGTGGTGGGTTCTTGAACTCCACTATAGTGGGATACGCTTTCTCCAAAATGTGCCAATGTTTACGCACCACATTATCAAGTTGATGATTCAAAGGATGCTATTTATGAATGAGCGCTATGCGCTCACTGTTATTTTTTGGTGGAGTTCGTATCTCACTAGCACTTATTGCTGCTGTTAAAATCTCCCGAGGGTAACCCCTCTCCAAAAATAGGGATGTCATCTCATCCACCCTCATCTGCTGTATCTCTGGATCCGAGACAATCCTTCTAACTCTCATAAATTGAGATTTTGGAATTGACCTCTTAAGAGAGAGAGGGGGTGCACTTTGATAAAATGCTGTTTCTATCTGTTTTTTTCCTATACAAATCAGTGCACAAAATCCCCCCTTCCTGTTTCTGTATTGTAACATCCAGAAAATGTACGGATTTCTGATCATAGGTTATTGTGAATTTAAATTCCTCCCAGACACCATTCAGATGCTCAAACAGCTAGAGGAGGGGCGCGAGTGGCCCCGCCTACACGCAAAATATGTCATCGATGAACCTTTTCCACAACAGTGCAAATTTTTGATAATGTTCATTAGAGTATATAAAATGCTGTTCAAATGACGACATACAGGGAGTGCAGAATTATTAGGCAAGTTGTATTTCTGAGGATTAATTTTATTATTGAACAACAACCATGTTCTCAATGAACCCAAAAAACTCATTAATATCAAAGCTGAATATTTTTGGAAGTAGTTTTTAGTTTGTTTTTAATTTTAGCTATTTTAGGGGGATATCTGTGTGTGCAGGTGACTATTACTGTGCATAATTATTAGGCAACTTAACAAAAAACAAATATATACCCATTTCAATTATTTATTTTTACCAGTGAAACCAATATAACATCTCAACATTCACAAATATACATTTCTGACATTCAAAAACAAAACAAAAACAAATCAGTGACCAATATAGCCACCTTTCTTTGCAAGGACACTCAAAAGCCTGCCATCCATGGATTCTGTCAGTGTTTTGATCTGTTCACCATCAACATTGCGTGCAGCAGCAACCACAGCCTCCCAGACACTGTTCAGAGAGGTGTACTGTTTTCCCTCCTTGTAAATCTCACATTTGATGATGGACCACAGGTTCTCAATAGGGTTCAGATCAGGTGAACAAGGAGGCCATGTCATTAGATTTTCTTCTTTTATACCCTTTCTTGCCAGCCACGCTGTGGAGTACTTGGACGCGTGTGATGGAGCATTGTCCTGCATGAAAATCATGTTTTTCTTGAAGGATGCAGACTTCTTCCTGTACCACTGCTTGAAGACGGTGTCTTCCAGAAACTGGCAGTAGGTAGGACTGGGAGTTGAGCTTGACTCCATCCTCAACCCGAAAAGGCCCCACAAGCTCATCTTTGATGATACCAGCCCAAACCAGTACTCCACCTCCACCTTGCTGGCGTCTGAGTCGGACTGGAGCTCTCTGCCCTTTACCAATCCAGCCATCTGGCCCATCAAGACTCACTCTCATTTCATCAGTCCATAAAACCTTAGAAAAATCAGTCTTGAGATATTTCTTGGCCCAGTCTTGACGTTTCAGCTTGTGTGTCTTGTTCAGTGGTGGTCGTCTTTCAGCCTTTCTTACCTTGGCCATGTCTCTGAGTATTGCACACCTTGTGCTTTTGGTCACTCCAGTGATGTTGCAGCTCTGAAATATGGCCAAACTGGTGGCAAGTGGCATCTTGGCAGCTGCACGCTTGACTTTTCTCAGTTCATGGGCAGTTATTTTGCGCCTTGGTTTTTCCACACGCTTCTTGCGACCCTGTTGACTATTTTGAATGAAACGCTTGATTGTTCAATGATCACGCTTCAGAAGCTTTGCAATTTTAAGAGTGCTGCATCCCTCTGCAAGATATCTCACTTTTTTTGACTTTTCTGAGCCTGTCAAGTCCTTCTTTTGACCCATTTTGCCAAAGGAAAGGAAGTTGCCTAATAATTATGCACACCTAATATAGGGTGTTGATGTCAATAGACCACACCCCTTCTCATTACAGAGATGCACATCACCTAATATGCTTAATTGGTAGTAGGCTTTCGAGCCTATACAGCTTGGAGTAAGACAACATGCATAAAGAGGATGATGTGGTCAAAATACTCATTTGCCTAATAATTCTGCACGCAGTGTATATATATATATATATATATATATATATATATTTGTGTAGGGCGGGGCCACATTCGCACCCATCGCTGTCCCACGCTGCTGCGCATAGAATTGATCACCAAAAAGGAAGTAGTTTTCATGAAGGACTATGTTCAACAAATCAAGCAAAAATCGCTGTTGTTCAATGTTCTGCTGTAACTCTGATGTTATTGCTGCTATACCTTTTTGGTGCTCAATTGATGTGTATAGACTAACCACGTCTATGGTCACCAGCCAACAATCCTCAGGGATATTTTCCGAACCCCTAATCACTTGTTTGAACTGAGATGTATCCAAAAGAAAAGAACTAGTGTTCTTAACCAATGGCGTAAGTGCCTTTTCCAAAACTATTGCCAAAGGTGCTAACACTGAGTCGACCGAAGCCACAATGGGTCGGCTCAGAGGATTTATCAAGGTTTTATGCACCTTTGGCAATAAATAAAACACAGGTGTCACTGGTGAGTGATTGACCAAAAACTCACTCAACTTTTCATCAATAATTCCCTGAGTTTTATAACTAGTCACCAACTCCAAAACTTTTTCTTTAATTTGAAAAACAGGATTATTATTTAAAAAAATTGTACGTGTTGGTGTCAGTTAGTTGGCGGTGAACTTCCTGTAAATATTGTGCTTTATCCATAATCACAATCGATCCGCCTTTGTCAGCAGGCTTCACAATCAGGGACTTATCCTCCATAAGATCGCGCACTGCTTTCCTTTCTTCTGCAGTAATATTGTGCGCAACAAAAAGTTCACCCCTATTTATTACATCCAATCTCTGTTGAACTTCTTTTGTAACAAGATGGACAAATGTCTCGACGGGATGGTAAGTTTTAGGGAGGGTAAAACAGCTTTTGACCCGCAAATCTAGGTCTGCCAACCTTAAACATCAAAAATACAAAACAATAGAAGCTCCAAACTTGTATGGGCTTCACCAGTACTCCAGTGTCAATGAGCAATTAAGGCCCCCAGAGGGAGGGGAGTATCGTTAACTAAAATATAACTTTTAATTCAATGTGCAACTAAAACACACCACTAAGATGCAATATCATAAAAACAGATGGAGTCCAAGCCTGGTACCCCAATACTGGTAGAGAAGTAACAGAACCTGCTCCACCTGGTGAAAGGTGCGAGCAGTCTTACCAGACAAATGGAACTACTGGGATCAGCGAGAGTCTCCAGGAGGGTCTGTCCATAGATATCAGATGTAGGCCGGATGCGAGGTCACTCAATGGGGTGATGTATGTAAAGGCAATGCAGAACTGTGCCCTATATAACCCTATGGAAGGGGAAGGGGGCTAGTTTCATTCTGCCTGTCTACACAGAGCACCCACCCCGATAAGATGGTTGCCTGGAAACAGATAAACAGGAAACCACATAGGGCGCGCTTAGGTCTAGCGCGTCCATAGTAACGCTGTGAAATCAAATCACAACATAATTTAAATGGCATTTCTTGCAGGGCTGCCAGCAACAGAACTCTAAAGGAGAAGTTTAAAACAGTTACATGATGCACCAGATGAAATTGGGTGCAAAGGACCTAAATGATCAGCCCCTAATCTTATACTGTTGTAATCCCCCACTTTCTGTACAGTGAGAGAGTTACAATGGCAGATGTATATTCAGATAAAACAACCATAGTCGAGTCTCTCATTCAGACCCAGAGGGGCAGATGTTTTTAGATAGAATATCCAGCGTGATTCACGCTGGAGAAGATTCCTATCCCAGTCGCCTCCTCTGGATGGAGGTTTAACCAAGTCAGTGCCCAAAAACACCAGTTGGGCTCTGCCATTATGTGTTGTGTCTTCATGTTTTGCCACCGGGGTATCTCTTTTGTGTGAAATGTCCCCCAGGTGTTCACCTACCCTCCTTCTAAACTCACGTATAGTTTTTGCCAATGTACTCCATCCCACATTCACAATGAATGCAGTAAATCACTCCCTTTGATTTACAATTAATGAACTGTGAGATTAAGTAATGTCTACCCGTGACTGAACTTGTGAAGGATTTAGTTGTCTGTATGTGTTTACATGCCACACAATTGCCGCATTTATGGCACCCTACAATGTTGGACCCCTAAATGGGAGACCGATAGTATCGGGCATAGGCAATCAAAATTTGGGGATCTACATTGACCGCATTTTGGCACCCTTTGTTACCAGGCTGCCATCCCATACAAGGGATACTACAGACCTTCTAAAACATCTGGAAGGTCTGGTATTGGCGGAAACTTGCCTCTTATCAAGTATTGATGTGGAGGCTCTGTATTCGTCCATACCGCATAGCCTGGGTTTGACAACATTTGAACATTTTCTTAGGTCTCGTGGTTGTCAATATCGCGCCCACAGCTAATTTATCCTCCGTATCCTTGAGTTTACCCTGACCAGAAATTTCTTCTCCTTTGACAATAAAATTTACCACCAGCTCAGGGGTACTGCGATGGGGAGCCCTTGTGCCCCATCGTATGCAAATTTATTCCTGGGCTGGTGGGAGGAGACTCTGGTATTCAGGGATGAGGAATGTGAGGATATAGTAAGAATTGGCCTGTGGGCGCGATATATTGATGATATCTTTATTTTATGGAATGGCAACAAATCACAGTTTGAGTCCTTTGTGTCGCACCTCAACCGGAATGACATTGGGATGCGTTTCACTTGTGAATCACACTTTGCTAGTTTGCCATTCCTGGCTATCAAGATCACTAAAAACACTAAGGGTGAATTAGAGACTTCCATTCATAGGAAACCAAATTCCACGAATTCCCTCCTGAGGTGGGAGAGTAGTCATCCTCTCCCACTCAGGAGAGGGATTCCGAGGGGACAGTACCTTCGTCTGAGGTGGAACTGTTCAAACAAAGAGGAATTTGTCACCCAGGCAGCTTACCTGAGGACGCCATTTCAACAAAGGGGATACCCCGACCACATCCTCAGGTCCACATACAAGGCAGCTTTGTCCCAACACAGACATTCCCTTCTCACCCCTAACCAACTCAGTAACCCAGACGCCACGGTGTTACGTATCATCACTAACTTTGATAGGGCATCCAAACAGGTGAAACAAATTGTCCAACGTCATTGGGAGGTCCTGAAAATGGACCCTGACTTAGATGAAGTATTGGGTGACCAACCTCAGATCATGTACAGACGGGGCCGCAATTTACGTGACAAGCTGGTTCACAGCCATTTTTCCTCTAATGTGATGCACCCCACATGGTTGAGGTCCAACATTGTAGGGTGCCATAAATGCAGCAATTGTGTGGCATGTAAACACATACAGACAACTAAATCCTTCACAAGTTCAATCACGGGTAGACATTACTCCATCTCAGAGTTCATTAATTGTAAATCAAAGGGAGTGATTTACCGCATTCATTGTGAATGTGGGATGGAGTACATTGGCAAAACTATACGTGAGTTTAGAAGGAGGGTAGGTGAACACCTGGGGGACATTTCACACAAAAGAGATACCCCGATGGCAAAACACGTACACACAGCACATAATGGCAGAGCCCAAATGGTGTTTTTGGGTATTGACTTGGTTAAACCTCCATCCAGAGGAGGCGACTGGGATAGGAGTCTTCTCCAGTGTGAATCATGCTGGATATTCTATCTAAAAACATCTGCCCCTCTGGGTCTGAATGAGAGACTCGACTATGGTTGTTTTATCTGAATATACATCTGCCATTGTAACTTTCTCACTGTACAGAAAGTGGGGGATTACAACAGTATAAGATTAGGGGCTGATCATTTAGGTCCTTTGCACCCAATTTCATCTGGTGCATCATGTAACTGTTTTAGACTTCTCCTTTAGAGTTCTGTTGCTGGCAGCCCTGCAAGAAATACCATTTAAATTATGTTGTGATTTGATTTCACAGCGTTACTATGGACGCGCTAGACCTAAGCGCGCCCTATGTGGTTTCCTGTTTACTTGTTTCCAGGCAACCATCTGCACCGCCTCTCCCTATCCGGTGATTGGCCGCCCGTCCCACGTGACCACGACGCTTGTGTCTGACGTCGCGCGCGGCGCTCGCGTTTGACGTCAGACGCAGGTGCCGAAGGTGGGGGGGCGTTCCCTTGAGGAGAGGCGTGTGCGCAGGTACTATTTAAACCCAACAGATAAATGTATTATTGCGGCTGGTAGATTGTCATGTTATTTATTCCCCCAACCATAGGGGATACGCCATATAGAGGACTATTATATCCTCTTATTCCAACCAGCATTGGATTATCAACTCCTCTGCAGATTTGCATCCTAGCACCTAGGGGTGACAAATACAAGTCTATTAACTTGAACCAGATTGCTGCAGGGTTCACACCTGCGTTTTTTTCGTCCTTCTTTTCCTTTTTTGCACTGTCTTTTCCCCTGAAGAGTCGACATGGACAGAAACGTGCCACGTCGGGAGGTCATAAGGAATCATTAACTGGCCACATTTATTATTTTCTAGATTTAGGGATCAGGTCCGGGGTAGGGACAGGTATCCGGATGGGGTCGCCCCTATTGGGGCAGGTGCTCTGTGTAGACAGGCAGAATGAAACTAGCCCCCTTCCCCTTCCACAGGGTTATATAGGGCACAGTTCTGCATTGCCTTTACAGACGTCACCCCATTGAGTGACCTTGCATCCGGCCTACATCTGATATCTATGGACAGACCCTCCTGGAAACTCTCGCTGATCCCAGTTGTTCCTTTGTTCTGGTAAGACTGCTTGCACCTTTCACTAGGTGGAGCAGGTTTTGTTACTTCTCTACCAGTATTGGGGTACCAGGCTTGGACCCATCTGTTTTTATGATATTGCATCTTAGTGGTGTGTTTTAGTTGCATTAAAAGTTATATTTTAGTTAACGATACTCCCCTCCCTCTGGGGGCCTTAATTGCTCAACCTTAAACATCCACCACCCATCCCATCCCGGCTCACATCTTTCACAGTAGAGAGAGGATCTTTTTGGGCAAAATATGTTTTTAGTCTTATCTTCCGGAAGAAATTTTGCAGTTCCACATCCAGCTGAAAAGTATCCATATAATTAGTTGGGGAGAAGGAGAGACCTTTCTCAAGCAGCCCGATAGTCTCGCATTCTATTAATTTAGAAGTCAGATTGATTACTAGATTGTGTCCTACCTGGGACCGCGTTGTCACATTCGGCTGCGCTGATCGGTCGTGATCTCCGATGCTTGCGGCCCGCCCGGCGTTTCCTCGTGGTGGATGGCGTCCTTTGCCCCTTCTGAAAAAAGGGCGTGTAACCTGGTAATCGTTTGATTCGCTGCCAGAGCTGGAGGTGTATTGATTGCTCTGCCTGATATCTCCTCTGTAGCCAGAGCGAGACTTTAGAGAAGTAATTTACCATCGATATACCCGATTCAGTAGGTAATATCTTTGCTTGCAGACTACGACAACGCGATCAGTGGAAGATCTTTTACTGTTGTAGTATTCGCAAGGGTATTATACCATTTATATTTTTTTGATACTACAATGATGTAATTTCCTGTTTGAATTGATTGGTGATATCATGTGACTAGACCTATAAATGCTACATGTGATCAATTGTCAATGTGCAGTTGAGGAAGGCTGGATGGGCCGAAACGCGTCCTGTGATATGGATTATATGATGAAATAAAGCATACCTTGAAAACAGAAACAAGTATGCCTGCTGGGATTTATCTGATCTCAGCAGGTGCAGGACGCACGCACGCACACAGATATTATGTGTGTGCAAAAATCTACACTAACACTACCCAACTAAAATGTATTTCTATATATATGTATATGGGGATTTATATACACAGTGAGGAACAGAAGTATTTGAACACCCTGTGATTTTGCAAGTTCTCCCACTTAGAAATCATGGAGGGGTCTGAAATTCACATTGTAGGTGCATTCCCACTCTGAGAGACAGAATTTTAAAAAACAATTCAGGAAATCACATTGTATGATTTTTAAAGAATTTATTTGTCTTGCACTGCTGAACATAAGTATTTGAACACCTGAGAAAATCGTTGTTAATATTTGGTACAGATGCCTTTGTTTGCAACTACAGAGGTCAAACGTTTCATGTAGTTCTTGACCAGGTTTGCACACACAACGCAACAGAAATTTTTGCCCATTCCTCCACACAGATCTTCTCTAGATCTGTCAGGTTTCAGTGCTGTCGCTGAGCAACACAGAGTTTCAGCTCCCTCCAAAGATGTTCTATTGGATTTAGGTCTGGAGACTGGCTAGGCCACTCCAGAACCTTGATATGCTTCTTACGGAGCCACTCCTTGGTTATCCTGGCTGTGTGCTTCGGGTCGTTGTCATGTTGGAAGACCCAGCCACGACCCATCTTCAATGTTCTGACTCACAATAAATCTCACAATAAATGGCCCCATTCATCCTCTCCTCAATACAGTGCAGTCGTCCTGTCCCCTTCGCAGAAAAGCACCCCCAAAGCATGATGTTACCACCCCCATGCTTCACAGTAGGGATGGTGTTGTTGGGATGCAACTTATCCTTCTTTTTCCTCCATACACGACAAGTGAAGTTTAGACCAAAAAGTTCTACTTTGGTCTCATCTGACCACATGACTTTCTCCCATGCCTCCTCTGGATCATCCAGATGGTCATTGGCAAACTCAATATAGGCCTGGACATGTGATGACTTGAGCAGGTTAACCTTCCGTGCAATGCATGATTTGAAAACATGATGGCGTAGTGTTCTACCGACAGTGACCTTTGAAACTGTGGTACCAGCTCTCTTCATGTCATTGACCAGCTCCTCCCTTGTAGTTCTGGGCTGATTCCTCACCTTTCTTATCATCGGTGATACCCCACGAGGTGAGATCTTGCATGGAGCCCCAGTCCGAGGGAGACTGACAGTCGTCTTTAGCCTCTTCCATTTTCTAACAATTGCTCCAACAGTTGATCTATTTTCACCAAGTTGCTTTGCAATTGCCCTGTAGCCCTATCCAGCCTTGTGGAGGTCCACAATTTTGTCTCTGGTGTCTTTTGACGGCTCTTTGGTCTTGCCCATGGTAGTAGTTGGCGTCTCAAGAAGAGCTCAGGAAGGTGCTACTAAGTTAGATTAATGAGTGGAGTAGAGGAGGACTTTTTAAATTCACAGTAACAGGTCTTTGAGAGCCAGAATTATTGCTGTTTCTCAGGTGTTCAAATACTTTTATTCAGCAGTGCAAGACAAATTCTTTTAAAAATCATACAATGTATGCACGCTTAAAACATGCATACGAAGCTACATTTAATAAAACATATATGATCACCCAACAACACTTACTTTTTGACTATTGTTTTTTTCACTTAGGGCAAAATGGCACAGATTTATGCGAAATTGCGAGTTTCACTGTCCATGGTGACTTTCTTTAAAAGTATGCCTAAATGGGAACGGGAGTTGGGAATCTCCCCTCTCCCCTGGCCACAGATTTTTAATAATACGAAAAATTTAATGTCTGCAACCAGTTATAGATTGATCCAGTTTAAAATTTTGCATAGGTTGTATTATACACCACAAATGCAGGCTAAGTTTGCTAATGACAGAAGTTGTCGAAAGTGTGGCAGCACTAACGTCGGATATATCCATCTTTTATGGGAATGTTGCATGATAAAGCGGTTTTGGGAGCAGGTATTTACAGCACTCCAGGGGGATTTCCCCCAATCTTGTGTACCGCATATGATCTTTGTGATTTTGGGCGCCTATATACCAGAAAAGCCAAACTCTTCTGTATACCATTTGATCTGGTTGAAGGGCTGCTTGATAGCAAAGGTTATGATAGTTAAGAGATGGGGATCCCCCATATCCCCCGTATTTGAGGAGTGGAGAAGGATTATGTCCCAAATAAAGCTGTATGAGGAGATTGAGAAGCAGAGAAGGTAAGGTAAGGTACCTTTATCTGTGCCAGCGAGGTGGACTGATTACTGCGCTCTGCTGGGTGGTGTACGTAGGCGGGTACGGGGGAAGGGGGAGTATTGGGTCCGGTCTTTCAGCGACAGCAGCCAAGGGAAGGGGGAATATTCGGGATTAAAGATATTAGGCTTGACTTTAAAAAGCTGGATTTATTCTTTTGGTTTACATGATGTTAAAATGATAGTAATATCTTCTTTATGTGTATAAACATACTTTGTGTGTACTTTTTTTTTCTTTTTTCCTTTTTTTCTCTTTGCTTTTCTTTTTTTTTCTTCTTTGTTTAAATGCTATGTTATCATTGAAGAAAATTAACCGCCTCACGTCCGCCCATAGGATATAAACGTCCTATGGGTGGACGTCTATTTCTGACAGCACGTTTTAAAACGTCCTGTCAGAAATAGCAGCTGCACGCTAATCGTGCAGCTGCTGATCGGGTTGCCCGCTGTCAGTGACAGCAGGGCAACCCAGAGATAAGGCACGGACAGTGCCCAGGTGTCCCTGCCTTCACGAGCGCTGTGTCTGCAGAGCAGGAAGCGCTGTGCGCTTCCTGTTCCGGCCCGGCGGTCATGTGACCGCCGGGACCGGAGTGTGCAGGAGCTGTGTGAGGTCTCTCAGAGACCTCGATCAGCCCTGCTGTGAGGCTGTACAGCGCAGGATTGCTGCTGTACAGCCTCTATAGGGGTGCATTTGTCCTGTAACTGGGGCTACTATGTCAGCCCCAGTTACAGGAGAAATCAACAGTGAAAAAAAAAAAAAAGTGAAGTAAATGTCCCCCAGAGGTCTTGTATGACCTTATGGGGGACGAAAAGTGTAAAATAAAATAAAAATAAAATAAAGTGTTGAAAAAATAAAATAAAAAAAAGGTTCACATGTAAAAAAAAAAAAAATCCCAAGTAAGGAATAAAAAAAAAAAAAAAAAATAGAAAAAATAAAATAAAATAGACATATTTAGTATTGCCGCGTCCGTAAAAACCAGCTCTATAAAAATATCACATGACCTAACCCCTCGGGTGAACACCGTAAAAAAAAAAAAAAAAAAACGGTGTCAAAACAAGCAATTTTTGTCACCTTGCATCACAAAAGGTGCAACACCAAGTGATCAAAAACGCGTATGTCCCACAAAATAGTACCAATAAAACCGTCACCTCATCCCGCAAAAAATGAGCCCCTACATAAGAAAATCTCTCAAAAAATAAAAAAAAATATAGCTCTCAGAACATGGACAAATTAAAACATAATTTTTTGGTTTCAAAAATGCTATTATTGTGTAAAACTTTAATAAATGAGAAAAAGTATACATATTAGGTATCGCCACGTCCGTAACAATCTGCTCTATAAAAATGTCACTTGACTGAACCCCTCAGGTGAACGCTGTAAAAATAAATAAATAGAAACTGTGCTAAAACAACCAATTTTTTGGTCACCTTGCCCCATAAAGTGTTATAATGAATGATCAAAAAATCATATGTACCCAAAAATAGTACTAATAAAACTGGCACCTTATCCCCTAGTTTCCAAAATGGGGTCACTTCTTGGGAGTTTCTACTGTAAGGGTGCATCAGGGGGCTTCAAATGGGACATGGCATCTAAAAACCATGTGGAGTTCCTTTCCTTCTGCGCCCTGCCGTGTGCCCATACAGCAGTTTACGACCACATGTGGGGTGTTTCTGTAAACCGCAGAATCTGGGTAATAAATATTGAGTTTTGTTTGGCTGTTAACCATCGATGTGTTAAAGAAAAAAATTGATTAAAATGGAAAATCTGCCAAAAAAGTGAAATTTAAAAATTTGATCTCCATTTTCCTTTAATTCTTGTGGAACGCCTAAAGGGTTAACAAAGTTTGTAAAATCGGTTTTGAATACCTTGAGGGGTGTAGTTTCTACAATGGGGTCATTTATGGGGGTATCCACTATGTAGGCCCCACAAAGTGACTTCAGACCTGAACTGGTCCTTATAAAGTGGGTTTTGGCAATTTTCTTACAAATTTGAAGAATTGCTTCTAAACTTCTAAGCCTTCTAACGTCCTAAAAAAATAAAATGACATTTCCAAAATGATGCCAACATAAAGTAGACATATGGGAAATGTTAAATAATAACTATTTTATGAGGTATCACTTTCTGTTTTGAAAGCAGAGAAATTGAAATTTAGAAAATTGCGAATTTTTCAAATTTTTGGGTAAATTTGGGATTTTTTCATAAATAAAGGTGAAATATTTTGACTCAAATTTATGACTATCATGAAGTACAATGTGTCACGAGAAAACAATCTCTGAATGACTTGGATAAATAAAGGTGTTCCAAAGTTATTACCACATAAAGTGAGATATGTCAGTTTTGCAAAATTTGGCCTGGTCAGGAAGGGGGCAAAGGGCCCAGATGGGAAGTGGTTAAATATTTATTGGATTTAAAAAAAATAAAAAATAAATCATACAATGTGATTTCCAGAATTTTTGTTTTTTAAGTTCTGTCTCTCAGAGTGGTAATGAACCTACAATGTGATTTTCAGACCCCTCCATGATTTCTAAGTGGAAGAACTCGCTAAATCACAGGATGTTCAAATACTTCTGTTCCTAACTGTATAGATAAAACGAATGCAATGAGCAGGACACTGGGTCATTGGGGCTGCTATGCAGTGGGTCAGAGTTTGGTGTAACTAAGTTTGTGATGCCAGTTGCAGCTTGCGCAGGTACTGTAGAAGGGCCCTTTAAGATGGTATAGCTCATGTACTAGGTGAGGAATGCCAGAGGGGAATATTGTCTCTGTATTGTGTCAACGGTGTCTCCTACCTGTAGTACGGCTGGACTCCTGTATCCTGGCTCACATGCAACAAATTGAGTGCTGTAAATAGGAGTAATGGAGGAATGATGGAATTCCACACAGATAATAGGGTCCAACTTGTCTTTACTTGAGGTTATCTTATGCAGTTCTAGATCCATACAATATTACAGCAATGAGTCTTGGGTCCTAGCAGGTATTGGCAATATGTGGCAGGAATTATATCTATATTCTGCATCTGGACATACGCCTTTAAGAATCTGGCAGGTATCTGTCTTCTGCTCTGTCTGTAGTCTGCTTTGTTTGGGCATGACTAGCTATGGAGGTACTTATCTTCTCCTTGTATTTGGAATCTGTACTTAAAGGACTGCTTCTTCCTGGAGATCTAGTAGTTCTGAAGATGGCTGCTTTCTTTGTCATCCAGCTGAGGTAAGGAACTCAGGCTGGGAAGGTTGCTTTGGGCCTCAGGTTAGGCCTGAATCCTTGGTTGGGATCCCTGTTTCTGGGAGCTCCTATTCACACAGCCTACCCCAACAGGGGGTGGCTGGTACACTGCCTAGAACTTTCTATCCTCCCTCTGAAGTAGGATCTGGGAACATTCCACTCCTCCTCAGATAGGGGGAAGCTAGCCTGGAATGGTCTATTCCAGTCTAGGTATACTAACTGGCTTGATTCTGCTACATACTGCTGCCACCTGCTGGTGTACATGGATATTACAGCAAATATATTCAATACAGACATAGAAATGGCATACAAAATCAATGCAATGTCAGATTACACAAGATGACAACACATCTACACTTTAACATCTTATAGCCGGATGAAGAGAGTTTAGTGACATACTCTGGGATGTTACATACCCGCTTACTTTAAGTGAAGCCGTCCTCAGCGTATATTAGGCGGTGAGGAATAGCTCTGGGTACCCAATTAATACAAAGTGCTGCATGAATTTACATATAATGACACACAAAGACAAAACATGAAACGGTTTCCTCGAGGTTCCTGCCCGCTAGAGTAATGTGTCCAACACACAGTTTCCTTCTCTTGGTATAACCAGGTAACCTAAATACTGCACAAAGCAAAACCTTTTACCAACTGACTTTGTATGTTCTGGATCCTTTAAACATCAAAGAAAGCATGGGGGTGTCTTTACTCCGTAATCCCACCATTATGTAATGGAATGCCCGCAAATGAAAGGGTGGCTTTATCCTGTATTCCCTTCCCTGCATCATAGCCTGAAGAAATTTGGCTTATAGCACGATCACTATGATGTCTAAGAGGAAGCTAAAGTTGTGGCTCTAAGGCTTGAGGCACCTTACCTTAGGCAAAAAGGCTCAGAAGGGGAGGTATGTATCGTCTCTATTCTGGCAAGTCACAGGAGGAGGGCAGTACGTTCCCATGGATCTCCTGGAAATGAGACACCTCCGGATGGGAACAATCTGGAACATTTAACAAGCGGGAAGGAGCAGCCTAGGGCTTCTAACGATTCCCGAAGCAGCAGGGGTACCTGTGAAGTAACTAGACCTGTCAGGACATACCATTTGGTACTACCCTGGGTACCTATGGGTATACATCACCGGGTGTAGGCCATTGGTGTACAACGTCCATATGTTGACAGTCTGTATGAAGGGGGAGAGAACAAGAGCTGCAAAAAGGCACACTTTAAGTAAGTTGCTACATTTTTTGTTGAGTGCAATGGTAAGTGCAATCATTTGAAACAGTGCATAAATTCACATTGTGGCACATGGAAAGATAATACACACAATGGGCAGGATATCTTGAACATTACATAACACTTGTAAACCGGTTACATAAATTATTAAATAGCATGACAATTAAATGCAAGCTTTTATGTTGCAATAGAACATTTTTATAAAATAGTGCAATTTTTATAAGTGCAAGGGATAGGCTCAACAATAACTTGAGTCCATATTCCTGGAAGTGCTTAAAGTAGAATCCTCTGGAATCTGATAAAAAGTCCTTTGCAATCCACAGGGCAAAAGTTAATTGTAATCCAAAGGGTTAAAAAGTTAATAGCAGCAGGCTATCAAGTAACCTGAGAAAGGGGATAAAACATTCAACTTGGACGTTAGGGGTTAAAGTGCTGATGGGGGGAGTCCTAACTGACATGACCATTTGGATGAGGACAGAACAATGGCAACCTGGAACACAAACTGTTAAAAGCACAACATGCCAAACAGGTCCTCAACCGTCAGGTAACAGTCCACGGCATGACTCCCAGAACAATGTCACTGGTGGTTATTCTTCTGTGGGGACACCTTAAAGGTAGGTGTCTAGCTCCTCGTCACTACTGGAGCTGCTGAACCTCATCAGAGGTAACTCCTGCCTCTGCTGGTGGCTTAGGGTAGTGTTGACGGTGGTGCGCCAGCGCCCTCTACCTGTGACTGTAGGTATAGGTTGTACTGCCAATCTAGAGAAGGTAGCTGTTGCTTGCTGCAGACCGGGATCCACAGCCGGTGCAGGAAGGGGTAAAACTTCTGGCTTCAATGGCTCAGGGAGTGCTGGAGCAGTTGTCTGGGGCTGCTTCCATGGGAGCACGTAGGGTGGCATGAAGCATGGTTGGACCTTAGGATTAAAGGTCAAGACAGAATTGTTGATCTGTCCTACCCTCAGGGTTGGTGGCGGTGATAAATCTGAAATGAGAGGTGCAGGGGCTGGTTGTGCTTTTTCTTTGAAGACCAGCCGGCCATCTGGGGTCTCCTGCAGACATCTGGTCTTAGCTGCAGAGCCTGGATCTTCCTGCCAGGTCTCTGGGGTGATGGCAGGGTAGAGAGGTTTCTGGAGCAGGGTGACTCCAGCTGCAAATAGTCCTTGCATGGACCGCATGGGGGTATATTCGACTTGGTCCCCAATATACAAGTAATGCCTCTCCTGGGGCAAGTAGTGACGCTTCACTGATCTGCGGCCTACAAATACCTCTGTGACCGAGTGGTTGTCTTGCAAGAATCCCACACCTCTTTCTACAGAGAACCATAGGACGGTTCCTGTACGCCTGGTCAGGACGGGATCTTCAGACTAGGGGCTGTCTAGTACCTCCTTCACCCACTCTTCTACGGCCGACTTGTATTCCCAGGCCGTCTGGGCAAAAGCGGTGATTTCATGTGGCACCTCTGGGTTGAGGCTGCTGAGTTGACTGTAGCTGGGCGGTGGAGTGGAATCCCTGGCCGCCTCCACCGCACCAGTAGGTGGCTGTGGCTTGGTAGGCCTAAGGTTGATAGGCGGTGATGGGGTCTCTGGACGTGGCGGTGGAGCGGACATGGACTGAGCCTGGGCCTCAGGGAGCGGGGTAGCTCCTACCTGATGTTGTGGCCGGTCGGCCGGTTCCGGTGTCCTCCGCTGGTCCTCTCAGGATTCGGGCGCCATCTGGATCACGGCCTTCTTCTTTGCTGGTGGAGTGAAGTCAGCGACAGCCTCTGCGGGAGTGGGTACAACGTCCACATCCATCCGGGCAAGTTCGTCAGCTTCTGCGGGTGCACTGTACACGGCGCAGGGATCCACGGCCTCCTGGTACTCGATTACCAGGTCTGGAACGCTGCTATCATGAACCGGGACTTCATCGTTCACCTCAGGCATCTCCGATAGCTCAGGTAGAGTCGCTGCAGCAGGGATCTGGAGCACAGGGGTTTCCACGGCCTCCTGTCGGGCAGCAAGAGCTGAGGGTCCGCGTCTCTGTATTAGCTGAGAGACCCGGATCTCCATAGGCTGTGCTGGGTACACATCTTCTCCATCAATGGCCATGGCATTCCATCTGGGTCGTGGATAGGCCATCTTCACTGTGCTCCGGCACACGCTGATTGCTAATACTAAAGGAGGGGCACAGAGGGTGGAGCTTTTATCACCTCTGGCCTGATCATAGGCAAGTCTATAGAGGGCGTTCTCCAAGTTTCCCGCTCCTGAAGGGGCGTATTCGATATCTTCGCGCTTTTCCTGAGGGGGTGTAGTCATATTTTCCCGCTTCTAGGGGGCGTATTCCTCATTTTCGCGCTCCTGGGAGGGCGTTTCTTGATTCCTTTGTCTTTCAGCATGAAGATGCAGCGCCATCTTGAAGCGAATATGGCGAATCTCCACAATAATGAATTAACACTTTGTGTGCAGCAGCGCACGTGCAGCGCTCTCTTTGGCACAGCAATGCAAGTAAGACAAGTCACTTTTTAGCGATTTCTGTACAATCTTCAGCCTTGATTGTTATACTGTGCAGCATGCGGTTTAAGTCAGTTTTTTTGCGCAATTAGATGCGGTTCTGCTGTTTAGGGATGGACACACAATACAATCCGATCCTGTTCGTGACGCCACTTGAATGCAATGAGCAGGACACTGGGTCATTGGGGCTGCTATGCAGTGGGTCAGATTTTGGTGTAACTAAGTTCGTGACCTCAGTTGCAGCTTGCACAGGTACTGTAGAAGGGCAAAGTCCAGCAGCGGTACCCTAGTACATGATACAATAACTAAATTTAATGAGAAAACTAAACCTCTATATAGTCAAACGGGTGGGCCACAGCCAGATATGGCATACTGGGTGAGTGGTAGGGAAGGTGTCCCTGCCACTACTGCCCTAAACTAATCCTATGCCCAGGGACGTCTCCTAGTGGTGGGGACTCCCTGTCCTCGTACCTAGCCTCAATCTCCTGTCTGACCCTAATAGGGTGACAGGTAGAAAGATACTGGTACCAAAGTGGCCCCCCGATAGGTGACTAGCACAAAAGCAAAAAATAGAGACAAGGAGGTGTCCACTGTATACATCCCTCGTGACCGATTGCCAGGAGGTACAGGGTCCACCTAGAGATTAAAAAATACGCAGACAGAACATACGCACAGAAAACACTGATAAGATGCTTATATGATGTACACAAGATACGAAAACGACCCCGACGCGTTTCACCCACAGGGTGGGATCATCAGGGGGTGATGCAAGATAGATATACGGAGATATAGCAAGGTAGATATCAGCAAGGTAAATATAAGGAGCCCAACAATTAAATATATAGTGGGCCCCCGTACTGCATCTAGGATGCCCAACAGATAGATATATATCTAGTAGGCCCCGTAGAAATGCGTAATTAATAATAGCATTAGGAAGATTCCATAAAGACACCAGACCCAGAAATAATGTAAATAAAGATAAACATCGATAAAATGGAACTAGAAGGCTGAATACATACAGTCACTTGGTAGTGAGGTAGGCGATCAAGTAAGTTCAATAAGTGCAAGATACACGTCTCTACAAAGAATGAATGAGGACATAGATGAAACGATATGTGCATCTAGGAAATAAGTCATAGAAACATAGAAACATAGAATGTGTCGGCAGATAAGAACCATTTGGCCCATCTAGTCTGCCCAATATATCTGAATACTATGGATAGCCCCTGGGCCTATCTTATATGAAGGATAGCCATATGCCTATCCCATGCACGCTTAAACCCCTTCACTGTATTTGCAGCTACCACTTCTGCAGGGAGGCTATTCCATGCATCCACTACTCTCTCAGCAAAGTAATACTTCCTTATATTACTTTTAAACCTTTGCCCCTCTAATTTAAAACTGTGTCCTCTTGTGGTCATTTTTCTTCTTTTAAATATGCTCTCCTCCTTTACCGAGTTGATTCCCTTTATGTATTTAAAAGTTTCTATCATATCCCCTCTGTCTCTTCTTTCTTCTAAGCTATACATGTTAAGGTCCTTTAACCTTTCCTGGTAAGTTTTATCCTGCAATCCATCTTCTCTGAACTCTCTCTAGAGTATCTATATCTTTCTGGAGATATGGCCTCCAGTAATGCGCACAATACTCCAAGTGAGGTCTCACCAGTGTTCTGTACAGCGGCATAAGCACTTCACTCTTTCTACTGCTTATACCTCTCCCTATGCATCCAAGCATTCTGCTGGCATTTCGTGCTGCCCTATTACATTGTCTTCCCACCTTTAAGTCTTCTGAAATAATTACTCCTAAATCCCTTTCCTCAGATACTGAGGTCAGGACTGTGTCAAATATTCTATATTCTGCCCTTGGGTTTTTACGCCCTAGGTGCATTATCTTGCACTTATCCACATTAAATTTCAGTTGCCAGAGTTCTGACCATTCTTCTAGTTTTCCTAAATCCTTTTCCATTTGGCGTTTCCCTCCAGGAACATCAACCCTGTTACATATCTTTGTGTCATCAGCAAAAAGACACACCTTCCCATCGAGGCCTTTTGCAATATCACTTATGAAGATATTAAACAAAATTGGTCCCAGTACAGATCCCTGTGGAACCCCACTGGTAACATGACCTTGTTTTGAATGTTCTCCATTGACTACAAATCTGTTGTCTGTCACTCAGCCACTGCCTAATCCACTCAACAATATGGGAGTCCATGCTCAATGACTGCAGTTTATTGATAAGTCTTCTATGTGGGACAGTGTCAAAAGCCTTACTAAAATCTAGATATGCGATGTCTACTGCACCTCCACCGTCTATTATTTTAGTCACCCAGTCAAAAAAATCTATAAGATTTGTTTGACATCATCTCCCTGAAGTAAACCCATGTTGTTTTTCATCTTGCAATCCATGGGATTTTAGATGTTCCACAATCCTATCCTTTAATAGGGTTTCCATTAATTTGCCTACTATTGATGTCAGACTCACTGGTCTATAGTTGCTCGATTCCTCATAGAGATACAAGTCCAATTCTGAATGTAACAAATGAATAAATAAATCAAATGATGGGATACCTGGAGTCACAGAGAGCGCCAGAGACACAACATGATGAATTGTGAAGATGCTCATAAGAGGACATCAGAGGTAGTGAGATGGGATAGTCACCATGGTCATAATGTTAAGATGACCCCTCTAAGGCTATGAGATAAAAAGTGGAGACCAAGTACAGTACCTGACGTGCACTCCCAGTGTAGGACGAACTTGCAGGGTGTAGCTCCTAAGATGCAGAGCTACCGACCCAGCCAGAACCTGGGGATACAGTAAGGCTATAATAATAAACCTATGGACAGACTGTCCAGAAAGTGTAAAGACAAAGAAGTGAGTACTTACATGATGCCAGCTCTAGTATAGGAAGAGGGTCTGGGGTAACAATAGTGGACAACCCCACCCTATAAATACCCAACCCACCGCATGATGCGGGGGGCAGGGGGAGAAGGGAGGGGGCAGAGGCCAACTAACTAACGCTAGGTGAGAGAGGCTCCATCCACAGCCGCTGCTGCAAGATCGCCATCATGGGTGCGTTCCACAGTGGAACGCACGCCCAAAGACCACAGTCAGAGCGCTGCCGGGCGGATATCCGGTATGTGTGCCTCAAAACCCATGTGACCGCGGTTAGACATGCGTCCCAGCGTGGAACGCAGACCGGAGGGGTCACTTCCGGGTTAAAACCAGACAGGGTATCCAGCGCTGACAAAGGTAATATCCACAAATGTATGTATTGAGCGACAAGCCGCATTATGATAATAAACGTTAGGGCTACAGGATGGAGAATCGGACGAGGGAAAGGGGGAGAGAAGGGAGAAAAGAATATGTGCAAAGGATGGAATATATAGAGAAGGGGAAAAAAAATGCTCAAATATAAAGAACTGACAACCCCACTGATAACAAGGTGCCAGATGAATGGTGTGCACAATTACAGGGCTACACCATAATAGATATTACATTTGGGTACTTTACGTACCCAGGCTAAGAAGCGGGGAATGCTTAATATCTTTACGGATGGCCACAATGGTGAACGGGACATCACAGGGAGTCTCCCCGTACGAGGTCAGGGCTGAAGCAAAAACAGAGTAAATGCAATAAATATTATAATGTGAAGGTAAGAAACATATGAAATATTTTTGAGTAAACAAAAAACAGCAGCATATGAATGATGGATTAGCACCAGGGGGGTAAAAATAGAACTCATAAAAAGCATGCAAAGGTGAGACGTTCATTTAAACCACGAGGAGATTGTGAACGGAACCTGTGTATCCATTCACTCTCCTTCTGTAAAATACGCCTGTCCCAGTCACCTCCGCGTGGAGAGGGGGGCACCAATTCAAGGACGGAGAACCGGAAAACGGAGGGGTCTCCCCCGTGACAGTCATTAACGTGGATAGCCAGGGGTGTTGGCTCCTTCTTGTTTACATCGTTAATGTGTTCCAGGATTCTTCTCCTGATCTCGCGGATGGTCTTGCCCACGTAATCCATGGGACAAGGGCACTGGCAGAGATACACCAGACCCTTCGACACGCAGTTGATAAAATCGCGAACCTGATAGGGATGGAAGGGCCCTTTAAGATGGTATAGCTCATGTACTAGGTGAGGAATGCCAGAGGGGGATATTGTCTCTGTATTGTGTCAACGGTGTCTCCTACCTGTAGTACGGCTGGACTCCTGTATCCTGGCTCACATGCAACAAATTGAGTGCTGTAAATAGGAGTAATGGAGGAATGATGGAATTCCACACAGAGACTAGGGTCCAACTTGTCTTTACTTGAGGTTATCTTATGCAGTTCTAGATCCATACAATATTACAGCAATGAGTCTTGGGTCCCAGCAGGTATTGGCAATATGTGGCAGGAATTATATCTATATTCTGCATCTGGACATACACCTTTAAGAATCTGGCAGGTATCTGTCTTCTGCTCTGTCTGTAGTCTGCTTTGTTTGGGCCTGACTAGCTATGGAGGTACTTATCTTCTCCTTGTATTTGGAATCTGTACTTACAGGACTGCTCACAGGGAATGGTGGTTTCTTCCTGGAGATCTAGTAGTTCTGAAGATGGCTGCTTTCTTTGTCATCCAGCTGAGGTAAGGAACTCAGGCTGGGAAGGTTGCTTTGGGCCTCAGGTTAGGCCTGAATCCTGGGTTGGGATCCCTGTTTCTGGGAGCTCCTATTCACACAGCCTACCCCAACAGTATACTGTCGATAGCAGGGGACCCAAAACACTGGTGTCCCCTGCCTCACTTCGGAGGTGACCGATGCTGACCATTTCAGCATCAGCCACCCCCCCGACCTCCCCCCGCCCCGCAGCTTACATGTGCTTCCGGCGCTGCGATGTGCCGTCTTCACTGATCGGCCAATCGCAGAGCACAGAGCTGCAGGGGGGCCAAGAGAGCCGATGCTGCACTTATCCGGCATGGCTACTTGTCGGTAAGAGCAGCAATCATGCTCCGGTCCCCCGCGATTTTTACCCAGAGCCCGGCGGATCTCGCGCCATACATGTACGGCGCTGGACCTTAAGTCACGTCCGGTTGCGCCGTACATGTGCGGCACGGGTCCTCTACGGATTAAGGATGACAAAATAAAGATGTAGTTTTAATTTGTACATATATTGGGTTGGTACCCCTAAAAGCAGGGGCGTACCTAGAGCATTTGGCACCCGGGGCGAACCCTTTGTTTGGCACCCCCCCCCCCCCCAAGAAAGTTAAGAAAACATGCACAAACTTTTTTTAATGTTTTCAATAATATTTATAAATAAAAATAAAACCCCTTAATAAAATAATAAACCTCTGCACACCCCCTTAACGAAATAAACCCATTAACCCCCCTTAATAAAACCCATTAACCACCCCTTAATAGACCCCTTAACCCTTCCTTAATAAAATAAAAACCTGCACCCCCTTAAACCCCAGTATAATAAACATTGGTGGCGCAGTGCGCCCCCCCCTCCCTAGTATAATAAACATATAAACATTGGTGTGGTGGTGCAGTGCGCCCCCCCCCCAACACCCTAGTATAATAAACATTGGTGGCGCAGTGTGCCCCCCCAACATAATAAACATTGGTGGCGCAGTGCGCCCCCCTCCCTAGTATAATAAACATATAAACATTGGTGGTGCAGTGCGCCCCCCCAACACCCCAGTATAATAAACATTGATGGCGCAGTGTGCCCCCCCAACATAATAATCATTGGTGGGCAGTGCGCCCCCCCTCCCTAGCATAATAAACATATAAACATTGGTGGGCAGTGCGCCCCCCCTCCCTAGCATAATAAACATATAAACATTGGTGGTGCAGTGCGCCCCCCCCAACACCCCAGTATAATAAACATTGGTGGCACAGTGCGCCCCCCCCCCAACATAATAAACATTGGTGGGCAGTGCCAATGAGGGTTAAAAAAATAAATAAAAATTAACTCACCACCTCCAATTGATCGCGTAGCAGCCGGTCTCATGTACTTTTTCTTCAGGACGCAGGACCTGTGGTGATGTCACTGAGCTCATCACATGATACATCACATGATACATCACCATGGTAATGTACCATGTGATAGAGGCTGGAGCTCAGTGACGTCACCACAGGTCCTGAAGAAATTACAAGGAGACCGGCAGCAGCTACGCGATCAATTGGAGGAGGTGAGTTAATTTTTTATTTTTTAACCCTCATTGGCACTGCCCACTGCCCACCAATGTTTATTATACTGGGGGGGGGGGGGGCGCACTCAATGTTTATTATACTGGGGGGGGGGCGCCACAATCAATGTTTATTATACTGGGGGGGGGGCCACTCTGAAGATAACTGAGCTGTTAATACAAATACAGGAGGCGGGTGCCGGAATCAAATAGCGGCACCCGACCTCTGTGACAGGGAGCGGCACCTAAGTGGTTAACTGCAGCTGATCGCAGCTCCCTGTCATAGAGGTCGGGTGCCGGCTATTTGATTCCGGCACCCGCCTCCTGTATTTGTATTAACAGCTCAGTTATCTTTATTGGTGGCGCAGTGGCCACAGCCCCTCCCCCGGCCCTGTCCCTCTTCTTATTCGCCGCGGCGGCAGCAGCACAGGGGGAGGGAGAGACCATCTGGAGCCCTGCCCCTATCACAGTGCCACGCCTGGGCCGGCCCACTCGCCACATATTTTTTTTTTTTTTTCTCAGTCGCGGCTGGCACCCCCCTTGTGAGTGGCACCCGGGGCGGGCCGCCCCCCCCGCCCCCCCCTTGGTATGCCACTGCCTAAAAGTATTTCCTTTTGGTCAGTTGACCGTTTGGGATTTTGTTGATAACATTGTGAAACGTCATGGCATTCCCTCTGACGTGGTTTCGGATTGTGGGACTCAGTTTGTGTCCAGATTCTGGAAGGCGTTCTGTACTCGGCTGGGGGTACAACTGTCTTTTTCTATGGCTTTTCATCCTCAGTCGAAAGAACAGACGGAGCGCACTAATCAGAGCCTGGAGACTTGTTTTTTCTCTGAGAACCAGGAGGAGTGCTCTTCATTTTTGTCTTTGGTAGAGTTTGCTATAAATAATCGTAGACAGGAGTCCACTGGTAAGTCGCCATTTTTTGGGGCATATGGGTTTCACCCGCAGTTTGGCACTTTTGCTGGTTCAGATACTTCTGGTATTCCTTAGGAGGAATGTTTTTCGTCATCATTATCTACTGTATATGGCGGAAAATTCAAAATCACTTGATGAATAGGGGCAACAAGTATAAACGTGTGGCTGACAGTAGACGTGTGAAGGGTCCGGACCTAAGAGTGGGTGATTTGGTGTGGCTGTTTACAAGAAACATTAAGTCGAAGGTACCTTCTTGGAAGTTGGGTCCAAGGTTTATTGATCCATATAAGATCACGGCCATTATTAATGCTGTAGCTTTTCGTCTTGAACTTCCTCAGGTTCTGAAAATACATAATGTGTTTCATAAATCTTTGTTGAAGAGATATGATGAACCTTTGGAGCCGTCTTCCTGGCCACCCGCTCCTGTCATGGTGGACAGTAGTTTGGAATTCCAGATTCAAAATAATTGACTCTCGAGCTCTCTGTAGATCTCTTCAGTATCTTGTTCACTGGAAGGGTTATGGACCTGAGGAGAGGATGTGGGTACCGGCATCTGACGTGAATGCCAGTCGTTTGGTAAAAGCTTTTCACAGGTCTCACCCAGATAAGGTCAGTCCTGGGTGCCCGGAGGTCACTAGTAGAAAGGGGGGGTACTGTCACGGACGTACCGAGACATACGGATGCCCTGTGACAGTAAGTGGCAAGAGATCTTTGAGACTGGCAACATGTGGTTTGGTTTGACATGTTTACCTTGTGGATCAATAGGCGTCTGTGTAAAGGGGTTATCCGAGTAATGAAAAAAAAAAATCCTTATAAAACTCATTAGGACTTACATATATATTAGTTAAGTTTGATTTCTTAATGCTACTTTCACACTTGCGTTCGGAGCGGATCCGTCTGGTGTCTGTACAGACGGATCCGCTCCTATAATGCAAACGCTTGCATCCGTTCAGAACGGATCCGTTTGCATAACTGTTTTTTTCAGATCAGATTTTTCACTTCGTGAAAACTCAGATCCGACAGTATATTCTAACACAGAGGCGTTCCCATGGTGATGGGGACGCTTCAAGTTAGAATATACTAAAAGAACTGTGTACATGACTGCCCCCTGCTGCCTGGCAGGTGCTGCAAGGGGCAGACCCCCCTCCCCCCTGTTTTTAACTCATTGGTGGCCAGTGCGGCCTCACCTCTCCCCCTAGTTAAAATCTCTTATAGGGGGATATGATATGCACAATTAACCACTCAGGTGCAGCACCTGAGGGGTTAATTGTGCGGATCACAGCCCCCTGTAAGAGATCGGGTGCTGCCAGGCAGCAGGGGGCAGTCATGTACACAGTTCATAGTATATTCTAACTAGATGCATCCCCATCACTATGGGAACGCCTCTATGTTAGAATATACTGTCGGATATGAGTTTTCACGAAGTGAAAACTCATCTCTGAAAAAGCTTTTATGCAGACGGATCTTAGGATCCGTCTGTATGAAAGTAACCTACGGCCACGGATCACGGACGCGGGTGCCAATCTTTTGTGCATCCGTGTTCTTTCACGGACCCATTGACTTGAATGGGTCCGTGAACCGTTGTCCATCAAAAAAATAGGACAGGTCCTATTTTTTTGACGGACAGGAAACACGGATCACGGATGCGGCTGCAAAACAGTGCATTTTCAGATTTTTCCACGGACCCATTGAAAGTCAATGGGTCCGCGAAAAAAAAAACGGAAAACGGCACAACGGCCACGGATGCACACAACGGTCGTGTGCATGAGGCCTTAGATAGTATAGGTTAGTTAGGGCATAGTGTAGCAGATAGATCCCAGTGCAGGGTGTAGTGTAGGTTATAGAGCTAGTTAGCTGAAATATATAATCCAGATAGTTAGTGCTAGATAGTGTAGGTTAGTTAGGGAATATTTTAGCTGATAGTTTCCAGGGCAGGGCGTACTTTAGGTTGGATAGGGATATAGGATAGTGTAGGGTTTAGCTGTGTGTTTAGTCCGTTTGTAAAAAAAAAAAAGTCTTATAGTCCTAGTGTCTTTTGTCTTTAGTTTGTGTTTTGATTTGTGTTTGCGTCTTTTGTGAGTGAACAAAAAAACTAAAAAAAGTCTTTTAGTCCTACTGTTTTAGGATTTTTTTTTGTGATTAGTGTCTGCGTCTTTTGTCTGTGGAAAAAAAAAAAGTCTTTTAGTCCTAGTTAGGGTTGAGCGAACCTGAACTGTAAAGTTCGGGTTCGTACTGAACTTTATGATTTTTGGACCCCGAACCCGAACATTTTAGGTTCGGAAAAAAAAAATGTATTTTAGTCTTAGTTAGGGTTGAGCGAACCCGAACTGTACTTTAGGATTTTTGGACCCCGGACCTGAACCCGAACATTTTAGTAAAATTTCGGGTTCGGTGTTCGGCGCTTTCTTGGCACTTTTTGAAAGGCTGCAGAGCATCCAATCAACAAGCGTTTAACTCTGTGCCCTTAGAAGCCATCACAGCCATGCCTACTAATGGCATGGCTGTGATTGGCCAGTGCAGCATGTGAATCAGCCTCTATATAAGCTGCAGTCGCGTAGCGCTGCACGTCACCACGTCACTCTGCTGTTACTAGTGTAGGGAGAGGATGCGGCTGGTGATTTCAGGGAGAGAATAGGAGAGAATCTTTGGTTCAGAACGTAAATCTAACTCAGCGATCGACATACACTTAGTTGTAAAAAATCACCCTTTTTTGGCAATATACAACATCTGGTGCATTTGCAGGATTAGTCAGTGTGCAATTTAAGCTAGAAATACAGCCATAATTTTCTGGGTTTTTTAAAACACCCTTTTTGTGCAAAATACACTATTTTACATCCCTAGCTGCATCTGGACGTGTGAAATTCAAACTTTATATACAGCTTTCATATTCTGTAAAAAAACACCCTTTTTTGGCAATATTCAACATCTGGATTAGTCAGTATGCTATTTAAGCTAGAAATACAGCCATAATTATCTGGGTTTTTAAAAACACACTTTTTTGCAAAAATACACCATATTACAGCCCTTGCAGCATCAAGACGTTTGAAATTCCAAAATTATATACTGCTGTCATATTCAGTTATTCAGTTATTAAACAAACACCCGTTTGGGCAAAAAATAAATATTTGGCAGCCTTTGCTGCAGATGTCATTGTGAGATACACCCTTTATATACAGGGGTTATATTCAGTTTTTTGAAATACAGCCTTTTTGGGCACAAATCTTTAATTGCGGCCTAGTGTGGGTCAGGGTGTGTGTGAGATACACCCTTTATATACAGAGGTTATATTCTTCTATTAATAAAACACCCTTTTTTGGGCAAAATACACAATTTTTCTGCCCTTGCAGCATCAAGACGTTTGAAATTCCAGGGTTATACAGTTGCAAGAAAGAGTATGTGAATATATTTGGAATGATATGGATTTCTGCACAAATTGGTCATAAAATGTCATCTGATCTTAATCTAAGTCACAACAATAGACAATCACAGTCTGCTTAAACTAATAACACACCAAAAAATTTATGTTACCATGTTTTTATTGAACACACCATGTAAACATTCACAGTGCAGGTGAAACAAGTGATGTACCTGCATTGAAAAGCCTCCGATAACACTGTATGGCCATACAGAAGAAAATTTCTACAGTAAAGGATTAACTATTCTTATCGTCGAAAGCTGCACCAAAGGAAATTGCGGAACAGAGTGGCAACTCCTGCGATCTTTGGAACTCCCGCGAAATTTAAACCAGCTTGCTGTATGGAGCGACTGAATAAGCCGGCAAATATTTAAAGCTCCATTGAAGCAATAGGGAGACAGCAGACGCTAGACGGTAAGCCAAATATCGATTTAAAGTTTTCTTCAATTCAAAGCTCATATCGACCTTAAAAGGATATGCTATAAGAGACTTTTCACAATATCAGGATTCCTGTGGACACTTTATGAATATATTGTGCTCCCAGTGAATACACCTACAAAATTTTCAGTGACATTCAGTTTCCCAAATTGGGATAGAGCTCTAGAGGATAATACCTCCTCTTTCCCAAATAACAGCATATACTTGAAGTTTTTTGGTGTGATATATATTATTGAATTTATCGACACTATTGAGTCATATGAATATCATGTCGATCATATCTACCACAATATATGTGACTGTAATGTTGTATATTATTGCTACATTGTTCTTATAAATTTTATTACTTGTATTTTATGGGGATTTAATAAATACTTTCTGCACATGTCAATCTGGTTGCCAAGTGTATAAGTGCTCGCTCATTATTCTATTACTGTGTTCGTCTATTGTTGTGACTTAGATGAAGATCAGATGACATTTTATGACCAATTTGTGCAGAAATCCATATAATTCCAAAGGGTTCACATACTTTTTCTTGAAACTGAATACTGCTGTCATATTCAGTTATTAAACAAACACCCGTTTGGGCAAAAAAAAATTTTTGGGCAGCCTTTGCTGCAGATGTCATTGTGAGATACACCCTTTATATACAGGGGTTATATTTAGTTATTTGAAATACAGCCATTTTGGGCAAACAAATTAAATTGAGGCCTAGTCTGGATCAGAGCGTGTGAGATATACCCTTTTATATACAGGGGTTCTATTCAGGTATTTGAAATACAGCCATTTTGGGCAAACAAATTTAATTGAGGCCTAGTCTGGTTCAGGGCGTGTGAGATACACCCTGTACATACTGTCGTTCTATTCTACTATTAATTAAACACCCATTTAGGGCAAGATCCTAAATTCAAGAAATATGAGGAGAGCGTCAAATAAGGGACGTGGCCCAGGTCGTGGTGCTGCTGGTGGAGCTCCTGTTGCAGGGAGAGGACGTGGTCGATCTGTGCCAGCTAAATGCACAAGTGAAACCCCTTCCTCAGGTGCGAGTAGGCGACAGAACCTGCAGTGGTATTTGGTCGGGCCTAATGCGGCTCTATGAATGGTGAGGCCTGAACAAGTACATGCAATAGTAGATTGGGTTGCTGACAGTGCCTCCAGTTCCTTCACATTGTCTCCTACCCAGTCTCCTGCTTAAAGATCAGAGTTGGCACCTGCAGCCGATGTCCATCAGTCTTTCACCTCACCCCCTTGCAAATCAGCCAAGCAGTCTGAGACCCAAGTCATGCAGCAGTCTCTTCTGCTTTTTGATGACTCTGTTAGCAGGGTTTCTCAGGGCTATCCACCTAGCCCTGCACCAGAAGTGGAAGAGATTGAGTGCACCGATGCCCAACCACTTATCTTTCAAGATGAGTACATGGGAGGACCATCGCAGCACGTCTCGGATGATGACGAAACACAGGTGCCAACTGCTGGGGCTTTCGAAAGTGTGCAGACCGACAAGGAGGGCAGGGGTGAAGACTGGGTGGAAGATGATGTGGAGGAAGATGAGGTCCTCGACCCCACATGGAATTAAGGTCATGCAAGTGACCTATGTAGTTCGGAGGAAGAGGCGGTGGTCGCACAGAGCCACCAGCACAGCAGAAGAGGGAGCAGGGTGCAAAAGCGGAGCGGCCGTCCTCTAGACAGTACTCCTGCTACTGCCCACCGCAGCAAGGGACTGAGCACACCAAAGCCAGCTCCAAGGAGTTCCCTGGCGTGGCAGTTCTTCAGACAATGTGCTGACAAGACACGAGTGGTGTGCACGCTGTGCAATCAGAGCCTGAAGCGAGGCATAAACATTCTCAACCTGAGCACAACCTGCATGACCAGGCATTTAGGTGCTAAGCACGAGCTGCAGTGGAGTAGACACCTCAAAAACCAAGAAAGGTCTCTGGCTCCTTCTGCTGCAGTCTCAGCCTCTTCATCCACCTCTGGAGTGACAGTGCACCTGCCACCCCGCAAACAGAGGATCTTCCAGCAACACCACCACCTGGGTCACCCAGCATCTCCACAATGTCCCACGGAAGCGTTCAGCTCTCCATCTCCCAAACACTGGAGAGAAAGAGGAAGTACCCCCCTACCCACCCGCGATCCCTAGCCCTGAATGCCAACATTTCTAAATTACTGGACTTTGAAATGCTGTCATTCCGTCTGTTGGAGATGGATAGTTTTAAAGGCCTTATGGTGGTGGCTGTCCCACAGTACGTCGTGCCCAGCCGCCACTACTTTTCCAGGCGAGCCATCCCTTCCCTGCACAACCAAGTAGGGGACAAAATCAGGTGTGCACTGCGCAACGCCATCTGTGGCAAGGTGCACCTCACTACAGATACATGGACCAGTAAGCACGGTCAGGGACGTTATATCTCCATAACAGCACACTGGGTAAATGCAGTGGCGGCTGGGCCTGAGGCAGATAGCAGTTTGGCGCATGTCCTTCCACCACCGAGGATTGCAGGGTGCTTCAGTTTGCATCCTGTTGCTTCCTCCTCCTACTCCGCTTCCTCATCCTCTACCGGCTCCTCATCGGGTCAGCGTAACACCTTCACCACCAACTTCAGCACAGCCAGGGGTAAATGACACCAGGCAGTTTTAAAACGTATCTGTTTGGGGGACAAACCCCACACCACACAGGAGCTCTGGACGGGCCTTGAACAACAGACCGATGAGTGGATGGTGCCAGTGAGCCTCAAGCCCGGCCTGGTGGTGTGCGATTATGGGTGAAATCTCGTAGCAGCTCTGGGATTAGCCGGTTTGACGCACATCCCTTGCCTGGCGCATGTACTGAATTTGGTGGTGCAGAGATTCCTTAAAAATTACCCCGATATGTCAGAGCTGCTGCATAAAGTGCGGGCCGTCTGTGCACGCTTTCGGCGTTCTCACCATGCTGCTGCTCGCCTGTCAGCGCTGCAGCGTAACTTCGGCCTTCCCGCTCACCAGTGGCAATAGTGGAGTTTTAGCTGTAGTACACACGGGTGAGTCGCTCTGCGGAACAGTACCACTTCACCACCAATGTCTGGGCCTCCATGCGATACCTGTGTTCCTTGTTGTGCTGTACTCCACCAATATGGCCAGTGCTGATAACACCGTTCTCAGCGTAATTATCCCACTTCTATGCCTCCTTGAAAAAAACGCTGCTGGCGATGATGGAAGAGGATGTGGCACAGGAGGAGGAGGAGGGATCATTTCGTAGGGTTTCCAGCCAGTCATTCACAAGTGGCTCCGAGGGTGGGTTCCTGCACCCACAAACGCCAGGTACACAATTGTCCAGCCAGGGCACAGTTCTGGAGGATGACGAGGTGGAGGATGAGGAGGAGGAGATGGAGGAGGAGGAACCATGTTCACAGCAGGGTGGCAACCAGACCAGCTTATGGCCATCACTGGTGCGTGGCTGGGGGGAAACAGAGGACACAGACGATACACCTCCCACAGAGGACAGCTTTTCGTTGCCTCTGGGCAGCCTGGCACACATGAGCGATTACATGCTGCAGTGTCTCTTCAACGACCGCCGAGTTACCCACATTCTAACTTGTGCTAATTACTGGGTGGCCACGCTGCTGGATCCCCATTACAAGGACAACGTACCGTCCTTAATTCCGTCACTGGAGCATGATCGTAAGATGCGCGAGTACAATCAAACGCTGGTAGACGCGCTGCTGGTGGTATTCCCACCTGACAGCGGGGGCACAGTGGAAGCACAAGGCCTAGGCAGAGGAGGAGGAAGAGGTCGCCAACGCAGCTGGGGCACCGCCAGCACCTCAGAAGGCAGGGTTAGCATGGCCGAAATGTGGAGAAGATTTGTCAGCACGCCACAACAACCAGCTCCACCAGCAGATATGGAACATCTTAGCAGGAGGCAGCATTTTACCAACATGGTGGAGAAGTATGTGTGTACACGCCTACACGTCAGGGGCGGGCTGGGCCGGGGGGCAGGGAGGCAATTGCCCCCCAGGCCACCCGAAATAAACGGCCACTGGGCCGCGCGTTTTTAAAAAAAAAAAAAAAATTTTTTTTTTTTTTTTTTTTTTTTTTTATTCTTCAGGGCCGCACCGCCAATCATCACCACAGGCGGCGGCGGCGCGGCCCTGGATGTCATTGCGGCCGTGCTGTGTGCTGTGGGGCAGGGGAGGGAGAGGCGTGTCCCTCCCCTGTTCTTCTGATAGGCCGCAGGCACTAATGCCTGCAGCCTATCAGAGGCCGGCTCAGGCAGAGCAATGACGTCATTATCATTGCGACACCTGAGTCGGGCAGCACACAGCAGAGACACAGGCCAGAAGAGGCTGCATCGCTGCTGATGGAGGTAAGTATTAGTGTTGGTTTTTTTTTCTTCTTTGCGGGGGCTGGCACTATGGGGGGGGGGGGGATCTGGCACTATGGGGGGGATCTGGCACTATAAGGGGGGCTGGCACTATGGGGGGGGGGGATCTGACACTATGGGGGGGGGATCTGGCACTTTGGGGGAGCTAGCACTATGGGGGGGGCACTATAGGGGGAGCTGGCACTATAGGGATGGCTGGAACTATGGGGGGCTGGCACTATAGGGGGAGCTGGCACTATGGGGGAGCTGGCACTATGGGGGGGCTGGCACTATGGGGGAGGAGCTGGCACTATGGGGGGGCTCTGGCACTATGGGGGATTTGGCACTATGGGGGGGAATCTGGCACTTTGGGGGAGCTAGCACTATGGGGGGGCACTATAGGGGGAGCTGGCACTAGTATATGGGGGTGCTGGCACTATGGGGGGGCTGGCACTATGGGGGGGCTGACACTATGGGGGGGCTGACACTATAAGGGGGCTTGCACTATAAGGGGGCTGGCAGCCTGGCACTATGGGGTAGGAGCTGGCACTATGGGGGGAGCTGGCACTATGGGGGGAGCTGGCACTATGGGGGAGCTGGCACTATAAGGGGGCTGGCACTATGGGCGAAGTGGCACTATGGGGGGGCTGCCACTATGGGGGGCTTGGCACTATGGGGGGCTTGTACTATGGGGGGGGGAGCTGGCACTATGGGGGCATTTCTTGCTGGCACATTATGGGGGGGCACCATGGGGGAGAGGAGCACTATGGGGGTATCTGGGGGCTCTAAAGGGGCTTTTTTTTTTAATTATTGGCACATTCTGGGGGGGCACTATAGGGGAGAGCAGCACTATGGGGCATCTGGGGTTACTATAGGGGCATTATTTGGGGGCACTATGGGGAAGTGGGGGCTCTAAAGGGGCCTTTTGTATTGGAACATTATGGGGGGCACTATGGCATTTGGTAGCACTAAGGGGGCATTTTTTACTGGCACATTATGGCAGGCACTATAAGGGAGAGCGGCACTATGGGGCATTATTTGGGGGCACTATGGGGGAGTGGAGCACTATTGGGGCATATGGTGGCACTAAGAAGGGGAATTTTTTTACTGGCACATTGTGGGGGAGAGGAGCACTATAGGGGCATCTGCTGGGGGTACTAAGGGGCATTTTTTTACTGGCATATTATGGGGGACACTATGGGGAAGGGGGAGAGGAGCAGTATGAGTGCATTTACTGGGGCACTATATAGGGGTATTTTATACTGGCATACATTATGGGGACATTAGCTCAACTGCAGGCACTAAGCGGGGGTATTTCATGTACTGTCATATTATAGGGAGAATTAGTACTATGGTATTATGGGGAGCTTTACTACTACTGGGGGGCTATGAGGAACATGATTACTAGGGCACCATAGGGGCATTATTACTACTAAGTGAGCTCTGGCAGAGAATTATTTCTATTGGTGGGATTTTGGGGGGCACTGTTACTTTGGGGGCACCCTAGCACAGTATCAGCTTAGCACTATTATTTTTGGGGGTCATTATCTTTATACTATTAGTGTCTGAGCGCAGTTATTTTTTAGAGCACTGTGTGCCAATAATTGTTTAAGGGGGCACTATCTGTGTGGTAGTAGTATTCCCAGGGAGACTGTTTCTGCATTATAGTATTGGGGGCACAGCGGGTACAGTATTGGGGGCACTATCTGTGTGGTAGTAGTATTCCCAGGGGTACTGTTTCTGCAGTATAGTATTGGGGGTGGCAGGAAACTAATGTCTGTTTGTTAATCTCTGCAGAGACGGGAGATGGCTGAAAAATCATCATGGCGGTCTGGTCTGAATGGAGAAGATGAGGAAAAAGAACGTCTACAACAAAGGTGACATTAGATGTAAGAGGTATGTGGTGCTATGTAGGAGAGGAGATGCTCCGGCTCCTCCCCCTGCCATTTGCAGAAGGATGATTCAGAGCTGGGTGAGGATGACGAAAGGGGGCAGCAGGCCACGGGCGGGTGGCAGATGGTGGGGGGAACCACAAGCCTTAAGCAGGATCAGGGGAGGGAGGAGAACGGAGGAGCTTCCTGGCTGTAGCTTGTTATATAAGCAGGCAGTGCAGCCGGGACAGGTCCTCCCCTCTTCGTATGATGTGTAGACAGGCCTGAACTATAGAATGTCAGCTGTACAGTGTGTGTTGGGAGTGGCCTATTAAATGTAGGAGGGGCTTTTAATAATGGGCGGGGCTAAAAAATGGGCCACTTGACTGGATTTGCCCCCCAGGACTAAGGCTGCCAGCCCTCCCCTGCTACACGTACTGAATGACGCGTCTGCCCCCTGCAACTTCTGGGTCTCCAAATTGGGCACATGGCCTGAGCTTGCCCTTTACGCCTTGGAGGTGCTGGCCTGCCCTGCAGCCACTGTATTATCTGAACGTGTGTTTAGCACGGCAGGGGGCGTTATCACAGACAAGCGCAGCCGCCTGTCCACAGCCAATGTGGACAAGCTCACGTTCATTAAAATGAACCAGGCATGGATCCCACAGGACTTGTCCGTACCTTGTGTAGAATAGACATGTATACCGGCCTTAACCAGCCATTGTTATACTGCAGCGCAATTGCTCATTCTTGTATTTTGGATATTTCACACTCTTTTGTAGTGTACCCTAATAAAAAAAATAAAAAATTTAACCAAAACCAGTGTTGGCTACCTTGTCCTCCTCCACCGCCGCTTCCACCTGCACCGCCACATCCACCGCCTCCTCAAACTCCTACTCCATATGGAACTCCACCTCATAAATCAAATATTTTTTATTTGTACGTATTTTATTTTATGTCATTTCACTATTTTGTCAGTTACATTTTCGGGTGAAATTCACTAATTTTTGGGTGTGATGTACCACTGCTATACCGAGTAGACAGGTAAAAAATAAAAATAAATTGTTACATTTTCGGGTGAAATTCACAAATTTTTGGGTGTAATATACCCCTCCTCTACCTAGTTGATAGTTTAATAAATTTCTATTTTTTCTTTTACATTTTCGGGTGACAATAAAAAAAAAATTCTGTCATAGACCCCTGTACTACCAAGTAGACAGATTAATAAATTTATGTAATTTTTCTGTTACATTCTTGGGTTGACATTTTACAATTTTGGATGTGAATAAACCTCTGCTCTGCATAGGTGACAGGGAATAAAATTTCAGAAATTCTTCTTTAATTGATGCGCGCCACCTCCTTTAATTCAATGCTTAAACTTTAACAAGTTGTACCACATTTGCGCTTCAGTTATTTGTCCCACATTTGCGCATCAATAACGTTTCCCACATTTGTGCTTCAGTAATTTGTCACACATTTGCGCCTCAATAACTTTTCCCACATTTGCGCTTCAGTAATTTGTCCCACATTTCCGCCTCAATATCTTCTCCCACATTTGCGCTTCAGTAATTTGTCCCACATTTGCGCCTCAATAGCTTCTCCCACATTTCCACTTCATCCCATTGCAGTTATTGACCTCCCTTGGATGAGGTCTCCCTTTCTCACGCTCCCTCTCTGGCGTGGAACCCTGATTCGCCGATAACTGTGATCAATATGGTAGGCTCAGAAAAGAACATCGAAAGTTTATAGAGAAGTTATCGAAATGGATGGTGGATGTCACTGGGGCACCTCTACATAGGTGACAGGAACATAAATTTAAAAAAATCGTCTGTTACATTGTCAGGTGACATTTTTAAAATTTTGCCGGATAGAAACCCCTGCTCTGCATAGTTGACAGGGAATAAAATTTAAGAAATGCTTCATTAATTGATGCGCGCCACATCCTTTCATTCAATGCTTAAACTTTAAAAAGTTGTCTCACTTTTACGCTTTAATACTTTTTCCCATATTTCCGCTCTATAAATTTAAATTTGAAAAAAATTAATCCTCCCTTGGATGTGGTCTCTCTTTCTCACGCTCCCTCTCTGGCATGGAATCGTGATTCGCCGATAACCGTGATCAACATGGTAGGCTCAGAAAAGAACATCGAAAGTTGATAGAGAAGATTTCCAAATGGATGGTGGACGTCATAGGGACGTGCGATCAGGCAGAAGTTAGCTAGAGTCATCAAAGCGGCAGCAGGGCCTCTCCTGGCTAACGTTTAAAAATACCACAGTGACATTCCCTATAATTTTTATGACCATTGTCAGGGGCTCCACTGGTAATGGCAGCAGGAGGAGGCAGCAGCAGCCAGCTCCACCTATGCGCACCAAGCCTGAACAGTTGCAAGTCAGTACCACCCCATCTGACAGGAGGTTGGTGTGTAAGTGGCCTGTTTGGGCTTGCTTCATACTGGCAGCAGACAATGTAACAATTGCCATCTGTCAGCTAGGAGGGAGGTCTGTTGCTCGGATGGGTACCACTGCCTTTACCCAGCACATGAGAGTAAACCACTGGCGGGAGTGGGAACAGATGCAGGGTGGTCGTAGCAGCGCCACCAGCAGTGCACAGGGGACAGCAGCTCCTGCCACTGTACTGCAGCCACCCCAACCCCTTCCAACAATGCATACCCACTCCCCTGCTCCTTCTCCTAGAGGTACTGGTACCGGCAGCCAGACCTCTTTCTCCACTGCACCCTCCTCTATCGCCTTCACTGCCGTCCGGCCCCAGCCGTCGGTTGCCAACGCATTTAAACGCACCGCGCCCTACGCCCCCGGGGACTGACGTGTGCGTTCACTAAATGGGCTCTTAATGGGCTCCTGGCAAGGGCTATCGCCCAACATCTGCTGGCCTTCAATATTGTGGACAGCAATCCATTCCGGCAGATGTTGGAGCAGGCCCAACCCAGATGGCGTGTCCCCAGCCATCATTTCTTTGCCAGGATCAGCGTCCCTGCCCTACACCAGCACATTGTGCAGAATGTATCCCTGTCGCTAGATCACACTGTCAGCGACAGGGTGCATCTGACAATGGACATAAGCTTTACTGCCCATTGGGTGTCCCTCCGAGGTGCTGGGGAGGGATCATCAGATGTGTCGGCATCTGATTTTGTGGTGCTGCCTCGGGGTGTCCAGGGTAGAACTGCTACTGTCACTCAAGCCACTGTCTCCACTGCTGCTGAGCCTCCCAGCAAGTGTCCCCGTAGCTATGCAAGTGTGGAGCATGACTGCTGCCAGGCCGTGCTCCAGCTTGTGAGCTTAAATGAATGGAGACACACTGGACCTTATGTTCTGGCCGCACTACAGGCTCAGGTCCAGAAGTGGCTGACACCCTGAAGGCTAAAGGCAGGTATGGTTGTCTGTGACAATGGCAGCAACCTCCTGGCCGTCCTCCATGCTGGCAGTCTGACACACATGCCCTGCATGGCACATGTCCTCAACCTTGTGGTTAAAAAAGGTTGAATGACATTGTGCAAAGGGGACGGAGGATTGCCAGCCACTTTCGACGCTCCCCAACCGCCACCGTGTCCCTGTCCAAACTGCAGCAGGACAACAGCTTTCCCCCTCACAGGCTGATTGTGGACAGCGTGACGTGGTGGAACTCCACCCTCCACATTCTGGAGAGGTTGTGGGAGCAGCAACGGGTGGTCAAGGAATACATGTTGGACCAAGGCACTTCCGGGCCATCACACCCACTCCCCTACATCACAAATGCGAAGAGGGGGAAGATACACCAGGTCTGCCACGTGTTGTCTCCATTCGAGCAGGCAACCAAGATGGTCAGCGGGGAGCATGTCGGCCTCAATGACGTGCTCCCCTTAGTGTCCTTGCTGGACAGGACACTATATCACCTGCTTGAGGCTGGGGAGAGTGCCTTGGTGGAGCAAGAAGAGCCAACAATGCTCCACAAAGACCATGCCCAGGACGAGGAGGAGGAAGAATTTGTTGAGGAGTTTGGCTATGTCCAGGAGTCTGGACCTGATCAGAAGGGAGAGCCCGAGCAGCACCAGCCGAGCAGGTGACCTTATGGGTGAGATGAGGTTGTTCTACCAGTCAGTGCAACCCAGTAGCAGAAGCAGCAGTCACCACCAGCGGCTGGCCCGCAGGGTGGCAGACTACATGGGGTCCGTCAGTGCTTCCGACAGCGTGAGCACCGATGACCCCATGGAGTACTGGGTTGTCAGGCTGGACACCTTCTGTGAGCTTGCTCAGTATGCGCTGGAGTTACTGTCTTGCCCCCCTCCAGCATACTATCTAAGCGGACATTCAGCGCGGCAGGTAGGGTGGTCACCGACAAGCGGACCCGTCTGTCCACAGAGTCCTGGATCGGCGGCAACTTCTTGGGACCCGCAGTCGGTTCAGGGCGCTGAAGAGTCTCTTGTCAATCACTCTCCTTGTCTCGCCCTCCAAAACTACGTTGTTTTTTTAATCTTTTTATGTATTTAATCATGTATATATTTATTTATTCATTTATTTATTTATGGATGAATTATTTTTTTATTTTATTTACTGCTTTATTGATATATTTATATAAAATGTATTTATATACATTAAATCATGTATTTCTATATTAATTTATTTTATTGATCCTTTAATTATTTCATATTTATTTATTAATATATTTATACTTTAATGAATTATTCTAATCATGTATTTGTAGATTAATTTATTTTGTCGATTGCAAAAATGTTTAATATATTTATTTATTGTCATATTTCTGTATTGACAAATTAGTTTAATCATGTATTTAGATTTTTTTTATATAATGTATTTTGAAATTACTTTATGGTTGAATGTTTTAATATATTCATAAATTTCTTGATATATTTCTATATTTTTCTAATTTTTTAAATCATGTATTTATACAATAATGGGCGCTATATTGGCACACAGGGCTACGCACGCCACCTGCACCAGTCTGCTCTCAATTTCCATATCGGGCACTTTGGGCTGTTTCACACGAGCGAGTCCATTGTGGGAATCCTATGCTCTGGACTTGCAGGAGCGCACGGCATTATCATGATTTATAATTCTATATGCCTCTGCTTGACCTTATTTCTACAGAATCATACTGACAGCTTTATGTCACTATGATTCTGTGGAAAAAAGGCCATGCAGAGACACATAGCATTATAAATCATGATAATGCCGTGCGCTCCTGCAAGTCCAGAGCGGAGGATCACACTCGCACACGGAGCGTGATTCCCGCAATAGACTCGCTCGTGTAAAACAGCTCTTTGAGTCTGGAGCAGAACACTGAGTGGCAGGGTTTAGCAGCGGCTCACTCATCCTCCTTTTGTCTGTGAAGAGGCATGGGTACCGCCGCTCTCCTCACCCATACACTATCCGCGGCGCGCACACACTGGGCTCCGGCCGTCGGCAGGACCCATCCGTCCTCTGCCCGTCTGAGCACAGAAGCCAGTGATGAGCCAGCTTGCCTCTGGCCGGGTCTGGAAGTGTCCCTGGCTCTGCCGCCGGGGTCATTTCCCCTTCCCATTGGTGATGACTCAGCCACTGTCCCCGGGTGCTGGCCGGGTGCTCTGCGGCAGCCTCCAATGCGCAGCCTGGATCATCGATCGCAGGTCAGGCTGCTGAATAAGCCTTTAGCTGTGATGCTTGATTACACACGGGAGGTAGTGTTACACAGCTCGGGCCAGACATCACTAGGAAGGGGCTGACAGGCACCGTGGAGCACCGACACTGTCATCCAGCCGAGCGGAGTTAGTAGTCTATTCTGAAGCCACCATGTGTTCAGCAATACCTAGAACTGCAGGTAAACTTAATCCACAAAATAAATGCAGCTCTGCTTCATCTCTGTCGACTTGACATAGAAAATGGAAAATCATGAAAAACGTACAGCAATCAGTTAGGATACTATTTGTAAGTCTGGAGGGGGAGAAGAATGCAGGGCTTTAAGAGAGAAATGGGGTAGATAGGTAAATTCGAATAGGATGAGCCACATGTATATATCTATCTACCCCATCTCTCCGTGGAAGCCCTGCATTCTTCTCCCCCTCCAGATCTAAAAATAGTATTGGACCGGATTGCTGTATGTTTTTCATGAACCTACCGGATCTCATTTTCTATGTCAAGTCGACAGAGATGAAGAAGAGCTGCATTCGTATTGTGAATTAAGTTTACCTGCAGTTCTAGGTATTGGTGAACACATGGTGGCTTCAGAACAGACTACTAACTCCGCTCTGCTGGATGACAGTGTCGGTGCTCCACGGTGCCTGTCAGCCCCTTCCTAGTGATGTCTGGCCCGGATTCTGTGACACTATCCCCTGTGTGTAGTCAAGCATCGCAGCTAAAGGCTTATTCATCAGCCTGACCTGCGATTGATGATTCAGGCTGGAGGCAGCCACTGAGCACCCCGCCAGCAATCGGGAACCATAGAAGAGGAAATGATCCCGGTGGCAGAGCAAGGGACACTTCCAGATCAGGGCCAAAGCAAGCTGGCTCATCACTGGCTTCTGTGCTCAGACGGGCAGAGGACGGATGGGTACTGCCGACGACCGGCGCCCAGTGTATGTGCGGCGCCGATCGTGTTTGGGTGGGGAGAGCGGCGGTACCCATGCCTCCTCACAGACAAAAGGAGCATGAGTGAGCCGCTGCTAAATCCTGCCAATCCTACTGCCCTCTGGCTTGGAGGAATCAGCACACCGTTGAGGCAGGCTGCGTTACCGCAGTGTTCTGCTCCAGACTCGATGTGTCCGATATGGAAACTTAGAGAAGATCGATGCAGGCGGCATGTATAGCTAATTTTGTATTAATTTATAGTGTGCTTTTAAAACTTAAAATGTCTTTGACAAAAAAAAAATGTCAATGGAAAATATAGCATTTTGTATTCATGTTACCACATTACTGATGTAGACAAAGAACATGCTGCTGTCAGAAGTGTCTTAGTATATTTTTGGTGTTGCCCTGGTCTGCTGGGGGCCCATTCCTGGGAACACATTCCTGCTGCAAACTTAGAACCTGCTGCTGGCAGAAGTGTCTTAGTTTATTTTTGGTGTTGCCCTGGTCTGGTGGGGGCCCATTCCTGGGAACACATTCCTGCTTCAAACTAAGAACATGCTGTTGTCTGTCCTGAAGAGTTAGGCTGAGCTATATGTAGGCCTTATACTCGACCGTTAACAGCTACCTGCTGCTGCTGTCTGTCCTGTTCATGCTGAGTTATGTGTAGGCCTTATACTACACCATTACCTTTAGCTGCTGCTGCCTGTCCTGCAGAGTTTGGCCGAGCTACGAGTAGGCCTTATACTGGACCATTACCATGTAACTGGTGCTGCTGCTGTCTGTCCTGAATCAGCAGAGTTAGTCCCAGCTATGTGTAGGCCTTATACTATAGTATTACCATTTACCTTCTTCTGTCTCTCCTGATCCTGCAGAGTTGAGTCAAGCATTTTGTAGTCTTGATACTACAGAGTTACCATTTACATGCTGCTGTCTGTCATGATCCTGCTGAGTTTGGCCCATTGATGTGTACGCCTTATACTGTTGTGTTACTATTTACCTGCTACTGTCTTCCCTTATCCTGCCAAGTTATGTGTCGGAATTATAGTACAATTTTAACAATTACCTGTTGATGCTGTCTGTCCTGATCCTGATGAGGACAACCAGCATGGACCACTTATTCGCCCTAGGACTTTGTCAACTAATGAGTATAATAATTCTCTTAAACTGGTGTGTATGTTTCATATTTGTGCATCATATATTGTCAATATTTATATTTTAACATATATAAAAAATATTTATAATAAAATACAATCTTGCGGTGTTCCGCTTCATTCACAAAATATTTTTTTTTTACATTATTTTAGTTTTATATTTTATTATTTTGCTTAACTTGGGTTTTGGGGTGCCCTGTTGTGGTTCCTACTGTAGCAAGGTGGGAACCGCATGTGGCCTTCCCTTGTCAAAAGGTCTCGCGCAGTTAACATTATACAGGACTGATTGATGAACCTAATGAAGTTGTATTATTATAATTTTTTTATTGTTTGTTTAAATACGGATTTAGGTTCGTACATGCTGTTGTCTGTCATCCTGAACAAGATGCCCGACTTCCATGATGACCTCTCGACATGGTTGAGTGTGACTGGCGTTATACTCATCCGTGTGGTAATCTGTTTTTGGGAATGGAGTGTTATTGCCACATGTAGATATCGATATATACATTTATATTTTATGTTACTTCTTGACAAATATGTAATGATAGTTTGCACATGCTAATTTTATATAAAAACACAATTTTTAAATTTGCAGGATAAACTGTGGAATATATAATGTTCTTTAAGCCATGTCATCATTTTGCGAGTGATTATACTAATTTCCATGGTTGCGATCATGTGACCGCTTAGATATGATGCGTTTGTGGCTCAGCTTGCGTTCTATTTCAGGTGCGAACACGTGATCTTTTATCATGTGAATGCCCTGTGTATGGATGCTCGCGGCCTGTGTGCATTCCTCAGTCGATGCAAACACGTGATTGCATCACATGTTTTTTTCTGTAAGGCGGAAGCTATGCTCCGACATGCAAAGTTAGGCCTCATGCACACGACCGCTGTTGTGTTCCATTCCGCAAAATGGGGTCCCGTTGTTCAGTGATCCGTTTTTGTTTCCTTGTGTCTTCCTTTATTTTTGGAGGACCACCAGAATAAAGGAATGTAAAAAAAAGTCCAAGACAGGTTTGCCATGCAAATGATAGGAATAAAGCGGACGCGGATGACAATCTTGTGTGCCTCCACGTTTTTTCGCGGTCCCATTGACTTGAATGGGTCCGCGAACCGTTTTCCGCGGAAATAATAGGACAGGTTATATTTTTTTGATGGACTGGAACCACGAATGGCAAACGGTGCACTATCCGCATTTTCAACGGCTCCATAGAAATGAATGGGTCTGCACCTGAAACGCTAAAATCGGCGGAACGGACGCGGAAGCAAACAACGGTCGTGTGCATGAGGTTAACAAAATGGGACCCTATCTCGGATCCATGCTGGTTAGTTCTTTGTACACTCTACTATGTTTTTAATCGGAACAGCTGAATTTTTTAAGACTCCATCGTTTTTTGACAATTTTTTTTTTCAACTTTTCACTATGATTAATTAAGCACATATTATTAAGCAACATAGTGTTTGTGAAGTTATTATTCTCTTCGCTGTATGGATACTTGTCTATTATGTACCTTATTTTTTAAAGTATACTTTATTTATAGACACATTACGAATCAGGTAAAATTTTCGTGATGCACGTAATAATTTTATTAGAAAAACCAGCTGATTGGGTATTTAGCTTTGTACTTTTCACTTTCACTTAGCTTTGTACTATTCACTTTTGTCTCTGATTGAGAAAAGTCCCATTGTGTGGACCAAAAAGTTGCTTTTTGTTTAGTAAACACACGATTTCTTGAGGAACTGACATGGGATTTGGTTTTCTCCTTCTCTCTCTCTCTATATGAAAAAAGGCAGCACTCCAGATTAGTGAAAAAAAAGTGGATGGTTTATTCACCCATCTAGCAGCAACGTTTCAGCTCTCTTTGGAGCCTTTGTCTAGCTGAATAACATGTGCATAGTGGCATACATAAATAGTGCAAACAATTTCATAATCACAAATCAATAATTAAACAATAAAGTGCAAGTTCATCAAGAATATAGCAATATTAAAAGTACAATTCATCTATCATCATGATTATATCTAAATTGATTGTGAACATCGTCATATAAAGTGCATAGCGTGATCCGTACAGTGGAAATATCAATAAACATACATGATTGCCAATCGACGTATAAAGTGTACACAGTGCATAACAATCACAAGTTGATTAAAACCTTAAAAAACTTTGAATGGGTCACGTTGAGTCATGGAGACATGGTGGAGTTTACTGGCGTCCGGAAGGGAGGTCTGCGCATGCGCCGCTCCATGTGCTCTCGCGAGACACGTAGTGATATAGGAGAATATGGGAACCACAATAAAGATGGCCGCTGTCTAACTTTCTAGCAGGGCGCATGCTCATGCCCATACAGGCCGGCAAGTTCCCTATACAGAATTGCAAAGACACACTCAAAGTGTCCAAAGCTCCGCAGTTTTCAGCAGACAAAAGCTGATCCGCAAACGGAAGATCGGCGGGTAACCACCAGTCTCCGTACCAGAATGTCTGTATCAGGGGGGCATCACGGAGAGTCAGACCGTATACACCCCACTGTCCAGACCTGTCACCATGTCCGCTCCATGTCAAAATCCCACCGCGCTAGGGACTGGCATCAGGGTATCACAGTAATGTAATCCCGATTCCCTCCCTAAGCGGGGGGAATCACGGATAGACTGCATCGGAGCATTACATGATATAATATAATATAGTGTATAACTAATGGATAAATCAACCCGTCAGGAGTCAGTGTCACTCAAGTCCCATTGGGGGCTAGAGAGGCATCAAGTCACAGACAGGGATTGTCACTATTCATAAATTCCAAAAAAGTGGTATCCCAACCAAAATTAATTATTTTATAACATATTAATGGATCGCCTGCATAGTTCCTCCAGTCTTCACCAAACGTGACCATTCCTGACAATGGAGTCAAAATTGTTGTCCTACGAAAAAAGGAGAACACAGTTAAACATATAGCACATGTTGTTTTCCCTACAAAGGATACAAGTGAAGAGCACATACATAACTGGTGACTAAATGACCCTGAATTCTACATTTAGACCCTGTGGCTTAAGAGTCCCTAAAGTATAAATCCAAAAAAGTTCTCTTCACATCAATAATTTGGTCCTGTCACCACCTCGTCTCAGAAGAGGTATCTGTTCCAAAATTCTAAACCGTAAATCCCTTTCAGAATGTTTAGCCTCAGTGAAATGTTTTGATACGGTAAGATCCATTTTTTGTTTCCTAATGGAATACCTGTGTTGGTTGAGTCGGGTTTTTACGTCCCAAGTAGTTTCACCTATATATAGGAGATGACAAGGGCAAGTCAACAAATAAATAACATGTAACATGGGACGAGTCACATGTTAGATATTGTTTGTGTCACGGATGTTGTAGGGGAGAACACCAAAAGACAACAAGACGGAAGGGAAAAGACACTAGGCCTCACCGCTAGGGAAGGAAAAGGGTCACCACCTGCTCCTGGCCCTAACTCCTATCCGTATGGGCACCTCTCGATGGTAGAGATGCCCATACACAGGAACCTAGAAAAACCTGGTGGCCCTCAGATGCCCTAGACTTATGACAGGGCAGAGACAACCCGCTCCTTCCCTGGTGAAGGAACCAGCGTCTCACAGAGGCCTAGTAAACAACAGGGGGAGGGGGGGAGGAATACAAAACACAACAAGCGGAACACTTGACTTCTAAGGATGATGGATGATGGATGATGAGGACTTCAACTAGAACCACACTCCAGCTCTTCCAACACCAAATGAAGCTATCCCGAGCAAGGAGTGATGGGTGGAGTCAAACTAAATAGGGAAAGTAAAAGTCACATGATCCACACCTGAACAGGAGGTGTGGACATACAAGCAACACACAGACAAAGTGAAACCAAAAGATGCTGTCAGATCACTAATGAGCAGATAATCTTTCAGATCTTCTCAAACCTGTCACCGGTGTGACAGTACCTCCCCCTTCTACGGGTGACCTCCGGGCACCCAGGACCAACCTTATCAGGATGAGCTCCGTGGAATGCTCTCACCAGACGACTAGCATTAACATCAGTCGCTGGAACCGACATCCTCTCCTCTTGTCTGTACACTCTCCAATGAACAAGATACTGGAGGGATCTCCGGAGAACTCGGGAGTCCACAATCCTGCTGATCTGAAATTCCAAATTGCCGTCCACCATGACAGGAGCGGGAGGCAAGGAGGACGACTCAACAGGTTCAACACATTTCTTTAACAACGATTTATGAAATATGTTATGGATTTTTAATGCCTGAGGAAGTTCAAGACGGAAGGCTACATGGTTAACAATGGCAGTGATCTTATATGGACCAATAAATCTTGGTCCTAACTTCTAAGAAGGTACCTTAAGTTTAATGTTTCTTGTAGACAGCCACACAGAATCACCCACTCTCAGGTCCGGACCACTCATACGTCTCCTGTCAGCCGCACGCTTATATCCGTTGCCCATCTTTTCCAGGTTATTTTGGATTTTCCGCCAAATAGAAGACAAAGAAGAGGAAAATCGTTCCTCCTCAGGAATGCCGGAATTATGAGCACCAGAAAATGTACCAAACTGTGGATGGAACCCATATGCCCCAAAAAACGGCGACTTATCAGTGGATTCCTGTCTACGGTTATTTATACCAAACTAAGCTAACGACAAAAAGGACGACCACTCTTCCTGATTCTCTGAAACAAAACATCTCAAGTAAGTCTCCAGATTCTGACTAGTGCGCTCCGTCTGTCCGTTCGACTGAGGATGAAAAGCCGAAGAGAAGGACAATTGTACACCTAGACGAGTACAGAACGCTTTCCAGAATCTGGAAACAAACTGAGTCCCTCTATTGGACACCACATCAGAGGGAATGCCATGTAGTTTCACGATGTTGTCGACAAACACCTGCGCAAGAGTTTTAGCATTGGGTAGACTAGGTAATGCAATAAAGTGTGCCATTTTACTAAAACGATCGACAACCACCAAAATCACGGTCTTTCCTGAAGAATTCGGTAAATCTGTGATAAAATCCATGGACAAATGGGTCCAAGGTCTGGACGGGATGAGCAATGGAAGCAGAGATCCGGAAGGCCGAGTATGTGTCACCTTAGCACGTGCACAGGTACCACAGGCTGACACATAGTCCTCAATACACTTACGCAACCCCGGCCACCAGAATCTGCGAGAGATGAGATCGATAGTCGATCTGCTCCCAGGGTGCCCAGCAAGCACCGTACAGTGATGTTCGGTAAGTGACGATGAAGTTAAATCTGGTGAAAAACAATGACCATCTGGCCTGCCTTGGGTTCAGTAGCTTAGCCGACTCCAAGTAGGCCAGATTCTTGTGATCCGTAATTACCGTAATAGGATGAATTGCTCCTTCTAACCAATGCCGCCATTCCTCGAATGCCAACTTAATGGTCAGCAATTCCCTATTCCCCACATCATAATTCCTTTCAGCAGTTGAAAGTTTTTTAGAGAAAAATGCACATGCGCGCCATTTACTGGGTGAAGGACCCTGCGACAATATTGCTCTTACCCCAACCTCTGACGCGTCAACCTCAACAATAAATGGCTGAGACACGTCCGGTTGCACCAGAATAAGGGCCGAAGCAAAACATTCTTTCACAGCAGAAAAGGCCTGTAATACCGCATCAGACCAGATAGAAATATCAGCACCTTTCCTAGTCATGTCTGTTAAAGGTTTAACCACCGATGAATAGTTCAAGATAAATTTACGGTAGTAGTTGGTAAACCCCAAAAACCGCATAAGCGCTTTCAGATTTTCGGGTCGATCCCAGTCCAACACGGCACGGACCTTCTCGGGATCCATACGAAAACCTGAGGATGAGAACAGGTAACCCAGAAATTGCACTTCCTGTACAGCAAATACACACTTTTCCATCTTAGCATACAACTTATTCTCTCTTAGGATCTGTAACACCTGTTTCACATGATCCTGATGAGTCTCCATATTAGGCGAATAAATTAGTATGTCATCAAGGTATACCACGACAAACCTCCCCACCAGATGATGAAAGATGTCATTGACAAAGTGTTGAAAAACCGCAGGAGCATTGGTTAACCCAAAGGGCATGACCAGGTTTTCAAAATGACCCTCAGGGGTATTAAAAGTGGTCTTCCACTCATCCCCCTCCTTGATCCTTACCAGATTATATGCCCCCCTCAGATCCAATTTAGAAACATAGAAACATAGAATGTGTCGGCAGATAAGAACCATTTGGCCCATCTAGTCTGCCCAATATACTAAATACTATGGATAGCCCCTGGCCCTATCTTATATGAAGGATGGCCTTATGCCTATCCCATGCATGCTTAAACTCCTCCACTGTATTTGCAGCTGCCACTTCTGCAGGAAGGCTATTCCATGCATCCACTACTCTCTCAGTAAAGTAATACTTCCTGATATTACTTTTAAACCTTTGCCCCTCTAATTTAAAACTATGTCCTCTTGTAGCAGTTTTTCTTCTTTTAAATATTCTTTCCTCTTTTACCTTGTTGATTCCCTTTATGTATTTAAAAGTTTCTATCATATCCCCTCTGTCTCGTCTTTCTTCCAAGCTATACATGTTAAGGTCCTTTAATCTTTCCTGGTAAGTTTTATCCTGCAATCCATGTACCAGTTTAGTAGCTCTTCTCTGAACTCTCTCCAAAGTATCAATATCCTTCTGGAGATATGGTCTCCAGTACTGAGCACAATACTCCAAATGAGGTCTCACTAGTGCTCTGTAGAGCGCCATGAGCACCTCCCTCTTTCTACTGGTAATTCCTCTTGCTATACACCCAAGCATTCTGCTAGCATTTCCTGCTGCTCTGTGACATTGTCTGCCTACCTTTAAGTCTTCTGAAATAATGATCCCTAAATCCCTTTCCTCAGATACTGAGGTTAGGACTGTATCACTGATTTTATATTCTGCTCTTGGGTTTTTACGTCCCAGGTGCATTATCTTGCACTTATCAACATTAAATTTTAGTTGCCAGATTTTTGCCCATTCCTCTAGTCTTCCTAAGTCCTTTTCCATTTGGTGTATTCCTCCAGGAACATCAACCCTGTTACAAATCTTTGTGTCATCAGCAAAAAGACACACCTTACCATTGAGGCCTTCTGCAATTTCGCTGATAAAGATATTAAACAATATGGGTCCCAGAACAGATCCCTGAGGTACCCCACTGGTAACAAGACCTTGGTCTGAATATACTCCATTGACTACAATCCTCTGTTTCCTGTCCCTCAGCCACTGCCTAATCCATTCAACAATATGGGAGTCCAAGCCCAATGACTGCACTTTATTGATAAGCCTTCTATGTGGGACAGTATCAAAAGCCTTACTAAAGTCTAGATAAGCGATGTCTACTGCACCTCCTCCATCTATTATTTTAGTCACCCAATCAAAAAAATCAATAAGATTAGTTTGACATGATCTCCCTGAAGTAAACCCATGCTGTTTTTCATCTTTCAATCCATGGGATTTTAGATGGTCCACAATCCTCTCCTTAAGTATGGTTTCCATTAATTTCCCCACTATTGATGTCAGGCTTACTGGCCTATAGTTGCCCAATTCCTCCTTACTACCTTTCTTGTGAATGGGCACAACATTTGCTAATTTCCAATCTTCTGGGACGACTCCTGTTGCCAGTGATTGGTTAAATAGAAACATAGAATGTGTCGGCAGATAAGAACCATTTGGCCCATCTAGTCTGCCCAATATCAATATGAAATAAATCTGTTAATGGTTTTGCTAGTTCACCGCTGAGCTCTTTTAATAGCTTTGGGTGTATCCCATCAGGCCCCTGTGACTTATTTGTATTAATTTTAGACAGTTAACTTAGAACCTCTTCCTCTGTAAAGACACATGCGTCAAAAGATTCATTAGTCTTCTTTCCCAACTGAGGTCCTTCTCCTTCATTTTCCTTTGTAAAAACTGAACAGAAGTATTCATTGAGGCAGTCAGCTAGTTCTTTATCTTCTTCCATATACCTTCCTTCTTTAGTTTTTAATTTGGTAATTCCTTGTTTTAGTTTCCTTTTTTCATTTATGTATCTGAAGAATGCCTTATCGCCTTTTTTCCCCCTGACTGAGCTAATTTCTTTTCTGCCTGTGCTTTAGAAGCTCTTATAACTTGTTTGGCCTCTCTCTGCCTAATCTTATAAATTTGTCTGTCATCCTCGTTTTTTTTTTTTTTATAATTCCTAAATGCTATCTTTTTGTTTTTAATGATTTTGGCCACTTCTGCTGAGTACCACAGTGGTCTCTTCCTTTTTTTGCTTTTACTGACAAGCCTAATGCAATCTTCTGTTGTCTTCAATAGTGCCACTTTTAAGTAGTCCCATTTCTCCTGGACTCCAATTAAACTGTTCCAGTCTGATAGGGACTCGTATACCACTAATCTAATTTTAGAAAAGTCAGTTTTTCTAAAATCTAAAACTTTTGTTTTTGTGTGGTGTGACTCAGTCACTGTACTTATAGTAAACCACACTGACTGGTGATCACTAGATCCCAAGCTTTCCCCTACAGTAATATCATATACCAAATTCCCATTTGTGAATACTAAATCTAAAATGGCCTCCTTCCGGGTTGGCTCCTCCACTACTTGCTGTAGAGATAATCCCAGTAGGGAATTTAGAATATCTGTACTCTTGGCAGAACTAGCTATTTTGGTTTTCCAGTTTACATCTGGAAGATTGAAGTCTCCCATAATGATAACTTCCCCCTTCAATGTCATTTTAGCTATTTCCTCAACTAGTAGATCATCTAATTCTTTGACTTCGCTAGGTGGTCTATATATCACACCTACACGAGTTACCTTATGATTATCAAGCTGCAAGGTAACCCAAACTGACTCTAATGTGTTCTCGCTAACTTGTTTCAAATTAGATTTTATGCTATCTTTCACATACAGGGCCACCCCTCCCCCCTTCTTGCCTTCTCTGTCTTTCCTGTATAGAGAGAACCCTGGTATTGATATATCCCAGTCATTACTCCCCTTGAACCACGTCTCAGTAACAGCCACTACATCTATATTCTCAGATGCCATTATAGCCTCAAGCTCATTGACCTTATTCCCTAGACTGCGAGCATTTGTAGACAAGACTCTGAGCTTGTCATTTCTTAACCTTTGTGCTACTGGCCTCTTCTGGCATTGTTCCGGGGGGCAGTCGGACTGCTGGATTATCACTCTTTTGCCCCCCCTTAGCAAATACTTGGAACTGTTCACCGAGGACATTCGTTCCCTTGAGAGAAAGATGCAAACCATCTTTCTTGTACAGTTCTTTTCCATTCCAACAAGAGCTATCATGAGACACAAAGCCAAACCCTTGGTTCAGACACCATTCACCAAGCCATACATTGAATTCCTTAATGCGCATCTTCCTGTCATGCTGAAGGTTATGCACAGGCAAAACTGCAGAGAATGAAACAGTTGATGCAACCTCCCGTATATCCTTTCCAAGTGTATGAAAAGCTTCTTTCACCTTTGAGAACACCTTGGCACCAACAATCTGACTAAACAAATCCGGATTAAAAGGAAGGGGGTAAGGATCACGGACGGTAATACGATTGAGCTCACGGAAGTCCAGACGTGGTCTCAGGGTACCATCCTTTTTCTTTACAAAGAAAAATCCAGCAGCCACTGGGGACTTGGATGGTCTAATATGTCCCTTTGCCAAACTCTCGGTGATATACTCCCGCATAGCCTTTCTTTCGGGTTCCGAAAGATTATACAACCGAGATTTGGGCAATTTAGCTCCGGAAATAAGATTGACAGGACAGTCATACTCCCGGTGCGGAGGCAACTCCTGATTACCATTCTCAGAAAACACATCAGAAAATTCAGAAAGGAACGAGGGTACAGTTTTAGTGGTAACCATAGAGAACGATGCAGTAAGACAGTTGTCCATGCAAAAATCACTCCACTCGAGAATCTGTCTCGCCTGCCAATCGATGTAAGGGTTATGTTTGCTTAACCATGGTAAGCCCAACACCAACGGAGCAGGCAGACCCTCCAACACATAACAGGAGATAGATTCCTGATGCAAATGACCCACTCTTAAATGAATGTCATTCACTACCTGCGACAGGCATTTTTGGGCTAGAGGTGCCAATTGCAAAGACAGAAATACTATTCTCTAATGCATTAGTAGTCAACCCGTGAATGCGTACAAACTGTCCATCAATCAAGTTAACTCCTGCCCCACTGTCGATAAAAGCTTTGATTTTCACAGTTTTGGACTCTAGCGCCACCTCGGCTGACAGGAGAAAATGGGTACTACCAGTAAAAGACAAAAGTAGGTTTTCTTACAATAGTAATTTGGGGATTAAACATTTTTTTTCTTTGGTTTACACCTTGATGCTGCAAGTACGGACAAATATTCACAAAATGTCACTTCTTGCCACAACAAAAGCAGACTCCTTTCACATGACCCAAGCTTTTACCAGTAGTTCCAGGAGTAGCTCCTCCTAACTGCATAGGCTCATCACAAGGCACAACCACCCGAGTCTCTCCACCATAAGTGTCAAAGGAAGCAGTACCCTTATTGGACAGTACGTTCTGAAGGTGAGGACCCCTAGATCTCTCCCTCAGGCGTCTATCAAGACGTACAGCAAGGGACATGCTGCTTCCAATGACTCCGGATTTTCATGAAAAGCCAATGCGTCCTGCAGTCTCTCAGAGAGACCCTGGCAGAATCGTTCTACTCTGTATCCGTATCCCATCTCCTAAATTCGGAGCAAAAGGTCTCCGCAGAACGTTCTCCCTGCCGCAAACCCCGTAACTTGGTCTCGGCCTGAGAGATCCGATCCGGGTCATCATAGATTAGACCCAAGGCTCTAAAGAATTCATCCACCGACCGGAGGGACGGTGATCCGGTCGGCAGAGAAAAAGCCCAAGATTGTGCGTCCTCTTTAAGTAATGAAATAATCATATCCACACGTTGACACTCATCACCAGAAGAGTATGAACGAAGCCTAAAGTATAATTTACATGACTCCCTGAACCGGATGAAATTGTCACCACCCCCGGAAAACCTGTCCGGGAGAGCCACCTTCGGTTCAGTGCAGGCCTGGAACCCACCACTGGAACCAGCAGCCTGTGGGCTCTGAATTTGCAAAACCATCGCACAGAGGTCTGCTACCTCCAAAGTCAGATTTTGCCTCTGTTCGACCAGTGCAGTCATAGCATCCATAGCTGCACAGATCAGAACAAAAAATCGCGGTATTGGCTCTGGATAATGTCACGGATGTTGTAGGGGAGAACACCAAAAGACAACAAGACAGAAGGGAAAAGACACTAGGCCTCACCGCTAGGGAAGGAAAAGGTTCACCACCTATGAAACCCTGCTCCTGGCCCTAACTCCTATCCGTATGGGCACCTCTCGATGGTAGAGATGCCCATACACAGGAACCTAGAAAACCCTGGTGGCCCTCAGATGCCCTAGACTTATGACAGGGCAGAGACAACCCGCTCCTTCACTGGTGAAGGAACCAGTGTCTCACTGAGGCCTAGTAAACAACAGAGGGGGGGGGAGGAATACAAAACACAACAAGCGGAACACTTAACTTCTAAGGATGATGGATGATGGATGAGGGATGATGAGGACTTCAACTAGAACCACACTCCAGCTCTTCCAACACCAAATTAAGCTATCCAGAGCAAGGAGTGATGGGTGGAGTCAAACTAAATAGGGGAAGTAAAGGTCACATGATCCACACCTGAACAGGAGGTGTGGACATACAAGCTACCTCAACAGACAAAGTGAAACCAAAAGATGCTGTCAGATCACTAATGAGCAGATAATCTTTCAGATCTTCTCAAACCTGTCACCGGTGTGACAGTTTGATTTTAATCATTTGACCAGAAACCGGGTGAACAAATGAATCGCCCCGTAACATCAGATTACAATTTACACAATTATAGCATGGGAAACACCCCTTGCGGGTGGATCCAAAGTATGTCTAGCAGGTTTCATTAGATGAGCCTATGTCAGACTTGACCAGTCTGTCACCCAGATTTCGACTTCTCCGGTATGAGCATAAAGGCAAAGATTTGAATTCTTCAACATTCTCAAAATTACTTGTCAGTATTTTCCAATGCTTTTTTAAAATAGCTGAAATGTTATCACTATTGATGCTAAACTCTGACACAAAGGGAATACGGGCTTTAGAGCGTGTGGAATCACCTAATCCCTCCCAAATGGCCTCTTTGGTGAGGGGCTTAATTCTGCCTAGATGTTCTTGGATCAATTTTTTGGGGTATCTACGTGTCCGGAATTTGGACCTCATTTCTTGCAGCCTAATGTCTACTGAAGTGGGATCTTTCACAATTTTCTTGACTCTGAGCAATTGGCTAAATGGAAGTGACCTGATCATGGGTCTAGGGTGGTGACTCTCAAAGTGTTTCTATCTGTTTCACATACGAATCAGTGACTAGCCTATCATTGCAAATGCTGACCTGAGTGTCCAAAAACTGTATAGTTCCCTCAGAATGCGTCAAAGTAAATTTGACACTAGGGTCAATGGTATTCAAAAAACTGTGAAACGCCATGAGGTCCTCTGTGGCGTTGACCCAAATCAGGAAAATGTCGTCGATGTACCGCCACCACCCCAGCACATGGCTGAAGTGGTGGCTCACATAGACGACAGACTCCTCAAGATGTGTCATGTAAAGATTTGCGTAGGTCGGCGCCACATTGGACCCCATCGCAGTCCCCCGCAATTGCAAAAAGAAATCATCTTGAAACAGAAAATAATTGCGAGTGAGGATAAACCTCAACAAAGCAATTAAAAATTGTTGACAGTCAGTACTATAGTGTGTCTTTTTTAGGATTTCTTGAATAACCTGTATTCCCAATTCATGTTCTATGGAAGTGTATAAGCTTACCACATCAAAGGAAGCCAATAACGACCCTCTAGGACAGTGATGGCTAAGCTTGGCACTCCAGCTGTGGTAAAACTACAACTCCCAAGATGCCCCCCTTGCTTGGCTGCTCTCAGAACTCTGTAGAAATAAATGGAGCATGCTGGGAGTCGTAGTTTCACCACAGCTGGAGTGCCAAGGTTAGCCATCACTGCTCTAGGAATACATAAATTGTCAATCTTAGTAAAAAAATCATTGGTGTCTCTAATGTAGGATCTGGCTGACATGGCAAATGGACGCAAAATTCTATCTAAAAAGATAGCCGCTTGTCAAAATAATGAGTCTCTACCCGAGACAATTGGGCGCCCTGGAGGGGAGGTCAGTGACTTGTGTATCTTGGGTAAGGTGTACAGTATAGGTGTAACTGGTTTATCACAATATAAGAAGGTAAAAATCATATCATCGATAATGCCCTTATCTTTAGCTCCAATCAATAGCTCTTTCAGCTCTCTGAGTAGCACAAACTTAGGGTCATTGTAAATCCTTTCGTATACATTAGTATCTGCGAGCTGCAGCCTGATTTCGGCCACGTAGGATCTGGTGTCCATGACCACAACCCCACCACCTTTGTCAGCAGACTTGATGGTGAGGTTGCGGTCTGAAGCCAGATCTCTAAGTGCCGCCATCTCTGCTGTAGTCATGTTAGCAAACTTAAGTGGTTGCTGGGAAGATTCCCATTTGAGTCTCTCGATGTCGCGTTTGACTGCGATACCAAAAGCTTCAATAGCAGGATGATTAATTGCTGGAGAAAACTCACTCTTTACAAATAAACCAATGCTTTTCAAATTCAACTCACTAGTATGTATGACCTCAGATGGCGGTCTGTCCCTTTGGTCCGTGAACCACACTTTCAATTTAATTGCACGTAGAAACCGCTGGAGATCCATTTCTAGATCAAACCACTTAGTTGTACTCACGGGACAACAGGACAGATCTTTGTTCAATGTAGATAACTGTGGCGGCATTAAGATCAACAGAAGATATATTTACCACATATCTTGCATCTCAAAGTCCTGCCCCGTTGGGGCTGCATATTTTTCCCTTTTCCTCTGTTTGTGTTGTCGCTTGCCCCCTCGGCGTGTCCTGCCATTGCGGGATCTCTCCCTAAAAAAGGTCTAGATGAAGTCGTGGGGTTAGAGTCCATCTTGGGCCCTGTAGTATTATCTCTGGTCAGATGACCCTGTAACTTCTTTGGAGTGGATGGAGAGGTAGATCCGTATTTCTCTCCATCTGTCTTCCGATTTCTCCTCTGATCCCCTTGCCAGTTGTACACGTAGCCTGTGGAGTAATATCCATGTCTCGCATCCATTTACGACATTTCTTGCTCTGGTAGATCGCCTCTAAATTTGTCAAAATGAGACATACTGTTGGACATATAGATTTCAAAGTCCTCAGTAGATAACACATTTTTTTACTTCTCTGTTATATCATCTAGATTAATTTGTACTGATGCTTTTTCTTTCTGTAGAAACTCGACGTTCAACAAAATAATATCGAACGTATATTTGTTTGAGATTTAAACAAATTTGGCGCAAAATTCAGCATTATTCACAAATAGGTCCGGTCTAAGGTGAGAGCTTATCCCTCTTGGTATCCTGTGTGCAAGATGATATTCGCTCAGGGTAGCAAGATGCAATTCCAGACTAATTAAACGTTTTGATTCCTTTTCAAATTTCCTCTTTATATCAGTGGCAGAAAAGATAGATAAAAAAAGTCACATCTCTCACGAGTTACGCAGTATTCTCTCTTCATCTTCCAATGTATAGGAAAACACGTCCGGGTTAACACATCCGGTATTCTGATCCATGTTTCAGGTGCTCAGCTTTTTAGGGTCCGATATCTAGAGAAGAAAAGAAAAAAAGCAGCACACATTAGAAGAGTGCTCCCTTTTTTCTTCTATATGTACTTGGGACCTTGGTCACAGGCCCCCATAAGGACTTGCACCCGCGTTTAATGTGTGCTGCTTTTTTTCTTTTCTTCTCTCTCTCTCTCTCTCTATATATATATATAATATATATACAGTACAGACCAAAAGTTTGGACACACCTTCTCATTCAAAGAGTTTTCTTTATTTTCATGACTATGAAGGCATCAAAACTATGAATTAACACATGTGGGCATTATATTACATTACAAACAAGCTGAACAAACAAACTGAAAATATGTCATATTCTAGGTTCTTCAAAGTAGCCACCTTTTGCTTTGATTACTGCTTTGCACACTCTTGGCATTCTCTAGATGAGCTTCAAGAGGTAGTCACCTGAAATGGTCTTCCAACAGTCTTGAAGGAGTTCCCAGAGATGCTTAGCGCTTGTTGGCCCTTTTGCCTTTACTCTGCGGTCCAGCTCACCCCAAACCATCTCGATTGGGTTCAGGTCCGGTGACTGTTCGAGGCCAGGTCATCTGGCGCAGCACCCCATCACTCTCCTTCATGGTCAAATAGCCCTTACTTTCAAAGTTTTCCCAATTTTTCGGCTGACTGACTGACCTTAATTTCTTAAAGTAATGATGGCCACTCGTTTTTCTTTACTTAGCTGCTTTTTTCTTGCCATAATACAAATTCTAACAGTCTATTCAGTAGGACTATCAGCTGTGTATCCACCTGACTTCTCCTCAACGCAACTGATGGTCCCAACCCCATTTATAAGGCAAGAAATCCCACTTATTAAACCTGACAGGGCACACCTGTGAAGTGAAAACCATTTCAGGGGACTACCTCTTGAAGCTCATCAAGAGAATGCCAAGAGTGTGCAAAGCAGTAATCAAAGCAAAAGGTGGCTACTTTGAAGAACCTAGAATATGACATATTTTCAGTTGTTTCACACTTGTTTGTTATGTATATAATTCCACATGTGTTAATTCATAGTTTTGATGCTTTCAGTGTGAATCTACAATTTTCAGGGGCCCATTCCTGGGAACACTTTCCTGCAGCAAACTAAGAACATGCTGTCTGTTCCTGGTGACTTAGGCCACGCTATGTGTGGAGCCTAAACTACAGTCATGGCAAAAAGTTTTGAGAATTAGATAAATATTGGAAATTGGAAAAGTTGCTGCTTAAGTTTTTATAATAGCAATTTCCATATACTCCATAATGTTATGAAGAGTGATCAGATGAATTGCATAGTCCTTCTTTGCCATGAAAATTAACTTAATCCCAAAAAAAACTTTCCACTGCATTTCATTGCTGTCATTAAAGGACCTGCTGAGATCATTTCAGTAATCGTCTTGTTAACTCAGGTGAGAAATTTGACGAGCACAAGGCTGGAGATCATTATGTTAGGCTGATTGGGTTAGAATGGCAGACTTGACATGTTAAAAGGAGGGTGATGCTTGAAATCATTGTTCTTCCATTGTTAACCATGGTGACCTGCAAAGAAATGTGTGCAGCCATCATTGCATTGCATAAAAATGGCTTCACAGGCAAGGATATTGTGGCTACTAAGATTGCACCTCAATCAACAATTTATAGGATCATCAAGAACTTCAAGGAAAGAGGTTCAATTCTTGTTAAGAAGGCTTCATGGGCGTCCAAGAAAGTCCAGCAAGCGCCAGGATCGTCTCCTAAAGAGGATTCAGCTGCGGGATCGGAGTGCCACCAGTGCAGAGCTTGCTCAGGAATGGCAGCAGGCAGGTGTGAGCGCATCTGCACGCACAGTGAGGTGAAGACTTTTGGAAGATGGCCTGGTGTCAAGAAGGGCAGCAAAGAAGCCACTTCTCTCAAAAAAAAACATCAGGGACAGATTGATCTTCTGCAGAAAGTATAGTGAATGGACTGCTGAGGACTGGGGCAAAGTCATATTCTCGATGAAGCCTCTTTCCGATTGTTTGGGGCATCTGGAAAAAGGCTTGTCTGGAGAAGAAAAGGTGAGCGCTACCATCAGTCCTGTGTCATGCCAACAGTAAAGCATCCTGAGACCATTCATGTGTAGGGTTGCTTCTCATCCAAGGGAGTGGGCTCACTCACAATTTTGCCCAAAAACACAGCCATGAATAAAGAATGGTACCAAAACACCCTCTAACAGCAACTTCTTCAAACAGTTTGGTGAAGAACAATGAATTTTCCAGCACGATGAGCACCGTGCCATAAGGCAAAAGTGATAACTAAGTGGCTCGGGGACCAAACTTTGACATTTTGGGTCCATGGCCTGGAAACTCCCCAGATCTTAATCCCATTGAGAACTTGTAGTCAATCCTCAAGAGGCAGGTGGACAAACAAAAACCCACTAATTCTGACAAACTCCAAGAAGTGATTATGAAAGAATGGGTTGCTATCAGTCAGGAATTGGCCCAGAAGTTGATTGAGAGCATGCCCAGTCGAATTGCAGAAGTCCTGAAAAAGAAGGGCAACACTGCAAATACTGACTCTTTGCATAATGTCATGTAATTGTCGATAAAAGCCTTTGAAAACGTATGAAGTGCGTGTAATTATATTTCACTACATCACAGAAACAACTGAAACAAGATCTAAAAGCAGTTTAGCAGCAAACTTTGTGAAAACGAATATTTGTGTCACTCTCAAAACTTTTGGCCACGACTGTACACCATTAACTTACCATCAACCTGCTGCTGTTGTCCTGATCCTTCGGAGCTATGTGTACGCCTTATACTCCACCATTAACACTAAGTGCTGTTGTTGTCCTTATCCTTCTAAGTTATGTGTAGACCTTATACTAGACTATTACCATGTACCTGCTGCTATTGTCCTAATCCTTCTGAGTTATGTGTAGGCCTTATAATAAACCTGTCACGGGGTTCCGAAGGTGCACTCGGTCCCCCATTGCCCGCAGAACTGTTGCTTAGCTTTTGGAATGAGGTTCTGTGTTTGACCTCATTCCCAGGGCGGCTTTACTAGCTGGGTGGCTCCCTGCTCCTAGTCTGCCTTGAGCGCCGAGCTGATCACTCGGTGCTCGACTGGTTGGTCTGTCGGTCATGTGATGCTGGCCACGTCACATGACCCTCACTCCCCACTATAAATACAGGCAGCCTGCTGGCTACAGGTTGCCTGTTAATTTCTAGGTTCCTGGCTATTTGTTGGACTACTGAATATTTACCTGATCCTGTTCCCTGATGATCCTCTGCCTGCTCCTCCTGTACTGCGCATACTTCCTGGTATTGTGACCTCGGCTCCCACCTGACTACTCTCTTAGGACTCCTCTTGTACTTCGCTACTCTCCTGGTATTTGACCCCGGCTTCTCCTGACCATTCTTTGCTTAATCCGTTGTACTGCATAGCTCTCTTGGTTCTGACCCGGTCCGTTCATGTTCCGTATTTTGTCTTGTCTGTCTTCCCTGCACATATCCTAAGTTAGGGATTGCCGTCCTGTTGTCCCCTGTCATCAGGACTCGTGAGGCAAGTAGGCAGGGCCAGGGGTGAGGGTGGAGCACAGTGGTCACTACCCTTCCCCCTGTGTGTGTGTGGACGTGACCGTTACAGATTAACAGGCCCAATAACCACTGTATCGTGAATCCTCTTACTACCCTGACTGACCATGTCTCTAACTTGACACAGAGGGTGCAGGAGCTAGGAGAGAAGCTCCGTTCTTGTGAGTTAGGGCAAGGTTCTTCCACTCCTCTGTCCTCCAGTCCATATTTTGAACCCCAGATCAAGCTCCCAGAACCCTTTTCTGGAGACCGGAAGAGGTTTCTCTCCTTTAAGGAGAATTGCAAACTCTACTTCCGTTTGCGCCCCGTGTCCTCCGGTCCCCGAGAAACCAACGCGTGGGGATTATCATTTCTCTACTACAGGGTGATCCCCAGGACTGGGCATTTTCGTTACCTCCTGGGGCCAGTTGTCTAACTTCTGTGGAGGTTTTTTTTTCAGGCCATGGGTACCCTCTATGACGAACCAGACAGGGCCCTGGTAGCCGAGACAGCTCTTAGGGCACTGGTTCAGGGCCATCTCCCTGCGGAGGAGTATTGCACCCAATTCAGACGGTGGTGTGAACCAGCCCTGAAGAGTCAGTTTAGGTCTGGTCTATCTGATAATTTAAAAGATCTATTGGTCAATTACCAAATTCCTGAGACCTTAGAGGAGATGATGACCCTAGTTGTCCGACTTGACAGACGAGTTAGAGAGAGACGACAAGAACGACAGTTCTGTTCTCAGATGGTGGTCCAGCCAGAGGCCTTTTCCAGGGACAACACTGAGGTCTCCACCGAGGAACCCATGCAGGTTGGCATGACCCGGGGTAATCTTCGTCGCAGACGCGGAGAGTGCTTCTACTGTGGAGATCCTGGCCATTGGATCAACAAGTGTCCTAAGAGGGACCTCTCTGACAAGTCCTTCTAAAGCAAGACAACCTAAAGACCAGGTACACCCTGATTTTTCTAAAGGTAGCTTTTGGTACCCATAACAATTTCTCTGGGGGTTAATAAGTGGCCGGGTAAGGCTTTTATTGACTCCGGTTCAGCGGCCAGCTTTATTGACTTTGAGTTTGCTTGTAAATTGGGTATTCCAATGTTTGCTTTACCTACACCTATCCATGTCATGGCTATTGATGCTACTCCCCTGATTGGTGGTACGGTGAGGTCATGTACCTCTGAAATTTCTCTGTCCGTGGGTGTGTGCCACTCTGAGAGATGTTCTCTTCTAGTCCTGGAGAACCTACCGGTTGAGGTGGTACTAGGGTTGCCTTGGCTCCGTTTACATAACCCCACAATTGATTGGTCCAAAGGAGAGTTGGTGAAATGGGGACCTAAGTGTGACTCATGCTTGTCTGTGGTCCAGGCTGGGGTTTCAGTAAGGTCTAATACATTACCCTCTGTTATTAAGGAATATTCTGATGTGTTCTCGTCCTTACTCCAGAGGTTCTACCCCCCCATAGACCTTATGATTGCGCCATAGAGCTAATTGAGGGTGCCGAATTTCCTAAAGGTCGAATTTATAATCTTTCAGGGCCCGAACGCAAGGCTATGGAAGATTATATTAAGGAGAGCCTTGCTAAAGGGCATATTAGACCTTCAGTCTCTCCTATGGGAGCAGGGTTTTTCTTTGTTAAAAAGAAGGATGGTGGTCTTAGGCCTTGTATTGATTACCGGAGATTAAATAAAATCACTGTCCAAAATAGATACTCTCTCCCATTGATTCCGGATTTATTTAACCAGGTTTTGGGGGCAACCTGGTTTTCCAAGATTGACCTGAAAGGGGCATACAATCTAATCGAATCAAGGAGGGAGACGAATGGAAGACAGCGTTCAATACTCCGATAGGACACTTTGAATATCAGGTGATGCCTTTTGGACTCAGCAATGCCCCAGCTGTGTTCCAAAACTTAATGAACGATATTCTTAGGGAGTTCTTAGGTAAATTTATTATTGTCTATCTTGACGACATTTTGATATTCTCTCCTGATTTCGAATCTCATGTGTCCCATGTCAACCATTATTAGAGGTGTTGAGGGAGAGCCAGCTATCCGCTAAGCAAGAGAAATGTGTCTTTGGTGTACAGGAGATACTGTTTCTAGGGCATGTTTTGACTCCTCACGCCTTTAAGATGGATCCTGGTAAGGTTTTAGCAATTAAGGAATGGGTAAGGCCTTCATCCTTAAAGGCTTTACAACGGTTTTTTGGGTTTCGCTAATTACTACCGTAAATTTATCATGAATTTTTCTGTAATTGCTAAGCCATTGACCGACCTTACTAAGAAAGGGGCGGATTTGGAGAATTGGTCTACCAAGGCCATTCTTCATTTGAAACATTAAAAAAGGCATTTAGTAGCGCTCCCATTCTGATCCAGCTGATCAGGAGAGACCCTTTATTGTGGAGGTGGATGCGTCCGAGGACGGCGCAGGAGCAGTCCTTTCACAAGGTCCTGCTAGCCTCACTAACCTGAGACCGTGTGCCTTCTTCTCTAGGAAATTCTCTCCCACGGAGAGAAACTACGACATAGGGAATAGGGAGCTGTTGGCCATTAAATGGGCATTTGAGGAGTGGGACATTTTTTGGAGCGGCAAGGCATCGAGTAACTGTTGTCACTGACCATAAAAACCTAATGTTTCTCGAGTCCGCTAAGAGGTTGAATCCCCGACAAGCCCGATGGGCTCTGTTTTTTACCGTTTTGATTTCTCCATTACGTTCAGGCCGGGAAGTAAAAATGTGAAGGCAGACGCATTATCTCGGAGCTTCCATGCTTTTCAACCCACTGAGGACGCCGCCTGAATCCATCCTACCAGCAAACATCTTCTTAGCGGCTCTAACCCAGGATATCTCGGCTCGCATTAAAGGCTGAACAACATCTGGCACCGGCATCCACCCCAACAGATAAGTTGTTTGTTCCCGTACAATTTCGTCTCCAGCTGTTGGGTGAGTGTCACTATTCTGCCTTTTGTGGACATCCGGGTATTGAGGGCACTAAGGATCTGGTTTCTAGATCTTATTGGTGGCCCACTCTGACCAGGGATGTCAAGTCCTACGTGTCAGCCTGTGAGGTTTGTGCCAGGTCTAAGACACCTAGGACTCGCCCTGCTGGTAAACCTATCGACCACTACCCAATCCCAGTAGACCCTGGTCCCATATCTCGATGGACTTTATAACTGACCTACCGCTGGCGGAGGGTAAGACTGTGGTTTGGGTAGTGGTCGATAGGTTTAGCAAGATGGTTCATTTCATTCCCCTGTCTAAACTTCCCCATGCTAAAACGCTGGCGTCTATTTTTGTGAGAGAGATTGTTCGTTTACATGGCATCCCGGAAAATATTGTTTCGGACAGGGGTGTGCAGGTTGTGTCCAAATTCTGGAGGGCCTTCTGTCAAAGATGTAAAATTTCGTTGTCTTTTTCGTCCGCCTACCATCCTGAGAGTAATGGGCAGACTGAACGCCTTAATCAGTCTGTGGAACAATTCCTGAGGTTGTATGTTGCTGATGACCAGCAATTATGGGTCAAATTCCTTCCGTTGGCTGAATTTGCTCTGAATAACCGTGTTAATTCTTCTGCTGGGGTCTCCCCTTTCTTTTGTAACCATGGTTTTCATCCCCGTTTTCATTCTGGGTCGTCAGTCTCCTCCTCTAACCCTGAAGCTGATAAACTCTCCTCCGAACTGTGCACAGTTTGGGCCTGCGTTCAATCGAACCTAGAAAAGGCTCAAAGTTCTCAAAAACTCAAGGCCGATAGGAGACGTTCAAGGGGGGTGAACTTTCAGGTTGGGGATAAAGTATGGTTGTCCTCCAAGAATCTATCTCTCAAGGTAGCTTCTAGAAAATTTGCTCCTCGTTTTATTGGTCCATATAATATCACGGAGGTGATTAACCCGGTATCATTCAGGTTGGAGCTGCCCGAGTCATTCCACATTCATAATGTGTTCCATAAATCTCTACTTAAAAAATATTTTGAACCGGTAGTACCATCGAAAGCCTCGCCTCCGCCGGTTCTTGTTAATGATGCTGTCGAGTTTGTTGTGTCTAAAATAGTGGATGTCAGGAAGGTGCGTAACTCCTTGCAGTATCTGATTCACTGGAAGGGGTATGGACCTGAAGAGAGATCTTGGGTACCTGCCAGGGAGGATCATGCTCCTAGACTGGTTCGTAAATTTCATTTAGAACACCCTGAAAAGCCATCGCCTGAAGTCTTGGGTCCGGTGGCCCCTCGTAAAAGGGGGGGTACTGTGACGGGGTTCCGAAGGTGCACTCGGTCCCCCATTTGCCTGCAGAACTGTTGCTTAGCTTTTGGAATGAGGTTCTGTGTTTGACCTCATTCCCAGGGCGGCTTTACTAGCTGGGTGGCTCCCTGCTCCTAGTCTGCCTTGAGCGCCGAGCTGATCACTCGCTACTCTCCTGGTATTTGACCCCGGCTTCTCCTGACCATTCTTTGCTTAATCCGTTGTACTGCGTAGCTCTCTTGGTTCTGACCCGGTCCGTTCATGTTCCGTATTTTGTCTTGTCTGTCTTCCCTGCACATATCCTAAGTTAGGGATTGCCGTCCAGTTGTCCCCTGTCATCAGGACTCGTGAGGCAAGTAGGCAGGGCCAGGGGTGAGGGTGGAGCGCAGTGGTCACTACCCTTCCCCCTGTGATGTGTGTGGACGTGACCGTTACAAAACCATTACCATTACCTGCTTCTTTTGTCCTTATCCTTCTAAGTGATGTCTAGGGCTTATACTACACTGTACCATTACCTGATGTTGTTTACCTCATCCTACTAAGTTATGTGTAGGCCTTATAATACACCATTACCATTAACTGCTGCTGCTGTCTGTCCTAATCATGAAGAATTTGCCCTTGGACTAAAGGGTCCTTACAGAAAAGTTATCATTTAAAATTACATCATAACATAACATTATTAAAAAACAAAAGCACATGTTACAACGGAAAACAACTATTTTTATTAATACTTTTAAATAAATAAAAATTTGCTATATGGCAATTTGGTCAGTAGCTCCTGAAGGTCCACATAATTCATGCAGATCCGTACGATGCATATCCTCTAGCTGCAACCTTTTGTTTAGACTATGCAGCTGCACCCGGATGTCTGTCATGGCTCTTTGCTAAAGTCTGCTTTATCTTTTTTTATTTATTTTTTCATTTTAATGATTACTATAATAAATAAAGAAAAACAAAAACAGATTTAGAGGCAATTAGTGCATAGTGTGTAGTATTTAGTTAAGCACTGCCGATTGAAATGTCAATCAGTTATTTAACGAAATTTATGATAACATAAAGGACGGGCACTGTGAAAGTCACTGTTAAAGGGGCGGTCACTGTGAAAGTCACCGTTAAAGGGGCGGCCACTGTGAAAGTCTCTTTTAAAGGGGTGGGCACTGTGGAGGTCTCTGTTAAAGGGGGCAGGCACAGTGGAAGTCACTGTTAAAGGAGGGGCCACTATGAAGGTCACTGTTAAAGGGGTGGGTCACTGATAAAGGGGCGGGCACTGTGGAGGCTCTGTTAAAGGGCAGCACCTGTTAAAGGGGCAGGCACTGTGGAGGTCAATGTTAAAAGGGGCGGGCACAGTGGAGGGTCACTGTTATGAGGGAAACTGTTTAATCTTTTTACGACACCGGAAACATAAAATGAAATAGATTAAATATACCTGTGCAAAGCCGGGTCCTTCTGCTTGTATATATATATGAAAATGAGTTTCTGTCTGTCTAGACGTTCTTTATGCGTGACCAAATGACTGGACAGATCTTCACCAAATTTGGCACACAGGTACATCAGGTGTCCGGGGAGGTTTTAGACCGGGTCTCAGCTCTCTAGAATGTACGTTCCTGAGATATTCCAAAATGACCTGCATTAGCCAATAGAAGCAAGCAAGCCTTTCACTTAATCCGAACTGCCATTACACGGTCACATATCCCTTATTAGCAAATAGAAGCTCACAGGTCCTACTCCAGGTTGCCATAACAACTCATCACAGTTTTTAGCAGTTCACAGGTCCTTAACCCCTTAGGACGCATGATGTACCGGTACGGCATGTTTCCCGAGTCCTTGAGCAGGCACCACGGCTAAATGCGCGCGGGGGTCCCGTGATCCCCCCCTGTGTCGGCAATTGCCGCAAAACTGCAGGTCAATTCAGACCTGCGGTTTGCAGCTTTTTATTGTGCGGGCAGCGGTAGTCGGCGGTGCATCAGGTCCCATGGGGCTGTGGGGGGGACCCGATGGCATGGAAGGCAGCGCGATGCTAAGGAAGGCATCGCGCTGCCTTCCGGTGAAGAGCCTGTGAGATCCAGCCCCCTGGATCTCACAGGCCGGAAGCTGTATGAGTATTACTATACAGCCAATGCATTCCAATACAGATGTATTGGAATGCATTGTAAAGGATTAGACCCCCAAAAGTTCAAGTCCCAAAGTGGGACAAAAAAATAAAGTGAAAAAAAGTTGAAAAAAATAAAGTTTTCCCCAAAAAATTAAAAGTTTCAAGTAAAATTAAACAAAACATCATTTTCCCCAAATAAGGTTAAAAAAATTGGTAAATAATAGGGGAAAAAAAGTATACATATTAGGTATCGCCGCGTTCGTATTGTCCGGCTCTATAAACATATCACATGACCTAACCCCTCAGATGAACACCGTAAAAAATAAAAATAAAAACTGTGCTAAATAAACCATTTTTTTGTCACCTTACATCACAAAAAGTACAACAGCAAGCGATCAAAAAGGCGTTTGCCCACCAAAATAGTACCAATCTAACCGTCACCTCATCCACAAAAAATGAGCCCCTACCTGAGACAATCGCCCAAAAAAATAAAAAAAACTATGGCTCAGAATATGGAGACACTAAAACATCATTTTTTTTTGTTTTAAAAAAGCTGTTATTGTGTAAAACTTACATAAATAAAAAAAAGTATACATATTTGGTATTGCCGCGTTCGTATCGACCGGCTCTATAAAAATATCACATGACCTAACCCCTCAGATGAACACCGTAAAAAAAAAAAAAAATGCTAAATAAACCATTTTTTGTCACCTTACATCACAAAAAGTGTAATAGCAAGCGATCAAAAAGTCATATGCACCCCAAAATAGTGCCAATCAAACCGTCATCTCATCCCACAAAAAATGAGACCCTACCTAAGATAATCGCCCAAAATTATATTCTAATGGATTGCCTTCATTGTACAATGTTATAATATACTTTCTATGTTAGAAAGTATATTATAGTGCATTTGTATTGTGTGGCAGTTGTGGTCAGTTCTGCTGCGATACTGCAGGTATATAGAGGCACAAGCATTATTGGAACAAATAATTTCGACTGGTTTGATATACCAGTCCCCCCCAAAAAATAACTAATTGAAGCAGGGTGTTATATATCAATATACTTTCTTTATAGTGTATTGGGTACTGTATAGTGCATTTGCGCATGCGCGTATGTGAAAATTATATTGCCGATATAATTATGAAGGAGATCGCAAATTTGAATAATACATCTGGTATGTCACTGTCCATGTTGTGGGACTATTTGTGCACTTCTAGTAATTATTTCTTGGCTGCAAATATGAGCTGAAGGTTTTTCAGGTTCGCCTGCCATTAAAATGAATGGGACCCGCCGCAACTTGCGGTTGGCGAAACCTTTGATCATGTTCGTGCAATTGCGTTCGTGAACCGTCCGGCAGTTGTTCGTCCATCACTAGCCTCACCCCTAATGTTTTAGAGGGTCACCAGCAGACCTTTGCTCCTAATGTTTTTGAGGGTCACCAGCAGGCCATCAATCATATTTTTCAAGGGAGTGTATGATGCCCTCCTTTATCTGTAATAAAGAGTGTATTGGAGGTGCCGGTTCCTTGTAATTTTTGGCAGCCCTTTCACTTAGTGCATAGGCTTTATGAGTGTAGGAGTCCCACTACCTTAACAATTGTACACCAATGCGAATGAGGCCTCCTTTATGTGATATACAGGTTGTATCGGAATGCCTCCTTCCTTGTAATTTTTGGCAGCACTTGCACTTTATATGCAAGTAAATATACAGGAAAGAATGTTTCCTAACAATTTTTCCTCTAAAATCGATTTTTTATCTTCGTTTGGTGCGTATTTATGCCAGTCTGTAAAAGTGGCCGTACTACTCGGACAACAATGTTTCCCAGCGCGATCTGGGAGTCCAAGATGATCAGACATCTCCAATGCTATCCCCAAAACTATTTCAGTGGTGTTCCATCAATTTCTGACCTTTTTACTATGAACCAGACACACTCGCCTCATCAGAAGAGGGGGTTCCTGGTTTTAATACTGGGTTCTCCCTTTAACTTCCATTGTGTCGGGTGCTCTGTAGAGCACCTGAGATCCCGAGGTGTTCTACTCGAGCACCTGAGCACTTTGGTGCTCGACAACACTACTCATTGAACATACCTATAAAAAAGACTACAGTTGGTAATATGAACAAGTAATCATTAGATGATTTTCAGCTTAGCAAAGATGCAGCAAAGTGTTCCTTCTTCAGTTTCTCAGAAATATTCACCATCCTGGGCTTTTCAAACACTTTTTTTTTTTAAGGCTAATGCACACGAAATCATCATGTATGGATGGAAGTGATCTGCAAGAATGGATTCCTACTCAAATTGGTTGAGGGTGCCTTCCAAATGGCTTGAATGGGCCAGGGAAAGCCACAAAAACATTCCTCAGACCATAACACTCCCACCACTAGCTTGTGTTCTTCCATCAATGGTTGCAGGGTATTCGTTCTATGATGTTTCTTGCCTGACACACCAACGTGCATCTGTTCGATGAAGCAAAAAATTGACTCATCGGAGAAGGCACCCTAAAATTTAAGATTTTTCTGCAGATGCAACTTTGTTAGCAGAGATACAGTAACCATCTATCTGCTTCGGAATCCCATACGCATTAGTGTTCGCTGAACTGTTGTTTAGATACGTGTCTGGTATACCTCTGGTTATTTTGATGGTGAACTGTTCTGCCCTTGTGCACCTTCATAGCTGACGTTCGGATCCGACATCAATGACACGTGTTGCTCTGCAAGTTGTGCTGTTTTTTAACTCACTATACATATTTCACCACAGCAGCAGGTGAACTGTGCAGTGTCAGAAATACCTTTGCCCCCAAAAGTCAATAAGCATCCCTTTTTGGAAACATCACTTTTAACCATGACAGGAACGAGGGAGTTGTGTACAGACAGTCTTTTGCATACCTTATATACCCACCAAGCCAGCTCACGATATGTAACTTCTTTCATGAGGTACAGTACATGCTACAGATGTCGAAAGTAGGAAGTGGTCATAATAATGTAACTCATATGAAAGAAACCTTACAAAACCCTCCTGACTGTATATTTCTTTTACCATTAAAGTATAGTTTTCTTTAAGACTAACTATGCTGTACCCTTTTCTTGAATGAGAGAAAAAGCAGTGTTGTGGGGCATTTGATGCTCCATGTCTCCCAGCACGTTTGTACTATTGTTTTAACATTTTTAATTAACTGCAAATTAATTTCAAGTGACAGCGTCCTGAAATATCAAATTAATGGGTGCAGATAAACTTGGGCTGTATGCTTCAAATCTTAAGAGATGCAATAATTAATGATTTCATCTTGCATGAAACGTTTCCTATTCTGCTAATCATGGCAACCCTTCTACTCCCAGCTGCTTTGAAAAATGCAAAAAGGTGATGATGAAGTCATGGGATCTCAGGACAGTATCCAAAATTAAAGATACAATACAATTTAATATAGCCAATTCAATATGTTTTTGGAACCCAGTATTAAAAATTAAGGATAAAATAAAATAATTCTGTTGATAAACCAAGATGGTTTAGTCAGGCTTTGACATTATAATGTGGCCCGCCAATAACTGGCGGTGTATAATCTATTTGGGGGTTAATGTACAAATAAACAGTTCTTTTGTGCTTATAGATTTAAGCTGTAATACAGAACAAATGTATATACATTTCTAACTGTATAGATATTGCAAACTGGCAACATTTAAATATGGGGAGCACATCATTGATAGTTATTTGTTATTTCATAGTGTTAATAGTCACTTAATATTATATTAATGAATTAGCATGTACTGTATGTGTGTGTATGTGTATATATATATATATTATATATTATATATTCCATGGTCTAATAAAGATTGCATGCTAATAAAGCACACATATTTAATCCAACACATCCAACAAATTGCAGCACTGTACAAATACATGATGGACTAAGACTCTACTTTAAAGGCTAGTCCTAAAAGTCTTATTTTCACAGCTGTAGGCTGCATTTTGCAGCTTTAAAAACATCACAGAAGACTATGTGTGTGGTTATAATGTCTTTTGATGGGACAATTGGCAAGCCACATTATTAGCTGGGTTACATCAAAGCACATTAATCTTATGTTCTATTGCAAATCCAAGTCCACATTAGTGCTTTCACCCAGTCATTATTAAGGCTCTAGCCCAGGGGTGTAATAAATGTTTTATGACATGCAAACCAAGGTAATGGAAGGCAAATTCCACAATATATAACCATACATTTATTTTCTCACAGGAAATCGGGATGGATTTTATACAGGGAAATGTGCAGCACTAACATGAACTGCACTAAGAAGTCAGAAAGTTTATAAATGTAAAGAATAACAATATGTTGACCATAGAAACTTCATCCTGAAAGTATTTGTAATATGCCTGACTCACAGTTAAGTATTCTGTACATGGCGTAGTGGTATAGCTAGGCTTGCCTTTACCTGAGCAAAGATTCAGTTGTTACAATGACATCTATTTTTTTTGCCATTCTAGCATCTTTGCAGGTGTCTGCTTCTTGTGGGTTTAGTGCTGTTTTGTTCAATGGCGGTTCTTGTTGCCACTGTTCCATTCGTCTGAGCCTTAGTTACTTGTGGTATGAATTGTGCTATGTGCTTTGTTTCTCTCCTAAATTCTGTATTGTGAAGGTTAATTGTGAGTTTTATGCCAGACTGCAATATGTCTGTGACCTGCCCTGGTTGTGCAACATGTCAATCTTTGCTTGAATCTGTTTATATTATGTGACACTGTGAGCGTCTTCAGTATCTGACCACATGGACTGCTGCTGTCCAGTATCTGCTATGTTTATTTAAGTTCCTGCCAATACTGGTATTTTTTGGGCATCTGTCCAGATCACACAGCGGGCCGCCTATGTCAGCCCCATAAAGAAAGCTGCATATCAGTCCGAATTCACTCACAGGATTGCAGGCTCAAGAGGACAGCAGGGCAGCAGCATTACACATCAGCAGGCATGCTGAGCCAATGAGGAGCTGGCTCTACACGTGTGCCTGCTAATGCTAATTGGTGCTGCCCAGCGGTCCGTGCTCTGGAGGAAGCATGCAGAGGTCAGGAAGAAAAAAACTCTCTGCATGCTCAGCGGGGCTCCCCCCTCTATATATCTATGTATGCATGTGTGTATGTATACTGAACAAAAATATAAACGCAACACTTTCGGTTTCGCTCCCATTTTGCATGAGCTGAACTCAAAGATCTGAAACATTTCCTACATACACAAAAAAAACATTACCCTCAAATATGTTTCACAACTCTGTCTAAATCTGTGTTAGTGAGCACTTATCCTTTGCCGAGATAATCCATCCCACCTCACAGGTGTGGCATATCAAGGTGCTGATTAGACAGCATGAATATTGCACAAGTGTGCCTTGGACTGCCCACAATAAAAGGCCACTCTGAAATTTGCAGTTTGATCACACAGTACAATGCCACAGATGTCGCAACGTTTGAGGGAGTGTGAAATTGGCATGCTGACTGCAGGAATGTCTACCAGAGCTGTTGCCCGTGCAATAAATGTTCATTTCTCTACCATAAGCCGTCTCCAAAGGCGTTTCAAAGAATTTGGCAGTACGTTCAACCGGCCTCACAACCGCAGACCACGTGTAATCACACCAGCCCAGGACCTCCACATCCAGCATGTTCACCTCCATGATCGTTTGAGACCAGCAACCTGGACAGCTGCAGCAACAATATGTGTACATAACCAAAGAATTTCTGCACAAACGGTCAGAAACCATCTCAGGGAAGCTCATCTGTATGCTTGTTGTCCTCATCGGGGTCTGGACCTGACTGAAGTTCGTCGTCGTCACATTCAATGGCGTCTGGCACGTTGGAGAGGCGTTCTGTTCACGGATGAGTCCCGGTTTTCACTGTTCAGGGCAGATTGCAGACAGTGTGTGTGGCGTCGTGTGTGTGAGCGGTTTGCTGACGTCAACGTTGTGGATCGAGTGGCCCATGGTAGCGGTGGGGTTATGGTGTGGGCAGGCGTATGTTATGGACAACGAACACAGGTGCATTTTATTGATAGCATTTTGAATGCACAGAGATACCGTGACGAGATCCTGAGGTCCATTGTTGTGCCATTCATCCACGACCATCATCTCATGTTGCAGCATGATAATGCACGGCCCCATATTGCAAGGATCTGTACACAATTCCTGGAAGCTTAAAACATCCCAGTTCTTGCATGGCCAGCATACTCACCGGACATGTCACCCATTGAGCATGTTTGGGATGCTCTGAATCGGCGTATACAACAGCGTGTTCCAGTTCCTGACAATATTCTGCAACTTCGCACAGCTATTGAAGAGGAGTGGACCAACATTCCACAGGCCACAATCAACAACCTGATCAACTCTATGCGACAGAGATGTGTTGCACTGCATGAGGCAAATGGTGGTCACACCAGATATTGACTGGTCCCACCCCCAGTAAGGCAAAACTGTCTACATTTCAGAATGGCCTTTTATTGTGGGCAGTCTAAGGCATACCTGAGCAATATTCATGCTGTCTAATCAACACCGTGATATGCCACACCTGTGAGTTGGGATGGATAATCTCGGCAAAGGAGAAGTGCTCACTAACACATATTTAGACAGATTTAGTGAACAATATTTGAGAGTAATGGGTCTTTTGTGTATGTAGAAAATGTTCAGATCTTTGAGTTCAGCTCATGCAAAATGGACCGAAACCGAAAGTGTTGTGTTTATATTTTGTTCAGTGTATATATGTGTCTATATATCTATGTATGCATGTGTGTATGCATATATGTGTCTATATATATCTATGTATGTATGTGTGTATGTATATATATATTGTGGGGATCAGCTCAAACAGTGACTTCAGGTGTCATTTAAACAATAGTCTTTTATTTTGTTCAACACAGCCTTAACAAATGCTCGCTTACTTCAGTGGGTAAACAGAAAGAAACACAGTTCATATGAAATGGTATAACTCACAGTCCTCTGTAGTTCCAGAGTTCCACCACCCGCTGGAGAGGGGAAAAAAAAAGTAGGCAATGGCAGGCTTATCCACAGCAACACAGCTACACACCACACAGCTTTACTTTACTGGGATTCCTGGCTTAAATAGGCCAGCCAACACCTGGCCTGGATACGTGGGAGTAGTCATCCCACCCTGCTCTTTGACTACTCCAATGAAACCCGGCCCGGATCAGCTGCAGCTAGCAGCTAAACTACCTCTAGCAACTGTCAGTAACCTAGGGTTACTGACAAAACATTACCGGTTCATTTCACTGAGGTCAGGCACCTCGGTGACACGTATCTATCATCTATTATGGCACCTTGTGCCTTCTCACATATCCCCCCCACTCTGTCCAAAGCCGGGGGCTTGGACATCTTTAGCCCCCAGACTGTGTACCCTTGACAGGGCGTCTGCATTCCCTTGCATCTTGCCTGGCCTGTGTTCTACTGAGAAGGAGAAATCTTGAAGTGCAAGGAACCAGCGGGTAACTCAGGCATTATTCCCCCTCTTCTCTCGCATCCACCTTAGGGGAGCATGGTCTGACACTAACCTAAACCTCCTTCCTAGTAAATAGTACCTAAGGGAGTCTAGTGCCCATTTTATGGCCAGACACTCCTTCTCAACGATGGCATAATTCCTTTCTGCTGGGGACAGTTTTCTACTCAGGTACATCACTGGGTGCTCTTCTCCATTCACTACCTGAGACATGACTGCACCCAGACCCACATCGGAGGCATCGGTCTGGACCACAAACTCACGGGAAAAATCCAGGGCTATCAACACTGGTTGCTTACACAGGGCCTGTTTAAGCTCTTGAAAGGCCCTTTCCGCTTCTGGGGACCACCTCACCATAGCAGACTTTGTGCCCTTTGTCAGGTCAGTCAGGGGAACCGCTATTTCTGCGAACCTGGGGAAAAACCGCCTATAGTAGCCCACAATACCCTGAAATGCCTTGATCTGCTTCTTAGTTAGTGGACGGGGCCAATTCTGAATGGCTTCTACCTTGTTAAGCTGGGGTTTAATATCCCCTCTCCCCACTACGTAGCCCAGGTATCTGGTTTCCTCCATGCCTAGGGCACATTTGGCTGGGTTTATCGTAAACCCCGCCTTCCTTAGAGCATCAAGCACGGCCTGAACTTTTCTGAGATGGCTTTCCCAATTGCGACTAAAAATGACAATGTCATCTAAGTATGCCGCGGCATACTCCTTATGGGGCCGTAGTACTTGGTCCATAGCCCTTTGGAAGGTGGCAGGGGCCCCCTGCAAGCCAAATGGCATTCTTACATACTGAAAAGACCCCTCAGGTGTAGAGAACACAGTCTTCTCCTTAGCCTCTTGCGACAGTGGGATCTGCCAGTATCCTTTAGTGAGATCTAAGGTGCTAATATACCTTGCGGGGCCTAGCCGTTCGACCAGCTCATCTACCCTGGGCATAGGGTAATTATCAACTGTGGACACTTCATTAAGCTTGCGGTAGTCATTGCAAAATCTCCACTCCCCGTTTGGTTTTGGCACTAACACTATGGGGCTGGACCAGCCACTTTTAGACCTTTCAATCACCCCTAGCTCATTCATCCTCCTAACCTCTTTGGAAATCACGTCCCGGTGGGCTTCAGGGATCCTATAGGGTTTTAAGTTCACCCTCATTTGGGGATCTGTGAGGATCTCATGTACTCTATCACATTTGTACGGCCAGGGGTTTCTGTGAAGAGATCTGTATTCCCCTGCAGCAGTTCCCTAAACTGTTGTTATTGGGAGGGGGATAGGGTCTCTGAAATTTTAACAGCTTCCATGGTGGACCCCTGTTGAGCCACCAGGCAAGAAGCCTTAGGTGGGTCTCTCTCCTTCCAGAGTTTGATCAGATTGACATGGTATATCTGGTAGGGCTTTCTCTTCCCTGGCTGGTGTACCCTATAGTTGACCTCTCCCACTTTTTCCACTATCTCGTAGGGACCCTGCCATTTGGCTAGGAATTTGCTTTCGACAGTAGGGACTAACACTAACACCCGATCTCCCGGATTAAGCTGTCTTAGACAAGCGGACCTATCATATACCCGGGCCTGTGCCTCCTGAGCCTGAAGCATATGTTCCTTTACAATGGGCATCACCCTCGCCATCCTCTCTTGCATCTGTGCTACATGCTCTACTACACTTTTGTAGGGAGTGGCCTCACTTTCCCACGTTTCCTTTGCCACATCCAAGAGACCTCTGGGGTGTCTGCCATATAGTAATTCAAAGGGTGAAAAACCTGTGGAGGACTGGGGCACTTCTCTAATAGAGAACAGTAGGTATGGTAACAGACAATCCCAGTCCCACCCATCCTTCTCTACCACCTTCCTCAGCATGGCCTTTAGGGTCTTATTAAAACGCTCCACAAGGCCATCCGTCTGAGGATGGTATACGGAGGTTCGCAGCTGAGCGACTCTTAAAACTTTGCACAGTTCCCTCATCACTTTTGACATAAATGGGGTCCCCTGATCTGTAAGAATCTCTTTGGGAATACCCGTTCGGGAGAAGACATGAAACAACTCCCGGGCAATATTTCTGGATGTAGGGTTCCATAGGGGAACAGCCTCGGGGTACCGGGTAGCGTAATCAGCGATTACGAGGATGTACTGATGCCCCCTAGCGGACTTCACCAATGGGCCTACCAGGTCCATTGCTATCCTTTCAAAGGGGACCTCAATGATTGGTAAAGGGACGAAAGGGCTATGGAAGTGTGCTACCGGGGAAGTGACCTGACAAACTGGACACGATTGACAGAATTCCCTAATCTCTCGGTAACACCCCGGCCAATAAAATCGTTGTGGGACCCTCTCAAGTGTTTTGTCTGCATCCAGGTGACCACCTAACACATGGGAATGGGCCATGTCCATAACCATACGTCGATATGGTCCCGGGACTAGTAGCTGCTCTATCACTTCGTCCCGTATCTTGGTCACCCGGTATAATAGATCCTGATTCAGGGCAAAGTGTGGAAACCGTTGGTCGACCCCGGGCTCTTGCGGAACCCCATTAAGGACCTCCACATTCTCTAGTGCCCCTTTTAAGGTCAAATCTCGAAGTTGGGCCGTACCAAACTTTCCCCGGGATACCTCCAAGTCGGGGACATTTTCCTCTTGGGTATCCTCTTCCTCATTGTCTCCTAGCAGAACAGTCAGAGGAAACTCCTGGGTCGCCTCTGGACTCCCACCCACAGGGTTGCATGGGCCTGCGGGGTGATTCGACATAGCAACCTTTGCCCACAGGTCCCAGAACAGGGGGCAGTCACGACCAATAATAACCTCATGCAGTAAGCATTTCACTACTCCCACATGGTGGGTCAGGGCAGCCCACCCCATCTCCAGAGTAACCTGGGCCACCGCGTAAACTCTGATGTCCCCATGAATACATGTGACTCCCAGATTTTTCCCAGGGACCAACACATGAGGAAGAGAGGCCGAGATCAGGGTGACCAAGCTCCCTGAGTCCAACAGTCCTGAGACCAGAGTTCCATTGACGGTTAGTGTACACATCTGGGGTCCCTCCCCCCCTGTGGGTACAGCGCTGCAAGCTGGCTGCGCAAAGAGGGAACTGTGCCGGCCCGCAGAACAGTCCATGGGCTCCGTGGTGAGGGGACACTGGGCTACCACTGGGGCCCGACATCTCCAGCAAATGATTTCCTGAGAGATTCCTCTGGGTATGGGTTCGGGCATCCCCCTGGCCTTGACACGACCCTCTCGAGTAGGCTTGGCCCCTAGTCTCTGACTATCGGAGTACTTCCGGGCCCCCCAATATGTTGATTTCAGATTCCCTGGACCGCCCAGGGACTTCTCCATGGCATGGAATCTCTCCACTAATCCCACCAGGTCATCTGCTGTCTGGGGGTCACCCTGTGTAACCCAGCACTGAATGGGGTGAGGAAGGGAGTGCATGTACCGGTCCATGACTACACGCTCCACCATTTCAGCAGGGAGCAAACCTCTGCTGCAACCACTTTTGAACCAGATGTAGCAAGTCAAATAGTTGGGACCTCGGAGGTTTGTCCAGGCTATAGGTCCAGTACTGTACCCTTTGGGCTCACGCCGCCAAAGTAACACCCAGCCGTGCCAGGATCTCGGCTTTTAATTTGGGGTACTCTTTAGCATCCTGCAGGGCAAGATCATAATAGGCCTTTTGGGGCTCCCCAGTTATATACGGGGCCAGGACTTCAGCCCACTGATCCGGTGGTAGCTTTTCCCGGTCAGCCACCCGCTCGAACACCGTGTGGAAAGCCTCAACGTCATCCTCCAGGGTCATCTTTTGTAAAGCTTCCCTCACAGTCTTCCTGACACGATGACCATCATTCGGAGTGGGAGGAGTTGAACTCTCCCGAGTGCGAACGGCGTCGGTCAGAACGGCCATCTGCTGGATGAGCAGCTTGTTGGTCTCTTGCTGGGCTTGCATGGCGTCCGTATGTGCTTTCTGTTGCTGCAAGTTTGCCTGCACCAGGTGCTTAATCACTTCCTCCATGGCAGCTGGTGTGGGTTGGCTCTGTGTTGCAGCTTTGACCCAGGACATGTAATTTGACCGCGGGTTTATGCCCGCATCCGACACCACTTGTGGGGATCAGCTCAAACAGTGACTTCAGGTGTCATTTAAACAATAGTCTTTTATTTTGTTCAACACAGCCTTAACAAATGCTCACTTACTTCAGCGGGTAAACAGAAAGAAACACAGTTCATATGAAATGGTATAACTCACAGTCCTCTGTAGTTCCAGAGTTCCACCACCCGCTGGAGAGGGGGAAAAAAAAGACTAGGAACCACACTCTCCTGGGATTCCTGGCTTAAATAGGCCAGCCAACGCCTGGCCTGGATACGTGGGAGTAGTCATCTCACCCTGCTCTTTGACTACTCCAATGAAACCCGGCCCGGATCAGCTGCAGATAGCAGCTAAACTACCTCTAGCAACTGTCAGTAACGTAGGGTTACTGACAAAACATTACCGGTTCAATTCACTGAGGCCAGGCACCTCGGTGACACGTATCTATCATCTATTATGGCACCTTGTGCCTTCTCACAATACATATGCCTATATACAGTATCTCACAAAAGGGAGTACTCCCCTCACATTTTTTTAAACTATTTTATTCTATCTTTTCATGGGACAACACTGAAGATATGACACTTTGATAGAATGTAAAGTAGTCAGTGAGTGACTTGTATAACAGTGTAAATTTGGTGTGCCCTCAAAATAACTCAACCATTAATGTCTAAACCGCCGGCAACAAAAGTGAGTATACCCCTAAGTGGAAATGGCCAAATTGTGCCCATTTAGCCGTTTTCTATCCCCTTGTTAGTGTTATAAGGTCTCAGGTGTGAATGTGGAGCAGGTGTGTTAAATTTGGTGTTATTGCTCTCACACTCTCTCATACTGGTCACCGGAAGTTCAACATGGCACCTCATGGCAAAGAACTTTCTGAGGATCTGAAAGAAAGAATTGTTGCTATTCATAAGGATGGCCTAGGCTATAAGAAGATTGCCAACGCCCTGAAATTGAACTGCAGCACAGTGGCCAAGACCATAAAGCAGTTTAACAAGACAGGTTCACTCAGAACAGGCCTTGCCATGGTCGACCAAAGAAGTTGAGTGCACGTACTCAGCGTCATATGCAGAGGTTGTATGAGTGCTTCCAGCATTGCTGCAGAGGTTAAAGGGATGGGGGGTTCAGCCTGTCAGTGCTCAGACCATACACCGCACACTGCATCAAATTGGTCGGCATGGCTGTCGTCCCAGAAGGAAGCCTCTTCTAAAGATGATGCACAAGAAAGCCCGCAAATGATTTGCTAAAGACAAGCAGACTAAGGACATGGATTAAAGGAACCATGTCCTGTGGTTAATGAGACCAAAATAAACTTATTTGCTTCAGATGGTGTCAAGCGTGTGTGGCAGCAACCAGGAGAGGAGACAAAGACAAGTGGATCTTGGCTACAGTCAAGCATGGTGGTGGGTGTCTCATGGTTTGGGGTTGCATGAGTGCTGCCAGCTGTAGGGGGCTACAGTTCATTGAGGGAACCATGAATGCCAACATGTACATTGACATACTGAAGCAGAGCATGATCCTCTCCCTTCAGAAACTGGTCCGCAGAACAGTATTCCAACATGATGACCCCAAACACACCTCCATGACGACCACTGCCTTGCTAAAGAAACTGAGGGTAAATGTGCTGGACTGGCCAAGCATGTCTCCAGAACTAAACCCTATTGAGCATCTGTGGGGCATCCTCAAAAAGGAAGCTGGAGGAGTGCAACGTCTCTAACATCCACCAGCTCCGTGATGCTGTCATGGAGGAGTGGAAGAGGATTCCTGTGGCAACCTGTGAAGCTCTAGGGAACTCCATGCCCAAGATGGTTAAGGCAGTGTTGGAAAATAATGATGGCCACAGAAAATATTGACACTTTGAGCACAATTTGGCCATTTTCATTAGGGGTGTACTCACTTTTGTTGCCAGCAGTTTAGACATTAATGGCTGTGTGTTGAGTTACTTTGAGGGCACACCAAATTTACACTGTTATACAAGCTGTACACTGACTACATTACATTGTTTCAAAGTGTCATATGTTCAGTGGTGTCCCATGAAAAGATAGAATCAAATATTTACAAAAATGTGAGGGGTTTACTCACTTTGTGAGATACTGTATATATGTATGTATATTTGTGTCTATATATATATATATGTACAGTGCTGCCCATAATTATTCATACCCCAGGCAAATTTTGACTTAAAGTTACTTTTATTCAACCAGCAAGTAATTTTTTGACGGGAAATGACATAGGTGTCTCCCAAAAGATAATAAGCAGATGTACAAGAGGCATTATTGTGGAAAAAAAAACATTTCTCAGCTTTTATTTACATTTGAACAAAAAATACAAGATGTTCCGCATTGTGGAAAATCTCAGAGGACGTAGTCGGAAGTAGGGTTGAGCGAACCCGAACTGTAAAGTTCGGGTTCGTACCATACTTTACAGTGTTCTGCACCCGAACATTTCAGTAAAAGTTCGGGTTCGGTGTGCGGGTAATATTAATATACCATCGGATCGGAGTTTAGAATATACATCGCCTCTATGTTAGAATATACCATCGAATTTGAGTTAGATCGTGAAAACTCAGATCCGACAGAGCTAACACAGAGGCGTTCCCATAGTGATGGGGACACTTCAAGTTAGAATATACTGAGAACTGTGGACATAACGGCCCCCTGCTGCCTGGCAGCACCTGATCTCTTACAGGGGACTGTGATCCGCACAATTAACCCAAACAGGATCACAGCCCCCTGTAAGAGATCAGGTGCTGCCAGGCAGCAGGGGACCAGACCCCCCTCACTCCTCAGTATTAAAATCATTGGTGGCCAGTGCGGCCCCCCCGCCCTCTCTCCCCAGTATTAAAATCATTTGTGGCTAGTCGGCCCCCCCACCCCCACCCACCCCCTATTAAAATCATTGGTGGCTAGTGCGGCCCCCACACCCACCCCCTATTAAAATCATTGTTGTCCAGGGCGGCCTCCCCTCTCCCCCCCCCCCTAATTAAAATCATTGGTTAACAAACCCCCCCATCATTGGTGGCAGCGGAGCGGCAGTTCCGATCGGAGTTCCAGTTTAATCGCTGGGGCTCCGATCGGTTCCCATGGCAGCCAGGATGCTACTGCAGTCCTGGCTGCCATGGTTACTTAGCACTTTTAGCAGCATTATACTTACATGCGCTGTCTGTGGTCGGCGCTCCTCCTACTGGTAAGTGAAAGGTCTGTGTGGCGCATTGCTTATACCACAGAACTGTCACTTACCAGTAGGAGGAGCGACGGCCGGCCACAGACAGCGCACGTAAGTATAATGCTGCTAAAAGTGCTAAGTAACCATGGCAGCCAGGACTGCAGTAGCGTCCTGGCTGCCATAGTAACCGATCGGAGCCCCAGCGATTAAACTGGGACTCCTATCGGAACTGCCGCTCCGCTACCACCAATGATGGGGGGGGAGGGGGTTGTTAACCTGTGGCCACTGCCACCAATGATTTTAATTAGGGGTGGGGGGTGGGGGAGGCCGCACTGGACACCAATGATTTTAATAGGGGGGGGCGCACTAACCGCCAATGATTTTAATAGGGGGGCACCTGAGGGGTTAATTGTGCGGATCACAGCCCAATGTAAGAGATCGGGTGCTGCCAGGCAGCAGGGGGCAGTTATGTACACAGTTCTTAGTATATTCTAACTTGAAGCGTCCCCATCACCATGGGAACGCCTCTGTGTTAGAATATACTGTCGGATCTGAGTTTTCACGATCGTGAAAACTCAGATCTGAAAAAGCTAATACTATTATTTTCCGTTATAACCATGTTATAACGGAAAATAATAAAGTGAAGTTCAGGTCCCCATTGACTTCAATGGTGTTCGGGTCCAAGTTCGGATCAAGTTCGGGTCCCGAACCCGAACTTTTTTTTAAAGTTCGGCCGAACGCCCCGAACCCGAATATCTAGGTGTTCGCTCAACTCTAGTCGGAAGCCAAAAGTGACACCTGTGTGCTGGCCAGGAGGATAGTTAGAGAGGTGAAAAAGAATCCAAAGGATCACCACCAAGGCCATCCTGGTGAATCTGGGCTCTGCTGGTGGCTATGTCTCAAGGCAGACAATCCAACGGACACTGCACAATGCAGACCAAGGAGTACGCTACTTCTCCAGATAAGGCACACAAAAGCTCGCTTGGCCTTTGCAAAGCTCATCTGGACAAAGAAGAAGACTTCTGGTCTTCTGTGTTATGGTCAGATGAAACAAAAATTGAATTATATGGTCACAATGATGTTTCCTTCATTTGGCGTAAAAAAGGAGAAGCCTTCAACCCAAAGAACACCATCCCCACTGTCAAACATGGTGGTGGGAACCTAATGCTTTCGGGGTGTTTTTCAGCCAATGGACCAGGGAACCTAATCACAGTAAACGGCCCCATGAAAAAAGAGCAATACATGAGAATTCTCAAGGAAGCGTTTGATTGCTGTAATAGCCAATAATGGATTTCTAGAAGGGTATGAATAATTTTGGACTGGACACTTTTTGCTCAAATGTAAATAAAAGCTGAGAAATGTTTTTTTTCCACAATAATGCCTCGTCTTATTATCTTTTGGGAGACACCTATGTCATTTCTGGTCAAAAAAATACTTGCTGGTTGAATAAAAATTACTTTTTTTTTTATTTTAATTTTTTATAATTTTCTTTATTAAATTTCCAATAATAACAGACAAATTATTTTTTTAAACATATATATATATATATATATATATACACATATACATATACATACACATACACTCACCTAAAGAATTATGAGGAACACCATACTAATACGGTGTTGGACCCCCTTTTGCCTTCAGAACTGCCTTAATTCTACGTGGCATTGATTCAACAAGGTGCTGATAGCATTCTTTAGAAATGTTGGCCCATATTGATAGGATAGCATATTGCAGTTGATGGAGATTTGAGGGATGCACATCCAGGGCACGAAGCTCCCGTTCCACCACATCCCAAAGATGCTCTATTGGGTTGAGATCTGGTGACTGTGGGGGCCATTTTAGTACAGTCAACTCATTGTCATGTTCAAGAAACCAATTTGAAATGATTCAAGCTTTGTGACATGGTGCATTATCCTGCTGGAAGTAGCCATCAGAGGATGGATACATGTTCTCATTCTGTTTACGCCAAATTTGGACTCTACCATTTGAATGTCTCAACAGAAATCGAGACTCATCAGACCAGGCAACATTTTTCCAGTCTTCAACAGTCCAATTTTGGTGAGCTCGTGCAAATTGTAGCCTCTTTTTCCTATTTGTAGTGGAGATGAGTGGTACCCGGTGGGGTCTTCTGCTGTTGTAGCCCATCCGCCTCAAGGTTGTGCGTGTTGTGGCTTCAAATATTTCAGTCAACGTTGCTCTTCTATCAGCTTGAATCAGTCGGCCCATTCTCCTCTGACCTCTAGCATCCACAAGGCATTTTTGCCCACAGGACTGCCGCATACTGGATGTTTTTCCCTTTTCACACCATTCTTTGTAAACCCTAGAAATGGTTGTGCGTGAAAATCCCAGTAACTGAGCAGATTGTGAAATACTCAGACCGGCCTGTCTGGCACCAACAACCATGCCACGCTCAAAATTGCTTAAATCACCTTTCTTTCCCATTCTGACATTCAGTTTGGAGTTCAGGAGATTGTCTTGACCAGGACCACACCCCTAAATGCATTGAAGCAACTGCCATGTGATTGGTTGACTAGATAATTGCATTAATGAGAAATAGAACAGGTGTTCCTAATAATTCTTTAGGTGAGTGTATATCTTATCTTCATTTTCAAACCCCATATAACCCAACTCAAACCCCTCCCTGTCCCACCCCCAGATGTGTCCTCCTTCGGCACCAGTCCTCCGTAACCCGACCGAGGAAAGATGTAGAAGGAGGGAGAGCGAAGGAAAATCTATCTATTCCAATCTCTCCAGATTTTACTCCATTTTATTTTAATATCTCTTTGCTTATACAGGATATGTTCATATCTCTTATTGGTATCTACCAATTTTAACCATGTATTAAAAGAAAAAAGAAGAAAGAAGAAAGAAGAAAGAAGTTCTTAAGGCGGTTGTCCCTATGTGAGTGTTTGGCTTACCGCGACTTATGCTTTGACAGCACAGGCTGCAGATGGCAACACTATAGTCAGCAGCTGACACGTAAAAAAAAAAAGCCTGCAATGCGGAGCCATGTGCTAGCGTCCTGGAAGCACCAGAAGTAACCGTGCATGGTGAATGGCTAGCTCCAGATACATTTGCAATCTGCTTATTGCCTCATATGCCCTGCGAGCTGTGACTGATCCCCCTCCTTCTCCTCCCTCTCTTCTGCTCCATGTCTCCCTCTGAACTCCCCTCCTCTTCCTCTCTTGTGGCACCCACGTGATGTCCATCGACATGCCATCATCGTCACCTTCACCACCACTGACATTTGAGATCTCAGTGTAGGCAGCAACGGCGGGGACCTCCCTCCTTGGGCCGATCTGGGTACTGTCGTCAGACTGCTGGGTGGCGGCCGTTGCTACCTCCTCTTCCTCATCTGATGTCAAGAATGGCTGCGCATCAGTAAGGTCGGGGACTGGATGGGAAAATAATTCCTCTGATTCGTGTGGAGGGGCTATGGTGGTAGATATGGGGGTGCACATAGCTAACACTGAGGAGAGTGCAGATTCAGAGGATGAGGAAGGTGCAGAAGCGGAAGGCTAAGTGAGCCACTTAACCAACTCTGGTGCATCCTTTGAAGTAATCGCACGCGCCTTTCCCAACTTCCCACTTAAGCTCCGGCCTGGTGCACCTACCCGACCCCTAACACCCCTGCGGAACGGCCTGCCTCTTCCTCTGCCTGTCATTTTCAAAATGACCCAGTGCCTAAGTCCCTAGAGAAGAGCAGTATTTGTGGAAGCAGATATATTGCAGGCCTCAATCAATATTTGGTGGAAGCAGGTATATCTAACCCCTTAATCAGTCTTCTGTGAAAACAGGTATAACACACCCCTCAATCAGCTTTTTTGTGGGGCAACTGGTATATCACACCCGTTGCAATTAGTTGTTCCAATAGCGTTTGTCCCTCTATATAGCTGCGGTATCGCAGCAGAACCGCACATAACTTCTGCACAGTTCAAATGCACTATATAGAAAGTATATTATAGGTATATCACACTCCTGCCTCAATCATTTTTTGGGATGGGCAACTGGTATATCACACCCGTTGCAATTACTTGTTCCGATAGTGTTTGTCCCTCTATTAAGCTGTGGTATCGCAGCAGAATCGCACACAACTGCTGCATAGTTCATATGCACTATATAGAAAGTATATCATAGGTATATTACACCCCTACCTCAATAAGTTTTTTTGGGGGCAACTAGTATATCACACCCATTGCAATTAGTTGTTCCAATAGTGTTTGTCCCTCTATATAGCTGTGGTATCGCAGCAGAACCGCACACAATTGCTGCACAGTTCAAATGCACTATATAGAAAGTATATTATAGGTATATCACACCCCGCCATAATTTCGCATGCTCGGCGGATTGCGAACACTCAAATTTTGCCACGAGCCGACCGCCGGGTGAACCGCAAGGCAATCACTACTGACCAAGTTTTTACCCCCAGTAGAAGAGGAGAGGATCCCAACTGGGCCCCCTTTTGCAAAACAGAAATATACATTACCCAAGGGTCAAGTGATGTGCAGAGTCTTGGGGCAGTCAGCTTCCAAGTGTTTTTCCGATAATCCAAATCTTTCTCCAGAGATCTCCCTTTCTTTCTTTTTTTCTCTTTCAGTCTTTTTTTTTTCTCTTTTTGGTATCTGGTTTCTTAACCCAAAACTTATCAGATGAACACACCTGCCTAGTTTGGAACTTTCCAATCATTGTTGGATAGGCGTGTGCATTGATAAGGAACGTGACATCATAATACTACCCAGAATGCACTTTTGCTACTGGTGTAGTATTAACTGCTCATATCTAGGTGGCACTGTTGTATAAGCTATAAGCATCATACCATTAAGGGTTAACTCATACATGCCTGATATTTTCAATACTACACACCTCTGACATCTGGAGGCCTTGTCTTAAAGCCGAGGGACAAACTTTGATACATGAATGTATACTTTGAGGAACATATAGACAATTCTCACACTGTGGAATTCATGTCCAGATAACAAATACAATGAAGCCTCTAAATCTGCAGGTGCCATGTATCTTCTAACTGTCTAAATATACTGTATAATTGATTGTTGCAATAACACTAGCTCTTTGAACGGCGCAGTAATATTCCCATGGACTTACTTCGGCCTACATGAAAATCCATACAAAATAGTGAATATAAATCAACATTGCTCTTAAAGGCAATAAATACCCATTATAATTAAAATAAGTAGATATACAGTCAGGTCTATACACCACTACAATTGATTTGAAATAAAACAAACAAGATGTGCTTTAACTGCAGACTGTCAGCTTTAATTTGAGGGTATTTACATCCAAAACAGGTGAACAGGGTAGGAATTACATCAGTTTGCATATGTGCCTCCCACTTGTTAAAGGGTTTCTATCACTTCGTATGACATAATTAGCTGTCAGACACTAGCGATCCGCTAGTGTCTGCTCTGGCCAACCATCCTAATATAACAGCTTTTGGGGCAGCCGTTTTGCTAAAAAAATAACTTTTATAAATATGCTAATGAGCCTCTAGGTGCTATGTGGGCGTCATTAGCACCTAGAGGCTCCGTCTACCTTCATAAACAGCCACCGCCCAGCGCATCCCTCCAGCCCGCCCATCTCCTGCTGAATGCGATCCTCCGTGTGACGCAGCGGACGAATTCTCGTGCATGCGCCGTGCGCGGCTGTATTCGGCGCATGTGTAGTGAATGTCTGATCGCTTCCCTGCTCAGACATCTCCACTGCGCCTGCGCCGATGACGTCATAGTGCTCCAAGGAACAGGCGCAGTGGAGATGTCTGAGCAGGGAAGCGGTCAGACATTCACTGCGCATGCGCCGAATACAGCCGCGCACGGCGCATGCGCGAGAATTCGTCCGCTGCGTCACACGGAGGATCGCATTCCGGAGGACATGGGCGGGCTGGAGGGACGCGCTGGGCGGTGGCTGTTTATGAAGGTAGACGGAGCCTCTAGGTGCTAATGACGCCCACATAGCACCTAGAGGCTCATTAGCATATTTATAACAGTTATTTTTTTAGCAAAACGGCTGCCCCAAAATCTGTTATATTAGGATGGTTGGCCAGAGCAGACACTAGCGGATTGCTAGTGTCTGACAGCTAATTATGTCATATGAAGTGATAGAAACCCTTTAAGGGACCAAAAGTAATGTGACAGAATAATAATCATAAATAAAAACTTTCACTTTTTAATACTTGGTTGCAAATCCTTTGCAGTCAATGACAGCCTGAAGTCTGTAACACATAGACATCACCAGACGCTGGGTTTCATCCTTGGTGATGCTCTGCCAGGCCTCTACTGCAACTGTCTTCAGTTCCTGCTTGTTCTTGGGGCATTTTCCCTTCAGTTTTGTCTTCAGCAAGTGAAATGTATGCTCAATCGGATTCAGATCAAGTGATTGACTTGGCCATTGCATAACATTCCACTTCTTTCATTAAAAAACTCTTTGGTTGCTTTTGCAGTATGCTTTGGGTCATTGTCCATCTGCACTGTGAAGCGCTGTCCAATGAGTTCTGAAGCATTTGGCTGAATATGAGCAGATAATATTGCCCGAAACACTTCAGAATTCATTCTGCTGCTTTTGTCAGCAGTCACATCATCGATAAATACAAGAGAACCAGTTCCATTGGCAGCAATACATGCCCATGCCATGACACTATCATGCTTCACTGATGAGGTTGTATGCTTAGGATAATGAGCAGTTCCTTTCCTTCTCCATACTCTTCTCTTCCCATCACTCTGGTACAAGTTGATCTTGGTCTCATCTGTCCATAGGATGTTGTTCCAGAACTGTGAAGGCTTTTTTAGATGTCATTTGGCAAACTCTAATCTGGCCTTCCTGTTTTTGAGGCTCGCCAAAGGTTTAAATCTTGTGGTGACCCCTCTGTATTCACTCTGGTGAAGTCTTGTCTTGATTGTTGACTTTAACACACATACACCTACCTCCTGGAGAGTGTTCTTGATCTGGCCAACTGTTGTGAAGGGTGTTTTCTTCACCAGAGAAAGAATTCTTCGGTCATCCACCACAGTTGTTTTCCATGGTCTTCCGGGACTTTTGGTGTTGCTGAGCTCACCGGTGCGTTCCTTCTTTTTAAGAATGTTCCAAATAGTGGTTTTGGCCACGCCTACAGTTTTTGCCATTTCTCTGGGATAGGTTTGTTTAGTTTTTTCAGCCTAATGATGGATTGCTTCACTGATAGTGACAGCTCTTTGGATCTCATCTTGAGAGTTGACAGCAATAGATTCCAAATGCAAATAGCACACTTGAAATGAACTCTGGACCTTTTATCTGCTCATTGTAATTGGGATAATGAGAGAATAACACACCCCTGGCCATGGAACAGCTGAGAAGCCAATTGTCCCATTACTTTTGGTCTCTTAACAAGTGGGAGACACATATGCAAACTGTTGTAATTCCTGCACCGTTCACCTGATTTGGATGTAAATACTCTCAAATTAAAGCTGACAGTCTACAGTTAAAGCACATCTTGTTCATTTAATTTCAAATCCATTGTGGTGGTGTTTAGAGCCAAAAAATTTAGAATTGTGTCGATGTCCCAATATTTATGGACCTGACTGTAATTGTTTACACTCATGAAAAGGCACAACAAATCCCCCTTTATTACAAAATAATCCATTGCAATAAGTTGGGTTATGTTGGAGTGTCCAAAAAGGCTTTTCATACTGATCCTTTAGAGACATTAGTTCTTGTTTAAACTGTTCGTTACTCTTACGAAGATTTATTGAATGAGTCAATAACTTTGAGTGTAAGTTGGTGGTCACGATAGTGTCCTCCATAACGAAATATAAGTCCGATAAATGTTGCTTCTGATTTTCCGTCTCTGCATGAATACTCATCAGGTTCCTTTTCAGTGAACCGATCTCAAGTTCCAATGTCTTAATAGAGATGGAATTAACAGCTGATACACCATTGGCAATGACAGTGCCCACTACACCAAAGATTATGGCGGCTGCAGTCGCAGAAATTAACTGCTTTGGTCGTCGACTTGCTGAAAACTGATCTCTGGTCATGGTTTTCCTTGTCTATTCCAGGATCTGTGTAATCCTTTCTTGGGAATAGCCTATGTGTATTTGATACCATATCTTTACCTCTGGAGACAAAATCTCAGAAATGTTGAACTGTCTTTCGACGAAGACACGTGGATCCAAACTGACGTAGATCTTTTGGGATAGAACCCTCTTATTCGTCAAGATGAATCCTGTGGTATCCTGCAGCATGATCCCAGATGAGGGGGCTGGTACAGCGATTGGCTCGGCATGGAACTCCTTCCCCAAGATCAGGATGATGTAGATAACGGCAACAACCCTTGATGCCATCTTGCGCCTGTAATATATTGTATGACAAATATAAGTACATACAATTTCCACTTTTTTTCCCACTCCTGCAAGAAAAGAGTTCATACTACCATACATCTTTGATTTCACATAGTTTCTTTTCTTGAACAGAGCAAGTTCTCGATTCAAAAGTGAGTCAAGAGATAATTAGTTACAGAGGAAAATACATGAGGATAGGTTAATACACTCATATGTTTATACTATACCAATCCTGGGTTTCCGTCTTTAGCTGGAACCTTGATATCTCTTACTCCTCATCATCCGGTAATCCTTCCATTTGGCGACGTTGTGACCTAGGATGACAAACACGTAACTGATTAATATGCACCCATTTCTCTATAAATTCATCCCCCTTAGGAGTTTTGATCTTGTAGACGACAGGTGACAATTTTTCAATGACAACATAGGGTCTCTTCCAGGAAGGCAGGAACTTCCTTTCCTTCACCTGATCCCGGGCGAAGTTATAGAGATAAACCTGATCGGAAATCTGGTACTCCTTTTAAGTAGTCTTCAGATCATAGTAGGTTTTGACGCTTATGGCTGCTTTCTCCAGATTCTTCTGGGCAAATGCAAAAGCATGCTGAAGGTGCTTTTGTGGATTTTCCATGTATTGGTGAGCTGCAAAGTGACACAAGCTGTACCGTACTAGGTGCTAGCGACGCAAAAGGCCACAAAAATGCCCCTCCACATCCTCCCCTAGAGAGGAATGTTAGGGTTAAGTCATCTGTGCAAAGTAGGTCTGATGGAAGTGAGCGGAGCGTGATTGACTGACAGTGATGTGGGAAAGCGTGTGATCCATTCAATACCATGCAGGCATAAGATTGCCCATCAGGGGGATGAGAGTTTCAGACAACCAACATATGCTGAGGTGGTCTCTAGAAAGAAAAATACTCAGTGTTCAGAAAAGGATCAGAGCTCCTCGAGTATCATTAAGTTTCTAAATGTCACTGTGTCCAAATTCTCTAAAAAGGGTTCTCCCAAAATTGCCAATCACTTAAAAAACTGTACATCATGGATTCTTTAAAATTGTATTCTGATGTGGACAGGATCAGATTCATACCATGGACATTTGATGGTAAATATCGCCATTACTTTATTTCATTTAGGGAGAGTGGAATTCAGGATTGGCAGGATGCTTTGCACGAGGTCAAATTAGAATTCGGCCCTTACCGTACTGTGACTGCTGCAAAACGTCATATGTATAAACTCAAATGTAGACCTAATCAAAGTCCCAGGGAATTCCTCCCTATCCTTAAAAATGCCTATGGGTTGGCGTATATATCCCCAAACTGGGAGTCTGAGGCGTTCAAACAACTGTTTTATGATGCAATGCCCATGCAAATTAAGCTTAGCTTGGCTAGAGATCTTGATCTCAAAAGCTCCCTTGGACAGGTTGGTGACGGCTACCACCTCACTGTATAATAAATATCAGTGAATGCCATGCAACAGGTGAGAGGAGATATAAAAAGTCCCCAGAACAAAACGTAGCAGAAGCTAAGGTAAATCCTAGCTTCAAATTGTAAACACAGCCACGTAAGAACCCTCAGTCTACAGGACCTGTCCAACAAACCCAGCGACAACAGGTAGGACCCAAGCAAACAAAACCTCAGAGCCCCAATGGGCCAGAGGGGGATAACTCTGGTGCTGGGAGGTCTAACTACCGTCCCCAATATTACAATATGGGTCCCCAGGGATACAGGCGCTGGAATAACAGGCCCAGACAACAGAAGGAAAATAGGCCTGAATCTCCTACTTCATCTAGAACTCTGTCAACCACTTCTAATAAGGGCACACCACAAGTCCAAACTGTGCCCAAACAAAACAATCGATTGGATCAGTTGGCAGATCAAGTGGCCAAATTTCATGAGATCGTTAGTAAAATGTCCAAGGTGTCTACTGGAAAACAGCCTGAGTCTTTTTTAGGGGCAACTGCAGGTCCCAGCTCAGCCGATAATGCAGGCAGGGCGGGGTCATAGCCCAGGCCGGTGCAAGGCTACCGAGATGGTTGTAAAAGAATCTAATGTGAATTCTAATCCTACTTTGCCTTGCAGCCTTCTTGACCCTAAAATTGAGGCAAAGGAGAAGATGTCTAACATGTTTTCTATATTACAGTCTAATCATGATGATTCCTGCACTAATGTGTTTTCTCCAGTGAGTGATTCTATCATCAGCTTGCGAGCTGCCGTCTGTAAGCTGTGATGTGATCCAGTTTTTCCCAAAGGTGGGGGGCTGCTGCCGCCGCAAGCAGCAGGGTTTCCAAGAATTCACCAGAGGTCGCAACGCTGCAGAAAGGTCAAATCCTTACAAGTGTCAAATAAATGATCACCCTAATTGCTTATGTGATTTATTTCAGGTTGAAGGCCGATATTTTCTTTATTCTTATCTCCAAGATGAACTTATCAGGCCAATCAGGGGAATACTTGACACAGAATCACAAGCTACTATATTGTCATATAGTTATTTCCAACAGGTATTGGAGGTGACAGCAAAGAAGCAGAGATTGAAATCGTTTGATGGCTCTTTGATAAGTGTCGGCGGAGACGCTTTGTAGGTAAGAGGTACATCATGGTTAAAATAAAAAATTGGCAAGAAGATAATTAGACATCCCACACTGATTGTGGACCTTCCCTATGATCGGCTGATCATAGGAATCAACCTCCTGAGAAGATTGAGTTCCATAGTACACTTAATCAATGAAGCCGTCTGGACTCAGGTGAAGGCACCCATTGCCTATGAGTACTCTTGCAATGCACAACCCCAACGTAGTTGTCATGTGATTAAGGAAAGGTTCAACTCTGTTGAAGTTCATTTTAGGAACAATCAAACGCCGGATGTCACGATCCTGAAAAATGGTAAGCCTGAGGAAGCAGACAACGGTGCCGCACATACCATAATCATCCAGATGGACAGAATTTAAAAGGTAACCCTGGATGGGGATACATTAACTATTTCTCTTAAAGGGAGAAGTTACGAAGTCGCAGATCTGACCAGGCATACTCAATCCATGGTACGGATTGAGAAGGTTAATGAAAACGTATTTATTCCCGTACAGGTGAACAATATGGCCAGGGTGAAATACGCCAAGCTGGATCTGAAATCCAAAGCCAGGTACATAAGCCTAAGTCTCTTGAAACAGATCGCTAACTCTAAAATTATTAAAGTTTCCTCTCTACAGGACCAATGGGTTCATGATCTGAATGGAGATTCACAGAGTCATAATGTGATTGCAAGATGTCTATTGTCTATTTCCATATGAGATAAAACCACAGAACATTTATTCATCGTGTTGAATGAACCATGGTACCAGATGTATCAAGGTAATGACCTTCTACACCGATTTGCCGTGCAGACTGATCTGGTCAACAATACTCTATGGTCCAGATTACCTGGAAACCCAGAGGGATTCCAGAATGAAGAGCAAGCCTTAAGATGAGGACAACAGATACCCTATGCCGTGAGTATCATGGTTGCAGATGAGGTTAAAATTCCTGAAGGATGTAAACCATCTGTTCTTCCCATTCAAGTAAAGAAGGGACAAAGACTGAAGAATGCAGATGCTTTGATCTGTTTGTCCAACCGGATGCAGCAACTCGGCCGGAAGGTAAAGCCCACTCCTATGATAAGCATCCATCAGGATCCATTGCATATGGTAATTCATAACAGGGCTCCCCATAGTATATCTCTACAAAAAGACATCATAATTGGTCTGGCTATGGATTCGGAGTATTACACTTTTGGTTTTCAAAATGATGTCATTGGACTAATTCCTGATGAATACTTGACAGAAGAGCAGGTAGTGGAACAACATTTTTACTCAACACCTGAGGGGTTATTCAATATCCACTCTGTTTATCCTTTCAGTCCTGAAGAAGCAACATGCCACATTGAAGAATCATCACTGATTTTCAACCATGAGATCGATGAGAAGGAGTAGGAGTCATGCCAACAAGGAAAGGAGAAGGTACGCAATACTCAAAGCGATTTAACTAGTGAGCTTGAAGAAGCTTACGAGTTAAGTCAACCTGAAATCTTTCCAGAATTTCAGGAATGGGTGGAAGAGCAAATCTCTATAGCTGACGCATGTTCCGAGGACTCTGAGCGTCAACAGCTAAAGGGGCTCTTCACAGAATTCCAGGACATGTTTGCTAAAGATTCTTATGACTGTGGGGAAACTGACCTACACGTTGCAAGAATCCAAACGGATCCCAATGCACCCCCTGAATATGTTAAACAGTACCGACTTCCGCTGTCAGCTTACGAGTCGCTAGTGGAAATCGTCAAAAACCTGGAGAAGCGGGGGATCATCTGTCCAGTGCACAGCTCGTTCAACCATCCTATACTTGGGATTCTCAATGGTCAATTCCGTCTCTGTCCAGACCTAAGGCAGTTAAACAGACGTGTATACATGTCTGGATGGCCCGTGCCGTATATTGACCAGAGTTTGGCGCAAATACAGGGATCCAAAATTTTCACTGCTCTGGATTGTGCGCAAGGATATTGGACAATTAAAGTGGACGAGAGGTATCAATACAAACTGGCCTTTACATTTGGAAAGCAACAATATGCATGGATCCGATTACCTTTCGGGTACATATTGCGGGTCATGAGTTTGCTTTGTTCATGCATAAGGCAAGCTGGTGTGAAACGTTCTTTACAGAAGGCTCAATGGTGTCGTACCAAAGTCAATTGGAAGCCGGAGTATGTCTGGATAACTGCGGCTGTTACTTCCCTATACACTGTCATCCCTCACCATGCAGCCATAGTTTCTTTACGCTGGTTCCTGAATACTTATGCTGATTTCAGCTTAGAATTTCAAGACTACATATGTGATGTTGTCTTTTTTCTACTTAAACACAATGTATTCATGTTTAACCACCGCTTTTTCCTCCAACGCACCTGTGTTTCCATGGGGGCAAAATTCTCGCCCTCCATGGCTAACATCTATATGGCGTGGTGGGAATCTTGTTATCTCTTTTCAGATCACAACATTTGGGCCTCCTCATTACGGTGGTATGGCCGTTATATTGATGACTTGTTGTTCATCTGGTCAGGTGACCAGACTGCCATACCACTGTTTGAGGAGTACCTAAATAACAGCACCTTGAATCGGACATTCACTCTCAACTTCAATTGCACATCTATTGCGTTTCTGGATCTGACCTTGAAGGGCAATGTTACTGATTCCAGCATTGTCACCCGTACTTACCGCAAGGAGACGGCGGGCAATAGCACCTTGTTCGCGTCCTCATGTCATTCATGTTGTGTGCAATATCCCCAGAGGCGAATTCATACGCCGTAAACGGAATTGCTCCAGTGACACGGGTTTCAGGGAGGAGCTCAGCACAAGTCAAATCCAAATCACGGATAGACTTAGTTTTTCCACAGAATAGGGCCAGCAGCCGTCCCAACTTCAACAGTGAGGTCTCAAAGAACAGAGCCCCAGTTTATTCTACGAGCTATAGTGCAGAATTTAATAAGATTCGCCATATAATCAGAAAAAATTTGTCCCCGCTACGTATGGACGAGCAGTGGTCTGATGTTGTCAGTTCAAACATTAAATGCATTGCTCGCCGAGCTCCAACCTTGGGCCAACGTATCAGCCCTAGTCTGTTCATGGATGATTCGCAGACACAGCAAAGTTGGCTACGCTTTAAAGGCAACTATAAGTGCGGACATCGCATCTGCACTTGTTGCAAGCACCTTTCCACTGGCCAAACTGTTGTCTCTGTATCCAATCAAAAAACTTTCACTTTGAAACAATATATCAACTGCAATATCAGCTTTGTGGTATACTGTATCACCTGCATGACATGCCGCCTACAGTATATAGGCTGTACTTCCAACAGCCTTAAAACTAGAATTCGCCGACATATTTCTGACATTCCACATGCGCTGACCCGAAATGTTTCTGTGGTCAGTTCACATTATGCAGCTTGTCATGCAGGCGATACTAGTAGCCTTGTGGCGCAAGGAGTGGAACGGGTTAAATTTCCCAAACGTGGAGGTGATCACAGGAGAGTCCTTTTAAATAGAGAATCATACTGGATCTTTACTATGGGTACTTGTGTGCCAACAGGTCTTAATCGTAGTCACGATTTTATATTGCATTATTGACCGTGGTACACTTTTTTGTTCCCTTTAAAGATTTTCCTCTTTTTCCTTTTTTCTCTAGCATATGTTTTTATGTGTTAAAGGTGGAGCTATGTGTTGATTGTGTCCACCTGACATGTCTGACCTGCCCCTTACTTAAGGCCAGTGTCTTACACCATCATGTTGTCATGAGTAAGGATCTGAATTTGTTGATCTGAAACGCGTAGACCTGATGTACATGTCCGGATTTTAGCACATTTTTCATTAAAGCATTTATATGGTCGCTTTGGAAGCTGGATCTCCTTTTACCTACATTTTCACTATCGCTGAAATCCTGGCAAATTTCCATGCTTCCCTCTAAGACCGGGACCAGGTGAGCCTCGACTACTGCTTTTTCTTGAAAGTCAATTTTCTAGGTCACAACATCACTGCCGATGGAATTAACCCACAGAAGAAGAAAGTGGAAGCAGTGATCAGCACGAAGTTGCCTACAAATCCCAAGGAGTTGAGATCCTTCCTGGGCATGATGAACTATTCACGCAAGTTAATAGATAACTATGCCGAGATTACAAAACCTCTTTTGCAGTTACTGAAGAAATGAGTAAAACGGGAATGGAGTGAGCGTCCCGAGCAAGCTTTGAATGAGCTCAAAGCCAGACTTATCCAGGCCTCTGCCTTGCCTATCCAGAAACAGGCTTCACCGACAAAAGTGTGAGTGCAGTCCTTTTCCAAAAACAGGACAACCTGAACATCATCATCGCCTATGCCAGCAAGTCCTTGTCACTGGTTGAGGTAAAGTTCAATGAGTGTGAAAAAGCATTACTGTCAACTGTGTGGGCTTTGCAGTATTTCAGAATTTTTATCCAGGGCAAAAAGATCATTGTGGAAACTGCACACCAACCCCTGCAATATTTGCAGAGTGATAGAATCAAGAATGGGAATTTATCAAACAGCAGGATAATCGCCTGGACGATGTCCTTAATGGGATGGCCATTGGAAATCAGGTACAAACAAAATAATCAGAATCCAGTTGCTCAAGGATTAGCTGAACTTCATGATTGTTTCTATTCAGGACATAAAGGTGAATCACCACAAAATTATTTCCAGGAAGAACAATCTTCATCTCCATACAAGTCTTATGAAAAATAATACTGCAAATCCTTACCATGTGTATATGTTGACGACTGTTCTTTCCATACTAATATAGGAACTGAACGCACATTGGTTGCAGGTATCGGAGTCGTGTGGAATAACACATTTCCAGACGTGTCCGTCGGATACAAAATTGGTTCCAAAAGCAGCCAGGTCGCGGAGCTCACCGCTGTGTATAAAGCTGTACAAATGGCTATTGATTCTGGTCTTAAAGAGTTTGTTATCACAGATTCTAATTATATTCGCAGTAGCTTCGTGGAGTACTTCCCTGGATGGAAAAGGTCTAATATGGTGAGAAGTAACAATAAGCCTGTCAAGCATGGTAAAATGCTTTGTAAGATCGACGAGATGGTTACCACCCACGGTCTCACCATTTACTGGAAAAGAGTAAGAGGTCACTAAAAATATCCAGGTATGGACAAGGAGGGGAATAATTTGGCAGATTCCCTTGCTAAACAAGCAGCCATTAATGGAGAAGTCTTGGACGTTGATGACCTCATGGGAACTATCCAAGTGGATGCAATGACAAGAAGACAGGCCCAAAAGGAAACCAAAGCCAATGTGGCACAATGGAGCCAAGATTCCTCTAGTGAGGATCTCATCGCGAGTCAAAAGGGGGATCCAGTCATTGGTATGTTTTACAAACACATTGAAGATCCGTAAAATTGTCCCACAAAAATGTGGGAGATACTGGGGGTAAAAAGAAAGCTACATATAGCTTAAATCGGCCAGCCTCTAGTGGTGGGGTAGAACTCTACAACCAAACAATTGTCAACATTCTAAAGAAATTTGTCAATGAATCCGGTAAGGACTGGGATATGAAGGGCCAATGATCACAGGCAGGAAGATGCTGTTACCCCAGCATTTACTCTACTGGACAACAGACCAAAATTTGATAAATCCTTCCACAGCTCACCAATACATGGAGAACCTACGCAAGCACCTTCAGCATGCTTTTGCATTTGCCCAGAAGAATCTGGAGAAAGCAGCCATAAGCGTCAAAACCTACTATGATCTGAAGACTACTTAAAAGGAGTACCAGATTTCCGATCAGGTTTATCTCTATAACTTCGCCCGGGATCAGGTGAAGGAAAGGAAGTTCCTGCCTTCCTGGAAGAGACCCTATGTTGTCATTGAAAAATTGTCACCTGTGGTCTACAAGATCAAAACTCCTAAGGGGGGGTGAATTTATAGAGAAATGGGTGCATATTAATCAATTACGTGTTTGTCCTCATAGGTCACAACTTCGCCAAATGGAAGGATTACCGGATGTTAAGTAGTAAAGAGATATGAAGGTTCCAGCTAAAGACGGAAACCCAGGATTTGTATAGTATAAACATAAGAGTGTATTAACCTATCCTCATGTATTTTCCTCTGTAACTAATTATCTCTTGACTCACTTTTGAATCGAAAACTTGCTCTGTTCAAGAAAAAAAACTATGCCAAATCAAAGATGTATGGTAGTATCTAGAACTCTTTTCTTGCAGGAGTGAAAAAATAAAAGTAGAAAATGTATGTACTTATATTTGTCATACAATATATTACAGGCGAAAGATGGCATCAAGGGTTGTTCCGTTATCTTCATCGTCCTGATCTTGGGGAAGGAGTTCCACGCCGAGCAGATCGCTGTATCAGGCCCCTCATCTGAGATCATGCTGCAGGATACCGTGGGATTCATCTTGACGAATAAGAGGGTTCTATCCCACAAGATCTACGTCAGTTTGGATCCACGTTTCTTCGTCGAAAGACAGTTTAACGTTTCTGAGATTTTGTCTCCGGAGATAAAGATGTGGTATCAAATGCACATCGGCTATTCTCAAGAAAGGATCACACAGATCCTGGAACAGACAAGGAAAACTATGACCAGAGAACAGTTTTCAACAAATCGACGACCAAAGCGGTTCATTTCTGCGGTTGCAGCTGCCATAATCTTTGGCGTAGTGGGCACTGTCATTGCCACTGGTGTATCAGCTGTTAATTCCATCTCTATTAAGACATTGGAACTTGAGATCGGTTCACTGAAAAGGAACCTGATGAGTATTCATGCAGAGATGGAAAGTCAGAAGCAACATTTATCGAACTTATATTCCGTTGTGGAGGACACTATCGTCACCACCAACTTACACTCAAAGTTATTGACTCATTCAATAAATCTTCATGAGAGTAACAGTTTAAACAAGAACTAATGTCTTTGAAGGATGTGTATGAAAAGCCTTTTTGGACATTCCAACATAACCCAACTTATTGCAATGGATTATATTGTAATAAAAAGGGGATTTGTTGTGCCTTTTCATAAGTGTAAACAGTTATATCTACTTATTTTAATTATAATGGGTATTCATTGCCTTTAAGAGCAATGTTGATTTATATTCACTATTTTGTATGGATTTTCATGTAGGCCGAAGTAAGTCCATGGGAAGATTACTGCGCCGTTCAAAGAGCTAATGTTATTGTAACAATCTATTATATATTTAGACAGTTAGAAGATACATGGCACCTGCAGATTTAGAGGCTTTATTGTATTTGTTATCTGGACATGAATTCCACAGTGTGAGAATTGTCTAGATGTTCCTCAAAGTATACATTCATGTATCAAAGTTTGTCCCTCGGCTCTAAGACAAGGCCTCCAGATGTCAGAGGTGTGTAGTATTAAAAATATCAGGCATGTATGAGTTAACCCTTAATGGTATGATGCTTATAGCTTATACAACAGTGCCACCTAGATATGAGCAGTTAATACTACACCAGTAGCAAAAGTGCATTCTGGGTAGTATTATGACGTCACATTCCTTATCAATGCTCACGCCTCTCTAAAGAAAGATTTGGATTATCAGAAAAACTGACTGCGCCAAGACTCTGCACATCACTTGACCCTTGGGTAATGTATATTTTAGTTTTATGTAGTATTGATCTAAATTAATTGTTTGATACTTAGCCAGATACCCACTCATTTGCGGACGTGTAACCTTAATTGCTACATCAATATTTTTGCTTGATTTCAGTTACGATGCATATAACTGAATAAAGGGGATAATATTGGAGAAACTCTCTGTTGGGAATCTTTATATTCCCTAGTTTGATATCAAGCTAATAATTTATAAGTTTTGTTGCAATACTACCATTATCTGAGATTGGTCATCAGTTTGGGCAGTGCAAGGACTCGTATCTGCCATTTTCTTGATTGAGTTTTTGTGCATAATCCATTGATTTTATATCTCTCACAATTTTAAAGCCGTATGACATAATATTTTTGTGTTGGTTGAGTAGTGTTTTGTTGGCACCATATAGTGGTGAATTCTGGGTACTGCATATCATTGTATATTATTGAAATTTACGTTGATTAATTTTTGATTGTATTTTAAACTATTGTACAGTCCTGATCAAAAGTTTAAGACCACTTGAAAAAATGGCAAAAAATCATATTTGGCATGGCTGGATCTTAAGGTTCCAAGTAGAGCTTCAACATGCAACAAGAAATGGGAGTGAGACAAAACATTTTTTGAGCATTCAATTTAATGAAAACAACGAATAAACTGAAACAGGCTGTTTTTCAGCTGATCAAAAGTTTAGGACTACACCTCCAAAAAAAAAATATATAAACCCCCCCAAAACATAAATCCAACTTCCAAACATGAACTCAGTAATGAGTAGCTCCGCTGTTATTGTTTATCACTTCCAAAATTCGTTTCGGCATGCTTGATGCAAGCGTTTCCATGAGGTGAGTGGGAACATTTCTCCAAGTGGTGAAGACAGCCGCACGAAGGCCATCTACTGTCTGGAACTGTTGTCCATTTTTGTAAACTTCCCTTGCCATCCATCCCCAAAGGTTCTCAATTGAATTTAGATCAGGGGAACACGCAGGATGGGCCAAAAGAGTGATGTTATTCTGCTGGAAGAAGTCCCTTGTCCTGCGGGCATTGTGTACTGTAGCGTTGTCCTGTTGAAAAACCCAGTCGTTACCACACAGACGAGGGCCCTCAGTCATGAGGAATGCTCTCTGCAACATCTAGACATAGCCAGCGGCTGTTTGACGCCCCTGCACTTCCTGAAGCTCCATTGTTTCACTGAAGGAAAAAGCACCCCAGACCATTATGGCGCCCCCTCCACTGTGGCGTGTAGAAAACATCTCAGGTGGGATCTGCTTGTCATGCCAGTAACGTTGGAAACCATCCGGACCATCAAGGTTAAATTTGTTATCAGACAATAAAACTTTCTTCCACCTTTGAATGTCCCATGTTTGGTGCTCTCTTGCAAAGTCCAAACGAGCAGTTCTGTGGCGTTCAAGGAGACGAGGTCTTTGAAGACATTTTTTGTTTTTGAAACCCTTCAGTCTCAGATGCCGTCTGATGGTTATGGGGCTGCAGTCAGCATCAGTAAGGGCCTTAATTTGGGTCGAGGATCGTCCAGTGTCTTGACGGACAGCCAATTAGATCCTCCGGCTCAGTGCTGATGAAATTTTTTTGGGTCTTCCACTTGACTTTTTTGTTCCATAACCCTCAGGATCATTTAAGAAATTCCAAATGACTGTCTTACTGCGTCCCACCTCAGCAGCGATGGCGCGCTGTGAGAGACCCTGCTTATGCAGTTCAACAACCCGACCACGTTCAAAAAGGGAGAGTTTTTTTGCCTTTGCCATCACAATGTGTGACTACCTGACAGAAAATGACAATGAATCCACATCTTTGCCCAGATTTGGCCTTTTAAAGGCATGTGGTCCTAAAATTTGGATCAGCTGAAAAACAGCCTGTTTTAGTTTATTCGTTGTTTGCATTAAATTGAATGCTCAAAAAATGTTTTGTCTCCCTCTCATTTCTTCTTGTTCTATGTTGAAGCTGTACTTAGAACCTTGTTAAGATCCAGCCATGCTAAATATGATTTTTTGCCATTTTTCAAGTGGTCTTAAACTTTTGATCAGGACTGTATAATAAACCATTTATCTTTTTGCATAGATGCTTATACCCTGTTTTACTGATTGCACAAAATAATTAGGTTCTCGATCAAACTCTTGGAGGTGTATACAGTACCGACCAAAAGTTTGGACACACCTTCTCATTCAAAGAGTTTTCTTTATTTTCATAACTATGAAAATTGTAGATTCACACTGAAGGCATCAAAACTATGAATTAACACATGTGGAATTATATACATAACAAACAAGTGTGAAACAACTGAAAATATGTCATATTCTAGGTTCTTTAAAGTAGCCACCTTTTGCTTTGATTACTGCTTTGCACACTCTTGGCATTCTCTTGATTAGCTTCAAGAGGTAGTCCCCTGAAATGGTTTTCACTTCACAGGTGTGCCCTGTCAGGTTTAATAAGTGGGATTTCTTGCCTTATAAATGGGGTTGGGACCATCAGTTGCGTTGAGGAGAAGTCAGATGGATACACAGCTGATAGTCCTACTGAATAGACTGTTAGAATTGGTATTATGGCAAGAAAAAAGCAGCTAAGTAAAGAAAAACGAGTGGCCATCATTACTTTAAGAAATTAAGGTCAGTCAGTCAGCCGAAAAATTGGGAAAACTTTGAAAGTAAGGGCTATTTGACCATGAAGGAGAGTGATGGGGTGCTGCGCCAGATGACCTGGCCTCCACAGTCACCGGCCCTGAACCCAATCGAGATGGTTTGGGGTGAGCTGGACCGCAGAGTGAAGGCAAAAGGGCCAACAAGTGCTAAGCATCTCTGGGAACTCCTTCAAGACCGTTGGAAGACCATTTCAGGGGACTACCTCTTGAAGCTCATCAAGAGAATGCCAAGAGTGTGCAAAGCAGTAATCAAAGCAAAAGGTGGCTACTTTGAAGAACCTAGAATATGACATATTTTCAGTTGTTTCACACTTGTTTGTTATGTATATAATTCCACATGTGTTAATTCATAGTTTTGATGCCTTCATATGAAAATAAAGAAAACTCTTTGAATGAGAAGGGGTGTCCAAACTTTTGGTCTGTACTGTATATGTCCACCTTGCGGATCAATATCATTTGCATAATTTTTCTTTTGATCCGTTAATTATCATTTAATATATATGAAGCATTTGCTTTATATACACGACAAGACACACTGTGGCAGTATGCAGTGGAGATGGAGGCAGGAATTCCCTCCGAGTCACTTGCACAAATGGCCCGATGCATGCTGACTTGCTTGTTTAGTGACAGCCAAATTGTCACCATTCGGCAGAGGGATGACTTCTGTCTCTCCACCTTGTTACACCCTCACTACCGGTCCAAAATGGGGGCCTTTTGTTACACCCGATGAGAGAGAGGACAAACTGAACTACTATAGAGACACCCTATGTAGTCAGTTGGCCGCTGTCTATCTGTGCCATTGTCCATCCTCTCGCAGGTCTGACCGGGGGGCCCCTCTGCGCATACGTTCCACTGCCATGGCTGCTAGGGAGGGGTGGGGTGGCAGGAGCAGTACCTGCTCCATCAGCAGCAGCCTGAGTCTAGAGTCGCTGATAAGAAGCTTTCTTCACCCGCCTAGTGAATAAACTACTCACCAGCAGCTAGACAGAGCAGAACCTGAACCAGCAGGTGGTGGCATACTTGGAGTGCACCCTGCCAGCCACCATTGAAGATCCGCTGGACTACTGGGCAGCCACACTGGATTTGTGGCTGCAACTGTCCACCCAAAATGTGGAGAGACTGACCTTTGTCAAGATGAATCAGGCGTGGATCAGCCAGGATTCCCACCCACCAATGCCTGATGCATCAGACTAGATCATCCATGGTGCCACACCAACACTTTGACAAAATAGACCGTTTTTTTCTGGCTACCTGCCTCAGCTACTATTCTGATGCTGCCACCCGCCTGATGCCACACATCTAATGCCAAGTGCTCCTACTTTCACCCCCCATCTTCAGCTGGTACTGGTATTGCCACCCACCTCCCTACTCTGTCACCGGGTCACTCTGTGGTCTCCTGATGCTGCTGCCACCTCCACACTATGTCACCTTGCCACTCTGTGGTCTCCTGATGTTGCTGCTACCTCAACACTGTGTCACCTTGCCACTGTGTGGCCTCCTGATGCTGCTGCTGCCACCTCCACTCTAGGTCATTGTGCCACTCTGTGGCCTCCTAATGCTGCCCCCACCTCCACACTGTCATTGTGCCACTCTGTGGCCTCCTGATGCTCCTGCCACCTTCACACTATGTCACCTTGCCACTTGCTATTACACATCACCACTATGTCATAGGGCCAACCTGTGGACTTCTCATGCTGTTCCCACCCTCCCCACTTCATGACTGGGTCACTATTTTGACTTTCGGCCCGGATGACATCATCATTTATTTGACCCTTCTGATCTGTCAGAAGGAAGGAAAAATTAGACACACAACGGATCCTGTCTGTGTAGCAGCTTTAAGGCCTGTATGGTCTCAGAATTGGCTTGTGATTTGGTAGCCAAAAGCAGGACTAGGTACAAAACACAGAAGACATGCAAATATTCCATTCACGTGTCATCTCTGTTTTGGATCCACTCCTGTTTTTTTGGGCATTAGCAATACTGATGCATTACTGACCAAATGCGGCCCGAGTGAAGGCAGATGCTTAACAGACAGGATCCATTTTTTGGGGGTTATTGTTCTGATGGATCAGAGGAAGTGCAAAATAATCAGTGACGTCAATACAAACTTACTGCTGACACCCTCTCCACTCTGTCGGGGGGGGGGTGCTACTTGTTTAAGAGTTTAATTCTGTAGACATCTATGTGGAATCAGCTGATGATGGTGTAAAAGGAGTGCGCTTCTTCTTGGCGCTAACATCGGCCTGTAAGGCTGAGTTCATGCTTGAGTTATTTGGTCAGTTTTGGCCCCGTGACTGCCTAAATAAGTGAAGTGTGCAGTGATTCTAAGTGCGACGCCTGTCATCTGCATGTCATACTGACTCCCTATACTTGTTACTGCAAGGCACGGTGTTCTACACCACTATAAAGGCTCTCTGCAGCCAGTAAATAGCAGTTTTTAAACTAAATTCGCAGCAAAAACAATTCGGATCGAACCAAGTTTTTTCATACAGTTTGGCGAACCGGCCGAATCGAATTTTTTAAAAATTCGCTCATCTCTAATTATAAACAAAGAGTGTGCACTATAAAAGGTGAGGGGACCTATTAACAAAGAGGTAGCACTATTAACAGTGTAGGGAACAATTAACAATGAAGGGGCAAAGTAACATAACATTCTAACCTAGAAGGAAGCACTATAAATCTATGAGAGGGCACGGTTACATATTAGGCAGCACGCAGATGGCCATTTTTATTGTATGGGGGCACAGCCCCTCTGTTACTGTTCTGGGGGCAAAAAGAGGTAATAATAATAATACCCCTTTTTCTGCCTCAAAATAGTAATAGCAGCCACATTTGAGGTATCGTAATTTCTAGCCTCTGTGCAACACTGCAGGTATAGTAATATGGTCAAATAGAGCAATACAAAGAAATGGGGGTAGCAGGATGAGGATTTTGTATAGCCTGAAAAACGATAGGGCGAATTCTGGAAAAGCTAAGAGCCAAACTTGTTGCAATAGATTGTAAACTCTGCAGAGAAGAGTTGTGGCTGGAAGAAGTTGTCATGGAGGCCTAGGACGAATGGAAATGACAGGAAAAGTGAACTATTACAATCAGCGATATCAACTGTGAGTCATAATTTTCATTGTACTGTTATAACTTATACACTCTGCAGAGTGCCTGTGCGGAATTAGTATGTACCAATGTTTGGTCATTGTATGGTGATAATACCAACCTTTGTGTAGTGTTTTTTATTCAGTAATAGTATGGTGGCATTAATCAGTCTATGTGGTGGTAAAGGTATTAGATTAGTGAAGTTCTTAAAAATTCGATTTGGCTGCTTGGCCGAATTTTCCAAATAAAATTTGCTTTGTGACAAATTACTTCAACATGAAGTGCATTTCTATTTAAGTAGCGGGTGCAATGACAGGAACGGCAATTGCGCAGCCCCCTTCATTGAACCGCTCAGATGCTGCGTTCATCGCTGATTGCGGCATCTGAGATAAATATTAAGGCCTTTTAGAGGTTGATCAGTTAAAAAAAATTAAATTGTATTTACCTCATCCATTTTAGTGCAAAGAGGCTGCCGTGGCCATCTTGCTTGAAGATCCAGCGCGAAACCTCGCACAGTGCATGATGAAATCATCACGCTGGCCACCATGGTGATGTCATACGCACAAGATTTGGACAACCCCATTAATGACAAAGCTATTATTTTTCATTTTTTTCATTGACCCATTCTAAGAACCATCATTTTTGAGCCTTGTTTGACAGTCATAGTACAATACTGCTTAAAGTTCATAGAGTAAAGTTGTTAAATGATACATTAATTGCATGGATCATTCTGATTGACACATTCAAATGCTCCAAATCCTGCGTGCGGGACTTATAAATAACAATTCTTGTTAACATTCACTTTTTCATGTCATCCAGAAGCAATGAAGAACTATGCATTTTACGGGCATTACAGATTTTTCAGATTTAATTCAAACTCCATTTGCCAATTTAAGTGAAAAGTTAAAAAAAAGGTACACCCTATGTCCATTTCAGTTTCAGCATGTTGGCACCATATATTCTAACCTGGGAGAGAATGGCACTTTATTTTCTCCTTAAGCAAGAGCAGTATCTGCTGGCTTTGTTTCCTCTCTCAGGGCACTGACATGATTAATCGTCAGCTTTTGATCTAATTTTGGAACATGAAAACCCGCACATTTGTCTTGAAGATGAACGATGTGTCTTCTTCTGCAGATGGAAATTTCAAGCAATGAAAAAGATTAAAGTGAAATTCCACTCCTTAGACGTAATCATGAGTTGTATATTATTCTGTCGTTCTAACCAGATGGCAACCCTGATCCTACATCCCCATTCTTATATTAATGAATACTAGACTGTTATATTTGACTTAGTTAAGTGAAATGTCTATCAGCTGTTAATGGACTGCCAGACACTATAACACATGTTGTGCTTCTATGAGGTCTTGCTGCATTTTTCATGTTTTAGACTAATGGGGAGCATTGTAATGCCCCACTGCTCTCTATCATTGTCACTGTGTGATAAATATTTTCATGTGTAAAAGGGAAAAAGCAAAAGTAAAAAAAAAAAAAAAAAAAAAAAAATTCTATGTCCAGAGTTAATTTCCTCATGTTGATCGCAATCATAAGTCTCAAAGTGAATGAGTCTCCCTGAAGCTATCTGTACTAGGACTCAAAAGCAGGGTGATTAACGTGCCAGTCAAAGTGGTCTGAACATGGGCATCCCTGCAAAAAACCTAATTATGGGCCAGGAGGTGATGTATGGGCAAGGTTTATTCAAGCCTCATCTCCTTGTGGAAGACACAGTGGCATATTCTTTGTAGAAACAGTGCATATCTATATATATATTATTCAAGCACATAGGCATACAGTCTGCCTTTACACACATTTGTAAAACAATAGGTCGTTCTAAAGAGCTCACTGAATTCAAATATGGTACTGTAATAGGATGCCACAACTGCAACAAGTCTGTTTGTGACTTTTTTTTCCCTCCTAGATGTTCCACAATCAACTGTGCGTGGTGTCATTGCAAAGTGGAAGAGTTTAACAACCACAGTAACTCATACCATGTAAAGTTACAGAGCTGTGTCGCTGAAGTGCATAGGGCATAAAAGTCACCAATGCTCTGCTGACTCCATAACTGCAGAGATCCAAACCTCCCCTGGCATTAAAATCTGCACAAACAATGTGCTCCGGGTAAGCCAAAGCAACAGTCATAAAGGTATAATTGGGTAAGTTTGGTGTGAAAAAGCTTGACTGGCCTCAACCGCATCGAGCACCTTTGGGATGAACCAGAACAGAGACAGCGAGCCAGGTCCTCTTGTTCAGCATCAGTGTCTGGCCTCACAAATGCTCTACTGGATGAATGGGCAAACATTTCCACAGATGCACTCCAAAATCTTGTAGAAATCCATCCCAGAAGGGTGTAAGCTGCCATAGTTGCAAAAGTGGAACCAACTCCATATTACATTTGCTGTCCAGGCTTTTTTTTTAAGACAGTGGGGGCAGTGTTGCTTTGACACCCCTGTCCACTGGAGGCTAACATAGCTGGGTAGTTCTGGCACTGACTTCACTAGACTCAAGCAGCTGATCAGCGGGGGTCTGACAGGATAGGCAATCACTTGCTAATGCCCAGACAAACCCTTTAAGAATTATGTAGACATAATTATAGGGGAGTTGCAGAGATAGTAGTCATACCCAGGCCCTGATGCCCGAGGTACCATTTTGCAACAAAAGAAGACACCAGTATTATAAATACTACATATGTGGCAGGGGGCATTATAACTGATATTACAATTGGGCAAATGATTCACAAGTTACCCCTTGAATACATTTTATAGCACAAAACAAAAGAAAGCAGTAACAGCAGAGAGGTGGGGGTGCCAATACCATTCTCATATTGAACACCTATCCTTAAGAACTTCATCAATATAAGTCCCAGATAACCTAAAGTGTAAGGCTACTTTCACACTGGCGTTTTGGTTACCGTTTGTGAGATCCATTCAGGGATCTCTCAAGTGGTCCAAAACGGATCAGTTTTGCCCTTAATACATTCTGAATGGATAAGGATCCGCTCAGAATGCATCAGTTTGGCTCAGTTTGGCTCCATTCCGCTTTAGCGGCGGACACCAAAACGCTGCTTGCGTCTGCCGAAATGGATTCGTCCTGACACACAATGTAAGTCAATGGGGACCGATGCGTTTTTACTGACACAATATTGCACAATAGAAAACGGATCCGTCCCCATAGACTTTCAATGGTGTTCAAGACGGATCAATTTTGGCTATGGTAAAGATCATACTAAAGGATCCGTTCTGAACGGATGCATGCGGTTGTATTATCTGAACGGATGCGGTTGTGCAGATCCATTATGGATATGCTCCAAACGCGAGTGTGAAAGTACCCTGTTATATCAGTTTATTGTTAATATTGTGTATGGACAAGGATGTTAAATATCTTTGTAATATACCATATTTCTCGCCCCTATAAGACGCACCGGCCCATAAGACGCACCCTGGTTTTAGAGAAGGACAATAAGAAAAAAAAAAATTTTCATTAGACATCAGGTCAGACCAGCAATCAGACTCCCAATGTTAATCAATCCTCAGCTGACAGCCCCAATCAGAACCCCAATGTTAATTAGACCCCAATAAGATCTCAGATCAGACCCCCAAACAGACCTCAGCTCAGACCCTAATGTGAATGACCCCTAATCAGACCTCAGATAAGAGCCTCATGCCTCTCATAAGCCCCCATATGCCTCCCATCAGTCCCCACGCCTCTCATTAGCCTCCATATGCCTCTCATCATCCCCCATGCCTCTCATCAGCCCCCCAGCAGCCTTTTATTAGCCTCTCATTAACCCCCATATACCTATCATCAGCCCCATTGCCTCTCATTAGCCCCCATTGCCTCTCATCAGCCCCCAGCAACCTTCCTTTCATCAGCCCCTCATCAGCCCCCATTGCCTCATATCAGCCCCCAGCAGCCCCCATTGCCTCAGATCAGCCCCCATGCTTTATGCTTGATAAAATAAAACAAAACACTTACCTCTCCTGCTCCGGACACCACTGCTACTCACTGCCAGCGCGATATTCTTCCTCCTGCTGTTGGCTGTGCGGTGAACCGGCGCACACAGCGTGAGGTCACAGAGCGCCCTCACGCTGTGCACAGCAGCAGCACAGATGACAGCCGAGGACCAGAAAGCGGTGAGTACAAAGCCTTCACCGCTTCTCGTTCCTCCAGTACTAATGAGCACTTCCATAATTGAAGTATTTCCCCCACACACACACTTTTTGGGGAAAAAAAGCATATTATGGGACAAAAAAATACGGTACTTAGTTAGGTAAAGATGCATCTTTGTACCAGAAAAGCAGGTGTAAAGACGTCTTCTTAGCAGAGCTCTGTTAAGGAAAGTCTGTCTTCAGTTCTACTGAGCACTAAAGACGCCTTTCAGAATGGCAGGGTGATGGGCAGTGATAATTACGGCACATGTACATAGTCAGGGACTGGGGTAGTGACAAGAGGCAGGCTGGATGCCTCTGTAAGTCATACACAGGTGTCTTCAGTGCTTAGTATAAAGCCTAAGGCTGAAGGCAGACTGTCTTTAGCAACGCTCAGTCAGAGCTTTGCTAAGAAGACTCTTTACAACCTGTTTTCTAGTGCAAAGAAAAATCTTTCCCTAATAAAGTATATTACAAAAATGTTTAAGATCCCTGTCCCTACACTATATTAAGAATAAACTGAAATGACAGCCATGCTTTAAAGGGGTTATTCGACTCTGAAAAGGTCATCAGCATCTCATCAGTGGGCGTCTGACACCCAGGATACCCCTTTGGCTGCGGCACTCGTTGAAGTACCCTGGCCTCTTCTATGGGCCTGTGACATGTACATCAGTCCCATGGGCATTCTGTAGCTTGGTCCCATTAAAATGAATAGGAATCAACTGTAATTGTGAAAACAGTCACAGCACAATGTACAGTGTAGTGCCTATATACAATGAAGTGGCCGCAGTGCTCGCTTGAGTGCCAGAGCCCTTTAAAAACATTTGACTGGTGGGGGTACCAGGAGTCAGACACCCACTGATTTGATACTGATTACTGATTTAGGCATTGAAAAACATCTTTAAATGTACCTCCAGAGTTGCTCTCATCTGCATCTTCCTCTAAAAGTGTAATTGTGATAGTGAGAGAGGCAGCATTTCATACAATTGCAGAGGAAACCATACAACAGTGGAAACCTCTTCTGCGTTCTACAGTTCAACAGTACCACCCAATCTACATCTGCAATTATCATATTTTTATATTTATCATATGGGAGACAGTCGAACAACACTGGAAGTATACTTTAACCCCTTAAGGACACGGCCATATTTCACCTTAAGGACCAACCCATTTTTTGCAAATCTGACCAGTGTCACTTTATGTGTGAATAACTTTAAAACGCTTTTACTTATCCAGGCCATTCTAAGATTGCTTTCTAATCACATATTGTATTTCATGACAGTGGTAAAATGGAGTAAAAAAAAAAACATTTTTATTTATAAAAAAATACCAAATTTACCCAAAATTTTGAAAAATTAGCAAATTTGCTACTTTTAATTTTTCTACTTTCATAATAGATAGTAATACCTCCAAAAATAGTTATTATTTTACATTCCCCATATGTCTACTTCATGTTTGGAGGACAGAAGTTCTGATCAGGTGCAAATCACTGGTACAGCAGGTCTTGTAGATAGATCCTCTATGATCAATCTACAAGACCTGCTGTACCAGTGATTTGCGCCTGATCAGAACTTCCTCCTACAAGCATCCTTTGGGGGATTGGGCATCCGATCCCAAAGACATTCCTTCTGCGGCTGCATTCCTGGATTTCAAAGGTCTATATCCTTACACGTTTTAAATAAATAGAGTTGTGCCTATTCTGAGCACAACTAAAAAAGGTAAGCGCCTTTATTCTTAAATTAATTTATTTGTGTTGAACGTACTATCCTATTGTGCGCCCCCATCCCTCTTGTTTTTCTCTATTCCCCTCGTTACCGAGTGGAATTCAGATTTGCCCATGGTTTTTCAAACTACTTCATGTTTGGATCATTTTGGGAATGCCATTTTATTTTCTGGGGACGTTACAAGGCGTAGAAGTTTAGAAGCAAATCTTGAAATTTTTCAGGACCACTTTTTCAGGACCAGTTCAGGTCTGAAGTCACTTTGAGAGGCTTACATAATAGAAACTGAAGGGATATATGTGACTCCATTTTGTCTGTTCTAAAAATATTTATTGTGATAGCATCTTGTTCATGCACTGTTTCAAGTTCCCCCACTGGAATTTGAGTTTCTTTCCCTGTCATTGGACAGTTTCTTGAAGTTCCAAAATTCTAGTGAAGACCGTCACGCTTTACAAGGTCATTCCGGCTTAATGTTTACTGGCCTATATGTGTCTACATATGATTGGTTAATGCTGTTACTATGTAAATTATACTCTCTGCCTTATAAAAGGCTGAACTGAAGGACAATAAAATTAGAGTGAATTTGAACAGACCCGTGTTTTGTGTTGTATCTGACAAGTTCATTCTCCTGGTGCCAGATAGGACTTAAACCAAGCTGACCACTGAAGTCAGGTACCAGGGGTATCTAGCAAGGGTCCAATTTCCTTACAGATTTGGGGACTCGTGTCCGGGATCGAGAGGGTCATCCTCGGGTCCGGTGAGAAAGACATCAATTTTGTCCTCCATCTGATCCGAGGGCACTGGCCACGTCTCGACCCAAGTAAGTTGAATCATCTACTTAAGACTTCGAGAGGTCACTGTGTCAAGGACACAGGAGATAAGGCTCAGGGAGCCAAATGTGATTAAAAGGGGACTCCGGGAGTCCACATCACCACAGATAGATAAAAGTGCACTTAAAACGAAAAAATACTGTTCAGGGAACAGAAGGTTACAAGCTTGGATTAAATCTTATATATGTATATATAGTATAAGTGTCTTAGAAGTGATAAGATTATCTGTCTGTGTGAGATATTGACCGGGTGGTAAGTGTACGGACTGAAGTTCACTATTTGCATAGAGTTATAAGGACATTGTATTGTTGTTTTACTGTGTTGCGGAGGTCTGCAAGACGCCACCCCCCCCCCCCCCCCCGGCTAAGAGCAATCCGTTGACCCGGGGATAGGTGAACGCAAGTGGCGGACCAAAACAACAAATTATATGTTTGATGAAACTCTCTGATATTTTGTGATCAGACCTGAGTCCTTCGTCTAAGTTGACAGGATTTGTCGGAGCCTTCACGGTTCAGTACAGCCAGTCCTAGAGAAGTGGCATCATTAAAATATCAGACGGAATGGGGGCACAAGGGTCAAAAATAGATTACCCCAAACCTGAGACGAGAGAAACATGTAAAGTTTATGTTGCATGGTGTAGTCCCACAAATTACTTCCTAGTTAACCCATGGGTAGACAATTTGGCAGGATGTGATATTAATGGAGAATTGAAAGTTAAAATGTGAAAAAGAATGTTACAGAGAAAGTGTGGCCCGGCTGGCAACAGGGATGAAAATCTGTAAGAATCTGTGAAGTCAGAGCTTACAGACTGTGGACATCAGAACTCCTATGATGTTGAGGGGGGTTCTAATGAGTGAGAAAACAGAGCAGTGTCAGGAAGTTAATTGATGGCACTAGCAAGAAAGAAAGTGCCCTAGTGTCTGCAGTCAGAAATGTGTTAAATGTGTTAAATGTTCAGAAATGAACTGGTTAAGTTTTGTTACCCTAATGATATGTGTGTGTTTAAATAGGGAAGATCCGTAGCCCTAGCATTAGAGATTAGAGCAGTAAAAGATGGTCAGTTAATGGATAAGTATTGTACCTAGTGTGAGCCACAGAGATTCACTTTCCCTGCATTAACAGAGAAACATTCCTAAGATAAGAGAAGCAAGCAAAGAAAAGGGGGGAGGGAATCATGCAGAGTAAGTGATGTTATATGTGTAATATCATTATAGAAGACAAAGAATTGTTTAATTATTTTCTTTCTTTCCCAAGCAGTGTAATGTGGGAATTCAGCTTTTAACAAAAAATATTATATATGTGCAACACTAACTAAGACCACATGGCATATAAGATGATTTGGGTTTAACAAAATTACTGTATGATTATAACATGTATATTGTCTTCTTATAAGAGTTGATTAATCACAGAGTGAAGACCAGAAGACATTGGAAAACACAGCACAACAGCGATATAGACCATAAGCAATTCTGGGTGTGGAGTGGCTATCTGTTTCCTGGAAAGCTGTGTTTGTCTGTGCTGCAAGTTTTGGGATGAAAAAGAAAACTGTGTGGCTGGGTTGGAAGACATAAATGATTCAGTGGAATGTGCATGGGTGTGGCTTTGAGTTGTAGTTGAGTTGAAAATGACTGATGGATGTTTTTAGCCGAGCTGTGTATGCAATTCATTTTTTATGTATAAGGGCGTGGTTATGAGCTGTTTGTGAAAAGGAGTACATGAAAATGTGAATGTGTATGGAGTACGATATTTGTTTTCATATAATATGCGCATTGAGAATTTAATTTTATTTTTCTTGGAAGATTTTTGTTTTTTATTGGTACCAACAGTGTTGATTGAGCTGTACATTTTTTTTAAATTGAAGTCAATGAAAAGTTTCTTATGGGCCCTTTGTGTGTTCATGTCTGTATTGTCAGATCTGTTTGTTTCAATGTTTGAAGTTACGTGTTACATGTTAAGTGTTGTGCTAAACATCAGAGCTCTGTTCTCACGGACGGCTGGGACACTACTGACGGACAGTAGGAGGACCACAGCGTCCGACTAAAAAGGGGGGAATTAGATGACTGACAGTGGGAGGAAGGAGAGTAGGTTTTATGGTGGATAGCGGTGCAACCTCAAGTGTGTTAAGTAAGGATTTGCACAAAGGACCGTTGAGAAAATCTGAGCCCTCTATGGGAATTAATGGGGTATTGACAAGAACATACAGAACGGATTCCTTACCAGTAGAAACCATTGATAGGGAATAAATTACAGATCATGCTTTTAGCATCATACCTGAATGTCCTGTGAGCCTTCTGGGAAGAGACTTGTTCATCAAGTTAGAGTTGCAAATTACTGTCGAAAACAATGGCATCAGTGTACACTGTGATGCTCTGCCCATAGTAACCCCTGTGCCTCTAATCTTTACAAGCTTACAATATCACTCAGAATTGGGGGATATAGACCCAGAAGGGGACAATGACACAGGATTCATTGACTGCACACCATACAAAGCAAACATCAAAGAAGGCAGTACACCCATATATCAGAAACAATACCCGCTGTCAAAAGAGAAACTCGACGGACTTAGGCCAATGATAAAAGAATTCCTACAAAAGGGAATCCTGGAAGAGGTGATTTCACCCTACAGCACACCCATAAATCCAGTAACAAAGGTAGATGGTACTACCCGCTTTGTACAGGATTTAAGGGCAATAAACAATATCATTGTGCCTATTGCTCCAATTGCCCCAGATGTCAACACACTTCTTTCTGCAATTCCTGCAGACGCTGTCTATTTCAGTGTGATAGATCTGAAGAATGCTTTCTTTTCTATCCCAGTTGATAAGGCAACCAGACTACTATTTGCTTTTTCCTTTGAGGGACGTCAACTGACCTGGTGCAGAATGCCTCAGGGGTATGCTGATTCACCTGTAGTGTACAGCATAGTCCTCCAAGCCACGTTAAAACCATGGTACCTCCCCCCCCCAAGGTTCTGTGCTGCTGCAATATGTCGATGATTTGTTACTGTGTAGCATGTCAGCGGAGGCCAGCATTCAGGATGGTTTATCACTGTTACAATGGTTGTCAGGATGTGGTCACAAAGTGGCACTCAAGAAAATGCAATGGTGTAAAATGCAGGTTGAATACTTCGGCTTTGTCCTCACAAAAGGTGAAAGGAGAATTAGCACAGAAAGAGTCCAGTCTATTGCGGGCCTGGTCACCCCGCACACCAAGAAAGAAATGTTATGTTATCTTTCCTTGGTATGATTAACTATTGCAGACAATGGATTCCTGATTGCTCCTACTATGACAATGTTTTGAGGCAAGCCACTCTGGAAAAAAATCCAGATCTGATAAAATAGTCTTCTGAGATGTACAATGCATTTGATTATCTGAAATGTTCACTCATGTCGAGTCCAGGGCTGGGCCTCCCTGACTATAATATGCCCTTCCACATGTTTGCATGCCAAAATTGTAAAACCATGGCGGGGGTACTGACACAAGAACACGGAGGCAAGTTGCGTCCTTGTGCATTTTTCTCAAAGGTTATGCCCACCTCTGTTCAGGGGATACCGGCATGTCTGCGTTCCCTTGCAGCCTGTGCAATGATGGTAGAATTAGCAACTCCTTTCACAATGAGACTGTAACGGTCACGTACACACACACACACAGGGGGGAGGATAGCGACCACTGCGTTCCACCCTCACCCCTGGCCCTGCCTACTTGCCTCACGAGTCCTGATGACAGGGGACAACTGGACGGCAGTCCCTAACTTAGTATACGTGCGGGAAGGACAGACAAGACAAACAACGGATAGTGAACGGACCTGGTCAAAACCAAGAGGACAACGCAGTACAGAGGGATAAGCAAAGAAAGATCAGGAGAGGCCGGGGTCATAAATACCAGGAGAGTCGAGAAGTACCAAAGGAGTCCGCAAAGAATAGTCAGGTGGAAGCCGAGGTCAATATACCAGGAAGGATGCGCAGTACAGGAGGAGCAGGCAAAGGATCGTCAGGGAACAGGATCAGGTAAGTACACAGGTATCCAACAACTGCCAGGAACCTAAATTAACAGGCAACCTGTGGCTAGCAGGCTGCCTGTATTTATAGTGGGGAGTGAGGGTCATGTGACGTGGCCAGCGTCACATGATCGACAGACCGACCAGTCGAGCACCGAGTGATCAGCTCGGCGCTCAAGGCAGACCTAGGAGCAGGGAGCCTCCCAGCTAGCAAAGCCGCCCTGGGAACAAGGTCAAACACAGATCCTCGCTCCCGAAGCTAAGCAGCAGGCCTGCAGCTGATGGGAGACAGAGTGTGCCTTCAGCACCCCGTTACAGTACCCACCCTTTTACGAGGGGCCACTGGACCCAATACTTCAGGCGATTGCCTTTCAGGGTGTTCTAAATGAAATTTTCGAACAAGTCTAGGAGCATGAACCTCCCTGGCAGGTACCCAAGATCTCTCTTCAGGTCCATACCCCTTCCAGTGAATCAGGTACTGCAAGGAATTACGCACCTTCCTGACATCCACTATTTTAGACACCACATACTCGACAGCATCATTAACAAGAACCGGCAGAGGCGAGGCTTTCGATGGTACTACCGGTTCAAAATATTTTTTAAGTACAGATTTATGGAACACATTATGAATGTGGAATGACTCGGGCAGCTCCAACCTAAATGATACCGGGTTAATCACCTCCGTGATCTTATATGGTCCAATAAAACGAGGAGCAAACTTTTTAGAATCTACCTTAAGAGAGAGATTCTTGGAGGACAACCATACCTTATCCCAAACCTGAAAGGGACGTTAAAATGGAGCAAAAATAATAAAGTTTTATTAGTGCTGATCGTGGAAAAATATGTGAGGTGAAAACCTACAATAAATAAAATTGGGTACCGTGTTGCTAGAGTCAGGTGCCTAACAATGTGATCACAATGTCCACTACGTGGTATATGGTGTAAGAGGGACACTGTGGACACCCTATGTTAATAAAAAGGATACCGAATGTACGTGTATACAATTCCACCACACTAGTGGTTGGATATGTTGCTCCAAGAGGCAGACTGCTGCTTATCCACTAGAAGTAAGCTGGTGGAGTGAATACTAAGAGAATGGTATAGCCTCTGGGAAAGACAATCTGTATGTCTAGATGCAAACTCCCAGAGAGAAACACAGAGGAATACCATTCGCAGCATAGAAAGAACTGACCAGTGACAGGCTTCTCACTGGGCAGTGATGGTCAGCAAGAGGGATGGCAGTGCACTATGCCGTCCCTCAAACACTAACCCTCATGCAGGTGGACAATAAACGCAGGTGAATGCTGGTGCCGGCAAGGGTACACCCAGCATCCAGCAGACCCTGACCACACTTAGCTACGGCTCGACGCGTTTCTGTGCATATGACTCATGCACTTCATTAGGAGCCAGCGTAGCAAGTGCACCTAAAACTGCCTAGGCCGAGACCCTAATCTAGGAGACGGCGTGCTGCATAAATGTTTTGCATTAATACAACCGAAACCCTGGTGTGGGAGACGGCGTGCTGCATTAATCAAACATAGCCCCGGCACTGTGATGGCCATGAGGGTTAGTGTTTGAGTGACGGCATAGTGCACTGCCATCCCTCTTGCTGACCATCACTGCCCAGTGAGAAGCCTGTCACTGGTCAGTTCTTTCTATGCTACGAATGGTATTCCTCTGTGTTTCTCTCTGGGAGTTTGCATCTAGACATACACATTGTCTTTCCCAGAGGCTATACCATTCTCTTAGTATTCACTCCACCAGCTTACTTCTAGTGGATAGGCAGCAGTCTGCCTCTTGGAGCACCATATCCAACCACTAGTGCGGTGGAATTATATACACGTACATTCGGTATCCGTTTTATTAACATAGGGTGTCCACAGTGTCCCTCTTACACCATATACCTAGTGGACATTGTGATCACATTGTTAGGCACCCGACTCTAGCAACACGGTACCGATTCAGTGCCCAATTTTATTTATTGTAGGTTTTCACCTCACATATTTTTCCACGATTAGCACTAATAAAACTTTAGTATTTTTGCTCCGTTTTAACATCCCTTTATATATTTGCTTGTTCTGACGTATACCTCTATTACCTTGCTCTTTATGATTGTTGTTAACATAGTTTATAAGACTGAAAAAAGACACCTGTCCATCTAGTTCAGCCTGTTATCCTGCAAGTTGATTCAGAGAAAGGCAAAAAAATTAAAATGTGACGTAGAAACCAACTCCAATCAGGCAATCAGAATAACTCCCTGGATCAACAACCCATCTCTAGTAACTATAACCTGTAATATTATTACACTCCAGAAATACATCCAGGCCACTCTTGAACTCCTTTAGTGAACTCACCAAAACCACCTCCTCAGGCTGAGAGTTCCATAGTCTCACTGCTCTTACCATAAAGAATCCTCTTCTATGTTTGTGTACAAACCTTCTTTCCTCCAGACGCAGAGGATGTCTCTCGTCACTGTCACAGTCCTAGGGATAAATAATAGATAATGGGAGAGATCTCTGTACTGACCCCTGATATATTTATACATAGTTAGTAGATCTCCCCTTAGTCTTCTTTCTTCTAAGGTGAATAACCCTAATTTTGATATTCTTTCTGGGTACTGTAGTCCAACTCATTCTAGTTATTACCTTAGTTTCCCTCCTCTGAATCCTCTCCAGCTCTGCTGTGTCTGCCTTGTTCACAAGGAGCCCAGAACTGTACATAGTACTCCATGTGTGGTCTGACTAGTGATTTGTAAATTGGTAGGACTATGTTCTCATCACGGGCATCTATGCCTTTTTGATGCAACCCATTATCTTATTGGTCTTGGCAGCAGTTGCCTGATACTGGTTTCTACAGCTTAGTTTGCTGTTAACTAAAATTCCCACAGTTTTACTATTTAGTATGTACTGGTGACTAGGGATGAGCGAACCCGAACTGTATAGTTCGGGTTCGTACCGAATTTTGGGGTGTCCGTGACACGGACCCGAACCCGAACATTTTCGTAAAAGTCCGGGTTCGGTGTTCGGCGCTTTCTTGGCGCTTTTTGAAAGGCTGCAAAGCAGCCAATCAACAAGCGTCATACTACTTGCCCCAAGAGGCCATCACAGCGATGCCTACTATTGGCATGGCTGTGATTGGCCAGTGCAGCATGTGACCCAGCCTCTATTTAAGCTGGAGTCACGTAGCGCCGCACGTCACTCTGCTATTAGCAGTATAGGGAGAGGTTGCAGCTGCGACGTTAGGGCGAGATTAGGCAGATTAACTCCTCCAAAAGACTTCATTCTGTGACCGATCTGCAGCTGTGGATCATTGAAGTGCTATCATTGACTTGCTCACTTTTTTGAGGCTGCCCAGAGCGTTTTTAGATCACTTTTTTTCTGGGGTGATCGGCGGCCATTTTGTGACTTGTGGTGCGCCAGCACAAACTATCACCAAGTGTATTTAACCATCGATAGTGTGGTTATTTTGTGCTATATCCTACATCAGCTGCAGGCTGAGCCTGTGTCACCAAAGTGCATTTAACCATCGACAGTCTGATTATTTTTTGGCCATATACTACATCTGGTGCAGGCTGAGCCTGTGTCACCCAAGTGCATTTAACCATCAACAGTGTGGTTATTTTTTGGCCATATATTACATCAGGGGCAAGTTGAGCCTGTCACCCAGCGCCTAAAAAATAGACCTGACATTTCTATTCAACCAAATCTGTACTGTTTTAGCTGGTCAAGTTATTTGTAGTGACCGTAAAAGCACACTTTTTGTTCTGGGTTGAAAAACTATTCCCAAATTTGCCATTCTCAAAATAACTAGTTTCTGGTATTTGAGGCCTACTTGAAATCTATCCCAAAAAGAATATCTTACATTGAAGGTACTGATAGTGTCATTCAGAAAAACCTAAGACACACGCTAGCGTGCTGATAGAAATCTGATTCTGTGATTAAATCTACAGTTGTGTTCAAAATTATTCAACCCCCAATGCTGTAAAGGGTTTTAGGGAATTTAGTGTACATTTGTAATTGTGTTCAGAATGAAATCTTACAAGGACTTTTTAAAGAACCAAATGCAACTAAAATGACATCAATTGTTTTTGTAATACAGTATTAAATGTTTTTTTTCTGATTTCTTCATTGACACAATTATTCAACCCCTTAAAGACTACCACTCTTAAGAACAGAGGTTCATTCAAGTGTTTTCGATCAGGTATTGAAAACACCTGTGGATGTCAAGGAGCAGCAATCAAGCATAATAAGCACCAATTCGGCAGATGTAAAAGGACTGTGATACTCAGCACCTTCTAGACATTTACTGGTGTGTTTACAAACATGGTGAAGTCAAGAGAATGGTCCAGGAAGACAAGAGAAGAGGTGATTTCTCTTCACAGGAAGGGCAATGGCTATAAGAAGATTGCAAAGATGTTAAACATACCAAGAGACACCATAGGAAGCATCATTCGCAAATTCAAGGCAAAGGGCACTGTTGAAACGCTACCTGGTCGTGGCAGAAAGAAGATGCTGACTTCGACTGCTGTGCGCTACCTGAAGCGCAAAGTGGAGAAAAGTCCCCGTGTGACTGCTGAGGAACTGAAAAAAGATTTGTCAGATGTGGGTACTGAAGTTCCAGCTCAGACAATAAGGCGCACACTGCGTAATGAAGGCCTCCATGCCAGAACTCCCAGGCGCACCCCCTTGCTGTCTCCAAAGAATAAGAAGAGTCGACTGCAGTATGCCAAAAGTCATGTGGACAAACCACAAAAGTTTTGGGATAGTGTTTTGTGGACTGATGAAACAAAATTAGAACTGTTTGGGCCCATGGATCAACGATATGTTTGGAGGAGGAAGAACAAGGCCTATGAAGAAAAGAACACCTTGCCTACGGTGAAGCATGGCGGGGGGTCAATCATGCTTTGGAGCTGTTTTGCTTCTACAGGTACAGGAAAGCTTCAGCGTGTGCAAGGTACCATGAATTCTCTTCAGTACCAGGAGATATTGGATGAGAATGTGATGCAGTCCGTCACAAACCTGAGGCTTGGGAGACGTTGGACCTTTCAACAGGACAATGATCCCAAGCATACCTCCAAGTCCACTAGAGCATGGTTGCAGATTAAAGGCTGGAACATTGTGAAGTGGCCATCGCAGTCACAAGACTTAAATCGATTGAGAACCTCTGGTGGGACTTAAAGAAAGCAGTTGCAGCGCGCAAGCCTAAGAATGTGACTGAACTGGAGGCTTTTGCCCATGAAGAATGGGCGAAGATACCCGTAGATCGCTGCAAGACACTTGTGTCAAGCTATGCTTCACGTTTAAAAGCTGTTATAACTGGAAAAGGATGTTGTACTAAGTACTAAGATTGAATGTCACTTGGAGGTTGAATAAAACTGATAATGATGTGAGCACAGAAAAGACATTTGTGGTTATTTCATTACAAATGTTATGTTATATTTGTCTGACTTACAAGGACCTCTTTGATTTAATTGTAAACAAGATGACTGAAATGATCAAAATCAATGTCAAACTGGCCAAAACACTCAATTTCAGTGGGGGTTGAATAATTTTGAACACAACTGTATACCTGTCACACAGCGCAAAAAAAAAACAGGCCTCACATCTCTATTTAACCAAATCTGTACTGTTTTAGCTGGTCAAGTTATTTGTAGTGACCGTAAAAGCACACTTTTTTTTCTGGGTTGAAAAACCATTCCCAAATTTGCCATTCTCAAAATAACTAGTTTCTGGTATTTGAGGCCTACTTGAAATCTATCCCAAAAAGAATATCTTACATTGAAGCTAGTGATAGTGTCATTCAGAAAAACCTAAGACACACGCTAGCGTGCTGATAGAAATCTGATTCTGTGATTAAACCTATACCTGTCACACAGCGCAAAAAAAAACAGGCCTCACATCTCTATTTAACCAAATCTGTACTGTTTTAGCTGGTCAAGTTATTTGTAGTGACCGTAAAAGCACACTTTTTTTTCTGGGTTGAAAAACTTTTCCCAAATTTGCCATTCTCAAAATTGTGGTGAACGGGAACAATGAGGAAAACATCTAATAAGGGACGCGGACGCGGACGTGGTCGTGGTGGTGTTAGTGGACCCTCTGGTGCTGGGAGAGGACGTGGCCGTTCTGCCACAGCCACACGTCCCAGTGTACCAACTACCTCAGGTCCCAGTAGCCGCCAGAATTTACAGTGATATTTGGTGGGGCCCAATGCCGTTCTAAGGATGGTAAGGCCTGAGCAGGTACAGGCATTAGTCAATTGGGTGGCCGACAGTGCATCCAGCATGTTCACATTATCTCCCACCCAGTCTTCTGCAGAAAGCGCACAGATGGCGCATGAAAACCAAGCCCATCAGTCTGTCACATCACCCCCATGCATATCAGGGAAACTGTCTGAGCCTCAAGTTATGCAGCAGTCTCTTATGCTGTTTGAAGACTCTGCTGGCAGGGTTTCCCAAGGGCATCCACCTAGCTCTTCACCAGGGGTGGAAGAGATAGAATGCACTAACGCACAACCACTTATGTTTCCTGATGATGAGGACATGGGAATACCACCTCAGCACGTCTCTGATGATGACGAAACACAGGTGCCAACTGCTGCGTCTTTCTGCAGTGTGCAGACTGAACAGGAGGTCAGGGGTCAAGACTGGGTGGAAGACGATGCAGGGGACGATGAGGTCCTAGACCCCACATGGAATGAAGGTCGTGCCACTGACTTTCACAGTTCGGAGGAAGAGGCAGTGGTGAGACCGAGCCAACAGCGTAGCAAAAGAGGGAGCAGTGGGCAAAATCAGAACACCCGCCGCCAAGAGACTCCGCCTGCTACTGACCGCCGCCATCTGGGACCGAGCACCCCAAAGGCAGCTTCAAGGAGTTCCCTGGCATGGCACTTCTTCAAACAATGTGCTGACGACAAGACCCGAGTGGTTTGCACGCTGTGCCATCAGAGCCTAAAGCGAGGCATTAACGTTCTGAACCTTAGCACAATCTGCATGACCAGGCACCTGCATGCAAAGCATGAACTGCAGTGGAGTAAACACCTTAAAAACAAGGAAGTCACTCAGGCTCCCCCTGCTGCCTCTTTTGCTGCTGCTGCCTCGGCCTCTTCTGCTGCTGCCGCCGCCTCGGCCTCTTCTGCTGCTGCTGCCGCCGCCTCGGCCTCTTCCTCTGCCTCTGGAGGAACGTTGGCACCTGCCGCCCAGCAAACATGGGATGTACCACCAACACCACCACCTGCGTCACCAAGCATCTCAACCATGTCACACGGCAGCGTTCAGCTCTCCATCTCACAAACATTTGAGAGAAAGCGTAAATTCCCACCTAGCCACCCTCGATCCCTGGCCCTCAATGCCAGCATTTCTAAACTACTGGCCTATGAAATGCTGTCATTTAGGCTGGTGGACACACACAGCTTCAAACAGCTCATGTCAATTGCTGTCCCACAGTATGTTGTTCCCAGCCGCCACTACTTCTCCAAGAGAGCCGTGCCTTCCCTGCACAAACAAGTGTCCGATAAAATCAAGTGTGCACTGCGCAACGCCATCTGTGGCAAGGTCTACCTAACCACAGATACGTGGACCAGTAAGCACGGCCAGGGACGCTATATCTCCCTAACTGCACACTGGGTAAATGTAGTGGCGGCTGGGCCCCAGGCGGAGAGCTGTTTGGCGCACGTCCTTCCGCCGCCAAGGATCGCAGGGCAACATTCTTTGCCTCCTGTCTCCTCCTCCTCCTACTCAGCTTCCTCCTCCTCTTCTTCCACCTGCTCATCCAGTCAGCCACACACCTTCACCACCAACTTCAGCACAGCACGGGGTAAACGTCAGCAGGCCATTCTGAAACTTATATGTTTGGGGGACAGGCCCCACACCGCACAGGAGTTGTGGCGGGGTATAGAACAACAGACCGACGAGTGGTTGCTGCCGGTGAGCCTCAAGCCCGGCCTGGTGGTGTGCGATAATGGGCGAAATCTCGTTGCAGCTCTGGGACTAGCCGGTTTGACGCACATCCCTTGCCTGGCGCATGTGCTGAATTTGGTGGTGCAGAAGTTCATTCGCAACTACCCCGACATGTCAGAGCTGCTGCATAAAGTGCGGGCCGTCTGTTCGCGCTTCCGGCGTTCACACCCTGCCGCTGCTCGCCTGTCTGCGCTACAGCGTAACTTCGGCCTTCCCGCTCACCGCCTCATATGCGACGTACCCACCAGGTGGAACTCCACCTTGCATATGCTGGACAGACTGTGCGAGCAGCAGCAGGCCATAGTGGAGTTTCAGCTGCAACACGCACGGGTCAGTCGTACTGCGGATCAGACACACTTCACCACCAATGATTGGGCCTCCATGGGAGACCTGTGTGCCCTGTTGCGCTGTTTTGAGTACTCCACCAACATGGCCAGTGGCGATGACGCCGTTATCAGCGTTACAATACCACTTCTATGTCTCCTTGAGAAAACACTTAGGGCGATGATGGAAGAGGAGGTGGCCCAGGAGGAAGAGGAGGAAGAGGGGTCATTTTTAGCACTTTCAGGCCAGTCTCTTCAAAGTGACTCAGAGGGAGGTTTTTTGCAACACCAGAGGCCAGGTACAAATGTGGCCAGACAGGGCCCACTACTGGAGGACGAGGAGGACGAGGATGAGGAGGAGGTGGAGGAGGATGAGGATGAAGCATGTTCACAGCGGGGTGGCACCCAAAGCAGCTCGGGCTCATCACTGGTGCGTGGCTGGGGGGAAACACAGGACGATGACGATACGCCTCCCACAGAGGACAGCTTGTCCTTACCTCTGGGCAGCCTGGCACACATGAGCGACTACATGCTGCAGTGCCTGCGCAACGACAGCAGAGTTGCCCACATTTTAACGTGTGCGGACTACTGGGTTGCCACCCTGCTGGATCCCCGGTACAAAGACAATGTGCCCACCTTACTTCCTACACTGGAGCGTGATAGGAAGATGCGCGAGTACAAGCGCACGTTGGTGGACGCGCTACTGAGAGCATTCCCAAATGTCACAGGGGAACCAGTGGAAGCCCAAGGCGAAGGCAGAGGAGGAGCAAGAGGTCGCCAACGCAGCTGTGTCACGGCCAGCTCCTCTGAGGGCAGGGTTAGCATGGCAGAGATGTGGAAAAGTTTTGTCACCACGCCACAGCTAACTGCACCACCACCTGATACGGAACGTGTTAGCAGGAGGCAACATTTCACTAACATGGTGGAACAGTACCTGTGCACACCCCTCCACGTACTGACTGATGGTTCGGCCCCATACAACTTCTGGGTCTCCAAATTGTCCACGTGGCCAGAGCTAGCCTTTTATGCCTTGGAGGTGCTGGCCTGCCCGGCGGCCAGCGTTTTGTCTGAACGTGTATTCAGCACGGCAGGGGGCGTCATTACAGACAAACGCAGCCGCCTGTCTACAACCAATGTGGACAAGCCGACGTTCATAAAAATGAACCAGGCATGGATCCCACAGGACCTGTCCATCCCTTGTGCAGATTAGATATTAACTACCTCCCCTTAACAATATATTATTCTACTCCAGGGCACTTCCTCATTCAATACTATTTTTAATTTCATTTTACCATTATATTGCGGGGCGACCCAAAGTTGAATGAACCTCTCCTCTGTCTGGGTGCCGGGGCCTAAATGTGTGACAGTGGCCTGTTCCGGTGGTGGGTGACGTGAAGCCTGATTCTCTGCTATGACATGAAGACTTATTCTGTGCTGACATGAAGCCAGATTCTCTGTTACGCAACCTCTCTCCTCTGCCTGGGTGCCTGGGCCTAAATATGTGACAGTGGCCTGTTCCAGTGGTGGGTGACGTGAAGCCTGATTCTCTGCTATGACATGAATACAGATTCTGCGCTGACATAAGGCCAGATTCTCTGTTACAGGACCTCTCTCCTCTGCCTGGGTGCCTGGGCCTAAATGTGTGACAGTGGCCTGCTCCAGTGGTGGGTGACGTGAAGCCTGATTCTCTGCTATGAAATGAAGACAGATTCTGCGCTGACATAAGGCCAGATTCTCTGTTACGGGACCGCTCTCCTCTGTCTGGGTGCCGGGGCCTAAATGTGTGACAGTGGCCTGTTCCAGTGGTGGGTGACGTGAAGCCTGATTCTCTGCTATGAGATGAATACAGATTCTGCGCTGACATAAGGCCAGATTCTCTGTTACGGGACCTCTCTCCTCTGCCTGGGTGCCTGGGCCTAAATGTGTGACAGTGGCCTGTTCCAGTGGTGGGTGACGTGAAGCCTGATTCTCTGCTATGAAATGAAGACAGATTCTGCGCTGACATAAGGCCAGATTCTCTGTTACGGGACCGCTCTCCTCTGTCTGGGTGCCGGGGCCTAAATGTGTGACAGTGGCCTGTTCCAGTGGTGGGTGACGTGAAGCCTGATTCTCTGCTATGACATGAATACAGATTCTGCGCTGACATAAGGCCAGATTCTCTGTTACGGGACCTCTCTCCTCTGCCTGGGTGCCTGGGCCTAAATGTGTGACAGTGGCCTGTTCCAGTGGTGGGTGACGTGAAGCCTGATTCTCTGCTATGACATGAAGACAGATTCTGCGCTGACATAAGGCCAGATTCTCTGTTACGGGACCTCTCTCCTCTGCCTGGGTGCCTGGGCCTAAATGTGTGACAGTGGCCTGTTCCAGTGGTGGGTGACGTGAAGCCTGATTCTCTGCTATGACATGAAGACAGATTCTGTGCTGACATCAGGCCAGATTCTCTGTTACGGGACCTCTCTCCTCTGCCTGGGTGCCGGGGCCTAAATGTGTGACAGTGGCCTGTTCCAGTGGTGGGTGACGTGAAGCCAGATTCTCTGCTATGGCATGAAGAGACTGATTCTCTGCTGACATGAAGCCAGATTCTTTGCTATGGCATGAAGAGACTGATTCTCTGCTGACGTGAAGCCAGATTCTCTGCTATGGGACCTCTGTCCAATTGATATTGGTTCATTTTTATTTTTTTTATTTTTATTTTAATTCATTTCCCTATCCACATTTGTTTGCAGGGGATTTACCTACATGTTGCTTCCTTTTGCAGCCCTCTAGCTCTTTCCTGGGCTGTTTTACAGCCTTTTTAGTGCCCAAAAGTTCGGGTCCCCATTGACTTCAATGGGGTTCGGGTTCGGGTTCGGGACGAAGTTCGGATCGGGTTCGGATCCCGAACCCGAACATTTCCGGGAAGTTCGGCCGAACTTCTCGAACCCGAACATCCAGGTGTTCGCTCAACTCTACTGGTGACATGTATTTTACCTTCCAATGTGCAAAACCGTACATTTGTCAGTGTTCAGCCTCATCTGCCACTTCTCAGCCCAAGCCACCAATCTATCCAGATCCATCTGTAGCTGTATACTGTTCTCTTCCGTGTTAATCACTTTACACAGTTTAGTGTCATCTGCAAAAATTTATATTTTACTGTGCAAGCCTTCTACAAGATCATTAATAAATATATTGAAGAGAATAGGGCCCAATACTGACCCCTGAGCTACTCCGCTAGTGACAGTGACCCAATCTGAGTGTGTACCGTTAATAATTACCCTCTGTTTTCTATCACTGAGCCAGTTACTTACCCACATACAGACATTTTCTCCCAGTCCGAGCATTCTCATTTTATAAACTAACCTTTTATGCGGTACAGTGTCAAATGCTTTGGAGAAGTCCAGATATACGACATCCATTGATATGCCGTGGTCAAGTCTAGAACTTACCTCCTCATAGAAACTGATTAAATTAGTTTGGCATGACCGATCCCTCTTGAAGCCATGCTAATATGACGTTATTTGCTTATTTTCATTGAGGTACTCCAAGATAGCATCTCTTAGAAAACCTTCAAACAGTTTACCCACGACAGATGTTAAACTTACCGGCCTATAGTTTCCGGGCTCTGTTTTTGGACCCTTTTTGAATATTTGCTATGCGCCAATCCTGTGGAACACTTCCTGTAACTATAGAGTCCTTAAATAATAAAAATAAGGGTCTGGCCATTCGTTCATGGTAATAGCCTAGGTCTCACTGAAGAAACAGAATGATCACTTAACTGGAGTTATACCCAGTCAAACCAATAATATATATGGCACCCAAAAATATTGGAAATATATTGGAAGTTCTTATAGAGCCCTGCCACCTGCAGGCCACCATAAGACTTACAGTGTTAATAGGTTGGGTTTCTTCTGTGAGAAATTGTAAATGATGAGTGGGATTGCCTTAAAAAATAGCTTTTAATAGTCAATGGTTAAAATAGTAGGCTCAATAGTTTGATTAGAGACGACTACATACATGACTACTTTCATGCACCACCAAATGAAAAAATGGTAGAGAAGAGAAGCCAGTGTGAGGTGTCAACACTTGCTGAGAGGGTGAGTTTATGAAACATAGGGATACCAATAAAGAGGGAGACAGATGCTGGGTCTCTTCCCTTAGTGCATCCCTAGGTTCTAGCTCAAGATAAAACCCTCACAGGGCTCTATAAGAACTTAGCAAATCCGCCATACATTGCAAAGATAATTCATTGCAGAATTTATATGAAGATTGCATGTTCAGGTCCCCTGGGGGGTGGGAGGCGCTTTAAAAAGTAAAAAAAAAAAAAATACAAAAAAAAAGGTTTTAAAAATATTTTTAAAAATGCCATCGCTGCATGCGAAAATCCCCGTACTATTAAAATATAACAATATTAATACAATACAGCGAACGGTGTAACAGAAAAAAATAAAAACTGCAAATTTGCCATTTTTTGTCACTTCAACAGTGATCAAAAAGTCACACTTCAAAATGGTATCACTGAAATGCAAAGAGCACCCCGCCAAAAATTAGCCCTGTTTTTTTAATTTTTTTTCGTTATTAATACACAAGAAAAACTATAGAAGGGTGGTGTAATTTTACTGACCTGGACAATGAAGGTAACATATCCATTTTACTTTGTTTCTTTTCCAATTCCACCCCATTTCCTGCTGCCCACTACATTGTATGCAACCATAAATGGTGCCATTAGAAAGTACAACTTGTCCCACAAAAAATACGCCATCATAAAGCTATGTGACCAAAAAAATAAAAAAGTTATGACTCTGGGAAGGCTGGGAGTGAAAAACGAAAACACAAAAACAGGAAAATCGCTGCTCCACTAAGGGTTAAAACACAAGAAATACTATATAAATGTGGTATCACTGTAATAGAATGAAGGGCACTGGTCAGTTTTAGGGAACACCATATGTAACCCATAAAACTATGGCAGAATTGCATTTGTTTCCACTTCCATCATATTTGGAATCGTTTTCCAGCTTCACACTACATTGTATGCAATAATAAATCTTACCATCAGAAACTACTTGTCCTGCAAAAACAAGTGAATGGGAAACTATAAAAGTTATGGTTCCTGGAAGTCCGGGATTAAAAACCGGAAATGCAAAAACTGAAAATCGTCCTGAAAGGGCTAAACTGCATTGGAATTGGTGTAAATACAGCATTTTAAGTGACAAACAATAGATGTCCCACCCTTCCACCTCTATTCAAGTTTGAAGTAAAACAGATCTTCACTGCTCTTTACAAAGGATTTGAAGTTTTTCCCCTTAGATGGCTTGGGGGTCTGTGAGGAGTCCTTCAAGAAAGCCACAAAATGAAAGTAACCAAACAGTGGTCTCCATTGCTGTAGATAACTCCTCCACCTGAACACCTTTCGAAACTCTCATAAAGAGACAAGAATATCCAAATAGTGAAGCACTGCCACTATAAGAATAACAAAGTGCAGAATTTATTGCACGTAAGCTAAGTTCACATCTCTGGTAACCCGATCCAATATTTTTTGTCGGGCAGACACTCAGCACTCATGCAGGAAAGCGGCTGGATCCCATTATAGTCTATTGGGTCCGGCGGTGAATGACAGTATCCGGTAATGCTAGATTCAGTGCACTTCATCATGCTGTTCTCTTCCGGAACAGCCTACCAGATCAGGTTACCAGAAATATGAACTTAGCCTTACATAGTTATAATATATAAGCACATATCAAGAGATAAAATCCTCCTCTGAATAACTTGCCCAACCCAGGGTATCACATCTGCTTTGTTCAGCGACCCTGATGAAGCAGATGTGAAACCTTGGGTCGGGCAATTTATTCAAAGCAGACTTTTGACTCTTGATATGTGCTGTTATAACTTTTGTAAGTGCAATACAATGTGCTGATATATACAGATGTATCTGTAAAGACCAGTATATTGCACATGTGAATAACTAGCACATGGGGGAAAAAAAATACTACTGAGGTTTTTAGCCAGAGAAACAATGTTCACTGACTAGCATTGGGCTCTGTGGCTCAATGGCTAGAGTCTTTGCCATCAATACAAAAGGTTGTGGGTTCAAAACCTAGAAGAGAAAAGTTACAAATAGAAACTGAATGAAATTTAAATTCATAGGGGTATACTCAAGCATACTCACTGTGCGTGAGGATAACCCCCACCACTTCATTTTCATTCCACTGACATCATATATAGACACATCCATATATGGAGTCAGCAGAGCAGGGACTCTTTAGCCCAAAAACTATTGTCTTCAATTACTTACAGAACAAACTGAGCTCCTTGTTAGGGCCATACAGTTGATAGGCACGAACCATGCCCCCTTTTTACGTGTGTAAATGTGGCTGGTATTTTTTGTTTGGTAAGGTGGCAACCATAGATGCGGCCGATAGTGTTGAGCGCGAATATTCGAATCGCGAATTTTAATTGCGAATATCGCCACTTCGAGAATTCGCGAATGGAATATAGTGCTATATATTCGTATTCACGAATATGCTAATTTCGAATTTATCGCAAATTTATTGCTAATATTGACACTTAGCAACATCCCTAGCAACCAATTAGAAAGTTGCCTACCCCTTAGTGTTGATCGCGAATATTCTAATCGCAAATTTTTATCGCAAATATATTACATTGCTGATTTTTGCAATCAAGTAAATAATGAATGGAGATCACGAATTCTCGATTTTGCGAATTTATGGCGAATATTCGGCCAAAAATTCGCGAAATATTGTGAATTCGAATATTGCCTATGCCGCTCATCACTAGCGGCCGATTCTGTCTACTGATCCTGTAACATAGCCAGTCATGTGTGATACTGTCTGCTAAGATGTGTATCAGTCTTTAGGTGGACTCCAACCCCTATTGTTCTCAATGGCTACGCCACCATTCAAGCAATGGGTGTTCTAGCTGCAACTGCAAACATGTTGATTGTTTGCATGGTCACAGCTCTAAACTCACGTTTAGAATAAAAGGTAGGCATCAAAGCTGATGGCTTTTTTGGAAATATGGATATTTCAATATTTTGGAGCACTCTCAATCAAGCACCATGCATGTATGGATCCTTAAAAATGTCTCTCGAATCAGAGCATAGTAGGCCTATAGTCCCTGGGTTTCTGATGTTTTAGACAGGAGACACCCAGACGCAATAAGAGCCCTAATACATCTCAATAGACGTAAATGTTAAAGGGGTCAGAATATGGAGATGTAAAAAACACTTTTTTTTCCAGTATTAAAACACAAGAAAAACTATATAAATGTAGTATTGCTTTAATTGTACTGACCCGGAGAATAAAGGTAACAGGTAAGTTTTACCACAAAGTGAACAAAGTAAAAACAAACACCCATAAAATGATGCAGGAATTGCGTTTTTTCCTTATTCCCCTCCATTTAAAATTTTCTTTCCACCCTCACACTTCCTACAACGTATGCAATTTTAAAGTGTGCCATTACTAATTTAAGCCATCACTGATATATAAAGTCCTGACTCAGCATGTTATATTAAATCGGCACTCACCCGGGCAACAGAGATGGATTTGGGAGGTTACTCAGTACTAATCACCTAGTGATGAGCGAGCATGCTCGGCCGAATACCTGTCCGGCTCAAGCATCGCTGTGCTCGGCACATGGCGGTACTCGGCCGAGTACCACATGTGCTCAAGCACGATGCTAGAGTCTCCTCAACGCACGTTTTGCGGCTGCTAACCAGCCAATTAACGTGCAGGCAAGTACTGCCATCACTGTAATGCCAGTAACCATGTTGACTGCTGGCATTACAGTGATTGGATGGCTATATAGCACCCAATGACGAGGGTTTGGCTCATTGCGAGTCAGGGAAAGCTGCACTTAGGACAGATAGTGTAGGGAGTTTGTGATTGCCCTTTTAAGGACTATTGTGTGTGGTGGCAGCAATTAATTTGTGCAAAATTGTACTCAAATTTTATTTTTTTAATACTTTGCGAAATAGTGATTATTTTGCTATATAGAAGGTGTCTGCAGTGACTTGTGACATCTGTGCAGCAATACCTTATGTGTGTCAGGGGCAGAGATAGGAAGAATATTAGTGAAAACAATTTATTTTTCCCCCCATAATCCACATTTTTGCTGTCAACGGTGTAATTTGTAAATTGTGCGATATGTGCTTCAATACCTTGTGTGGTTGTCAGGCCCAGATATAGGGAAAAAATTATAATACAGAAAACACTATTTTTTTTCCAATAATCTATCCACATTGTTGCTGTCAACTGTGTAATCCGTGAATTGTGTGATCTGCACTTCAATACCTTGTGTGGTTGTCAGGCCCAGATATAGGGAAAAAATTTAAAAGATAGAAAAAAAAAAAATTCTCCCATAATCTATCCACATTTTTGCTGTCAATGGTGTAATCCGTGAATTGTGTGATCTGCGCTTCAATACCTTGTGTGGTTGTCAGGCCTAGATAAAAGGGAAAAAAATAAAAATACAGAAAACTAAATTTTCTCCCTTAATCTATCCACATTTTTGCTGTCAATGGTGTAATTCGTAAATTGTGTGATACCTTGTGTGGTTGTCAGGCCCAGATATAGGGAAACAAATTAGAATACTGAAAACACAATTTATTTCCCCATAATCTATCCACATTTTTGCTGTCAACGGTGTAATTCGTGAATTGTGTGATCTGCGCTTCAACACCTTGTGTGGTTGTCAGGCCCAGATATAGGGAAAAAAAAAAAAAATACAGAAAACTATTTTTCTCCCATATTTGATCCACATTTTAGCTGTCAACAGTGTAATCCGTGAATTGTGTGATCTGCGCTTCAATACCTTGTGTGGTTGTCAGGCCTAGATATAGAGAGAAAAATTAGAATACAGAAAACATTTTTTCTCCCTTAATCTATCCACATTTTTGCTGTCAACGGTGTTATTCGTAAATTGTGTGATCTGTGCTTCAATACCTTGTGTGGTTGTAAGGCCCAGATATAGGGAAACAGATTATAATACTGAAAACACTATTTTTTCCCCCCATAATCTATCCACATTTTTGCTGTCAACGGTGTAATTGATGAATTGTGTGATCTGCGCTTCAACACCTTGTGTGGTTGTCAGGCCCAGATATAGGGAAAAAATTAAAAATATAGAAAACAATTTTTCTCCCTTAATCTATCCACATTTTTGCTGTCAACTGTGTAATCCGTGAATTGTGTGATCTGCGATTCAATACCTTGTGTGGTTGCCAGGCCTAGATATTGTCACGAGGGTGCCAAGAGCCACGTCTGACTCCGTTATATCCGGGGTCAGGAAGTCGCAGCGGGTGGCTGCGCTCTCTATGTATAAAGATAGTGCTGCTTCTTAATGGTAGCTTTCTGGGTTTGCCTTGCAATCCTTTTTGGCTCACTCAGGGATCCGTAGCTTCTTCTCCTCAGCTGTTTCTTGTCCAGCACTCCCAACCTCCTTATATTCCCCTCTCCCACTTCTCTGGTTGCCAGACATAGAGCTTCCTGCCTGGACTTCTATACTGACCCACTGGAGCTGAGTAGCTGTGATCCCTGGTTGTTGTTCCAGAGTGTTACCCTCCGGATCCCTGTTGGGCTTTTGTTGTCTGTTGTTGTAGCCCACCTGGGATTACCGTATATGCCGGCGTATAAGACGACTGGGCGTATAAGACGACCCCCAACTTTTACACTGAAAATATAGAGTTTGGGATATACTCGCCGTATAAGACTACCCCTTTTTAAACACACAGCAGTACATTACTGCATCCCACCACCATCCCTGGGTACCTCTGCCATCCCTGCATCCCACCACCATCCCTAGATACCACTGCCATCCCTGCATCCCACCACCATCCCTAGGTACCACCGCCATCCCATGGTATCACCACCATCCCTGCATCCCACCACCTTCCTTGTCCTCCCTCCCTGCCTCCCAGACCCTAAACATGTGCCACCTATACCCTGAACATGTTTTTGTTATGTTATTCTTCATATTCACATTCACATATGCACATCTGCGCCGCACTTAGATACGCCGCACGGAGATCTCGCACATGCGCAGGAGCGAGATGCAAGCGGCCGTGAGGATCCCGTGTATCCACGCTCGCCGCATGAAATCTCGCACATGCGTAGGAGCGAGATGCGAGCGGCCGGGAGGATGGCGGTACAAGGAGCATACAAGGTACAGAGCAGGGGGGAGGCATACAAGGTACAGAGCAGGGGGCGGTATACAAGGTACAGCGCAGGGGGGGCATATGCCGTGGGTTACATCGCAGCTCTCAGCTGCTGGGGATACAAGGCAATAGCCCGGGCTCTCTCTGTTGATAATTCGGGCGTCCCGGCACTGCAGCGCCCGCCATACCCGGCGTATAAGACGACCCCCGACTTTTGAGAAGATTTTCATGTGTTAAAAAGTAGTCTTATACGCAGGAATATGCAGTATATGTTTTGTCTGTCCTCTCCTTGGTGTTGTCCTTTAGTGTCAGTGGTGCGGACTAGTGATCCCACCTCTGTCACGGTGGACGTGCACAGTTTTACAGATAACACACCAACCAGGCTCTGGACGAGAGACAGGGGAAGGGTCACCTCCTAGTTTATCCCTGACCTCTTTCCCTGCAATGCTCAGCCCACAGACAAACCTTGAAGATAGATTTGCTGTGTCCTCCAGCCTATACTAACAGAACCCTGAACTCCCTGAGATGGTGAAGTGGGGAGAAAGGAGCAGCCTGCTCGCACAGAACCTGGATGGGATAGATGACATAAACAACCAAACAAGAAAAGACACTTATCTGCTGAGAGCAGGAACAAACAGCCAACCTTCCCTCCAAACTTCCCAGACCATAATGAACAGTATAATCCGCTCAGAGCACTTAGCTGGAGACCATTTAAACTAATGACTCCACCCAGTGCACCTGATGCGAGGCGGATCCAGCACAGCATCAAAACAAATACTAGACTCGTGCTGCAATCCTGGCTGACCTCCGCACATCGTCAGAGTGGGGCATGACAACCGCCCTGTTCACTACGTAGGGCTCATCTTAGGGAAAGCCAGGGTTTAGGCACGTGATCAGCGTACGGGTGAGGAACCCGTCTAGGGACGTCAGGGCAGTCAGGTGCCAGCCTCAAGGTGAGTCAGGGGTCACCACCTTTCCCTCTCCCTTGGACAGGGCCTTCCCATTTCCCTCCCTTCGTGTGACGCCGGTCATGACAGATATAGGGAAAAAAATTAAAATACAGAAAACTATTTTTCTCCCATATCTATCCACATTTTTGCTGTCAACGGTGTAATTCGTGAATTGTGTGATCTGCGCTTCAACACCTTGTGTGGTTGTCAGACCTAGATATAAGGAAAAAAATTCAAAAGATAGAAAACAATTTTTCTCCTTTAATTAGGGTTGAGCGAACCCGAACTGTAAAGTTCGGGTTCGTACCGAACTTTAGGATTTTTGGACCCCGAACATTTCAGTAAAAGTTCGGGTTCGGTGTTCGGTGCTTTCTTGGCACTTTTTGAAAGGCTGCAGAGCAGCCAATCAACAAGCGGTTAACTGTCTGACGTTAGAAGCCATCATAGCCATGCCTACTAATGGCATGGCTGTGATTGGCCAGAGCAGCATGTGACCCAGGCTCTATATAAGCTTGAGTCACATAGCGCTACACGTCACTCTGCTGTTACAAGTGTAGGGAGAGGATGCTGCTGGACTTGTGATTTCAGGGAGAGAATAGGAGAGAATCTAACTCAGCGATCTACATAGAAATAGTTGTGTAGGTGCAGGGCACAATCATTTTACCCTGCCCTGAGCCCATTGACCAAAAAACATTTTATGCAAGCTCAGTGCACCAGCACTGCATCTGAGCTTTTGGGACATTGCAAATCGCCATTGTTTTGGCAATCTAGTTCATCTGGAATAGTCAGTGTGAAATTTAAGGTAGAAATACACCCATCATTTTCTGGGGTTTTAAAAGCACACTTTTTTGCCTAAAAACTGTATTTTCCTGATCTGCAAGTGTTAAATTCAAGTTTAATATATACAGCTTTCATATTCTGTTACCAGAAAAACACTTTTTTGGCAATCTGCAACTAGAGATGTCGCAAACATAAAATTTTCCGTTCGCGAACGGCGAACGCGAATTTCCGCAAATGTTCGCGAACCGCCATAGACTTCAATAGGCAGGCGAATTTTAAAACGCACAGGGACTCTTTCTGGCCACAATAGTGATGGAAAAGTTGTTTCAAGGGGACTAACACCTGGACTGTGGCATGCCGGAGGGGGATCCATGGCAAAACTCCCATGGAAAATTACGTAGTTGACGCAGAGTCGGGTTTTAATCCATAAAGGGCATAAATCACCTAACATTCCTAAATTGCTTGGATTAACGTGCTTTAAAACATCCAGTGTGTGTATACGATCAGGTATGATGTTGTATCCATCAGGTAGTGTAAGGGTTATGCCCGCTTCACTCTGACTTACCAAACTCCCCGTTTAACGCACCGCAAACAGCAAAGAGTTGTCAATAGTTGACTCACTCATGACATAAATTTTATTCCTCTATGCGTCAATCTTGGTGTAGTGATGACTGTGCTCGTGCGCACATTCGGGAGATTGCAGGCGATGGCGGTTTTTCAAAGCCTATGGTTGTGCTGAGGTAGTTCAGTGACAGTTAAGTGACCCAGAAAACAATGATTCTGCAGTGTGGGCCCATTGTTGGCCTAGTAGGCTTTAATGATCACCTTAGATGATCACAAAGAAAATTTATGTTTTTTCTATGAACAATTATCCAGCCGATCGCTTTTGGTCTGTTCACAATGAAGCAACTACCTCATCATCTGGGGTGTGCCAACATTGCCAACACACTCATAGAGGTGATCGCTTCATTGTGATACGCAAGCCCCTTCACCACAACAAGGTAACGATCCCGAAGGGGAATTGACACATGTATGTGCCTTTTTATTTTGTTTTGTTTTTGCAGCCACAGTGCAGCACCAGAGGCCAGAAAAATTTGGCATGTACACATGCCTGAAAAATCAGGTATTGTTGCAGCCGCTGCTGTAGCAGCGGCCGGAAAAATAGATGTCTTCCATGCAGAAAGTGTACTAAAACATTGCGGCTTGAACCCTAGTTGGTGGCGGAGAAGTCACGCAAGTCATCCGGCATGCAGAGATTAAATACAGCAGCGTGGGGACCATTTTTAGCCCAAGGCATCTCATCAGGCCTTTTTTAGTCAAATGCATCCCCCACTGTCAGTCCCTTCGGGATCCATGCCTCATTCATCTTAATAAAGGTGAGGTAATCTAGACTTTTTTGACCTAGGCGACTTCTCTTCTCAGTGACAATACCTCCTGCTGCGCTGAAGGTCCTTTCTGACAGGACACTTGAAGCGGGCAGGCCAGAAGTTCTATCGCAAATTGGGATAGCTCAGGCCACAGGTCAAGCCTGCACACCCAGTAGTCAAGGGGTTCATCGCTCCTCAGAGTGTTGATATCTGCAGTTAAGGCGAGGTAGTCTGCTACCTGTCGGTCGAGTCGTTCTCTGAGGGTGGACCCCGAAGGGCTGTGGCGATGCGTAGGACTTAAAAAGCTCTGCATGTCCTCCATCAACAACACATCTGTAAAGCGTCCTGTCCTTGCCGGCGTGGTCGTGGTAGGAGGAGGATTACTTTCACCTCTTCCCGTGTTAGATTCCCGTTGTGCTGTGACATCACCCTTATACGCTGTGTAAAACATACTTTTTAACTTGTTTTGGAACTGCTGCATCCTTTCCGACTTCTGGTAATTTGGTAACATTTAAGCCACTTTCTGCTTATACCGGGGGTCTAGTAGCGTGGCCACCCAGTACAGGTCGTTCTCCTTCAGCCTTTTTATACGAGGGTCCCTCAACAGGCATGACAGCATGAAAGACCCCATTTGCACAAGGTTGGATGCCGAGCTACTCATGTCCCGTTCCTCGTCCTCACTGATCTCATTGAAGGTCTGTTCTTCCCCCCAGCCACGAACAACACCACGGGTCCCAGATAGATGACAACGAGCACCCTGGGATGCCTGCTCAAAGCCACATTCCTCCTCAGACTCCTCTTCCAGCATTGCCGCAGGTCCAGCAAGCGATGATGATAAGGCTGTTTCTGGTGGTGATGGTGACCACAACTCTTCCTCTTCATGCTCATCTACGGCCTGATCCAGCACTCTTCGCAGGGAACGCTCCAGGAAGAAAAAAAATGGGATGGTGTCGCTGATGTTGCCTTTGGTGCGACTGACTAGGTTTGTCACCTCCTCAAAAGGACGCATGAGCCTACAGGCATTGCGCATGAGCGTCCAGTAACGTGGCAAAAAATTACCCAGCTCCGCAGAGGCTGTCCTAGCACCCTGGTCATACAAATACTTGTTGACGGCTTTTTCTTATTTGAGCAGGCGGTCGAACATTAGGAGTGTTGAATTCCAACGTGTCGGGCTGTCGCAAATCAAGCGCCTCACTGGCATGTTGTTTTTCCGCTGAATATCAGAAAAGTGCGCCATGGCCGTGTAGGAACGCCTGAAATGGCCACACACCTTCCTGGCCTGCTTGAGGACATCCTGTAAGCCTGGGTACTTATACACAAAGCGTTCTACGATCAGATTCAACACATGTGCCATGCACGGCACATGTGTCAACTTGCCCAAATTCAATGCCGCCAACAGATTGCTTCAGTTGTCACACACCACTTTTCCGATCTCCAGTTGGTGCGGGGTCAGCCACTGATCCACCTGTGCGTTCAGGGCGGACAGGAGTGCTGGTCCGGTGTGACTCTCTGCTTTCAGGCAAGTCAACCCCAAGACGGCGTGACACTGTCGTATCCAGGATGTGGAATAGCCCCTGGGGAGCTGGGGGGTTGCAGTTGATGTGGAGCAAGACACAGCAGCAGAAGAGGACTCAGCTGAGGAGGTTAAGCGAAGTAAATGGAGTAGGAGGAGTAGAGGATGTGGCAGCAGGCCTGCCTGCAAGTCGTGGCTGTGTCACCAACTCCGCTGCAGAGCCACGCATTCCATGCTTGGCAGCCGTCAGCAGGTTTACCCAATGCGCAGTGTACGTGATATACCTGCCCTGACCGTGCTTTGTAGACCAGGTATCAGTGGTCAGATAGACCCTTGCCCCAACACTGTGTGCCAGACATGCCATGACTTCCTTTTCCACAATAGAGTACAGGTTGGGGATTGCCTTTTGTGAAAAATAAATTCGGCCGGGTACCTTCCACTGCGGTGTCCCAATAGCTACAAATTTTTTGAAGGCCTCAGACTCCACCAGCTTGTATGGTAAAAGCTGGCGGGCTAAGAGTTCTGACAAGCCAGCTGTCAGACGGCGGGCAAGGGGGTGACTCTGTGACATTGGCTTCTTACACTCAAACATTTCCTTGACAGACACCTGACTGTGGGCAGATGAGCAGGAACTGCTGAAGGTGAGAGGCGGAGTGGCGGGTGGTTGAGAGGGGGCAAGGAGGACAGCAGTGGTTGACGTGGCTGAAGATGCTGGACCAGGAGGAGGATGGTGGCTTTGAATTTGTGTGCTGCTTGTACTCATGTGTTGATCCCATTTGTGATGTGCGATCATGTGCCTTCGCAAAGCAGTTTTACCTAGGTGGGTGTTGGACTTCCCACGACTCAGTTTCTTTTGGCGCAGGTTGCAAATGGCATCGCTGTTATCAGAGGCAGACACACAAAAAAAATGCCACACTGCTGAGCTTTGCAATGACAGCATTCTGGTGGTGGCAACAGCATGCGTTGATTGGCGTGCTGTCTGGCTGACCCCGGGTGCCGATACATGCTGTCTGACTGTGCCACTAGCTCCTTGCGACGACCTCCCCCTACTTCCAACTCGTCTGCTCCTCCTCTCTGTCTCCCCATCTGAACTTTCCCCCTGTTCTTCTCTTCGAGCGGGCACCCACGTGACATCCACGGACACATCGTCATCATCAACCACTTCACTTGTATCTGACAACTCAGCAAAGGAAGCAGCAGCGGGTACAACATCATCATCATCATCATCACACCGTACGTCCATGTGTGTAATGCTGCCTGACTGAGACATATCCCTGTTATCTACATCCTCTGGCAATAATGGTTGCGCATCACTCATTTCTTCCAACTGATGTGTAAATAACTCCTCTGACAGATCAAGTGAAGCAGCTGTGGTGCCAGTGTTGGTGGTGGCGGCGGGTGGGCGAGTGGTAACTTGAGAGGTGCCCGAAGCTGAGCTGGAGGAGGATGGTGCGTCAAGGTTCCGAGCAGAAGCGGTAGAAGATTGGGTGTCCTGTGTAAGCCAGTCAACTATGTCCTCAGAATTTTTCGAGTTCAGGGTACGTGGCCTCTGAACACTGGGCATTATTCTAGGGCCAAAGGAAATCACAGCACCACGACCACGACGGCCCCTGCGGGGTGGCCTGCCTCTGCCTGTCATTTTTTTTTAGATTAGTGGTACTATGCGTGCAAGGTACTGTGCCACCCTATATGAGTGGTGGGCAGTGGGCACAGTACAGTCTGTGGGCCTGACACACACTGGCAGGCAACTGAAATTATATTACAGAGAAAAAATTAAATGACTTTATGTGCAAGGTACTGTGCCACCCGATATGAGTGGTGGGCACTGGCAGTGGGCACAGTACAGTCAGTGGGCCTGACACACACTGGCAGGCAACTGCAAATATATTAAAGGGTAAAAATTAAATGACTTTTTATCTGCAAGGTACTGTGCCACCCGATATGAGTGGTGTGCACACAGTACAGTCTGTGGGCCTATGGCCTCTCACACACAGGCAGACAACTGCAATATATATTATATATATATTTGTGGTCAAGGCTAAATACGAAACTTGGGCAGCGTGCCTGCCTGGAACCTAACCGGCTGAGGTGTGCCTGGAGCCGGGTATGAGAGTAGCCTAAAAGGGGGCTACCCTAAGGAGGACCCTTGAAATGAAGGGAAAGGGTGGGTGGGACCAAGAACCGGAACGCCCACTGTGATGAGGTAAGTGGGGGTTTAAATAGGCTCAAGCCCCTCCCACAAATGCAGGCTGAACCTCAGCCTTACCAACTTGTGGTCAAGGCTAAATACGAAACTTGGGCAGCGTGCCTGCCTGGAACCTAACCGGCTGAGGTGTGCCTGGAGCCGGGTATGAGAGTAGCCTAAAAGGGGGCAAAATAACAACAAAATAGTTAAGGTGTAAGACTTTATTACCTTATAACACCAAAGACTGAAATGCCTGCGAAATCTCCACCTGCGGGTTAGGTATGTACCTGGTGAAGCAAGACGAACGCCATCTCCCCATCTTTCGGATGACGTGGGCGGGGACCCCCTGCCGGGAAGCCGCGGAGGCTGCCCCAATGCGGAAGGAATGACCGGATATTGCTCCTGAGTCCAACCCTAAGCCAGCAGCCACCGTGCGGATGTGGCTGATGAATTGCGCCGTGGTGAGAGCTCCCTTCAGATGGGGTAGCAGAGGGCTGTGAGGTGGCGCATCCCGGAGGGCGAGGATGAGCTGGTCAAATACCTGTAACGGGCACCATTCATTACTAGTGGGAAAAAACTGGACCTCCACCGGGGGGCCTGTTTGACTGGTTTTGGAGATAATTATCTTCAGCGCGTAATGGTCAACCACCCTCACCAGCTGCTCTCGGTGCAGGCTGCACCGTCCCGCCGTGCTGCACGTGAACTCGCCTGGCCTAAGGAAGCCGTAAAAAGCTAAGTACATGGCAGCTTTGATGATTAAGCTGGAAAAGGGCCCAAAAGGAGCACCATCCAGGGCTGAAGATAATTTCCGGAACATCTCTCCCGTGACGCCCTGCCTGCGGGACGAGGGATTGGACCCACCCTTCTGGACCCCTCGTAAGGTGGCCTTGACTGCATGCGCAGAAAAAATGGATCCGCCCCCTGGGTTGCGGAGCATGGTGTGGTGTTGGACGCCTGCTAGGTACAACTTAATGGTGTTGTAGGATAGGTGTAACTGGTGGTGGCAATGGGCGATGAAGGCCATGATGTAAGGAATGTCCGCCAGGCCCGCCTGCGGGTGCAGACGTGAAAAACCCCTGGAAGGTTTTCAGGCCTGAAAGGTAGTTCCTGGCCGTGTTTGGGGCAAGGGACTGCTGCGCCAGGTCCCTTGCTGACGAGACGAGCAAGCCTAGTCCATTGACAGGGAACTGAAAGGCGGGGTGGGATATCTGCGTGGCTCGGCCTCCGGCATGACCTGGAAGAAGAGTTCAAAATTAAACCTAGACAGTGCGTCGGCTGCTACATTCCTCTCCCCCGGGATGTGGCTACAATGCACATGGAAGTTATGTGACAGGGCCAGCCAAACCAGCTGGCGCAACAGCGCCATGATCTTGGGGGACTTGGCCCTGCCCTTGGCCAAGATGTCGACCAAGGCCTGGTTATCTGTCACAAACATCACTGGCAAGTTAGCCCAGAGGTGGCCCCATGCCTGAGCAGCTGCCACGATGGGGTATAATTCCAACAGAGAGGAGGTGCGGATGGATTCAGCCTCCTCTAAGATGGTACTGGGCCAACGATCCGCTAGCCACTGGGAACCCCAAATGGCAGCGTAGCCGCAAGATGCAGCTGCGTCTGAAAAAATGGTCGGGCAGGAGGAAGACCAAGGTGACACGAAAAAGGAGACGCCGTTCCATCGGGACAGGAACAACTCCCACATGGCCAGGTCTGCCATGGCCTGGCCGTCCAAACGGATGATGCTGTCCTGTTCGGGTGCTGAGGGAAGAAGCTGGAGCAGCCTTGACACAAAGGTTCTTCCCTGGGGCATAATCCTGGAGGCAAAGTTGAGCCGCCCCAGAAGAGACTGCAACTCGACTCTAGTGAGGCATCCCGTGGCTGCCGCATGGGAAATGACCTCCCGACACTGAGTGAGTTTCTCCTCCGGTAGGCTGGCTTGCAACAGAACCGAATCCAGGACGATGCCCAAGAATGAGACCCTCGTGGCAGGACCCTCAGTCTTTGACTCCGCGATCGGAACAGCCAGACTGGCGAACAATCCGAGGAGGATGGTGAGTATGCTGGACCCGCCCTGCGGATCCTCGACAACCAGAAAATCGTCGAGGTAGTGGATGACCGACCGGAGGCCCCCGTGATGGATCAGGATCCAATGCAGCGCCTTGGCCAGCTGGTCGAATAACCACGGGCTACTCTTGGATCCAAACGTGAGCCTGTTGGCGAAAAAATACTGGCCGCCCACTCAATGCCGTAGAATTGCCATAACTGCGGCAGGATGGGCAGGAGTTTAAATGCATCCGCAATGTCAACCTTTGCCAGCCAAGCGCCCCTACCATGTGACAGGATGGCCTGGATGGCGTCATCCACCGAGGAATAACGCATGGAAAATTCCTCTGAGGGAATCAGAGAATTAAGGCTTGGAATACCGGACACATGAGGGGCGGACAGATCATAAATTAATCTTTTTTTATTAGTGTTCTTTTTTGCCACTAAGCCGATGGGGTTAATGCGCCATGAGGAAAACGGGATGCGTGGGAACGGGCCTATGAGGAACCCCTTGGAAACTTCCGACTGGAGCAACTCGCTAGTTGCTGGAGGGTCCAGGGTGGCGGACAGCAGATTCCTGCCCTGCCAGGGCACCTGCGGCAGGGTGATGAGCCCTGTGTGGAACCCCTGGCGGAAGCCTGCCAACAGGAACGCCACGAAGTCTTGATCGTGGTGATCGTGAAGGAGTGCCGCCAAGAGGTCCACGTTGATGTCCGCTAGTCAGGAACCTTTGGAAGATTTCTTTGGGCAGGCGGACCGTGGGTGGGCCCTAAAGCACAGGGAGCAGACGTGGAGTGACCTGCAGCTGGCATATGAGCACCCCCCTGAATTAAAGTTATTACAGACCTGGCTCTTCCCTAGGTAGACAATAGGTCTGCCGAGCTTGTCTGTGGAGGGGTTGGATGGAAATGACCCGGAGGTCCCCGGGATGGCCCTGTCCTGAGGCGGGTGCGCGGTATTGGGGCACCACTCTGAGGAGTGGAAAATCGACTGACACGTCGCACAGTTGGGAGCCCTGAGGCCAGCGAAGTGACGGCAGAAGAGCTCGGTGTCAATCAAGGACCAGCTGGTGACATACTGGAACTGGGCCAGAGCTGCCGCCGCCTTAGCTGCAAAGGAACGGTGGTAGTCATAGAAGGCCGACCCACCATACTTGTGCCCTAGGTCAGTGACCAGGTACAAATAGCTGTCAAGCTCCTCTCTTCTCTCCGGCTGTGCGGTGCAGACGATGTCCCTGAAGAGGCTGAAGGCCAGGACAAATTCCGGAATGGACAACTTGCGGTTGAGCCGCGAATCCTTGGCCCGAAGGACCACCGACACATCGCCACAATTGATGACCCGGTTCTCGGGAACGTCTTGAGCGGCAATGAGGATTGATGCCAGATTGACATCTTTCCCTGCCAGGATGTCTCTCTTAAGGTTATCAGGAATGAAGTGAGAGGGGGACACATGTGGAATGGGTCTTGGCGTACCTGTAGCCAGCCAGCCTGATGTAGAGGGAGTCATCAGCGGAACGGGAGCCGGGGGTACAAAGGGTGGCCGGGATTCGAGCTCCGAAACCCTTGCCCGCACATCCGCCACCGAGTCCACCAAGGAATTCAGGGTCGCCTGTAGCTGCACCAGGGACAAATGGATGGCCGACGCCTCTGGCTGCACTGTTGTGGTGCTGGGGCTGGTCATGAGCAGTTTGTATAGCTCTGCCTTTCTTGCGGTGGCCGGATGTGGAATGCCTCTTCGGTTCAACTCGGCCAACAGTTTTGGGATGGTCCAACTCCGAAGGGATGAGGGACCCGCTTGGCTTGACACGATTGAGCCGGAGATGGAAAGGCCGTCCTCCATGTCCGAGGCTCGAGACATGGCAGAGCAGCTAAACAAAAATACAAGGCATAACAAAATAAAAGGAAAAAAAAAATAAATTAAAATAAAAAATAAAAAAAAAGAGGGTGACGATGTACTGGAATTTGGACTGGTGCACGACAGAGAGACACGTACCGGTAACGAAATTCACGAGACGGCTCAGTCGAACCTGGCCTAACCGAACAGACGAAGACAATTAACGCGTGGTTATGACTTGACTGGGACCGAGGTGGTGCCAGTGCGAACTTACCTGAACAGGACCGAAAGGAACGGAGAACTGGGAACAAACTTCTGTAAATAAAGCACAGGCAAAAAACATTTGAAAGTGCAGAGGACACGGGTGCCCACCAACCTGCGGAACCAGGCGAACTGGCCAGGCTGGGGCTCACCCTAAGGCCAAGTGACCATCCGAGCGCATCGGATCGAACACCTGACCGAAAAGAGAGCCGCCTGAGCGTACCAGGCGGTTTGACAGGAGAGAAGGCGCGTAGCCATGAAATAGAGGCTGCGCGTAGCAGCGGCCCGCGAAGGGCAGTGGTAAGCCATAACCTAGAAGTTACGGAAAGCAAGAATGACCCGGGGAGAAGCCGAGGACGGCCCCTTTGGAAGACTTGAAAGCCGAAGGACAGGTGCGTGAAACCGTGTGATAGACAAGAAAACACATGAAGACCTGGGCGTACCAGGAGTGAACCGAGCCCGGGCGTACCAGGGGAGAAGGAGGTGCCACCAGCCGCGACCGGACACCTGACTGTGACCGGCCGACAACGACTTGGCAACAAGACAAAACCCGGTGGCCTGGGCGAAACCAGGAAGGCCAGACACCCTGGCCGTAACCAGGTGCCCGAGGTGGGGCCAGATCGGTCCTACGTGGGACACCTATCCTTGTCCAACCGAGAAAATTAAATAAATCTATTTTTTTTTTTTTTTTTTTTTTAAAAGGGGGTTTGTGCCGCAAATACATATATATTTATATTATAATTTTTTTTTTTTTTTTTTTTTTCGGGTTGATGATCCGACTATATGGCGGGTTTGTGCTGTGTTTGTGTATATGGCGTTTTTTTTCTTTTTTTTTTTTTTTTTTCAATTATTTATTACAAAATTTTTTTTTTTTTTTGCAGACTATATGGCGGGTTTACCAACGTACTTATCCCTTTTTTTTTTTTTTTTTTTTTTTTTAGACCATGTGGCGGGTTTACTGCACACACTGATACCCATTGCTTATTTCATTTATGTGAATTATTCCTTACTATCCCCTCCTTTCTTCCCCCCCTCCCCGTCTGGCCTGGCTGCCCGTGAGCCCGCGCCCGGCGTGGAACGCAAGCTGACATTGCAGCCAGGGAGACCGGCAGGGGGCGGGTGACGTCACAGAAGCGCCGGAAGAGGAGTGCGTTCCAGGCTGGAACGCACGCCTATGTGCACCGGCTTCCATGCCGCACCCGGGGTGCAGCCTTGCCCAGGAACCCAACCCCCACCCCCTCCCCGATGAACGGGTATCCGCCGGCAGGCGCTGATTTGTCCCTGCTGCCGCCGGAAAGCAAGTGGAGCGGGCGGGGACCGGAACCAGGAAGTGCGTGCGTTCCACCCTGGAACGCACGCCTTCCTGCGCCGTGCCGGGAACAAGGTGAGCCGGCCAGACCAGGGAAAAAACACCCCCCCCCGTCTCCAGCATGACGAGCCGACCGGCTGCCGGGTGCGCTACCTGACGACATACCGCCAGGAACACAGGGAGACGAGCGGAGGAGGAGGGGAGCCGGAAGCCCGTGCGCTCCACGCTGGAACGCACCGGCAGCATGAGGCGGAGGGAGGGTGCCAGACTGCCGCCGTCCTTGCCCTGCGAAAGAGCCCCCCCCTCCCCTACTTACCACCAGGAGACACGAACTCTGCAAGAGGCGACCGTAGGTACCAGGAAACGCACGAACACTAGCCAGTGAATGACCAAGAACCGGAACGCCCACTGTGATGAGGTAAGTGGGGGTTTAAATAGGCTCAAGCCCCTCCCACAAATGCAGGCTGAACCTCAGCCTTACCAACATATATATATATATGGAGATTTTTTGTGAAACTCACCTGTGAAATCTTTTTCTCGTCTATTCCATTGGGGGACACAGACCATGGGTAAAGCTTAGGCCATTACTAGGAGGAGACACTATGCAAATAATAAAAAACAGCTCCTCCTCCACTGGCTATACCCCAATGCTCCAACAAGAGGACCTCAGTGCGTGCAAAAGCAGTAGGAGAAGGAGATCAGAAACCAAATATTAACAAAAGAAAAGCGTTAACCATAAGGTCCCACTAGAATAGAACCAACCCCTCCTGCAACAGACAAGAATGGGTGGGAGCTGTGTCCCCCAATGGAAAAGACGAGAAAAAGATTTTACAGGTGAGTTTCACAAAAAATCTCCTTTTCTCGCCCATTCCATTGGGGGACACAGACCATGGGACGTCCTAGAGCAGTCCATGGGGTGTGAAGACCAGCACCTCTAGAGGGAAAACATCCAACGGTTAAACAGGAACCACAGCCTGCAATACCTTGCGCCCTAGGGCCGCATCAGCCGACGCCAAAGAGTGCAGCTGGTAGAACTTTGTAAAGGAATGTAAGGACGACCAGGTGGCCGCCTTACAAAGTTGCGATATAGAGGCTCGATTGCGCCTAGCCCAGGAGGCCCCCACCGCCCTGGTGGAGTGCGGTGTAACCCCCGCTGGGGGAACCCTACCCTAGGCCATGGCAATAGTCTACCGAATCCACCAAGCCACAGTGACCTTGGAGGCCGCCAGACCCTTACGAGGCCCCTCGGGAACCACAAAAAGGGAGTCCGAGCACCGAAATGGGGCAGTAACCGACAGGTACACCCTAAAGCACGGACAACATCCAGAGAATGGAGAGCACGCTCCTTGGGGTTCGCCGGAGCGGGGCAAAAGGATGGCAGGACTATGTCCTCATTAAGGGGGAAGGCGGAAACCACCTTGGGCAAAAAGGAAGGGACAGGGCGCAATATCACCTTGTCCTTGTGGAAGACCAAAAAGGGCTCTCTAGAGGGAAGGGCGGCCAGCTCCGATACTCTCCTGATAGAGGTGATGGCCACCAAAAAGACCACCTTCCAGGTGAGAAAGCTCAGGGAAATATTCCTCAGGGGCTCAAAAGGAGCCGCCTGGAGAGAAGACAGAACCAGGTTCAGATCCCAGGGGGGCAGAGGAGGGACATACGGAGGGACCGAATGCGCCACCCCCTGCAGGAAGGGCCTCACCAGACCTAGCAGAGCAAGAGAGCGCTGAAAGAAAATGGCCAGAGCGGAGACCTGACCCTTCAGAGAGCTCAGGGACATTCCCATCTCAAGACCCGACTGGAGAAAGGAGAGGACCACCGGAACGGAGAAATGAAGGGGAAAAACGCCTATCTTCTCACAAAAGGCAAGAAAGGCCTTCCAGGTACGATAGTATATCTGGGAGGAAGCTGGTTTCCTGGCTTTGATCATGGTCTTCACGACAGAGTCCGAGAAGCCCCTCTTCTTCAAGATGGTGGTCTCCGTTAAACAAAGTGGTTGTAAATTCTGGTGGAAGAGAGGTCCTTGAGTCAGCAGGTCCTCCCTGAGAGAAAGAGGCCACAGAACGTCCGCCAGCATTCGAGTGACCTCCGAGAACCAGGCGCGGCGAGGCCAATCGGGAGCAATGAGGATGGTCGGGATTCCTTCTGCCGCGACCCTGCGAAGAACCTTTGGGGGTATAGGCAGTGGTGGGAAGACATAGAGGAGTGCAAAGTCTTGCCACGGAGACACCAGAGCGTCCACCCCGTACGTCTACGTATCCCAAGCTCGGGCCAGGAACGTGGGAATCTTGTTGTTGAGCCTGGACGCCATCAAGTCCACGTCCGGGCGGCCCCAACGGCGACAGACGTCCTCGAATACGTCCGGATGCAGCGACCACTCTCCCGGATCCACCCTGTTGCGGCTGAGAAAGTCCGCCGTCCAGTCTTTGACCCCTGGGATGTACACTGCAGACAATATTGGAACGTGAGCCACCGCCCATTGGAGGATCCTATTCACCTCCTGCATCATCGGCCGGCGGCGGGTTCTGCCCTGATGATTGAGGTAGGCCACGGCTGTGGCATTGTCCGACTGGATCCTTAACGGGAGACCCGTTAGGAGGGGGGTCCAATGAGACAGAGTGAGGAAAATTGCGCTGAGCTCCAATATGTTGATCAGAAGGCGGGCTTCCACTTCTGACCACACCCCCTGAACCGTCCGAGCCCGGAGAACGCCACCCCAACCCAGGAGACTGGTATCGATGGTGACGACTGTCCAGGAGATTGGGAGGAAGGATTTCCCCGAAGTCAGATTCTGAGGGGACAGCCACCACGGGAGGTTCATGCGAACCCGAGGAGGAAGGCGGATCCGAGAGACCAGACCCTTCGATGTCCTGTCCCAGAAAGACAGGATCGCCTGCTGCAGAGGCCAAGTGTGAAACTGGGCAAAGGGGACTGCCTCGAAGGAGGCCACCATAAGCCCCAGAACCTGCATGCACTCCCGGATGGAGAGACACGGGGAATGTAGAAGGCGAGACACCGACTCCCGTATCCGTGAGAACTTGCAATCCGGGAGGAATACCCGGGCTGCAGTAGTGTCCATAATCATCCCCAGGAAGGTCACCCTCTGGGAAGATTGGAGAGAGGGCTTCGGGAAGTTGATCAGCTAGCCGAACTGTTGCAGAGTCTGAACAGTGATCCTGACGCTGTCTTCGGCCTGGGGACGAGAGGGAGCCTTTATCAGAATGTCATCCAGGTAGGGCAGCAGAGATATGCCCCTGGTACGGAGAAGCGCCATGATCGGCGCCAAGATCTTTGTGAATACCCGCGGGGCTGTCGCCAGCCCAAAGGAAAGGGCGACGAACCGATAATGACAGTCACCAATGGCGAAGCGCAGAAACCTGTGGTGAGATTCTGTGATAGGGACATGCAGATAGGCGTCCCGGATGTCCACCGATGCGAGGAACTCCCCTGGAAGAAGAGAAGCAATAACTGAGCGGAGGGATTCCATCCGGAACCTCAGCACCCACAGGGACTTGTTTAACAGCTTCAGGTCCTGGACCGGACGCACTGATCCCTCCTTCTTTGAGGAAAGAAATGTTCCGGAGGTCTGGAAACGAGTTTCAACTTAAACCTGGTTTACTATGGTTGGCTTGGTAGAATTAGCAAAGATGACGAATATGACGAATGTATTCGTCATATTCCTCAAAACGAAGATAACGAAGTATTCTCCTTCTTCGTTTTTGCTCCATATTCGTCAACTTCGATAATTCTAGCAATCAAATAGGAAGGTTGACTATAGAGACAGTTGTGTTTAATTCGCTATGCGATTATATTACTTTGCTTTTTTTTTTTTTTATAAATAGAATCATTATAATCAAGTATTATAACTATTCAATAAAAAAAAAAAGCAAAGTAATATAATCGCATAGAGAATTAAACGTAGCTGTCTCTATAGTCAACTTTCCTATAGGATTGCTAGAATTGGCGAAGTTGACGAATAGGTAGCTAAAACAAAGATGGAGAATACTTCGTTATCTTCGTTTTGAGGAATATGACGAATACATTTGTCATATTCGCTAATTCTACCAAGCCAACCATAGTAAACCAGGTCTAAGTTGAAATCGCAATGCGATTAATTCAAGTTATATTATATTAATCGCATTGCGATTACAACTTAGCTCTGCTATATTCCATATGATATTAGGCTAGAATTAACGAATATGGAATATAGCAGTGCTAAGTTGAAATCGCAATGCGATTATTGTAACTTGAATTAATTGAATTGCGATTTCAATGTAATTCTCAAATCCGACAGTACATTCTAGTATGGAGACGTTCCCATGGTGATGGGGACGCTCCATGAGCATGGAAGTCGTCAGAAGCGGCAACGGGCACTGACTGGATCAGCCAGGAATCCTAAAGACAGGTAAGAACTACTTTTGGGAAGTGGGAAAGAAAAATAACAATAAAAAAATAAAAAAGAATAATAATGAATATTCAAAATATCGAATTTATAACACTATATTCGAAATATTCGCGAATTAGCGAAGTGCCGTTATTCGCTAAAAAAAGTTGATATTCGAATATTCGCGCTCAACACTAATGCCTAATTGTTGGGGCCTCGTAGGAATAAAACACTTGTGACGACCAAGTGTTATCGAATTTCACCTATTATCATTTGGGGTTTATTCAAGAGGATTGTTGTCCGGTGAATGCATAATGTTTAGGGCCTGTACTACACTGGCCTGCAATAAAATTGTTATCCAATGACCATCTAATATACCTCCAGCCACATAGTCACTTGATCTTTTCTGTCTGGTGAATTCCTAATGTTTGGGGCCTGTACTTCACTGGCCTGCAGCAAAATTGATATCCAATGACCGTCTAATATACCTCCAGCCACATAATTACTTGAGCTTTTCTGTCTGGTGAAATACTGTTTGGGGCCTTTACTTCACTGGCCTGCAGTAAAATTGTTTTCCAATGACCGTCTAATATACCTCCAGCCACATAATCACTTGATCTTTTCTGTTCTGTGAATGCCTAATGTTTGGTGCCTGTACTCCACTGGCCTGCGGTAAAATTGTTATCCAATGACCGTCTAATATACCTCCAGCCACATAAACACTTGATCTTTTCTGTACGGTGAATGCCTAATTGTTGGGGCCTCGGAGGAATAAAACACATGTGATGACCACGTGTTATCGAATTTCACCTATTATCATTTGGGGTTTATTCAAGAGGATTGTTGTCCGCTGAATGCATAATATTTGGGGCCTGTACTACACTGACCTGCAGTAAAATGGTTATCCAATGACCGTCTAGTATACCTCCAGCCACATAATCACTTGATATTTTCTGTCCTGTGAATGCCTAATTGTTGGGGCTTCGGAGGAATAAAACAGTCAAAAAAGATATCCACTTTATTGCATACAAATTCATATACACAATATATAACAGTATAATGGTAATGTTAAAAGGAAAACGACAGATAAGGGTGCCAAAATCACCTGAGCTATGCTGCTACTACTCCCTAAAAGATCTTCCACATGTCAAGTGTCACCATGTCCAAAGAATATACATTATAAAACCTGAATATCGCAAGATGGCCTACCTGCTACTACATGCATGGGTATATCCCTCACTAAGGGTAGATCTCTATATCGAGTTCACATTTAGGACGTGTATAATAACACTCCTTTATAAATATTGCCCAAAACTATGGTACCGCATGAGCCTAGGAATAAACAATGGGACGGAGAAAAATAGAGGAACACCAAGAACAAAACAGCAGAAAAACAGAAAGGAAAAAAGAAGAAAAGAAACCCCCCAAAAAACACCACTCACAGCCTGGTAAGGAAAGCCAATAACAATGTGACCAAGAATGTGCCATAAGTTGCCAAAATATTATCTGCGATACATACCACAAGACATGATTGGGGGTATACAGAGCAGCGCAGGTCAGCGGAAAATACCTTGACATGCGTTTCGCCTCTGCTTTGTGAGGAACCTGCTGCTGTCTGTTCCTGCAGAGTTAGGCTGAGCTATGTGTAGGCCTTAGACTCGACCATTACCATATACCTGCTGCTGCTGCTGTCTGTCTGATCTTGATGAGTTGTGTCAGCCTTATCCTATAGCAGTATGATTTCCCTGCTGATGCTGTCTGTTCTGATATTACTGAGTTAGGCACAGCTTTATGTGTATGCATTATACTACAGCATTACCATTTCCCTGCTGCTGCTGCTGTCTGTTCTGTTATTGCTGAGTTAGGCCCAGCTATGTGTATGCCTTATACTACAGCGTTACCAATTCCCTGCTGCTGTCTGTTCTGTTCCTGCTGAGTTAGGTCCAGCTAGGTGTATGCTTTACACTACAGTGTTACAATTTTCCAGCTGCTGCTGTCTGTCCTAAAATTACAGAGTTAGGCCCAGCTGTGTGTATGCCTCATACTACAGCGTTACCATTTCCCTGCTGTGGTCTGTCCTGCTCCCGCTGAGTTTAGTCAAGCTAGGTGTAGGCCTTATACTATACCCTTAACAATTACCTGCTGCCGTCTGTCCGGATACTGCTGAGGACAACCAGCACGGACCACTTATTCGCCCTTGGACTTTATCAACTATCGAGTATTAGAATTCTCTAAAACTGGTGTGCATGCTTCATTTTTGTGCATGTGCTCTGTTCATTATAAATTGTCAAGAGAATATATATATATATATATATATATATATACACACATACACACACACACAGTACAGACCAAAAGTTTGGACACACCTTCTCATTCAAAGAGTTTTCTTTATTTTCATGACTATGAAGGCATCAAACCTATGAATTAACACATGTGGAATTATATACATAACAAACAAGTGTGAAACAACTGAAAATATGTCATATTCTAGGTTCTTCAAAGTAGCCACCTTTTGCTTTAAATTACTGCTTTGCACACTCTTGGCATTCTCTTGATTAGCTTCAAGAGGTAGTCCCCTGACATGGTTTTCACTTCACAGGTGTGCCCTGTCAGGTTTAATAAGTGGGATTTCTTGCCTTATAAATGGGGTTGGGACCATCAGTTGCGTTGAGGAGAAGTCAGGTGGATACACAGCTGATAGTCCTACTGAATAGACTGTTAGAATTTGTATTATGGCAAGAAAAAAGCAGCTAAGTAAAGAAAAACGAGTGGCCATCATTACTTTAAGAAATAAAAGGTCAGTCAGTCAGCCGAAAAATTGGGAAAACTTTGAAAGTAAGGGCTATTTGACCATGAAGGAGAGTGATGGGGTGCTGCGCCAGATGACCTGGCCTCCACAGTCACCGGACCTGAACCCAATCGAGATGGTTTGGGGTGAGCTGGACCGCAGAGTGAAGGCAAAAGGGCCAACAAGTGCTAAGCATCTCTGGGAACTCCTTTAAGACTGTTGGAAGACCATTTCAGGGGACTACCTCTTAAAGCTCATCAAGAGAATGCCAAGAGTGTGCAAAGCAGTAATCAAAGCAAAAGGTGGCTACTTTGAAGAACCTAGAATATGACATATTTTCAGTTGTTTCCCACTTGTTTGTTATGTATATAAATTCCACATGTGTTAATTCATAGTTTTGATGCCTTCATAGTCATGAAAATAAAGAAAACTCTTTGAATAAGAAGGTGTGTCCAAACTTTTGGTCTGTACTGTATGAGTATATATATATATATATATATATATATATATATATATATATTCGTTTGAATAAAATACAATCATGCGGTGTTACGCTTCATTCACCCCCAAAAACTTTTTTTTACTTTTTATTTATTTTATATGTTATCATTTTGCTTTACTTGGGTTTTGGACGGCCCTAGTGTGGTTCTTTCTAAAACTAGGTGGGGACTGCATATGGGCTTCCCTTATCAAAAAGTCTTGTACAGTTAACATTGCACAGGACTGACTGAGGAATCTAATTAAATGTTATTATTTTATTATTTTATTGTTTGTTTTAATCAGATTTAGTTTGGAACATGGTTGTCCTCCTGAACAGGATGCCTGACTTCCATGTTGACCTCTCCACATGGTTGGGTGTGACTGGCATTATACTCACTCGTGTGGTAATCCAGTTTTGGGAATAGAGCGTTATTGCCACATGTATATATCTATATTTACATTTTTATTTGATGTTACTTCTTGACAACTATGTTTTGATAATGTGCCCATGCGATTTTTATAGAATCAAAGCTTTTCACTTTACAATATAAACTGTGGTTAGGGGTTCGTACCGAACTTTAGGACTTTTGGACCCCGGACCCGAACATTTCCTTAAAAGTTCGGGTTCGGTGTTCGGCGCTTTTTGAAATGCTGCAGAGCAGCCAATCAACAAGCGGTTAACTGTCTGACCTTAGAAGCCATCACAGCCATGCCTACTAATGGCATGGTTGTGATTGGCCAGAGCAGCATGTGACCCAGGCTCTATATAAGCTTGAGTCACGTAGCGCTGACTCTAACTCAGCGATCTACAGAGAAATAGTTGTGTGGGTGCAGGGCACAATCGTTTTACCCTGCCCTGAGCCTATTGACCAAAAAAAAAAAAAAAAACTTTTATAATTCTGTTATTTAGGCGGCGGCGTCAATTTTATGCAAGCTCAGTGCACCAGCACTACATCTGAGCTTTTGGGACATTGCAAATCGCAATTTTTTTGGCAAACTACAACATCTTAATATATACAGCATACAGTTTAATATATACAGCATTCATATTCGGTTACCAAAAAAACACTTTTTTGGCAATCTACAACATATGGATTATTCAGTGTGCAATTTAAGCTAGAAATACACCCATCATTTTCTGAGGTTTTAAAAACACACTTTGACAAAAAACACTATTTTCAGGCGTTGCAACATCAACACGTGTGAAATTACAGGCTTATATACTGCTGTCAAATTCAGTTGGTAAACAAAACACTCGTTTGGGCACAAAAAATTTAGTTGGCAGCCTTTGATGCAGATGTCATTGCGAGAGACACCCTTAATACATTTGGGTTACATTCAGAGATTTTAAATACCGCCATTTGGTGCACCAATATTGAATTCAGGCCTACACTGGTTCAGGCCCTTTGAGATACTCCCTCTACATACATGGGTTTGATTCAGGCATTTGAAATTCAGCCATTTGAAATACATCCATTTTGTGCAAAGAAATAATAAATTTAGGCCTACACTGGTTCATGTCCTGTGAGATACCTTTTAAAAATACCTTTATTAGTGATAGTACGGGTATAGGTATGTATATACGAACAAAGTGTACTACAATTCAGACCGAGCCATTTTGGGCAAAGAAATATTTAATTGAGGCCTAGTCTGGTTCAGGCCGTGTGAGATACACCCTTTACATACTGTCGTTCTCTTCTACCAGGTATGTATATACCAACAAAGTGTACTACAATTCCAAATTTTTTTTAAAAACTTCTTGACAGGGGAGTAGCGACCCCTACACAGAACATTCAAGGTGACGCGATACTGTATACAGACCTATAGGTTAGAGACACAACAAATCAGGGTCTGAAAGAGGGCAGGGCAGACAAAGACGCTTACCCTAGAAGCCCTATAAGCTGCTCAGCCCAGGGTAACCCCCTGATGGTGGAGGCTCCCTGTCCCCGAACCTATTACTGTCCAGTCCCTAGACCGACCCTAACCAGGGAAAAGTATTAGATACAGGAAACGGTTAAAACAAAGATACGAGAGTGGAAGGTGGTCCAAATAAACCCGTTTATTTACAGCAGAAGAGGGAGCAGGGTGCAAAAGCGGAGGGGCCGTCCTCTAGACAGTACGCCTCCTACTGCCCACTGCAGCAAGGGACCGAGCACACCAAAGCAAGCTCCAAGGAGTTCCCTGGCATGGCAGTTCATCAGACAATGTGCTGACGACAAGACACGAGTGGTTTGCACGATGTGCAATCAAAGCCTGAAGCGAGGCATAAACTTTCTCAACCTGAGCACAACATGCATGACCAGGCATTTAAGTGCAAAGCATGAGCTGCAGTGGAGTAGACACCTCAAAAACCAAGAAAGGTCTCTGGCTCCTCCTGCTTCCTCTTCTGCTGCAGTCTCGGCCTCTTCGTCCACCTCTAGAGTGACAGTGCACCTGTCACCCCGCAAACAGAGGATCTGCCAGCAACACCAACACCTGGGTCACCAAGCATCTTCACAATGTCCCACGGTGGCGTTCAGCTCTCCATCTCCCAAACACTGGAGAGGAAGAGGAAGTACCCCCCTACCCACCCGTGATCCCTAACCCTAAATGCCAGCATTTCTAAATTACTGGCCTTTGAAATGCTGTCATTCCGTCTGGTGGAGACGGATAGTTTTAAAATCCTCCCACAGTACGTCGTGCCCAGCCGCCACTACTTTTCAAGGCGAGCAATCCCTTGCTTGCACAACCAAGTAGGGGACAAAATCAGGTGTGCACTGCGCAATGCCATCTGTGGCAAGGTGCACCTGACTACGGATACGTGGACCAGTAAGCACGATCAGGGCCGTTATATCTCCATAAAAGCACACTGGTTAAATGCAGTGGCGGCTGGGCCTGAGGCGGATAGCAGTTTGGCGCATGTCCTTCCACCACCGAGGATTGCAGGGCGCTTCAGTTTGCCTCCTGTTGCTTTCTCCTCCTACTCTGCTTCCTCATCCTCTACCAGCCCATCATCCGGTCAGCGTAACACCTTCACCACCAACTTCAGCACAGCCAGGGGTAAATGACAGCAGGCAGTTTTAAAACTTATCTGTTTTGGGGATAAACCCCACACAGAGCAGGAGCTGTGGACGGGCCTTGAACAACAGACCGATGAGTGGTTTGTGCCAGTCAGCCTCAAGCTCAGCCTGGTTGTGTGCGATAATGGGCGAAATCTTGTAGCAGCTCTGGGACTAGCCGGTTTGACGCACATCCCTTGCCTGGCGCATATGCTGAATTTGGTGGTGCAGAGATTCCTTAAGAATTACCCCGACATGTCAGAGCTGCTGCATAAAGTGCGGGCCGTCTGTGCGCGCTTTCGGTGTTCTCACCCTGCTGCTGCTCGCCTGTCCGCGCTGCAGCGTAACTTTGGCCTTCCCGCTCACCTCCTCATATGCGACGTGCCCACAAGGTGGAACTCCACCTTGCACATGCTGGCCAGACTGTGCGAGCAGCAGCAGGCGATAGTGGAGTTTCAGCTGCAGCACTCACGGGTGAGTCGCTCGGCGGAACAGCACCACTTCACCACCAATGACTGGGCCTCCATGCGAGACCTGTGTTCCTTGTTGCGCTGTTTCGAGTACTCCACCAACATGGCCAGTGCCGATAACGCAGTTCTCAGCGTTACTATCCCACTTCTATGCCTCCTTGAAAAAACGCTCCTGGCGATGATGGAAGAGGATGTGGCACAGGAGGATGAGGAAGAGGGATCATTTCGTAGGGTTTCCAGCCAGTCATTCCCAAGTGGCTCCGAGGGTGGGTCCTGCACCCACAAACCCAAGGTACACAATTGTCCAGCCAGGCCACAGTTCTGGAGGATGACGAGGTGGAGGATGAGGAGATGGAGGAGGAGGAACCATGTTCACAGCAGGGTAGCACCCAGACCAGCTCATGGCATCACTGGTGCATGGATGGGGGGATACAGAGGACACAGACGATACACCTCCCACAGAGGACAGCTTTTCGTTGCCTCTGGGCAGCCTGGCACACATGAGCGATTACATGCTGCAGTGTCTCCGCAATGACCGCCGAGTTGCCCACATTCTAACTTGTGCTGATTACTGGGTGGCCACGCTGCTGGATCCCCGTTACAAGCACAAAATACCGTTCTTAGTTCCGTCACTAGAGCGTGATCGTAAGATGCGCGAGTACAAGCGCACGCTGGTAGACGCTCTGCTGGTGTCATTACCACCTTACAGCGGGGGCACAGTGTAAAAAAATTTAATTAAAACCAAAAACCTGTGTTGGCTATATCGTCCTCCTCCACCGCCGCTTCCACCTACTCTGCTACGTCCACCGGCTCCTCAAACTCCTACTCCATATGGAACTCCACCTCATAAATCATTATTTTTATTTTTTTTGTACATGTTTTATTTTATATCATTTCACTTATTTGTCATTAACATTTTCTGGTGAAATTCACAAATTTTTGGGTGTACAGTCGTGGCCAAAAGTTTTGAGAATTAGATAAATATTGGAAAAGTTGCTGCTTAAGTTTTTATAATAGCAATTTGCATATACTCCAGAATGTTATGAAGAGTGATCAGAAGAATTGCATAGTCCTTATTTGCCATGAAAATTAACTTATCCCCAAAAAAACTTTCCACTGCATTTCATTGCTGTCATTAAAGGACCTGCTGAGATCATTTCAGTAATCGTCTTGTTAACTCAGGTGAGAATGTTAACGAGCACAAGGCTGGAGATCATTATGACAGGCTGATTGGGTTAAAATGGCAGACTTGACATGTTAAAAGGAGGGTGATGCTTGAAATCATTGTTCTTCCATTGTTAACCATGGTGACCTGCAAAGAAACGCGTGCAGCCATCATTGCGTTGCATAAAAATGGCTTCACTGGCAAGGATATTGTGGCTACTAAGATTGCACCTCAATCAACAATTTATAGGATCATCAAGAACTTCAAGGAAAGAGGTTCAATTCTTGTTAAGAAGGCTTCAGGGCGTCCAAGAAAGTCCAGCAAGTGCCAGGATCGTCTCCTAAAGAGGATTCAGCTGCGGGATCGGAGTGCCACCAGTGCAGAGCTTGCTCAGGAATGGCAGCAGGCAGGTGTGAGCACATCTGCACACACAGTGAGGCGAAGATTTTCGAAGATGGCCTGGTGTCAAGAAGGTCAGCAAAGAAGCCACTTCTCTCCAAAAAAAACATCAGGGACAGATTGATCTTCTGCAGAAAGTATGGTGAATGGACTGCTGAGGACTGGGGCAAAGTCATATTCTCCGATGAAGCCTCTTTCCAATTGTTTGGGGCATCTGGAAAAAAGGCTTGTCCGGAGAAGAAAAGGTGAGCGCTACCATCAGTCCTGTGTCATGCCAACAGTAAAGCATCCTGAAAGCATTCATGTCTGGGGTTGCTTCTCATCCAAGGGAGTGGCCTCACTCACAATTTTTCCCAAAAACACAGCCATGAATAAAGAATGGTACCAAAACACCCTCCAACAGCAACTTCTTCCAACAATCCAACAACAGTTTGGTGAAGAACAATGCATTTTCCAGCACGATGGAGCACCGTGCCATAAGGCAAAAGTGATAACTAAGTGGCTCGGGGACCAAAACGTTGACATTTTGAGTCCATGGCCTGGAAACTCCCCAGATCTTAATCCCATTGAGAACTTTTGGTCAATCCTCAAGAGGCGGGTGGACAAACAAAAACCCACTAATTCTGACAAACTCCAAGAAGTGATTATGAAAGAATGGGTTGCTATCAGTCAGGAATTGGCCCAGAAGTTGATTGAGAGCATGCCCAGTCGAATTGCAGAGGTCCTGAAAAAGAAGGGCCAACACTGCAAATACTGACTCTTTGCATAAATGTCATGTAATTGTCGATAAAAGCCTTTGAAAAACGTATGAAGTGCATGTAATTATATTTCACTACATCACAGAAACAACTGAAACAAAGATCTAAAAGCAGTTTAGCAGCAAACTTTGTGAAAACTAATATTTGTGTCATTCTCAAAACTTTTGGCCACGACTGTATAGTACCACTGCTATACCTATTAGACCAGTACAATAAATAAAAAATTATCTGCTACATTTTCGGGTGAAATTAACCAATTTTTGGGTGTATAGTACCACTGCTATACCTAGTAGGCCGGTTAACAAAAAAAATAAAAATTGTCAGTTACATTTTCTGGTGAAATTTAGTAATTTTTTGGTGTGATGTACCATTGCTATACCTATTACACCGGTAAAAAAAAAAAAAAAAAAAAAAAAAACATTTGAGAGTTACAATTTATGTTCAAATTCACCAACTTTTGGGTGTAATATACCCCTCCTCTACCTAGTTGACAGCTTAATAAATTTCAATAATTTTATTTAACATTTTCGGGTGACAATAAACAATTGTTTTCTGTCATAGACCCCTGCTTTACCAAGTAGACAGTTTAATTAATTTCTGTAATTTTTCTGTTACATTCTTGGGTTGACATTAAACAATTTTAGATGTGAATAAACCCCTATTCTGCATAGGTGACAGGGAATAGAATTTCTGAAATGCTTCTTTAATTGATGCGCGCCACCTCCTTTGATTCAATGCTTAAACTTAAACAAGTTGTACCACATTTAAGCTTCAATACTTTGTCCCAAATTTCCGCTATACTCTTTTGTACAACATTTGCGCCTTAATAGCTTTTTCCACAATTCCGCTTGACTCTTTTGGCCCACATTTGGGCTTATGTAATTTGTCCCACATTTGCGCCTCAATAGCTTTTCCCGCATTTCTGCTCGATCCCAATTTTTTTTAATACATTTATCTCCCTTAAATTTAGTCTCTTTTTCTTACGCTCCCTCTCTGGCCTGGAACCCTGATTCCCCACTACCCGTGATCACCATGGTAGGCGCATAAAAGAACATCAAAAGTTGATAGAGAAGATATCAAATTGGATTGTAAACATCACGGGCACTTGCAACATGGTGGGGCAGTAAGTATGTACATGCCTACACTAACTAACTGACAGGGGTCAGCCCCTGCAACTTCTGGGTCTCCAAATTGGGCACATGCCCTGAGCTTTCCCTTTACGCCTTGGAGGTGCTGGCCTGCCCTGCAGCCGGTGTATTGTCTGAATGTGTGTTTAGCCCGACTGGAGGGTTATATTTCCCAATGTTTTGGGGTGTAGGCCAACTTAAAAAAAATAAAATAAAAATTTAAACCAAAAAGCAGTGTAGGCTACCTCCTCCTCCTCCACCGCCACTTCCACCTACACCGCCACATCCACCGCCTCCTTAACCTCCTACTCCATATGGACCTGATCCTCCTAGATCAAGATTATTATTTTTTATTTTTACGTATTTTATGTTATTTTAAGTCATTTCCCTATCCACATTTGTTTGCAGAGCACTTGCCATGCTCTTAACCACATTTTGATGACATTTGCAGCCCTCTAGCCCTTTCTATGACATTTTTACAGCCATTTTAGTGCTCAATAGTTCGGGTCCTCATTGACTTCAATGGGGTTCGGGGTCATGTTTGGGTCCCGAACTCGAACTTTTTTCCGAAGTTCGGCCGAACCCGTACATCTAGGTGTCCGCTCAACTCTAGTAGTAACTTTAAACTTTTCAGTAAAAGTTCGGGTTTGGGTTTGGTGTTCGGCAATTTATTGTCGCTTTTTGAATCAACAAGCGTTTAACTCGTGTGCCCTTAGAAGCCATCTCATCCATGCCTACTAATGGCATGGCTGTGATTGGCCAGTGCAGCATGTGACCCAGCCTCTATATAAGCTGGAGTCATGTAGCGCTGCACGTCACTCTGCTCTGATTAGTGTAAGGATAGGATGCTGCTGCTATGAGGGAGAGAATAGGACAGACTCTTTAATCTGAAGTGCTTGTTAACTCAGCGATCTACCTAGATTTTTTTTTGTGGGAGCAGTGCACAATATTTTTACCCTGCCCTGAGCCCAGTGACCCAGAAAAAAAACTTTTATCCATCTGTTAGTTAGGTGGGCGGCTGCGGTCATTTTATGCAAGTTCTGTGAACCAGCACAGCATATGTGCATTTGTGACCGTCAAATAGAAGCTTGAAATACTGCAATTATATTCTGGGTTTAAAAAAATCATCAATTTTTGGCAAGAGCCTACATCTGTGGCCTTTGCAGCATTTATCTGTGTGCAATTTAAGCTTGAAATACTGCAATAATTTTCTGGGTTTTAAAAACACCCTCTTGGGGCAATTAAATTTTACAGCCCTTGTTGCATCTGTCAGTGTGAAATACAGGAGGGGAACTGACCTCTGATAACTTTGAATATATTTTGTATGGTTGATTTTGTACTATGGTGAAATATTTTTGTCACAGTATTGATACGCTAAATGTATTGTATTTTACTCATGTGTTTCAATACACTTTGATTGAGCTATGGCTCCCACAGCTTGAGAAAGGGAGATTGGGCTATTTAAAGGGCCCAGCTGTGGACATGCGCAGTTGTCGCCCCTGAGGAAGCCAGAGAGCGAAACCCGGGTCGGGCAGGAGTTCGAATTGATTTTATTATGCCTGTTATCTACCATTGTTTGTGAGTAGAATAAAACCTTTTTTTAATAACAACTAAGAGGGTACTTCACTATATGCCGGTCATTTAATCCTACAGAGGAGGTGTCAGAGGAGGATTGAACCCCTTGAGATAGGAGGACGGAGGATAATACCCTGATTGTTCTTACACCTGTGTAGCGTTCGACTGGATCCCAAGCAGCGCGGTTTCAAATCCTTTTACAGTGTGAAATACAAGCGATAGATACTGCTGTCATATTCTGTTATTAAAAAAAAAAAAAAAAAAACACCCATTTTGGGCAAAATACTAAATTTGCGGCCTTGGCTGCATCTGTCATTGTTAAATACAAGCTTGAAATACAGCAATAACTTTCTGGTTTTAAAAAAGCACCCATTTTTGGCAATACCCTCCATCGGGGCTTATGCAGGTTTTGTCAGTGTGTAATTTAAGCTTGAAATACTGCAATAATTTTCTGGGTTAAAAAAAAAATAAATAAATTTTGGCAATACCCGCTATCTGGGGCCTATGCCGCATTAGTCAGTGTGCAATTTAAGCTTGAAATACAGCAATAACTTTTTGGGCAAAATACTAAATTTTACAGCCCTTGCTGCATCTGTCAGTGTACAATACAAGCGTCAGATTCTGCTGTCACATTCTGTTATTAAAAAAAACACCCATTTAGGGCAAAATCCTAATTTTGCAGCGTTTGCTGCATCTGTCATTGTTAAATACAAACTTGAAATACAGCAATAACTTTCTGGTTTTAAAAAAAGCACCCATTTTTGGCAATACCCTCCATCGGGGCTTATGCAGGTTTTGTCAGTGTGTAATTTAAGCTTGAAATACTGCAATAATTTTCTGGGTTTTCAAAAACACAATTTTTTGGCAAAAGTATACAGTTTACAGTCCTTGTTGCATCTGTCAGTGTGAAATACAAGCGTTAGATACTGCGGTCATATTCTGTTATTTAAAAAAACATAAATTTTGGGCAAAATACTAAATTTGCAGCATTGGCTGCATCGGTCATTGTTAAATACAAGCTTGAAATACAGCAATAATTTTCTGGGTTTAAAAAAGCGCCCATTTTTGGCAATACCCTCCATCTGGGGCCTATGCCGCATTTGTCAGTGTGCAATTTAAGCTGATAATACAGCAATAATTTTCTGGGGCATATGCAGAATTAGTCAGTGTGAAGTTTAATCTTGAAATACTGCAATAATTTTCTGGGTTTTAAAAAACATCCTTTTGGTCAAAAGAATTAATTTTTCAGCCCTTTTTGCATCTGTCAGTGTGAAATACCAGCGTCAGATACTGCTGTCATATCCGGTTATTTAAAAAAACACCCATTTTGGGCAAAATATAAAATTTGCGGCCTTGGCTGCATCTGTCATTGTTAAATACAAGCTTGAAATACAGCAATAATTTTCTGATTTTAAAAAACCACCCATTTTTGGCAATACCCTCCATCTGGGGCCTATGCAGGTTTTGTCAGTGTGCAATTTTAGCTTGAAATACTGCAATAATATTCTGGGCTTGAAAAAACACCAATTTTGGGCAAAATACTAAATTTGCAGCCTTTGCAGCATCTGTCAATGTGAAATACACATGTTAGATACTGGTGTTCTATTCGGTTATTAAAAAAACACCCATTTTGGGCGAAATATTAAATTTGCGGCCTTGGCGGCATTTGTCAATGTGAAATACACGCGTTAGATACTCGTGTTCTATTCTGTTATTAAAAAAACACCTATTTTGTGCAAGATCCAAAATTTGCGGAGAATGAGGAGAGCGTCGAATAAGTGACGTGGCCCCGATCGTGGTGCTCCTGTTGCAGGGAGAGGACGTGGTCGATCTGTGCCAGCTATACACACAAGTGAAACACCTTCCTCAGGTGTGAGTAGGCAACAGAACCTTTAGCGGTATTTGGTCGGGCCTCTACGAATGGTGAGGCCAGAACAAGAACAGGCGATAGTAGATTGGGTTGCTGACAGTGCCTACAGTTCCTTCACATTGTCTCCCACCCAGTCTCCTGCTGAAAGATCAGACTTGGCACCTGCAGCCGATGTCATCAGTCTTTCTGGCTTTGAAAAAAACACACCAATTTTTGGCAATATCCAACATCTGGTGCCTTTGCAGGATTAGGCTACTTTCACACTTGCGTTCGGAGCGGATCCGTCTGGTGTCTGCACAGACGGATCCGCTCCTATAATGCAAACGATGGGATCCGTTCAGAACAGATCCGTCTGCATTATCTTTCAGAAAAAATTCTAAGTCTGAAAGTTAGTCAGACGGATCCGTCCAGACTTTGCATTGAAAGTCAATGGAGGACGGATCCGTTTGAAATTGCACCATATTGTGTCAACTTCAAACGGATCCGTCCCCATTGACTTACATTGTAAGTCTGGACGGATACGTTTGGCTCCGCACGGCCAGGCGGACACTCGAACGCTGCAAGCTGCGTTCGGGTGTCCGCCTGCTGAGCGTAACGGAGGTCAAACGGTGCCAGACTGAGGCATTCTGAGCGGATCCGCATCCACTCAGAATGCATTGGGGCCGTACGGATCCATTCAGGGCCGCTTGTGAGAGCCTTCAAACGGAATTCACAAGCGGAACCCCGAACGCTAGTGTAAAGTAGCCTTAGTCAGTGTGCAATTTAAGCTAGAAATACAGCTATAATTTTCTGGGTTTAAAAAAAACACCCTTTTTGTGCAAAATGCACAATTTTACAGCCCTTGCTGCATCTGCACGTATGAAATTCAAGCGTTATATACTGCTGTCATATTTTGCAGCCTTTGCTGCATATGTTATTGTGAGATACACCCTTTAGATACTGTGGTTCTATTCTGCTATTAATAAAACACCTATTTTGGCCAAAAATCTTTAATTGCGGCCTAGTTTGCATCTGTACGTGTGAGATACACCCTTTACATACTGTGGTTCTATTCTGCTATTAATAAAACAACCCCATTTGGGTAAAAATCTTTAATTGCGGCCTAGTTTGCATCTGTACGTGTGAGATACACCCTTTACATACTGTGGTTCTATTCTGCTATTAATAAAACAACCCCATTTAGGTAAAAATCTTTAATTGCGGCCTAGTCTGGATCTGTACATGTGAGATACACACTTTAGATACTGTCGTTCTATTCTGCTATTAATTAATCACCCATTTAGGGCAAGATCCTAAATTTGAGAAATATGAGGAGAGCGTCAAATAAGGGACGTGGCCCAGGTCGTGGTGCTGCTGGTGGAGCTCCTGTTGCAGGGAGAGGACATGGTCGATCTGTGGCAGCTACACGCACAACTGAAACACCTTCCTCAGGTACGAGTAGGCAACAGAACCTTCAGCGATATTTGGTCGGGCCTCTACAAATGGTGAGGCCAGAACAAGTACAGGCGATAGTACAGGGAGTGCAGAATTATTAGGCAAGTTGTATTTTTGAGGATTAATTTTATTATTGAACAACAACCATGTTCTCAATGAACTTTGGAAGTAGTTTTTAGTTTTAGCTATTTTAGGGGGATATCTGTGTGTGCAGGTGACTATTACTGTGCATAATTATTAGGCAACTTAACAAAAAACAAATATATACCCATTTCAATTATTTATTTTTACCAGTGAAACCAATATAACATCTCAACATTCACAAATATACATTTCTGACATTCAAAAACAAAACAAAAACAAATCAGTGACCAATATAGCCACCTTTCTTTGCAAGGACACCATGGATTCTGTCAGTGTTTTGATCTGTTCACCATCAACATTGCGTGCAGCAGCAACCACAGCCTCCCAGACACTGTTCAGAGAGGTGTACTGTTTTCCCTCCTTGTAAATCTCACATTTGATGATGGACCACAGGTTCTCAATGGGGTTCAGATCAGGTGAACAAGGAGGCCATGTCATTAGAATTTCTTCTTTTATACCCTTTCTTGCCAGCCACGCTGTGGAGTACTTGGACGCGTGTGATGGAGCATTGTCCTGCATGAAAATCATGTTTTTCTTGAAGGATGCAGACTTCTTCCTGTACCACTGCTTGAAGAAGGTGTCTTCCAGAAACTGGCAGTAGGACTGGGAGTTGAGCTTGACTCCATCCTCAACCCGAAAAGGCCCCACAAGCTCATCTTTGATGATACCAGCCCAAACCAGTACTCCACCTCCACCTTGCTGGCGTCTGAGTCGGACTGGAGCTCTCTTCCCTTTACCAATCCAGCCACGGGCCCATCCATCTGGCCCATCAAGACTCACTCTCATTTCATCAGTCCATAAAACCTTAGAAAAATCAGTCTTGAGATATTTCTTGGCCCAGTCTTGACGTTTCAGCTTGTGTGTCTTGTTCAGTGGTGGTCGTCTTTCAGCCTTTCTTACCTTGGCCATGTCTCCGAGTATTGCACACCTTGTGCTTTTGGGCACTCCAGTGATGTTGCAGCTCTGAAATATGGCCAAACTGGTGGCAAGTGGCATCTTGGCAGCTGCACGCTTGACTTTTCTCAGTTCATGGGCAGTTATTTTGCGCCTTGGTTTTTCCACACGCTTCTTGCGACCCTGTTGACTATTTTGAATGAAACGCTTGATTGTTCGATGATCACGCTTCAGAAGTTTTGCAATTTTAAGAGTGCTGCATCCCTCTGCAAGATATCTCACTATTTTTGACTTTTCTGAGCCTGTCAAGTCCTTCTTTTGACCCATTTTGCCAAAGGAAAGGAAGTTGCCTAATAATTATGCACACCTAATATAGCGTGTTGATGTCATTAGACCACACCCCTTCTCATTACAGAGATGCACATCACCTAATATGCTTAATTGGTAGTAGGCTTTCGAGCCTATACAGCTTGGAGTAAGACAACATGCATAAAGAGGATGATGTGGTCAAAATACTCATTTGCCTAATAATTCTGCACTCCCTGTAGATTGGGTTGCTGACAGTGCCTCCAGTTCCTTCACATTGTCTCCCACCCAGTCTCCTGCTGAAAGATCAGAGTTGGCACCTGCAGCCAATGTCATTAGTCTTTCACCTCACCCCCTTGCAAATCAGCCAAGCAGTCTGAGGTTTCACTAGTGCTCTGTAGAACGGCATGAGCACCTCCCTCTTTCTACTGGTAATGCCTCTCCCTATACACCCAAGCTTTCTGCTAGCATTTCCTGCTGCTCTATGACATTGTCTGCCTACCTTTAAGTCTTCTGAAATAATGACCCCTAAATCCCTTTCCTCAGATACTGAGGTTAGGACTGTATCACTGATTGTATAGTCTGCTCTTGGGTTTTTACCCCCCAGGTGCATTATCTTGCACTTATCAACATTAAATTTTAGTTGCCAGATTTTTGACCATTCCTCTAGTTTTCCTAAATCCTTTTCCATTTGGTGTATCCCTCCAGGAACATCCACCCTGTTACAAATCTGTGTCATCAGCAAAAAGACACACCTTACCATCGAGGCCTTGTGCAATTTCGCTGATAAAGATATTAAACAATATGGGTCCCAGAACAGATCCCTGAGGTACACAACTGGTAACAAGACCAGGGTCTGAATATACTTCATTGACTACAACCCTCTGTTGTCTGTCCCTCAGCCACTGCCTAATCCATTCAACAATATGGGAGTCCAAGCCCAAAGACTGCAATTTATTGATAAGCCTTCTATGTGGGACAGTATCAAAAGCCTTACTAAAGTCTAGATAAGCGATGTCTACTGCACCTCCGCCATCTATTATTTTAGTCACCCAATCAAAAAAATCTATAAGATTAGTTTGACATGATCTCTCTGAAATAAACCCATGCTGTTTTTCATCTTTCAATCCATGGGATTTTAGATATTCCACAATCCTCTCCTTGAGTATGGTTTCCATTAATTTCCCCAATCGATGTCGGGCTTACTGGCCTATAGTTGCCCGATTCCTCCCTACTACCTTTCTTGTGAATGGGCACAACATTTGCTAATTTCCAATCTTCTGGGACTTCTCCTGTTGCCAGTGATTGGTTAAATAAATCTGTTAATGGTTTTGCTAGTTCACCGCTGAGCTCTTTTAATAGCTTTGGGTGTATCCCATCAGGCCCCTGTGACTTATTTGTATTCATTTTAGACAGCTGACTCTGTAAAGACACATGCATCAAAAGATTCATTAGTCTTCCTTCCTAACTGAGGTCCTTTTTCTTCATTTTCCTTTGTAAAAACTGAACAGAAGTATTCATTGAGGCAGTCAGCTAGTACTTTATCTTCTTCCATATACCTTCCTTTTTTTGTTTTTAATTTGGTAATTCCTTGTTTTAGTTTCCTTTTTTCATTTATGTATCTGAAGAATGTCTTATCGCGTTTTTTCCCTGACTGAGCTAATTTCTCTTCTGCCTGTGCTTTAGAAGCTCTTATAACTTGTTTGGGCTCTCTCTGCCTAATCTTATAAATTTGCCTGGCATCCTTGTTTAGTTTTTTTTTATAATTACTAAATGCTATCTTTTTGTTTTTAATGATTTTGGCCACTTCTGCTGAGTACTACAGTGGTCTCTTCCTTTTTTTTGCTTTTACTGACAAGCCTAATGCAATTATCTGTTGCCTTCAATAGTGCCACTTTTAAGTAGTCCCATTTCTCCATTGAAACTGTTCCAATCTGATAGGGACTCGTATACCACTAATCTAATTTTAGAAAAGTCAGTTTTTCTAAAATCTAAAACTTTGTTTTTGTGTGGTGTGAATCAGCCACTGTACTTATAGTAAACCACACTGACTGGTGATCACTAGATCCGAAGCTTTCCCCTACAGTAATATCAGATACCAAATTCCCATTTGTGAATACTAAGTCTAAAATAGCCTCCTTCCGGGTTGGCTCCTCAACTACTTACTGTAGAGATAATCCCAGTAGGGAATTTAGAATATCTGTACTCCTGGCAGAACTAGCTATTTTTGTTTTCCAGTTTACATCAGGAAGATTGAAGTCTCCCATAATGATAACTTCCCCCTTCAATGTCATTTTAGCTATTTCCTCAACTAGTAGATCATCTAATTCTTTGACTTGCTAGGTGTCATGGCGGACAGGATACAAGATACACAGAATATCAACAAACAAGTGTATAGGCAAGAAGCTGGGGATAAAGGTCATCTCCTGACAAATCTCTACCAGCTCTCCCTAGACTTTGTAACGCACCTAGTTGATCAGTTAGGATCTCAACTGCGAAAGCAATGGACATGCACTATTATCCCACTGCCCTTGTTCTTGGCTGTGGGATTCGCGGTTACTCAGTATGTACCCCAGGCGTCTCTCTCAGTCTTGGGCGGAGAGTTTGGGGTAACAAAATCATTTACCGCTATCCATCTATTTAGTATTACTGCTGGAGAGGAAGGTCTCCCAGTATTACAGGAGTCACAAGTTAGTATAGGCTTGTGCACAGTTCAGAGTTAGTATCTAGTATGCAATAGGTTCAGGGTTAGTATATAGCATGTCCTCAGTTTAGTATATTGTATGCCATAGGTTCAGAGCATGTCCACAGTTTAGTATATAGTATGCAGTAGGTTCAGAGTTAGTATAGCATGTCCACAGTTTAGTATATAGTATGCAGTAGGTTCAGAGCATGTCCACAGTTTAGTATATAGTATGCAGTAGGTTCAGAGCATGTCCACAGTTTAGTATATAGTATGCAGTAGGTTCAGAGTTAGTAGAGCATGTCCACAGTTTAGTATATAGTATGCAGTAGGTTCAGAGCATGTCCACAGTTTAGTATATAGTATGCAGTAGGTTCAGAGTTGGTTTGGGAGTATCGTCTCACACCAGTCAGGAACCACCCCACTCAGAGTTCCAGGACATTAATCAGAGCAGGTAACAGGCATATACTTGCGGTTAGTTGGTCCTGGCTAGGAAGCCAGCAGTGGGGAAGCCAGTGGCAAGAAGGTAGACAGTCCTTCACGCTGTTGTTAGGGATCCAGGTCTGGATATGTGGACAGAGTCCTCAGATGCAGTGGAGCTAGCAGGGTGCGCACTCCATTAGTGGAACACCCTGCTTAGCACCTGTCTTCTATTTAAGGGCCGGACGGTAAGTGGGCGGAGTCACAGGAGGGCCCAGCAGCCACTGCGTTCCACGCTGGAGCGCAAGCCAGCGTAACAACACAGGCGGTCGCTGCGTTCCACGCTGGAACGCAAGCCGGCGTATCATCGCAGACGGCCGGTGCGTTCCACGCTGGAGCGCAAGTCAGCGTATCATCACAGGGAGCCGCTGTGATCCAGGCTGTACTGTTACAGACTTCTATGCCCACGTTCAGACCCTGAAGGTGGGAATAAACGTGTCCTCGTGCCTAGACTGAAGATTCCCTAAAATCCCTAAGATGGTGAAAGGGGGAAAGAGGCAGCCTGCTCCCTCAGACCTGGAGGGGGCAGGCGTCTGTCTAACAGCCTAGACAGACAACCACAAGAAAAACAAAACCAACTTATCTTTTACTGAGCAGGAACAGCAAATCCTTCCTTCCTCTGAGCCAGACAGAAGATATAACCCGCACAGGACACTGGGAGTGGGCGTAATTTAAACTCAAACCAATGACCCCACCCATTGCACCTGAAGGGAGGCGGATATAGCTCAACTCCAAAACAAAAAAAAAAAAAAAAAGACTACACACGTGCTGCTAACCTGGCAAACCTCTGCACATAGCCTGAGCAGGGCATGACACTAGGTGGTCTATATATCACACCTACACGAGTTACCTTATGATTATCAAGCTGCAAGGTAACCCAAACTGACTCTAAATTGGTCTCGCTAACTTGTATTAAATTATATGTTATGCTATCTTTCACATACAGGGCCACCCCTCCCCCCGTCTTGCCTTCTCTGTCTTTCCTATATAGAGAGAACCCTGGTATTGTTATATCCCAGTCATTACTCCCATTGAACCACGTCTCAGTAACAGCCACTAAATCTATATTCTCAGATGCCATTATAGCCTCAATGCGAGCATTTGTAGCCAAGACTCTGAGCTGGTCATTTCTTAACCTATGTGCTACTGGCATCTTCTGGCATTGTTCCGGGGGGCAGTCGGACTGCTGGATTATCACTCTTTTGTCCCACTTTCCTAGTAGACACTTCAAAAACCAAGAAAGGTCTCTGGTTCCTCCTGCTTCCTCTTCTGCTGCAGTCTCGTCCTCTTCATCCACCTCTAGAGTGACAGTCCCACCTACGACCCCGCAAACAGAGGATCTACCAGCAACACCACCACCTTGGTCTCCAAGCATCTCCACAATGTCCCACAGAGCAGTCAGCCCTCAATCTCTCAAACTCTGGAGCGGAATAGGAAGTACCCCCCTACCCACCCGTGATCCCTGGCCCTTAATGCCAGCATTTATAAATTACTGGCCTTTAAAATTCTGTCATTCCGTCTGTTGGAGACGGAGAGTTTTAAAGGCCTTATGGCGGTGGCTGTCCCACAGTACGTTGAGCCCAGCATTCACTACTTTTCCAGGTGAGCCTTCCCTTCCCTGCACAACCAAGTGGGGGACAAAATCAGGTGTGCACTGCGCAACGCCATCTTTGGCAAGGTGCACCTCACTATGAATACGTGGACCAGTAAGCACGGTCAGGGACGTTATATCTCCCTAACAGCACACTGGGTAAATGCAGTGGCTGCTGGGCCTGAGGCGGATAGCAGTTTGGCGCATGCCCTTCCACCACCGAGGATTGCAGGGCGCTTCAGTTTGACTCCTGTTGCTTCCTCCTCCTACTCCGCTTCCTCATCCTCTACCGCCTCCTCATCCAGTCAGCGTAACACCTTCAGCACCAACTTCAGCAAAGCTAGGGGTAAACGAAGCAGGCACTTTTATAACGTATCTGTTTGGGGGACAAACCCCACACCGCGCAGGAGCTGTGGATGGGCATGGAACAACAGACGGGTGAGTGGTTGGTGCCAGTGAGCCTCAAGCCCGGCCTGGTGGTGTGCGATAATGGGCAAAATCTCGTAGCAGCTCTGGGTCTAACCGGTTTGATGCACATCCCTTGCCTGGCGCATGTGCTGAATTTGGTGGTGCAGAGGTTCCATAAAAATTACCCCGATATGTCAGAGCTGCTGCAGAAAGTGCGGGCAGTCTGTGTGCGCTTTCTGCATTCTCATCCTGCTGCTGCTGCTCGCCTGTCAGCTCTGCAGCGTAACTTCAGCCTTCCCGCTCACCACCTCATATGCGACATGCCCACAAGGTGGAACTCCACCTTGCACATGCTGGCCAGACTGTGCGAGCAGCAGCAGGCCATAGTGGAGTTTTAGCTGCAGCATGGACGGGTGAGTCGCTCTACGGAACAGCACCACTTCACCACCAATGACTGGTCCTCCATGCGAGACCTGTGTTCCTTGTTGCGCTGTTTTGAGTACTCCACCAGCAGTTCTCAGCGTTACTATCCCACTTCTATGCCTCCTTGAAAAAATGCTTCTGGCGATGATGGAAGAGGATGTGGCACAGGAGAAGGAGGAGGAGCAAGAGGGATCATTTCATAGTGTTTCCGGCCAGTCATTCACAAGTGGCTCCGAGGGTGGGTTCCTGCACCCACAAACTTAAGGTACACAATTGTCCAGCCAGGGCACAGTTCTGAAGGATGACAAGGTGCAGGATGAGGAGGAGGAGGAGGAACCGTATTCACAGCAGGGTGACACCCAAACCAGCTCATGGCCATCACTGGTGCGTGGCTGTGGGGATACAGAGGACACAGACGATACACCTCCCACAGAGGACAGCTTTTCGTTGCCTCTGGGCAGTCTGACACACATGAGCGATTACATGCTGCAGTGTCTCCGCAATGACCGCTGAGTTGCCCACATTCTAACTTGTGCTGATTACTGGGTGGCCACACTGCTGGATCCCCGTTACAAGGACAACGTACCGTCCTTAATTACATCACTGGAGCGTGATCGTAAGATGCGCGAGTACAAGCGCACGCTGGTAGACGCGCTGCTGGTGGTATTCCCACCTGACAGCGGGGGCACAGTGGAAGCACAAGGCGAAGGCAGAGGAGGAGGAAGAGGTCGCCAAAGCAGCTGGGGCACCACCAGCACCTCAGAAGGCAGGGTTATGACCGAAATGTGGAAAAGCTTTGTCAGCACGCCACAACAACCAGCACCACCAGCTGATATGGAACGTCTTGGCAGGAGGCAGCATTTCAGTAACATGGTGGAGCAGTATGTGTGCACACGCCTACACATACTGAATGACGGGTCTGCTCCCTTCAACTTCTGGGTCTCCAAATTGGGCACATGGCCTGAGCTTGCCCTTTATGCCTTTGAGGTGCTGGCCTGCCCTGCTGCATGTGTATTATCTGAACGTGTGTTTAGCACGGCAGGGGGGCGTAATCACAGACAAGCGCAGCCGCCTGTCCACAGCCAATGTGGACAAGCTCACGTTCATTAAAATGAACCAGGCATGGATCCCACAGGACTTGTCTGTACCTTGTCCAGAATAGACATGTATACCGGCCTTACCCAGCCACTGTTATACTGCAGCGCAATTGCTCATGGTTGTATTTTTTATATTTCCCACTCTTTTGGGGTGTACCCTAATAAAAAAAAATAAAAAATTTAAAACCAAAAACCAGTGTTGGCTACCTCGTCCTCCTCCACCGCCGCTTCCACCTACACCGCTACGTCTAACGCCTCTTCAACCTCCTACTCCATATGGACCTCCACCTCATGCATCAAGATTATTTTTTAAATTTGTACATATTTTATGTCATTTCACTAATTTGTCTGTTACATTTTTGGGTGAAATTCACCAATTTTTGGCTGTGATATACCCCTGCTCTACCTAGTAGACAGGTTCATAAATTTCACTAATTGTTCTGTTTAATTGATGGGTGACATTAACCCATTTCTGGCGATGAAAACCCCCTGCTCTGCATAGGTGACAGGGACTTAAATTTCTAAAATTCGTCTTTAATTAGCCCTTTTATTCGATCCTTCTGCTTTAATAATTTGTCCCACATTTCAGCTTGATCACATTGCAGCCATTGGCCTCCCTTGGATGTGGTCTCCTTTTCTCACACTCCCTCTCCGGCATGGAACCCTGATTCACCGCCTCCTCAACCTCCTACTCCATATGGACCTCGTCTTCCAAGATCAAGTTCATAATTTTTCATTTTTACATATTTTATGTTATTTGAAGTCATTTCCCAATCCACATTTGTTTGCAGAGCACTTGCCACGCTCTTACCCACATTTTGCTGTCATTTGCAGCCCTCTAGCCCTTTCCATGACTTTTTTACAGCTATTTTAGCGCTCAATAGTTCGGGTCCCCATTGACTTCAATGGGGTTCGGGGTCAAGTTCGGGTACCGAACTCAAACTTTTTTGTGAAGTTCCGTCGAACCTGAACATCCAGGTGTTCGCTCAACTCTATTTAAAACGCTTTTACCTATCCAGGCCATTCTGAGATTGTTTTCTCGTCACATATTGTATTTCATGACAGTGGTAAAATTCAATCACAAAATTTCACTTTTATTTAAAAAAAAAAATAATAATTTACCAAAAATTTGATCACTTGGTATTACGCTTTGTGATGTAAGGTGACAAAAAGTTTTTTTTAACAGTTTTTCTATTCTTTTTCTTTCAATGTGTTCACCTGAGGGGTTAGGTCATGTGATATTTTTATACAGCTTGTTATTATGGACGTGGCGATACCTAATATGTATACTTTTTATTTTAGTATTAATCAATAATAGCATTTTTGAACCGAAAAAAATCATGTTTTAGTGTCTCCATAACCTGAGAGCCAAATTTGTTTTATTTTTTGGGCGATTGTCTTAGGTAGGGGCTCATTTTTTGCAGGATGAGGTGACTGTTAGATTGGTACTATTTTTGGGTTCATACGCCTTTTTAAACGCTTGGTGTTGCACTTTTAGTGATGTAATGTGCCAAATAAATGGTTTATTTAGCACACAGTATTTACCTGAGGGGTTAGGTCATGTAATATTTTTATAGAACCGGTCGATACGGACGCGGCAATACATAATATGTCTACTTTTCTTTTTTTCCCCTATTTAAATTTTTTTTATTTAACTTTATTAAAATGTAATATTTTTTTTTAACCTTTATTTTTTTTAACTTTTTTTCAGTTTATTTTTTGTCCCACTCTGTGACTTCAACTTTTGGGGGTCTGATTCCCTTTACAATGCATTACAAAACTTCTGTATTGTAATGCATTGGCTGTAAGTGTATTTCCAGTGTAATATAGGGGGCTGGATCTCACAGGCCCTCCTGGAAGGCAGCTACGATGCCTAAGGAAGGCATTGGGCTACCTTCCCTGCCATCGATCCCCGTCACAGCAGCGCGGGGACCCGATGGACACCCCGCACATGTTTGAAACTCGCACATGCCGCGGTCAGCGCTGACCGCGGTTGTGCAGGGGTTAATGCGCCGGCATCGGTGATTTCACCGATGCCGGCGCATACAGCAGGGGTCCAGCTATCAGTGACTGCCGGACCCCTGCCCCCGATCGGGCGGACGCAGCTCCTACACCCCTCCGATCACTATGCAGTACATTTAAGTCAAATCCAAGTCTGACGTACATGTACGTGATCGGGCGTTAAGGAGTTAAGTGGGGGATGTATCTAATGTAATGATGTATGGGGCCTTTTACTGGAATGCAGAATTATTGCAGTTTACTAGTGTTGATCACAAATATTCGAATTTCACATTTTTATCGCGAATATAGGTACTTCGAAAAATTCGCGAAAATTTCGAATATATATATATATATATATATATATGTATATACACACATATTCGTAATTTCGAATTTTAAAATTTTTTTTTTTTTTTATCAGTACACATGATCCCTCACTGCTTCTAGCTTGTGGGCCAATAAGAAGGCTGCAATATACTTGACTTTAGGAGTAGTAGTGTTTGCGAATTTTGCTCTATATTCGTTTTTTTTTTATATTCGCTATATATTCTGGTTTTAGAATATTACGAATATTCAAAAAAATCTAAGTTATAGCAATATAGAGAATATTCGAAAAAAATCGAATAGAGCAATTTAGCTAATATACAGTTGTGTTCAAAATTATTCAACCCCCAATGCTGTAAAGGGTTTTAGGGAATTTAGTGTACATTTGTAATTGTGTTCAGAATGAAATCTTACAAGGGTTTTTTAAAGAACCAAATGCAACTAAAATGACATCAATTGTTTTTGTAATACAGTATTAAATGTTTTTTTGTGTGATTTCTTCATTGACACAATTATTCAACCCCTTAAAGACTACCACTCTTAAGAACAGAGGTTCATTCAAGTGTTTTCGATCAGGTATTGAAAACACCTGTGAATGTCAAGGAGCTGCAATCAAGCATAATAAGCACCAATTAGGCAGATTTAAAAGGACTGTGATACTCACCTCCTTCTAGACATTTACTGGTGTGTTTACAAACATGGTGAAGTCAAGAGAATGGTCCAGGAAGACAAGAGAAGAGGTGATTTCTCTTCACAGGAAGGGCAATGGCTATAAGAAGATTGCAAAGATGTTAAACATACCAAGAGACACCATAGGAAGCATCATTCACAAATTCAAGGCAAAGGGCACTGTTGAAATGCTACCTGGTCGTGGCAGAAAGAAGATGCTGACTTCGACTGCTGTGCGCTACCTGAAGCGCAAAGTGGAGAAAAGTCCCCGTGTGACTGCTGAGGAACTGAAAAAAGATTTGTCAGATGTGGGTACTGAAGTTTCAGCTCAGACAATAAGGCGCACACTGCGTAATGAAGGCCTCCATGCCAGAACTCCCAGGCGCACACCCTTGCTGTCTCCAAAGAATAAGAAAAGTCGACTGCAGAATGCCAAAAGTCATGTGGACAAACCACAAAAGTTTTGGGATAGTGTTCTGTGGACTGATGAAACAAAATTAGAACTGTTTGGGCCCATGGATCAACGCTATGTTTGGAGGAGGAAGAACAAGGCCTATGAAGAAAAGAACACCTTGCCTACTGTGAAGCATGGCGGGGGGTCAATCATGCTTTGGGGCTGTTTTGCTTCTACAGGTACAGGGAAGCTTCAGCGTGTGCAAGGTACCATGAATTCTCTTCAGTACCAGGAGATATTGGATGAAAATGTGATGCAGTCCGTCACAAACCTGAGGCTTGGGAGACGTTGGACCTTTCAACAGGACAATGATCCCAAGCATACCTCCAAGTCCACTAGAGCATGGTTGCAGATTAAAGGCTGGAACATTTTGAAGTGGCCATGGCAGTCACCAGACTAAAATCCGATTGAGAACCTCTGGTGGGACTTAAAGAAAGCAGTTGCAGCGCGCAAGCCTAAGAATGTGACTGAACTGGAGGCTTTTGCCCATGAAGAATGGGAGAAGATACCCGTAGATCGCTGCAAGACACTTGTGTCAAGCTATGCTTTACGTTTAAAAGCGGTTATTACTGGAAAAGGATATTGTACTAAGTACTAAGATTGAATGTCACTTGGGGGTTGAATAAAACTGATAATGATGTGAGCACAGAAAAGACATTTCTGGTTATTTCATTATAAATGTTATGTTATATTTGTCTGACTTACAAGTGCCTCTTTGATTTAATTGTAAACAAGATGACTGAAATGATCAAAATCAATGTCAAACTGGCCAAAACACTCAATTTCAGTGGGGGTTGAATAATTTTGAACACAACTGTAGTGCTGTAATCTTCTGTCTAATAGTTGTAAGTTGAAAAATTTGCAATAAAAAATTTGAATACGAAAATTCGAATTCCGAAAATTCGCATATTACACAATCATTACCTTTCCGATTTTGAGTAAAAAAAAAATTTCGATTTTGCGAATTTGACGAATATTCTACTAAATATTCGCGAAATATCGCGAATTCAAATATGACCCCTGCCGCTCATCACTACAGTTTACGTATATTGTGAGGAGTAGCTTTCTTTCAGGGGATCATCCTGTGAACACATGCGGCTTCCTCAACAAGGAATTTGTTTCCTGCACCAGCTGCATCCTCATTTTCTCTGTGGCCTCGGTTTTCCGCCAAACCGTGCCACTTCCCCCAGAGGACATCACCTCCGCACGGACAATGCTAGCTGGTGCCCTTAGCAATCTGTTGTCATGCCCTGGTGTGCACTTGCTCGCATCCTCCACCAATTGTGAGGGGTAGCTTTCTTTCAGGGGATCATCCTCACAGGTACGACTTCAGGTCCAAACAGTTCATTTATTGTGATACACCAGCACAAGCAAAATGACAAAAATAATAAACACTCACCCATCCAGGCTCTAACTAAACATAATATTCCTGACTCACCTAAGTCCCTGTTCACACCCTGTGAACACATGCGGCTTTCTCAGCCAATATCCCACAGCCTCCTGGCTGTACAGAGCACAGTACGCCCACTGTCTCCAGTCCAGTGTCTCTTGGGGAATAGTGGTCTCTCAGCCCTCCTGGCTTGGACTACACAGAGCCTCCAGGCCTCTGTCCACAGCCAACACACTCCCCCCTTGCTGACACCCTGTCCTTGCTGACACACTGGGAGGTGCTTTATGCCAGCCTGATTACTTTCAGCTGGTCTCACCTGTGGTGGAATAGGGGTGTGGACCACACTATCCACCCCTTCCTTGCCTCTACCCTGTGTGAGACCTGTAACTGTCTCACATCCCCCCCCGTCCGTGCATAACCACGGGAGGCTGGTGAGAGGGCATCCACCTGGCCTACAACCTTCCCTTTGTTCTGCCAGACCCACGCCAGCAGAGCTTGTTTTATCACCAAAACTAACATCTTGCCCAATATAAACTGCCTAAAGGCCTCATGTGCCCATCTCATGGCCAGATACTCTTTTTCTACTCTTTCCCGTGTGATAATGATGCTCTCTCGTACATTTTGATCTCTCTTTTTAGATCCTCTGGCTCCTGCACATGGGCCTCATGTCCTTTCTTGGACTGCTGCAGCTCTTGACTGAACTGTTCCCAGTCATGGTCATGTCCAGACACTTCCTCCTTTGCTTTGCGGGGCTCCTTCAGCAGAGCATGCTTGCCCCTGCTCGCTTCTTTTACGTGCATCTGGGTCACTTCTTCCTTCTTTCTAGCAGTAGTTTCCCTAGCTACGGTGGCAGTTTCAGAGACCTCTGCTTCTTTAGTGGCTTTTTCCACTTCGGCTTCCGCTCCCTTTGTCTTAACTTTGGTCTCTGCAGCACCTGGGGACTTCACGTCAGCCAACACATCGGCCTTAACTTCTTCAGCCTTTGTCTTCTTGGAGTCTCCAGTCTCTTTGACCGCCTTCTCATCCTTCTCTGACATGGCACCATACACTTGCCCTCTTAACTGCTCCCCCTCTTTCTCATTGAGGCAGGAGGCACCGGGGTCTTCAGCAGACTCCTCGTCTTCTGGCATTTTCTCCAGAGGCTCACCCAGGACACTGTTCTCCTTTTGGGGAGGAGTCAGGAGAGACAGCCCATCGTAATAGCCCGGATCCAAAAACTGATCGTTCACCTCCTCGTACTTCTTCCCCAGCAGGCTGCTGGCTATTTGGAAGGCCTTGTAGGCAGAGGGGACGTCTTCCAGGCCTGGGCTACACTCTACCACGGGTCTGTGGTCTTAGACTTCTCCAACTCATAGACGTTTTTCCCGATGTCATCCTTTGAGCTCACGAGATCATCTAACTCTGCTCTGAGTTGCTTGTTCAGCCTCTCAAATTCAGCATGTTCCTCAAGCGCTTCTTCAAGGGCTCTAGCCAAGGAGAGGGCCTTGGTCTCCTTTTCCCAAGTATATCGAGCTGAGATGTATTTCTCTTCAGCCAGGAGCCAGTCAAACTTCTTCTGTTTCTTCGCTAGGTTAGACACAATTTGCTTCTGGTGGTCCAGGTCCACCATCAGATCATCCAATTGTCGCTGAAGTTTGGTTTTCTCCAACTTTTCATATGTCACACCCTTTTTCTCCAGGCGCTGAACCATCAACTCCATGTTTTTCAACAGTTTATTTTCAGCTTTTTGCACAAGCTTGTGGGAAGTGCCCCGCTTTTGGGCCTCCGATTCCAGCTGCTCCCCGCTCGGCTCTGCTGCAGCAGATGTAGGAGTATCACCATTCTCTTTCTGGCTCTCCTCCTTTGCCCTTTCTGAAGCCTTCTTCAGTTGCTCTGTGAAGACAGCTAGTCCCTTCTCTAACATTTCTAGGGAGCGTGAGGAGAGAGAGATCATCCTCCTGTTTGCAGCTGTACTGTTGTCAGGTCATCTACAACTGTCTGGATATGGGCTTCAGACACTAGGCTGACGTCACCCAACTTAATTCTCATCTCGTCAGATATAATTGTCTGGTTGCTACTAGTAACCACCTTTGTTTCGCAGGACCTTGACATGGTAGCTTCACTCTCTGAGTTGCTATCGGTCACAGCACATACGTCACCTATACCGCTCGTGTCATTATTAATTCTGACCTCTAGGGGCACCGATGAGCTAATCCCCACCTGGGACACTTCCTTAGTAACCAAACATTGTGGAGACTGCATAACCACCTCTGGTACGTGTAGTACACCCTCTAGCCCTATCATATTTTCCTGCACCTTCAAACATTGAGCTGGAGCTGTGCTTTGCTCCCCACTACTTATATGCATTTCTTCAAATCTTTTGATCAAGTCATAGTAACATAGTACATAAGGCCGAAAAAAGACATTTGTCCATCCAGTTCGACCTGTCATCCTGCAAGTTGATCCAGAGGAAGGAAAAAAAAAAAAAACCTGTGAGGTAGAAGCCAATTTTCCTCACTTTAGGGGAATAAAAAATTCCTTCCCAACTCCAATCAGGCAATCAGAATAACTCCCTGGATCAACGACCCCTCTCTAGTATCTATAGCCTGTAATATTATTACACTCCAGAAATACATCCAGGCCCCTCTTGAATTCCTTTATTGTACTCACCATCACCACCTCCTCAGGCAGAGCGTTCCATAGTCTCACTGCTCTTATCGTAAAGAATCCTATTCTATGTTTGTGTGCAAACCTTCTTTCCTCCAGACGCAGAGGATGTCCCCTTGTCACAGTTACAGTCCTGGGGATAAATAGATAATGGGATAGATCTCTGTACTGACCCCTGATATATTTATGCATAGTAATTAGATCTCCCCTCAGTCATCTTTTTTCTAAAGTGAATAACCCTAATTTTGATAATCTTTCAGGGTACTGTAGTTGCCCTATTCCAGTTATTACTTTAGTTGCCCTCCTCTGGACCCTCTCCAGCTCTGCTATGTCTGCCTTGTTCACAGGAGCCCAGAACTGTACACAGTACTCCATGTGTGGTCTGGCTAATGATTTGTAAAGTGGTAGGACTGTGTTCTCATCACGGGCATCCATTCCCCTTTTAATGCAGCCCATTATCTTATTGGCCTTGGCAGCAGCTGCCTTACACTGGTTTTTGCAGCTTAGTTTGCTGTTTATTAAAATTCCTAGATCCTTTTCCATGTCAGTGTTACCGAGTGTTTTACCATTATGCATTATTCCTTCCCATGTGCATAACTTTACATTTGTCAATGTTAAACCTCATCTGCCACTTAGCTGCCCAAGCCTCCAGTCTATCCAGATAGCTCTGTAGTAGTATACTGTCCTCTTCAGTGTTAATTACTTTACACAGTTTAGTGTCATCTGCGAAAATTGATATTTTACTATGCAAGCCTTCTACAAGATCATTAATAAATATATTGAAGAGAATAGGGCCCAATACTGACCCCTGAGGTACTCCACTAGTGACAGTGACCCAATCTGAATGTGTACCACTAATAACCACCCTCTGTTTTCTATCCCTCAGCCAGTTACTTACCCACTGTGGCAAAACCAACCTCGCCACTGGGTTTTGGAGGGGCCTGGCTACCAGCCTCTTGCCTCAGGATTATGGCCCATACTAACTTTAAAGGAGAAGACAGACCGCTTAAATCTGTGGAACTGTTTTGGGCAGTAAAGCCATGCTTGCGGTCGGCCAAATGTGACTTCCATGGAGTTCGGGAACCCCTGCTCGGATCTGGGTGATTTTTGGATATGTTGTTCACCCAGATCAGAGCTATCCATGGATGTATACATTATGGGGCTATGTGGGGTTTTGAGTTGTGTGACAGACATATCTGTCTTTGGAATTGTATTGTATGTTATGTGAGGGTACCCAGATAGCTAATTTTATTGTATTAGTGTAGTCTGAGTGCCATTCACCTAATAATATGCACTTAGACTTGAGCTATCTGGGGATATGTTAAATGACTGTGTTTACTGTAAGGGTTGTGACATTGTGTGTGTAAATGGTGATTTCTGTCCTGTTGTCTCCACATGTGTATTGGCGATTTCCCTTTGTCCTGAGAGATAATTGAATTACTCCTCGGGTGTCTCCAGGGCAGAGAGGAGGAAACCATGATGCATTGTGGGGATGTATTGTGTCTGTGTATCCTGAATTGCTGCATATCTGTCCTGTGTCACAGTCTTCCATCTGGTCCCCTAGGGGAGTGTCCACCAGATGGGGACCTGCATAAATACGGGCGGGTAGCCCTCAATAAAGAGTTCTTATTTTTACCCTTTACCAAGTTGAGGCTGGTGTTTGGGTAACTGAGCGACACTGGGTGATTGCTATACGCTGAAGATTTGCTATACTCCCTTGGCATAACTACTAGCTCTTGTAAGAGCTGTTCCTGGCTCCGGTGGTGGTTTTGGTGCAGAGCGGAGTGCTTGGAGGCCTCGGGAGGCACTGGGAGCATCCATCAACGGAGGTACCCAGTCAGGGTGCCAGGAGATCCGTTACACCCACATACAGACATTTTCTCCCAGTCCGAGCATTCTCATTTTATATACTAAACTTTTATGTGGTACAGTGTCAAATGCTTTGGAGAAGTCCAGATATACGACATCCATTGATTCGCCGCTGTCAAGTCTAGAACTTACCTCCTCATAGAAACTGATTAAATTAGTTTGGCATGACCGATCCCTCATGAAGCCATATCCCTCATGAAGTCACATAGATCTTCATGAAAAATAGCAGATGCAGAAAATAAAGCTTCATTTTCATTTACATTTTTACCACCAGGGGGCGCTTCTCCCCTGACCACAACCTGCAACGGAAAAGGTATATCACTGTCACCACATATTTCATATGACATCATATTTTCATTATGCATTTCCGCACTCTTGTCACCATCACTTTACACTTTACTAGCACCATTGTTTTCAATGGTCAATATTCTTTACCCATGGAGGTCAAAGTGCAGATCCCTTAGATCTTCACTTAAAGGGACAGGTACAGGTTCTGCAGGAGTTTTGTCACTATCTGCAGAAGTGTCTATCTTACCCCACAGCAGCAAAACGATATTACGGCCCAATAACACATTAGGTATATGTGAAACTACATCACAAAGTTCACAAGTCCCAGATTGCACTGGAGTCTCACCGGACAGTTCATGCTATCTCCATGAAAGTCCCGCACATAGTTCTCAGCCACCCAGCTGGCAGGTACCAGGAGCACCTGGCTCTCTGCGTCCAACAACGCCTGGACTGGACTGCCCTTCTCCACAAGCTAAGAAGACAGGTTGGCATTAGCAGGAGGTGCTTCAAACCCACATGCAGTTGTGCATATATATAGGGGAGCAGATCCTGCATTTGTGGCCCGTTGCTAATGGCAATCCCCAGCAAAATGCATACAATGGAGGATGCCCGCAGCGAACCACAAGTACCACAATAGACATCCTACACAAGGTAACAAGTGCGGATGTAATAATTAATATAACAATATAACAAAACAATAACGAACACAGGTGCACTCTGCAGTAATACTAAATCCTCAAACTGATTTTAAAATTGAGAGATTAGTCAACATGTCCCACGGTGTAGAACATGTCTTAAGCCCGGACACCGCGACAAGGTTTCTCAAGTAGCCCGGGACCCTACACTCTCCAACCTGAGCCATATGGGCAATACCAGGAGCCAGTGGGCAAATTACAGGAGCATTGGGCCGACTCACAAACAACTCACCAGTTACCTCCAGCATGTGGCCATGCCTGCAATGGGAGGAGGGAGGAGTCTGTGAGTCCCACTCAAGACTTGCTGATATGTCCCAGGCCTCACAGGTGCACCTTAATGTGACCTGTAGATGGAAAACAGGCACATTTAAATAGGAGTTTATACACCTCCAGAAATCTATATATACAAACTAAGAAGACAGGTTGGCATTAGCAGGAGGTGCTTCAAACCCACATGCAGTTGTGCATATATATAGGGGAGCAGATCCTGCATTTGTGGCCCGTTGCTAATGGCAATCCCCAGCAAAATGCATACAATGGAGGATGCCCGCAGCGAACCACAAGTACCACAATAGACATCCTACACAAGGTAACAAGTGCGGATGTAATAATTAATATAACAATATAACAAAACAATAACGAACACAGGTGCACTCTGCAGTAATACTAAATCCTCAAACTGATTTTAAAATTGAGAGATTAGTCAACATGTCCCACGGTGTAGAACATGTCTTAAGCCCGGACACCGCGACAAGGTTTCTCAAGTAGCCCGGGACCCTACACTCTCCAACCTGAGCCATATGGGCAATACCAGGAGCCAGTGGGCAAATTACAGGAGCATTGGGCCGACTCACAAACAACTCACCAGTTACCTCCAGCATGTGGCCATGCCTGCAATGGGAGGAGGGAGGAGTCTGTGAGTCCCACTCAAGACTTGCTGATATGTCCCAGGCCTCACAGGTGCACCTTAATGTGACCTGTAGATGGAAAACAGGCACATTTAAATAGGAGTTTATACACCTCCAGAAATCTATATATACAAACTAAGAAGACAGGTTGGCATTAGCAGGAGGTGCTTCAAACCCACATGCAGTTGTGCATATATATAGGGGAGCAGATCCTGCATTTGTGGCCCGTTGCTAATGGCAATCCCCAGCAAAATGCATACAATGGAGGATGCCCGCAGCGAACCACAAGTACCACAATAGACATCCTACACAAGGTAACAAGTGCGGATGTAATAATTAATATAACAATATAACAAAACAATAACGAACACAGGTGCACTCTGCAGTAATACTAAATCCTCAAACTGATTTTAAAATTGAGAGATTAGTCAACATGTCCCACGGTGTAGAACATGTCTTAAGCCCGGACACCGCGACAAGGTTTCTCAAGTAGCCCGGGACCCTACACTCTCCAACCTGAGCCATATGGGCAATACCAGGAGCCAGTGGGCAAATTACAGGAGCATTGGGCCTGTAATTTGGGCCCTTCTCCACAAGGTCACACATTTGTGTAGCAGTCTCTAGTCCTGGTGTTTTTACACCGACTGGCTCAGCAGATAGCAACTGCTGCCGGCTCATACCACAGCACAGGGCTACTGAGGCATTAGGGCACTGGTCAGCAACATGCCCAACCTCCAGAGCCCTGCTCCCTGTCACTTTAACTGCTGTATAAGAAACAACTGGAACGCTCTTACCCACAGCCGTCATGGGTTTGGCGCTCCCTAGTGCTTTACACACATCTCCACAGCAGTCATCTTCCTTCTCCGGGATGTTGGGAACCTCCAGCCCTTGGTTCTGGGTCACCTAATTACACACAGGCTCCTCAGTGCAGTCGTTGCCATCGGAAACACCTCAACTCCAGTCTCCTTCCGGACGGTCACTCCAGCCGCCCATTTTAGGACTCTGTACCCATTGCCAGGGAATAGAGTCGCACCGCTCTCCATCTTACACTCTTCCCATCGGTTGCCCTTTGAAACAACATACATATTTTCCTCCAGCACTCCACTCTCAGGCAAATTCTGAGCAGCCTCTCCAAGTGCAGCACTCGGCTTCCTCAACAAGGAATTTGTTTCCTGCACCAGCTGCATCCTCACTTTCTCTGTGGCCTCGGTTTTCCGCCAAACCGGGCCACTTCCCCCAGAGGACATAACCTCCACACGGACAATGCTAGCTGGTGCCCTTAGCAATCTGTTGTCATGCCCTGGTGTGCACTTGCTCGCATCCTCCACCAATTGTGAGGGGTAGCTTTCTTTCAGGGGATCATCCTCATAGGTACAGCTTCAGGACACCAGGTTTCAGGTCCAAACAGTTCATTTATTGTGATACACCAGCACAAGCAAAATGACAAAAATAATAAACACTCACCCATCCAGGCTCTAACTAAACATAATATTCCTGACTCACCTAAATCCCTGTTCACACCCTGTGAACACATGCGGCTTTCTCAGACAATGTCCCACAGCCTCCTGGCTGTACAGAGCACAGTACGCCCACTGTCTCCAGTCCAGTGTCTCTTGGGGAATAGTGGTCTCTCAGCCCTCCTGGCTTGGACCACACAGAGCCTCCAGGCCTCTGTCCACAGTCAACACACTCCCCACTTGCTGACATCCTGGGAGGTGCTTTATGCCAGCCTTATTACTTCCAGCTGGTCTCACCTGTGGTGGAATAGGGGTGTGGACCGCACTATCCAACCCTTCCTTGCCTCTACCCTGTGTGAGACATGTCACTGTCTCACAATATACACACACACAAATATATATTTCTGTGTGTGTAAAATGCACGAAATCAGCCGGTCACATCATACATCTGTATCTCGCTGTGTGTATAAATATATACAGTGGGGGAAATAATTATTTGACCCCTCACTGATTTTGTAAGTTTGTCCAATGACAAAGAAATGAAAAGTCTCAGAACAGTATCATTTCAATGGTAGGTTTATTGTAACAGTGGCAGATAGCACATCAAAAGGAAAATCGAAAAAAAAACTTTAAATAAAAGATAGCAACTGATTTGCATTTCATTGAGTGAAATAAGTATTTGAACCCCTACCAACCATTAAGAGTTCTGGCTCCCACAGAGTGGTTAGACACTTCTACTCAATTAGTCACCCTCATTAAGGACACCTGTCTTAACTAGTCACCTGTATAAAAGACACCTGTCCACAGAATCAATCAATCAAGCAGACTCCAAACTCTCCAACATGGGAAAGACCAAAGAGCTGTCCAAGGATGTCAGAGACAAAATTGTAGACCTGCACAAGGCTGGAATGGGCTACAAAACCATTAGCAAGAAGCTGGGAGAGAAGGTGACAACTGTTGGTGCGATTGTTCGAAAATGGAAGGAGCACAAAATGACCATCAATCGACCTCGCTCTGGGGCTCCACGCAAGATCTCACCTCGTGGGGTGTCAATGGTTCTGAGAAAGGTGAAAAAGCATCCTAGAACTACACGGGAGGAGTTAGTTAATGACCTCAAATTAGCAGGGACCACAGTCACCAAGAAAACCATTGGAAACACATTACACCGCAATGGATTAAAATCCTGCAGGGCTCGCAAGGTCCCCCTGCTCAGGAAGGCACATGTGCAGGCCCGTCTGAAGTTTGCCAATGAACACCTGAATGATTCAGAGAGTGACTGGGAGAAGGTGCTGTGGTCTGATGAGACCAAAATAGAGCTCTTTGGCATTAACTCAACTCGCTGTGTTTGGAGGAAGAAAAATGCTGCCTATGACCCCCAAAACACCGTCCCCACCGTCAAGCAGGGGGGTGGAAACATTTTGCTTTGGGGGTGTTTTTCTGCTAAGGGCACAGGACAACTTATTCGCATAAACGGGAAAATGGACGGAGCCATGTATCGTGAAATCCTGAGCGACAACCTCCTTCCCTCTGCCAGGAAACTGAAAATGGGTCGTGGATGGGTGTTCCAGCACGACAATGACCCAAAACATACAGCAAAGGCAACAAAGGAGTGGCTCAAGAAGAAGCACATTAAGGTCATGGAGTGGCCTAGTCAGTCTCCGGACCTTAATCCAATCGAAAACCTATGGAGGGAGCTCAAGCTCAGAGTTGCACAGAGACAGCCTCGAAACCTTAGGGATTTAGAGATGATCTGCAAAGAGGAGTGGACCAACATTCCTCCTAAAATGTGCGCAAACTTGGTCATCAATTACAAGAAACGTTTGACCTCTGTGCTTGCAAACAAGGGTTTTTCCACCAAGTATTAAGTCTTTTTTTGTTAGAGGGTTCAAATACTTATTTCACTCAATGAAATGCAAATCAGTTGCTATCTTTTATTTAAAGTTATTTTTTCGATTTTCCTTTTGATGTGCTATCTGCCACTGTTACAATAAACCTACCATTGAAATGATACTGTTCTGAGACTTTTCATTTCTTTGTCATTGGACAAACTTACAAAATCAGTGAGGGGTCAAATAATTATTTCCCCCACTGTATATATATATACTCATGGGGAGGTAGAGATGTATGATGTAACCAGCTGAGTTAATAAGTAATCATTTGTAAAGGGATAAAAAACTTATTTTCATAACTGTATATATACATTACAGAGTGTTGGCGAGAGATACAAAAGTAATGTAAGCATTGTTCCTGGGCATATTCTGTCACAGATCTCCCTGATCCGCTCGGAATTCCTCCTCTTCAAATCCAACCATTTTTTTTAAATATGGCCATCCTAGGGTGATTGCCCTTAAACTTCCTCTTGATCTCGGAACAGATCTCCCTCACAATCCTCTGCTTCTAAGCGTGGACCCGGGTCCGGTCATAGCCCCGCTCCAACATGCGCTGCAGGATAAAGATGCAAGGAAATAATCCCAATTTTGTTTAATACAAGTATTAAAAATAATGTCCTCAACAAAACATCAAAAAGTATTTAAGCCTTTGAAGGGGAAATATTAGATTTAATGTTACCATTATAAGATCGGATTGTATTGCGATTGTATGTGTGTGGGGTCTAAGCAATCAGATATTGGCCAGCTGAGCAGAGATGTACCTGTCTATTGAAGTGACGGTACGGTATGGGGTGTAAAGCAGGTTCGCCTCCCCGTGGTGCACCCTGGGTAACTCTTAATGAACCAGCAAATACTGGCTTAATACAAAGAAAACTTCTCCTGAGTCCTGACCAACAGGACACATACTCTAATCTATAGACTGTGTTTCTGTGAGTGTGTGGGGTATATAGTGTGCGGCAGGAAAATGGATGTGCAATGTGCATGTGAGAGATATTTCTATGCTGTCTATACATAGTGCTGTGATGTCACAACAATACTTAGTGCACCAATCAGTAATATCTACTTAGACCTGATAAAATGTGAAGTTGTATGTATTGTGAAAAAACATTCGCACCATAAGTGCAATTGCGAATATTTTATAACACTCTATGTGCATATAAAGCGATTGTGTTGACATGCATGTGAAATGTAATCAAATACACTGCTGTAATGTCAAATTACTTACAGTTATCAGGAGTTCTGCCTCACTGTCGCGAAAAATTACTTCAAACCATCTTTTCCAATCTCCTCAAACTTTCCGTAGTTTAAAAACAGTTGCTAAACTAGGCCACGCCCCTTTTGCGCATGCACATTAAGCAAATTTTACATTGCGATTATCGCAATGTAAAGAAATAGTGAACAAAGATAGCGAATTTGCGAAAATATGACGAATATTTGCCCAAATATTCGCGAAATATCGCAAAATCGAATATTGCCCCTGCCGCTCATCACTATTTGTCAAATGTTTCCTTTTCAGTACCACTACATTCAGACAATTGATAGTTGTTTGCCTTCACACATGAGAGTAAACAGGATACCTGGGTGGTACTGCTGCCGGGAGCCCAGAGCTCGCCCAGTATGTATACTGCAGCCATGTCACTCCTGTCCTTTTTTTAGCTGATCATGGCTGCAAAGTGAAGAAGAGAAAAAAAAACATTGCTGCATTATTGTTACCTTCCTGGGGTGAAACATCTCACCTCTGAACGTAAGAAGGCTGTGGAGGACACCCCTTTGCCCAGAAACATGAATGAACTGAGGACATTTTTGGGCCTTGTTCCTTATTGCAGACCTTGGATACGCAAGTTTGATGCAGCCTCTTTATGATTGTTTGTCTTTTAGTCCCTTATCACTTCACAGATGAGGTGGTAGATACCTTTTATGACAAAACAATAACAACGACAGGTGCACTCTGCAGTCTCACTAAACCCTCAAACTGATTTTAAAATTGAGAGATTAGTCAACATGTCCAACGGTGTAGAACATGTCTAAGCCCGGGCACCACGCCAAGGTTTTTAAGTAGCCCGGGACCTAACACTCTCCTACCTGAGCCGTATGGGCAATACCAGGAGCCAGTGGGCAAATTACAGGAGCATAAGGCCGACTCACAAACAGCTCACCAGTTACCTCCAGCATGTAGCCATGCTTGCAATGGGAGGAGGGAGGAGTCTGCGAGTCCCACTCAAGACTGGCTGATATGTCCCAGGCCTCACAGGTGCACCTAAATGTGGCCTGTAGATGGAAAACAGGCACATTTAAATTGGAGTTTATACACCTCCAGGAATCTATATATACAAACTAGGAAGACAGGTTGGCATTAGCAGGAGGTGCTCAAACCCACATGCAGTTGTGCATATATATAGGGGAGCAAATCCTGCACTTGTGGCCCGTTGCTAATGGCAATCCCCAGCAAAATGCATACAGTGGAGGATGCCCGTGGCGAACCACAAGTACCACAATATACATCCTAAACAAGGTAACAAGTGCGGATGTAATAATTAATATAACAATATAACAAAACAATAACAACGACAGGTGCACTCTGCAGTCTCACTGAACCCTCAAACTGATTTTAAAATTGAGAGATTAGTCAACATGTCCTACGGTGTAGAACATGTCTAAGCCCGGGCACCACGCCAAGGTTTCTCAAGTAGCCCGGGACCTAACACTCTCCTACCTGAGCCATATGGGCAATACCAGGAGCCAGTGGGCAAATTACAGGAGCATAAGGCCGACTCACAAACAGCTCACCAGTTACCTCCAGCATGTAGCCATGCTTGCAATGGGAGGAGGGAGGAGTCTGCGAGTCCCACTCAAGACTGGCTGATATGTCCCAGGCCTCACAGGTGCACCTAAATGTGGCCTGTAGATGGAAAACAGGCACATTTAAATTGGAGTTTATACACCTCCAGGAATCTATATATACAAACTAAGAAGACAGGTTGGCATTAGCAGGAGGTGCTCAAACCCACATGCAGTTGTGCATATATATAGGGGAGCAAATCCTGCACTTGTGGCCCGTTGCTAATGGCAATCCCCAGCAAAATGCATATAGTGGAGGATGCCCGCGGCGAACCACAAGTACCACAATAGACATCCTACACAAGGTAACAAGTGCGGATGTAATAATTAATATAACAATATAACTAAACAATAACAACGACAGGTGCACTCTGCAGTCTCACTAAACCCTCAAACTGATTTTAAAATTGAGAGATTAGTCAACATGTCCTACAGTGTAGAACATGTCTAATCCCGGGCACCACGCCAAGGTTTCTCAAGTAGCCCGGGACCTAACACTCTCCTACCTGAGCCGTATGGGCAATACCAGGAGCCAGTGGGCAAATTACAGGAGCATAAGGCCGACTCACAAACAGCTCACCAGTTACCTCCAGCATGTAGCCATGCTTGCAATGGGAGGAGGGAGGAGTCTGCGAGTCCCACTCAAGACTGGCTGATATGTCCCAGGCCTCACAGGTGCACCTAAATGTGGCCTGTAGATGGAAAACAGGCACATTTAATTTGGAGTTTATACACCTCCAGGAATCTATATATACAAACTAAGAAGACAGGTTGGCATTAGCAGGAGGTGCTCAAACCCACATGCAGTTGTGCATATATATAGGGGAGCAAATCCTGCACTTGTGGCCCGTTGCTAATGGCAATCCCCAGCAAAATGCCTACATTGGAGAATGCCCGCGGCGAACCACAAGTACCACAATAGACATCCTACACAAGGTAACAAGTGCGGATGTAATAATTAATATAACAATATAAGAAAACAATAACAATGACAGGTGCACTCTGCAGTCTCACTAAACCCTCAAACTGATTTTAAAATTGAGAGATTAGTCAACATGTCCAACGGTGTAGAACATGTCTAAGCCCGGGCACCACGCCAAGGTTTCTCAAGTAGCCTGGGACCTAACACTCTCCTACCTGAGCCGTATGGGCAATACCAGGAGCCAGTGGGCAAATTACAGGAGCATAAGGCCGACTCACAAACAGCTCACCAGTTACCTCCAGCATGTAGCCATGCTTGCAATGGGAGGAGGGAGGAGTCTGCGAGTCCCACTCAAGACTGGCTGATATGTCTCAGGCCTCATAGGTGCACCTAAATGTGGCCTGTAGATGGAAAACAGGCACATTTAAATTGGAGTTTATACACCTCCAGGACTCTATATATACAAACTAAGAAGACAGGTTGGCATTAGCAGGAGGTGCTCAAACCCACATGCAGTTGTGCATATATATAGGGGAGCAAATCCTGCACTTGTGGCCCGTTGCTAATGGTAATCCCCAGCAAAATGCATACAGTGGAGGATGCCCGTGGCGAACCACAAGTACCACAATAGACATCCTATACAAGGTAACAAGTGCGGATGTAATAATTAATATAACAATATAACAAAACAATAACAACGACAGGTGCACTCTGCAGTCTCACTAAACCCTCAAACTGATTTTAAAATTGAGAGATTAGTCAACATGTCCTACAGTGTAGAACATGTCTAAGCCCGGGCACCAAGCCTTGTTTCTCAAGTAGCCTAGGACCTAACACTCTCCTACCTGAACTGCATGTGGGTTTGAGCACCTCCTGCTAATGCCAACCTGTCTTCTTAGTTTGTATATATAGATACCTTTTATGCCCTAAATCTGGCAATTTTGTACTCCCCCACACTGGGTCTATCAGATCATTACATTCAGATTTTATGGTATAGAAGTAAATAGCCATGCCTCAGCTGTCCCCAACTGCATGACCAGCAACAACGCCCTGTGGCATATTATTCAGCCAGACTTAACCCATGTTCAGAGGTGCCTTTTCTGCGTCAGAGCTATAGCAGTTGTACAAGCCATGATAAAAGCTCTGAGATTGTCCTGAACCACAAAGTGGCAGTGCTTGCGCCTCATGAAAATACAACCCAAAAATCTTTTTGTTGCCCGCCATTTGAGAATGCAGTGTTCCATTTTGTTGCCTGACAATATTACTGTCCAGAGATGTAATACTTTAAATCCAGCCACCCTGTTGCCTCTGGAGCAAGGGGGGAGGGAAGAGTTAGGGCACTTAAAAGTTTTTTCTTCCAGATCCAGAGGAAGAGGCTCATGACTGCTTGCAGATGATTAGAAAATCCACAGCAGGAGTGCTGTGGATTTTCTATTTATTTGTAACTTTATGGGACCCCCAGCCAGGATCCCCATCCGCGGGCACTATCTTATCTATTTTTCTACTGGCAACTGTCCCCAGATTGGGACCTGGAGTGCTGCTTAACCCAATTTTTTTGTCTATCTGCTTGCAGATGATGTCACGGGAGACAGCGGGATTTGACCATATGGTAAATCAGCCATTAGATCATCCAGATCATGTGCTCTTTGTGGATGGATCAAGTGCAATGAGCAGGACTGTGATACGGTGGCCAATTATGAAGTGGGTCAGGATAGATGTATAAAAGTCTATGGTTTGTTCGTGACGCCAATTGCAGCTTGCACAGGGTACTGTTGCAGGGCCCTTTAAGATGTTGTAACTCACGTACCAGGTGAGGAATGCCAGAGTGGGGATAATGTCTCTATGTAGTGTCAACGGTGTCTCCTACCTTGGTACGGCTGGACTCCTGGATCCTGGCTCACTTGCAATAAATTGAGTGTTGTTAGTAGGAGTAATTGAGGAATTTGATGGTTATGAATGAGATCCAGACTTGTAACAAAGTTCAACTTGTCTATACTGGTTGCAGCTTTAATCCATACGAGATACAGCATTGGTCTTAGGTCCCAGCAGGTATTTGGCAATGTATGGCAGGGATCAATATGTCTTCTGCCTTCTGCTCTATCTTCTGCTTGGTGTGGGCCTGACTAGCTGAGGAGGAATTTGGCTTCTCCTGGTCTCTGGATAAGTTACTCACAGTTCTGCTCGCAGGGAATGTTTCTTCCTGGAGATCTGTAATACTGGAGGTGCTGCTTGCTTTCTACCAGCACTGAGGCTGAGGGCTCAGTCTGGGGTTGGTGATTTTTGGTCTCAGCCGAGACAGATCCTGGCTTGGGATCCCTATAACTGGGAGCTTCTACCAGCACTGCCCTCCCCTAGCTGGGGTGGCTGGCACACTCACCCTAACTTCCTTTCCTCCCCATGAGGCAGGATGTGGGAACATTCCACACCTCCTCAAAGAGGGGGGTGCCAAACTGGAATGAACTATTCCAGTCTAGAAATGCTAAACTGAATTAAGACCTGCTGAACACATTGCTGCCACCTGCTGGTGAACATGGAAAATTACAGCAATTACAGGTAACAGGCTTATAAAATGCACATTTGTGAGCATGTGATGGTTAACTTATACCAGATGACAATATACATACACTTAACAGGATGTAGTGGGGAGAAAGAGCTTAGTAACATAACTCTGGGATGTTACACAAGGTATGGCCAGGATGGCATGTACTACACAGGTTGGGCAGTGCTGACTAAACATGACACTAAAAAGCATAGTCATTACCACCACACATGTCTGTGGAGCTAAGGGCTCTGGAGATGGCTTGCAGATATGCAGATGGAAAAGCAGCCAACATTTATGCTGATTCTAGGTATAGCCCATGACTATGGTCCCATTTGAAAGCCAGAGACTTCCTGACTGTTTCAAGTAAACCCATCAAAATGGGGAAGCAGTGAGGTCTCTGATGGAAGTTCTCGTGTCGCCTACTTTGGTGGCGGTAATGAAAACAAAGGTCACTGTAAAACAGACTCAGAGGAGGCAAAGGGAAAAGCCAAGGCAGATCAGGCGTTAACAATGGCTGCCAAATTGCCTAGGTAGACCCCTGTCTTAGTGGATACAGCTCAGGTCCCTGAAATAACTCCTCCTGTCTCCCTGGAAGTTACTAAGACCTTACAGAACCAGGAGGGGAAGGAGGAAAGGGACTAGTGGATGTAAAAAGGGGGGACTGCAAATGAGGAAGGCCTAATACAGTTCCAAGGTAAACTATGCCTTCCCAGGTCCCTCTAACCCATGATGGTACAGTCAACCCATGGGATGACGCACCAGTCAAAAAACTGCTTTGTGTGATTTAGTACTTAGCACATGGTATGCCCCAGGGTCCAGCACTCTAGCAGCCAGATATACTCAAGGATGTGTGATTTGTGCCCAGAACAACGTCGGCAAGGTCGTTAAGGTACCCCAGAAACACACATCTTGACCTTTGTATCTGTTTCAACGCTTGCAGACTACATTCAATTATCCAAGGTGGGTATGTATAAGTATGTATTGTTGTGTGATGACTTGTTTTCAGGATGGCGAGAAGCATACCCGGTAGCTAAGACCACAGCAAAGAAGATTATGGTCGAAGTTGTATGCAGGTATAGGGTACCTGAGATCATTGAAAGTGACAGAGGTGTTCACTTCACAGGTGAAGTAATGCAGGAGATGATGAATATTTTGCGTGTAGAACAGGCCTTACATGCTTCGTACCATCCACAAAGCAGCAGTAGGGTAGGAAAAAAGGAACTGAATGGGACACTAAAGTTAAAGATTTAAAAAGCCATCACAGAGACTGGTAAGCCATGGACAGAGTGCCTTCTGGTAGCCCTCTTTTCAGTAAGGTATACCCCTAACCATAAGACAGGCCTTAGTTCCTATAAGGTCCTTTCTGGGTCAGCCCCTCGAACAGTATTGTATTACCCACAGCAGCTCCAGATGCAACATGGTTGGCAGATTATGTGATCAGTTTGCACGAGTATTTGACTAAAATACACACTCAAGTATTTGCTTCACTTCCAGATCTTGGTAAAGTACCAGGAACCCACTTGTGTCTGGAGATTGGGTGGTGGTAAAAAGACACATTAGAAAAGTCCTGTCCTCAAACCCTGTTTTGATGGTCCATTCCGAGTGTTGTTGACCACGAGCACATCAGTGAAGATTAAAGGAAACCTGTCACCTGGATTTAGTGTATAGAGCTGGGGACATGGGCTGCTAGATGGCCGCTAGCACATCTGCAATACCCAGTCCCCATAGCTCTGTGCGCTTTTATTGTGTTAAAAAACCTTTTTGATCCATATGCAAATGACCTGATATGAGTCCTGTGTCCGGAGATGAGTCCAGCGGAAAGGAGCCCAGCACCGCCCCGCATCCTCCGAATCTCCTCCTTGCTGGCTGACGTCACAGAGCTGGAGCGCCGAAATCTCGCGATGTGCGAGCTAGCGCATGCGCAGTGTCGGCATCATGTTCATTCCCTGTGCTGGCATCAGCACAGGGAACGAACAACGCATGCGCTAGCTCGCGCATCGCGAGATTTCGGCGCTCCAGCTCTGTGACGTCAGCCAGCAAGGAGGAGATTCGGAGGACGCGGGGCGGTGCTGGGCTCCTTTCCGCTTGACTCATCTCCGGACACAGGACTCATATCAGGTCATTTGCATATGGATCAAAAAGGTTTTTTAACACAATAAAAGCGCAGAGAGCTATGGGGACTGGGTATTGCAGATGTGCTAGCGGCCATCTAGCAGCCCATGTCCCCAGCTCTATACACTAAATCCAGGTGACAGGTTTCCTTTAGCCTAATTGGATGTACGCCAGTCACTGCAAGAAAGTGTTGAGTCTAGAGATTTGAAAGGCTGGTGTTCCCCCTTGTGTGACTGCTGATCCTGACTCAAACAATATGGATTTCAAATGAGATAGTAAAAATAGGTTTCTGGGCCATGAAAAAGTTGTGTAAAAGGAAGAACAAAGCTGTTATAACCCGATAATTCCAGCCTAGTGACCCATGGATAGTATTGCCCAAAGATTCTTAATATTAATAGCTTTTATGTTCACAATAAGCGAGAAGTTGAAGACTAAAACCCAACTAAGCATTCACCACTCAACATCGCCCCCATATATTCTGTATGTAGGGATAGGTGAGAATCTGACTTCCCATTGTATAAGTCTATTACGAGGGAGTCTATCCAATAGGTATAGGTTGTCTCCAAAGTGGTTAAACAACCAACAGGTACAATGGGACAGATTGTAGAACCTATTTAGATTAGGGACAGCGTTAGGCCAATTGAAATGGCTTCAAAGGGGGGGACTGATAGAGATGTGGATATCATTCTTGATTAAGTAAGATGGCTCCCATATCCTCCAGCTCTCAGCTAACGCCTTATTCACTTAAGTTCCAAGAGGACACTCCTCCCCGATGTGTCATAAATGACGTATGCTGTACTGCTGTTAGTGTGAAGCCATTACTATATGGCGCTTGCACTTAGATGTTTACATAGTTTGCATACGAAAATTAGTAAAACAATGCACAATGCGCAGATGCCAAGTATTATCTCTTTTCTCATTTTTGTATTCTAGCCAATGGAACAATGCCTCGAGCCTCAGGGGGATGCCCCCTCTGATTTACTTATATACTGCTTAATTTTCAGTAATAAAAGGAGAACTGCTTTGACCCATGCTTGGTGTCAGTGTAGGTTCTTCCATGCATGTAAAATCCTAGGATTACTACTAATTTGGAGCAGTAGAGCAAATGTAATTAGCCCCGATTGAGGGCATCTTTAACACGCTGCCATAGACCGTGGATCACTAGCCTTTGACCAGGGTAAAAGCCTTTTGGAGAGAGAGAGGGACAGCTAGCTTAGGCCTTTCCTCAACATCAAACTCTTCTGCCAGGGAGGAAACTGGAGAAGCCAGCCCTATGACTTGCCTGTATTGTTTTGCACCTGAATTCCTCCAGTAAAGAAGCACACTGGTTTACTGCAGACCCTGAATCTCTAGACTTATTTCCCATTTGGGTGCACCATGCCTTACCATCCTTTCCAGAGAGCAGCAACACATGATGACCACTCAACGGGGTCTGGGATACCCAGCGTAGCATTGGGGCCACCCCAAACCCGGCCACTGCACATCAGCCAGTGGCCCTCATCGCTTCTCCAGCAGTCAAGGCTCCACCACCCCAGCAGAAGGGAGCTGTATTTCCTTCCCATCATCTACTGGTCCTGATACTCCTGCTTCTCGTACTCCTGGTCACTAGTTTTGTCAGTAATCGATTACCGAGGTGATTGCAAAAAGACAACAGTATGCATGCACTCATCCAACGGAGCAGAAGCTGAACGTGCTCTTGGCCAAGGTGCTGGTACTACAGTCCTTCCATTTCCATGTGGCTAATTCTGCACCTTTCAGAGAACTAATGGCTTGTACCCAGCCAAGGTGGAGAGTCCCATGCCATCGTTACTTCTCCAAAAATGCTTACCAGCCCTGCACACGTATGTTGAACAGAGGGTGGGCCAGTCTTTGAGCCTGTCAGGGTCTGCTAAAGTTCACGGCAGCACCAACGTGTGGAGCTGTAACTGCGGTCAAGGACAATATAAGTCCTTGACGGCCCACTGGATGAATGTGGTTCCTGCCCAGCCACATCAGAAACTTGACCAGATGACGGTACTGCTGCCTCCACGTTCTCAAGCTGTAAGTCCTGCACCAATGTCCTCCTCTGTCTCCTCATCCTCCACCTTGTCCTCATCCTCCACCGCAGGCACAATTCGGAGTGCTACTCCAGCATACCACCTATGCAGAGCACGGCGGTGTCACAATGCTCTGTACCTGTACTAACATTAGTGGTGGGGAAGGTGACGTCGATGATGACGTGTCTATGGACGTAACGTGGGTGCCCACAAGAGAGGAAGAGGAGGAGAGTTCAGAGGGAGAGATGGACCAGCAGATAGGGAGGAGAAGCAGGCCGAACTTACATTGCACAGGAGGGACAAACCAGACTGCTAATGTTTTAGGAGCGAGCCAACAACCATGTACGGTCACATCTGCCACTCCCAGGACGCCGGCACATGGCTCCGCAGTGTGGGCTTTTTTAATGTGACAGATGCTGACAATAGTGTTGCCATCTGCAGCCTTTGCAGTCTATGCATAAGTCGCGGTAAGCCCAACACTCACCTAGGGACGACCGCCTTAAGAAGGCACCTGGCCTTACATCACCGAGCCCAGTGGGAGCAACGCCGTCAGAACCCACAAAGCCACACTCCAGGCTCTCACCGTCCAGCCTTTTCTCCTTCTCCTCTCTCCTCCCAATTGTCCTCCACTCCACCTTCCATCATGCCGTCCTCACCTTTGTCAGGAAAAAGGCAGGCTTCCGTGGCCCAAATGTTCGAGCGTAAAAAATGATGACGCCAGATAACCCTCTTGCCCAACGGTTGACTGCTGGCTTGTCGGAACTGATAGCCCGCCAACTTCTGCCATATAAACTTGTGGACTCGGAGGCCTTTCGAAAATTTGTGGCCATTGGAACACCACAACAGAAATATTTCTCGCAGAAGGGCATCCCAGAGCTATATGGACACGTTCAGCGGCAAGAGAATGTATCTCTGGCACACAGTGTCGGTGCCAAGATACATCTTACCACAGACACGTGGTCTAGCAAACACGGGCAGGGAAGGTATATAACTTTTACTGCCCACTGGGTGAACCTTCTGATGGCCGTCAAGCATGTAACCCGTGGCACCCGTGTAGATTTGGTTTTACCGCCACAGATTGCATGCAGGCCTGCCTCTTCTTCTCCTCCTCCTACTCCATCCTCCCTCTTCTCCTCGGCTGACTCCTCCTTTTCCGCTGCTACCGTCTCTTCCGCTGCGCCAACCAAGATCCCCAGAACCTATTCGACATGCCAGGTTAGACGTTGCCATGCTGTGCTGCGTTTGTTGTGCCTGGAAGCCAAGAGCCACATCGGTCCTGCACTCCTTTCAGCTTTGCGTTCACAGGCAGATCAGTGGCTAACAACGCTCAATTTGACAGTTGGTAATGTGGTGTGCGACAACGGTGCCAATCTGCTGAGCACGCTGAAACAGGGCAAAATTACACATGTGCCCTGCATGGCACACGTCCTGAACTTGGTCGTGCAGCGATTTGTTGTCAAATTCCCCGGGGTCCAGGACGTCTTGCGGCAGGCCAGGAAAATCGCGGGCCATTTTAGAAGATCTTACACGGCCATGGCTCGCCTTGCTGAAATCCAACGGCGACACAACCTGCCCGTCAGACGTCTTATTTGTGACTGCCCGACGCGATGGAACTCAACCTTGTATATGCTCGATAGGCTGCTCCAGCAGAAACGTGCAGTTAACATCTACCTGTACGAACTCTGCGGCAGGACAGGTTCTGGGGAGCTTGGTTTTTTTTCACCGCGCCAGTGGCTGCTCATGCGAGACACATGCAGACTTCTGCGGCCATTTGAAGAGATCACCAAACTGGTCAGTCGCAGCCAGGGCGCCATCAGTGACATCGTACCTTTTGCCTTCTTTCTGGAGCGTGCATTGCATCGTGTCATTGATCAAGCCGTCGAGGAGCAGGAGCAGGAAGATGAGGAAGTAGCAATGCTGGATGAATTCCCAGGGGAGGCTACTCCATCTGAGACAAGTCAACAACAGGAGTCTGAAGAGGAGTCAGAGGAGGATGGTGTCGGGGAGGAGGAGGATCAAGAAGAGCATGCTTTAAACCTTTCTGGGATCCCTCGTGTTGGCCGTGGATGGGGGGAGGAGAACGAGGACATTATCCTGGATGATGAGCAGGAGCCAGGCCACTACTACGCTTCCATATTAGTGCAAATGGGGGCCTTTATGCTCCAGTCTTTTGAGAGGGACTTTGTATAAAAAGCATAAAGGGCAAAGACCAGTACTGGGTGGCAACGTACAAACAAAAAATGGCGGAAATGTTACCACCATCACAGAGGGTTGTCAGAATGCAGCACTTCCAGGCCTTGCTTAGATAAATGCTGCATTCTGCTTTTTTGGGCGCTGGCAGATGAGTTTCCACCCACAGAGAAACAGTTGTGGGTACCAATACAACAGCGACTGCAAGAAGAGGGCGGTTTGAAGATGTGTTGGTCACTTCTGATATGAGAACATTCTTTCAGCCGACCCATCGACAGCTGTCCTCCAGTTCCAGCCTCAGGGAACGCCTAGACGGACAGGTGTCCGACTACATCGGTTTAACGGCCGATTTGGACGCTCTGAGAAGTGATGAACCGCTGGACTACTGAGTGGGCAGGCTTGACTTCTGGCCAGAACTTGCACAATTTGCAATTGTACTGTTGGCTTGCCCCTCATCAAGTGTCCTGTCCGAAAGGACGTTTAGCGCAGCTGGGGGGATCGTGACCGATAAGCGGACTCGCCTAGCTCACAACAGTGTTGACTACCTCACATTTCTAAAAATGAATGAGGCATGGATCTCTGAGGAATTCAACACATGTGAACAGTAGACCATGTTTGTTTAAAATTCCTCATGACAGCCCATAACCGCCACCACCCATAACAATGTATGGTCCCTGTCTTCGGTAAATACAGCGGCATAAAATGCCTTTTATGTACGTTAAATGCCTAATTTTTGGGGCCTGTAATGGCCGACACTTACTTCTGTATCCTGTGAATGCCTAATGTACCACCAGCAACAGAATACAAAGTTATTTTCTGTCAGGGGAACGCCTGTCGGCTAATTTTTGGTGCCTGTAATGGCCGACACTTACTTATGTATCCTGTGAATACCTAATGTACCACCAGCAACAGAATACAAAGTTATTTGCTGTCAGGGGAACGCCTGTCGGCAAATTTTTGGGGCCTGTAATAGCCAACACTTACTTCTGTATCCTGTGAATGCCTAATGTACCACCAGCAACAGAATACAAAGTTATTTGCTGTCAGGGGAACTCCTGTCGGGCTAATTTTTGGTGCCTGTAATGGCCGACACTTACATCTGTATCCTGTGAATGCCTAATGTACCACCAGCAACAGAATACAAAGTTATTTGCTGTCAGGGGAACGCCTGTCGGCTAATTTTTGGGGCCTGTAATGTCCGACACTTACTTATGTATCCTGTGAATGCCTAATGTACCACCAGCAACAGCATACAAAGTTATTTGCTGTCAGGGGAACGCCTGTCGGCTAATTTTTGGGGCCTGTAATGGCCAACACTTACTTCTGTATCCTGTGAATTCCTAATGTACCACCAGCAACAGAATACAAAGTTATTTTCTTTCAGGGGAACGCCTGTTGTCTAATTTTTGGGGCCTGTAATGGCCGACACTTACTTCTGTATCCTGTGAATGCCTAATGTACCACCAGCAACAGAATACAAAGTTATTTGCTGTCAGGGGAACGCCTGTCGGCTAATTTATGAGGCCTGTAATGGCTGACACTTACTTCTGCGAACACATTTAACAGAAGTGTGAATGGACCCTATATGTATTTGACATGTAGTTACTGGCTGCTGTCAGTTCTGGCTGATTTAGGCCGAGCTATTACACTAAAACCGAGCAATATTACAAAAAACAAAATACACATTATAACTGTACAAACGATTTATATAACTTAGTAGAATTTTTGTTTTTAAATTAAGGCAATTTCTCCAAAAGCATGATAATCTCATGGACCTCCTTCATGGCTTTGTGTTGCCTCTCCTTCATGCCCCTCAAGCGCTCATGAACGGCCCGCATATCATGGAGATGCGCCCTTTGCAGTTTGGCCAATTTGGCCTTCAATGTCTTCATTCCTGTTTGAAAAAAATAAATAAAATGAACATTATTTGCAACTCTTATTAAACCTTTAATTTGTGGTGCATATACTTTATGATAGCTTGCTACTACACCTTTTTGTGAGAAAAGCTGTCCATAAAATTGCCTTTTTTAACAGTTGTAAATTTTTGTTTAAAAAGGTGTCCAACTAAGGGGTTATTTGGTATGATATTTTTAGACAGCTGGTTGTTACAGGTGCGGCCAAACCTACTATTTTTCCTTAGTTTATAGTAAATTGCCTTTTACACAATAAAAGCATTGTTGAACCAAAAACAATTCATGTTTTACTGTCTCCATATTTTGAGAGCCATATTATTGATTTTATATGGCAATTGTCTAACGGTTGGGTCTCCTTTTTAGCAGAATGCACTGACCAATTGTTACTATTTTGGGGGGCATATGCCTCTTTAGCTAGCTTGGTGTTGCACATTTAGTGATGTTAGGTTAAATAAATTCATATTTTCATTTAATTTTTAATTTTTTTATTTTATTTAAATTGTTCACCGGAGGGGTTATATCATATAATATTTTTATATAGACAGTCGATATGTAGACGGCGGTACAAAATATGTCTGTTTGTCTATTGTTTACCTTTTTTTATTTTATTTAAAGTCTTTATACACATTGACGATATTTTGTTTGTTAATTAATAATAATATTTAATAATTAGTTTAATATTATTTATTTGTTAAATCAATGGTTTTAAAGTTGATTAATGAGTTATAGGCCAGTGTTCTTTTTTTGTATTACTATAGTGTATGTTGTCGCCTCATTGTAGGCCCTTTTAATGTTTATGTACATGTTATGGATACATAATTATATTGCTATGTGCACATATTTACCCTTCTGCCGGGGGCTGGTGATCATCTACTCTTCCTTCGAGTCCTGAGATGGGGTGGTGCTGGAGGGTACAGCACTTTCCACCTCCTTCACTTCTTGCACATCTGGTGGGGGTGGCTCAATAGGCTGGGAGGGTCTGGCCTCCACCTCCTCTTCCTCCTCTACCTCCACAACCTCCACCGGTCGCCTTTTCCGAATTGAGGGAATAGGAAAGTCTGTGATCACAAAATGTTCAGATTTTAGATAAACAACTCCAAAATCTTAAGAACATTTGATATAAAGATATTCCAATATGGAGGGATCTATATATAATTACAGTGGCTGCCAGCTTTATGATGCATAACTCAATCCAAAATTAACAGTATGAAAAAAGACATCCCCTCCACAGTGTCTTGATGGAACAATAGGGCGAGAGGAGACCCATGGGATGGGATTATCTCCTCAGTGTATCATAGGATGATATAATTCTCTACAACAGAGTCGGCTACTTCTTAATCCCATCACTAACACAATAGGACAAAGGGACAAATAAACCAACACATTCATTTGGAGTCTCTGAGCAGAGTTAACCCTTATTGCGTTTATGGATTCACACCATGCTACTTCAATGGGGAATACGAAAAATGTGGCCTATAAACTCAACCAAAAATTAATGGTTTATACTTCCCTCTCAACCAAATAGGTCGGAGTGGGGGTCCCCATAGTCCTGTGTCCAAAGCCTGTAGGAAAGAGGCTAGGCCTCAGGCATCTACTGCAGACACAGTGATGGTTCAGTCCGTCACTTGTCTGGCACAAAGCCAACAGCACATCACATCACCCAAAGAACATCATCCCCACAATGAAACATGGTGGTGGCAGCATCATGCTGTGGGGATGTTTTTCAGCAGCCAGGTGTCACGAGGGTGTCAAGAGCCTCGCCTGACTCCGTTATACCCGGGGTCAGGAAGTCGCAGCGGGTGGCTGCATGCTCTATGTAGAAAGATTGTGCTGTTTCTTTATGGTAGCTTTCTGGGTTTGCCTTGCAATCCTTTTTGGCTCACTCAGGGATCCGTAGCTCCTTCTCCTCAGCTGTTTCTTGTCCAGCACTCCCAACCTCCTTATATTCCCCTCTCCCACTTCTCTGGTTGCCAGATATAGAGCTTCCTGCCTGGACTTCTATACTGACCCACTGGAGCTGTGTAGCTGTGTTCCCTGGTTGTTGTTCCAGAACGTTACCCTCCGGATCCCTGTTGGGCCTTTGTGGTCTGCTGTTGTCGCCCACCTGGGATTATATGTTTGTCTGTATTGTCTGTCCTCTCCTTGGTGTTTTCCTCTTAGTGTCAGTGGTGCGGACTAGTGATCCCACCGCCCCGTTCACTACATAGGGCTCATCTTAGGGAAAGTGAGGGTTTAGGCACGTGATCGGCGTACGGGTGAGGAACCCGTCTAGGGACGTCAGGGCAGTCAGGTGCCAGCCGCAAGGTGAGTCAGGGGTCACTACCTTTCCCTCTCCCTTGGACAGGGCCTTCCCATTTCCCTCCCTTTGCGTGACGCCGGTCATTACATTATATCTGGCCCTTATTTTGTGTAGGTAAAAAAAAAATATAATAATAATATTTTTCTTTCTACCTACTTAGAATCCAGTATGGATCCAATTGCTGCTTTGTCAAAGCAACTTCAAGGCCTTTCTTTGGAGGTGGCAGGATTGAAGGCATCGGTCCTCCAGCAACAGCAGCAATTACAACAGACCGCAAGCCCAGCGGTTGCTACAGGTAACCAGGTTGTTGCGGAACCCAAGGTTGCTCTTCCTGACACATTTTCTGGGGGAAGGGACAAATTTGCAGGGGGACCCACAATCCTGGGCGTTCTCTTTACCCGCTGATTCCCAGGCTCTCCGGTCAGTGGATGAATTTTTTGGGGCCTTGGGTCTCATATATGACGACCCTGACCGAGTCGCACTGGCTGAATCAAAATTACGGAGACTCCTACAGGGAGAGCGGCCAGTAGAGGAGTATTGCTCAGAGTTCCGTAGGTGGGCTACGGATACCCAGTGGAACGACCCGGCTCTCAGGAGTCAGTTCTGCTCTGGGTTATCCGAAAGGATTAAGGATGCGCTTGCGCTGTATGAGACTCCCTTTTCCCTTGATCCGGTTATGTCCCTTGCTATCATAATAGATAGACGTCTTAGGGACTGATTGAAAAAAACGGAGCAATTGGTAACCCCTCCCAAGCAGCAGTTAGTCTGTACGGACTTAGACGAGCCTATGCAGCTAGGAGGAACTACTCGTCAGGTCCATCCTCCTGAGGCTCGCCGTAGGCGTGGGGTTTGTTTTTTCTGTGGGGATAGGGGTCATTTTATTAATGTCTGTCCTTCCTTCCTCAAAAACAAAAGACCGTCGGAAAAATACTAACCCCAGGCTGTGTGGAGGATGTCAGCCGGGGGGTATACGTTTCCTCCATACGAACATCGCAATTTATGTTGCCAGCGGTTGTTGTTTTTGGCGTTAAGATGGAGACTATTTCTTTTTTTCTAGACAGTGGAGCAGTAGTAAATTTGATAGATGCCCATTTTGCCCACACTATGGGTTTGTCTCTCTGTACGCTACAAAGACCTATTCCCATATTCGCTATTGATTCTGCTCCTCTGTCTCAGAGAAACCTCACTCACATTGTCCATAACTTACACCTTCGGGTAGGGGACCACCATAACGAGTGTCTTTCATGTTATGTTCTGGAGGGGCTTCCCACTCCTGTGGTGTTGGGTCTTCCCTGGTTGGTAGCGCACAATCCAGTGGTGGATTGGCAGGCCAGTGAGATATTGGAGTGGAGTGAGCATTGCAGAGAAAATTGCTTAATAGCAATTGCTTAGTCGCCTCCATAGCTACCCTACCTACATTTGTTTTGGACTTTGAGGACTTTTCTGAAAAGGGTTGTCAGAAGTTACCACCTCACCGTCCTTATGATTGCCCGGTTAACCTGATTCCCGGTGCAAAATTACCCAAGACCAGGTTATATAATCTTTCGGGTCCGGAGAGACAAGCCATGAAAGATTATATCTCCGAGAGCTTGGCTAAGGGACACATCAGACCCTCTTCTTCACCCGTGGCTGCAGGGTTTTTCTTCGTTAAAAAGAAAGATGGGGCCTGCGTCCTTGCTTAGATTTTCGCAAATTAAACCGGATAACCATCCGAGACCCATACCCTCTTCCTCTCATTCCTGACCTGTTTAATCAGATTGCGGGTGCTAGGTGGTTCTCCAAACTTGATCTTAGGGGGGCCTACAATCTGATTCGTATTAAGGAAGGGGATGAGTGGAAGACAGCTTTTAACACCCCTGAGGGGCATTATGAAAATCTAGTCATGCCTTTCGGTCTGACCAATGCTCCTGCTGTCTTCCAACATTTCGTTAATGACATTTTTAGTCATCTTATCGGCAGGTTTGTGGTGATATACCTAGATGATATTTTAATTTATTAGTCGGATCTGAAAACGCATGAGGTGCATGTCAGACAGGTACTGCAGGTCCTACGGACGAATAAATTATATGCTAAAATTGAAAAGTGTGTCTTCGCCGTTCAGGAAATACAGTTCCTAGGTTATTTATTATCTGCTTCAGGTTTCCGTATGGATCCTAGGAAGGTCCAGGCAATTTTAGATTGGGATCTTCCTGAGAACCTCAAAGCACTGCAACGGTTCTTGGGCTTCGCAAATTTCTATAGAAAATTCATTAAAAATTATTCGGTGATTGTAAAACCCCTTACTGACATGACTATCAAGGGGACAGATTTTTCTAAATGGTCTGACGCCGCTAAAATTGCTTTTCCCTCTCTAAAAGAGAGGTTTACCTCGGCACCTGTACTAATCCAACCTGATGTCTCCCAGCCTTTTGTTGTTGAAGTCGATGCATCAGAGGTGGGAGTGGGGGCTGTGCTGTCTCAGGGTCCGTCTCCTGGAAAATGGCATCCTTGTGCTTTCTTTTCTAAAAAACTATCTGCAGCAGAAAAGAACTATGATATTGGCAATAGGGAACTATTAGCTATTAAACTAGCGTTTGAGGAGTGGCGTCACTTTTTAGAGGGGGCAATCAACCCCGTCACTGTGATTACGGACCACAAAAACCTTCTGTACCTCGAATCAGCTAAGCGTCTCACCCCTAGACAAGCTAGGTGTTCGCTATTTTTTACCAGGTTTAACTTTGTTATTACCTATCGTCCTGGGGCAAAAAATACCAAGGCAGATGCATTATCTTGTTGTTTCCCTGGAGGGAGTAATGTGAGTGATCCGGTACCCATTCTACAAAGAGGAGTGGTTGTCTCTGCGGTATACTCTGTTCTGGAGGGGAAGGTGTTAGAGGCCCAGGGGGACGCCCCGGTCTCTTGCCCCTCAGAGAAATTGTTTGTACCGTTGAACCTGCGTCTCAAATTTTTAAAGGAACATCATAATTCGGCACTTGCTGGGCACCCGGGTAGTAAAGCAACCTTGGAGCTATTGTCTCGTCGTTTTTGGTGGCCAAGGTTGCGTCAGGATGCAATGGATTTTGTGTCTTCTTGTTCTACTTGTGCGCGCGCGAAAGTCTCTCATACACGTCCTGCAGGGTCTTTATTGCCACTTGTCATTCCCAATAGGCCATGGACACATCTGTCAATGGATTTTATCACTGACTTACCTTTGTCTGCAGGTAAAACAGTTATCTTGGTAGTAGTGGACAGGTTTAGCAAAATGGTACACTTCATTGCGTTACCCGCACTACCTAATGCTAAGACTCTTGCTCAGGTATTCATCAGTGAAATCGTGAAGCTTCACGGGGTCCCTTCCGATGTTGTTTCGGATCGGGGAACCTAGTTTATTTCTAAATTTTGGAAAGCTTTTTGTTCCCGTTTGGGGGTACACTTGTCCTTTTCCTCAGCTTTCCATCCTCAGTCGAATGGACAGACTGAGCGTACCAACCAAAACCTTGAGACATATCTAAGATGTTTTGTGTCTGAAAACCAAGAGGTGTGGTCATCATTTTTACCGTTAGCCGAGTTTTCCATAAATAATCGCCGTCAGGAATCTACTGGTAAGTCACCATTTCTTGGTGCATATGGTTTTCATCCCAATTCTGTACTTTCAAAGAGGGGGGGTCTTCTGGGGTTCCCGAAGAGGAACGGTTTTCATCATCTCTTTCATCGGTATGGCAGAAGGTGCAAGCTAACTTGAAAAATATGAGAGGTAAATATAAATGCATGGCTGATAAGAGACGGTCGACAGGTCCGGACATAGGAGTGAATGACTATGTGTGGTTGTCTACTAGGAATATTAAATTAAAGGTTCCCTCTTGGAAACTGGGTCCTAGGTTCATTGGTCCTTACAAAATAGTAGCCATCATTAACCCCGTGGCTTTTCGCCTGGAGCTACCTCCGACTTTTAAAATCCATAACGTCTTCCATAAGTCGTTACTCAAGAAATATGTTCCACCTCTAGAACCGTCACCGCTGCCACCCCCTCCTGTTGTTGTGGATGGTAATCTAGAGTTTCAAATATCCAAAATTGTTGATTCTCGTCGAGTCCGCAGCTCTCTTCAATATCTGGTGCATTGGAGGGGTTACGGTCCCGAGGAAAGAATGTGGGTTCCAGCATCTGAGGTAAATGCCGACAGGTTAGTTCGGGCTTTTCATGCCTCTCATCCTGAGAGACCTAGTCCTGAGTGTCCGGAGGCCCCTCATAGAGAGGGGGGTACTGTCACGAGGGTGTCAAGAGCCACGCCTGACTCCGTTATACCCGGGGTCAGGAAGTCGCTGTAGAAAGATTGTGCTGTTTCTTATGGTAGCTTTCTGGGTTTGCCTTGCAATCCTTTTTGGCTCACTCAGGGATCCGTAGCTTCTTCTCCTCAGCTGTTTCTTGTCCAGCACTCCCAACCTCCTTATATTCCCCTCTCCCACTTCTCTGGTTGCCAGATATAGAGCTTCCTGCCTGGACTTCTATACTGACCCACTGGAGCTGTATAGCTGTGTTCCCTGGTTGTTGTTCCAGAACGTTACCCTCCAGATCCCTGTTGGGCCTTTGTGGTCTGCTGTTGTCGCCCACCTGGGATTATATGTTTGTCTGTATTGTCTGTCCTCTCCTTGGTGTTTTCCTCTTAGTGTCAGTGGTGCGGACTAGTGATACCACCGCCCCGTTCACTACATAGGGCTCATCTTAGGGAAAGCCAGGGTTTAGGCACGTGATCGGCGTACGGGTGAGCAACCCGTCTAGGGACGTCAGGGCAGTCAGGTGCCAGCCGCAAGGTGAGTCAGGGGTCACTACCTTTCCCTCTCCCTTGGACAGGGCCTTCCCATTTCCCTCCCTTTGCGTGACGCCGGTCATTACACCGGTTCTGGGAAACTGGTCAGAGTTGAAGGAAAGATGGACAGGGATATTCTTGAGCAAAACCAGTCCCACTCTGTGCGTGATTTGAGGCTAGGACGGAGGTTCAGCTTCCAGCAGGACAATGACCCCAAACACACTGCTGAAGCAACACTTGAGTGGTTTAAAGGGCAACATATACATGTGTTGGAATGGCCTAGTCAAAGCCCAGATCTCAATCCAATAGAAAATCTGTGGTCAGACTTAAAGATTGCTGTTCACAAGCGCAAACCATCAAATTTGAAGGAGCAGAATCAGTATTGCAAGGAGGAATGGGCAAAAACACCTGTGGTAAGATGTGGCAACTTATCCAAAGCGACTTGGAGCTGTGATTGCCGCAAAAGGTGGCTCTACAAAGTATTGACTTTAGGGGGGTGAATAGTTATGCACATTGAACTTTTCTGTTATTTTGTCCTATTAGTTGATTGCTTTACATTTAACCAATTTAAAAGAAGGTCAAAGTTGTGTGCATGTTCTACAAATTACATGATGGAAATCCTCAAACAATCCATGTTAACTCCAGGGGGTGAGGCTACAAAAAAAAGAACAAAGTCAAGGGGGGTGAATACTTTTGCTTAGCACTGTATACAATACAGAGTGTTGGCAAAACATACAAAAGTTATTTACGTATGTACCTGGGCATTTTTCGTCCCGGATTCTTTTAATGAAACAGGGCTGTCTTCGCTTCATGTCTGACCATTTTTTTTAAATGGCCAGACGGCGGTGTGTGCGACCCATTTTGCTCCACATTTCATAGGCCAACTGCCACACGATCTTCTGTTTCTCGGCGTCGGATCGGGTGCTGTCGTAGCCCTGAACCAACATCCGCTGCAAGAGAAAAATGCAAGCATATAATCGCCATTTTTAACAATAATAGTATGGAAAAAAATGTAGTCAAGTAAATGGAAAAAAGTATTTAATGCTTTGAGGTGGAAATATTAGATTTAGGCCACATGCACCGCCAGTATTTGATGGTTCATTTACAGTTACCCAGGGTGCATCCCGGGGAGACGAACCAGCTGTACAACCCATACCGTACCGTCACTTCACTAGACAGGTACATCTCTGCTTAGCTGGACAGTATCTGATAGCTCAGACCCGACACACATACAATTGCAATACAATCCCATCTTTTAACCGTAACAGTAAGGCCGCATGCACACGGGCGTGTTTTTTTCAAAACTACGGACCATACAGACCCGTCCTGCCGTCCTGCAGGGTGGACAAGCGCACGGCATCATTGGTTGCTATGATGACGTGCGCTTCCAGGCCACCACCGCTGTACTGTGATACACTTGCATGATCTATACAAGTGTATTACTGTACAGTGGTGGCAGCAAGAAGCGCACGGCGTCATAGCGAGTTAGCATTAGCAACCAATGACGCGCTTGGCCCCTTTGCAGGGTAACCTAACAGTGGGTTTAATGTCACAGGAATACTTAGTGGAAAAATCAATAATATCTAGTGAGACCTTATAAAATGTGAAATTTGGTGCACTTAAGAAAAATTTAAATCGCAGAAGGTCGCGATTTTTTTTATAACACTCTTTATGCATATAAAGCGATTGTTCAGACAGGTGAAATGTAATCAAATACACTACTTTAATGTAAGATTACTTACAGTCACCAGGAGTTCTTCCTCTTCCTCGTTAAACTTCGCTCCAACCATCGCATCCATGTATTTACTAGTCGGTGTAAACCAGTTCCTGTACGCCACGCCTTCAGACCGCATGTGATCTTGCGATTGATACTTTGCTGAATTTTCGCCGATAAAAAAAAAATGCTTGCAGATCGTAAAATCGCTTAATACTTCTGGTATGTCAGTGTCCATGTTGTGGGACTATGTGTGCGCATTTACTAAGTATTTTGTGGCTGCAAATATGACCTGGAGGTTTCTCATGTTCGCATGCCATTAAAATGAATGGGACCCGCCATTTGAGCGAGTTCCAGCGATCGCGTTTGAGAACCGTCCTATCTGATGTTCGCCCATCACTACTATCTAACACTAACTATATGGATTATATATTTTAGCTAACTATCTCTATAACCCACTCTACACCCTGCACTGGACTCTATCAGCTATTCAGCTACACAATTCTCTATTGCTATCTAACACTAACTATCTGGATTATTTATATGCGATTTGGAATGTAATTTGAAAAGCATTGCACAGTATTCAAGCTCCTCTCTCTCACATGAAACTCCACAAAATGCCTGCTGGGGAGTGTCTTAATTTATATAGGTAAGGGGTAGGTAACTTTTCTATTGGTTGCTAGGGATGGTGCTAAGCTGTGACAAAGCCTTCTCATTGTCCCACAAGCTAGAAGAAGGGAGGGATGATCACTTGATGTGTACTGTGTTAAAAAACAAAAAAACTAACATTCGTCATTATGAATATATAGCACTATTTTCTAAATATTAGCAAATTCTCGAAGTGCCGATATTCACGAAAAAAAATTGTAATACGAATATTCAAGCTCAACACTAGTCTCCAAAGGCATTTCAGAAAATTTGCCAGTACATCCAACCGGCCTCACAACCGCAGACCATGTGTAACGACACCAGCACAGGACCTCCACATCTACCATGTTCACCTCCATGAGACCAGCCACCCGGACAGCTGCAGCAACAATCGGTTTGCATACCCAAAGAATTTCTGCACAAACTGTCAGAAAACGTCTCAGTGAAGCTCATCTGCATGCTCGTCGTCCTCATCGGGGTCTGAACCTGACTGCAGTTCGTAATCGTAACCGACTTGAGTGGGCAAATGCTCACATTCAATTGCATCTGGCACGTTGGAGAGATGTTCTGTTCATGGATGAGTCCTGGTTTTCACTGTTCAGGGCAGATGGCAAACAGCGTGTGTGGCGTCGTGTTGCTGAGCTGTTTGCTGATGTCAACGTTGTGGATCGAGTGGCCCATGGTGGTGGTGGGTTATGTTATGGGCAGGCGTATGTTATGGACAACGAACACAGGTGCATTTTATTGATAGCATTTTGAATGCACAGAGAAACCGTGACAAGATCCTGAGACCCATTGTTGTGCCATTCATCCACGACCATCACCTCATGTTGCAGCATGATAATGCACAGCCCCATATTGCAAGGATCTGTACACAATTCCTGGAAGCTGAAAACATCTCAGTTCTTGCATGTCCAGCATAATCACCGGACATGTCACCCATTGAGCATGTTTGGGATGCTCTGGATCGGCGTATACGACAGTGTGTTCCAGTTCCTGCCAATATTCTGCAACTTTGCACAACTATTGAAGAGGAGTGGACCAACATTCCACAGGCCACAATCAACAACCTGATCAACTCTATGCGACGGAGATGTGTTGCTCTGCGTGAGGCAAATGGTGGCCACACCAGATACTGACTGGTTTTCTGACCCCCCCCCCTCCCACTAAGGTAAAACTGTGCACATTTCAGAGTGGTCTTTTATTGTGGGAAGTCTAAGGCACACCTGTGCAATATTCATGCTGTCTAATCAGCACCTTGATATGCCGCACGTGTGAGGTGGGATGGATTATCTCGGCAAAGGAGAAGTGCTCACTAACACAGATTTAGACAGCTTTGTGAACAATATTTGAGAGTAATGGGTCTTTTGTGTATGTAGAAAATGTTTCAGGTCAGGCAAAATGGGAGCAAAACCGAAAGTGTTGCATTTATATTTTTGTTCAGTGTAATAATAGGTCTTTGTACTATAGTTATCGTATGTTGGCACCAGAACTTAAATCACTATCACTATAAGAGGGGTTGTCAAATCATTTGAGACAAACCTTGTGAAATTGCCAAAAATGTTTAGTGCTATTCCTGGTCAGATAACATTTAATATCCATTTATAAGATCAAGTATTACATTCCCTGCTGACAGATATGCAAACTTACTCATTTATTAAACAAAAATGGATATACACGTTCCCCTCTTGCAATAAGAGAAATGATCTGAGCTCCATAAAGATTTCCCCTTCTTGGCTTCATTACCATCAGACAGTAGACTGTGGGAAGCCTTTCAAGAAATCCTTTCCTCCTTTTTGCTGCTTATTGGATGACAGACAAGGGGTATGCAGAACTTCTGGTTACAACAGTCTACCTGTAATCCAGCAGTATAATTAGCTGCTCTCTAAGATGATGTATGAGTTGTTCTGCCTCTTGGGACCAGAGACTAAATGAGGACACAGCTAATTGCCGTGCAAAGCAGTCTGGCACAGAGAAGAAAAATGCAACGCTCTATCTCCTGCCAGACAAGACTCATACACATATACACACAGACGTTAGTTTTTTATTCTGCAGTCATTGCTATTTTTTTTTTATAAAGCCGTAGGAGTTCACTGTATGTCTATAAATCATGGTCTGCTTATAGCTGAATCTGCATCAACTCTTCCATGTGTTTTAAGCTGAGTGAGAGATTCCAGTATGACACCATTAGGGTGAACTTTTCTATGTGCCTCCCTCTCAGAGGACTTACAAGAATTTATTAAAAAGCCAGCTGCTGGGCTGCATATTTTATTTCTTAAATTATAGCATGTCTACTATTACACCATGTGTCCACAAAATGTTACAAAGTCTTCATGCCAATTACGTAATAAATACTGCATCAAAATTTATGTAGTAGTGGATCTAGAAATAGAAAAGGAAGGCATCAAGAAAGAAGTTGGAATCCGAGAACCTTTCATGAATGCAAAAATTTAGATGCAAGGGTTGGCAGAGTTTTTCAGGGGCGTCCTGAAAGCACCGAGGGGGCGCCACTGAGCCAGTGAATGAAAATAAAGATGAAAAGTGGTGAATGCAAAATGTAGCTATGGGTGAACAGAAAAGATGAAAAATAAAATAAAGATAAAAGTAATGGAGAATAAAAATTCAAGTTGAAATCATAAATGAATAACATACATGTATGTGTCTGTACCACTTGTTCAGTAAATGAACACAATCTCCATGTAATAAAACAGCACTTACATGGAGTTTAAAACTCAAGACACCTATACCTCCACCTCCCCCGCTGAGGTCACTTATCAAAATGTATCAAGGGCTTCCTGGTCCCCAAAGAGATGACACCGGGGCTCCGGAATGAGGTGGAAGTCTTTATTAGTTCAGCTCGACGCATTTCGGGATAATTCCCTTTTTCAAGAGCATACACATAAGACAGATAGAACAAACTTATATAGGGAGACAGGAACTCATGGTCTGAGGTCATCCCATAGGTGGGAGTAGACCCCTCTGATGTCACTTCCTGGTAACAATTGCATAAAAAAAAAATCATGGAATATGCTAATGTTAGTGTGGTCTAATGACCAATGACCTTTAAACATGTGGACATAAGACATGGAAAAATAATAATTAAAACCCAATGTATATCCATATGTGTACCTATTCGCTTTTATGTCTTTATTATCTGGAGATGGGTGGTGAAACCGGAAGAGGAAACAACTGTATTGCGTTCCACGGTGGACCGCACTGGGGTTCTGAAGGAGGGGTATTATTATGCATTGCACTGTGGAACGCATGTGGAAATAGGATGTGAATAGGCTCTAATTGTGGAAAGCCTAACAAAAGGGGAGAGTGCGTGCACCGGAGGGGCCACAGATGCCAATGTGCGCTTATAAATAGAGCGCACCGGGTGAGGAGGGAGATGTTTTCAGTGTCCAATGCGTTCCACTGTGGAATGCATCAGGAACAAAAAACGAGCGGGATGTGTAAGGCGGATGTCCGGTGTGGGCTGATGCATTTACAGGACTTAAGGTAATGGCCGATGCGTTCCACTGGAACGCATCCATTGTGGAACGCTTTCTTCTATCTACAACATCTCCGACCTCGGATGTGGTGCCCGATGCTTTCCAATGGGGAACGCATCGGCCATTACCTTAAGTCCTGTAAACGCACCAGCCCACACTGGACATCCGCTTTACACACCCCGCCCCCTTTTTTTCCCCCGATGCGTTCCCGATGCCATGACGGGTGAGACGTGCTGGCAGGCTGCACCCCCGGTGATGCGGTTGCGTCCCTACAAACAGTGCACAATGCCCTGTTTCTCCCTGCAGTGTGTGTGCGCTGAGGGAGATTGGTGGCAGGCTGAATGACAGTCCAGCTGCCCAGTTACTGTGAAGATTGTAAACTGTTCTATGGAGCGCAGAGTCCATGGGCCTATCAGGTTCGGATCCAGGGACTTGGTGCTCTATTTAAATACCTTCATTACAATACACATTTGCCAGTGATAGTCTGTGACTCACTAGCTGTGTTCCTGGTTCCTGTTTGAGTATTTTAAATTACTTATGTTTTGACCTTGGCTTGTCCTTTTGACCACTCTCTGTCTAACATATTGGTACTGAGCTTCTCGTCTTGTTCTGATCTCAGCTTGGCTTTTTGACTACTCTATCTCTTGATTTGGTACTTGTTGTCCTCCTGGTTCTGACCTATTTCTGTACGTCTTGTTTTTGTCACTTGGTGTTGTTTGTTTCACACCCTAGCAGAGTAGGGAACATCGACCAGATGCGGACTTGCACTGCAAGTAGGCAGGGAAAGCGGGCAGGGTTACAATTAGGGCTCACTGTCCGTGTCCGTCCCTATCTACTGACATTACACAGATGTTGCAATTAGTTTCAGACTACTAAGTGGTGGTATGTCACAGTGTCTGACCACTATAATCAAAAGAAATTGACTGGTGACATCATCAACACCTAACCTAGTCACTTTGAAACAGTGGACCAAGAACAGATTTGCTGTAAAAGGGATACTAGATGGGACTTTATATCCTCTGCCACATTAGGTCAGTATTTTGGGACAAGTCTCTAGACATTAAGGGGGTCATTTATCGAACTAGTGTAATGTAGAACTTTCTTAGTTGCCCATAGTAACCAACCAACCAGATTCCTCCTTTCATTTTGGACAGCTCCTTTAAAAAATGAAAGGAGGAATCTAATTGGCTGCTATGGGCAACTAAGCCAGCTCTATTTTACACCAGTTTGATAAATGACCCCTTAATTACATTTGAGAAGCGGGTTGTTAGGTAATGGACATTCTAAGCCAATCTATTGGAAGGAAAAAATCTAATCAAAAGATTTATATAAATAAAACGCATTATTTTAGGTGACATCTTGGATCTGTTGTTTTGTCATCTAGTCTATGTGAAAATGCATCACAATGATTCACCACTTGAATTAACAGCTGTACTGATTGAAAACACCCCTAAAATGAATAGTCTTGTCGGTAGCTATCATGTTCATGTTTCCTCTTTTCATTTTAAAAATAAATTCTTCCTTAGAACTGTTTTTTAGCCATTCATCTGTTATCCTTCTGAGAAATAAATGAATTAATTGACAATTACTAGTTGTGGGTGTGCAGACAGTACCAGTCTGTAACAAGGAAGCATCCATTTTGATATGTGAATGGTACCAACTAGAATAAACATGCATATAATGGTACATTAATTAAAAATTAACAATGTTAAACTGGGATCATATGCAAACTAGATAGCATAGATAGCAGAGGAATAGCTACAAAAAGTGCAAAAGAAGCATTTGCCCCCGTGCCATGGTCCCTGAGGGTACCCAATGGTCTTTCTGCCACATAAGGCACCAGATTTATGTTAGAAACTATGAGCTTCTAATTAAAAACCACTGTACAGGGTGGGCCATTTATATGGATACACCTTAATAAAATAGGAATGGTTGGTGATATTAACTTCCTGTTTGTGGCACATTAGTATATGTGAGGGGGGAAACTTTTCAAGATGGGTGGTGACCATGGCGGCCATTTTGAAGTTGGCCATTTTGAATCCAACTTTTGTTTTTTCAATAGGAAGAGGGTCATGTGACACATCAAACTTATTGGGAATTTCACAAGAAAAACAATGGTGTGCTTGGTTTTAGTGTAACTTTATTCTTTCATGAGTCATTTACAAGTTTATGACCACTTATAAAATGTGTTCAATGTGCTGCCCATTGTGTTGGATTGTCAATGCAACCCTCTTCTCCCACTCTTCACACACTGATAGCAACACCGCAGGAGAAATGCTAGCACAGGCTTCCAGTATCCGTAGTTTCAGGTGCTGCACATCTCGTATCTTCACAGTATAGACAATTGCCTTCAGATGACCCCAAAGATAAAAGTCTAAGGGGGTCAGACCGGGAGACCTTGGGGGCCATTCAACTGGCCCACGACGACCAATCCACTCTCCAGGAAACTGTTCATCTAGGAATGCTCGGACCTGACACCCATAATGTGATGGTGCACCATCTTGCTGGAAAAACTCAGGGAACGTGCCAGCTTCAGTGCATAAAGAGGGAAACACATCATCATGTAGCAATTTTGCATATCCAGTGGCCTTGAGGTTTCCATTGATGAAGAATGGCCCCACTATCTTTGTACCCCATATACCTGTCACGGATGCTGTACAGGAAACAAGACAATGCAAAATAATCTATGACTCACTGGATCCACAACTAAGGAACAAAAGGGAGACCCCTGCATGAGACCTGGCACACTCTCCCTGACTGCTCAGCCTATGCGAACACCCCAAAGGTGGATGGTCGCATATCCACGTACCTCGACTATCTAACACCTGAAGACCCTACAATAGTAAGGGGACACGACCACCGGCTCCTTACACTAGACACGGAGGGAGTCAGGGTCTCCTGAGATCCAGCAAACAGAAAATCACAAATAAGAGAACAGCACTTATCTTGCAGAAGACTGGGAAATAGGAACAGCATGCACACACACTCCAGGAAGTTGTATAACCCGCACACTACTGCATTATGGGGAGGAATTTAAAGGTATGCTATCAGTCCAACTGCATGACAGCTGAGAGAGGCTAACGAGATGAGGAACTGAAAACCAAAACAAAGAAAACTCAAGGAGGAGGTGATGAAAGGCTTCTGTCAGAGCTTCTCAGCTGTCTGGTTGTGACAATACCACACCATACCATCAATTTTTTTTGTTCCAACAGTCTTGGAGGGTTCTATCCAATGTGGGTTAGTGTCAGACCAATAGCGGTGGTTTTGTTTGTTAACTTCACCATTCACATAAAAGTTTACCTCATCACTGAACAAAATCTTCTGTGTAAACTGAGGGTCCTGTTCCAATTTTTGTTTTGCCCATTCTGCAAATTCAGTGTGCCGATCTGGGTCATCCTCGTTGAGATGCTGCAGTAGCTGGAGTTTGTAAGGGTGCCATTTGTGAGTAGCTAATATCTGCCGAAGGGATGTTCGACTAATGCCACTCTCCAGTGACATGCGGCGAGTGCTACGCTGTGGGCTCTTGCTGAATGAAGCTAGGACAGCCACTGATGTTTCTTCATTAGAGACAGATTTCATGCGTCCACATTTTGGCAAATCCAACACTGAACCAGTTTCACAAAACTTAGCAAGCAGTTTGCTAACTGTAGCATGGGAGATGGGTGGTCTCGAAGGGTGTCTTGCATTGAAATCTGCTGCAATGACCCGGTTACTGCGTTCACCAGACATCAACACAATTTCTATCCGCTCCTCACGTGTTAACCTCGGCGACATGTCAATGGCTGTAAACAAAGAGAAACTTGTAAATAACTCATGAAAGAATAAAGTTACGTTAACCAAGCACACCATTCTTTTTCGTGTGAAATTCCCAATAAGTTTGATGTGTCACATGACCCTCTTCCTATTGAAGAAAACAAAAGTTGGATTCAAAATGGCCGGCTTAAAAATGGCTGCCATGGTCACCACCCATCTTGAAAAGTTTCCCCCCTCACATATACTAATGTGCCACAAACAGGAAGTTAATATCACCAACCATTCCCATTTTATTAAGGTGTATCCATATAAATGGCCCAACCTGTACTTGGCTTTCTCTGGGATTCCCATGGAGATGAATGGAATAGTAGTCTGTGAGCACAACCTACTGCTCCGTTCATTCCAGAGTAACACCTGCAGAGTAGTGATGGATGAACATTGACCGGGATGATTCACGAATGCAAACACGCGTTCACAATCAAATGTTCTGGAACCTCGCATTCGCGGGGGGCCCCATTCACTTTAATGGCAGGCGAACCTGAAAAACTTCAGGTCATATTTGCAGCAAGCTAGTACACAAATAGTCTCACAACATGGACAGTGATATACCAGAGGGTGTTCATTGGCAAAAATTCCCACAAAAAGTATGTACACTGCTCAAAAAAATAAAGGAAACACAAAAATAACACATCCTAGATCTGAATTAATTAAATATTTTTATGAAATACTTTGTTCTTCACATAGTTGAAGGTGTTGACAACAAAATCACACAAAAATAACAAAATGGAAATCAAATTTTTTAACCCATGGAGGTCTGGATTTGGAGTCACACTCAAAATGAAAGTGGAAAAACACACTACAGGCTGATCCAACTTTGATGTAATGTCCTTAAAACAAGTCAAAATGAGGCTCAGTAGTGTGTGTGGCCTCCACGTGCCTGTATGACCTCCCTACAACGCCTGTGCATGCTCCTGATGAGGTGGCGGACGGTCTCCTGAGGGATCTCCTCCCAGACCTGGACTAAAGCATCTGCCAACTCCTGGACAGTCTGTGGTGCAACGTGACGTTGGTGGATAGAGCGAGACCTGATGTCCCAGATGTGCTCAATTGGATTCAGGTCTGGGGAACGGGCGGGCCAGTCCATAGCATCAATGCCTTCGTCTTGCAGGAACTGCTGACACACTCCAGCCACATGAGGTTTAGCATTGTCTTGCATTAGGAGGAACCCAGGGCCAACCGCACCAGCATATGGTCTCACAAGGGGTCTGAGGATCTCATCTCGGTACCTAATGGCAGTCAGGCTACCTCTGGCGAGCACATGGAGGGCTTTGCGGCCCTCCAAAGAAATGCCACCCCACACCATTACTGACCCAATGCCAAACCGGTCATGCTGGAGGATGTTGCAGGCAGCAGAACGTTCTCCACGGCGTCTCAAGACTCTGTCACGTCTGTCACATGTGCTCAGTGTGAACCTGCTTTCATCTGTGAAGAGCACAGGGCGCCAGTGGCGAATTTGCCAATCTTGGTGTTCTCTGGCAAATGCCAAACATCCTGCACGGTGTTGGGCTGTAAGCACAACCCCCACCTGTGGACGTCGGGCCCTCATATCACCCTCATGGAGTCTGTTTCTGACCGTTTGAGCAGACACATGCACATTTGTGGCCTGCTGGAGGTCATTTTGCAGGTCTCTGGCAGTGCTCCTCCTGTTCCTCCTTGCACAAAGGCGGAGGTAGCGGTCCTGCTGCTGGGTTGTTGCCCTCCTACGGCCTCCTCCACGTCTCCTGATGTACTGGCCTGTCTCCTGGTAGCGCCTCCATGCTCTGGACACTACGCTGACAGACACAGCAAACCTTGTTGCCACAGCTCGCATTGATGTGCCATCCTGGATAAGCTGCACTACCTGAGCCACTTGTGTGGGTTGTAGACTCCGTCTCATGCTACCATTAGAGTGAAAGCACCGCCAGCATTCAAAAGTGACTAAAACATCAGCCAGGAAGCATAGGAACTGAGAAGTGGTCTGTGGTCACCACCTGCAGAACCAATCCTTTATTGGGGGTGTCTTGCTAATTGCTTATAATTTCCACCTGTTGTCTATCCCATTTGCACAACAGCATGTGAAATTGATTGTCACTCAGTGTTGCTTCCTAAGTGGACAGTTTGATTTCACAGAAGTGTGATTGACTTGGAGTTACATTGTGTTGTTTAAGTGTTCCCTTTATTTTTTTGAGCAGTGTATTTTAATCAGGGGCTATTTTTATGCGTCTTAAAAGGAAACTCTCAAAAATGTGCCCTGCTGGAGCCTAGAATAATTTTATTACCTATCGGTTTGATGCATACAAATGTGCAGCACTCCACGTTTTGCTGGTATTTATAGTCTCTGCATTCATTGGAGGCCATTTTGGCACCATAGAGATATAAACCAAAAGGGGCCCAGCATGCATGTGGGACCTACACTTCCTGAGTTTCATGGTCGCTGTTATGGCACCCAACAGGTGAGTTTAGTGTTAGGACCCATCTTATAGAGATCGCCTTGGCGTGCGGCAGATGGGCTCAAATACATTTTTACTAAATGTATTTGCTAACCATCTCTAATTTATTAGCATAACCTATGCAATTTAATATACCTTTGTACTTTATTTGGTTTGTAGAGTGCTGTTGCATTATGTGTTGTTATATATGTATTTTCGCCCCTTTAACAGTGATCTCCACAGTACCCACCACTTTAACAGTGACCGTACCTTTAACAGTGACCTCCACAGTGCCCGCCCCGTTTACATTTCCCGCCCCTTTAACAGTGACCACCCCTTTACATTGACCACCCCTTTAACAGTGACCTTTATAATGGCGGCCTATTTAACAGTGACCTTCACAGTGCCCGTCCCTTTAACAGTGACTTTCACAGTGCCCGCACATTTCACATTGACCACCCCTTTAACACTGACTTGCATAGGGATCGCCCCTTTAACTGTGAACTCCACAGTACCCGTCCCTTTTGACAGTGACTTCCACAGTGCCCGCCCCTTTAACAGTGACCTCCACAGTGACCGCCCCTCAGGGCCGGTGCAAGGATTTTTTCCGCCCTAGGCAAGATAAAAATTGCCGCCCCCCCCTTATCAGATGATCTGCCCATATCATGACATCACATATGTCTGAGGGAGCTGTCGGTCTGCGCCGTCTTAATGCTATACATAAGGACGGTACTACAGTAAGTACAGTACAGAAATTGCGGACCCATTCGGATTGAATTTACTTAACAGCTGCGGGGCCTGGTGTTTTAGAGTAGAGTCACTGCATCGGGCCCCGCCATGAGTGTCCCCGCCTCCTCCCTCCACACTGATACTTCGCTGGCCGCGCTGTGCAGCATAGCGGCCAGCGAAGTATCCGCAATCCGCTTTATAAGACTTTTTGGGTGGAAAAAAGTGCATCTTATAAGGCAAAAAATACAGTAAATAATAAACATATTGCATTGTCTACTGACTACTTACCACCAGGACAATAAGATGAGCAGGTCTCTGGCTGCAGTCTGGCTCTTGGTCTGGCTCTGGGGACTGGAGACAAACACGGTACGTACACCATTCACCAATGTCGCCCTGGGGTCCTGGGGCTGCACTCCAATCCAGGTAGGAGCCCACTTCTGAAGTTCTGTCCAAGAAGGAGAAGGCACTGTCACACTGGGGGTCGGGGGAGGCAAATTGCTGGTGGTGGGCGTGGCTGGCTGCTTGGCTGCTGCTAAGTGTGCGGCCTTCTCTTCCTCCTTTGCTCCACCCCTCTCTCTGCGTCACGTGCTCAAGGGTGGGAGGGGTCAGGGAGGGGTCAAGGAGGGGTCAGGGGGTTCAGATTAAGATCATTCAGGGCGACAGGGCGCCCTTGAGCTGCCTGCCTTTAGCTACTACCAACCCGGCCAGCCTTCAAGTTCTCCTCCAAAGTCGGCAGAGCTCCGTCTCCGCTCCACCCTCAGCAGCCTGAAGCCAGGTAAGCTAGCAGTATTCATCTCATCTCAGAACTCCGATTCTCCGGCCGCCGACTCAATGCAGCGTAGCCTGCGCCTGCTGTGTCTGTGCTGTCTGACATGTGCCGCCCGCCAGGATTCTTTAGAGCACTCAGCCTCTCAGGCCGCGCAGCATGAGGGGCGCCTCTGGCCGTCCGCCACTTAAGTCAACTTATAACCAACGTTTTTTTTTAAACCGCACCGGGCGCCCCCTGGTAAATTGCACCCTAGGCGATGGCCTAGGTCGCCTTACTGGTGGCGCCGACCCTGCCGCCCCTTTAACATTGACCATCCCTCTAACAGTGACCTTCATGGTGGCCGCCTCTTTAACAGTGACCTCCACAAAACCCTCCCCTTGAACAGTGACTTCCAAAGTGCCCGCCCCTTGAACAGAGACCTTCACAGTGCCTGCCCCTTTAAAAGTGACCTCCACAGTGCCCGCCTCTTTAACAGTGACTGCCCCTTTAACAGTCACCTCCACAGTGTCCGCCCCTTTAACAGTCACCTCTACAATGACCTCCACAATGCCTGCCCCTTTAACAGAGACCGCCCCTTAAACAGTGACCTCCACAGTGCCCACTCCTTTAACATTGACCACCCCTTTAATAGTGACCTTCACAGTGCCCGCCCCTTTAACATTGACTTCCACAGTGCCCGCCCCTTTAACAGTGACCTTCAGAGTGCCCACACCTTTCACATTGACCACCCCTTTAACAGTGACCTTCATAGTGGCCGCCCCTTTAACAGTGAACTCCACAGTACCCGTCCCTTTAACAGTGACTTCCACAGTGCCTGCCCCTTTAACAGTGACCTCCACAGTGACCGCCCCTTTAACATTGACCACCCCTCTAACAGTGACCTTCATGGTGGCCGCCCCTTTAACAGTGACCTCCACAAAACCCGCCCCTTGAACAGTGACTTCCAAAGTGGCCGCCCCTTGAACAGAGACCTTCCCAGTGCGCGCCCTTTTAAAAGTGACCTCCACAGTGCCCACCTCTTTAACAGTGACCTCCACAGTGTCTGCCCTTTTAACAGTGACCTCTACAATGACCTCCACAATGCCTGCCCTTTTAACAGAGACCGCCCCTTCAACAATGACCTCCACAGTGCCCACTCCTTTAACATTGACCACCCCTTTAATAGTAACCTTCACAGTGCCCGCCCCTTTAACATTGACTTCCACAGTGCGCACCCCTTTAAGAGTGACCTTCAGAGTGCCCACACCTTTCACATTGACCACCCCTTTAACAGTGACCTTCATAGTGGCTGCTTCTTTAACAGTTACCTCCACAGTACCTGCCCCTTTAACAGTAAATTCCACAGTGCCCGCCTCTTTAACAGTGACCTCCGCAGTGCCTGCCCCTTTAACAGTGACTTCTGCCCCTTTAACAGTGACTTCCAGAGTGGTCGCGCCTTTAACAATGAACTCTGCAGTGCCTGCCCCTTTAACAGTGACCTTCACAGTGCCTGCCCCTTTAAAAGTAACCTCCACAGTGCCTGCCCCTTTAACAATGACCTCCACAGTGCCCGCCACTTTAACATTGACCAACCCTTTAACAGTGACCTTCATAATGGCCACCCCTTTAATAGTGATGTCCACAGTGTCAGCCCCTTAACAAAGACTTCCACAGTGCACGCCCCTTTAAAAGAAACCTCCACATTGCCCACTCCTTTAACAGTCACCTCCACAGTGACCGCCCCTTTAACATTGACCACCCCTCTAACAGTGACCTTCATGGTGGCCGCCCCTTTAACAGTGACCTCCACAAAACCCGCCCCTTGAATAGTGACTTCCAAAGTGCCCGCCCCTTGAAAAGAGACCTTTACAGTGCCCGCCCCTTTAAAAGTGACCTCCACAGTGCCCGCCTCTTTAACAGTGACTGCCCCTTTAACAGTGACCTCCACAGTGTCTGCCCCTTTAACAGTGACCTGTACAATGACCCCCACAATGCCTGCCCCTTTAACAGAGACCGCCCCTTTAACAATGGCCTGCACAGTGCCCACTCCTTTAACATTGACCACCCCTTTAATAGTGACCTTCACAGTGCCCGACCCTTTAACATTGACTTCCACAGTGCCTGCCCCTTTAACAGTGACCTTCAGAGTGCCCACACCTTTCACATTGACCACTCCTTTAACAGTGACCTTCATAGTGGCCCCCCCTAAAACAGTGACCTCCACAGTACCCGCTCCTTTAACAGTAACTTCCACAGTGTCCGGCTCTTTAACAGTGACCTCTGCAATGCCTGCCCCTTTGACAGTGACTTCTGCCCCTTTAACAGTGACTTCCAGAGTGGTCGCGCCTTTAACAATGAACTCTGCAGTGTCTGCCCCTTTAACAGTGACCTCCACAGTGCCTGCCCCTTTAACAGTGACCTGCGCAGTGCCTGCCCCTTTAATAGTGACCGCCACAGTGTCCACCCCTTTAAGAGTGACCTTCAGAATGCCCGCCCTTTTAACAGTGACCTCCACAGTACCTGTCTTTTAAATAGTGACCTCCACATTGCCAGTCCCTTTTCATAGTGACCCTCCCTTCAACAGTGACCTATACAGTACCCGCCCCTTTAACATTGACCTCCACCGTGGCCACTCCTTTAACATTTACCTCTACAGTGCCCACCCCTTTAACAGTGACCGCATCTTTAACAGTTACCTGCACAGTGCCTGCCCCTTTAACAATGACCACCCCTTTAACATTGACCTCCACAGTATCCGACCCTTTAACAATGACCTCCACAGTGTCCGCTCTTTTAACAGTGACCTCCACAGTGCCCGCCCCATTAACAGTGCCCTCCCATTTACCAGTGTCCCCCACAGTGTCCGTCCCTTTAAAATTGACCCCACCTTTAACCCCTTAAGGACTCAGCCCTATTTCACTTAAGGACTTGGCCATTTTTTGCAAATCTGACCAGTGTCACTTTAAGTGCTGATAACTTTAAAACGCTTTGACTTATCCAGGCCATTCTGAGATTGATTTTTTCCGTCACATATTGTACTTCATGACACTGGTAAAATGAAGTAAAAAAAAATCATTTTTATTTATAAAAAAATACCAAATTTACCAAAAATTTGTAAAAAATGGCAAATTTCCAAGTTTTAATTCCTCTACTTTTATAATACATAGTAATACCTCCAAAAATAGTTATTATTTTACATTCCCCATATGTCTACTTCATGTTTGGATCATTTTGGGAATGATATTTTATTTTTTGGGGATGTTACAAGGCTTAGAAGTTTAGAAGCAAATCTTGAAATTTTTCAGAAATTTTCAAAAACCCAATTTTTAGGAACCAGTTCAAGTCTGAAGTCACTTTGCGAGGCTTACATAATAGAAACCACCCAAAAATGACCCCATTCTACAAACTACACCCCTCAAGGTATTCAAAACTGATTTTACAAACGGCATTAACCCTTTAGGTGTTCCACAAGAATTAATGGAAAATAGAGATACAATTTCAAAATTTCACTTTTTTGACAGATTTTCCATTTTAATAATTTTTTTCCAGTTACAAAGCAAGGGTTAACAGCCAAACCAAACTCAATATGTATGACCCTGATTCTGTAGTTTACAGAAACACCCCATATGTGGTCGTAAACCGCTGTACAGGCACACGGCAGGGCGCAGAAGGAAAGGAATGCCATACGGTTTTTGGAAGGCAGGTTTTGCTGGACTGGTTTTTTTGACACCATGTCCCATTTGAAGCCCCCCTGATGCACCCCTAGAGTAGAAACTCCATAAAAGTGACCCCATCTAAGAAACTACACCCCTCAAGGTATTCAAAACTGATTTCACAAACATCGTTAACCCTTTAGGTGTTCCACAAGAATTAATGGAAAATAGAGATACAATTTCAAAATTTCACTTTTTTGGCAGATTTTCTATCCTAATAATTTTTTTCCAGTTACAAAGCAAGGGTTAACAGCCAAACCAAACTCAATATTTATGGCCCTTATTCTGTAGTTTACAGAAACACCCCATATGTGGTCGTAAACCGCTGTACGGGCACACGGCAGGGCGCAGAAGGAAAGGAATGCCATACGGTTTTTGGAAGGCAGATTTTACGTGTCTGGTTTTTTTGACACCATGTCCCATTTGAAGCCCCCCTGATGCACCCCTAGAGTAGAAACTCCAAAAAAGTGACCCCATTTTAGAAATTACGGGATAGGGTGGCAGTTTTGTTGGTACTAGTTTAGGGTACATATGATTTTTGGTTGCTCTATATTACACTTTTTGTGAGGCAAGGTAACAAGAAATAGCTGTTTTGGCACCGTTTTTATTTTTTGTTATTTACAACATTCATCTGACAGGTTAGATCATGCAATATTTTTATAGACCAGGTTGTCACGGATGCGGCAATACCTAATATGTATACTTTTTTTTATTTATGTAAGTTTTACACAATGATTTCATTTTTGAAACAAAAAAAATCATGTTTTAGTGTTTCCATAGTCTGAGAGCCATCATTTTTTCAGTTTTTGGGCGATTACCTTGGGTAGGGTATGATTTTTGCGGGATGAGATGACGGTTTTATTGGCACTATTTTGGGTTGCGTGTGACTTTTTGATCGCTTGCTATTATTTATTATTATTATAAATTTTTTACGGTGTTCATCTGAGGGGTTAGGTCATGTGATATTTTTATAGAGCCGGTCAATACGGACGCGGCGATACCTAAATGTATTTATTTATTTTTTTCCTATTTTTTACCAATTTTTTTTAACTTTATTTGGGGAAAATTATGTTTTTGTTTATTTTTACTTGAAACTTTTAATTTTCTGGGGGAAAACTTTATTTTTTCAACTTTTTTTTTACTTTATTTTTTGTCCCACTTTGGGACTTCAACTTTTGGGGGTCTAATCCCTTTTACAATGCATTCCAATACTTCTGTATTGGAATGCATTGGCTGTATGAGTAATACTGTGTGTATTACTCATACAGTTTCTGGCCTGTGAGATCCAGGGGGCTGGATCTCACAGGCTCGTCACCGGAAGGCAGCGCGATGCCTTCCTTAGACATCGCGCTGCCTTCCATGCCATCGAGTCCCCCCTACAGCCGCATGGGGACCCGATGGCACCGCCGCCCGCAACCGCCGGATAAGGTAAAAGCCGCAAACCGCAGGTCTGAATTGACCTGCGGTTTGCGGCGATCGCCGACACGGGAGGGTCAAGGGACAGGATGCTCGCTGAATGATTTCAGCGGACATCCTGTTGCGATTAACCCCCGCCATGCCGCAATTGCGATTTAAACTTAGGATGAACCGGTACGCCCTGAGTCCTTAAGGGGTTAAAAGTGACCTTCATAGTGTCTGCCCCTTTAACAGTGACCTCCACAGTGCCCGATCCTTGAACAGTGACTTTCACAGTGCCCACCCCTTTACCCCTTTAACTTTGACCAGCCCTTTATCAGTGACCTTCATAGTGGCCGCCCCTTTAACAGTGAACTCCACAGTACCTGCCCCTTTAACAGTGACTTTTAGAGTGCCCGCCCCTTTTAACAGTGACATCCACAGTGCCCGCCCCTTTAACAGTGACTTCCACAGTGGCTGTGCCATTAACAGTGACCTCCACAGTGCCCGCCCTTTTACCAGTGACCTCCACAGTGACCGCCCCTTTAATAGTGACCTCAACAGTGTCCACCCTTTTAACAATGACCTCCATAGTGACCTCCACAATGCCCGCACCTTTAATAGTGACCTTCACAGTGCCTGCCACTTTAACAGTGACCTCCACATTGCCCATCCGTTTAATAGTGACCACCCCTTTAACAGTGACCTTCATAATGACCGCCCCTTTAATAGTGATATCCACAGTGCCCGCCCCTTTAGCAGTAACTTCTACAGTGCCGGCCCCTTTAACAGAAACCTCCACAGTGCCTGCCCCTTTAACATTGACCACCCTTTTAACAGTGATCTTCATAGTTGCCGCCCCTTTACCAGTGACATCCAAAGCGCCCGTCCTTTTAATAGTGGCCCCTGCCCCTCATGCATATAGCAGTGTAGTTTTGCAGTCATACGTCATATGACTAGGGTTGAGCGAACCAGAACTGTAAAGTTCGGGTTCATACCGAACTTTAGGATTTTTGGACCCCGGACCCGAATCCAAACATTTCAGTAAAAGTTTAGGTTCGGGTTCGGTGTTCAGCGCTTTCTTGGCGCTTTTTGAAAGGCTGCAGAGCAGCCAATCAACAAGCGGTTAACTGTCTGACCTTACAAGCCATCACAGCCATGCCTACTAATGGCATGGCTGTGATTGGCCAGTGTAGCATGTGACCCAGCCTCTATATAAGCTGGAGTCACGTGGCACCGCACGTCACTCTGCTGTGCTTAGTGTAGGGAGGGGATGCTGCTGGTGATTTCAGGGAGAGAATAGTACTGAATCTTTGCTCAAAATCTGAATCCAACTCAGCGATCTACATACATTGTGTTTTGTGGGTGCAGGGCACAATTTTTTATCCTGCCCTGAGCCCAGTGACCGAAAAAAAATAACTTTAATAAGTCAGTTAGGTGGGCGGCGGCGGCGGCTATTTTATGCAAGCTCAGTGCACCAGCACTGCATCTGAGCTTTTGAGACATTGAAAATCACAATATTTTTGGGCAATATACAACATCTGGTTTAGTCAGTGTGCAATTTAAGCTAGAAATACACCCATCATTTTCTAGGGTTTTAAAAAAACTCTTTTTTTGCCAAAAAACTGTATTTTCCTGATCTAAAAGTGTTAAATTCAAGTTTAATATATACAGCTTTCATATTCTGTTACAAAAAAAACAGTTTTTTGGCAATATACAACATCTGGATTAGTCAGTGTGCAATTTAAGCTAGAAATACACCCATCATTTTCTGGGGTTTTAAAAACACACTTTTTTGCCAAAAAACACTATTTTCAGGCCCTGCAGCATCAGCACGTGTGAAATTACAGGTTTATATACTGCTGTCAAATTTAGTTGCTAAACAAACACTCGTTTGGGCAAAAAAAAACGTAGTTGGCAGCCTTTGATGCAGATGTCATTGTGAGATACACTCTTAATACATTTGGGTTAGATTCAGAGATTTGAAATACCACCATTTGGTGCACCAATATTTAATTCAGGCCTACAGTGGTTCAGGCCGTGTGAGATACACCCTTTACATACAGGGGTTTGATTCAGGCATTTGAAATGCAGCCATTTTGGGCAAATAAATCTTTAATTCAGGCCGTGTGAGATACACCCTTTACATACAGGGGTTTGATTCAGGCATTTGAAATGCAGCCATTTTGGGCAAAGAAATCTTTAATTCAGGCCTACACTGGTTCAGGCCGTGTGAGATACACCCTTTACATACAGGGGTTTGATTCAGGCATTTGAAATGCAGCCATTTTGGGCAAAGAAATCTTTAATTCAGGCCTACAGTGGGTCAGGCCGTGTGAGATACACCCTTTACATACAGGGGTTTGATTCAGGCATTTGAAATACAGCCATTTTGGGCAAAGAAATCTTTAATTCAGGCCTACAGTGTTCAAGCCGTGTGAGATACACCCTTTACATACAGGGGTTTGATTCAGGCATTTGAAATACAGCCATTTTGGGCAAAGAAATCTTTAATTCAGGCCTACAGTGGGTCAGGCCATGTGAGATACACCATTTACATACAGGGGTTTGATTCAGGCATTTGAAATACAGCCATTTTGGGCAAAGAAATCTTTAATTCAGGCCTACAGTGGTCAGGCCGTGTGAGATACACCCTGTATATACAGTGCTTATATTCTTTCATTAATAAAACACCCTTTTGGGGCAAAATACACAATATTTCTGGCCTTGCAGCATAAGCACGTTTGAAATTGCTGGGTTATATACTGCTGCCATATTGAGTTATTAAACAAACACCTGTTTGGGCAAAAAAAGTTTATTTGGCAGCCTTTGCTGCAGATATCATTGTGAGATACACCTTTAATAAATTTGGGTTAGATTCAGAGATTTGAAATACCGCCATTTGGTGCACCAATATTTATTTCAGGCCTACAGTGATTCACGCCGTGTGAGATACACCCTTTACATACAGGGGCTTGACTCAGGCATTTGGAATACAGCCATTTTGGGCAAAGAAATCTTTAATTCAGGCCTACACTGGTTCAGGCCGTGTGAGATACACCCTTTACATACAGGGGTTTGATTCATGCATTTGAAATACAGCCATTTTGGGCAAAGAAATCTTTAATTCAGGCCTACAGTGGGTCAGGCCGTGTGAGATACACCCTTTACATACAGGGGTTTGATTCAGGCATTTGAAATACAGCCATTTTGGGCAAAGAAATCTTTAATTCAGGCCTACAGTGGGTCAGGCCGTGTGAGATACACCCTTTACATACAGGGGTTTGATTCAGGCATTTGAAATACAGCCATTTTGGGCAAATAAATCTTTAATTCAGTCCTACACTGTTTTTGGCCGTGTGAGATACACCCTTTACATACAGGGGTTTGATTCAGGCATTTGAAATACAGCCATTTTGGGCAAAGAAATCTTTAATTCAGGCCTACACTGGTTCAGGCCGTGTGAGATACACCCTTTACATACAGGGGTTTGATTCAGGCATTTGAAATACAGCCATTTTGGGCAAAGAAATCTTTAATTCAGGCCTACAGTGGGTCAGGCCGTGTGAGATACACCCTGTATATACAGTGCTTATATTCTTTCATTAATAAAACACCCTTTTGGGGCAAAATACACAATATTTCTGGCCTTGCAGCATAAGCACGTTTGAAATTGCTGGGTTATATACTGCTGCCATATTGAGTTATTAAACAAACACTCGTTTGGGCAAAAAAAGTTTATTTGGCAGCCTTTGCTGCATATGTCATTGTGAGATACACCCTTAATAAATTTGGGTTAGATTCAGAGATTTAAAATACCGCCATTTGGTGCACCAATATTTAATTCAGGCCTACAGTGGTTCAGGCCATGTGAGATATACCCTTTACATACAGGGGTTTGATTCAGGTATTTGAAATACAGCCATTTTGGGCAAATAAATCTTTAATTCAGGCAAATAAATCTTTAATTGGGCAAATAAATCTTCCCCGAGGAACGAGGCAGGTCCGTAATGAAGTCCATGGACAGATGCGTCCAAGGACGGGAAGGAATGGGTAACGGGAGGAGAGAACCCGATGGCCGTGAATGAGGGACCTTGGCACTAGTGTTGATCACGAATATTCGAATTTCGAATTTTTATCGCGAATATAGGCACTTCGAAAATTCGCGAATATTTTGAATATAGTTATATATATATTCGTAATTTCGAATATTCAAATTTATTTTTCAATTTTTTATTTTTTCAATTTATTTTTATTTTTTTATCAGTACACTTGATCCCTCACTGCTTCTAGCTTGTGGGCCAATAAGAAGGCTGCAATATACTTGACTTTAGGAGTAGTAGTGTTTGCGAATTTTGCTCTATATTCGTTTTTTTTGAATATTCGCTATATTGCTATATATTCTTGTTTTAGAATATTACGGATATTCGAAAAAACTAAGTTATAGCAATATAGAGAATATTCAAAAAAAATCGAATATAGAGCAATTTACCGTATTTATCGGCGTATAACACGCACTTTTTCCCCCTGAAAATAGGGGGCAAATCATGTATGCGTGTTATACGCCGATATTCATTGCGCTGTATGAGCCGGGAGAGAGGAGGGGCTGGAGTCCGTAACTAGGGGCGGGGCCCGGTGCAGTCACTGTACTCTTACACCGGGCCCCGCCGCTCACCAAAGTATTTATAAACGTGAATCCTTATCCTGTTATTAAGCTGCCCTCTCCCATGTTCCCATGTCCCCCCTGTATCCCCATAGCACTTACTTAAGCTTCAATAGCAGGCAGAGCGGACGGCAGCAGTAACGTCACTCACTGACGTTGAGCGCCTGCTCCGCCCCCTTTATGAATGAAGCAGGCGGAGCAGACGCGCGACGTCAGTGAGTGACGTTACTGCTGCCGTCCGCTCTGCCTGCTATGGAAGCGTGTGAATCGTAAGTGCTGTGGGGATACAGGGGGGACATGGGAACATGGGAGAGGGCAGCTTAATAACAGGATAAGGATTCACGTTTATAAATACTTCGGTGAGCGGCGGGGCCCGGTGTATTGGGGGACACTGTTATGAGGGGGATCTGTGGATGACATATAGCAGTGTCATCCACAGATCCCCCCCATAACAGTTCCATCCACAGATCCCCCCACCCCATAGCAGTACAATTTGAAATGGACACTGTTATGAGGGGGATCTGTGGATGACATATAGCAGTGTCATCCACAGATCCCCCCCATAACAGTTCCATCCACAGATCCCCCCACCCCATAGCAGTACAATTTGAAATGGACACTGTTATGAGGGGGATCTGTGGATGACATATAGCAGTGTCATCCACAGATCCCCCCCATAACAGTTCCATCCACAGATCCCCCCACCCCATAGCAGTACAATTTGAAATTTAATTTTTTTCCTGAAATTTCCCTTAAAATGAAGGGTGCGTGTTATACGCCAGTGCGTGTTATACGCCGATAAATACGGTAGCTAATATAGTGCTATAATCTTCTTTGTCTAATAGTTGTAAATTGAAAAATTCTCAATAAAAAATTTGAATCCGAAAATTCGAATTCCGAAAATTCGCTTATTACACAATCATTACCTTTCCGATTTTTCGAGTAAAAAAAAAAATCGCGAATTTTCAAATTTGCGAATTTTCAACGAATATTCTACAAAATATTCGCGAAATATCGCAAATTCGAATATGACCCCTGCCGCTCATCACTATTTGGCACGAGAGCAGGTCTCTCAAGCTGCCACAAAACCCTCAACCGTCTTACGAAGAGCCGGCCACCAGGATCTCCGAGCAATAAAATCCACTGTGGCTCTATGCCCCGGGTGCCCAGCAAGGACAGTATCATGGTGCTCCTTTAAAACCTTGTCGTAAAGCGAGAGGCACAAACAACCTCCCAGGAGGACAAAGATCAGGAGCCTCTGTCTGGGCTGCCTGAACCTCTGCCCCCAAATCAGGATAAAGAGCAGAGACAACCACCCCTTCAGCCAAAATGGGACCCGGGTCTTCAAAGTTCCCCCCTCGTGGAAAACAACGTGACAGGTCATCCGCCTTCACATTTTTAACCCCAGGGCGGAATGTAACAACAAAATTAGGCCTCTTTCACACGACCGTTTTTTTTTCCGTTTTGCGGGCCGTTTTTTGCGGTCCGTATATGGTCCGTATACGGAACCATTCATTTCAATGGTTCCGCAAAAAAAAGGAATGCACTCCGTATGCATTCCGTTTCCGTATTTCCGTTTTTCCGTTCCGTTGAAAGATAGAACATGTCCTATATTTGGCCGCAAATCACGTTCTGTGGCTCCGTTAAAGTCTATGGGTCCGCAAAAAACGGAATGCATACGGAAATGCATCCGTATGTCTTCCGTATCCGTTCCGTTTTTTGCGGAACCATCTATTGAAAATGATATGCCCAATTTTTTCTATGAAATTACTGTATACTGTATTTGCCATACGGAAAAACGGAACGGAAACGGAAACACAACGGAAACAAAAAACGGAACAACGGATCCGTTTAAAACGGACCGCAAAACACTGAAAAAGCCATACTGTCATGTGAAAGAGGCCTTAAACCTAGAAAAGAACAAAGACCATCTGGCATGTCTCAGGTTCAGACGCTTGGCCGATTCCAAGTAGGCCAGATTCTTATGGTCGGTAAACACGGTAATAGGGTGTCTGGGTCCCTCTAACTAATGGCGCCATTCCTCAAAAGCTAATTTAATGGCCAACAACTCCCTATCTCCCACATCGTAATTTCTCTCTGCAGAGGATAGTTTCCTTGAGAAAAAGGCACACGGTCGCCATTTGGCAGGAGAGGGACCCTGAGATAAGACTGCACCCACACCCACCTCAGAAACATCCACCTCAACAATAAAAGGTAGAGAGACATCAGGTTGTACCAAAATGGGAGCGGAAGCAAAACTCTCTTTGATACTAGAAAAGGCTTTAAGCGCATCTACCGACCACGAGGAAAAATCTACCCCCTTTTTAGTCATATCAGTGAGTGGCTTAACAACAGAGGAATAATTCAAAATGAACTTTCTGTAATAATTGGCAAAACCCAAAAACCGCATCAGCGCCTTCTGATTCTCAGGAAGCTCCCAATCAAGCACAGCGTGGACCTTCTCAGGGTCCATCCGAAAACCAGAAGCGGAGAGAAGAAAACCAAGAAATTGAATCTCCGGAACCTCAAACACACATTTTTCCAGTTTAGCGTACAATTTATTCTCCCGCAGAATCAGCAAGACCTGACGTAGGTGGTCCCGATGAGTCTTGAAATCAGGAGAAAAAATCTAAATGTCATCTAGATACACCAGTACAAATTTTCCCATTAAATGATAAAAAATGCTGTTCACAAAATGTTGGAAGACGGACAAAGCATTCATCAAACCAAAGGGAATAACCAAATTCTCGAAATGACCCTCAGGAGTATTGAAGGCTGTCTTCCATTCGTCCCCTTCCCTGACCCTGACTAGGTTGTATGCCCCTCTTAAATCCAACTTAAAAAAAACTTTAGCCCCAACAATCTGGTTAAACAATCTGGTTAAACAGGTCCGGGATCAGAGGAAACGGATATGGGTCATGAATTGTGATACGGTTCAGCTCCCTGAAATCCAGACAAGGTCTTAAAGAACCATCTTTTTTCTTAACAAAAAAAAAAACAGCGGCAACAGGTGACTTCGAGGGTCGGATGTGTCCCTTTCTCAGGCTCTCAGAGATATAAGTACGCATAGCAACTCTTTCAGGTTGGGAGAGATTGTATAAACGTGATTTTGGCAGCTTGGCGCTTGGGATGAGATTAATAGGGCAGTCGTACTCCCGGTGAGGGGGCAACTCCTGGACGCCACTCTCGGAAAACACATCCGAAAATTCAGAGAGAAAAGATGGTACAGTCTTGGTAGAAACCTCTGAAAGAGACGCCGTGAGGCAATTCTCTCTGCAAAACTCACTCCAACCATTTATTTGCCTTGCTTGCCAATCAACGGTGGGGTTATGTTTAGTGAGCCAGGGTAGCCCCAACACTAGAGGAGTAGGTAATCTGCTTAAGACGAAACATGACATATCCTCAACATGAGCGTCACCCACAGTCAAACGGATATTGTGAACTATGACCTTTAACGATCTTTGAGAAAGTGGAGCGGAATCGATAGCAAAAACAGGTATATCCTTTTCCAAAGTGCATACCTGGAAACCATGCGTTATTGCAAATTGATTTTCAATGAGATTGACAGCTGCTCCACTATCTACAAAAATCTCACAAACAATGTTCTTGCTGTCTAGCGCCACCCTGGCAGGTAGGAGAAAACGGGAACTACAAGCAAACGGCAAACCTTCAATTTCCGCATCAACCTTGCCAATAGTAGCAAATGGAAAGGTTTTAGAGTTTTTTTTTGTTTTGTTTTGTTTTTATTACCCTCAGAAAACTTCATGAATCTCCTAGAGGGGCAAACATTAGCTAAATGATTTATACCCCCACAACAGAAACAAACCCTCCTCTGAGAGCTGAATCCTCTACTATCAGAGGCAAGCAAACCCAGCTGCATGGCCTCCTCCTCAGAAGGGATTGAGACAGACTGAGACCTCTGCACACTGAATGAGACAGCCCCACTGTCCTTGGGCTGAATATGACAGGAAAGAGTAGTCTCCTCTCTCTCTCTAAGATGCCTGTCAGTACGAACAGCTAGAGATATGGCTGACTCTAACGACGCTGGTCTCTCATGAAAAGCGAATGCATCTTTCAATCTTTCCGAAAGACCATGGCAAAATTGACTTCGGAGTGCAGCATCATTCCAACCATTATCAGCTGCCCATCTGAAATTCAGAACAATATATCTCTGCGGAGTGTTTACCCTGGCATAAAAAAACGCAGTTTAGATTCAGCCAGAGCAATACGATCCGGGTCATCATATATCTGCCCCAGGGCTACAAAAAATTCATCGACCGATCGGAGGGGCCGTGCCCCCACCGGCAGCGAAAAGGCCCAGACTGAGCGTTATCCCTGAGCAGCGAGATGATGATCCCCACCCTCTTCTCCTCATCACCAGAGGAATGGGGAAGTAGGCGAAAATGGAGTTTGCAAGCCTCTCTAAAGCAAACTAAATTCTCACTACCCCCGGAGAACGTATCCGGAAACGAGATCTTAGGCTCGGAACAAACTCCATGAATGCCAGCAGAACCGGTCACCTGAAACTGAGACACAGTTTTACGGAGATCTGCTACCTCCAGCGAAAGACCTTGCATGCGGTCAATGAAGGCTGAAAACGGATCCATGCTTAAGATGGTTATGGTGGTTTATAATGTCACGGATGATGTTGCAGATAGCTGGAACTTATAAATAAACATCAGACTGGCTTGATCCCAAACTAGGGAGCATATGGGTGAGCCCTTTAAAACCCTAAGAGCTCTCCCTGACTGCTATGCACATGCAAGGGTCTGAATGGTAGACGATTGCATGCCCACGTACCTAAGACTGTGTGACACCTGAAGACCCTATAATAGTGAGGGGACACGACCACTGGCTCCCTGCACTTAATACGGACGGAGTCAGGGTCACCTTGAATCAAGCCAGCAAGGAAACACAAATAAAGAAAAAGACTTATCTTAGCAAACAGCAGCAGCAGCCTCCAGCAGTGAACACCTCATCCAGGAAGTAGTATAAACTGCAAAGTGAGGCAGTATGGGAGGGAATATAAAGGGAGACAATTAGTCTAAATAGGTGACACCTGGCAGAAGGAAAGGAGATGACAAAGTGAAACCAAAACAAAGAACGTCATACAAGAGGTAGAGAAGAACGTCTGCCAGACCTTTTTCACAGAACTGGCGGTGACACAGGGTTTCCCAGGGCCATCCACCTAGCCCTGCCCCAGAAGTGGAAGAGATTGAGTGCACCGATGCCCAACCACTTATCATTCAAGATGAGTACATGGGAGGACCATCGCAGCACTTCTCGGATGATGACGAAACACAGGTGCCAACTGCTGGGGCTTTTGAAAGTGTGCAGACCAACAAGGAAGGCAGGGGTGAAGACTGGGTGGAAGATGATGTGGAGGACGATGAGGTCCTCAACCCCACATGGAATCAAGGTCATGCAAGTGACCTATGTAGTTCAGAGGAAGAGGCGGTGGTCGCAACATAGCCACCAGGACAGCAGAAGAGGGAGCAGGGTGCAAAAGCGGAGCGGCAGTCCTGTAGACAGTACGCCTGCCAGCTCCAAGGAGTTCCCTGGCGTGACAGTTCTTCAGACAATGTGCTGACGACAAGACACGAGTGGTTTGCACGCTGTGCAATCAGAGCCTGAAGTGAGGCATAAACGTTCTCAACCTGAGCACAACCTGCATGACCAGGCATTTAAGTGCAATCAGAGCCTGAAGTGAGGCATAAATGTTCTCAACCTGAGCACAACCTGCATGACCAGGCATCTTGAGTAGACACCTCAAAAACCAAGAAAGGTCTCTGGCTCCTCCTGCTTCCTCTTCTGCTGCAGTCTCGGCCTCTTCATTCACCTCTGGAGTGACAGTGCCACCTGCCACCCCGCAAACAGAGGATCTGCCAGCAACACCAACACCTGGGTCACCAAGCATCTCCACAATGTCCCACGGAAGCGTTCAGCTCTCCATCTCTAAAACGCTGGAGAGGAAGTACCCCCCTGTCCACCCGTGATGCCTAGCCCTGAATGCCAGCATGGTGGAGACGGATAGTTTTAAAGGCCTTATGGCGGTTTCTGTGCCACAGTACGTCATGCCCAGCCGCCACTACTTTTCAAGGCGGGTCATCCCTTCCCTGCACAACCAAGTAGGGGACAAAATCAGGTGTGCACTGCGCAACGCCATCTGTAGCAAGGTGCACCTGACTATGGATACGTGGACCAGTAAGCACTGTCAGGGCCGTTATATCTCCATAACAGCACACTGGGTAAATGCAGTGGCGGTGGGGCCTGAGGCGGATAGCAGTTTGGCGCATGTCCTTCCACCCAGGGCCGATGCAAGGATTTTTGCCGCCCTAGGCAAGATAAAAATTGCCGCCTTCCCCCCCCTTATCAGATGATCTGCCCATATCATGACATCACATACGTTCCACCCCTTTCTCAGCATTTAAATTAAAAGAGAGTTATATGTTTCAATAAAGCCCCCTATTAAGAATGGTGGAGAATAACTACCATAACTTTGCCCTTAAATTTTGGAATGTGGGGCCTTCCAGTAAAGTATTTCTAGCATTCATCTTTGCCTCATGTATAGACTTATTTGGCGATACCAGCGATACTAGCGATTTATTTCTCTGTGGATTACTTGGCGGTGCTATTTCATGGGAAGAAGGGAATACTAGACGGTGACACGGATGATACCGTCACACCGTATTTTTCGCTTTATAAGACGCACCTGATGATAAGAAAATAAGGGAAAAAAAGTTGGAACCAAAAGGTGTGCTTTTGGTAGGTTTTGAAATAATGGTGGTCTGTGGACGACGCCCTGTAATGGGGGGATCTGTGGATGACGCACTGTTATGGGGGGATCTGTGGATGACGCACTGTTATGGGGGGATCTGTGGATGACGCCCTGTTATGGGGAGATCTGTGGATGACGCACTGTTATGGGAGGATCTGTGAACGACGCACTGTTATGGGAGGATCTGTGAACGACGCCCTGTTATGGGAGGATCTGTGAACGACGCCCTGTTATGGGGGGATCTGTGGATGACGCCCTGTTATGGGAGGATCTGTGGATGACGCCCTGTTATGGGGAGATCTGTGGATGACACACTGTTATGGGAGGATCTGTGAACGACGCACTGTTATGGGAGGATCTGTGAACGACGCCCTGTTATGGGAGGATCTGTGAACGACGCCCTGTTATGGGGGGATCTGTGGATGACGCCCTGTTATGGGAGGATCTGTGGATGACGCCCTGTTATGGGAGGATCTGTGGATGACGCCCTGTTATGGGGGGATCTGTGGATGACGCCCTGTTATGGGGGGATCTGTGAACGACGCCCTGTTATGGGAGGATCTGTGGATGACGTCCTGTTATGGGAGGATCTGTGGATGACGCCCTGTTATGGGGGGATCTGTGGATGACGCACTGTTATGGGGGGATCTGTGGATGACGCCCTGTTATGGGAGGATCTGTGGATGACGCCCTGTTATGGGAGGATCTGTGAACGACGCCCTGTTATGTGAGGATCTGTGGATGACGCACTGTTATGGGGGAAGATCTGTGGATGACGCACTGTTATGTGAGGATCTGTGGATGACGCACTGTTATGGGGGAAGATCTGTGGATGACGCACTGTTATGGGAGGATCTGTGGACGACGCCCTGTTATGGGAGGATCTGTGGATGACGCCCTGTTATGGGAGGATCTGTGGATGACGCCCTGTTATGGGAGGATCTGTGGATGACGCCCTGTTATGGGAGGATCTGTGGACGACGCCCTGTTATGGGAGGATCTGTGGATGACGCACTGTTATAAGGGGATCTGTGGATGATGCAATGTTATGGGGGGATCTGTGGACGACGCCCTGTTATGGGAGGATCTGTGGACGACGCCCTGTTATGGGAGGATCTGTGGATGACGCCCTGTTATGGGAGGATCTGTGGATGACGCCCTGTTATGGGAGGATCTGTGGATGACGCCCTGTTATGGGAGGATCTGTGGATGACGCCCTGTTATGGGAGGATCTGTGGACGACGCCCTGTTATGGGGTGATCTGTGGATGACGCCCTGTTATGGGAGGATCTGTGGATGACGCACTGTTATGGGAGGATCTGTGGATGACGCCCTGTTATGGGGGGGATCTGTGGACGACGCCCTGTTATGGGAGGATCTGTGGATGACGCACTGTTATGGGAGGATCTGTGAATGACGCCCTGTTATGGGGGGATCTGTGGATGACGCCCTGTTATGGGAGGATCTGTGGATGACGCCCTGTTATGGGAGGATCTGTGGATGACGCCCTGTTATGGGGGGATCTGTGGATGACGCCCTGTTATGGGGGGATCTGTGAACGACGCCCTGTTATGGGAGGATCTGTGGATGACGTCCTGTTATGGGAGGATCTGTGGATGACGCCCTGTTATGGGGGGATCTGTGGATGACGCCCTGTTATGGGAGGATCTGTGAATGACGCCCTGTTATGGGAGGATCTGTGGATGACGCCCTGTTATGGGAGGATCTGTGGATGACGCCCTGTTATGGGAGGATCTGTGGACGACGCCCTGTTATGGGAGGATCTGTGAACGACGCCCTGTTATGGGAGGATCTGTGGATGACGCCCTGTTATGGGAGGATCTGTGGACGACCCCCTGTTATGGGGGGATCTGTGAACGACGCCCTGTTATGGGAGGATCTGTGGATGACGCCCTGTTATGGGAGGATCTGTGGACGACGCCCTGTTATGGGAGGATCTGTGGATGACGCCCTGTTATGGGAGGATCTGTGGACGACGCCCTGTTATGGGAGGATCTGTGGACGACGCCCTGTTATGGGGGGATCTGTGGATGACGCCCTGTTATGGGAGGATCTGTGGATGACGCACTGTTATGGGAGGATCTGTGGATGACGCCCTGTTATGGGAAGATCTGTGGACGACGGACACTTATGGGGGATCTGTGGACGACGCCCTTTTATGGGAGGATCTGTGAACGACGCCCTGTTATGGGAGGATCTGTGAACGACGCCCTGTTATGGGAGGATCTGTGGATGACGCCCTGTTATGGGAGGATCTGTGGATGACGCACTGTTATGGGGGAGGATCTGTGGATGACGCACTGTTATGGGGGAGGATCTGTGGATGACGCACTGTGATGGGGGAGGATCTGTGGATGACGCACTGTGATGGGGGAGGATCTGTGGATGACGCACTGTGATAGGGGAGGATCTGTGGATGACGCACTGTGATGGGGGAGGATCTGTGGATGACGCACTGTTATGGGAGGATCTGTGGATGACGCACTGTTATGGGAGGATCTGTGGATGACACTTATGTCATACACAGATCCCCATAAGTTTCATCTACAGATCCCCCATCAGATGCATCAGTGAGGAGGGAGGAGGCGGAGACACTCATGGGGGGCCGGCCTGGTGCAGTGATTCTACTCTAATACACCGGGCCCCACCGCAGCTGTTAAGTACATTCAATCCGAATGGGTCCGCAATTACTGTACTGTACTTACTGTAGTACCTTATGTATAGCATTAAGACGGCGCAGAACGGCAGCTCCCTCCTCATGCGCCACCTGCCTGCTTATCTCACTTTATGAATTAACAGGCAGACGGGCAGGCGGCGCATGAGGAGGGAACTGCGGCAGGCGGCGCATGACTGAGGGACCTGACGGTCTGCGCCGTCTTAATGCTATATATAAGGTACTACAGTAAGTACAGTACAGTAATTGCGGACCCATTCGGATTGAATGTACTTAACAGCTGCGGGGCCCGATGTGCAGCATAGCGGCCAGCGAAGTATCCGCAATCCGCTTTATAAGACGCACGGCCATTTTCCCCCCACTTTAGGGGGGGGGGAATGCATCTTATAAGGCAAACAATACAGTAAATAATAAACATATTGCATTGTCTACTGACTACTTACCAGTCCAGGACAATAAGATGAGCTGGTCTTGCCTGCAGTCTGGCTCTGGGGACTGGTCCTCCTGGAGACAAACACACGGTAGGTAGTAATTCACCAATGTCGCCCTCGGGTCCATCCGTCCGTCCTGGGGAAGAAGAAAGCAGCTGCACCTGTCCTGCTGCACTCCAATCCAGGGAGGATGGTCTGGACTGGAGCCCACTTCTGTTCTGTTCTGTTCCAGAAGAACTGTCTAGGACTTTAGGAGAAGGCAATTTAGGCGCTGCTGCTGCCGCACTGGGGGTCGGGGGAGGCAAATTGCTGGTGGCTGCTGGGCTGCTGCTCAGTGTGCAGCCTTCTCTCCCTCCTTCGCTCCGCCTCCACCCCTGTCTCTCTCTCTGTGTCATGTGACGTGCTCAAGGGTGGGAGGGGTCAGGGGGTTCATTCCAGACAGTTCAAATCGATTCAAGATCATTCAGGGAGCCTGGGAGGGCGGCAGAGCTCCGCCTCCGTTCCACCCTAAGCAGCCAGCCTGGTAAGGTAAGCTAGCACTGTGCACTGTGGCGCAGCGAGCCAGTCGCAGACGCAGACCGCAGTAGTTAGTCACTGACCACTACACTACTCACTAGTAGGAGTCAGACGAGAGAACATGAGACGACAGCAGACAGCAGTGACTGTGAGCCGGCAGCCGGAGGCGGCCCGGCCGGAGATTCTTTAGAGCTGCAAAGCGCTCACCCTCAGCCGCTCAGGCGGCGCAGCGCAGCATGAGGGGCGCCGCTGGCCGGCCGCCCGAACTTAAATTATAAGTATAACCAACGTTTTTTTTTTAAGCCGTAACGGGCGCCCCCTGCTAAATGGCGCCCTAGGCGACTGCCTAGTTCGCCTTACTGGTGGCGCCGGCCCTGCTTCCACCACAGAGGATTGCAGGGAGCTTCAGTTTGCCTCCTGTTGCTTCCTCCTCCTACTCTGCTTCCTCATCCTTTACCAGCTCCTCATTCGGTCAGCGTAACACCTTCACCACCAACTTAAGGACAGCAGACAGTTTTAAAACTTATAGTCTCTATTCAGGTACTGTGCGATGCACCCCCTATGCACCTTCACTATCTGTCAGTACCCACGAACCCACAGTATACAGTAACTAAAACATCCTCAGATTGGTAATTACCTGTTTCTGAGTCTTTGTCTGTTCGACTGTATGTCCTATGTCTTCTTTTTCTTATGCTCTCACATCAAGAATGAAGGGAATACGGGAGGCTGGACCCTATTGATTTAGTTGATATTGAGCTATACGTGTTACTTTTGATTAGCAGCGGTGGCAATAGCGCTGCGGTACCGCTGCATCAGAAACCAAGAGTGTAAGCGTCTGTGTACTAGAAACAAAGAGTTTTAAAACTTATCTGTTTGGGGGACAAACCCCACACCGCGCAGGAGCTGTGGACGGGCCTTGAACAACAGACTGATGAGTGGTTTGTGCCAGTCAGCCTCAAGCCCGGCCTGGCGGTGTGTGATAATGGGCGAAATCTCGTAGCAGCTCTGGGACTAGCCGGTTTGACGCACATCCCTTGCCTGGCACATGTGCTGAATTTGGTGGTGCAGAGATTCCTTAAAAATTACCCCGATATGTCAGAGCTGCTGCATAAAGTACGGGCCGTCTGTGCGCGCTTTTGGCGTTCTCACTCTGCTGCTGCTCGCCTGTCAGCGCTGCAGTGTAACTTCGGCCTTCCCGCTCACCGCCTCATATGCGACGTGCCCACAAGGTGGAACTCCACCTTGCACATGCTGGCCAGACTGTGCGAGCAGCAGCAGGCGATAGTGGAGTTTCAACTGCAGCACGCACGGGTGAGTCGCTCGGCGGAACAGCACCACTTCACCACCAATGACTGGGCCTCCATGCGAGACCTGTGTTCCTTGTTGCGCTGTTTCGAGTACTCCACCAACATGGCCAGTGCCGATAACGCCGTTCTCAGCGTTACTATCCCACTTCTATGCCTCCTTGAAAAAACACTCCTGGCGATGATGGAAGAGGATGTGGCACAGGAGGAGGAGGAAGAGGGATCATTTTGTAGGGTTTCTGGCCAGTCATTCCTAAGTGGCTCTGAGGGTGGGTTCCTGCACCCACACACGCCAGGTACACAATTGTCCGGCCAGGGCACAGTTCTGGAGGATGACGAGGTGGAGGATGAGGAGATGGAGGAGGAGAAACCATGTTCACAGCAGGGTGGCATCCAGACCAGCTCATGGCCATCACTGGTGCGTGGATGGGGGATACAGAGGACACAGACAATACACCTCCCACAGAGGACAGCTTTTTGTTGCCTCTGGGCAGCCTGGCACACATGAGCGATTACATGCTGCAGTATCTCCGCAACGACCGCTGAGTTGCCCACGAATCCCCGTTACAAGGAAAACGTACCATCCTTAATTCCGTCACTGGAGCGTGATCGTAAGATGCGCGAGTACAAGCGCACACTGGTAAACGCGCTGCTGGTGGCATTCCCACCTGACAGCGGGGGGACAGTAGAAGCACAAGGAGAAGGCAGAGGACGAGGAAGAGGTCGCCAACGCAGCTGGGGCACCACCAGCACCTCAGAAGGCAGAGTTAGAATGACTGAAATGTGGAAAAGCTTTGTCAGCACGCCACAACAACCAGCACCACCAGCTGATATGGAACGTCTTAGCAGGAGGCAGCATTTTACCAACATGGTGGAGCAGTATGTGTGCACACGCCTACACGTACTGAATGACGGGTCTGCCCTCTTCAACTTCTGCGTCTCCAAATTGGGCACATGGCCTGAGCTTGCCTTTACGCCTTGGAGGTGCTGGCCTGCCCTGCAGCCAGTGTATTATCTGAAAGTGTGTTTAGCTCGGCAGGGGGCGTCATCACAGACAAGCGCAGCTGCCTGTCCACAGCCAATGTGGACAAGCTCACGTTCATTCAAATGAACCAGGCATGGATCCCTCAGGACTTGTCCATACCTTGTGCAGAATAGACATGTATACCGGCACTAACCAGCCATTGTTATACTGCAGCGCAATTGCTCATTCTTGTATTTTGGATATTTCACACTCTTTTAGAGTGTACCCTAATAAAAAAAAAATAATAATTAAAACCAAAAACCTGTGTTGGCTACCTCGTCCTCCTCCACCGCCGCTTCCACCTACACCGCTATATCCACCGCCTCCTCAAACTCCTACTCCATATGGAACTCCACCTCATAAATCTAATTTTTTTTTTTATTTGTACGTATTTTATTTTATATCATTTCACTACTTTGTCAGTTACATTTTCTGGTGAAATTCAGCAATTTTTGGGTGTATAGTACCACTGCTATACCAAGTAGACAGGTTTAAAAAATAAAAATAAATTAATTTACATTTTAGAGTGAAATTAACAATTTTTTGGATGTATAGTATCACTGCTATATCTAGTAGGCCGGTTTAAAAAAAAATAATTGTCATTTACATTTTCGGGTGAAATTCACAAATTTTTGGGTGTATAGTACCACTGCTATACCTAGTAAGCCGGTTAAAAAAATAAATAAATTGTCATTTACATTTTCGGGTGAAATTCACCAATTTTTGTGTGTATAGTACCACTGCTATACCTAGTAGACCGTTAAAAAATAATAATAATTATCATTTACATTTTCGGGTGAAATTAACCAATTTTTGGGTGTATAGTACTACTGTTATACCTAGTAGGCAGGTTAAAAAAATAAATTGTGATTTACATTCTCGGGTGTAATTCACCAATTTTGGTGTGTCTAGTACCACTGCTAAACCTAGTAGACAGGTTACACAAAAAAAAATTGTCATTTACATTTTCGGGTGAAATTCACCAATTTTTGGGTGTATAGTAACAGTGCTATACCTAGTAGACCGGTAAGAAATAATCAACAGTTACATTTTCTGGTGAAATTAACAATTTTTGGGTGTGATGTACCACTGCTATACCTAGTAGACAGGTTAAAAAAAAATAAAAAATAGTCACTTACATTTTCCGGTGAAATATACCAATTTTTGGGTGTGAAGTACCACTGCTATTCCTAGAAAAAAAGGGGGGGGGGCAACCCCAGGGGCGCCAAAGAGGGGGAAAGCAGGGGGGGGACACGTGTCCACCCAATATGCCCACACCGACACCCCTAAAAAGAAATAACTCGGCTCAAGCTCCCGAGTACAATATCAGAACAACAAGGAAATGGAGCTCAAAATGCCAAATGATCAATATAATAAATATTTTATTGTGACATAACAAGACATCAAAATTACATACAAAGGATGCAGTAAGGCAGGGAACAAAAAAGGAGCAGGGGGAGGGAAGAACGGCGCCACCCTGGGAGGGGCACTCTGGTCGTAGGTTGTAAATGTATAAAATCGGCGGGATGGATGTATAAAAAGAAAATAAATTGCCCGCAAATAAACAGTGAGTAAGAATGAAAAAAGGCGAGTCAGAAGTAACTGCAAGGCCCACGCTGACATGGACATATACACACCCGGCCAACAGGAGGATCCTGACAATAAATAAACATCCAAATGGAAGAAAGCCGAGAGGTAAAGGGGCAGATGTGACTCACCAAGATTCAGAGCGAGAGTGGACCAACCAGGATGGCGCTACCCCAACGCGCGTTTCGGCGTGCCTTCCCAGGGTGGCGCCGTTCTTCCCTCCCCCTGCTCCTTTTTTGTTCCCTGCCTTACTGCATCCTTTGTATGTAATTTTGATGTCTTGTTATGTCACAATAAAACACTGCTATACCTAGTAGACAGGTTAAAAAAAAAATTGTCAGTTAGATTTTTTGGTGAAATTCATCAATTTTAGGGTGTAATATACCCCTCCTCTACTTAGTTGACAGCTTAATAAATTTCAATAATTTTTCTGTTACATTCTTGGCTTGACATTATACAATTTTAGACATGAATAAACACCTGCTATGCATAGGTGACAGGGAATAAAATGTAATAAATTATTCAGTAATTAATGCGCGCCACATACTTTCAGTCAATGCTTAAACTTTGAAAAGTTGTCACACTTTTATGCTTTAATAATTTCTCCCATATTTCAACTCTATAATTTTAAATTTGACAAAATGAATCCTCCCTTGGAAGTGGTCTCTCTTTCTCACGCTCCCTCTCTGGCCTGGAAGCCTGATTCCCTGCCACCCGTGATCACCATGGTAGGCGCATAAATGAACATCGAAAGTTGATAGAGCAGATATCAAATTGGATCGTGAACATCACGGGGACGTGCGACATGGTGGGGCAGTAAGTGTGCACACGCCTACACGAACTGACTGACAGGGGTCAGCCCCTGCAACTTCTGGGTCTCCAAATTGGGCACATGGCCTGAGATTGCCCTTTACTCCTTGGAGCTGCTGGCCTGCCCTGCAGCCAGTGTATTGTCTGAACGCGTGTTTAGCATGACTGGAGGGGGTTATCACAGGTTATATTTCCCAATGTTTTGGGGTGTACCCTAATTTAATTTTTTTTATTTAAAACCAAAAAGCAGTGTAGGCTACCTCCTCCTCCACCGCCGCTTCCACCTACACCGCCACATCCACCACCTCCTCAACCTCCTACTCTATATGGACCTCGTCCTCCTAGATCAAGATTATAATTTTTTATTTTTACCTATTTTATGTAATTTAAAGTCATTTCCCTATCCACATTTGTTTGCAGAGCACTTGCCATGCTCTTAACCACATTTTGATGCCATTTGCAGCCCTCTAGCCCTTTCCATGACATAAAGTTCGGGTTCGTATCGAACTTTAGGATTTTTGGACCCCTTGGTCAAATAACTTGGTCAAATGCCAACTTTGTATAAAAAAATGGGAAAAGTTGTCTTTTGCCAAGATATTTCTCTCACCCAGCATAGGTATATGAAAAATGACACCCCAAAACACATTGCCCAACTTCTCCTGAGTACGGAGATACCACATGTGTGACACTTTTTTTCAGCCTAGGTGGGCAAAGGGGCCCACATTCCAAAGAGCACCTTTCGGATTTCACCGGCCATTTTTTACACATTTTGATTTCAAACTACTTACCACACATTCTGGCCCCTAAAATGCCAGGGCAGTATAACTACCCCACAAGTGACCCCATTTTGGAAATAAGACACCCCAAGGTATTCGCTGATGGGCATAGTGAGTTCATGGAAGTTTTTATTTTTTGTCACAAGTTAGTGGAATATGAGACTTTGTAAGAAAAAAAAAATCATCATTTTCCGCTAACTTGTGACAAAAAATAAAAAATTCTAGGAACTCGCCATGCCCCTCACAGAATACCTTGGGGTGTATTCTTTCCAAAATGGGGTCACTTGTGGGGTAGTTATACTGCCCTGGCATTCTAGGGGCCAAAATGTGTGGTAAGTAGTTTGAAATCAAAATGTGTAAAAAATGGCCGGTGAAATCCGAAAGGTGCTCTTTGGAATGTGTGCCCCTTTGCCCACCTAGGCTGCAAAAAAGTGTCACACATCTGGTTTCTCCGTACTCAGGAGAAGTTGGGCAATGTGTTTTGGGGTGTCATTTTTCATATACCTATGCTGGGTGAGAGAAATATCTTGGTCAAATGCCAACTTTGTATAAAAAAATGGGAAAAGTTGTCTTTTGCCAAGATATTTCTCTCACCCAGCATAGGTATATGAAAAATTACACCCCAAAACACATTGCCCAACTTCTCCTGAGTACGGAGATACCACATGTGTGACACTTTTTTTCAGCCTAGGTGGGCAAAGGGGCCCACATTCCTAAGAGCACCTTTTGGATTTCACTGGCCATTTTTTACACATTTTGATTTCAAACTACTTACCACACATTCTGGCCCCTAAAATGCCAGGGCAGTATAACTACCCCACAAGTGACCCCATTTTGGAAAGAAGACACCCCAAGGTATTCGCTGATGGGCATAGTGAGTTCATGGAAGTTTTTATTTTTTGTCACAAGTTAGTGGAATATGAGACTTTGTAAGAAAAAAAAAATCATCATTTTCCACTAACTTGTGACAAAAAATAAAAAATTCTAGGAACTCGCCATGCCCCTCACAGAATACCTTGGGGTGTCTTCTTTCCAAAATAGGGTCACTTGTGGGGTAGTTATACTGCCCTGGCATTCTAGGGGCCCTAATGTGTGGTAAGTAGTTTGAAATCAAAATCTGTAAAAAATGGCCGGTGAAATCCGAAAGGTGCTCTTTGGAATGTGGGCCCCTTTGCCCACCTAGGCTGAAAAAAAGTGTCACACATGTGGTATCTCCGTACTCAGGAGAAGTTGGACAATGTGTTTTGGGGTGTCATTTTTCATATACCTATGCTGGGTGAGAGAAATATCTTGGCAAAAGACAACTTTTCCCATTTTTTTATACAAAGTTGGCATTTGACCAAGATATTTATCTCACCCAGCATGGGTATATGTAAAATGACACCCCAAAACACATTCCCCAACTTCTCCTGAGTACGGCGATACCACATGTGTGACACTTTTTTGCAGCCTAGATGCGCAAAGGTGCCCAAATTCCTTTTAGGAGGGCATTTTTAGACATTTGGATCCCAGACTTCTTCTCACGCTTTAGGGCCCCTAAAAAGCCAGGGCAGTATAAATACCCCACATGTGACCCCACTTTGGAAAGAAGACACCCCAAGGTATTCAATGAGGGGCCTGGCGAGTTCATAGAAATATTTTTTTTGCCATGTTAGCGGAAATAGATTTTTATTTTTATTTTTTTCTCACAAAGTCTCACTTTCCGCTAACTTGGGACAAAAATTTAAATCTTTCATGGACTCAATATGCCCTTCAGCGAATACCTTGGGGTGTCTTCTTTCCAAAATGGGGTCAGTTGTGGGGTGTTTGTACTGCCCTGGCATTTGAGGGTCTCCGCAATCATTACATGTATGGCTAGCATTAGGAGTTTCTGCTATTCTCCTTATATTGAGCATACAGGTAATGAGATTTTTTTTTTTCCGTTCAGCCTCTGGGCTGAAAGAAAAAAATGAACGGCACAGATTTCTTCATTCGCATCGATCAATGTGGATGAAAAAATCTCTGCCAAAAAAAAAAAGGAGGGGAAAGGCGTCTGCCAGGACATAGGAGCTCCGCCCAACATCCATACCCACTTAGCTCGTATGCCCTGGCAAACCAGATTTCTCCATTCACATCAATCGATGTGGATGAATAAATCATTGCCGGGATTATTTATTTATTTTTTTATATACAAAGTGTTTGCCAAAGCATATTAACACCGCCACCTCCTCAGCTTATATGCCTCGGCAAACGTATCTTTTACTGCAGAGGAGAAATCTCGTCTTGCAGCGCCGCATACACCGACTTGCGTGTAATCTGACAGCAGCGCAATGCTTCTGTCAGAATGCACATCAGTGCTGCAGCTAGTCGATCGATTGGTCCACCTGGAAGGTAAAAAAAAAAAAAAAAGAAAAAACCAGGCCGCAACGCAATAATTTTATTAACTTTGGAACAGAACATATAAACTTTAACTTTTTGAACTGAACATTAACCTTTTTGCTTACTGGTGTTTTTTTTTTTTTGTTTGTTTTTTACCTTTATAGAACAAACCTCTCCTTCCCCATGGGTCAATGTGCAAAGCCCAAATCGCCCAAAGATGTGGCGAAGTGCGTTATGCACTTTGTACCAGGTGAAAGGAGACGTTTGCAGCAGCTGTGAGTGAATGGGCCCTAATAGCCCTGTGTGCCTGTCCTGGTGAGATGTGATCCCTATGCTAGGTGTACCTGTGTGTGGTACTTCCGGAAACACTCCCCTAAGCATAGGGCAGGGTGGTCAGGACAGTCAGGACAGAAATAGCGGGTGTCACGCCTTATTCTACTCCTGCTACAGACACAACATCTTTTTCGGGGTGACGGTTGGGTTGAGGTACCGGCAACTACTTTGGGGAAATGTCGCTCGTGTAGACGGCTAACTACACTGGTGAATGGGGCCACGGAACCTCCTGGGTACAGGAGGTTCTCGATGATCTCTTCCTGAAATTTGAGGAAGGATCGTGTTCTCCCAGCCTTACTGTAGAGAACAAAACTATTATACAGAGCCAATTGAATCAAATATACAGACACCTTCTTATACCAGCGTCTGGTTCTGCGGGACACTAAATACGGAGACAACATCTGGTCATTGAAGTCCACCCCTCCCATGTGAAGGTTATAGTCGTGGACTGAGAGGGGCTTTTCAATGACACGGGTTGCTCGCTCAATTTGGATTGTCGTGTCTGCGTGAATGGAGGAGAGCATGTAAACGTCACGCTTGTCTCTCCATTTCACCGCGAGCAGTTCTTCGTTACACAAGGCAGCCCTCTCCCCCCTTGCAAGACGGGTGGTAACGAGCCGTTGGGGGAAGCCCGCGCAACTAGTTCGCGCGGTGCCACAGGCGCCAATCTGTTCTAGAAACAAATGCCTAAAGAGGGCCACACTTGTGTAGAAATTGTCCACATAAAGATGGTACTCCTTGCCAAATAAGGGTGACACCAAGTCCCAGACTGTCTTCCCACTGCTCCCCAGGTAGTCAGGGCAACCGACCGGCTCCAGGGTCTGATCTTTTCCCTCATAGACACAAAATTTGTGGGTATAGCCTGTGGCCCTTTCACAGAGCTTATACAATTTGACCCCATACCGGGCACGCTTGCTTGGGATGTATTGTTTGAAGCCAAGGCGCTCGGTAAAATGTATTAGGGACTCGTCTATGCAGATGTTTTGCTCTGGGGTATACAAATCTGCAAATTTCTGGTTGAAATCGTCTATGAGGGGCCGAATTTTGTGGAGCCGGTCAAAAGCTGGGTGGCCTCTGGGACGGGAGGTGGTGTTGTCGCTAAAGTGCAGGAAAAGCAGGATGGTCTCAAATCGTGTCCTGGACATAGCAGCAGAGAACATGGGCATGTGATGAATTGGGCTCGTGGACCAATATGACCGCAATTCATGCTTTTTAGTTAGACCCATGTTGAGGAGAAGGCCCAGAAAAATTTTAATTTCGGAAACTTGGACTGGTTTCCACCGGAAAGGCTGGGCAGAAAAAGCTTCCCGGGTTGGCGGTTATAAATTGTGTGGCATACCGATTTGTTTCTGCCACAACTAAGTCTAAGAGCTCTGCAGTCAAGAACAGCTCAAAAAATCCCAGGGCCGAACCGATCTGAGCTGTCTCAACCCGAACTCCAGACTGGGCGGTGAAAGGGGGAACTACAGGTGCGGCTGAAGTTGGGGACTGCCAATCAGGGTTTGCCAGCACCTCAGGGATTCTAGGGGCTCTACGGGCCCGTCTTTGCGGTGGCTGCGACGGGGTAACTACTGCACGTGCTACCGTACCAGCTTCAACTGCCCTTCTGGTGCTCGCTACTTCACCATGTTGTACGGCAGTGCTGGTACTAGGTCCGGGATGGGCTGCGCTGCTGGTGTATGCCTCACCACGTAATCCGACAGCCCCACTCTGCTGCTCTTGAAGCGGATCCTGCGCAACCTGTGGTCTAGCGACACGGGGCCGGGTACACCTGGTGCTATCAGGGACCTCAGCCTCCTCGTCCGAACTTTGGGTCAGAGAGCCACTGCTTTCTACAGGTTCATATTCTGACCCGCTAGATTCATCAGATGAGGGTTCCCATTCCTCATCCGACTGGGTCAGAATCCTGTAGGCCTCTTCAGAAGAATACCCCCTGTTTGACATTTTGGACTACTAAATTTAGGGGTATTCCCTGAGACTACCCAAGAAAAAAAGCAAGCCTGTCTTACAAATGGGAGGCTAGCGAAGTACAGGAGGCCGCTGCGGTTGATAAAAAATATCAAAACTGATTTTTTTATCGCCGCAGCGCGTGTAAAGTGAATGTGCAGTGATCAAAAAATAATAATTTTTTGTCACTGCGGTGGGGCGGGCGTGGGTGAACGCACGTGTGGGCGACCGATCAGGCCTGATCGGGCAAACACTGCGTTTTGGGTGGAGGGCGAACTAAAGTGACACTAATACTATTATAGATCTGACCGTGATCAGTTTTGATCACTTACAGATACTATAAAAGTACAAATGCTGATTAGCGATACGCTAATCAGCGAATAAGTGACTGCGGTGCGGTGGGCTGGGCGCTAACTGATCCCTAAACTACCTAACCAAGGGGCCTAAACTATCCCTAAAACCTAACAGTCAATACCAGTGAAAAAAAAAAAAGACAGTTTACACTGATCACTTTTTTCCTTTCACTAGTGATTGACAGGGGCGATCAAATGGGTGATCAAAGGGTTAATTGGGGTGCATGGGGTGATCTGGGGCTAAAGTGTAGTGTTGGTGCTACTCACTGTGAAGCCTGCTCCTCTGCTGGATCCAACCGACGAAAAGGACCAGCAGAGGAGCAGACAAGCCATATAACAGATCATATTTACTAATATGATCTGTTATATGGCTTGTGATTTGATTTTTTAAAAATCAGCAACCTGCCAGCCACGATCATTGGCTGGCAGGTTGCTGACGAAATACTCCTTTAACTTTTGCCGGCCCGCGATGCGCATGCGCGGGCCGGCTCTGACCGAAATCTCGCGTCTCGCGAGATGACGCACGGATGCGTCCAGGAGGAATGAATCAACCACCTTCCGGACGCATCCGTGCGTTAGGCGGTCCGGAGGTGGTTAATATATACAGCTTTCATATTCTGTTACCAAAAAAAACACTTTTTTTGCAATATACAACATCTACATTAATCAGTGTGCAATTTAAGCTAGGAATACACCCATCATTTTCTGGGGATTGAAAAACACACTTTTTTGCCAAAAAACACTATTTTCTTGATCCGCAAGTGTTAAATTTAAGTTTAATATATACAGCTTTTATATTCTGTTACAAAAAAAAGACACTTTTTTGGCAATATACGACATCTGGATTAGTCAGTGTGCCATTTTAGCTAGAAATACACCCATCATTTTCTGGGGTTTTAAAAACACACTTTTTTGCCAAAAAAACACTATTTTCAGGCCTTGCAGCATCAGCACTTGTGAAATTACAGGCTTATATACTGCTGTCAAATTCAGTTGTTAAACAAACACTCATTTGGGCAAAAAAAAATTAGTTGGCAGCCTTTGATGCAGATGTCATTGTGAGATACACCCTTAAAGGGCTTCTGTCACCCCACTAAACATTTTTTTTTTTTTGTGTACTTATAATCCCTATACTGCGATTTATCCATACATAATGTGATTAATCATTTTGGTTCAGTAGATTCTGCTAAAAACGTACTTTTATAATATGTAAATTACCTGTCTACCAGCAAGTAGGGCGGCTACTTGCTGGTAGCAGCCGCATCCTCCTATCATAATGACGCCCCCTCCGCATGTTGATTGACAGGGCCAACGAACGGGATCTTTCTCTGCTGGCCCTGTTTGCATACAAAATCTGGCGCCTGCGCCGTAACGGTATTCAATCGGCGCAGGCGCACTGAGAGGCGGAAGCTCGCTCGGCCGCTCCATCCTCAAAGCGCCTGCGCCGATGACGTCACATCTACACCCGGCGCAGGTGCATTGAGGAAGGTGCAGGCGCATTGAGAAAGATCCCGTTCGCTGGCCCTGTCAATCAACATGCGGAGAGGCGTCATTATGATAGGAGGATGAGGCTGCTACCCATAAGTAGCCGCCCTACTTGCTGGTAGACAGGTAATTTACATATTATAAAAGTACGTTTTTAGCAGAATCTACTGAACCAAAATGATTAATCACATTATGTATGGATAAATCGCAGTATAGGGATTATAAGTACACAAAAAAAAAAAACTGTTTAGTGGGGTGACAGAAGCCCTTTAATACATTTGGGTTAGACTCAGAGATTTTAAATACCGCCATTTGGTGCACCAATATTTAATTTCAGGCCTACAGTGGTTCAGGCCGTGTGAGATAGACCCTTTACATACAGAGGTTTGATTCAGGCATTTGATATACAGCCATTTTGGGCAGGAAATCTTTAATTCAGGCCAACAGTGGGTCAGGCCATGTGAGATACACCCTGTATATACAGGGCTTATATTCTTTCATTAATAAAACACCCTTTTTGGGGTAAAATACACAATATTTCAGGCCTTGCAGCATAAGCACGTTTGAAATTCCTGGGTTATATACTGCTGCCATATTGAGTTATAAAACAAACACCCGGTTAGGCAAAAAAAGTTTATTTGGCAGCCTTTGCTGCATATGTCATTGTAAGATACACCCTTAATACATTTGGGTTAGATTCAGAGATTTGAAATACCGCCATTTGGTGCACCAATATTTAATTTAGGCCTACAGTGGTTTTTGGCCGTGTGAGATACACCATTTACATACAGGGGTTTGATTCAGGCATTTGAAATACAGCCATTTTGGGCAAAGAAATCTTTAATTCAGTCCTACAGTGGGTAAGGCCGTGTGAGATACACCCTTTACATACAGGGCTTATATTCTTTCATTAATAACACACTCTTTTTGGGGCAAAATACACAATATTTCAGGCCTTGCAGCAAAACACGTTTGAAATTCCTGGGTTATATACTGCTGCCATATTGAGTTATTAAACAAACACCTGTTTGGGCAAAAAAAGTTTATTTAGCAGCCTTTGCTGCATATGTCATTGTGAGATACACCCTTAATACATTTTGGTTAGATTTAGAGATTTGAAATACCGCCATTTGGTGCACCAATATTTAATTCAGGCCTAAAGTGGTTCAGGCCGTGTGAGATACACCCTTTACATACGGGGGTATGATTCAGGCATTTAAAATACAGCCATGTTGGGCAAAGAAATCTTTAATTCAGACCTACACTGGTTCAGGCCGTGTGAGATACACCCTTTACATACAGGAGTTTGATTCAGGCATTTGAAATACAGCCATTTTAAGCTAAGAAATCTTTAATTAAGGCCTACAGTGGTTAAGGCCGTGTGAGATACACCCTTTACATACAGGGATTTGATTCATGCATTTGAAATACAGCCATTTTGGGCAAAGAAATCTTTAATTGAAGCCTACACTGGTTTAGGCCGTGTGAGATACACCCTTTACATACAAGGATTTGATTCAGGCATTTGAAATACAGCCATTTTGGGCAAAGAAATCTTTAATTCAGGCCTAGTTTGGTTCAGGCCATGTGAGATACACCCTTTACATACTGTCGTTCTATTCAACTATTAATTAAACACCCATTTAGGACAAGATCCTAAATTCGAGAAATATGAGGAGAGCGTCAAATAAGGGACGTGGCCCAGGTCGTGGTGCTGCTGGTGGAGCTCCTGTTGCAGGGAGAGGATGTGGTCGATCTGTGCCAGCTACACGCTCAAGTTAAACCCCTTCCTCAGGTGCGAGTAGGCGAAAGAACCTGCAGCGGTATTTGGTCGGGCCTAATGCGGCTCTACGAATGGTGAGGCCTGAACAAGTACAGGCGATAGTAGATTGGGTTGCTGACAGTGGATCCAGTTCCTTCACATTGTCTCCCACCCAGTCTCCTGCTGAAAGACCACAGTTGGCACCGGCAGCCGATGTCCATCAGTCTTTCACCTCACCCCCTTGCAAATCAGCCAAGCAGTCTGAGCCCCAAGTCATGCAGCAGCCTCTTCTGCTTTTTGATGACTCTGTTAGCAGGGTTTCCCAGGGCAATCCACCTAGCCCTGCCCCAGAAGTGGAAGAGATTGAGTGCACCGATGCCTAACCACTTATCTTTCAACATGAGTACATGGGAGGACCATCGCAGCACGTCTCGGATGATGACGAAACACAGGTGCCAACTGTTGGGGCTTTCGAAAGTGTGCAGACCGACAAGGAAGGCAGGGGTGAAGACTGGGTGGAAGATGATGTGGAGGATGATGAGATTCTCGACCCCACATGGAATCAAGGTCATGCGGGTGACCTATGTAGTTCGGAGGAAGAGGCGGTGGTCGCACAGAGCCACCAGCACAGCAGAAGAGGGAGCAGGGTGCAAAAGCGGAGTGGCAGTCCTCTAGACAGTACGCCTGCTACTGCCCACCGCAGCAAGGGACCGAGCACACCAAAGCCAGCTCCAAGGAGTTCCCTGGCATGGCAGTTCTTCAGACAATGTGCTGACGACAAGACACGAGTGGTTTGCACGCTGTGCAATCAGAGCCTGAAGCGAGGCATAAACGTTCTCAACCTGAGCACAACCTGCATGACCAGGCATTTAAGTGCAAAGCACGAGCTGCACTGGAGTAGACACCCCAAAAACCAAGAAAGGTCTCTGGCTCCTCCTGCTTCCTCTTCTGCTGCAGTCTTGGCCTCTTTATCCACCTCTAGAGTGACAGTACCACCTGCCACCCCGCAAACAGAGGATCTGCCAGCAACACCAACACCTGGGTCACCAAGCATCTCCACAATGTCCCACGGAAGCGTTCAGCTCTCCATCTACAAAACGCTGGAGAGGAAGAGGAAGTACCCCCCTGCCCACCCGCGATCCTTAGCCCTGAATGCCAGCATTTCTAAATTACTGGCCTTTGAAATGCTGTCATTCTGTCTGGTGGAGACGGATAGTTTTAAAGGCCTTATGGCAGTGGCTGTCCCACAGTACGTCGTGCCAAGCCGCCAGGGCCGGTGCCACCACCCGGCAAACCCGGGCAAATGCCGGGGCCCCCTGTTCCTGGGGGGGCCCACTGTGCCCGCTCACTTCTGCAGCTGTGTCCTGCCTGTTCTGAGTTCTGGGGCCGCTTACCCCAGCAATGCAGACAATTTTCGCCATGTGCACTGCTGGGGTAAGCAGCCCCAGAACTCAGAACAGGGTAGATGGAGTTGTTTCGGTAGATGATCGATCCTATGCTAGAATGTAGTTGTTAGAAGGAGTTCTGTGACATCACTGGTCACATGCTCCTTCATGGTCACATGACAAACCCTGACGGCAGCAGCAGCTTGTTGAAGGAGGAAGAGCTGTGTGTGCCTGCAAGATGCAGAGTGAGGTAGGATGTGCTGCTGGAGAACCAGAACTTCATGAGGGGAAGCATATGGAGCTCATATATCAGGGGGCAGGTGGAGCACTCGGGGGCAGTGGGGTTCAAGTGGAGTGGAATCTGGTGCAATTAAGGGGGTTTATCATACAGATCCAGGTGTATTCTGAGGGCCATGATGTGTGTGTCTGTCTGTCCCTGTGTGTGTGTGTCAGTCTGTCTGTCCCTGTGTGTGTGCCCCTTTCTGTGTCTATGGCCTCATGCACACCGGCCGTGTGCATCACGGATGCGGACCCATTCACTTGAATGGGTCCGCAATCGCTCAATGGGAAGCACTACAGAGTGCTTCTGTGGTGTTTCCATCCGTGCCTCCGCACCGCAAAAAAATAGAACATGTTCCATTTTTTTGTGCAGTGCGGCCGGATCATGGACCCATTCATGTTGAATGGGTCTTAATCTGTCCCGGCCGCCGCACTGACGTTGCCAGTGCATTGGGGACCACAAATTGTGGTCCCCAATGCACGAAACGGACGCATAATGGCAGTGTGCATGAGGCCTGAGGCATTGCTTAGACTCCATCCCACAGTCTAGCCAGTGCCTAATGGGTTACGGTTTAGACCACCTTGTGGTACATGCTGATAAGTGTTAAGGCTGGCCGCACGAGTCGGATCTCAGAGAAGCCGGGTGTACCTTTCCCTTCAGTCTGCAAGCTGTTCAGGTCGTTTTCCAAGATAACTGGTTTGTTTGGGGAGCGTGGCAACGTGGAGGAGGGTAGGAGGGTGTGTAGAGAGGGGGAAGTGTGCCGGAGGATCGCTTCTCCTCACTGCGTTCAGGCACATGCAATTCAAGTTTTGGCACCAATGGGCAGCATTGTCACATAGTTGGAGCTCATTGCCTGTCTCAGCATAACCTGTATCTAAGTTCATACAGGGGCTGCGAGTCATCTGGGCTCAGCAGGTTAAACTCTGGCAGCTGGGTCCTGGTGCCATTACTGAGTTGATTACTTACAAGGTTGCTGCTTGTGCACATGTTTGACACTCATCACATACACTACATACATACCTTAGACACATAGTTCGCACATCAGGCAGTTTGACAAAAAAAAAAAAAAGGGTACAAGTGGATTGTTAAATAAAGTTTAAAAAAAAAAAAAAAAAAAATGTGGGTTGTTCAAATAAAGAAAAAAAAAAAAAAAAAAAGGTACAAGTGGATTGTTAAATAAAGTAAAAAAAAAAAAAAGAGTGGGTTGTTCAAATAAAATAAAAAAAATAAATAAAATTTATCCACCAAGCTTCATCCATACACCTCTAGCATAGGTACATCCGCCAATACAGCTACACGCTCGCACGACATACACACCCCGTTTCATCTCGTAGACTAGTGTCATACGTCATACGGTCTGTTTTCCACAAATCCTATACTGTTCATGTGGGACAGATCTGTTCATGTGGGACAGATTTCTCAGTGGGTGGAACGGCATTTCCATGTTTATTCCGAGGGCCACTTCTGATTTTCCACACGTATTTTCAGACGCGGCTGCCTCGGTAGGTTTCGCGGCCATATTTTGCTCACATTGGTTCGCCGGCTCATGGCCCACACACGTGCTACAGTTGCCGGGGTTTTCTCAGATGTCGGCATTGTTCGAGATCTATCCTATCGTAGCAGCTGCTATAGTCTGGGGGCATAGGTGGTCGGGTCACACGGTGGTTTTCCACACTGACAACATGGCGACCGCAGAGATCATTAACAAGGGCAGATCTAAATTGTTACTCATCATGTCTTTCATGCGTAGATTGACCTGGATAGCTCTGGAACAGGGGTTTCATTTTCATGCCCTGTTTTTGGACGGGGTCAGCAACGTTGCAGCTGATGCTTTATCTCGTTTTGATTTTTCTCGCTTTTCTTACAGAACCCAGAAGCAGACTCAGTGGGCACCCCGGTACCGGACTGGCGGCTGCTGGTCTTGGATTAGACTCTCTGATGATGGTCGCCAGTTCACTCATTACCAAGTCTTTGTCGGCCAGTACGTTGCGGTCGTACCGCCGAGCGTGGGTGGTTTTTTCGAACTTTAAGTTGGCATATCCTAGAGGTGACACAGGTCAGGTCAAGTATATGGTGGCTTTCGTGTCTTATTGTCATTCGGTATTGGCTTTATCCTACAACACCATTAGGCTACATTTGGCTGGGGTGCAGCATTTTTTGGCACTTCAAGAGCCAGACAGACCCTCTATATTTTCAGCTCACCCGATCAAGGCCATCCTCAGAGGCATTCAAAAAAAGCCAGGTCGCGGTCAAGTCGGTCCGTCGACCTATTAAGGGGGACACGTTTCGTAGCCTGTCGGAAGTTCTCACATTGTCACCATTCGGAGTCCTTCCCAGCCTGGTGATCAAGGCGGCGATGTACTTGGCGTTTTACGGGTTTTTAAGACCAGGTGAAGTGACACAGGCCAGACAAGGGGCGATGGCTCTCCGCAAGGGAGATTTAGTCAGGATGGGCAGTAACTCATTCGCAGTTGCCTCACAACAAAACAAGGCAGGTAGGTCCCGGCCATGTAGTTAAGTTCTTCCAGACCACAAACGCATGGTGTCCAGTGACAGTCTTGGACAACCTCTTGCTGGCCCTTAGTCTTCACAGCCCCACCGACCCATTACTTCCATTCCCTGTTGGTCCACTGACGTCCAGCCAGTTCATCAAACATATTCGCATCCTGTTGACCAGTGTAGGATTGAATCCGGCTCAATTCTCGGAGCATTCTTTCCGCATCGGTGCGGCATCCGCAGCGTCCAAGCATGGAGTCCCTGTGCATATCATTAAACACTTGGGGCGCTGGCGCTCGGGGTGCTTTGTACGGTATATCCCGGAGCCACAAGCGGAGCTGGTCCAAGCATTCAGTACATTGGCAGAGTAGCACCTCAGGTCAATCCTTCCCTCACTGGTGGGTTTTGCCCCCTTTTTCAGGCATACCGACCTAGTGAGGCCAAGGCACACCTCAGGCCAATTAGGTAGGGGGGTGGTGGTTGGGCATCTTCCACTCGTTTAGGTCCTGACCACAAGTGTTAAGGCTGGCCGCAGGCTAGCCTGGATTTGTGGGAGGGGCCGGCACCTGTCTTAAGCAGTCTGGCTCTCCCAGGCAGCACGTCGGCATTCGGACGTCCCCTGCCCACCCATTCCCATTCTTCATTCAGTCATTCAACCATCACATTCAGGGTATGCCCCCTTTTTCAGGCATACCGACCTAGTGAGGCCAAGGCACACCTCAGGCCAATTAGGTAGGGGGGTGGTGGTTGGGCATCTTCCACTCGTTTAGGTCCTGACCACAATTCCCTTTTAAACCTCAGTCCATGTCCCCTCAGTACTGGGAATCAGTGGGAGTCATATTAGAAGGTAACTAAAGGTGGAATTCCCTTTTAGATAGAAGTTGGTTGATTATTACACAGGTCACTGTGTGTGTGCGTGTCTGTCCCTGTGTGCGTGTCTGTCCCTGTGTGCGTGTCTGTCCCTGTGCGTGTCTGTCCCTGTGCGTGTCTGTCCCTGTGCGTGTCTGTCCCTGTGCGTGTGTGCGTGTCTGTCCCTGTGTGTGTGTGTGTGTGCGTCTGTCCCTGTGTGTGTGTGTGTGCGTCTGTCCCTGTGTGTGTGTGTGTGTGTGTGTGCGTCTGTCCCTGTGTGTGTGTGTGTGCGTCTGTCCCTGTGTGTGTGTGTACGTCTGTCCCTGTGTGTGTACGTCTGTCCCTGTGTGTGTGCGTCTGTCCCTGTGTGTGTGTCTGTCCCTGTGTGTGTGTGTGTCTGTCCCTGTGTGTGTGTGTGTCTGTCCGTGTGTGTGTGTGTGTGTCTGTCCGTGTGTGTGTGTGTCTGTCCCTGTGTGTGTGTGTCTGTCCCTGTGTGTGTGTGTGTGTCTGTCCCTGTGTGCGTGTCTGTCCCTGTGCGTGTCTGTCCCTGTGCGTGTCTGTCCCTGTGCGTGTCTGTCCCTGTGCGTGTCTGTCCCTGTGCGTGTCTGTCCCTGTGCGTGTCTGTCCCTGTGCGTGTGTGCGTGTCTGTCCCTGTGTGTGTGTGTGTGTGCGTCTGTCCCTGTGTGTGTGTGTGTGCGTCTGTCCCTGTGTGTGTGTGTGTGTGTGCGTCTGTCCCTGTGTGTGTGTGTGTGCGTCTGTCCCTGTGTGTGTGTGTACGTCTGTCCCTGTGTGTGTACGTCTGTCCCTGTGTGTGTGCGTCTGTCCCTGTGTGTGTGTCTGTCCCTGTGTGTGTGTGTGTCTGTCCCTGTGTATGTGTGTGTCTGTCCGTGTGTGTGTGTGTGTGTCTGTCCGTGTGTGTGTGTGTCTGTCCCTGTGTGTGTGTGTCTGTCCCTGTGTGTGTGTGTGTGTGTCTGTCCCTGTGTGTGTGTGTGTGTGTCTGTCCCTGTGTGTGTGTGTCACCATCACCATGCCCACAGTGTTCCCTTTGTCTTGACACAGCTGCATCAGGACATTCTGTGCGGGGCAAGATGAAGATGGAAGAGGAGGCAGCACCGCCAGCATGGAGTCCGTGGTAGAGGCACAGGGAGGCACACTAAGGACGCAGGTAACACTACTACATGATCTACACTAGTGTTATCTGTGGTTTACATAGGACTACAGGTAACACTACCATATTATCAGCACTAGTGTTATCTGTGGTTTTACATAGGACTGCAGGTAACACTACTACATTTTCTGTACTCAGATAGCCATGACTGTGTTATCTATGCTGTTACATAGGACTGCAGGTGATATCTACTGTATTATCTGTACTCAGAGAGTTATCACTGTATAAGGGGGCACACTAAGACTTTATCGCCCAAGGGCCCACATGATCCTGGAGCCGGCCCTGCAAGCCGCCACTACTTTTCAAGGCGAGCCATCCCTTCCTTGCACAACCTAGTAGGGAACAAAATCAGGTGTGCAAATGCGCCACGCCATCTGTGGTAAGGTGCACATGACTACGGATATGTGGACCAGTAAGCACGGTCAGGGCCGTTATATCTCCATAACAGCACACTGGGTAAATGCAGTGGCGGCTGGGCCTGAGGCTGATAGCAGTTTGGCGCATGTCCTTCCACCACCGAGGATTGCAGGGCGCTTCAGTTTGCCTCTTGTTGCTTCCTCCTCCTACTCTACTTCCTCATCCTCTACCAGCTCCTCATCCGGTCAGCGTAACACCTTCACCACCAACTTCAGCACAGCCAGGGGTAAATGACAGCAGGCAGTTTTAAAACTTATCTGTTTGGGGGACAAACCCCACACCGCGCAGGAGCTGTGGACGGGCCTTGAACAACAGACTGATGAGTGGTTTGTGCCAGTCAGCCTCAAGCCCGGCCTGGTTGTGTGTGATAATGGGCGAAATCTCGTAGCAGCTCTGGGACTAGCCGGTTTGACACACATCCCTTGCCTGGCGCATGTGCTGAATTTGGTGGTGCAGAGATTCCTTAAAAATTACCCCATTATGTCAGAGCTACTGCATAAAGTGCAGGCCGTCTGTGCGCGCTTTCGGCATTCTCACCCTGCTGCTGCTCGCCTGTCAGTGCTGCAGCGTAACTTCAGCCTTCCCGCTCACCGCCTCATATGCGACGTGCCCACAAGGTGGAACTCCACCTTGCACATGCTGGCCAGACTGTGCAAGCAGCAGCAGGCGATAGTGGAGTTTCAGCTGCAGCAGGCACGGGTGAGTCGCTCGGCGGAATAGCACCACTTCACCACCAATGACTGGGCCTCCATGCGAGACCTGTGTTCCTTGTTGCGCTGTTTCGAGTACTCCACCAACATGGCCAGTGGCGATAACGCCGTTCTCAGCGTTACTATCCCACTTCTATGCCTCCTTGAAAAAACGCTCCTGGCGATGATGGAAGAGGATGTGGCACAGGAGGAGGAGGAAGAGGGATCATTTCGTAGGGTTTCCGGCCAGTCATTCCCAAGTGGCTCCGAGGGTGGGTTCTTGCACCCACAAACCCAAGGTACACAATTGTCCAGCCAGGGCACAGTTTTGGAGGATTACGAGGTGGAGGATGAGGAGGAGGAGATGGAGGAGGAGGAACCATGTTCACAGCAGGGTGACACACAGACCAGCTCATGGCCATCATTGTTGCGTGGATGGGGGAATATAGAGGACACAGATGATACACCTCCCACAGAGGACAGCTTTTTGTTGCCTCTGGGCAGCCTGGCACACATGAGCGATTACATGCTGCAGTGTCTCCGCAATGACCGCCGAGTTGCCCACATTCTAAATTATGCTGATTACTGGCCGTCCTTAATTCTCTGTACCGTCCTTAATTCCATCACTGGAGCATGATCGTAAGATGCGCGAGTACAAGCGCATGCTGGTAAACGCGCTGCTGGTGGCATTCTTACCTGACAGCGGGGGCACAGTGGAAGCACAAGGCGAAGGCAGAGGATGAAGAAGAGGTCGTCAACGCAGCTGGGGCACCGCCAGCACCTCAGAAGGCAGGGTTAGCATGGCCGAAATGTGGAAAAGCTTTGTCAGCACGCCACAACAACCAGCACCACCAGCTGATATGGAACGTCTTAGCAGGAGGCAGCATTTCACCAACATGGTAGAACAGTATGTGTGCACACGCCTACACGTACTGAATGACGGGTCTGCCCCTTTCAACTTCTGGGTCTCCAAATTGGGCACATGGCCTGAGCTTGCCTTTTACGCCTTGGAGGTGCTGGCCTGCTCTGCAGCCAGTGTATTATCTGAACGTTTGTTTAGCATGCCAGGGGGCGTCATCACAGACAAGCGCAGCCGCCTGTCCACAGCCAATGTGGACAAGCTCACGTTCATTAAAATGAACCAGGCATGGATCCCTCAGGACTTGTCCGTACCTTGTGCAGACCAGACATGTATACCGGCACTAACCAGCCATTGTTATACTGCAGCGCAATTGCTCATTCTTGTATTTTGGATATTTAGCACTCTTTTAGAGTGTACCCTAATAAAAAAATATATATTTAAACCAAAAACCTGTGTTGGCTACCTCATCCTCCTCCACCGCCGCTTCCACCTACACCGCTACATCCACCGCCTCCTCAAACTCCTACTCCATACGGAACTCCACCTCATAAATCTATTTTTTTTTTTATTTGTACGGATTTTATTTTATATCATTTCACTACTTTGTCAGTTACATTTTCTGGTGAAATTCAGCTAATTTTTTGGTGTATAGTACCACTGCTATACCAAGTAGACAGGTTTAAAAAAAATAATAATATGTCATTTACATTTTCGGGTGAAATTCACCAATTTTTGGGTGTATAGTACCACTGCTACACCTAGTAGGCCGGTTCAAAAAAAATAAATTGTCATTTACATTTTCGGGTCAAATTAACCAATTTCTGGGTGTATAGTACCACTGCTATACCTAGAAGGCCGGTTAAAGGGTTTCTACCACCTCATTTTGACCTAATTAGCTCTCAGACACTAGCAATCTGCTAATGTCTGATCTACCTAACAATGCTATTCTCAGACCTGTGTGTGGATCCGTTTCACAAAAAAACTAACTTTTATTAATATGCTAATGAGCCTCTAGGTGCTATGGGGGCGTCTTTTCAGCACCTAGAGGCTCGGTCTACTCACATTGTATGCCACCCCGCTCGTCCGTTAAGCCCGCCCATCTCCTCTTGAATGCCATCCTCCATCTGAGCCAGCGGACGAATTCTCGCGCCTGCGCCGTGCGTGTCTGTATTCGGCACAGGCGCAGTGAATGTCTGACCGCTGCCTGCACAGACATCTCGGTCATCGGCGCAGGCGCAGTGGAGATGTCTGTGCAGGCAGCGGTCAGACATTCACTGCGCCTGCGCCGAATACAGACGCGCACGCTGCTGGCGGGAGAATTCGTCCGCTGGCTCAGATGGAGGATGAGCGGGGCGGCATACAATGTGAGTAGACCGAGCCTCTAGGTGCTGAAAAGATGCCCCCATAGCACCTAGAGGCTCATTAGCATATTAATAAAAGTTCGTTTTTTAGTGAAACGGATCCACACACAGGTCTGAGAATAGCATTGTTAGGTAGATCAGATTGCTAGTGTCTGAGAGCTAATTAGGTCAAAATGAGGTGGTAGAAACCCTTTAAAAAAAAAATTGTCATTTACATTTTCGGGTGAAATTCACCAATTTTAGTGTGTATAGTACCACTGCTATACCTAGTAGACTGGTAAAAAAAAATAAAAAAATTGTCAGTTAAATATTCGGGTGAAATTAACAAATTTTTGGGTGTATAGTACCACTGCTAAACCTAGTAGACAGGTTAAAAAAATAAATAGTCAGTTACATTTTCAGGTGAAATTCACCAATTTTTGGGTGTGATGTACCACTGCTATACCTAGCAGACAGTTTTTTTTTTTTTTTTAAATTGTCTGTTAAATTTTTTGGTGAAATTCACCAATTTTTTGGTGTAATATCCCTTCTCTACCTAGTTGATAGCTTAATAAAGTTACATTCTTGGGTTGACATTATACAATTTTAGACGTGAATAAACACCTGCTATGCATAGGTGACAGGAAATAAAATTTTATAAATTATTCAGTAATTAATGCGCGCCACATCTTTTCATTCAATGCTTAAACTTTGAAAAGTTGTCACACTTTTATGCTTTAATAATTTCTCCCATATTTCAACTCTATAATTTAAAATTTGAAAAAATTAGAGCAGATATCAAATTGGATCGTGAACATCACGGGGACGTGCGACATGGTGGGGCAGTAAGTGTGCTCACGCCTACACGAACTGACTGACAGGGGTCAGCCCCTGCAACTTCTGGGTCTCCAAATTGGGCACATGGCCTGAGCTTGCCCTTTACCCCTTGGAGCTGCTGGCCTGCCCTGCAGCCAGTGTATTGTCTGAACGTGTGTTTAGCATGACTGGAAGGGGTTATCACAGGTTATATTTCCCAATGTTTTGGGGTGTACCCTAATTTTAAAAATAAAATTTAAAACCAAAAAGCAGTGTAGGCTACCTCCTCCTCCACTGCCGCTTCCACCTACACCGCCACATCCACCGCCTCCTCAACCCCCTACTCCATATGGACCTCGTCCTCCTAGATCAAGATTATTATTTTTTATTTATACCTATTTTATGTTATTTAAAGGGCCGACATCTTCAGATTTATACTTTTTAACATTTCTATAATTGAAGAACATTTTAGGGTTAGTTTTACTCTTTTTGGCAATTAATCTCTCGGTTTCTAGTTTGGCCGCTTTTATTTGTTTTTTATATGTTCTATTTTTTTCCTTATAGTTTTCAGTGCTTCCGTGCTACCCTCCTGTTTTAGTGATTTATATGCTTTCTTTTTGTCATGTATTGCTTTTTTTACAGTTCTTTTTATCCACATTGGTTTCTTTTTGTTCCTTAACCTTTTATTTCCATACGGTATATACCTCTCACAATGAGATTTTAGGATGCTTTTAAAGATATCCCATTTTGTGGCTGTATTTTTATTTTTGAGGACTTTGTCCCAGTTAGTTAGGCCTATGGCCTCTCTTAGTTGGCTAAATTTAGCTTTTTTGAAGTTTGGTGTTCCTGCAAACACTCTTTAACGCTAATTGGCCCATGTAAGGGTGTCGCATATTACCAGATGAACTAGCAAAACGCTTGTTCATCGTGTGAGATGATCTAAGGCAGTGTTTCCCAACCAGTGTGCCTCCAGCTGTTGCAAAACTACAACTCCCAGCATGCCCGGACAGCCTTTGGCTGTGCGGGCATGCTGGGAGTTGTAGTTTTACAACAGCTGGAGGTACACTGGTTGGGAAACACTGATCTAAGGTGCGGACACCGCAATCATCATTCCCAGGCAGCAGATGGTGCTGTCTCTACACTTAAAAAAAGATGCTCTTCAGCAACTGCAGTATGCATTAAACAGTTCTGTACCCCAGCTTCTAAAGAACATCATAATGCATGCCTCAGATGCAGACCTTTCTTTTTGAAAATTATGCATGAGTCCTATCAACCATTAAAGGGGTTGTCCGGGTTCAGAGCTGAACCTAGACATATCCCCTTCTTCACCCAGGCAGCCCCTCTGAGATATTGGAGCTGTGTAAAAATGTAAACAAAAAAGCCCTAGCCCAGTGCGACACAGCTCTGATTTTTCATTCATAGGGGCTGCCTGGGTGAAGAAGGGGATATATCTGGGTTCAGCTCTGAGCCTGGACAACAACCCGGACAACCCCTTTAATGAAGAAGAAGCTCTCTTGATACTTTAAAAAGAGTTTCTGAAGCAGTAGAGGTTTGTATTATAAGGAATAATGTAGCTCTTGCTATAACTACATTGCCACCTGAGTGTTCTGTGACCTCCTGTAGTTTCATACCTTCATATATGCAGTTGTAGTAGAACACAAGAATTTGTGGCCTGAGGTATAACTTGATCCTTAAGGATCCTAATGAAAAATAACATGATCACATCCACTATGTTCTATTTATAATAACGGTGTATTCTATGTGGCAGAGAGGCTTTTGTTCCCCCTTCAGGCTCCAGGGTTCAGGTGCAGCTGCTACCTCTGCACTGTCCAATAGCCATACTCTTGAATATACCATATAGTATATAAAGCAAAGCCTCCTGGTCTGAGCCCATAATTGTGACCTTAAGACAAGTGTGTCTATTCCTTTATAGTAACTTCTTTAGTTACTGTGTATTCTGGATATTTGCTGCAGCAATCGTCTACCCCTTGTTCACTAGAAGCACCATGAGGGAATTGCAAGCAAAAGCTGTATAAAAGAACAAATTGAATAAACAGCTATAAATAAACTGATTCTGGCCTGTTGGGAAATGCAATGAAGCCTTTTAACCTCACACAGAACATGCTGCCTCTCATATCAGACAAGAGTCATTTATGATTCTATGGAAAGTGGCATTTGGGAAAACGGAGTTACTTTCTCCTCTTTGCATTTGCCCTTATCAGTAATGGTTCCAACTCGTTACCAGTGCCTTGTGGAATATTCTCATTTCCATTTCATTCACTGCAGAGAACCAGCCTTGATAACTTTTCTTGTTTTGTGTCAGGCAGCAAATGTGTAAATTATAGCTCAAAAAAGCACTACTATGTGGCCTGCATGCACTTATTCAGTGCTACTTAATTAGATCATATAGGCAAATAATACAACATATTTAAATATGCATTAAGCATAGAGACAGGGAAGTTAGTACAGCATATATTTTAAAAAACAATAGACCTGAACTAATTTGTACTATATTTTCTGCTAGCTGGATTCCTGCATCTAAGGATAAAGTTAATTAGTTGGAAATTCAAGAGGCCATACAAAAATGCTTTCATTCAGAACAGAAACATTCAGTTTCAACAAGCAGAAATTGTTTTACTACCGCGGATCCGCAAAAAACGGAGGGTGCCCGTGTGCCTTCCGCAATTTGCGGAACAGAACGGGCGGCCCATTGTAGAAATGCCTATTCTTGTCCACAAGACGGACAAGAATAGGACATGCTATATTTTTTTTGCGGGACCACGGAACGGAGCAACGGATGCAGCTTTTGCGGCCCCATTGAAGTGAATGGGTCCGCACCCAAGCTGCAAAAAATGCGGCTCGGATGCGGACCACAACAACGGTTGTGTGCATGAGGCCATATATTCATGTTTTCATAGGCACTCAGCTGGGACATTGCGGTGGAGTCACATTTCCCATTCATGGCTTCCAAGCACAACAAGCAAGTATTGACCTCGGTGCAGTGGTATTTTGTCCAGCAGAATGCTGGTACTCCTGCCGGAAATGCAGCGTACCCCATTATAATGAATCGGATCCATCAAATGTCAGTGATGTCCAGCATGTTTATGCAATTCCAGAAATCTGTTCCTATGCTCAGGGGCGTCGCTAGGTCAAAATATTCGGGGCTGGAGCTCCGAATGTTTTGTCTAGTGCCCCGAATGTTTATGCTGGCAGCTGGTGGTGGGCTGAGGTTCTGTCAGGGTCGGGAAGACCTATACTCACCTTTTCCTTCCTGGTCCTCGGCGCTCCACTGTGAAGGCTGCGCACAGTGTGATGCCGCGCTGTGAACTCACACTGTGCGCGCCCACACAGCAGACTATACAAGAGGATTACCGAGTGGTGAAGAGCGGCAGCATCCAGAGCAGAAACAGTAAGTTTTTTTAATTTTTTTTATCTGGGGGCTGAAAAGGGGCTGTTGGGGGAAGATATGAGGCACTGGGGGGCTGATATGATGCACTGGGTGGGCTGATATGGGGCATGGGGGGCTGAAGAGGGGCATAGGGGCTGATGTGAGGCACTGGGGGGCTAAAGAGGGGCATTGGGGGGCTGATGTGAGGCACTGGTGGGGCTGAAGAGAGGCTGATGGGGGACTGAAAAGGGGCACTGGGGGGCTGATATGAGGCACTGGGGGCTGAAGAGAGGCTGCTGGGGGGCTGATATGAGACACTAGGGGGCTGATATGAGGCACTGTGAACTGATATGATGCACTGGGGACTGATATGAGGCACTGTGGGACAGAAGATGGACACTGGGGGGCTAAAGAGAGAGGCACTGGGGGGCTGATATGATGCACTCTGGGGAGGATATAAGGCACTGGGGGCTGAAGAGGGGCACTGGGGAGCTAATATGAGGCACTTGCACCTGATATGAGGAACTGGGGGGCTGAAGAGGGGCACTGGGGGGCTGAAGAGGGGCACTGGGGCTGTTATCATTGGGGGTCATTCACATTGGGGTCTGATCTGAGGTCTTATTGGGGTCTTATTAACATTGGGGGTCTTATTGGGGCTATCAGCTTAGGTCTGATTAACATTGCGGGTCTGATTGGAGGTCTGACCTTGGGTGTAATAAAAAAAAAAATTCTTATTGTCCCCCTCTAAAACCTAGGCGCGTCTTATGGGCCAGAGCGTCTTATAGGGCGAAAAATCCGGGTACGTTTAAAAATGATTTCTTCTCCCTTCATTATATTGATAGTGCGGGTCTGTATGTATCTATGCAGAGTGTATTTGTGTATACAGTGTGTGTGTGTGTGTGTATATATATATATATATATATATATACATATATGTATATGTGTGTGTGTATGTGTATATAATATATACATACTTACACGCGCGGTGTGTGTGTGTTTGTGCTTTAGGGTGCACACCCTAATGCAATAGGCTGCGCACGCCTATGCTGATGGGATTTTTTAATTTATTAGGCTATTCCTAGCCGACTGGGCAATCCCACAGATCATCTCCCAACCCCCCTTGTACTAAGTTCTGAACTCATGCCCGCGCAGCCTGCAAGTAGCGGAACAAGTACAAGGGGGGTTGATGGGTTTCAACTTCTCTGATTAGTTTATAGTTGGGGGGTTTGCTTCATTTTTAATTAGGCTGACCATAGGTTAAGATGATCTGTGGGGTTGCCCAGACTGCTAGGCACTTCACTGTAGTTATTAACCCCTTTCAGCAGTCCCCCATTCACTGAAAGGGTGACTGCTAAAAAGGGGTTAATAACTACTGTGAAGGCCCCCGATGCCGATGAGGGCGTGGCTTCATGGGGTGTGGGAGTGGCTTCACGTGGGCTCGTGCCCCGGATGTCTTCAGACCCTAGCAACGCCCTGCCTATGCTGCAACAGAATATTGGAATTTAAAACAGCTATATGAACCTAGCCTACATGTTATGTATTGGAAGTGTAATAAAGCACATGCAATTTCAGTATAATTTGGTGTGGCAAAGGGCCATATGAGGGCCATTAAAATGAGCTCCTCAAACAGGGCTCCCAGTCTAGGGAAGACACAGGTTAAGGGCTTTGGGAGCCAAGACATCTAACCACCTGTACCGAGTTGTGTTCTGGGGAGCTGGGTGGTAGGTCCGATAGAGAGGGAAAAATACAGTGTATTTAGCGGTCAGATGGCCGAGGATTTATGTTGGTTTTTATGTTTTGAATGCTGTCAAAGAGGTGTGCCAACCGTCTAAGATGAGAAGACAGCTATCCGGGAGTAGAGATGTCGCGAACATAAAATTTTCTGTTCGGGAACGGCGGACACGAATTTAAGCAAATGTTCGCAAACGGGCGAACCGGGCGAACCGCCATAGACTTCAATAGACAGGCGAATTTTAAAACCCACAGGGACTCTTTCTGGCCACAATAGTGATGGAAAAGTTGCTTCAAGGGAACTAACACCTGGACTGTGGCATGCCGGAAGGGGATCCATGGCAAAACTCCCATGGAAAATTACGTAGTTGACGCAGAGTGTGGCAAGTTGAATTTGCGATGCGATTAATATAACCTGCATTAATCGCATTGCGAATTCAACTTAGAGCTAAGTTCCTAATGGTTGTATTGCTAGAATTGACGAATATAACGAATATAGCACTATATTCTCAATCTTCGTTATATCCTAGCAATACAACCATTAGGAACCCAGCTCTAAGTTGAATTCGCAATGCGATTAATATAACTTGTATTAATCGCATTGCGATTACAACTTAGATCTGAGTTCCTAATGGTTGTATTGCTAGAATTGACGAATATAACGAATATAGCACTATATTCTCAATCTTCGTTATATTCTAGCAATACAACCATTATGAACCCAGCTCTCAGTTGAATTCGCAATGCGATTAATATAACCTGTATTAATCGCATTGTGATTACAACTTAGTCAAATTTGTGACACTGCAGCTTCAGAATGAATCTAAGATGGATGCTGTCCTTGCTTTTTGATAGGAGGTGGGAGGGTCTGGGAGGGTATGCTGATTGGCTGGAATGTGTCTGCTGACTGTGAGGTACAGGGTCAAAGTTTGCTCAATGATGATGTATAGGGGGCGGACCGAACATCGCATATGTTCGCCCGCCACGGCGAACGCGAACAAGCTATGTTCGCCGGCAACTGTTAGGGAGAGCTAAGTTACCCTGAGTTGTTTCATACGGTGGAGGATGATGGCATGAAAATGGCACATGAAGCTGGGTGCTGCGGGGCTTAAATGGCCAGAAGACTATTTTGGAAAAGTTGTATTGGAGTTTAAAGGGTAGTGTTGAGGGAATTGAAGCACCTGAAGTGAAATTTGATCCAAAGTTTAGGAAAAATTATATTTGCACCAAATCTGAATTTCCTAGAGCTTCGTGGTTACGAATCATTTTTTTCCTAAAATGGCGGCTACACGTGTTACAAAGTGAAAGTAAAAACCCCTGGAACAAGAGATCCCCCATAATACCATGCAGACAGCCAATCAGCAGCTAGCCAGCCCCCTGTGATGTAACAGCCCTTTAAACACCTTATCCCATGTGGTCTCCGCCATTTCACTGTGAGCTGAGAATAGGGAGGGACGTGAAAAGTGCTAGGGACAGCGATTAAGAAAGCCTTTAATTGTAAAATATTCAATAGAGAGAATGCAAGGACAGTGTAGGGAGATTGAAGGAAGACCTTTTACACACTATAGGGAGAGCACAGGAAGAGTACGGGGACTAATTGAACAGTGTACCGCTTGATTAATAGATAAGCAATTCCATTAGGCCTTGATTCTCTAATTGGGGTGAAAAACTGGTCGAATACTACTGCTGTTCGGGTGTCCACATTGTTTTATAGATAAGTAACTCTATAATGCCTTGAATACTATTGCTATTTTATACTTACAGTTACTGTTACTGTACAGTATGTCCTACAGATAGGTGCAAGGGCCTTCCAAGGGAACTGGCAGTGGCAAAAAAAAATTCTAGAGCAGGCATAAGTAGCAGCAGAAGAAGAGGAGAGATCTGCCCAGATTTGGAGGAGAGATCTGCTGCTTAATCCTGTAGGCGGGCAAGTAGCGATGACGAGAGTTGCGTGGGAGCAGGTGTTGTGAGCGGTCAGCTACACGGCCATGAGACTGGTGAGAGGGACATCAGTGACGTGCAGACAGTAGTGGATGATGATGTAGAGGATCGCACGTGGATGCTGGGTGAAGAGGTGGCTTTATCATCATCATCAGGGGTTGAGGGTGGCGGCTTGCTCATGAGACAACGGCAGGGTGGCAGGGTGCAGCTCAGCCAGCAGGCCATGAGCCAGTGTGGAAGCAATGTGAGATCTGGAGCCAAACGTGCCCAGGGAGGACTGTCTGCTACTCAGGAGCTTATCTGTGTAGAAACAACTAGCAGGGCACGGCTTCATAGAGTCAGCGGCAGGCAGTCAGCACGGAGTAGTGGCAGTAAAATTCCTTCTCGCCGGTGTGGGAATTTTTCAATAAGTCGACGAAGGACATCAGCATGGCCGTATGTAGAATATGTTGGCACCATGGCCCTGCGTCAACACATGAAGTGTCACCATAAAGAGGCCTGAGAAAACAATGGCACTAAAGTTGTGGTACAGCCTGAGGCATCTCCGAGCAGCCCGTACCCCTTTTCCAGCAGTCAAGGCTCCACCACCTCAGCAGCAGAGAGCTGACTCTGCACCTTTCAGAGAACTGATGGCTTGTGCCTAGCCAAGGTGGAGAGTCCCAAGCCATCATTACTTATCCAAAAAGGCTGTACGAGACCTGCACACATATGTTGAGCAGAAAGTGAGACAGTTCTTGAGCCTGTCGGTGTTTGGTACTAGTGATGGACGAACATCGGCCGGGAACGGCGCGTTTGCGGCGGACCCCATTTACTTTAACCACCTCAGCTCCCCTAGCTTAAACACCATTAATGACCAGGCCACTTTTTACACTTCTGACCTACAGTACTTTCATCAATTATTGCTCGGTCATGCAACTTACCACCCAAATGAATTTTACCTCCTTTTCTTCTCACTAATAGAGCTTTCATTTGGTGGTATTTCATTGCTGCTGACATTTTTACTTTTTTTGTTATTAATCGAAATTTAAAGATTTTTTTGCAAAAAAATGACATTTTTCACTTTCAGTTGTAAAATTTTGCAAAAAAAACGACATCCATATATAATTTTTTCTCTAAATTTATTGTTCTACATGTCTTTGATAAGAAAAAAAATGGTTTGGGTAAAAGTTATAGCGTTTACAAACTATGGTACAAAAATGTGAATTTCCGCTTTTTGAAGCAGCTCTGACTTTCTGAGCACCTGTCATGTTTCCTGAGGTTCTACAATGGCCAGACAGTACAAACACCCCACAAATGACCCCATTTCGGAAAGTAGACACCCTAAGATATTCGCTGATGGGCATAGTGAGTTCATAGAACTTTTTATTTTTTGTCACAAGTTAGCGGAAAATGATGATTTTTTTTTTTCTTACAAAGTCTCATATTCCACTAACTTGTGACAAAAAATAAAAACTTCTATGAACTCACTATGCCCATCAGCGAATACCTTGGGGTGTCTTATTAACAAAATGGGGTCACTTGTGGGGTAGTTATACTGCCCTGGCATTCTAGGGGCCCTAATGTGTGGTAAGTAGTTTGAAATCAAAATCTGTAAAAAATGGCTGGTGAAATCCGAAAGGTGCTCTTTGGAATGTGGGCCCCTTTGCCCACCTAGGCTGCAAAAAAGTGTCACACATGTGGTATCTCCGTACTCAGGAGAAGTTGGGCAATGTGTTTTGCGGTGTCATTTTACATATACCCATCCTGGGTGAGAGAAATATCTTGGCAAAAGACAACTTTTCCCATTTTTTTATACAAAGTTGGCATTTGACCAAGATATTTATCTCACCCAGCATGGGTATATGTAAAATGACACCCCAAAACACATTGCCCAACTTCTCCTGAGTATGGTGATACCAGATGTGTGACACTTTTTTGCAGCATAGGTGGGCAAAGGGGCCCACATTCCAAAGAGCACCTTTCGGATTTCACCGGCCATTTTTTACACATTTTGATTTCAAACTACTTACCACACATTTGGGCCCCTAGAATGCCAGGGCAGTATAACTACCCCACAAGTGACCCCATTTTGGAAAGAAGACACCCCAATGTATTCGCTAATGGGAATAGTGAGTTCATGGAAGTTTTTATTTTTTGTCACAAGTTAGTGGAATATGAGACTTTGTAAGAAAAAATAAATCATCATTTTCTGCTAACTTGTGACAAAAAATAAAAAATTCTAGGAACTCGCCATGCCCCTCACGGAATACCTTGGGGTGTCTTCTTTCCAAAATGGGGTCACTTGTGGGGTAGTTATACTGCCCTGGCATTCTAGGGGCCCAAATGTGTGGTAAGTAGGTAAATGACCTGTGAAATCCTAAAGGTGCTCTTTGGAATGTGGGCCCCTTTGCCCACCTAGGCTGCAAAAAAGTGTCACGCATGTGGTATCTCCGTACTCAGGAGAAGTTGGGCAATGTGTTTTGGGGTGTTATTTTACATATACCCATGCCGGGTGAGAGAAATATCTTGGCAAAAGACAACTTTTCCCATTTTTTTTATACAAAGTTGGCATTTGACCAAGATATTTATCTCACCCAGCATGGGTATATGTAAAATGACACCCCAAAACATATTCCCCAACTTCTCCTGAGTATGGCGATACCAGATGTGTGACACTTTTTTGCAGCCTAGACGCGCAAAGGGGCCCACATTCCTTTTAGGAGGGCATTTTTAGACATTTGGATACCAGACTTCTTCTCACGCTTTGGGCCCCTAAAATGCCAGGGCAGTATAAATACCCCACACGTGACCCCATTTTGGAAAGAAGACACCCCAAGGTATTCAATGAGGGGCATGGCGAGTTCATAGAATTTTTTTTTTTTGGCACAAGTTAGCGGAAATTGATTTTGTTTTGTTTTTTTCTCACAGTCTCCCTTTCCGCTAACTTGGGACAAAAATTTCAATCTTTCATGGACTCAATATGCCCCTCAGTGAATACCTTGGGGTGTGTTCTTTCCAAAATGGGGTCATTTGTGGGGTGTTTGTACTGCCCTGGCATTTGAGGGTCTCCGCAATCATTACATGTATGGCCAGCATTAGGAGTTTCTGCTATTCTCCTTATATTGAGCATACAGGTAATGAGATTTTTTTTCCGTTCAGCCTCAGGGCTGAAAGAAAAAATGAACGGCACAGATTTCTTCATTCGCATCGATCAATGTGGATGAAAAAATCTCTGCCAAAAAAAAAAAAAGGAGGGGAAAGGCGTCTGCCAGGACATAGGAGCTCCGCCCAACATCCATACCCACTTAGCTCGTATGCCCTGGCAAACCAGATTTCTCCATTCACATCAATCGATGTGAATGAATAAATCATTGCCGGGATTTATTATTATTTTTTTATATACAAAGTGTTTGCCAAAGAATATGAACACCGCCGCCTCCCCAGCTCATATGCCTCGGCAAACGTATCTTTTACTGCAGAGGAGAAATCTCGTCTTGCAGCGCCGCATACACCGACTTTTGTGTAATCTGACAGCAGCGCAATGCTTCTGTCAGAATGCACATCAGTGCTGCAGCTAGTCGATCGGTTGGTCCACCTGGAAGGTAAAAAAAAAAAAAAAAAAAACAGGCCGCAACACAATAAATTTATTAACTTTATAATAACTTTTGAACAGAACATATAAACTTTTGAACTGAACGTTAACTTTTTGGCTTACCGGTGATTTTTTTTTTTTTTTTTTTTTTTTTTTTCTTTATAGGACAAACCTCTCCTTCCCCATGGGACAATGTGCAAAGCGCAAATCGCCCAAAGATGTGGCGAAGTACATTATGCACTTTATCCCAGGTGAAAGGAGAGGTTTGCAGCAGCTGTGAGAGAAAGGGCCCTAATAGCCCTGTGTGCCTGTCCTGTGAGATGCAATCCCTATGCTAAGTGTACCTGTGTGTGGTACTTCCGGAAACACTCCCCTAAGCATAGGGCAGGGTGGTCAGGGCAGTCAGGACAGAAATAGCGGGTGTCAAGCCTTATTCCACTCCTGCTACAGACACAACATTTTTTTCGGGGTGACGGTTGGGTTGAGGTACCAGCAAAGGGAAATGTCGCTCGTGTAGACGGCTCACTACACTGGTGGTTGGGGCCACGGAACTTCCTGGATACAGGAGGTTCTCGATGATATCTTCCTGAAATTTGAGGAAGGATCCTGTTCTCCCAGCCTTACTGTAGAGAACAAAACTATTATAGGCAGCCAATTGAATTAAATATACAGACACCTTCTTATACCAGCGTCTGGTGCGTCGGGAAACTAAATAGGGAGCCAACATCTGGTCATTGAAGTCAACCCCTCTCATGAGCGCATTATAGTCGTGGACTGAGAGGGGCTTTTCAATGACACGGGTTGCCCGTTCAATTTGTATTATCGTGTCCGCGTGAATGGAGGAGAGCATGTAAACGTCACGCTTGTCTCTCCATTTCACCGCGAGCAGTTCTTCGTTACACAAGGCATCTCCCCCCCCCCCTTGCAAGACGGGTGGTAACGAGCCGTTGGGGGAAGCCCCGGCGACTAGGTCGCACGGTGCCACAGCAGCCAATCTGTTCTAGGAACAAATGCCTGAAAAGGGGCACACTTGTGTAAAAATTGTCCACATAAAGATGGTACCCCTTGCCAAATAAGGGTGACACCAAGTCCCAGACTGTCTTCCCACTGCTCCCCAGGTAGTCAGGGCAACCGACCGGCTCCAGGGTCTGATCTTTTCCCTCATAGATCCGAAATTTGTGGGTATAGCCTGTGGCCCTTTCACAGAGCTTATACAATTTGACCCCATACCGGGCGCGCTTGCTTGGGATGTATTGTTTGAAGCCAAGGCGCCCGGTAAAATGTATTAGGGACTCGTCTACGCAGATGTTTTGCTCAGGGGTATACAAATCTGCAAATTTATGGTTGAAGTGGTCTATAAGGGGCCGAATTTTGTGGAGCCGGTCAAAAGCTGGGTGGCCTCTGGGACGAGAGGTGCTGTTGTCGCTAAAGTGCAGGAAACGCAGGATGGTCTCAAAATGTGTCCTGGACATAGCAGCAGAGAACATGGGCATGTGATGAATCGGGTTCGTGGACCAATATGACCGCAATTCATGCTTTTTGGTTAGACCCATGTTCAGGAGAAGGCCCAGAAAAATTTTAATTTCGGAAACTTGGACTGGTTTCCACCGGAAAGGCTGGGCATAAAAGCTTCCCGGGTTGGCGGATATAAATTGAGTGGCATACCGATTTGTTTCTGCCATGACTAAGTCCAAGAGCTCCGCAGTCAAGAACAGCTCAAAAAATCCCAGGGCCGAACCGATCTGAGCTGTCTCAACCCGAACTCCAGACTGAGCGGTGAAAGGGGGAACTAATGGTGCGGCTGAAGTTGGTGACTGCCATTCAGGATTTGCCAGCACCTCAGGGACTCTAGGGGCTCTACGGGCCTGTCTTTGCGGTTGCTGCGACGGGGTAACTATTGCACGTGCCACCGTACCAGCTTCAACTGCCCTTCTGGTGCTCGCCACTTCACCATGTTGTACGGCAGTGCTGGTACTAGGTCCAGGATGGGCTGCGCTGCTGGTGTATGCCTCACCACGTAATCCGACAGCGCCAGCCCCACTCTGCTGCCCTTGAAACGGATCCTGCACAACCTGTGGTCTAGCGACACGGGGCCGGGTACGCCTGGTGCTATCAGGAACCTCAACCTCCTCGTCCGAACTTTGGGTCAGACTGCCACTGCTTTCTACAGGTTCATATTCTGACCCGCTAGATTCGTCAGATGAGGGTTCCCATTCCTCATCCGACTGGGTCAGAATCCTGTAGGCCTCTTCAGAAGAATACCCCCTGTTTGACATTTTGGACTACTAAATTTAGGGGTATTCCCTGAGACTACCCAAGAAAAAAAGCAAGCCTGTCTTACAAATGGGAGGCTAGCGAAGTACCGGAGGCCGCTGCAATTGATAAAAAATATCAAAACTGATTTTTTTTATCGCCGCAGTGCTTGTAAAGTGATTGTGCAGTGATCAAAAAATAATAATTTTTTTGTCACTGCGGTGGGGCGGGCGTGGGTGACCGCACGTGTGGGCGACCGATCAGGCCTGATCGGGCAAACACTGCGTTTTGGGTGGAGGGCGAGCTAAGGTGACACTAATACAATTATAGATCTGACTGTGATCAGTTTTGATCACTTACAGATACTATGAAAGTACAAATGCTGATTAGCGATACGCTAATCAGCGAATAAGTGACTGCGGTGCGGTGGGCTGGGCGCTAACTGACGCTAACTACCTAACCAAGGGACCTAAACTATCCTAAACCTATCAGTCAATACCAGTGAAAAAAAAAGGTGACAGTTTACACTGATCACTTTTTTCCCTTTCACTAGGTGATTGACAGGGGGCGATCAAGGGGTTAATTGGGGTGATGGGGGTGATGGAGGGTGATCTGGGGCTAAGTGCAGTGTTTGGTGGGTACTCACAGTGATGTGTGCTCCTCTGCTGGAACCAACTGACGAAAAGGACCAGCAGAGGAGCACAGAAGCCATTTAACACCTTATATTTATAAATATAAGGTGTTATATGGCTTCTGATTCGATTTTTAAAAAATCAGCAACTTGCCAGCAACGATCATTGGCTGGCAGGTTGCTGACTAAATACTTCTCGAACTTTTGCCGGCCCGCGATGCGCATGCGCGGGCCGGCTCTGACCGAAATCTCGCGTCTCGCGAGAGGACGCGTATATGCGTCCAGGAGGAATCAATCAACCACTTCCAGGACGCGTCGCTGCGTTCGGCGGTCCGGAGGTGGTTAATGGCAGGCGAACCTGAAAACCTTCAGGTCATATTTGCAGACAGCAAACACTTACTAGAAGTACACAAATAGTCCCACAACATGGACAGTGATATACCAGAGGGGGATCATTGGCAAAAATTCCCACAAAAAATATGTATTTTAATCAGGGGCAGCCATTTTTATGCGTCTTAAAGGGAAACTCTCAAAAATATGCCCTGCTGGACCCTAGAAAATTTTTATTTTAGGCTACGGGAATACGGGCCCCAAAAATTAGGCATTCACCTGACAGTAAAGAACTTGTGATTATGTGGCTGGAGATACATTAGGAGGTCACTGGCTAAAATTTTACTTTCGGCCAGTACAGGCCCCAAAAATTAGGCATTCACCTGACAGAAGAAAACTTGTGATGATGTGCCTAGAGGTACATTAGGACTGGACAAAAATAGAACCGTCGGCCAGTACAGGCCCCAAAAATTAGGCATTAACCTGACAGAAAAGAACTTGAGATTCTGTGGCTGGAGGTACATTAGGCGGTCAATGGATAAAAATAGAACTGTAGGCCACTGGAGTACAGGCCCCAAAAATTAGGCATCCACCTGACAGAAAAGAACTTGTGATTCTGTGGCTGGAGGTACATTAGGCGGTCACTGGTTAAAAATAGAACTGTAGGCCACTGGAGTAGAGGCCCCAAATATTTGGCATTCACCGGACAGAAAATAACTTTGGCTGATGTGGCTGGAGGTACATTAGGCATTCACTGGATACATTTTTTACTGTAGGCCACTGGAGTACAGGCCTCAAACATTTGGCATTCATCTGACAAAAAATAACTTGTGATCCTGTGGCTTGAGGTACATTAGGCGGTCACTGGATAAAAATTGAACTGTAGGCCACTGGAGTAGAGGTCCCAAAAATTAGGCATTAACCTGACACAAAATAACTTGTGATGATGTGGCTGGAGGTACATTAGGTGGTCACTGGATAAAAATAGAACTGTAGGCCACTGGAGTAGAGGCCGCAAAAATTAGGCATTCACCTGACACAAAAGAACTTGTGATTCTGTGGTTGGAGGTACATTAGGCGGTCACTTAATAAAAATTTAACTGTAAGCCACTGGAGTAGAAGCCCCAAAAATTAGGCATTCACCTGACAGAAAAGGCGTTTTATGCTGCTGTATATACATAAGAAAAGGACCATTCTTTTTTCTGTGTGGTTGCAGATATGTGTGGGCTGGCATGAGGAAATTCAATTACACGTGGTCATCACAGGTGTTGAATTCCTCCGAGATCCATGCCTCATTAATTTTTAGAAATGAGGTAGTCCACACTGTCGTGAGTTAGGCGAGTGCGCTTATCGGTCACGATCCCTCCCTGCTGCGCTGAACGTCCTTTTGGACAGGACACTCGACGAGGGGCAAGCCAAGAGTTCCATGGCAAATTGTGCCAGCTCTGGTCACAGGTCAAGCTTGTACACCCAGTAGTCCAGGGGTTCATCGCTTCTCAGAGCATCCACATCGGCCGTTAACCCGATATAGTCGGACACCTGTCGATGGGTTGGGCGGCTGTCGATGGGTTGGTTGCCAGAATGATCTCATATCCGAAGGGACCAACACATCTTAAAACCGCCCTCTTTTTGCAGGCACGGTAGGATTGGCACCCGCACCTCTTTCTCTGTGGTGGGAAATTCCTCTGCCAGCGCCCGCAACAGCAGAATGCAGCATCTCTCAAAGCAAGGCCTGGAAATGCTACAGATGAACGTGACGATGGCGCACTGGAAGGTGGAGTGGAGGACAAATGGGAGGAAAGAGGAGAAGGAGAAGAGGCAGGACGTGGAGCACCGGGAATGTGGCTTTGTGGGTTCTGACGGTGTTGCTCCCACTGAGCTCAGTGATGGGAGGCCAGGTGCCTTCTTAAGGTGGTCATCCCAAGGTGAGTGTTGGGCTTACCACGACTTATGCGTTGACAGCACAGGCTGCAGATGGCAACACTATTGTCAGCAGCTGACACGTTAAAAAAAGCCCACACTGGGGAGCCATGTGCCGGCGTCCTGGAAGCGTAAGATGTGACCGTGCATGGTGGATGGCTCGCTCTAGATACATTTGCAGTCTGCTTTTTGCCTCCTGTTCCCTGCGGGCCGTGCCTTCTTCTCCTCCTTCTCCTCCCTGTCTGCTGCTCCGTCTCTCCCTCTGAACTCCCCTCCTCTTCCTCTCTTGTGGGCACCCACGTGATGTCCATTGACAAGTCATCTTCCTCACCTTCACCACCACTGACATTTGAGATCTCGGAATAGGCAGCAACAGCAGGGACCTCCCTCCTAGGGCTGATCTGGGTACTGTCGTCAGACCGCTGGCTGGCAGCCATTGCTACCTCCTATTCCTCATCCGATCTCAAGAATGGCTGCTCATCAGTAAGGTCTGAGAATGGATGGGAAAATAATTCCTCTGACTCATGTGGAAGGGCTATGGTGGTGGTGGTGCATTTGGGGGTGCACACAGCTAACAGTGAGGAGGGTGCAGATACAGAGGATGAGAAGGGTGCACTCAACCAACTCTGGTGCGTCCTTTGAAGTAATCGCACGCGCCTTCTCCAACGTCCACCAGCTCGACCCTAACCACCCTTGCGGAACGGCCTGCCTCTTTCTCTGCCTGTCATTTTCAAAATAACCCTGTGCCTAAGTCCCTAGAGAAGAGCAGTATTTGTGGAAGCTGGTATATTGCAAGCCTCAATCAATATTTGTGGAAGCAGGTATATCTAACCCCTTAATCTTTTGTGGATACAGGTATAACACACCCCTTAATCAGATTTTTTTGGGGGCAACTAGTATATCACACCCGTTGCAATTAATTGTTCCAATAGCGTTTGTCCATCTATTTAGCTGCGGAATCACAGCACAACAGCGCATAACTGCTACACAGTTCAAATGCACTATATAGAAAGTATATTATAGGTCTATCAGTGATATACCTATAATATACTTTCTATATAGTGCATTTGAACTGTGCAGCAGTTGTGTGCGATTCACTGCGATATTACAGCTATATAGAGGGACAATCGCTATTGGAACAACAAATTGCAATGGGTGTTATATACCAGTTGCCCCCCCAAAAAACTGATTAAGGCACGGGTGTGACATAATATCACATCCCTGCCTCAATCATTTTTTTGGGGGGGCAACTGGTATATCACACCCGTTGCAATTAGTTGCTCCAATAGGGTTTGTCCCTCTATATACCTGCGGTATCGCAGCAGAACCGCACACAACTGCTACACAGTTCAAATGCACTATATAGAAAGTATATTATAGGTATATCACAACCCTGCCTCAATCATTTTTTTTTTTGGGGGGGGTCTGGTATATCACACCCGTTCCAATTAGTTGTTCCAATAGCGTTTGTCCTTCCATATAGCTGCGGTATCGCAGCAGAACCGCACACAACTGCTGCACAGTTCAAATGCACTATATAGAAAGTTTATAATAGGTATATCACACCCCTGCCTCAATCAGGTTTTTTTTTTGGGGGGGCAACTGATATATCAGACCAATTGCAATTAGTTGTTCCAATAGCGTTTGATCCTCTATATAGCTGTGGTATCGCAGCAGCACCGCACAAAATTGCTGCATAGTTCAAATGCACTGTATAGAAAGTATATTACAGGTATATCACACCCCTGCCTCAATCAGTTTTTTTAGGGGGGAACTGGTATATCACACCCATTGGAATTAGTCGTTCCAATAGCATTTATCCCTCTATATAGATGCGGTATCGCAGCAAAACCGCACACAACTGCTGCACAGTACAAATGCACTATATAGAAAGTACATTATAGGTATATGACACCCCTGCATCAATCAGTTTTTTTGGGGGGCAACTGGTATATCACACCCGTGACAAATAGTTGTTCCAATAGCATTTGTCCCTCTATATAGCTGCGATATCGCAGCAGAACCGCACACAACTGCTGCACAGTTCAAATGCACTATATAGAAAGTATATTATAGGTATATCACACCCCTGCCTAAATCATTTTTTTTTTGGGGGGGGGGGGGGGCAACTGGTATATCACACCCATTGCTATTAGTTGTTTCAATAGTGTTTGTCTTTTTATATAGCTGCAGTATTGCAGCAGAACCACACACAACTGCTGCACAGTTCAAATGCAATATATAGAAAGTTTATTATAGGTATATCACACCCCTGTGTCAATAATTTTTTTTTTTTTGGGGGGGGGCAACTGATATCAGACCAATTGCAATTAGTTGTTCCAATAGTGTTTGATCCTCTATATAGCTGTGGTATCGCAGCAGAACCGCACAAAACTGCTGCATAGTTCAAATGCACTATATAGAAAGTATATTACAGGTAGAGTTGAGCAGACACCTGGATGTTCGGGTTCGACCGGTTCGGCCGAACTTCAGAAAAAAGTTTGAGTTCGGGACCCGAACTTGACCCAAACTTAACCACGAGCCCGACCCCTATTGAAGTCAATAGGGACCCGAACTTTTGAGCACTAAAATGGCTGTAAAAATGTCATGGAAAGGGCTAGAATGGCATAAAAATGTGGATAGGGAAATGACTTTAAATAACATAAAATACGTAAAAATAAAAAAATAATAATCTTGATCTAGGAGGACAAGGTCCATACGGAGTAGGAGGTTGAGGAGGTGGTGGATGTGGCGGTGTAGGTGGAAGCGGCGGTGGAGGAGGTAGCCTACACTGCTTTTTGGTTTTAAATTTTTTTTTTTTTTTCATTAGGGTACACCCAAAACATTGGGAAATATAACCCTCCAGTCGTGCTAAACACACGTTCAGACAATACACTGGCTGCAGGGCAGGCCAGCACCTCCAAGGGGTAAAGGGCAAGCTCAGGCCATGTGCCCAATTTGGAGACCCAGAAGTTGCAGGCTGACCCCTGTCAGTCAGTTCGTGTAGGCATGTGCATACTTACTGCCCCACCCCCGTGATGTTCACGATCCAATTTGATATCTGTTCTATCAACTTTCGATGTGCTTTTATGCGCCAACAATGGTGTTCACGGGTGGCGGGGAATCAGGGTTCCAGACTGGAGAGGGAGCGTGAGAAAGAGAGACCACATCCAAGGGAGGATTCATTTTTTTAAATTTAAAATTATAGAGCGGAAATATGGGACAAAGTATTAAAGCGTAAAAGTGGGACAACTTTTTAAAGTTTAAGCATTGAATGAAAGGATGTGTCGCGCATCAATTAATAAAGAATTTCTTAAATTTTATTCTCTGTCAACTATGCACAGCAGGTGTTTCTATCCGGCAAAATTAGAAAAATGTCACCTGACAATGTAATTGACGATTTTTTTAAATGTATGTTCCTGTCACCTATGTAGAGATGCCCCAGTGACATAAATCATCCATTTGGATATCTTCTCTATCAACTTTCGATGTTCTTTTCTGAGCCTACCATGTTGATCACGGTTATCGGCGAATCAGGGTTCCACGCCAGAGAGGGAGCGTGAGAAAAAGAGACCAAATTTAAGGGAGATAAATTTATAAAAAAAAATTGGAATCGAGCGGAAATGTTGGAAAAGCTATTGAGGCGCAAATGTTGTACAAATTAAAGAAGCCCAAATGTGGGCCAAAAGAGTCAAGCGGAAATGTGGGAAAAGCTATTAAGGCGCAAATGTACAAATTTCAGAAGCCCAAATGTGGGCCAAAAGAGTCAAGCGGAAATGTGGGAAAAGCTATTGAGGCGCAAATGTTGGCCAAAAGAGTATAGCGGAAATGTGGGACAAATTATTGAAGTGCAAATGTGGTGCAACTTGTTTAAGTTTAAGCATTGAATCAAAGGAGGTGGCGCGCATCGATTAAAGTAGCATTTCAGAAATTTTATTCCCTGTCAACTATGCAGAGCAGGGGTTTATTCACGTCTAAAATTGTATAATGTCAACCCAAGAATGTAACAGAAAAATTACAGAAATTTATTAACCTGTCTACTTGGTAGAGCAGGGGTCTATGACAGAAAAAAATTGTTTATCGTCACCCGAAAATGTAAAAGAAAAATTATTGAAATTTATTAAGCTGTCAACTAGGTAGAGGAGGGGTATATTACACCCCAAAATTGGTGACAACTGACAAATTGACAAACTGTAACTGACAAATGTTATTTTTTTTTTACCGGTCTAATAGGTATAGCAGTGGTATATCACACCAAAAAATTGCTGAATTTCACCAGAAAATGTAACTGACAATTTTTTTTATTTATTTTTTACTGGTCTACTAGGTATAGCAGTGGCACTTCACACACAAAAATTGTTGAATTTCAACTGAAAATGTAACAGACAAATTATAGATTTTTTTTTTTTTTACCTGTCTACTAGGTAAAGAGGTGGTACATCACACCCAAAAATTGGTGAATTTCACCAGAAAATGTAACAGACAAATTTTTTTATTGTTCAACCTGTCTACTAGGTATAGCAGTGGTACTTCACACCCAAAAATTTGTGAATTTCACCCGAAAATGTAAATGACAATTTTTTTTTTTTTTTAACCATTTTTTTTTTTACTAGGGATAGCAGTGGTACTATACACCCAAAAAATTGTGAATTTCACCAGAAAATGTAACTGACAAAGTAGTGAAATGATATAAAATAGGTACAAATAAATAAAAAAAAATGATTTATAAGGTGGAGTTCCATATGGAGTAGAAGTTTGAGGAGGCGGTGGACGTAGCGGTGTAGGTGGAAGCGGTGGTGGAGGAGGACGAGGTAGCCAACACAGGTTTTTGGTTTTAATTTTATTTAAAAAAATTAGCATACACTCTAAAAGAGTGTGATATATCCAAAATACAAGAATGAGCAACTGCGCTGCAGTATAACAATAGCTGGTTAGTGCCGGTATACATGTCTATTCTGCACAAGGTAGGGAGAAGTCCTGAGGGATCCATGCCTGGCCCATTTCAATGAACATGAGCTTGTCCACATTGGCTGTGGACAGGCGGCTGCGCTTGTCTGTGATGACGCCCCCTGCCCTGCTAATCAAACGCTCAGATAATACACTGGCTGCAGGGCAGGCCAGCGTCTCCAAGGCGTAAAGGGCAAGTTCAGGCCATGTGCCCAATTTGGAGACCCAGAAGTTGAAGGGGGCAGACCCGTCATTCAGTACGTGTAGGCATGTGCACACCTACTACTCCACCATGTTGGTGAAATGCTGCCTCCTGCTAAGACATTCCATATCAGCTGGTGGTGCTGGTTGTTGTGGCGTGCTGACAAAGCTTTTCAACATTTCGGCCATGATAACCCTGCCTTCTGAGGTGCTGGCGGTGCCCCAGCTGCGTTGGCGACCTCTTCATCGTCCTCTGCCTTCGCCTTGTGCTTCCACTGTGCCCCCACTGTCAGGTGGGAATGCCACCAGCAGCGCGTCTATCAGCGTGCGCTTGTACTCGCGCATCTTACGATCACGCTCCAGTGACGGAATTAAGGACGGTACGTTGTCCTTGTAACGGGGATCCAGCAGCGTGGCCACCCAGTAATCAGCACAAGTTAGAATGTGCGCAACTCGGCGGTCGTTGTGGAGACACTGCAGCATGGAATCGCTCATGTGTGCCAGGCTGCCCATAGGCAACGAAAAGCTGTCCTCTGTGGGAGGTGTATCGTCTGTGTCCTCTGTATCCCCCCAGCCACGCACCAGTGATGGCCATGAGCTGGTCTGGGTGCCACCCTGCTGTGAACATGGTTCTTCTTCCTCCATCTCCTCCTTAACCTCGTCATCCTCCGGAACTTTGCCCTGGCTGGACAATTGTGTACCTGGTGTTTGTGGGTGCAGGAACCCACCCTCAGAGCCACTTAGGAATGACTGGCCGGAAACCCTACGAAATGATCCCTCTTCCTCCTCCTGTGCCTCATCCTCTTCCATCATCGCCAGGAGCGTTTTTTCAAAGGGGCATAGAAGTGGGATAGTAACGCTGAGAACGGCGTTATCGGCACCGGCCAAGTTGGTGGAGTACTCGAAACAGCGCAACAAGGCAAATGGGTCTCGCATGGAGGCCTAGTCATTAGTGGTGAAGTGGTGCTGTTCCGCCGAGCGACTCACCCGTGCGTGCTGCAGCTGAAACTCCACTATTGCCTGCTGCTGCTCGCACAGTCTGGCCAGCATGTGCAAGGTGGAGTTCCACCTTGTGGGCACGTCACATATGAGGCGGTGAGCGGGAAGGCCGAAGTTACGCTGCAGCGCTGACAGGCGAGCAGCAGCAGGGTGAGAACGCCAAAAGCGCGCACAGACGGTCCGCACTTTATGCAGGAGCTCTGACATATCTGGGTAATTTTTAAGGAATCTCTGCACCACCAAATTTAGCACATGCGCCAGGCAAGGGATGTGCATCAAACCGGCTAGTCTCAGAGCTGCTACAAGATTTCGCCCATTATAGCACACCACCAGGCCGGGCTTGAGGCTGACTAACACAAACCACTCATCGGTCTGTTGTTCAAGGCCCGTCCACCGCTCCTGCGCAGTGTGGGGTTTGTCCCCCAAACAGATACGTTTTAAAACTGCCTGCTGTCGTTTACCCCTGGCTGTGCTGAAGTTGGTGGTGAAGGTGTTACGCTGACCGGATGAGGAGCTGGTAGAGGATGAGGAAGCAGAGTAGGAGGAGAAAGCAACAGGAGGCAAACTGAAGCGCCCTGCAATCCTCGGTGGTGGAAGGACATGCGCCAAACTGCTATCCGCCTCAGGCCCAGCCGCCACTGCATTTACCCAGTGTGCTGTTATGGAGATATAACGGTCCTGAACGTGCTTACTGATCCACGTATCCGTAGTCAGGTGCACCTTGCCATAGATGGGCTTGCGCAGTGCACACCTGATTTTGTCACCTACTTGGTTGTGCAGGGAAGGTATGGCTCACCTTGAAAAGTAGTCGCCGCTGGGCACGACGTACTGTGGGACAGCCACCGCCATAAAGCCTTTAAAACTATCCGTCTCCACCAGACGGAATGACAGCACTTCAAAGGCCAGTAATTTAGAAATGCTGGCATTCAGGGCTATGGATCGCGGGTGGGTAGGGGGGTACTTCCTCTTCCTCTCCAGCGTTTGGGAGATGGAGAGCTGAACGCTTCCGTGGGACATTGTGGAGATGCTTGGTGACCCAGGTGTTGGTGTTGCTGGCAGATCCTCTGTTTGCGGGGTGGCAGGTGGCACTGTCACTCCAGAGGTGGATGAAGAGGCCGAGACTGCAGCAGTAGAGGAAGCAGGAGGAGCCAGAGACCTTTCTTGGTTTTTGAGGTGTCTACTCCACTGCAGCTCGTGCTTTGCACTTAAATGCCTGGTCATGCAGGTTGTGTTCAGGTTGAGAACGTTTATGCCTCGCTTCAGGCTCTGATTGCACATCGTGCAAACCACTCGTGTCTTGTCATCAGCATATTGTCTGAAGAACTGCCACGCCAGGGAACTCCTTGGAGCTGGCTTTGGTGTGCTCGGTCCCCTGCTGCGGTGGGGAGTAGCAGGAGTACTGTCTAGAGAACGGCCGCTCTGCTTTTGCACCCTGCTCCCTCTTCTGCTGTGCTGGTGGCTCTTTGTGACCACTGCCTCTTCCTTCGAACTACATAGGTCACTCGCATGACCTTGATTCCATGTGGGGTCGAGGACCTCATCGTCTTCCACATAATCTTCCACCCAGTCTTCTCCCCTGCCTTCCTTGTCGATCTGCACACTTTCGAAAGCCCCAGCAGTTGGCACCTGTGTTTCGTCATTATCCGAGACGTGCTGCGATGGTCCTCCCATGTACTCATCTTGAAAGATAAGTGGTTGGGCATCAGTGCACTCAATCTCTTCCACTTCTGGGGCAGGACTAGGTGGATGGCCCTGGGAAACCCTGCTAAGAGAGTCATCAAAAGGCAGAAGAGACTGCTGCATGACTTGGGGCTCAGAGTGCTTGGCTGATTTGCAAGGGGGTGATGTGAAAGACTGATGGACATCGGCTGCAGGTGCCAACTGTGGTCTTTCAGCAGGAGACTGGGTGGGAGACAATGTGAAGGAACTGGATCCACTGTCAGCAACCCAATCTACTATCGTAGAGCCGCATTAGGCTCGACCAAATACCGCTGCAGGTTCTGTCCACTACTCGCACCTGAGGAAGGGTTTTCACTTGTGCGTGTAGCTGGCACAGATCGACGACGTCGTCTCCCTGCAACAGGAGCTCCACCAGCAGCACCACGACCTGGGCCACGTCCCCTATTTGATGTTCTGTCTTTATAAAAAATTGTTTTTAACAATCAAGAAAATGATTGCACACTGACTAATCCAGATGTTGTACTGCATATTGCCAAAAAAGTGGGGGTTTTTTGTAACAGAATATGAAAGCTGTATATATTAAACTTAAATTTAACACTAGAGATGTCGCGAACATAAAATTTTCTGTTCGCAAACGGCGAACGTGAACTTCCGCAAATGTTCGCGAACGGGCGAACCGGGCGAACTGCCATAGACTTCAATAGACAGGCGAATTTTAAAACCCACAGGGACTCTTTCTGGCCACAATAGTGATGGAAAAGTTGTTTCAAGGGGACTAACGCCTGGACTATGGCATGCCGGAGGGGGATCCATGGCAAAACTCCCATGGAAAATTACGTAGTTGACGAAGAGTGTGGTAAGTTGAATTCGCAATGCGATTAATATAACCTGCATTAATCGCATTGCGAATTCAACTTAGAGCTAAGTTCCTAATGGTTGTATTGCTAGAATTGACGAATATAACGAATATAGCACTATATTCTCAATCTTCGTTATATTCTAGCAATACAACCATTAGGAACCCAGCTCTAAGTTGAATTCGCAATGCGATTAATATAACCTGTATTAGGCTGAGTTCACACGAGCGTGTCTGGATAAGGTCCGGATGCGTTGCAGCAAACTCGTGCGAGTAGGTACCCAAATGCAGTCAGTTTTGACTGCGATTGCGTTCCGTTGTTCAGTTTTTATCGCGCGGGTGCAATGCGTTTTGCATGCGCGTGATAAAAAACTGACTGTGGTACCCAGACCCGAACTTCTTCTCAGAAGTTCAGGTTTGGGTTCGGTGTTGTGTAGATGTTATTATTTTCCCTTATAACATGGTTATAAGGGAAAATATTAGCATTCTTTAATACAGAATGCTTAGTAGGTGGTCAATTGAGGGTTAAAAAATAATTAACTCTCCTTCTCCTCTTGATCGCGTAGCAGCTTATGTTTAAAGAAGTAAGAAGAGACCGGCAGCTACGCAATCAAGAGGAGAAGGTGAGTTAATTTATATATTTTTTTTAACCCTCAATTGACCACCTACTAAGCATTCTGTATTAAAGAATGCTATTATTTTCCATTATAACCATGTTATAAGGGAAAATGATACAGTGAATAGACTGTCACCTAGCAACCGTGTGTGAAAATTGCACCGCATCCGCACTTGATTGCGGATGCTTGCGATTTTCACTCAGCCCCATTCACTTCTATGGGGCCTGCGTTGCGTGAAAAACGCACAATATAGAGCATGCTGCGATTTTCACGTAATGCATAAGTGATGCATGAAAATCACCGCTCATGTGCACAGCCCCATAGAAGTGAATGGGTCCGGATTCAGTGCGGGTGCAATGCGTTCACCTCACGCATTGCACCTGCGCGGAAATCTCGCCAGTGTAAACTCAGCCTTAATCGCATTGCGATTACAACTTAGATCTGAGTTCCTAATGGTTGTATTGCTAGAATTGACGAATATAACGAATATAGCACTATATTCTCAATCTTCTTTATATTCTAGCAATACAACCATTAGGAACCCAGCTCTAAGTTGAATTTGCAATGCGATTAATATAACCTGTATTAATCGCATTGCGATTACAACTTACTTTCAATAGTTTTTTATTGTCAGAGTAATAGCTCATGCCAAAAGTGATACAACATACAAAGTACAGGCAGTAAGATATGTAATTGAGCATACTACTCCCATTTTTTCTTTTAAGTACTAATATAAAGTATACAAAAAGTATAATTTTATATAGCAAAATCATGTCATGTAAAATATAACAAACAAACACACTATCAGACAACAATCTGAGCCGTATCTTCATTCCAACGTAAGGTACAAATGCATCCTGTGTTAGAGACATTCAAGATTACATGTATACAAAACCATCTATTTTCCATCACAATTTTCCCGCACCTCCCCACTACACCGCTTGTCATTGCTCCACGTTTTCTGGAACCGCTGGACACGCATTTCCCCAGGATTTCCATTTCAAATCATGTTGGGCAACTTGAAAGGTTCGGTGAGCTATTAAATATTCATTTGATTTTGTCACAATACTGGTGTAACAGAACTGGAAACCGATGGCCAGGACTTGGGAGCAGAGTATATATAGTACAGATGTAGCAGAACCCACGTTGTTGTGCCCCGCACAGATGAGGCAGAGTCTGTAGACGAGAACCGAGGTCAGGATTAGCAGAAGTCAGGGCAGGCGGCAAGCTGGCAGGAAAGGTAGACGAGCAGAAGGTCAGGTCAGGCGGCAAGCAGGTACGAAGGTCCAAGGACAGTCCGGGTCGGCAACAGGAGGTAGCAGGGAGAACCGCTAGGGCACAGAACACACGGAGAAGTGAGTTCCAGCAAGAGGATTGCAGACTAAAAGCCAAACACAATACTCTAGCAAAGACAGGAAGGTCTGGCCAGTTTAAAAAGGAACAGGAACAGGAACAGGAAGTGAGATGGCAACCAGGAAACACATAATCCACCATCTTGACTGAGGGCAAACTTGAGGGCAAGGTAAACTATATCAGGGTGGTTTCTGACACAGAAACAGGAAGTAAGATGGCAACCAGGAAACACATAATCCACCATCTTGACTGAGGGCAAGCTTGAGGGCAAAGTAAACTATATCAGGGTGGTTTCTGACATTACTCCCACCTCAACAGCGGCCTCTGGACGGGACCTGACTTCGTCTTCCAGGATGTGTTTGATGGGATTGTCTAATCATTCGAGGAGCATTGATGTTGTTTATTGGTTCCCAGGAATTTTCTTCAGGTCCGTACCCCTGCCATTTGATAAGGTACTGTAGCTGATTCCTGAAAATCCTAGAGTCCAGAATCTCTTCTACCACGAACTGCTCCTGTCCATCTATCTCCAATGTTTCGGGAGGAGGAAGGGTACGTTCAGGAAACGGATTGGGCACTGCAGCCTTAAGTAAGGACACGTGGAAGACAGGATGTATCCTCATGGATCGTGGGAGTTTAAGTCGAACGGCCACTGGGCTGATTATGCCCATGATTTTATAGGGCCCAATAAACTTCTGTCCCAGCTTTGGTGAGGGGACCTTAATTTTTAAATTCCTCGTAGAAAGCCATACCTTGTCGCCCACTCTAAACATTGGTGCTGGTCTACGGAATTTATCAGCGGCCCTCTTTTAATTCTCCTGAGCACTCTCTAAGGTCTCTCTTAGTAGTAGCAAATTTTGTTGAAGTATGGAAATTCTTTCCGCCACTGCTGGTATAGGAGAAGTAACAGGAAATTTGGGGAGAATGTTCGGATGGTACCCCAGATTTGCAAAGAAGGGGGTCTGTCTGGTTGATGCATTTTGGGAATTATTGTAAGAAAATTCAGCCACTGGAAGAAGGTCAACCCAGTCATCCTGTAAGTGACAGCTGTAACATCGAAGGTATTGTTCCAAAGTCTGGTTTGTGCGTTCGGTCTGTCCATTAGACTGAAGATGAAAGGCGGTTGATAGATTGATATCGATTTCCAAAGATGTGCAAAAACTGCGCCAGAACTTTGAAGTAAACTGTACTCCACGATCCGAGACAACTTCATCTGGCACCCCATGTAGACGAAACACATTTTGTATTATAAGGTCTGCAGTTTCTTTAGCAGATGGTAGGCCCTTACATGCAATGAAGTGTGCAGCCTTAGTGAGACGGTCTACCACTACTAAGATTGTATTCTGTCCCTTGGATGTAGGTAGATCCACAATAAAGTCCATGGAAATGGAGCCCCAAGGACGGGAGGGGACCGGCAAGGGCTGTAGTAACCCTACTGGGAGAGAGCGTGGAGTCTTGCATCTAGCACAGGTATCACATGACAGGACATATTTTTTCACATCCTGTCGAGAATTAGGCCACCAAAAGAAACTAGATAAAAATTCCTGAGTCTTCTGCACACCCCTGTGACCTGCGACCTTAGAGTCATGGACTAGTCTTAGAACCTTAAGTCTTATAACCTCGGGTATATATAACTGTTGTCCATGAGTCCATACCCTGTTTTTGTATATTAATTGCAGATCATCGGGTGGTTCTGCCAGGAGGGAGTCAGTGACATAGGCTTCTTTGATTTCTTCAAGTAAGTCTTTATTAAGGATTACCCCCATGAATCTAGACTCTGGAATGATGGTTTTAGGTGGAGTCGTAGACACAGCATCATTGGAAAAAATTCTGGATAAGGCATCTGCCTTGCCATTCCGAGAGCCCGGCCTGTATGAAATCACAAAGTTGAATTGGTTTAAAAAAAAGAGTCCAACGGGCCTGGCGAGGAGATAGACATTTGGCTGATCTAATGAACTCCAAGTTGCGATGGTCGGTGAGAACTATTATTGGCTGGGAGGCTCCTTGAAGGTGATGTCTCAATTCTTTAAAGGCTGCTATAATAGCTAGTAGTTCTTTGTTTCCCACGTCGTAGTTTTTCTCAGCCGGAGATAGACGTTGGGAGAAGAAAGCGCAAGGATGTAACAACCCCTTGTCTCCTGTTCTCTGTGATAAAATGGCTCCTATAGCAGAATCTGAAGCATCTACTTCTACGATGAACGCCAGTTCCGGGTTGGGGTGAACCAATACAGGGGCTGTGGTGAACCTGGTCTTTAATAAACAAAAGGATTCTTGTGCTTCAGGTGACCAAACAAATTCCTTTTTTGTTTTCCTGGTTAGTTGTGTAATTGGGGTGACTATTGTTAAATTTTTTTTGATAAAGCGTCTGTAAAAATTGGCAAAGCCTATGAAGCGTTGGACCTCTTTTAAGTTATTGGGGACAGGCCAGTCCACTATAGCTCTAATCTTGTTGGGCTTCATGTGTAACCCTTGGGGTGAAATTATGTAGCCGAGAAATTGGATTTCAGTTCGATGAAACTCACACTTTTCAAGTTTGATATATAATTTATTTTTCCTAAGACGTTCCAGAACGAGTCTTACATGTTGCTGATGTTCTTCTGTTGAGTTAGAGAAGATCAGAATGTCATCCAGATAGACGACTACAAATTGGTCCAGAAGATCCCTGAAAATGTCGTTGGCCAGGTGTTGAAAGGTGGCTGGAGCGTTGCAAAGACCAAAAGGCATGACGAGGTATTCGTATTGTCCGTACCGTGATCTAAATGCTGTCTTCCATTCATCTCCCGATCTGATACGGACCAAGTTATAAGCGCCTCGTAGGTCTAACTTTGAGAAAATTTTGGCGTGACGTACTCTCTCCAATAATTCTGGGATTAGTGGTAGGGGGTAGCGATTCTTAATTGTGATTTTATTGAGTTCGCGGTAGTCAATACATGGTCTTAGAGACCCATCCTTCTTTTTGACAAAGAATATGGGAGCCCCTGCTGGTGAGGAGGAGGGACGGATAAACCCTTTAGCCAGATTCTCTTCTATATATTTCTTGAGGGCCTTCAGTTCCGGACCTGCCAAGGGGTAGATATTCCCGAAGGGGATGGAAGCACCAGGGAGCAATTCTATGGGACAGTCATAGGGTCGATGTGGGGGAAGTTTGTCTGCCTTTTGTTTATCACCAACGTCCATAAAATCCTGATATATGAGGGGTAGTTCCATCACCTTATCGTTCTGGGATGTGGCTTCCCCCCCTTGTTCTGACTGTTTTGTTGGCACAGCATCCTTCCCTGGAAACGTTATCTCTTTGGTCTCCCAGTTGATGTCGGGGTTCTGTGCCTGTAACCAGGGCAAGCCTAGGATAACAGGAAAATGAGGAAAGGAGATCAAAAGAAACGATAGAACTTCGTGATGTTGTGGTGTTATACAGATGTCGAGGGGTTCCTTTTCTTGATCTACAGGGCCCGAATTTAAAGGGGTACCATCCACTGTTTCCATAATCATAGGTGAGAGTTTTTTATGAATCTTTACCCCATGTCTCCTTGCAAAGGAATAGTCCATAAAATTGCCACCAGCCCCGGAATCCACCATAGCAGAGGTGGATATCCACTGGGAATTAATTGAAAATTTGATGGGGAGGAAACAATGAGAGTTTCTGTTTTCCTTCTTAATACGAGGGGCCACTGAAGAGATGGAGCGGATGGTTGTTTCTTCCAATGATTCCGCTTCAGATGTCACAGAGTCTTCATCTGAGAGATCGGGGTCTGTAATGGCTGCCACCAGTTTTCGAGGACATCTGGGACAATTAATCAGAAAGTGGTCGGCTCTTCCACAATACAGACATAAGTTCTATCGGAGTCTATGTTCCTTTGCGATCAATATTTTCGCGTTTTAAGATGGAGTCTATTTGCATTGGCTCGCTTTCTGATTCCTTGTAGATTCTTTTTGGAATTTCTTTTGAAGTGGGGGTAGACGAAGAAAGTGCCTGCTTCGTAGTATAGTTCAGTGTGGCCCATTTTTCTTGCCGTCGTTCAGCTAGTCGTGTATCAACTCGGATGCAGTGGTTGATAAAAGCATCAAGCTCTAAGGGGGCCTCTGCACGGGCCAGCTCGTCTTTCAGGGAACTACACAGTCCTTTCTTGAAAAAAGATAATTTTGCTGCATCATTCCAGTTAGTGTCAACAGACCATCTTTTAAAGTCCATAGCATATTCCGTGACAGGACGTCTGCCCTGACGCAAGGCTAGTAAGGCTGCCTCTGCTGTAGCACCTCGGTTAGGGTCATCGAACATCTGGCTCATGGCCCCAAGGAAATCCTCCAGATTGTTTAGTCGGGCATCCCCGGTTTCGATCAACGGATTCGCCCAGGCGATAGCCTTGTGTGTTAGTAGCATAATGATGCATAGCACTTTAGATCGATCAGTAGAAAACTGGGAGGAGTTTGCGTCAAAGTAGAGGCGACACTGATTGATAAACCCCCGGAATTTGTCGCGGTCCCCGCCAAATCGGAATGGAGGTAATTTAGGAGTTGATGTAGGAGATGGTGCAGGAGCTGCATTCTCCACCTGTGTTATGCGATCAGCCAGTGCTTGCACTGTATCACGGAGTTCGTGGATTGTTTGTCCATAAAACTGAATGCTGGGGCCGGTCTGACTCTCAAAGGCATTGTATTTCTTCTTTAAGGATTGCAAATCCGCGTGCATACTAGATACCGCAGTCTGCAACTGCTTAATACGGGTCTCTACAGATCCAGTCCCGGCGGAATCCATGGTGGCTAGAGTATTCTGTCACGATACTGGTGTAACAGAACTGGAAACCGATGGCCAGGACTTGGGAGCAGAGTATATATAGTACAGATGTAGCAGAACCCACGTTGTTGTGCCCCGCACAGATGAGGCAGAGTCTGTAGACGAGAACCGAGGTCAGGATTAGCAGAAGTCAGGGCAGGCGGCAAGCTGGCAGGAAAGGTAGACGAGCAGAAGGTCAGGTCAGGCGGCAAGCAGGTACGAAGGTCCAAGGACAGTCCGTGTCGGCAACAGGAGGTAGCAGGGAGAACCGCTAGGGCACAGAACACACGGAGGAGTAAGTTCCAGCAAGAGGATTGCAGACTAAAAGCCAAACACAATACTCTAGCAAAGACAGGAAGGTCTGGCCAGTTTAAAAAGGAACAGGAAGTGAGATGGCAACCAGGAAACACATAATCCACCATCTTGACTGAGGGCAAACTTGAGGGCAAGGTAAACTATATCAGGGTGGTTTCTGACACAAAAACAGGAAGTAAGATGGCAACCAGGAAACACATAATCCACCATCTTGACTGAGGGCAAGCTTGAGGGCAAAGTAAACTATATCAGGGTGGTTTCTGACAGATTTAGTGGTGTTAACCGCGCTAATGATCTCTTGAAGATCAGGGATAATGGTGCTTTTCCAATTCCTCGTGATTACTAATTTGGTGGCAAGTAATAAATGTAAAACGATGGTCCTAGATTTGAAAGGAATTTTATCTAGATCTATCAGTAACAGGGCTAGAGCTGGGTCCAGAGGAATTTAATATCCAGCAATTCCAGATATTTTAATAAACACTTGAGACCAAAGAGAGTAAATTCCTGGACAGGTCCAGAGTATGTGCAATAATGTACTTTTGTGCCCGTAACCCCTCCAACATTCTACGTTAGTATTTGGAAAGAATGCATGTAGCCTGACTGGGGTGTAGTACCATCTAAGAGTCGTTTTAAGAAAAGATTCTAAATGTGAGGCGCATTTAAGAGTGGAAATAGCAAGCTTGTTTGCTGCTGACCATTGAGCTGGGGTGAATGTTGATTTTAACTCAACGTCCCACGCTAGGAGTGGGGCTGTTTTGAGAAACCGGTCTTTATCCCCTAAGTACATGTATAAAGGCTTAAGCCCTTTTTGAGCTGGGCCCGTTATGGACCACTGGATCATTAACTGAGTATGATTTTTGAGGATGAAAGACGGGTTGTTTGACAATGTCTGACAATGTCAATGAAAGACGGGTTGTTTGACAATGTCAATGTGTCTAATCTTGAGATACGAAAACGCCTCCTGTTGGGGGACATTACAGGATTGTTTAATAGCATTAAAGGTTTTTAAAACCGAGCCCGACAACAGGTCGGCCACTGTGGAAATACCACTATTTCTCCACACCTTCACGTTCAAATCCGGGATCAGATATTGGAGAGATTCAATAGGGGTTAGGTGTGCCACTGATACTGGGGCCGCTTGACTCCTTTCGTGGTACACTTTCCACAAAGCTATTGATGTAGAGACCTTAAAATGCGGGGTGAAGGCCCGAATAGTCATCATGCAATGCAGCCATGAGAAGGGCGCGTAGGTTTCGGCCTGGGATTTGTGATTGTTTCTGAGATCCCCAATGAAAGAGCCTGGGATTTGCTTTCATTAATCTTGTAGTATGATATGGCCCCGTAAGAACGAATGATATCCATCACCGCCTTCAAGGATTTCCGAGGGTTCGTTAAGTACAGAATAATGTCGTCTGCATACATCGATATGCAATGTTGCCTATTTCCGATTTGTACTCCCGTCACATCAGTCGCCTGACGAATTGCCTGCGCCAGTGGTTTTAATGATAAGATAAATATTAAAGGTGATAAGGGGCACCCCTGCCTCGTGCCATTTGATAATACAAATGGGTCGGACAATACTCCATTCACTAAAACACGGGCTGAAGGGTTAGAATAAAGAACCCGTATGGCTTGTATTGTAGACTCTGGGAAACCCATTCTATGGAGTACAGAGAAGACAAACGACCAGTTAACATGGTCAAAAGCGTTCTCGGCATCCAGGGTCACCATAACCGTCGGTATTCGAGCTCGATTCACAAAGTCGACAAAGTTCAGTACCCTCCTTGAGTTGACGCCCTTGAACAAAACCTACCTGATCTGGGGCCACTAGGGTTGGAATGATATCCGCTAGGCGGGATGCTAAGATCTTTGCGTAGATTTTAAGATCTGTGTTAAGTAAGGAAATGGGGCGGAAATTTTGTGGAGTGGAAGGATCCTTTCCAGATTTGAGTAGAGTCACGATAACCGCTTCCAACATTTCTTTGGGCATTTTTCCCGTTTCCATGGCACGAGACAGAGATGCGTGGCGATGTGGTAACAAGTGGTCAGAGAAGGTTTTGTAATAAGAGTTTAGAAGCTCGTCTGGACCGGGACTTTTATGATGTGGCAAACCGTTTACTTTAGATATTTAGGCCTGGGAGACGGGAGCACAAAGGGATTCACTTCATTTATCTAAAGAGGGTATCGTTAGGGATCTCATGAAATCTTCTATGTCCCCGGGGGAGGCAGGGATAAAGCCAGATTCATCCTTTAAGTTATACAGTTGAGAGTAATAAGACCTGAATCTATTAGCTATAGCTTTCGGATCAAACAATTTGTAGTATTTGGAAGGGTCCCAAAGAAAAGCTATCTTTGATTTCAGAGCTCTTGCTTTTACCCGGCTTGCTAGCAACCCCCATGCTCTATTAGCTTGCGAGTAATATGTAGCTTTAGTCTTCTTGAGTGATAACTCGTATGTGTGCAGGTGTCACGGAACCATGAACCAGACGTACAACAAGAGATAAATGAAAATAAGAAGGCTTTATAGAAAATAAAGCTGTAAAGCAAAAGTCCAAACGGATGGTGAAACCGAGCAGAGTCTTTGCGAAGCCAGAGGTCAGGAACCAGAAGGGTAGTCAGACGAAGCCAGGATCAGGAACCAGCAGGGTAGTCAGACGAAGCCAGGATCAGGAACCAGCAGGGTAGTCAGACGAAGCCAGGATCAGGAACCAGCAGGGTAGTCAGACGAAGCCAGGATCAGGAACCAGAAGCAGCAGCAGTCTTAGAAGCATGTGAACACAAGTGGACCAAGCAAGGAACTGAAGCCACAGACCTCCTATATATATGAGCTAGGCATCCAGCTCCTCCCAGGGGAAGGAGGAGCCGCAGGGTGGAAGGCTACAAGAAACCCAGGACCCAAGATGGCCGCCAGCACATGTCAAACGAAGGAGAGCAGCAAGCAGGTAAGACCATGACAGTACCTCCCCCTCAAGGGCCCCTCCTCCGCGGAGCACAAAACGGTTTCTGAGGGAAGCGTGCGTGGAAGGCTCGGAGCAAGGCAGGAGCATGGACATCTGCGGAGGGAACCCAGGAACGCTCCTCTGGACCATAACCACGCCAATGGACCAAAAACTGCAACCGACCGCGGACCAGGCGTGAGTCCAGGATATTGCTCACCTCATATTCCTCACGATTGCCCACTTGGACCGGACGAGGCCGAGGAACCGAGGAAGTGAAACGATTACACACCAGTGGCTTCAACAGGGAGACATGAAACACGTTGGAGATCCGCATGCCAGGAGGAAGCGCAAGGGCATAGGCTACCGGGTTTACCCTGCGAAGCACTCGGAAGGGACCAACAAAGCGAGGCGCCAGCTTGGGAGTGGGCACTCGAAGGTTGAGGTTGCGGGTGGACAACCATACACGGTCTCCGACCTGGTAGGAAGGAGCAGGCGCTCGTCTGCGATCAGCCTGGAATCTCTGGCGCTGCGCAGAGACCTCAAGGGACTTCTGGATCTGTACCCAAGAAGCACGTAGGACGGAAAGGTGATCCTCCACAGCCGGAATATCCTGGCGAGAGAATACCTCCGGTAACACGGCAGGTTGGAACCCATAATTGGCCATGAAGGGAGACGTCCCAGAGGAAGAGTTCACCGCCGTGTTCCTGGCAAACTCAGCCCAAGGCAGGAGGTCAACCCAATTGTCTTGGTGATCGGAGACATAGCAACGAAGGAATTGCTCCAAGGCCTGATTGGATCGTTCTGCGGCCCCATTGGACTGAGGGTGGTAGGCCGAGGAGAAGGAGAGATGAATCCCCAACTGGGAGCAAAAGGCGCGCCAGAACCTGGACACAAACTGACTCCCCCGATCCGACACAATCTCCTTGGGCAAACCGTGCAACCGGAAGACCTCCCTGGCAAAAATCGTGGCCAACTCTTGTGCAGAGGGTAACTTCTTGAGAGGAACACAGTGGCACATTTTGGAAAACCGATCCACAATCATGAGAATGACCGTATGGCCTCGGGATGCAGGGAGGTCCACAATGAAATCCATCCCCAGGTGTGACCATGGGCGCTCCCCGGTGGCTATGGGTTGCAGAAGGCCCAACGGAAGGTGCCGAGGGGACTTACTCTGGGCACAAACGGAGCATGCCGCTACATATGCGGCGATGTCGGAACGTAGGGAAGGCCACCAGAACAGACGTGAAACAGCCCAGGACAGCTGATTCTTTCCAGGATGCCCCGCGGTCTTGGAGTTATGGTAGGTTCGCAACAACCGAGTGCGCAACTCCTCAGGCACAAAACATCTGCCGTTGGGTCTCCCAGAGGGAGCACCAGATTGAGCCGCCAAAATCTGCTCACCCAGGGGAGAGGTCAGGCTGGTGCGAATGGCGGCCAGGATCTGATTCGGAGGTATGACCGAAGTCGGAATCGACTCCTCCCTGGACAGCTCGGAGTACTGCCGTGATAAGGCATCCGCCCTGATGTTCTTGGAACCGGGTAGGTAGGAGACCACGTAATTAAAACGTGACAAGAACAGAGCCCATCTGGCCTGACGTGGTGTCAATCTCTTGGCCTCAGAAAGGTAGGTCAGATTCTTGTGGTCCGTCAGGATGAGAACCGGAACCACCGAACCCTCGAGCAAGTGCCTCCATTCTTTAAGGGCCTGCACGATGGCCAATAACTCCCTGTCACCAATCTGATAGTTGCACTCCGCGGAAGACAGTTTCCGGGAGTAAAACCCACAAGGAAGCAGAGGACCCTCTGGTGTTCTACGCTGAGACAGAAGGGCGCCTACTCCCGTCTCAGACGCGTCCACCTCGAGGACAAAGGGCAACCCAGGGTTGGGATGCGACAGAATCGGAGCCGACACAAAGGCGGACTTTAGGGCCTCAAAAGCTCGGATGGCCTCGAGCGGCCAGACCTGGGAATTACTGCCCCTCCCTGGTCAGATCCGTGAGAGGCTTGGCCAGCATGGAAAAGTCCCTGATGAACTTCCGATAATAATTGGCGAAGCCCAAAAAGCGCTGCAGGGAACGAAGACCACTGGGCTGGGGCCACTGTAAGACAGCCGAAACCTTCTCAGAATCCATGGAGAACCCCTCAGCGGAAATGATGTAACCTAAGAAGGTTACCTGGGATCGGTGAAATTCGCATTTCTCAAGCTTACCGAACAGCTTGTTCTCTCGTAACCGTTGCAACACTCGTCTGACATCCAGAATGTGGGCCTCCATGGATTCAGAATATACCAAGATGTCATCCAAATAGACTACCACACACTGCTGCAACAGGTCACGGAAAACATCGTTGATGAATTCCTGAAAGACTGCGGGCGCATTGCACAACCCAAAGGGCATAACCAAGGATTCGTAATGACCGGTCCTGGTGTTAAACGCGGTCTTCCACTCATCGCCCGCCTTGATCCTTACCAGGTTATATGCCGCCCTCAGGTCGAGTTTGGTAAAGACCGTGGCCCCTTTAAGGCGATCGAACAGCTCGGAAATCAAGGGTATCGGGTAAGCGTTCTTGATCGTGATGCGATTGAGACCCCTGTAATCGATGCAAGGCCTCAACTCACCGCCCTTCTTTTTCACAAAGAAAAATCCAGCCCCTGCCGGGGACGAAGATTTGCGAATGTGTCCGCGTGAAAGCGCCTCCCTCACGTACTCCTCCATGGCCTCATTCTCCGCTACCGACAGTGGATAGACTTTGCCACGAGGAGGAACGGCACCAGATTGTAACTCTATGGCACAATCGTATGGGCGGTGCGGAGGTAGGGCAACCGCGCGCACCTTATCGAATACATCCCGGTACTCCTCGTATTCAGGAGGCAACAGAGAGTCCGAGGAAGTACACAGCAACTTGACAGACCCATGGATGCAACTAGCCCCACACTGCGGTGACCACGAGAGGATCTCGACCGATCTCCAATCGAAAGTCGGATTATGCTTCTGGAGCCAGGGGTACCCCAAGACCACCGAGTAGTGTGGAGACGAAATAACCTGGAGGCAGACCGACTCTCTGTGAACGGCACCAATGGCTATCCCCACAGGAAGGGTCTCATGAGTCACGTGTGGCGGCAGAAGGGGTCTGCCGTCTATCGCCTCAAGAGCCAGTGGGGAACCTCGAGCCTGCAGAGGAATGGAATTGGCGGCAGCGAACACACTATCAATGAACAAACCACCAGCACCAGAGTCCACCAACGCCTGGGTCGTCACCGAGCCCCCGACCCAGGAGAGGACAACAGTGATCAGTGGTTTGTCAACACGGGAAACCGGGGACGAGGAGACTCCACCCAAGATCTGCCCCCGACAGGATCTCAGGGTACGAGCGTTTCCCGGACGGTTCGGACATGCCAACCGAAAATGCCCACCGAGACCACAGTACATGCATCGGCCCTCGCGTCTCCGGAGTGCCCTCTCCCCCTCGGACAGGCGAGCAAACCCCAGCTGCATGGGTTCACCCCCAGACAAGTCATCCCCAGGAGGCGTGGGAGGAGAGGGAGGCACGGGTGGGACAGCAAACGTAGGCACCAATCTGTTAGAAGACCTCCGCAGGTTCTCCTTAAAGGAAGGTCTCTCCCTGAGTCTGGTGTCAATCAAAATCAGGAAAGAAATAAGAGACTCGAGCTCAACTGGTAGGTCCTTAGCTGCAACCTCATCCTTCAAGGCATCCGAGAGACCATGAGAGAAAGCAGCGACCAGAGCCTCATTATTCCAGCCCACCTCTGCTGCCAGGGTACGAAACTCAATGGCGTATTCAGCTACGGATCGTGAACCCTGTCTGATGGACATAAGGAGCTTCGCAGCAGAGGCAGCACGAGCCGGCACATCGAATACCTTCCGAAGAGAAGCAACAAAACCGGAAAACTCGGCAACCACCGGATTGTTGTTCTCCCATAAAGGGCTGGCCCAGGCCAAGGCCTTGTCCGAGAGCAGCGAGATCAAGAAGCCCACCTTTGATCTCTCAGTAGGAAAGGCATGTGGCAGCAACTCGAAATAAATGCCCACCTGGTTAAGGAAACCTCGGCACTGAGTTGGCTCTCCCCCAAAGCGCTGTGGAAGAGGGGCAGAACCGGTCATACCCCGAAACACCGCAGGCGCAACAACAGGTGTCGGGGTAGACTCTGGCGCAACAACCGGAGCGGCAGTAGGAGCGAGCCCAGGAGCGACAACCGACCCATCGGCAACGGGAGCGAAATGAGCCGTGCGTTCAAGCAGGGTTTGCAACGCCACAGCGAACCGACCCAACAGGTGATCCTGCTGATCAAGTCTGGCAACCAGCGTGGGTAGCGAGGATGGCCCTGTACCGTCAGAATTCATGGCTTGGTCCTAATGTCACGGAACCATGAACCAGACGTACAACAAGAGATAAATGAAAATAAGAAGGCTTTATAGAAAATAAAGCTGTAAAGCAAAAGTCCAAACGGATGGTGAAACCGAGCAGAGTCTTTGCGAAGCCAGAGGTCAGGAACCAGAAGGGTAGTCAGACGAAGCCAGGATCAGGAACCAGCAGGGTAGTCAGACGAAGCCAGGATCAGGAACCAGCAGGGTAGTCAGACGAAGCCAGGATCAGGAACCAGCAGGGTAGTCAGACGAAGCCAGGATCAGGAACCAGAAGCAGCAGCAGTCTTAGAAGCATGTGAACACAAGTGGACCAAGCAAGGAACTGAAGCCACAGACCTCCTATATATATGAGCTAGGCATCCAGCTCCTCCCAGGGGAAGGAGGAGCCGCAGGGTGGAAGGCTACAAGAAACCCAGGACCCAAGATGGCCGCCAGCACATGTCAAACGAAGGAGAGCAGCAAGCAGGTAAGACCATGACAGCAGGAAACTCTCTCTAAGCTGAGATCTAAGAACTCTTAATTTATCAGAGAGCTCCAGTGATGGGGAGATCTTATTTTGTGCTTCTACAGTCTGTATGTGCAGTATAAGATCATTTTGATGTTTTTCCCTCAACTTTTTGTGCCTATGGCTCAGCTTCAGTAGGATTCCCCTAATAAACGCTTTGTGAGCTGTCCATACTATAGTAGGGTCCAATACAGAGGCAACGTTAAATTTGAAATATTCCTGTAATGCTGCAGATACTTCAGATTGGTATTTAGTGTTAGCTAATATGAATTCGTTAGCCCTCCATAACGGGTTTGGTGGGGTTGTGAAGTCTTCCCTTAGTTCTAAGGACACTGGGGCGTGGTCCGACCAGGTAATCGTCCCAATAGAGGAGTTTACAGAAGCACTCAATGTAGCTCTATCGACTAGAAACAAATCTATACGGGAGTACGTTTGGTGCGCAGGAGAATAATATGAGAAATCCCTCTCAGAAGCATGATGAATACGCCATACATCAAATAGGGAGTTAGCTAGCAATGACGGTATAAGGGAGGTTGAGCAAGATCTGGAGATAGAGGAAGAGTCTTGGGATGGTTCAGGAGCTAGATTTACCGCAGATAATTACTCTGCCTTCCTTCAGGGATTGTATTTTTTGAAAGAGTTTGTTGAGAAAACGCAAAGGACGGATGTTCGGGGCATACACACCTACTAGGCTATAGACAACATTATTTATAGAACACACATGAATAATATAATGCCCCCCTGAGTCAATTACCGTATTATTTTCAGTGTGAGCCACTGAGCTCCGTATTGCTAAGAGTACCCCCCTCTTTTTACCTATACCATGGGAGTGAATCAAGGTTGGGAAAGAAGGATGCTTTAACCTCCCTACAGCCAGGTCCATAAATATTGGGACATGGACACAATTCTAACATTTTTGTCTCTATACACCACCACAATGGATTTGAAATCAAACAAACAAGATGTGCTTTAACTGCAGACTGTCAGCTTTAATTTGAGGGTATTTACATCCAAATCAGGTGAACGGTGGAGGAATTACAAGAGTTTGCATATGTGCCTCCCACTTGTTAAGGAACCAAAAGTAATGGGACAGAATAATATTCATAAATCAAACTTTCACTTTTTAATACTTGGTTGCAAATCCTTTGCAGTCAATGACAGCCTGAAGTCTGGAACGCATAGACATCACCAGACGCTGGGTTTCATCCCTGGTGATGCTCTGCCAGGCCTCTACTGCTACTGTCTTCAGTTCCTGCTTGTTCTTGGGGCATTTTCCCTTCAGTTTAGTCTTCAGCAAGTGAAATGCATGCTCAATCGGGTTCAGGTCAGGTGATTGACTTGGCCATTGCAGAACATTCCACTTCTTTCCCTTAAAAATCTCTTTGGTTGCTTTTGCAGTATGCTTTGGGTCATTGTCCATCTGCACTGTGAAGCGCCATCCAATGAGTTCTGAAGCATTTGGTTGAATATGAGCAGATAATATTGCCGGAAACACTTCAGAATTCATCCTGCTGCTTTTGTCAGCAGTCACATCATCAATAAATACAAGAGAACCAGTTCCATTGGCAGCCATACATGCCTACTCCATGATACTACCACCACCATGCTTCACTGATGAGGTAGTATGCTTAGGATCATAAGCATTTCCTTTCCTTCTCCATACTCTTCTCTTCCCATCACTCTCTTCCCATCACTCTGGTACAAGTTGATCTTGGTCTCATCTGTCCATAGGATGTTGTTCCAGAACTGTGAAGGCTTTTTTAGATGTCATTTGGCAAACTCTAATCTGGCCTTCTTGTTTTTGAGGCTCACCAATGGTTTACATCTTGTGGTGAACCCTCTGTATTCACTCTGGTGAAGTCTTCTCTTGATTGTTGACTTTGACACACATACACCTACCTCCTGGAGAGTGTTCTTGATCTGGCCAACTGTTGTGAAGGGTGTTTTCTTCACCAGGGAAAGAATTCTTCGGTCATCAACCACAGTAGTTTTCCGTGGTCTTCCGGGTCTTTTGGTGTTGCTGAGCTCACCGGTGCGTTCCTTCTTTTTAAGAATGTTCCAAACAGTTGTTTTGGCCTCGCCTAATGTTTTTGCTATCTCTCTGATGGGTTTGTTTTGTTTTTTCAGCCTAATGATGGCTTGCTTCACTGATAGTGACAGCTCTTTGGATCTCATCTTGACAGTTGACAGCAACAGATTCCAAATGCAAATAGTACACTTGAAATGAACTCTAGACCTTTTATCTGCTCATTGTAATTGGGATAATGAGGGAATAACACACACCTGGCCATGGAACAGCTGAGAAGCCAATTGTCCCATTACTTTTGGTCTCTTAACAAGTGGGAGGCACATATGCAAACTGTTGTAATTCCTACACTGTTCACCTGATTTGGATGTAAATACCCTCAAATTAAAGCTGACAGTCTGCAGTTAAAGCACATCTTGTTTGTTTCATTTGAAATCCATTGTGGTGGTGTATAGAGCCAAAAATGTTAGAATTGTGTCGATGTCCCAATATTTATGGACCTGACTGTACATCAGCCTCCACTATATGTGTCTCTTGTGCGCAAAAGATATCACATTTAATCGAGAGTGCCTCTCTCCGCATCATCCGCCTCTTAAAAGGGCTATTCAAGCCTCTTACATTTAAAGATCCAATTGTTAACACCATCTTGTTAGGTATAAAACTGCTTATGGGAAGTCGCTCAGACGATGCAGAGGGAGGCACACACCAGCATATTGCATTATACTCAAATGTATAGTGAAATATAGACACGGCTCAGAGAAAAAACAAAAGCAAGTAGATAAGAACATTAACAGTGTAAACCAAAACTGACTGCCCAAGTAATGGGGCAGTAATGGAATAGCACAAGGGTTAGAATGCAAAACCCCTTGTGATTTTCGGTGGGGGGAAACAGTCATGCCTACCACCAGGAGGATCCAAGAAGGTGGAACAAATCCCTGCTCCTACTAAAAGCAGGGTAGATAAAGGAATCTTTCAACAATGTTTCTTCTGACGGCTTCTTTCCACCTGGTGCCACTCTCTATCTTCCACTTGGCGTTGATGATGCTTCATAGGAGGGACCTCAGCCACTGCGATGTTCCAGTCAGCTAGTACGGCCTTACCCTCTTCTACTGTGCGGATTACCACCACGGCTCCATTCCTCTGTACTAGCAACTTTACAGGGTAACCCCAACGGTACGGAATAGAATGTGATCTCAATGCTAGAGTGATTTGAGCTAACGTGCGTCGTAGTTGCAGGGTAGCTATAGAAAGATCTGCAAAGAGCTTTACTGTTTGGTATGGGTCCGGCAAGGTATCCAATTTCCTTGCTGCCACCAGAGTGTCCTCTTTGGCTTGGAAAAAGTGCAGGGGGGCCAACACATCTCGTGGTATGTCATCAGAAAGGTGCTTTGGTTTAGCAATCCTGTGTGCCCGATCGATAATAAGATCTTCTGTGCAGTCAGGCAAAAGAAGCTTAAGCAGCTTTTTAATATAGGCTTGGAGGTCCGTAGCCTGGACTGACTCCGGCACTCCGCGCAATTTTAGATCATTTCTGCGGGACCGGTCTTCTAGGTCCGCCACTTTCGCTCTGAGATATGTGATTTCTTCCGACTGGGCATCATGGGAGTCTATAAGGCTGTTATGCGATTCGGCAAAATCACCCATTTTTTGCTCCACATGCTGAACTCTGTTGTCCAGTTCTGTGACGGTTTTTTGAACAGGTGCAATTAATTGCGACAAGTGGCTGGTGACCAAATGGTTAAAGGCCAAGAGCATGTCCTTCAGTAATATGCTGGACGCAGGTATATCGTCCGTGGGGAAATTGCAAAGCACATCTGACAAAGTGCCGGTATCTTTTAGACCATGGCTTCCGCATGTTTCTTGGGTTTCTGTCCCAGGATCTTGCAGCCTAGGTCTTTGTTTATCCGGGCTTGCATTAGGGGACTGTCGTGCCGCAGGGCTGCCCGGAGACGCCATATTATGCCCCATCTTGTCCCCTTTACTAATATGCTGCCTCTCACCCGATCGGGCGTGTTGTGGGGATCCACGAGGGCTCTGTTGCTGCGAGCCGCTATCATCTGAAGCTCGGGGGGAGCACACGCTTGCGTAGGACGTCGGGCTGGAGTTTGACTCTGCCTGCAGGTCTCGTGTGCCGGCGCCCAGTGGCGTACCAAGGGGGGGGCGGGGGGGGGGCGGCCCGCCCCGGGTGCCACTCACAAGGGGGGTGCCAGCCGCGACTGAGGATAAAAAAAAAATAAAAAATGTGGCGAGTGGGCCGGCCCAGGCGTGGCACTGTGATAGGGGCAGGGCTCCAGATGGTCTCTCCCTCCCCCTGTGCTGCTGCCGCCGCGGCGAATAAGAAGAGGGACAGGGCCGGGGGAGGGGCTGTGGCCACTGCGCCACCAATAAAGATAACTGAGCTGTTAATACAAATACAGGAGGCGGGTGCCGGAATCAAATAGCCGGCACCCGACCTCTGTGACAGGGAGCTGCGATCAGCTGCAGTTAACCACTTAGGTGCCGCTCCCTGTCACAGAGGTCGGGTGCCGCTATTTGATTCCGGCACCCGCCTCCTGTATTTGTATTAACAGCTCAGTTATCTTCAGAGTGGCCCCCCCCCCAGTATAATAAACATTGATTGTGGCGCCCCCCCCCAGTATAATAAACATTGAGTGCGCCCCCCCCCCCAGTATAATAAACATTGGTGGGCAGTGGGCAGTGCCAATGAGGGTTAAAAAATAAAAAATTAACTCACCTCCTCCAATTGATCGCGTAGCTGCTGCCGGTCTCCTTGTAATTTCTTCAGGACCTGTGGTGACGTCACTGAGCTCCAGCCTCTATCACATGGTACATTACCATGGTGATGTATCATGTGATGTATCATGTGATGAGCTCAGTGACATCACCACAGGTCCTGCGTCCTGAAGAAAAAGTACATGAGACCGGCTGCTACGCGATCAATTGGAGGTGGTGAGTTAATTTTTATTTATTTTTTTAACCCTCATTGGCACTGCCCACCAATGTTTATTATGTTGGGGGGGGGGGCGCACTGTGCCACCAATGTTTATTATACTGGGGTGTTGGGGGGGGCGCACTGCACCACCAATGTTTATATGTTTATTATGCTAGGGAGGGGGGGCGCACTGCCCACCAATGTTTATATGTTTATTATGCTAGGGAGGGGGGGGGGCGCACTGCCCACCAATGTTTATTATGTTGGGGGGGCACACTGCGCCATCAATGTTTATTATACTGGGGTGTTGGGGGGGGCGCACTGCACCACCAATGTTTATATGTTTATTATACTAGGGAGGGGGGCGCACTGCGCCACCAATGTTTATTATGTTGGGGGGGCACACTGCGCCACCAATGTTTATTATACTAGGGTGTTGGGGGGGGCGCACTGCACCACCACACCAATGTTTATATGTTTATTATGCTAGGGAGGGCGCACTGCCCACCAATGTTTATTATGTTGGGGGGGCACACTGCGCCATCAATGTTTATTATACTGGGGTGTTGGGGGGGGCGCACTGCACCACCAATGTTTATATGTTTATTATACTAGGGAGGGGGGCGCACTGCGCCACCAATGTTTATTATACTAGGGTGTTGGGGGGGGCGCACTGCACCACCACACCAATGTTTATATGTTTATTATACTAGGGAGGGGGGGCGCACTGCGCCACCAATGTTTATTATACTGGGGTTTAAGGGGGTGCAGGTTTTTATTTTATTAAGGAAGGGTTAAGGGGTCTATTAAGGGGTGGTTAATGGGTTTTATTAAGGGGGGTTAATGGGTTTATTTCGTTAAGGGGGTGTGCAGAGGTTTATTATTTTATTAAGGGGTTTTATTTTTATTTATAAATATTATTGAAAACATTGAAAAAAGTTTGTGCATGTTTTCTTAACTTTCTTGGGGGGGGGGGGGGGGGGGGGGGGGGGTGCCAAACAAAGGGTTCGCCCCGGGTGCCAAATGCTCTAGGTACGCCCCTGCCGGCGCCATCTTTGTCACGATCATGGCTGAAGAAAAACTCCAGTTTCCCCTGTTTCTTCATACTTCTTTTTCCCCTGGTCATCATCAGGGAGGGTTCCGATACCGGCTGGCACCGAAGGGAGAAATCAGGAAGCGAAAATAAGGTTCTGCTGGACTGGAACGCTTTGCTGGAGCAGGAGCTCTTGAATCAAGCGGCCATTCTCCTCGGCTTCGCGGCCACGCCCCCCTCTGCGATTACAACTAAGATCTGAGTTCCTTATGGTTGTATTGCTAGAATTGACGAATATAACTAATATAGCACTATATTCTCAATCTTCTTTATATCCTAGCAATACAACCATTAGGAACCCATCTCTAAGTTGAATTCGCGATGCGATTAATATAACCTGTATTAATCGCATTGCGATTACAACTTAGTCAAATTTGTGACACTGCAGCTTCAGAATAAATCTAAGATGGATGCTGTCCTTGCTTTTTTATAGGAGGTGGGAGGATCTGGGAGGGAGGGTATGCTGATTGGCTGGAATGTGTCTGCTGACTGTGAGGTACAGGGTCAAAGTTTGCTCAATGATGATGTATAGGGGGCGGACCGAACATCGCATATGTTCGCCCGCCGCGGCGAATGCGAACAAGCTATGTTCGCCGGGAACTGTTTGCAGACGAATGGTTCGGGACATCACTATTTAACACTTGCAGATCAGGAAAATAGTGGTTTTGGGCAAAAAAGTGTGTTTTTAAAAACCCAGAAGATGATGGCTGTATTTCTAGCCTAAATTGCACACTGACTAATCCAGATGTTGTATATTGCCCAAAAAGTTTTTTTTTGGTAACAGAATATGAAAGCTGTATATATTAAACTTGAATTTAAAACTTGCAGATCAGGAAAATAGTGTTTTTTGGCGAAAAAGTGTGTTTTTAAAAACCCAGAAAATGATGGCTGTATTTCTAGCTTAAATTGCACACTTACTAATCCAGATATTGTATATTGCCAAAAAAGTGTTTTTTTGGTAACAGAATATGAATAGGGTTGAGCGAACCCGAACTGTAAAGTTCGGGTTCGTACCGAACTTTAGGATTTTTGGACCCCGGACCCGAACCCCAACATTTCAGTAAAAGTTCGGGTTCGGGTTCGGTGCTCGGCGATTTCTCTGCACTTTTTGAAAGGCTACAGAGCAGACAATCAACAAGCGTTTAACTGTCTGGTCTTAGAATCAATCACAGCCATGCCTACTAATGGCATGGCTGTGATTGGCCAGAGCAGCATGTGACCCAGGCTCTAAATAAGCTTGATTCACGTAGCGCTGCACGTCACTCTGCTGTTACAAGTGTAGGGAGAGGATGCTGCTGGACTGGTGATTTCAGGGAGAGAATAGGAGAGAATCTAACTCAGCGATCTACATACAAATAGATGTGTAGGTGCAGGGCACAATCTTTTTACCCTGCCCTGAGCCCATTTACCAAAAAAAAAAAAACTTTTATCTGTCTGTTAGTTAGGTGGGCGGCGGCCATTTTATGCAAGCTCAGTGCACCAGCACTGCATCTGAGCTTTTGGAACATTGAAAATCACAATTTTTTTGGGCAATATACAACATCTGGATTAATCAGTGTGCAATTTAAGCTAGAAATACACCCATCATTTTCTGGGGTTTTAAAAACACACTTTTTTTTTGCCAAAAACCACTATTTTCCTGATCTGCAAGTGTTAAATTCAAGTTTAATATATACAGCTTTCATATTCTGTTACCAAAAAAACACTTTTTTGGCAATATACAACATCTGGATTAGTCAGTGTGCATTTTAAGCTAGAAATACACCCATCATTTTCTGGGGTTTTAAAAACATCATTTTTTTTTTTTTTTACAAAAAACTGTATTTTCCTGATCTGCAAGTGTTAAATTTAAGTTAAATATATACAGCTTTCATATTCTGTTACCAAAAAAAACACTTTTTTTTGGCAATATACAACATCTGAATTAGTCAGTGTGCAATTTAAGCTAGAAATACAGACATCATTTTCTGGGTTTTCAAAAACACACTTTTTTGCCAAAAAACTGTATTTTCCTGATCTGCAAGTGTTAAATTCAAGTTTAATATATATAGCTTCCCAATTCTTTTACCAAAAAAACACTTTTTTGGCAATATACAACATCTGGATTAGTCAGTGTGCAATTTAAGCTAGAAATACACCCATCATTATCTAGGGCTTTAAGAACACACTTTTTTGCCAAAAAACACTATTTTCAGGCCTTGCAGCATCAGCACTTGTGAAATTACAGGCTTATATACTGCTGTCAAATTCAGTTGTTAAACACTCGTTTGGGCAAAAAAAAATTTGTTGGCAGCCTTTGATGCATATGTCATTAAGAGATACACTCTTAATACATTTGGGTTAAATTCATAGATTTTAAAAATACCGCCATTTTGTGTACCAATATTTAATTCAGACATACAGTGGTTCAGGCCGTGTGAGATACACCCTATATATACAGGGCTTATATTCTTTCATTAATAAAACACCCTTTTTTTGGGCAAAATACACAATATTTTAGGCCTTGCAGCATAAGCACGTTTAAAATTCCTGGGTTATATACTGCTGCCATATTGAGTTATTAAACAAACACCTGTTTGGGAAAAAAAAGTTTATTTGTCAGCCTTTGCTGCATATGTCATTGTGAGATACACCCTTAATACATTTGGGTTAGATTCAGAGATTTGAAATACCGCCATTTTGGGCAAACAAATCTTTAATTCAGGCCTACTGTGGGTCAGGCCGTGTGAGATACACCCTGTATATATAGGGGTTTGATTCAGGTATTTGAAATCCAGCCATTTTGGGGAAAGAAATCTTTAATTGAGGCCTACTATGGGTCAGGCCGTGGGAGATACACCCTTTACATACAGAGGTTTGATTCAGGTATTTGAAATACAGCAATTTTGGGCAAACAAATCTTTAATTCAGGCCTACAGTGGGTCAGGCCGTGTGAGATACACCCTTTAAATACAGGGGTTTGATTCAGGCATTTGAAATACAGCCATTTTGGGCAAAGAAATCTTCAATTGGGGCCTACTGTGGGTCAGGCCGTGTGAGATACACCCTTTACATACAGGGGTTTGATTCAGGCATTTGAAATACAGCCATTTTGGGCAAAGAAATCTATAATTCAGGCCTACTGTGGGTCACGCTGTGTGAGATACAACATTTACATACAGGGGTTTGATTCAGGTATTTGAAATACAGCCATTTTGGGCAAAGAAATCTTTAATTGAGGCCTACAGTGGGTCAGGCCGTGTGAGATACACCCTTTAAATACAGGGGTTTGATTCAGGCATTTGAAATACAGCCATTTTGGGCAAAGAAATCTTTAATTGAGGCATACAGTTGGTCAGGCCATGTGAGATACACCCTTTACATATAGGGGTTTGATTCAGGTATTTGAAATACAGCCATTTTGGGCAAACAAATAAAAAAAATTTTTTTTTTATCAAATCGTTTTTATTAATCAAATAAAAGCATCTTATTTTAAAACAATACATTGTCCTTTTTCATTCCAAAATGCAGAGTCAGTATACAGCAGTAACATATGATAACATCATACAAGGATCACCATACAGCAGTATATAATGTATAGAAACGTAAGACCAAAATTTAGACAATAGATGCATTTATCCTATCATCCCCCCAGCCCATATCCCACCCACCCCCTCCTCCCCCATGAACAACTCGTGAACCCCTCAAGAAAGCCTAGATAACAACATGAGTGTGAGATAACCATTCACTCCATAGTTTCTCAAACTTCTGAGGACAACCTCTCTTCACAAACACACCTTTTTCCATCATCAACATGTCATGCACCTTCCGCACAAACTCATCCAATGTGGGCGGACTCCCCTGGATCCACCTCAGAGCCACTAACTTCCTGGCCACGTACAACAGCCTCCCCACCGCTACCTTAACCGACTCGGACCCTCCATTATCTGACACATACCCCAACACACACACCTTGGGATCCTTTTGAAGTCTCAGCATCATATTACTATTAATCATGTTCAGTACTCCTTCGCAGAAGTTACCTATTACTGGACAGGACCAAAGCATATGTAGCAGATCCGCGCCATCTTCCATACACTTTGGACACTTGTCATCAATTCTCACCCCCACCTTTTTTAAGAACACCAGCGTTTTGTACACTCTGTGAATGATGAATAATTGAGACAGCTTGCCCTGTTCACTCAGGGACACTCTGGGAACTCCTTCTAGTATGTCATCCAGTACTGCTCATTAGAGATGGCCCCCAGGTCATCCTCCCACTTCTTCATCCTTGAAAGCGGAAATCCTTAAAAAAATTGACCAGTAAGAGAGTATACACCTGCGATATCAGTCCTCTTTTTCCCCCTGTCGGAAGAACAAGTTTATGGACCACCTCCATTTGGGCTATTGTACAACCTTTCCTCATCGTGACCTCAAAGGCATGCCTCAATTGAAGATATTTATAAAACCATACACTGGGAATATTGAATTCAAAAACAAATTTAATTAAGGCCTAGTGTGGTTCAGGGCGTGTGAGATACACCCTGTACATACTGTCGTTCTATTCAACTATTAATTAAACACCCATTTAGGGCAAGATCTGAAATTCGAGAAATATGAGGAGAGCGTCAAATAAGGGACGTGGCCCAGGTCGTGGTGCTGCTGGTGGAGCTCCTGTTGCAGGGAGAGGACGTGGTCGATCTGTGCCAGCTACACGCACAAGTGAGAACCCTTCCTCAGGTGCGAGTAGGCGACAGAACCTGCAGCGGTATTTGGTCGGGCCTAATGCGGCTCTACGAATGGTGAGGCCTGAGCAAGTACAGGCGATAGTAGATTGGGTTGCTGACAGTGGATCCAGTTCCTTCACATTGTCTCCCATCCAGTCTCCTGCTAAAAGACCACAGTTGGCACCTGCAGCCGATGTCCATCAGTCTTTCACCTCACTCCCTTGCAAATCAGCCAAGCAGTCTGAGCCCCAAGTCATGCAGCAGTCTCTTCTGCTTTTTGATGACTCTGTTAGCAGGGTTTCCCAGGACCATCCACCTAGCCCTGCCCCAGAAGTAGAAGAGATGCCCAACCACTTATCTTTCAAGATGAGTACATGGGAGGACCATCACAGCACATCTCGGATGATGACGAAACACAGGTGCCAACTGCTGGGGCTTTCGAAAGTGTGCAGACCGACAAGGAAGGCAAGGGTGAAGACTGGGTGGAAGATGATGTGGAGGACGATGAGGTCCTCAACCCCACATGGAATCAAGGTCATGCGAGTGACCTATGTAGTTCGGAGGAAGAGGCAGTGTTCGCACAAAGCCACCAGCACAGCAGAAGAGGGAGCAGGGTGCAAAAGCGGAGCGGCCGTCCTCTAGACAGTATGCCTGCTACTGCCCACCGCAGAAAGGGACTGAGCACACCAAAGCCAGCTCCAAGGAGTTCCCTGGCGTGGCAGTTCTTCAGACAATGTGCTGACAATGTGCTGACGAGTGGTTTGCACGCTGTGCAATCAGAGCCTGAAGAGAGGCATAAACGTTCTCAACCTGAGCACAACCTGCATGACCAGGCATTTAAGTGCAAAGCACGAGCTGCAGTGGAGTAGACACCTCAAAAACCAAGAAAGGTCTCTGGCTCCTCCTGCTTCCTCTTCTGCTGCAGTCTCGGCCTCTTCATCCACCTCTGGAGTGACAGTGCCACCTGCCACCCCGCATACAGAGGATCTGCCAGCAACACCAACACCTGGGTCACCAAGCATCTCCACAATGTCCCACGGAAGCGTTCAGCTCTCCATCTCCCAAACGCTGGAGAGGAAGAGGAAGTACCCCCCTAACCACCCGCGATCCCTAGCCCTGAATGCCAGCATTTCTAAATGACTGGCCTTTGAAATGCTGTCATTCCGTCTGGTGGAGACGGATAGTTTTAAAGGCTTTATGGCGGTGGCTGTCCCACAGTACGTCGTGCCCAACCGCCACTACTTTTCCAGGTGAGCCACCCCTTCCCTGCACAACCAAGTAGGGGAAAAAATCAGGTGTGCACTGCGCAATGCCATCTGTGGCAAGGTGTACCTGACTACGGATACGTGGACCAGTAAGCACGGTCAGGGACATTATAGCTCCATAACAGCACACTGGGTAAATGCTGGGCCTGAGGCGGATAGCAGTTTGGCGCATGTCCTTTCACCACCGAGGATTGCAGGGCGCTTCAGTTTGCCTCCTGTTGCTTTCTCCTCCTACTCTGCTTCCTCATCCTCTACCAGCTCCTCATCCGGTCAGCGTAACACCTTCACCACCAACTTCAGCACAGCCAGGGGTAAACGACAGCAGGCAGTTTTAAAACTTATCTGTTTGGGGGACAAACCCCACACCGTGCAGGAGCTGTGGACGGGCCTTGAACAACAGACCGATGAGTGGTTTGTGCCTGTCAGCCTCAAGCCCGGCCTGGTGGTGTGCAATAATGGGTGAAATCTCGTAGCAGCTTTGGGACTAGCCGGTTTGACGCATATCCCTTGACTGGCGCATGTGCTGAATTTGGTGGTGCAGAGTTTCCTTAAAAATTACCTCGATGTGTCAGAGCTCCTGCATAATGTGCGGGCCGTCTGTGTGCGCTTTCGGCGTTCTCACTCTGCTGCTGCTCGCCTGTCAGCGCTGCAGCGTAACTTCGGCCTTCCCGCTCACCGCATCATATGCGACGTGCCCAGACTGTGCGAGCAGCAGCAAGCGATAGTGGAGTTTCAGCTGCAGCACGCACGGGTGAGTTGCTCGGCGGAACAGCACCACCAATGACTGGGCCTCCATGCGAGACCTGTGTTCCTTGTTGCGCTGTTTCGAGAACTCCACCAACATGGCCAGTGCCGATAACGCCATTCTCAGCGTTACTATCCCACTTCTATGCCTCCTTGAAAAAATGCTCCTGGCGATGATTGAAGAGGATGTGGCACAGGAGGAGGAGGAAGAGGGATAATTTCGTAGGGTTTCCGGCCAGTCATTCCCAAGTGGCTCTGAGGGTGGGTTCCTGCACCTACAAATGCCAGTTACACAATTGTCCAGCCAGGACACAGTTCTAGAGGATGACGAGGTGAAGTATGAGAAGGAGGATATGGAGGAGGAGGAACCATGTTCACAGCAGGGTGGCACCCAGACCAGCTCATGGCCATCACTGGTGCATGGCTGGGGGGGATACAGAGGACACAGACGATACACCTCCCACAGAGGAAAGCTTTTTGTTGCCTCTGGGCAGCCTGGCACACATGTGCGATTACATGTTGCAGTGTCTCCGCAACGACCGCCGAGTTGCCCAGATTCTAACTTGTGCTGATTACTGGGTGGCCACGCTACTGGATCCCCGTTACAAGGACAACGTACCGTCCTTAATTCCATCACTGGAGCGTGATTGTAAGATGCGTGAGTACAAGCGCACGCTGATAGATGCGCTGCTGGGGGCATACCTACCTGACAGCGGGGGCACAGTGAAAGCACAAGGCGAAGGCAGAGGACAAGGAAGAGGTCGCCAAAGCAGCTGGGGCACCGCCAGCACCTCAGAAGGCAGGGTTGGCATGGCCGAAATGTTGAAAAGCTTTGTCAGCACGCAACAACAACCAGCTCCACCAGCTAATATGGAACGTCTTAGCAGTAGGCAGCATTTCACCAACATGGTGGAGCAGTATGTATGCACAGGCCTACACATACGGAATGACGGGTCTGCCCCCTTCAACTTCTGTGTCTCCAAATTGGGCACATTGTCTGAGCTTGCCCTTTACGCCTCGGAGGTGCTGGCCTGCCCTGCAGCCAGTGTATTATCTAAATGTGTGTTTAGCACGGCAGGGGGCGTCATCACAGACAAGCGCAGCCGCCTGTCCACAGCCAATTTGGACAAGCTCACGTTCATTAAAATGAACTAGGCATGGATCCCTTAGGACTTATCCGTACCTTGTACAGAATAGACATGTATACCGGCACTAACCAGCCATTGTTATACTGCAGCACAATTGCTCATTCTTGTAATTTGGATATTTCACACTCTTTTAGAGTGTATACTAATTAAAAAAATATATATTAAAACCAAAAAACTGTGTTGGCTACCTCGTACTCCTCCACCGCTGCTTTCACCTACACCGCTACGTCCACTGCCTCCTCAAACTTATACTCCATATGGAACTCCACCTCATAAATCAAATTTTTTATTTTTTTATTTGTACGTATTTTATTTTATATCATTTCACTACTTTGTCAGTTTCATTTTCTGGTGAAATTTAGCAAATTTTTGGGTGTATAGTACCACTGCTATACCAAGTAGACAGGTTTAAAAAAAGAAAGAAATTGTCATTTACATTTTCGGGTGAAATTAACCAATTTTTGGGTGTATAGTACCACTGCCATATCTAGTAGGCCGGTTAAAAAAAATTAATAAAATTTTCATTTACATTTTCGGGTGAAATACACCAATTTTGGTGTGTATAGTACCACTGCTATAACTAGTAGACTGTTAAAAAATTTTAATAAATTGTAAGTTATATATTCTGGTGAAATTCACCAATTTTTGGGTGTGATGTATCACTGCTATACCTAGTAGACAGGTTTAAAAAAAAAAGTCCGTTAAATTTTTTGGTGAAATTCACCAATTTTTGGGTGTAATATACCCCTCCTCTACCTAGTTGACAGCTTAATAAATTTCAATAATTTCTGTTACATTCTTGGGTTGACATAATACAGTTTTAGACGTGAATAAACATCTGCTATGCATAGGTGACAGGGAATAAAATTTAATATATTATTCAGTAATTAATGCACGCCACATCCTTTCATTCAATGCTTAAACTTTGAAAAGTTGTCACACTTTTATGCTTTAATAATTTCTCCCATATTTCAACTCTATAATTTTTAATTTGAAAAAATTAATCCTCCCTTGGATGTGGTCTCTCTTTCTCACGCTCCCTCTCTGCTCACGCTCCCTCTCTGGCCTGGAACCCTGATTCCCCGCCACCCGTGATCACCATGGTAGGCGCATAAAAGAACATCGAAAGTTGATAGAGCAGATATCAAATTGGATCGTGAAAATCGCGGGGACGTACGACATGGTGGGGCAGTAAGTGTGCACACGCCTACACGAACTGACTGACAGGGCACATGGGCACATGGCCTGAGCTTGCCCTTTACCCCTTGGAGGTGCCGGCCTGCCCTGCAGCCAGTGTATTGTCTGAACAAGCATGACTGGAGGGGGTTATCACAGGTTATATTTCCCAATGTTTTGGGGTGTACCCTAATTTTAAAAATGAAATTTTAAACCGAAAACCAGTGTAGGCTACCTCCTCCTCCACCGCGGCTTCCACCTACACCGCCACATCCACCTCCTCCTCAACCTTCTACTCCATATGGACCTCATCCTCCTTGATCAAGATTATTATTTTTTATTTTTACCTATTTTATGTTATTTAAAGTCATTTCCCTATCCACATTTGTTTGTAGAGCACTTGTCATGTTCTTAACCACATTTTGATGCCATTTGCAGCCCTCTAACCCTTTCCATGACATTTTTACAGCCATTTTAGTGCTCAAAAGTACGGGTCCCCATTGACTTCAATGGGGTTCGGGGTCAAATTTGGGTCAACTTCGGGTCCCGAACTTGAACTTTTGTCCGCACAACTCTGGTTACAATCAAATACAAGCTATAAAAATAAACAACCATTTTTTGCATGACCCTACATTTGGGGCCTCTGATACATTTGTGACAATCAAATACAAGCTTTAAATACTGCAGTTATATTCTAGGTTTATAAAAACACTATTTTTTTGCAAGATAATACATGTTGGGGCCTTTGCTGCATTTGTGACAGTCAAATACAAGCTGTAAATACTGCAGTTATATTCTGGGTTTAAAAAAACACAAATTTTTTGCAAGACCCTACATTTGGGGCCTTTGCTGCTTTTGTGAAAGTCAAATACAAGCTTTAAATACTGCAGTTATATTCAGGTTTTTAAAATGCAACCATTTTTTGCAAGATAATAAATTTTGGGTACTTTGGTGAATTTGTGACAGTCAAATACAAAATTTAAACACTGTAGTTATATTCAGGGTTTAAAAATACACCAATTTTTTGCAAGATATTACATTTGTGGCCTTTGCTGAATTTGTGAAATTCAAATACAAGCTTTAAATAATGCAGTTATATTCAGGGTTTAAGAAAACACCCATTTTTTTTGCAAGATAATATATTTGTGGCCTTTGCTGCATTTGTGAAATTCAAATACAAGCTTTAAATACTGCAGTTATATTAAGGGTTAAAAAAAACACAAATTTTTTGCAAGATAATACACTGCTCAAAAAAATAAAGGGAACACAAAAATAACACATCCTAGATCTGAATTAATTAAATATTCTTCTGAAATACTTTTTTCTTTACATAGTTGAATGTGCTGACAACAAAATCACACAAAAATAAAAAAAAATGGAAATCCAATTTTTCAACCCATGGAGGTCTGGATTTGGAGTCACACTCAAAATTAAAGTGGAAAAACACACTACAGGCTGATCCAACTTTGATGTAATGTCCTTAAAACAAGTCAAAATGAGGCTCAGTAGTGTGTGTGGCCTCCACGTGCCTGTATGACCTCCCTACAACGCCTGTGCATGCTCCTGATGAGGTGGCGGACGGTCTCCTGAGGGATCTCCTCCCAGACCTGAACTAAAGCATCTGCCAACTCCTGGACAGTCTGTGGTGCAACGTGACGTTGGTGGATAGAGTGAGACATGTTGTCCCAGATGTGCTCAATTGGATTCAGGTCTGGGGAACGGGCGGGCCAGTCCATAGCATCAATGCCTTCGTCTTGCAGGAACTGCTGACACACTCCAGCCACATGAGGTCTAGCATTGTCTTGCATTAGGAGGAACCCAGGGCCAACCGCACCAGCATATGGTCTCACAAGGGGTCTGAGGATCTCATCTCAGTACCTAATGGCAATCAGGCTACCTCTGGCGAGCACATGGAGGGCTGTGCTGCCCTCCAAAGAAATGCCACCCCACACCATTACTGACCCAATGCCAAACCGGTCATGCTGGAGGATGTTGCAGGCAGCAGAACGTTCTCCACGGCGTCTCAAGACTCTGTCACGTCTGTCACATGTGCTCAGTGTGAACCTGCTTTCATCTGTGAAGAGCACAGGGCGCCAGTTGCGAATTTGCCAATCTTGGTGTTCTGTGGCAAATGCCAAACATCCTGCACGGTGTTAGGCTGTAAGCACAACCCCCACCTGTGGACGTCGGGCCCTCATATCACCCTCATGGAGTCTGTTTCTGACCATTTGAGCAGACACATGCACATTTGTGGCCTGCTGGAGGTCATTTTGCAGGGCTCTGGCAGTGCTCCTCCTGTTCCTCCTTGCACAAAGGCGGAGGTAGCGGTCCTGCTGCTGGGTTGTTGCCCTCCTACGGCGGCCTCCACGTCTCCTGATGTACTGGCCTGTCTCCTGGTAGCTCCTCCATGCTCTGGACACTACGCTGACAGACACAGCAAACCTTCTTGCCACAGCTCGCATTGATGTGCCATCCTGGATAAGCTGCACTACCTGAGCCACTTGTGTGGGTTGTAGACTCCGTCTCATGCTACCACTAGAGTGAAAGCACCGGCAGCATTCAAAAGTGACCAAAACATCAGCCAGGAAGCATAGGAACTGAGAAGTGGTCTGTGGTCACCACTTGCAGACCCACTCCTTTATTAGGGGTGTCTTGCTAATTGCCTATAATTTCCACCTGTTGTCTATGCCATTTGCACAACAGCATGTGAAATTGATTGTCACTCAGTGTTGCTTCCTAAGTGGACAGTTTGATTTCACAGAAGTGTGATTGATTCGGAGTTACATTGTGTTGTTTAAGTGTTCCCTTTATTTTTTTGAGCAGTGTACATTTTGGGTCCTTTGCTGAATTTTTGACAGTCACATACAAGTTATAAATATTGCAGTTATATTCTGGGTTTATAAAAACACCCTTATTTTGCAAGACCCTACATTTGAGTCCTTTGCTGAATTTGTTACAGTCAAATACAAACTTTAAAAACTGTAGTTATATTCAGGGTTTAAAAATACACCCAATTTTTTGCAAGATAATACATTTTGGGTCCTTTGCTGAATTTGTGACAGTCAAATACAAGCTATAAACACTGCAGTTATATTCTGGGTTTAAAAAAACACCCATTTTATACAAGATATTACATTTGGGGCCTGTCACAGTCGTTACCTCTGGCTGTGACCTTCTGTCTATGCTCTCGCTGAAGCTTCGTTCCTGTGTGTCATTTGTGGTTCTTTATGGGTTAACTCCCCTGTGTGCCTATTTGGAGTTAATCCTCTGTCTGCTCCATGGGTGTGGCTTCTTTCCTGCACCCATGGAACCTGTATATAAGGCTGAGGTTTCCTCAGTTCTGGGTCAGCTCTCCTGGTGTGTGTTGTGTTATCCTGTCCTGCTCCTGGTTTGTACTCTCTCTCCCATGCTGCTGACCCATGGGATCTCTGTCTGTCTGTGCTCTGTGGGTTTCCCTACTTGTTCATTAAAGTCCTCTCTCCCGTCCTCTTTGATGTCCTCTTTCCTATGTTTCTGTTATCTGTTCTGCCAGTTATGTTTGTTATGTTATATGTCTCTGTTCAGCAAGCCCTTGCTGCACCTTTCTTTGCAGCAGAGTGCAATGCGCAAGGCCATTCAGTTTACTACTGGTGGAGCAAGTCCTTCTCTGCTCATTGTCACGCCTGTTTCCTTGCTATGTACTCCTGCTTGTGTTATAAGTTGCCCTGTTTGTATTTGCCTGTCTGATATGTATGCCTATGTGCCGTCGGTACCTTCTGGTACCTGTTGTCCATTCGTTCCTGCTGTCACTGTCCAACCCTGGCAACTTCCTGCTGCAAAGTCTAACCCTACCATCTGGGGCCCTAGTGAATACCAGGAGTTGCTTAGTCAAGCCCCTCTGGAGTATTACTAGACAGTGGCGCAGTGGGGGTTTTCTCCCACTGTGCTGACGGTACATAGAGCTCATGTTTTGTCTGTGCTGCCTTCCCTGGTTTTTGCAATAAACTCTTGTGTGTCTGTACCTGATTTCCGTTTATTGCTTGAAGACGCGGTGGTCTCTCCTGGGACCTCCAACTCGTGACAGGGCCTTTGTTGAATTTGTGAAATTCAAATACAAGCTTTAAATAATGCAGTTATATTCAGGGTTTAAAAAAACACCCATTTTTTTGCAAGATAATACATTTGGGACCTTTGCTGCATTTGTGAAATTCAAATACAAGCTTTAAATACTGCAGTTAAATTCAGGGTTTAAAAAAACACCCATTTTTTGCAAGATAATAAATTTTGGGTCCTTTGCTGAATTTGTGACAGTCACATACAAGCTATAAATATTGCAGTTATATTCTGGGTTTAAAAAAACACCCATTTTTGCAAGACCCTACATTTGGGGCCTTTGCTGCATTTGTGTCAGTCAAATACAAGCTTTAAATACTGCAGCTACAGTATATTCAGGGTATAAGAAAACACCCATTTTTTCAGGGCCCTACATTTGGGGCCTTTGCTACATTTGTGACAGTCAAAAAGAAGCTTTAAATACTGTAGTTACAGTATATTCAGGGTTTTAAAAAAAACACCAATTTTTTGCAAGATAATACATTTTGGGTCTCTTGCTGAATTTGTGAGAGTAAAATACAAACTTTAAACACTGTTCATATATTCAGGGTTCAAAAATACAGCAATTTTTTGCAAGATAATACATTTTGGGTCCTTTGCTGAATTTATGACAGTCAAATACAAGCTGTAAATATTGCAGTTATATTCTGGGTTTAAAAAAACACCAATTTTTTGGAAGACCCTACATTTGGGGCCTTTGCTACATTTGTTAAAGTCAAATACAAGCTTTAAATACTGCAGTTATATTTAGAGTTTAAATAAACAACCATTTTTTGCATGACCCTACATTTGGGGCCTTTGATACATTTGTGACAATCAAATACAAGCTTTAAATACTGCAGTTATATTCAGGGTTTAAAAAAAAAAAAACATTTTTTGCAAGACCCTACAGTCGTGGCCAAAAGTTTTGAGAATTACATAAATATTGGAAAAGGGAAAAGTTGCTGCTTAAGTTTTTATAATAGCAATTTGCATATACTCCAGAATGTTATGAAGAGTGATCAGATGAATTGCATAGTCCTTCTTTGCCATGAAAATTAACTTAATCCCAAAAAAAACTTTCCACTTCATTTCATTGCTGTCATTAAAGGACCTGCTAACATCATTTCAGTAATCGTCTTGTTAACTCAGGTGAGAATGTTGACGAGCACAAGGCTGGAGATCATTATGTTAGGCTGATTGGGTTAAAATGGCAGACTTGACATGTTAAAAGGAGGGTGATGCTTGAAATCATTGTTCTTCCATTGTTAACCATGGTGACCTGCAAAGAAATGCGTGCAGCCATCATTGCGTTGCATAAAAATGGCTTCACAGGCAAGGATATTGTGGCTACTAAGATTGCATCTCAATCAACAATTTATAGGATCATCAAGAACTTCAAGGAAAGAGGTTCAATTCTTGTTAAGAAGGCTTCAGGGCGTCCAAGAAAGTCCAGCAAGCGCCAGGATCGTCTCCTAAAGAGGATTCAGCTGCGGGATCGGAGTGCCACCAGTGCAGAGCTTGCTCAGGAATGGCAGCAGGCAGGGGTGAGCGCATCTGCACGCACAGTGAGGCGAAGACTTTTGGATTATGGCCTGGGGTCAAGAAGGGCAGCAAAGAAGCCACTTCTCTCCAAAAAAACATCAGGGACAGATTGATCTTCTGCAGAAAGTATGGTGAATGGACTGCTGAGGACTGGGGCAAAGTCATATTCTCCGATGAAGCCTCTTTCCAATTGTTTGGGGCATCTGGAAAAAGGCTTGTCCGGAGTCATGCCAACAGTAAAGCATCCCAAGCCCATTCATGTGTGGGGTTGCTTCTCATCCAAGGGAGTGGGCTCACTCACAATTTTGCCCCAAAACACAGCCATGAATAAAGAATGGTACCAAAACACCCTCCAACAGCAACTTCTTCCAACAATCCAACAACAGTTTGGTGAAGAACAATGCATTTTCCAGCACGATGGAGCACCGTGCCATAAGGCAAAAGTGATAACTAAGTGGCTCGGGGACCAAAACGTTGACATTTTGGGTCCATGGCCTGGAAACTCCCCAGATCTTAATCCCATTGAGAACTTGTGGTCAATCCTCAAGATGCGGGTGGACAAACAAAAACCCACTAATTCTGACAAACTCCAAGAAGTGATTATGAAAGAATGGGTTGCTATAAGTCAGGAATTGGCCCAGAAGTTGATTGAGAGCATGCCCAGTCGAATTGCAGAGGTCCTGAAAAAGAAGGGCCAACACTGCAAATACTGACTCTTTGCATAAATGTCATGTAATTGTCGATAAAAGTGTGTGTAATTATATTTGACTACATCACAGAAACAACTGAAACAAAGATCTAAAAGCAGTTTAGCAGCAAACTTTGTGAAAACTAATATTTGTGTCATTCTCAAAACTTTTGGCCACGACTGTACATTTGGGGCCTTTGCTGCTTTTGTGAATGTCAAATACAAGCTTTAAATACTGCAGTTATATTCAGGTTTAAAAAATGCAACCATTTTTTGCAAGATAATAAATTTTGGGTACTTTGGTGAATTTGTGACAGTCAAATATAAGCTATAAATACTGCAGTTATATTCTGGGTTTAAAAAAACACCCATTTTTTGCAAGACCCTACATTTGGGTCCTTTGCTGAATTTGTGACAGTCAAATACAAAATTTAAACACTGTAGTTATATTCAGGGTTTAAAAATACATACATTTTTTGCAAGATATTACATTTGTGGCCTTTGCTGAATTTGTGAAATTCAAATACAAGCTTTAACCGCCTCCGGACCGCCTAATGCACGGATGCGTCCTGGAGGCGGTCGATTCATTCCTCCTGGACTCATCCGTGCGTCATCTCGCGAGATGCGAGATTTCGGTCAGAGCCGGCCCGCGCATGCGCATCGCGGGCCGGCAAAAGTTAGAGGAGTATTTCGTCAGCAACCTGCCAGCCAATGATCGTCGCTGGCAGGTTGCCGATTTTTAAAAAATCGAATCACAAGCCATCTAACACCTTATATTTATAAATATACAGTTGCAATAAAAAGTATGTGAACCCTTTGGATTTCTGCACAAATTGGTCATAAAATGTCATCTGATCTTCATCTAAGTCTCAACAACAGACAATCACAGTCTGCTTAAACTAATAACACACACAGAATTAAATGTTACTGTAAGATCCTCACCTGCTTTGCACTCCAGGGGAACCAAGAGGGGTCCTCGTGGAGTTGCGGGACAGGTTATGCGTGTCTCTGATGCACCAGCGCTGACCCCTTTGCGAGCCAGTGCGGGGATGCGTTCGCGTGGACATCGGAGGGGAGGACCGTCGGAGTCCCGGGGACAGAGTGGCCAGGCGAGTGACAAGACGCAGCGGCCAGGGTTGTCTCCGGTGTCTCCTGCGACTTCCGTTTCCGCATCTGGGTCCACGCGCTCGCATACTCGCGCTGAGTCAATTATGCGTCCGTGCGTACGCACGAGGGCAGGTTCGCAAAGGGATACACGGTCGCGAGTACGCGCTTCTTATGCGCTTCGTCGACCAGTGGCGCATAATATACTGACTCACAAGAGCAAAGTGGATTAGGGAGCCAGCCATGGGTTAATCAACTTGTGATTGCCTTAGGCCATGTACTCAGGTGCAGGGCAATTTGTTCACCTATGGTAGTGGACACTTGGCACCCTGGGATTGGTCAGCAGGCATTTAAAAGGAGGTCTCTCAGGGTGATCAGTGCCCACTGTTATTTTCCCTCAACCAGGTATAGGTCACAACTGCTAGTGACCTGAAGACTGCCAGGAACTTTGTCCTTTGCAGCGGACCCAAGATCTGGAGTGACTCGACTGCCAAGTGCACAGCATCATTCAGCACTGGTTGGGACTATTCCTGGAATCTCCTTGCCTGGTTTTTGTTATTATTCCTTGTTACCAGCAAGTGTCCTGGACGTTTATGTTTCTGGGGAATAAACACCTTTTTGCTTTCATCACTGGTCTGTTTGTTGGTGCCTTGCATTACAGAACAGTGGGCCCAACTAACAGTTGCCATGGACAAGATCCAGCAGCAGCTGAGTGAATTAACGGGAGCCGTTAACCTGCTGTTCCAACGACGCCCAAATATACCAGCAGCCGCTGCAGCGCAAATCCAAGAGCAACTGACAACTGTGATGGAGGAGGTTCAGCAGCTTATCCAGGGAGCCTCAGCACTACCCGTCACTATCGCAAGGCATCAAACAGAACCTAAGATCCCCCTGCCTGACCCCTTCACAGGAGAGCGACAGGAGTTCTTAAACTTCAGGGACTCCTGTCTCCTTTATTTCCAGTTGCGTCCGATGGCTTCTGGCACTCTCAGGCAGAGAATTGGGATTGTAATGTCACTGCTACGTGGAGACCCCCAACGTTGGGCATTTAATTTGCCTCAAGACCATACAGCTTTTTCGTCAGTGGACGCCTTCTTCGAGGCTATGGCTGTGATTTACGATGACCCGGATCGTACTCTCACCGCAGAGACCAATCTTGAGCATATTCAACAAGGCCGCCGCCCAGCTGAAGAATAGAATGCAGAATTCAGGCGATGGGCAGCTTTCACCACCTGGGGCGACGCAGCCCTACGCCATCGCTTCCGTTTGGGACTTTCGGATGCGGTCCGGGATCTTCTTTTAGCCTTGCCTACCCCCTTCTCGTTGGAAATTGCTATCTCTCAGGCAATCGATGCCGACAGGTGAATCCGTGAGAGGCGAGTGGAGCGGTCGTCTCGGTTTTCATCCTCTCGACCACATCCAGGGCCTCTTAAATCGGCCGAAGAGCCAATGGAGGTTGGATGCTCCCATCTCACACAGGCAGAACGAGCTCGTCGCCAACAGAAAGGCCTGTGCCTATTTTGCGGAAAGTCTGGACACCTCGTTAAAACCTGTCCCCTCCTGCCGGCGGGAAACGAATGAACCTAGGGGGCATAGAGGAGAACCCCCTAGGTGCTATTATCCCTCCTCCAAGCCGGGTGATGGTATCCATATCCTTACGGGGGCAAGACAAGGTCCATGAGTTTTCTGCACTAATCGATTCTGGGGCCGCTGGGAATTTTGTGGACTCAACCTTGGTTCGTCGACTTGGCATCCCGTTGATCCAGCCGAAAACCACCATGTCAGTGACCGCGATTGATGGTTCCCCTCTTCAAGATGGTCGTGCAGTGTGGATGACTCCGGGAATACAGGTAACGGTGGGGGCTGATCATCGGGAGACCTTAAGCCTTTTTGTCCTTGACATGCCATCCACTCCCGTGATTTTGGGTCTCCCTTGGTTAAGGCTCCATAATCCAGTAGTGGACTGGCGCTCGGGTCTTATTTGTCAGTGGAGTACGGAATGCCTTACTAAGTGCATTCGTCCCGACCTGTCACTAGCCTCCATGGAAGTATTAAGTACTTTACCACAGCAGTATCATAATTTCCGAGATGTGTTCAGTCCTCAGGGGGCTGATGTGTTACCTCCCCACAGGTCATATGATTGTCCTATAGACCTGTTGCCAGGTACCATGCCACCACGAGGGCATCTTTATAATCTCACTGGGCCTGAGGTTCAGGCTCAGCGGGAGTATATTAAAGAGAACCTTGAGAAGAATTTCATTCGTCCATCCACTTCCACTGCTGGAGCTGGATTCTTCTTTGTGGAGAAGAAGGATGGAGGCTTGAGACCTTGCATCGATTATCGTGCCCTTAATCGGATTACGGTGAAGAATCGGTATCCACTGCCTCTGATTGATGATCTGTTTTCTCAGGTGGCAGGGGCCCGAGTCTTCACCAAACTCGATTTAAGGGGTGCTTATAATTTAGTTTGCATTAGAGAGGGTGACGAATGGAAGACCGCATTTAATACCAGAGACGGGCATTACGAGTATCTCGTGATGCCTTTCGATCTCTGTAATGCTCCCGCGGTCTTCCAGGAGTTCATCAACGATGTTCTCAGAGATTTCTTGGATAGATGTGTTGTTGTCTATCTAGATGACATACTAATCTACTCTTCGGATCTGGTCTCTCATCGGAAACACGTGTGTCAGGTTTTCCAGAAGCTGAGGGAGAACCGCCTCTATGCCAAACTTGAGAAGTGTCTGTTTGAGGTGAAGGAGTTGCCTTTCCTAGGGTACATTATCTCAGAAAAGGGATTGGCTATGGACCCATCCAAACTTTCTGCTGTCTTGGATTGGCCTCAGCCTAAGGATCTTAAGGGGTTGCAGCGTTTCTTAGGCTTTGCCAACTTCTACCGCAAGTTTATTAAGAATTTTTCTGCGATAGTAGTACCTCTCACCAACCTCACTAAGAAGGGAGCTAATCCTTCTAAGTGGACGAGAGAGGCAGTCAGAGCCTTTGAGACGCTGAAACAGGCCTTTTGCACGGCACCAATTCTTACTCATCCAGACACCTCCAGACCTTTTGTTCTCGAGGTCGATGCCTCAGAGGTCGGTGTAGGGGCAGTTCTCTCACAGTATTCTGGGGACCCTGAGAGGTTACATCCCTGTGCCTTCTTCTCTCGGAAGCTCTCTCCAGCCGAGTGTAATTATGATATCGGCAATAGAGAGCTTCTGGGAGTAAGGTTGGCTTTTCAAGAGTGGAGACATTGGCTAGAGGGTGCAGAACATCCCATCACGGTTTACACTGACCACAAAAATTTGGAGTATCTAGAGAGTGCCAAAAGACTCAACTCCCGACAAGCCCGGTGGGCATTGTTTTTCACCCGCTTCAATTTCCGCCTCACTTATAAACCAGGTTCCAAAAACGTGAAGGCAGATGCCCTGTCCCACTGCTTCCCCGAGGCTGCTTCCGTCCTGGACTCTGAGCCAGAAACCATTCTCCCAACTAAATGTTTTCTTGCTGCCCTGGGGGCCGCAGAAGTAATGGAGGACTTGTCCTCTCTTCTTGAGCCTTCACAGGCAGAGAGTCCACCTGACAAACCCGAGGGTCGATGGTTTGTACCCATTAACCTTCGATTGAAGGTCATCCAACAGCTTCATGACTCAAAGTCTGCCGGGCATTTGGGTGTTAAGAAAACACTTGCCCTTGTTAAACGTCACGTGTGGTGGCCCAACATGTCCGTGGATGTTAAGGCCTATATCCAGGCATGTACTGTTTGTGCCAGATGTAAACCGTCCCGGTCTGCCCCTTCTGGGACTTTACTCCCACTGCCAATTCCCCAGGCTCCATGGACTCACATTTCCATGGATTTCATCACAGATTTGCCAAGGTCCTCTGGAAGTACGGTAATCTGGGTAGTGGTGGACCGTTTTAGTAAGATGGCCCATTTTATCCCACTCCCTGGATTGCCCTCGGCCAGAGAATTGGCAGATCTGTTCTTGAATCATGTCTTTCGATTACACGGAGCGCCGGATGACATTGTTTCAGACAGAGGAGTGCAATTCATCTCTCGCTTCTGGCGTTCTTTCTGCTCCCGATTGGGTATTAATTTGTCTTTTTCTTCTGGTTTTCACCCAGAGACCAACGGTCAGACGGAAAGGACTAACCAGACCCTGGAGCAATATCTCCGGTGCTTCGTGTCAGACTGCCAGGAGGAATGGGCAGCGTATCTACCCTTTGCGGAGGTGGCTTATAACAACTCTGAGCATGCTTCCACTAAGATGTCTCCGTTCAGGTGCGTGGGGGGCAGGGATCCAAGACTCTCTTCTTTGGCCGGACCCTCCACTGACTCACCGGTGCTGGATCAATGGTTCGAGGATAGACATCCCATTTGGTCGTCGGCCCAGCGGAATCTCCGCAGTGCGGTGGCGCAACAGAAGAAATTTGCTAATCGTCATCGCACCGTAGAGCAAAAGTTTAAGGTGGGAGATCAGGTGTGGGTCTCCACCCGGAACATTCCGCTGCATCAGCCATCTTCCAAGTTGGGTCCTCGATTCATTGGCCCATACCCAGTGACACAAAAGATCAACCGAGTTACGTACAAGGTTGCTCTTCCACCGTCGATCCGAGGAGTGAACACCTTTCATGTTTCACTTCTCAAATCGGCAGCCGACTCCGCTCCCTTCATTCAGACCCCATCCCCGCTGGAGGTCCAAGGGGTACCGGAGTTCGAGGTGAACAGAATTTTGGACTCTCGTTTTGTCCAAAGGTCTCTTCAATACTTGGTGGACTGGAAGGGTTTTGGTCCAGAGGAGAGATGTTGGATACCTGCTCGCCAGGTGCATGCGGATGAGTTGGTGGCAGCCTTTCACCGGGATAATCCGGGGAAAGCTTGCTTGGAGTCTTCAGAGCCGCCTCCTCGAGGGGGGGGTAATGTAAGATCCTCACCTGCTTTGCACTCCAGGGGAACCAAGAGGGGTCCTCGTGGAGTTTCGGGACAGGTTATGCGTGTCTCTGATGCACCAGCGCTGACCCCTTTGCGAGCCAGTGCGGGGATGCGTTCGCGTGGACATCGGAGGGGAGGACCGTCGGAGTCCCGGGGACAGAGTGGCCAGGCGAGTGACAAGACGCCGCGGCCAGGGTTGTCTCCGGTGTCTCCTGCGACTTCCGTTTCCGCATCTGGGTCCACGCGCTCGCATACTCGCGCTGAGTCAATCATGCGTCCGTGCGTACGCACGAGGGCAGGTTCGCAAAGGGATACACGGTCGCGAGTACGCGCTTCTTATGCGCTTCGTCGACCAGTGGCGCATAATATACTGACTCACAAGAGCAAAGTGGATTAGGGAGCCAGCCATGGGTTAATCAACTTGTGATTGCCTTAGGCCATGTACTCAGGTGCAGGGCAATTTGTTCACCTATGGTAGTGGACACTTGGCACCCTGGGATTGGTCAGCAGGCATTTAAAAGGAGGTCTCTCAGGGTGATCAGTGCCCACTGTTATTTTCCCTCAACCAGGTATAGGTCACAACTGCTAGTGACTGAAGACTGCCAGGAACTTTGTCCTTTGCAGCGGACCCAAGATCTGGAGTGACTCGACTGCCAAGTGCACAGCATCATTCAGCACTGGTTGGGACTATTCCTGGAATCTCCTTGCCTGGTTTTTGTTATTATTCCTTGTTACCAGCAAGTGTCCTGGACGTTTATGTTTCTGGTGAATAAACACCTTTTTGCTTTCATCACTGGTCTGTTTGTTGGTGCCTTGCATTACAGTTACCATGTTTTTATTGAACACACCATGTAAACATTCACAGTGCAGGTGGAAAAAGTATGTGAACCCTTAGACTGATGACATCTCCAAGAGCTAATTGGAGTGAGGTGTCAGCCAACTGGAGTCCAGTCAATGAGATGAGATTGGAGGTGTTGGTTACAGCTGCCCTGCCCTATAAAAAACACACACCAGTTCTGGGTTTGCTTTTCACAAGAAGCATTGCCTGATGTGAATGATGCCTCGCACAAAAGAGCTCTCAGAAGACCTACGATTAAGAATTGTTGACTTGCATGAAGCTGGAAAGGGTTATAAAAGTATCTCCAAAAGCCTTGCTGTTCATAAGTCCACGGTAAGACAAAGTGTCTATAAATGGAGAAAGTTCAGCACTGCTGCTACTCTCTCTAGGAGTGGCTGTCCTGTAAAGATGACTGCAAGAGCACAGCGCAGACTGCTCAATGAGGTGAAGAAGAATCCTAGAGTGTCAGCTAAAGACTTACAAAAGTCTCTGGCATATGATAACATCCCTGTTAGCGAATCTACGATATGTAAAACACTAAACAAGAATGGATTTCATGGGAGGATACCACAGAGGAAGCCACTGCTCTCCAAAAAAAACATTGCTGCACGTTTACAGTTTGCACAAGAGCACCTGGATGTTCCACAGCAGTACTGGCAAAATATTCTGTGGACAGATGAAACCAAAGTTGAGTTGTTTGGAAGAAACACACAACACTATGTGTGGAGAAAAAGAGGCACAGCACACCAACATCAAAACCTCATCCCAACTGTGAAGTATGGTGGTGGGGGCATCATGGTTTGGGGCTGCTTTACTGAGTCAGGGCCTGGACGGATTGCTATCATTGAAGGAAAAATGAATTCCCAAGTTTATCAATACATTTTGCAGGAGAACTTAAGGCCATCTGTCCACCAGCTGAAGCTCAACAGAAGATGGGTGTTGCAACAGGAAAACGACCCAAAGCATAGAAGTAAATAAATCAGCAACAGAATGGCTTAAACAGAAGAAAATACGCCTTCTGGAGTGGCCCAGTCAGAGTCATGACCTCAACCTGATTGAGATGCTGTGGCATGACCTCAAGAAAGCGATTCACACCAGACATCCCAAGAATATTGCTGAACTGAAACAGTTCTGTAAAGAGGAATGGTCAAGAATTACTCCTGACCATTGTGCACGTCTGATCTGCAACTACAGGAAACGTTTGGTTGAAGTTATTGCTGCCAAAGGAGGTTCAACCAGTTATTAAATCCAAGGGTTCACATACTTTTTCCACCTGCACTGTGAATGTTTACATGGTGTGTTCAATAAAAACATGGCAACATTGAATTCTTTGTGTGTTATTAGTTTAAGCAGACTGTGATTGTCTATTGTTGTGACTTGGATGAAGATCAGATCACATTTTATGACCAATTTGTGCAGAAATCCATATCATTCCAAAGGGTTCACATACTTTTTCTTGCAACTGTAAGGTGTTAAATGGCTTCTCTGCTCCTCTGCTGGTCCTTTTGGTCGGTTGGTTCCAGCAGAGGATCACAATATGAAGAGGAGAAAGTAACAGAGTTGCGGCACTCACCAGGATGTAGATAGGTATCTTTATTGAGGCTTCCTTGGAAGTCGATACATTAGGGATCCAGGGGCGGACACAATGTTGCAGGCGGCGACGGCCGTTTCGCGCGTGGGATCGCGCTTCCTCAGGCCGCTCAATACGTCATGACGCAAGTGTACATTTTATAGAGGCAGACAGGGGACGGCCGACGCCGTCAGCCACAGCTGTGCGCCCTTAGGATAAAATGACATATGTTAAAAACATGCGTACAGCAGAAGTAAATGTTTGCTGCAAACATTGAGTGCGCAGAACGAACAGTGACCGCATTTGAAGTTGCCCTTAGGCTTACCTAGCCAAGTCTCGCCCTTGGGTGTAGAAAAAACACTCCTGACGAGTTTATTTTTAAGTGTAGGGCATCTCCTAAATGCGATCAAAGGTTTTTCTTCCGTCACACTACTGAGAGAAGAATCTCCTCTCAGGAGGTCCCAGTTTTGATTTATCACCCGCTTGACTATATCTGCGGCAGCACTGTATTGAAATGAAAATGCGAAGCGTGATTGCATGGAATTGATTCCTCTCTCCCTGAGTAGGGAGGTACGATTCAATTTGGCGGCTTTACGGAAAGCCGCTGAAACACTGTTCGACGGATAACCCCTATCCAGGAGCCTATTACGAAGCTCTCTAGCTTGCCTGAAAAAGCCTTCATCAGTGTCATTAATCCTGCGTAATCGGACAAACTGTCCATAAGGGACAGCACGTTTGACTGAGGGTGGATGAAAGCTGGTTTGGTGGAGGAGGGAGTTGGTTGCTGTGGGTTTACGGTGACCACTGGTATGTAATGTGCCATCTTTTACAGTAACCTGCACATCCAAAAAGTCCAAAGACTCACCACCAAACTTGATGGTGAACCTCATGTTCATCTGGTTGTGTGTATTTAAATGATCAACAAAGGCATGGCACAACTCCTCACTCCCCCACCAGACCAGGAAAATGTCATCCACATACCTCAGAAACAGATGAATGTGGCGTAGATAGGGGTTATCCGTCGAAAAGATGTAGGTCTCTTCAAATACCGCCAGGTACAGGTTTGCAAATGTGCACGAGACAGGAGTGCCCATTGCAGTACCTAGTACCTGGCGGTACCAGAGACCATCAAATTGGAAAACATTGTTGCTGAGGACAAGGTCCAACGCTTCATGAATGAAATCAATAAATGTTATGCTCTTGTCGGTTTTTTTCAAAACCGTATTGACTGCTCGGAGGCCTAGGTCATGTGGAATACGAGTATATAAACTCTCGACATCTAGAGAGACGAGGTGAAAGTCTTCCTGCCACTCAAGATGACTGAGCGCACGAAGAAAATCACCCGTATCCTTCAGATAAGTCGGAGTACTACGTAGCAAGGGCCTGACGAGCCAGTCAATATAACCGGACAGGGGCTCGGTCACTGAGCCGATCCCCGCGATGATGGGACGACCTGGGGGTCAAGTCAGTGATTTATGGACTTTTGGTACGAAGTACCATGTGGGAATTTTGGGAAAAGCTGGTATAAGTCGCTCTTTCATATTATTTGATAGAAAACCATTAAAAATATAATGGTTGATTAAGGCAAACAGTTTAGATGATATACCGGGTATAGGGTCCCCCCTAAGCTTAGAGTACACCGTGCAATCTCCCAATTGCCGGTGTGCCTCCTCCAAATAGTACTCCCTGGGCATCAGGACCACATTCCCTCCCTTGTCGGCCGGCTTAATGACCATACTGGTCTGTTTACTCAACCACAGAAGAGCACGAGATTCTTCTATCGATAGATTAGAAGGTGCTACGGGGTACACCAGCGCACAAATTTCTCTTAATACTCGTTTGTGGAAGAGGTCTATAGCAGAGCCGGCCGGCATGGGAGGAAGGAAGGTGGACCTGACGCCCCCTGTGTATTTATTCAAGTGACACACTGTGGCCACGGGCTCCTCTGGTTCGGTATTGGACAAGAAATGCATGCACGCAATTTCTTCCTCAGTGAATCTGCCCGACAGATGAAAGTCGGTAAGGGACATGGTGGCTGGGACATCTCCCGGTGAGAAATCGTGACACCGGACAGGGGTCTCAGCAAACGCCTTCTTGAGGTATAACTTACGAACTGATAGAAAAAGGTCAATCTCAAAATCTACTAGGTTGAACTGTCCAGGCAGGCTGTATCCCAGCCCTCTATTGAGGAGTGGGATACAGCCCGGGGGCAGTTCAGAGCCCGTGAGATTGATGACAATGTTTTGGGTGGGTACACAACAGTCCGGTTCATCACACTCTATTGCCGCCAACTGACTTGACGTCTCCTCCTAGTAGATTTTCGGATTTCTCTTACTGTTCCTTGAGTGTCGGCCACGCCCCCTTCTCGTACTTTTTCTAAAGGGGTTGTTTCCTCACCCGAATTGGCTCCATTGCCTTCGGATAGCCTTGATTCAGAGTCAGTGGCCTGGTTCCAGCAGAGGAGCAGACATCACAGTGAGTACCCACCAACACCACACTTAGCCCCCAGATCAACCCCCATCACCCCAATTAACCCCTTGATCACCCCTTGATCGCCCCTGTCAATCACCTAGTGAAATGGAAAAAAGTTATCAGTGTAAACTGTCACTTTTTTTCCCCCCTGGTATTGACTGATAGGTTTTAGGATAGTTAAGGCCCCTTGGTTAGGTAGTTAGCGTCGGTTAGCGCCCATCCCACCGCACCGCAGTCACTGATTCGCTGATTAGCGTATCGCTAATCAGCTTTTGTACTTTTATAGTATCTGTAAGTGATCAAAACTGATCAGTCAGATCTATAATAGTATTAGTATTAGTGTCACCTTAGCTCGCCCTCCACCCAAAACGCAGTGTTTGCCCGATCAGGCCTGATCGGTCGCCCACACGTGCGTTCACCCACGCCCGCCCGCCGCAGTGACAAAAAAATAATTTTTTTTTGATCACTGCACAATCACTTTACAAGCGCTGTGGCGATAAAAAAAAAAACAGTTTTGATATTTTTTATCCATCGCAGCGGCCTCCGGTAGTTCGCTAGCCTCCCATTTGTAAGACAGGCTTGCTTTTTTTCTTGGGTAGTCTCAGGGAATACCCCTAAATTTAGTAGTCCAAATGTCAAACAGGGGGTATTCTTCTGAAGAGGCCTACAGGATTCTGACCCAGTCGGATGAGGAATGGGAACCCTCATCTGACGAATCTAGCGGGTCAGAATATGAACCTGTAGAAAGCAGTGGCAGTCTGACCCAAAGTTCGGACGAGGAGGTTGAGGTCCCTGATAGCACCAGGCGTACCCGGCCCCGTGTCGCTAGACCACAGGTTGCGAAGGATCCATTTCAAGGGCAGCAGAGTGGGGCTGGCGCTGTCGGATTACGTGGTGAGGCATACTCCAGCAGCGCAGCCCATCCTGGACCTAGTACCAGCACTGCCGTACAACATGGTGAAGTGGCGAGCACCAGAAGGGCAGTTGAAGCTGGTACGGTGGCAAGTGCAATAGTTACCAGGTCGCAGCCACCGCACAGACAGTCCCGTAGAGCCCCTAGAGTCCCTGAGGTGCTGGCAAACCCTGATTGGCAGTCCCTAACTTCAGCCGCACCTGTAGTTCCCCCTTTCACCGCCCAGTCTGGAGTTCGGGTTGAGACAGCTCAGATCGGTTCGGCACTGGGATTTTTTGAGCTGTTCTTGACTGCGGAGCTCTTGGACTTAGTCGTGGCAGAAACAAATCGGTATGCCACTCAATTTATAACCGCCAACCCGGGAAGCTTTTATGCCCAGCCTTTCCGGTGGAAACCAGTCCAAGTTTCCAAAATAAAAAAATTTCTGGGCCTTCTCCTCAACATGGGTCTAACCAAAAAGCATGAATTGCGGTCATATTGGTCCACAAACCCAATTCATCACATGCCCATGTTCTCTGGTGCTATGTCCAGGACACGATTTGAGACCATCCTGCATTTCCTGCACTTTAGCGACAACACCACCTCCCGTCCCAGAGGCCACCCAGCTTTTGACCGGCTCCACAAAATTCGGCCCCTCATAGACCACTTCAACAACAAATTTGCAGATTTGTATACCCCTGAGCAAAACATCTGCGTAGACGAGTCCCTTATACATTTTACCGGGCGCCTTGGCTTCAAACAATACATCCCAAGCAAGCGCGCCCAGTATGGGGTCAAATTGTATAAGCTCTGTGAAAGGGCCACAGGCTATACCCACAAATTTCGGATCTATGAGGGAAAAGATCAGACCCTGGAGCTGGTCGGTTGCCCTGACTACCTGGGGAGCAGTGGGAAGACAGTCTGGGACTTGGTGTCACCCTTATTTGGCAAGGGGTACCATCTTTATGTGGACAATTTTTACACAAGTGTGCCCCTCTTCAGGCATTTGTTCCTAGAACAGATTGGCTGCTGTGGCACCGCGCAACCTAGTCGCCGGGGCTTCCCCCAACGGCTCGTTACCACCCGTCTTGCAAGGGGGGAGAGGGCTGCCTTGTGTAACGAATAACTGCTCGCTGTGAAATGGAGAGACAAGCGTGACGTTTACATGCTCTCCTCCATTCACGCAGACACGACAATACAAATTGAACGGGCAACCAGTGTCATTGAAAAGCCCCTCTCAGTCCACGACTATAATGCGCTCATGGGAGGGGTGAACTTCAATGACCAGATGTTGGCTCCCTATTTAGTTTCCCGACGCACCAGACGCTGGTATAAGAAGGTGTCTGTATATTTGATTCAATTGGCAGCATATAATAGTAACATAGTAACATAGTAACATAGTACATAAGGCCGAAAAAAGACATTTGTCCATCCAGTTCGGCCTGTTATCCTGCAAGTTGATCCAGAGGAAGGCAAAAAACCCTGTGAGGTAGAAGCCAATTTTCTCCACTTTAGGGGAATAAAAAATTTCTTCCCGACTCCAATCAGAATAACTCCCTGGATCAACGACCCCTCTCTAGTAGCTATAGCCTGTAATATTATTACGCTCTAGAAACACATCCAGGCCCCTCTTGAATTCCTTTATTGTACTCACCATCACCACCTCCTCAGACAGAGAGTTCCATAGTCTCACTGCTCTTACCGTAAAGAATCCTCTTCTATGTTTGTGTACAAACCTTCTTTCCTCCAGACGCAGAGGATGTCCCCTCGTCACAGTCACAGTCCTGGGGATAAATAGCTGATGGGATAGATCTCTGTACTGACCCCTGATATATTTATACATATTAATTAGATCTCCCCTCAGTCGTCTTTTTTCTAAAGTGAATAACCCTAATTTTGATAATCTTTCAGGGTACTGTAGTTGCCCCATTCCAGTTATTACTTTAGTTGCCCTCCTCTGAACCCTCTCTAGCTCTGCTATGTCTGCCTTGTTTACAGGAGCCCAGAACTGTACACAGTACTCCATGTGTGGTCTGACTAGCGATTTGTAAAGTGGTAGGACTATGTTCATATCACGGGAATCTATGCCCCTTTTGATGCAACCCATTATCTTGTTGGCCTTGGCAGCAGCTGCCTGACACTGGTTTTTGCTGTTTAGTTTGCTGTTTATTAAAATTCCTAGATCCTTTTCCATGTCAGTGTTACCCAGTGTTTTACCATTTAGTATGTACGGGTGACTTGCATTTTTCCTTCCCATGTGCATAACCTTACATTTATCAGTGTTAAACCTCATCTGCCACTTATCTGCCCAAGCCTCCAATCTATCCAGATCCCTCTGTAGTAGTATACTGTCCTCTTCAGTGTAAATTACTTTACACAGTTTAGTGTCATCTGCGAAAATTGATACTTTACTATGCAAGCCTTCTACAAGATCATTAATAAATATATTGAAGAGAATAGGGCCCAATACTGACCCCTGAGGTACCCCACTAGTGACAGTGACCCAATCTGAATGTGTACCGTTAATAACCACCCTCTGTTTTCTATCACTCAGCCAGTTACTTACCCACATACAGATGTTTTCTCCCAGTCCGAGCATTCTCATTTTATATACTAACCTTTTATGCGGTACAGTGTCAAATGCTTTGGAGAAGTCCAGATATACGACATCCATTGATTCGCCGCTGTCAAGTCTAGAACTTACCTCCTCATAGAAACTGATTAAATTAGTTTGACATGACCGATCCCTCACGAAGCCATGCTGATATGGCGTTATTTGCTTATTTCCGTTGAGATGCTCTAATATAGCATCTCTCAGAAAACCTTCAAACAGTTTACCCACAACAGATGTTAAACTTACCGGCCTATAGTTTCCAGGCTCTGTTTTTGGCCCCTTTTTGAATATTGGCACCACATATGCCACGCGCCAATCCTGTGGGACATTCCCTGTCAGTATAGAGTCTGCAAATATCAGAAATAAGGGTCTGGCTATGACATTACTTAATTCCTTTAGGATACGGGGGTGTATGCCATCCGGTCCTGGCGATTTGTCTATTTTAATCTTTTTAAGCCGCTGATGTACTTCTTCCTGGGTCAGACAGGACACTTTTAATGGGGAATTTATTTTTGCATTCTGCATGTCATCTGACAATTTATTTTCCTCAGTGAATACATTGGAGAAAAAAATATTTAACAGCTTTGCTTTCTCCTCGTCGCTCTCTGCGACTCCCCCCGCATTACTCTTTAAAGGGCCAACACCTTCAGCTTTATACTTTTTAACATTTATATAATTGAAGAACATTTTAGGGTTGGTTTTACTCTCTTTGGCAATTAATCTCTCGGTCTCTAGTTTGGCCACTTTTATTTGTTTTTTACATGTTCTATTTTTTTCCTTATAGTTTTTCAGTGCTTCCATGCAACCCTCCTGTTTTAGTGTTTTATATGCTTTCTTTTTGTCATTTATTGCTTTCTTTACAGTTCTATTTATCCACATTGGCTTCTTTTTGGTCCTTAACCTTTTATTACCATACGGTATGTACCTCTGACAATGAGTTTTTAGGATGTTTTTAAAGATATCCCATTTTGTGTCTGTATTTGTGAGGACTTTGTCCCAGTTAGTTTGCCCTATGGCCTCTCTTAGTTGGCTAAATTTAGCTTTTTTGAAGTTTGGTATTTTTGTTCCTCCCTGTAGAAACGCTCTTTTGAATGATAATTGGAAGGTTATTACTTTATGGTCACTATTTCCCAGGTGTCCCCCGACCTGCACGTCTGTTGTTCTGTCAGGTCTATTGGTTAATACTAAGTCCAGTATGGCCGTCCCTCTAGTCGGGTCCTGAACCAGTTGGGAGAGGTAATTGTCTTTGGTTATAGCCACGAACCTGTTTCCCTTATGAGATATACAAGTTTCAGTTTCCCAGTCTATATCTGGGTAGTTGAAGTCCCCCATAATAACCACCTCATTATGATTTGCCGCCTCGTCTATCTCGTTTAGTAGTAGATTTTCTGTGGACTCTGGTATATTAGGTGGTTTATAGTAAACTCCTATTAGTAATTTATTGTTGTTTTTAGCTCCATGTATCTCTACCCATAGTGACTCCACATGTTCATGTCCCTCACTTATATCTTCTCGGACTGTGGGCTTTAGACAGGACTTTATATAAAGGCAGACCCCTCCCCCTCTCCGGTTTTGACGATCCTTTCTAAACAGACTGTAACCTTGTACATTAACTGCCCAGTCATAGCTATCATCCAGCCATGTCTCAGTTATTCCCACTATGTCATAGTCCTCCTCACACATCACTAATTCCAGTTCACCAGTTTTATTAGTCAGGCTTCTGGCATTAGTATACATACATTTGAGAGGTTTATGTATATTTTTTACCCTACACCTTTCCTTCTGAATTGTTATAGTCCCTCCTTCCATTCCTCCCCCATTCTTATTACCTTGCCCCCGGTCTCTATCTGCACTATCTTCCCCTCCTATAACGTAATTACCCTCCCCCCCAGTCCCTAGTTTAAACACTCCTCCAACCTTCTAGCCATCTTTCTCCCCAGCACAGCTGCCCCTTCCCCATTGAGGTGCAGCCCGTCCCTACGATAGAGCCTGTTGCCGATAGAAAAATCGGCCCAGTTCTCCAGGAACCCAAACCCCTCCATCCTACACCAGTTCTTGAGCCACTTGTTAATCTCCCTAATCTCCCATTGCCTTTCTTGTGTGGCTCGTGGTACAGGCAGTATTTCGGAAAATACTACCTTAGAGGTCCTTGCCCTCAGCTTTTGACCTAAATCCCTGAAATCATTTTTAAGGACTCTCCACCTACCTCTAACTTTGTCATTGGTTCCGATATGGACCATGACCGCTGGATCGTCTCCAGCCCCTCCCAGTAATCTGTCAACCCGATCCGCGATGTGTCGAACTCTAGCGCCAGGAAGACAGCACACTGTTCGGCGATCACGGTCTTTGTGACAGATTTCCCTATCTGTTCCCCTAATAATGGAGTCTCCCACTACCAGCACCTGTCTGGCCTGCCCTGCTCTCCTGGTTCCCTGCTTACTGGAGCTGACATTCCCCTGACTGGCAGAGGAAGTGTCTGGCTGCAGCAGTGCCGTCCCCGAACTGACATCCCCCTCATCTGCCAAACGTGCAAACTTGTTGGGGTGTGTCAGATCAGGGCTAGCCTCCCTGGCACTCTTCCCTCTACCCCGCTTTCTAACTTTTACCCAGCTAGCTACCTCACTTTCCTCAGCCTCCTCTCTGTCACCCTCCCCCTCATCTACCCCAAAGAGTGCTTGCTCGGTGAGAAGCAAACTCTTTTGCAAATTATCAATGCCTCTCAGTGTTGCAACTTGCCCATTTAGAGACTCGATCTGCGATTCCAAACGGGTAATTTGCTCACATCTAGAACAAAGATATACACCCTCGAACGGCTGTTCCAGGACTGCATACATCATGCAAGATGTGCACTGGACTGCGTTGTAAATTGTGCAACACATACTAAATGGGGATTACAACAGTAAAAAAGTAAAACAGTATAAATGATTTAGATTTAGACCCTGTCTGCTGTAGTTGAAGGACCACGTAAAATTAAGCCAACAACACACAAGGAAATTATATCCAACCTTAGTTTCCAAACTCCTTTTCTTGAACTCCTTATTTTTTAACTCCACTTAATAAGAAGCCACTTAGTAGAGCAAGCCTCAGCAAGAGCAGGCTCTGAAGAGTATAAGTGGCTCAATTTATAGCACCTGGTTGCCCCAGGCACTCGCCTTAATTAAGCAGAGAAAAAAAAAAAAAAAAAAAAAAAACGATTTTAAATGCAAGTACAAAAATACAAACACTTAACTTTCAATGATCTCTGCTGCAATCCACACTCAGCCACCTGCAATCACTCCCACAAAACCACACACAGCTCTAGAACTCCTTATTTTTTAACTCCACTTAATAAGAAGCCACTTAGTAGAGCAAGCCTCAGAAAGAGCAGGCTCTGAAGAGTATAAGTGGCTCAATTTATAGCACCTGGTTGCCCCAGGCACTCGCCTTAATTAAGCAGAGAAAAAAAAACGATTTTAAATGCAAGTACAAAAATACAAACACTTAACTTTCAATGATCTCTGCTGCAATCCACACTCAGCCACCTGCAATCACTCCCACAAAACCACACACAGCTCTAGAACTCCTTATTTTTTAACTCCACTTAATAAGAAGCCACTTAGTAGAGCAAGCCTCAGCAAGAGCAGGCTCTGAAGAGTATAAGTGGCTCAATTTATAGCACCTGGTTGCCCCAGGCACTCGCCTTAATTAAGCATAATAGTTTTATTCTCTACAGTAAGGCTGGGAGAACAGGATCCTTCCTCAAATTTCAGGAAGAGATCATTGAGAACCTCCTGTATCCAGGAGGTTCCGTGGCCCCATCCACCAGTGTAGTGAGCCGTCTACACGAGCGACATTTCCCCAATGTCGTTGCTGGTACCTCAACCCAACCGTCACCCCGAAAAAGATGTCGTGTCTGTAGCAGGAGTGGAATAAGGCGTGACACCCGCTATTTCTGTCCTGACTGCCCTGACCACCCTGCCCTATGCTTAGTGGAGAGTTTACGGAAGTACCACACACAGGTACACTTAGCATAGGGATTGCATCTCACAGGACAGGCACACAGGGCTATTAGGGCCCTTACACTCACAGCTGCTGCAAACCTTTCCTTTCACCTGGGATAAAGTGCATAATGTACTTCGCCACATCTTTGGGCGATTTGCGCTTTGCACATTGTCCCATGGGGAAGGAGAGGTTTGTCCTATAAAGGTAAAAAATAAAAATAAAATAAAAAATAACTGGTAAGCAAAAAAGTTAACGTTCAGTTCAAAAAGTTAAATAAAGTTTATATGTTCCGTTCAAATTTTATTATAAAGTTAATAAATTTATTGCGTTGCGGCCTGTTTTTTTCTTTTTTGTTTTGTTTTTTTTACCTTCCAGGTGGACCAACCGATCGACTAGCTGCAGCACTGATGTGCATTCTGACAGAAGCATTGCGCTGCTGTCAGATTACACAAAAGTCGGTGTATGCGGCGCTGCAAGACGAGATTTCTCCTCTGCAGTAAAAGATACGTTTGCCGAGGCATATGAGCTGAGGAGGCGGCGTTGTTCATATACTTTGGCAAACACTTTGTATATATAAAAAATAAAATAAAATCCCGGCAATTATATATTCATTCACATCGATTGATGTGAATGGAGAAATCTGGTTTGTCAGGGCATACGGGCTAAGTGGGTATTTATGTTGGGCGGAGCTCCTATGTCCTGGCAGACGCCTTTCCCCTCCTTTTTTTTTTTTTGGCAGAGATTTTTTCATCCACATTGATCGATGCGAATGAAGAAATCTGTGCCGTTCATTTTTTCTTTCAGCCAAGAGGCTGAACGGAAAAAAAAATCTCATTACCCGTATGCTCAATATAAGGAGAATAGCAGAAACTCCTAATGCTGGCCATACATGTAATGATTGCGGAGACCCTCAAATGCCAGGGCAGTACAAACACCCCACAAATGACCCCATTTTGGAAAGAAGACACCCCAAGGTATTCGCTGAGGGTCATATTGAGTCCATTAAAGATTTAAATTTTTGTCCCAAGTTAGCGGAAAGGGAGACTTTGTGAGAAAAAATAAAAAAAAAACAATTTCCACCAACTTGTGGCAAAAAAAAAAAATTCTATGAACTCGCCATGCCCCTCATTGAATACCTTGGGGTGTCTTCTTTCCAAAATGGGGTCACATGTGGGGTATTTATACTGCCCTGGCATTTTAGGGGCCCTAAAGCGTGAGAAGAAGTCTGGGATCCAAATGTCTAAAAATGCCCTCCTAAAAGGAATTTGGGCCCCTTTGCGCATCTAGGCTGCAAAAAAGTGTCACACAACTGGTATCGCCGTACTCAGGAGAAGTTGGGGAATGTGTTTTGGGGTGTCATTTTACATATACCCATGCTGGGTGAGATAAATATCTTGGTCAAATGCCAACTTTGTATAAAAAAATGGGAAAAGTTGTCTTTTGCCGAGATATTTCTCTCACCCAGCATGGGTATATGTAAAATGACACCCCAAAACACATTGCTCAACTTCTCCTGAGTACGGCGATACCAGATGTGTGAAACTTTTTTGCAGCCTAGGTGGGCAAAGGGGCCCACATTCCAAAGAGCACCTTTAGGATTTCACAGGTCATTTTTTACACAGTTTGATTTCAAACTACTTACCACACATTAGGGCCCCTAAATTGCCAGGGCAGTTTAAATACCCCACAAGTGACCCCATTTTGGAAAGAAGACACCCCAAGGTATTCCGTGAGGGGCATGGCGAGTTCCTAGAATTTTTTATTTTTTGTCACAAGTTAGCGGAAAATGATAATATTATTTTTTTTTTTCTTACAAAGTCTCATATTCCACTAACTTGTGACAAAAAATAAAAACTTCCATGAACTCAGTATGCCCATCACGAAATACCTTGGGGTTTCTTCTTTCCAAAATGGGGTCACTTGTGGGGTAGTTATACTGCCCTGGCAATTTAAGGGCCCTAATGTGTGGTAAGTAGTTTGAAATCAAAATGTGTAAAAAATGACCTGTGAAATCCTAAAGGTTCTCTTTGGAATGTGGGCCCCTTTGCTCACCTAGGCTGCAAAAAAGTGTCACACATCTGGTATCACCATACTCAGGAGAAGTTGGGCAATGTGTTTTGGGGTGTCATTTTACATATATCCATGCTGGGTGAGAGAAATATCTCGGTAAAATGCCAACTTTGTATAAAAAAAATGGGAAAAGTTGTCTTTTGCCGAGATATTTATCTCACCCAGCATGGGTATATGTAAAATGACACCCCAAAACACATTGTCCAACTTCTCCTGAGTACGGCGATACCAGATGTGTGACACTTTTTTGCAGCCTAGGTGGGCAAAGGGTCCCACATTCCAAAGAGCACCTTTAGGATTTCACAGGTCATTTTTTAAACATTTTGATTTCAAACTACTTACCACACATTAGGGTCCCTAGAATGCCAGGGCAGTATAACTACCCCACAAGTGACCCCATTTTGGAAAGAAGACACCCCAAGGTATTTCGTGATGGGCTTAGTGAGTTCATGGAAGTTTTTATTTTTTGTCACAAGTTAGTGGAATATGAGACTTTGTAAGGAAAAAAAAAATAAAAAAATCATAATTTTCCGCTAACTTGTGACAAAAAATAAAAAGTTCTATGAACTCACTATGCCCATCAGCGAATACCTTAGGGGTCTACTTTCCGAAATGGGGTCATTTGTGGGGTGTTTGTACTGTCTGGGCATTGTAGAACTTCAGGAAACATGACAGGTGCTCAGAAAGTCAGAGCTGCTTCAAAAAGCGGAAATTCTCATTTTTGTACCATAGTTTGTAAACGCTATAACTTTTACCCAAACCATTTTTTTTTACCCAAACATTTTTTTTTATCAAAGACATGTAGAACAATAAATTTAGAGAAAAATTTATATATGGATGTCGTTTTTTTTTTTTTTAAATATTACAACTGAAAGTGAAAAATTTCATTTTTTTTGCAAAAATTTCGTTAAATTTCGATTAATAACAAAAAAAGTAAAAATGTTAGCAGCAATGAAATACCACCAAATTAAAGCTCTATTAGTGAGAAGAAAAGGAGGTAAAATTAATTTGGGTGGTAAGTTGCATGACCGAGCAATAAACGGTGAAAGCAGTGTAGTGCAGAAGTGTAAAAAGTGGCCTGGTCATTAAGGGTGTTTAAGCTAGGGGGGCTGAAGTGGTTAAATAATGCAGTTATATTCAGGGTTTAAGAAAACACCCATTTTTTTGCAAGATAATATATTTGTGGCCTTTGCTGCATTTGTGACAGTCAAATACAAGTTATAAATATTGCAGTTATATTCTGGGTTTATAAAAACACCCTTATTTAGCAAGACCCTACATTTGGGTCCTTTGTTGAATTTGTTACAGTCAAAAACAAACTTTAAAAACTGTAGTTATATTCAGGGTTTAAAAATACACCCAATTTTTTGCAAGATAATTCATTTTGGGTCCTTTGCTGAATTTGTGACAGTCACATACAAGTTATAAATATTGCAGTCACAAAAAGAAGATTTAAATACTGCAGTTACAGTATATTCAGGGTTTTAAAAAAATCATATATTTTGGGTCTCTTGCTGAATTTGTGAGAGTAAAATACAAACTTTAAACACTGTTCATATATTCAGGGTTTAAAAATACAGCAATTTTTTGCAAGATAATACATTTTGGGTCCTTTGCTGAATATTGCAGTTATATTCTGGGTTTAAATAAACAACCATTTTTTGTATGACCCTACATTTGGGGCCTTTGATACATTTGTGACAATCAAATACAAGCTTTAAATACTGCAGTTATATCTTGGGTTTAAAAATATACCAATTTTTTGCAAGATAATACATGTTGGGGCCTTTGCTGCATTTGTGACAGTCAAATACAAGCTTTAAATACTGCAGTTATATTCAGGGTTTAAAAAAAACAAACATTTTTTGCAAGATAATATAATTTGGGTCCTTTCCAGAATTTTTGACAGTCAAATACTAGTTGTTAATACTGCAGTTATATTCTTGGTTTAAAAAATCACAAATTTTTTTGCAAAACCCTACATTTGGGTTATTTGCTAAATTTCGAACCGTCAAATCATGCTATAAATACTGCAGTTATATTCTGGGTTTAAAAAAACACACATTTTTTGCAAGACCCTACATTTGGGGCCTTTGCTGCTTTTGTGAAAGTCAAATACAAGCTTTAAATACTGCAGTTATATTCAGGTTTTAACCCCTTAGGGATCCATGACGTATCGGTACGGCATGGTTCCGGAGTCCTTAAGGACCCATGACGTACCGGTACGTCATGTGTTGTTCCGATCACCGCCGCCCAGCGGGAGGTCATCGGAACAAGGTGCCTGGTCAAATCATTGAGCAGGCACCTCGGCTAAATGCGCGGGGTGGTCCCGTGACCCCCCCGTGTCGGCGATCGCCGCAAACCGCAGGTCAATTCAGACCTGCGGTTTGCGGTTTTTCTAAGTTGAGGCGGCGGTGGTGCCATCGGGTCCCCATGGGGCTGTGGGGGGGACCCGATGGCATGGAAGGCAGCGCGATGTCTAAGGAAGGCATCGCGCTGCCTTCCGGTGACGAGCCTGTGAGATCCAGTCCCCTGGATCTCACAGGCCGGAAGCTGTATGAGTAATACATACAGTATACACACAGTATACATATATTAGACTCCCAAAAGTTCAAGTCCCAAAGTGGGACAAAAAATAAAGTGAAAAAAAAGTTGAAAAAATAACGTTTTCCCCCCAAAAAATAAAAAGTTTCAAGTAAAAATAAACAAAAATGTAATTTCCCCCAAATAAAGTTAAAAAAATTTGGTAAAAAATTTTGGGGAAAAAAAAGTATACATATTAGGTATCACTGCGTCCGTATCGACCGGCTCTATAAACATATTACATGACCTAACCCCTCAGATGAACACCGTAAAAAATCAAAAATAAAAACTGTGCTAAATAAACCATTTTTTGTCACCTTTCATCACAAAAAGTACAACAGCAAGCGATTAAAAAGGCGTTTGATCACAAAAATAGTACCAATCTAACCGTTACCTCATCCCACAAAAAATGAGCCCCTACCTGAGACAATCGCCCAAAAAATAAAAAAAACTATGGCTCAGAATATGGAGACACTAAAACAGCTGTTATGGTGTAAAACTTACATAAATAAAAAAAGTATACATATTTGGTATCGCCGCGTTCGTATAGACCGTCTCTATAAAAATATCACATGACCTAACCCCTCAGATGAACACCATAAAAAATCAACTGTGCTAAATAAAATAAAAACTGTGCTAAATAAACAATTTTTTGTTGTCACCTTACAACACAAAAAGTGTAATAGCTACATACAATAATCACCGTAAAAAATTGATAATAATAATAAATGATAGCAAGCGATCAAAAAGTCACACGCAACCCAAAATAGTGCCAATCAAACCGTCATCTCAACCCTCAACAAATGAGACCCTACCTAAGATAATAGCCCAAAAACTGAAAAAACTATGGCTCTCAGAATATGGAGACACTAAAACATGATTTTTTTTTTGTTTTAAAAATGATATTGTGTAAAACTTACATAAATAAAAAAAATATACATATTAGGTATCGCCGCGTCCGTATCGACCGACTCAGAATATGGAGACACTAAAACATAATTTTTTTTTGTTTTAAAAAAGCTGTTATTGTGTGAAACTTACATAAATAAAAAAAAGTATACATATTTGGTATCGCCGCGTTCGTATCGACCGGCTTTATAAAAATATCACATGACCTAACCTCTCAGATGAACACCGTAAAAAAATTTAAATAAAAACTGTGCTAAATAAACAATTTTTTGTCACCTTACATCACAAAAAGTGTAATAGCAAGCGATCAAAAAGTCACACGCACCCCAAGATAGTGCCAATAAAACCGTGATCTCATCCCGCAAAAATCATACCCTACCCAAGGTAATCGCCCAAAAACTGTAAAAATTATGGCTCTCAGACTATGGAAACACTAAAACATGATTTTTTTGGTTTCAAAAAAGAAATCATTGTGTAAAACTTACATAAATAAAAAAAAAGTATACATATTAGGTATCGACGCATCCATGACAACCTGGTCTATAAAAATATCACATGATCTAACCTGTCAGATGAATGTTGTAAATAACAAAAAATAAAAACGGTGCCAAAACAGCTATTTCTTGTTACCTTGCCTCACAAAAAGTGTAATATAGAGCAACCAAAAATCATATGTACCCTAAACTAGTACCAACAAAACTGCCATCCTATCCCATAGTTTCTAAAATGGGGTCACTTTTTTGGAATTTCTATTCTAGGGGTGCATCAGGGGGGCTTCAAATGGGACATGGTGTCAAAAAAAACAGTCCAGCAAAATCTGCCTTCCAAAAACCGTATGGCATTCCTTTCCTTCTGCGCCCTGCCGTGTGCCCGTACAGCGGTTTACGACCACATATGGGGTGTTTCTGTAAACTACAGAATCAGGGCTATAAATATTGAGTTTGGTTTGGCTGTTGACCTTGCTTTGTAACTGGAAAAAAATTATTAAAATGGAAAATCTGCCAAAAAAGTTAAATTTTGAAATTGTATCTCTATTTTGCATTAATTCTTGTGGAACACCTAAAGGGTTAACGACGTTTGTAAAATCAGTTTTGAATACCTTGAGGGGTGTAGTTTCTTAGATGGGGTCACTTTTATGAAGTTTCTACTCTAGGGGTGCATCAGGGGGGCTTCAAATGGGACATGGTGTCAAAAAAACTAGTCCAGCAAAACCTGCCTTCCAAAAACCGTATGGCATTCCTTTCCTTCTGCGCCCTGCTGTGTGCCCGTACAGCGGTTTACGACCACATATGGGGTGTTTCTGTAAACTACAGAATCAGGGCCATAAATATTGAGTTTGATTTGGCTGTTAAAACTTCCTTTGTAACTGGAAAAAAATTATTAAAATGGAAAATCTGCCAAAAAAGTGAAATTTTGAAATTGTATTTCTATTTCCCATTAATTCTTGTGGAACGCCTAAAGGGTTAACGACGTTTGTAAAATCAGTTTTGAATACCTTGAGGGGTGTAGTTTATAGAATGGGGTCATTTTTGGGTGGTTTCTATAATGTAAGCCTCGCAAAGTGACTTCAGACCTGAACTGGTCCCTAAAAATTGGGTTTTTGAAAATTTCAGAAAAATTTCAAGATTTGCATCTATAATTCTAAGCCTTGTAAGATCCCCAAAAAATAAAATATCATTCCCAAAATGATCCAAACATGAAGTAGACATATGGGCAATGTAAAGTAATAAACTATTTTTGGAGGTATTATTATGTATTATTGAAACTTGGAAATTTGCAATTTTTTTACAAATTTTGGGTAAATTTTTTATTTTTTTACAAATAAAAATGATTTTTTTTTTACTTCATTTTACTAGTGTCATGAAGTACAATATGTGACGAAAAAACAATCTCAGAATGGCCTGAATAAGTCAAAGCGTATTAAAGTTATCAACACTTAAAGTGACATTGGTCAGATTTGCAAAAAATGGCCAAGTCCTTAAGGTGAAATAGAGTCCTTAAGGGGTTAAAAATACACCAATTTTTTGCAAGATAATACATTTTGGGTAGGGATGAGCGAACCCGAACTGTATAGTTCGGGTTCGTACCAAATTTTGGGGTGTCCGTGACACGGACCCGAACATTTTCGTAAAAGTCTGGGTTCGGGTTCGGTGTTCGGCGCTTTCTTGGCGCTTTTTTGAAAGGCTGCAAAGCAGCCAATCAACAAGCATCATACTACTTGCCCCAAGAGGCCATCACAGCCTTGCCTACTATTGGCATGGCTGTGATTGGGCAGTGCAGCATGTGACCCAGCCTCTATATAAGTTTCGGTCACGTAGCGCTGCACGTCACTCTGCTGATACAAGTGTAGGGAGAGGTTGCAGCTGCGATGTTAGGGCGTGATTAGGCAGATTAACTCCTCCAAAAGACTTCATTCAGTGATCGATCTACAGCTGTGGATCATTGATCTGCTGCTATTCAATTGCTCAGTGTTTTTAGGGTGCCCAGAGCGTTTTTCAGTCACTTTTTTCTGGGGTGATCGGCGGCCATTTTGTGGCTTGCTTGTGCGCCAGCACAAGCTGCCACCAAGTACATTTAACCATCAATAGTGTGGTTATTTTTTGCTATATCCTACATCAGGGTCAAGCTTTCATCAAGTGCATTTAACCATCAACAGTGTGGTTATTTTTTGGCCATATACTACATCAGGGGCAAGCTGAGCCTGTGTCACCCAAGTGCATTTAACCATCAATAGTGTGGTTATTTTTTGGCCATATACTACATCAGGTGCAGGCTGAGCCTGTGTCACCCAAGTGCATTTAACCATCAATAGTGTGGTTATTTTTTGCTATATCCTACATCAGGGTCAAGCTTTCATCAAGTGCATTTAACCATCAATAGTGTGGTTATTTTTTGGCCATATACTACATCAGGGGCAAGCTGACCTTGTCACCCAAGTGCATTTAACCATCAATAGTGTGGTTATTTTTTGGCCATATACTACATCAGGGGCAAGTTGAGCCTGTCACCCAGCGCCTAAAAACTAGGCCTCACATTTATATTAATCCAAATCTGTCATTACTGCTTTAGCTGGTCAAGTTATTTTTAGTGACCGTCAAAGCACAGTTTTTGTTCTGGGTTGAAAAACAATTCCCAAATTTGCAATTCTCAAAATTAGTGGTTTCTGCTGTATCAGGCCTACTTTAAATCTATCCCTAAAAGGGTACATTAGATTCAAGGTGCTGATAGGGTAATTCTCAAAAACTTAACACACACGCTACAGTGCAGATCCAAGTCTAATTCTGTGATTAAACGTATACCTGTCACCCAGCGCCTAAAAAATAGGCCTCACATTTATATTCATCCAAATCTGTACTGTTTTAGCTGGTCAAGTTATTTTTAGTGACCGTCAAAGCACAGTTTTTGTTCTGGGTTGAAAAACAATTCCCAAATTTGCAATCTCAAAATTAGTGGTTTTCTGCTGTATCAGGCCTACTTTAAATCTATCCCTAAAAGGGTACATTAGATTCAAGGTGCTGATAGGGTAATTCTCAAAAACTTAACACACACGCTACAGTGCAGATCCAAGTCTAATTCTGTGATTAAACGTATACCTGTCACCCAGCGCCTAAAAAATAGGCCTCAAATTTATATTCAGCTAAATCTGTCATTACTGGTGTGTGTGTATTAGTGTAATACGGTACCTAAATAGACTTAGTGTTAGGTGTCTGTAAAAAAAAGGCCTGAATTTTCATTCAATACATTGGCCCGAATAATATTTTTCTTATTGTGGTGAACGGTAACAATGAGGAAAACATCTAGTAAGGGACGCGGACATGGTCGTGGTGGTGTTAGTGGACCCTCTGGTGCTGGGAGAGGACGTGGCCGTTCTGCACAGCCACACATCTAGTGTACCAACTACCTCAGGTCCAGTAGCCGCCAGAATTTACAGCCATATTTGGTGGGGCGCAATGCCGTTCTAAGGATGGTAAGGCCTGAGCAGGTACAGGCATTCGTCAATTGGGTGGCCGACAGTGCATCCAGCACGTTCACATTATCTCCCCACCCAGTCTTCTGCAGAAAGCGCACAGATGGCGCATGAAAAACCAAGCCCATCAGTCTGTCACATTACCCCCATGCATATCAGGGAAACTGTCTGAGCCTCAAGTTATGCAGCAGTCTCTTATGCTGTTTGAAGACTCTGCTGGCAGGGCTTCCCAAGGGCATCCACCTAGCCCTTCCCCAGTGTGCACTGCGCAACGCCATCTGTGGCAAGGTCCACCTAACCACAGATACGTGGACCAGTAAGCACGGCCAGGGACGCTATATCTCCCTAACTGCACACTGGGTAAATGTAGTGGCGGCTGGGCCCCAGGCGGAGAGCTGTTTGGCGCACGTCCTTCCGCCGCCAAGGATCGCAGGGCAACATTCTTTGCCTCCTGTTTTTTCCTCCTCCTACTCAGCTTCCTCCTCCTCTTCTTCCACCTGCTCATCCAGTCAGCCACACACCTTCACCACCAACTTCAGCACAGCCCGGGATAAACGTCAGCAGGCCGTTCTGAAACTCATATGTTTGGGGGACAGGCCCCACACCGCGCAGGAGTTGTGGTGGGGTATAGAACAACAGACCGACGAGTGGTTGCTGCCGGTGAGCCTCAAGCCTGGCCTGGTGGTGTGCGATAATGGGCGAAATCTCTGGGACTAGCCGGTTTGACGCACATCCCTTGCCTGGCGCATGTGCTGAATTTGGTGGTGCAGAAGTTCATTCACAACTACCCCGACATGTCAGAGCTGCTGCATAAAGTGCGGGCCGTCTGTTCGCGCTTCCGGCGTTCACATCCTGCCGCTGCTCGCCTGTCTGCGCTACAGCGTAACTTCGGCCTTCCCGCTCACCGCCTCATATGCGACGTGCCCACCAGGTGGAACTCCACCTTGCACATGCTGGACAGACTGTGCAAGCAGCAGGCCATAGTGGAGTTTCAGCTGCATCACGCACGGGTCAGTCGCACTGCGGAACAGCACCACTTCACCACCAATGACTGGGCCTCCATGCGAGACCTGTGTGCCCTGTTGCGCTGTTTCGAGTACTCCACCAACATGGCCAGTATCGATGAGGCCGTTATCAGCATTACAATACCACTTCTATGTCTCCTTGAGAAAACACTTAGGGCGATGATGGAAGAGGAGGTGGCCCAGGAGGAGGAGGAAGAGGGGTCATTTTTAGCACTTTCAGGCCAGTCTCTTCGAAGTGACTCAGAGGGAGGTTTTTTGCAACAGCAGAGGCCAGGTACAAATGTGGCCAGACAGGGCCCACTACTGGAGGACGAGGAGGACGAGGATGAGGAGGAGGTGGAGGAGGATGAGGATGAAGCAGGTTCACAGCGGGCTGGCACCCAACGCAGCTCGGGCCCATCACTGGTGCGTGGCTGGGGGGAAACGCAGGACGATGACGATACGCCTCCCACAGAGGACAGCTTGTCCTTACCTCTGGGCAGCCTGGCACACATGAGCGACTACATGCTGCAGTGCCTGCGCAACGACAGCAGAGTTGCCCACATTTTAACGTGTGCGGATTACTGGGTTGCCACCCTGCTGATCCACGGTACAAAGACAATGTGCCCACCTTACTTCATGCACTGGAGCGTGATAGTAAGATGCGCGAGTACAAGCGCACGTGGTAGACGCGCTACTGAGAGCATTCCCAAAATGTCACAGGGGAACAAGTGGAAGCCCAAGGCGAAGGCAGAGTAGGAGCAAGAGGTCGCCAACGCAGCTGTGTCACGGCCAGCTCCTCTGAGGGCAGGGTTAGCATGGCAGAGATGTGGAAAAGATTTGTCACCACGCCACAGCTAACTGCACCACCACCTGATACGGAACGTGTTAGCAGGATGCAACATTTTCAATAACATGGTGGAACAGTACCTGTGCACACCCCTCCACGTACTGACTGATGGTTCGGCCCCATTCAACTTCTGGGTCTCCAAATTGTCCACCTGGCCAGAGCTAGCCTTTTATGCCTTGGAGGTGCTGGCCTGCCCGGCGGCCAGCGTTTTGTCTGAACGTTTATTCAGCACGGCAGGGGGCGTCATTACAGACAAACGCAGCCGCCTGTCTACAGCCAATGTGGACAAGCTGACGTTCATAAAAATTAACCAGGCATGGATCCCACAGGACCTGTCCATCCCTTGTGCAGATTAGACATTAACTACCTCCCTTAACAATATATTATTGTACTCCAGGGCACTTCCTCATTCAATCCTATTTTTATTTTCATTTTACCATTATATTGCGGGGCAACCCAAAGTTGAATAAACCTCTCATCTGTCTGGGTGCCGGGCCTAAAAATATTTGACAGTGGCCTGTTCCAGTGGTGGGTGACATGAACCCTGATTCTCTGCTATGACATGAAGACTGATTCTCTGCTGACATGAAGCCTGAATCTCTGTTATGGGACCTCTCTCCTCTGCCTGGGCCTAAATATGTGACAGTGGCCTGTTCCCAGTGGTGGGTGACGTGAAGCCTGATTCTCTGCTATGACATGAAGACTGATTCTCTGCTGACATGAAGCCAGATTCTCTGTTACGGGACCTCTCTCCTCTGCCTGGGTGCCTGGGCCTAAATATCTGACCATGGGACTGTTCCAGTGTTGGGTGACGTAAAGCATGATTCTCTGCTATGACATGCAGACTGATTCTCGGCTGACATGAAGCCTGAATCTCTGTTATGGGAACTCTCTCCTCTGTCTGGGTGCCGGGGCCTAAAAATATCTGACAGTGGCCTGTTCCAGTGGTGGGTGACGTGAAGCCTGATTCTCTGCTATGACATGAAGACTGATTCTCTGCTGACATGAAGCCTGAATCTCTGTTATGGGACCTCTCTCCTCTGCCTGGGTGCCTGGGCCTAAATATGTGACAGTGGCCTGTTCAAGTGGTGGGTGACGTGAAGCCTGATTCTCTGCTATGACATGAAGACTGATTCTCTGCTGAAATGAAGCCTGAATCTCTGTTATGGGACCTCTCTCCTCTGCCTGGGTGCCTGGGCCTAAATATCTGACAATGGACTGTTCCAGTGTTGGGTGACGTAAAGCATGATTCTCTGCTATGACATGCAGACTGATTCTCTGCTGACATGAAGCCTGAATCTATGTTATAGGACCTCTCTCCTCTGTCTGGGGGCCGGGGCCTAAAAATATCTGAGAGTGGCCTGTTCCAGTGGTGGGTGACATGAAGCCTGATCTCTGCTATGACATGAAGACTGATTCTCTGCTGACATGAAGCCTGAATCTCTGTTATGGGACCTCTCTCCTCTGCCTGGGTGCCTGGGCCTAAATATGTGACAATGGACTGTTCCAGTGGTGTGGTGACGTGAAGCCTGATTCTCTGCTATGACATGAAGACTGATTCTCTGCTGACATGAAGCCAGAATCTCTGTTATGGGGACCTCTCTCCTCTGCCTGGGTGCGTGGGCCTAAATATCTGACAATGGACTGTTCCAGTGTTGGGTGACGTAAAGCATGATTCTCTGCTATGACATGCAGACTGATTCTCTGCTGACATGAAGCCTGAATCTCTGTTATAGGACCTCTTTCCTCTGCCTGGGTGCCGGGGCCTAAAAATATCTGACAGTGGCCTGTTCCAGTGGTGGATGACGTGAGGCCTGATTCTCTGCTATGACATGAAGACTGATTCTCTGCTGACATGAAGCCAGATTCTCTGTTACGGGACCTCTCTCCTCTGCCTGGGAGCCTGGGCCTAAATATCTGACAATGGACTGTTCCAGTGTTGGGTGACGTAAAGCATGATTCTCTGCTAGGACATGCAGACTGATTCTCTGCTGACATGAAGCCAGATTCTCTGTTACGGGACCTCTCTCCTCTGCCTGGGTGCCTGGGCCTAAATATCTGACAATGGACTGTTCTAGTGTTGGGTGACGTAAAGCATGATTCTCTGCTATGACATGCAGACTGATTCTCTGCTGACATGAAGCCTGAATCTCTGTTATGGGACCCTCTCTCTCTGTCTGGGTGCCGGGGCCTAAAATATCTGACAGTTGCCTGTTCCAGTGGTGGGTGACGTGAAGCCTGATTCTCTGATGACATGAAGCCATATTCTCTGTTACGGGACCTCTCTCCTCTGCCTTGGTGCCCGGGCCTAAATATGTGACAATGGACTGTTCCAGTGTTTGGGTGACGTAAAGCATGATTCTCTGCTAGGACATGCAGACTGATTCTCTGCTGACATGAAGCCAGAATCTCTGTTACGGGACCTCTCTTCCTCGGCCCTGGGTGCCTGGCCTAAATATCTGACAATGGACTGTTCCAGTGTTGAGTGACGTAAAGCATGATTCTCTGCTAGGACATGCAGACTGATTCTCTGCTGACATGATGCCAGATTCTCTGTTACGGGACCTCTCTCCTCTGCATTGGTGCCCGGGCCTAAATATGTGACAATGGACTGTTCCAGTGTTGGGTGACGTAAAGCATGATTCTCTGCTAGGACATGCAGACTGATTCTCTGCTGACATGAAGCCAGATTCTCTGTTACGGGACCTCTCTCCTCGGGCCTGGGTGCCTGGCCTAAATATCTGACAATGGACTGTTCCAGTGTTGAGTGACGTAAAGCATGATTCTCTGCTAGGACATGCAGACTGATTCTCTGCTGACATGAAGCCAGATTCCTGTTTACGGGAACCTCTCTCCTCTGCCTGGGTGCCTGGCCTAAATATCTGACAATGGACTGTTCCAGTGTTGGGTGACGTAAAGCATGATTCTCTGCTATGGACATGCAGCATGATTCTCTGCTGACATGAAGCCAGATTCTCTGTTACGGGACCTCTCTCCTCTGCCTGGGTGCCGGGGCCTAAATATATGACAATGGACTGTTACAGTGGTGGGTGACGTGAAGCCAGATTCTCTGCTATGGCATGAAGAGACTGATTCTCTGCTGACGTGAAGCCAGATTCTCTGCTATGGGACCTCTCTCCAATTGATATTGGTTAATTTTTATTTATTTTTATTTTTTATTTAATTCATTTTCCCTATCCACATTTGTTTGGCAAGGGATTTACCTACATGTTGCTGCCTTTTGCAGCCCTCTAGCTCTTTCCTTGGGCTGTTTTACAGCCTTTTTAGTGCCGAAAAGTCGGGTCCCATTGACTTCATGGGGTCGGGTTCGGATCCCGAACCCGAACATTTCCGGGAAGTTCGGCCGAACTCTCGAACCCGAACATCCAGGTGTTCGCTCAACTCTAATTTGGGTACTTTGGTGAATTTGTGACAGTCAAATATAAGCTATAAATACTAAACATGTTATATTCTGGGTTTAAAAAAACCACCCATTTTTTGCAAGATAATATATTTTGGTCCTTTGCTGAATTTGTGTCAGTCAAATACAAGCTATAAACACTGCAGTCATATTCTGGGTTTAAAAAAACACCCATTTTTTACAAGACCCTACATTTGGGTCCTTTGTTGAATTTGTTACAGCCAAAGTACAAAATTTTTAAGATGTAGTTATATTCAGGGTTTAAAAATACATCATTTTTTTGCAAGATAATACAGTTTGGGGTACTTTGCTAAATTTGATGACCGTCAAATACAAGCGATAAACACTGTAGTTATAATCTGGTTTAAAAAAACACCTATTTTTTTTACAAGATATTACATTTGGGGCCTTTGCTGCATTTTTGAAATTCAAATACAAGCTTTAAATACTGCAGTTATATTAAGGGTTTAAAAATACACCCTTTTTTTTGCAAGATAATACATTTTGGGTCCTTTGCTGAATTTGTGACAGTCACATACAAGCTATAAATATTGTAATTATATTCTGGGTTTAAAAAAACACCCATTTTTGCAAGAACCTACATTTGGGGCCTTTGCTGCATTTGTGACAGTCAAATACTAGCTTTAAATATTGCAGTTATATTTAAGGTTTTAAAAAACACCCATTTTTTTTACAAGATAATACATTTTGGGTCATTTGCTGAATTGTGACAGTCAAATACAAGCTATAAATACTGCAATTATATTCTGAGTTAAAAAAAAAATATAAACTTTTTGCAAAACCCTACATTTGGGGCCTTTGCTTAATTTTTAACAGTTAAATACAAGCTTTAAATACTGCAGTTATATTCAGGGTTTAAAAAAATGACCATTTTTTGCTAGACCCTAAATTTGGGTCCTTTACTGAATTTGTTACAGTCAAATACAAACTTTAAAAACTGTAGTTATATTCAGGGTTTAAAAATACACTAATTTTTTGCAAGATAATACATTTTGGGTCCTTTGCTGAATTTGTGACAATCAAATACAAGCTGTAAATACTGCAGTTATATTCTGGGTTTAAAAAAACACCCAATTTTTTTACAAGATATTATATTTGGGGCCTTTGCTGAATTTGTGAAATTCAAATACAAGCTTTAAATACTGCAGTTATATTTAGGGTTTAAGAAAAACCCCATTCCCTTACGTCCTACCAGAAGCACAGATGGGGTTAACTGCCCCCAGTGGACTGGTAGACCGGCGTAATTTTTTATGAGCCAAGAACCAATAACAAGAGATCCCCACTCCCTCAAGAGGAGGAACTACCCCCCAACCACCGTGGTTTTTTCTGTCCTTTGGAGCAGGTGGACTGGCGTGCAGCTCCCCCTCCTTTTTTTCCTTGGGTGAGCATAGGAAAGGATATGACATTGGTCTTCCCCTTATATTTTCCAGTTTCTTTAGGGCTATTTGCCTTTTCTCTTTCTTATGTCCCTTCCTCCCCCTCTAACCTTGATCTTTCCTCAGGTTTTTCTGTCCTCCTCATGATGGTTCGGGGCTGTGTGCGCCACGGTCTCACCCTGATGACGTCACCAGTGACGTCACCGCTCGGCGGCTCCCTCGTCAATGACCAGTATGAGGGTACATTGTCAATGACCCGTTGAGGGTACATTCTGTCGTTTTTTCTTTTTCCTGCAGGGAATGATTAATTCCCTGATCTCTGGGGGGAATATCTTCCCCAAGTTTAAAAAAAAAAAAAAAGGGAGGAAAGGGAAGAGTGACAGAAAGTAGGAGTGTAGTGGGCGGCAACATCAATTTGATTAATTGGCTGCAAGGGCTCTGCCTTTGGGCGGTCCCTCACACCTCCTTATAAGCCCTCAGTTACCCTCACTCAGTCTCTGGTTGTGCAGCTTTTTTAGCAAGCCTCCAGAGTCCTATTGTGCTGAGAGAGATTTTCTCTATCATTTCTGGTGATATTGAGACTGAAACTTTGTTTCTGTTGGTGGGCTTATTCTCAAAATTTTTTTTATTTTTGTCTTCTTATTGCTTAATAGGGGTTTAATCCTCCTCCTTTTTTCGCAGTCATGTCTTCTCCACGAGACGCTGACCAGCGGAAGGCCACCGCCAAACGCAAACATTTGGCCTGCTTCAACTGTGATACCCCCTTAGATGACGACTGCCAATACTCAAGATGTGACAGCTGCCGTTCCCGTACCACTGCTGAACCCACGATGCAGGAGATGTATCAGTGGGCTAGATGCTATGTGGATGATTCTATCAAGGGGGTGGTCAAGCTTTTAAATGAGAGGTTGCCGGGACCCTCCCAGACTCCTATGGAGGTCACCGCACCAAGCGAGAGACCCGCTGTTGTTTCAGTGGGCTCATCTTCCTCGGACGAGGAAGAGTTAACCTCATGTTTTTTTCCGCCAGAAAAAACTCAAAAGCTTCTAAAGTCCATCCGGTCGGGGGACCAGGATGTTGACGTTGGGGAGTCCTCCGATCCCGCTGGTCGGGCACAGCGTGTCTTCAAAGCGGATGAGACCCTCCGTTCAGTCATGCGTACTGAATGGAAGAAACCGGAGAAAGGACCAGTCCTGACTCGCAAATTTAAAATGATGTTTCCGATGGCGAAACCCTTAATGGAATCGTGGGGTTCCATTCCCAGGGTTGACATGGCCATAGCCAAGTTGTCTAGACGCACTCTGGTGCCCGCAGATGATGGGTCGAGTCTGCAAGACCCTCTTGATAGGAGGGCGGAGTGCACTTTAAGAAGAGGCTATTCAGCCGCTGCAGCTTCAGCTTCTACTGCTATAGTAGCATCTGAGGTGTCATCCTTCCTGAGGAGTAAGTTAAACCAAATTCAGACCGACGTGGACCAGAGTGTGTCCCGTGATGATATCCTGGCCGCCTTCAAAACGGTGAATCTGGCCATGGACTTTTTATGAGATACTTCGCAGGTGCAGCTAAAGCTAGCGGCCAAGACCATGGGCCTAGTCTCTGCGGCCCGTAGACCCTTATGGCTAAAACCATGGAAGGCAGATAATGCCTCAAAGTATAATTTATGTGGGCTTCTGTTCGAGCCCGATCGCTTTTTGGGTCCGAGCTGGATAAGATCATGGAGGGCCTCTCTGACAAGAAGGGCAAGAGTCTTCCTCAGCAGCCCTTTCGAGGACGCCCCAGTCAGCATCGAGGCAGCAGACAGGGCCAACAGGCTACTTCCCGTAGAAACTGGGGGGGCAGCGAAGACTTTCGAGGCGCCCCCGCAGACCAACTAAGGAGGCCAATCCCTCCTGACTGCGGGCCTCTCAGAGGCTCTTGGTTTCCCCCTGCTGTCCCCGCCGTTACGCCTCTGGGTTTCCCCGTACCCTCTCCCCAGATCCCCGTGGGAGGACGCCTTGCCCATTTCAAAGAGATTTGGTCCCAGGAGATTGCAGACCCCTGGGTTCTAAGCATCATCTCCTCCGGGTACCTGATAGATCTCGCCTCTCTCCCCCAAGAAAGATTCCTCATCAATCGGGGCTTTCAGCCTGCCAAACAAAGGATTCCTTCAGGATGGACTAGACAAGGGCCTTGCTCCGGCCAAACAAAGGATTTTAGAATCCTACATCCAGGACTATATTTCAAAGGGGGCTCTAGAGGAGGTTGCGGCAGGGGAGCAGGGCCTAGGGATCTATTCACCAGTATTTCTGGTTCCCAAAAAGACAGGCGATCTCCAGATGATAATCAATTTAAGACATCTCAATCGATTCAAAAAGAGACCAAGGTTTCGTATGGAAACCATAAGGTCAGTAAGCCACATTCCCAAACTCGGAGATGTGATGGCCACACTGGATCTCAAGGATGCTTATCTCCATATTCCGATCCATCCCGCGTCTCGGAAATATCTCAGGATCGCGGTCCAGATTTCCTGGGTTCTCAGGCATTTCCAGTTTGCCGCTCTCCCCTTTGGAATCTCATGTGCCCCCCTTATCTTCACCAAGGTGGTGGTAGCGGTGGTGGCAGATCTGAGACTTCAAGGACTGACCATTGTCCCTTACCTGGACGACTGGCTCCTTTTGGCGGCCACCATTCCAGTTCTCACCCACCATCTTCATTTGGCAATTTCCTTTCTGCTCCACCTAGGGTGGATCATCAACTGGCAGAAATCGAATGTGAGCCCTTCGACTTCAATACAGTATCTAGGTTTCATAATCGACTCTGTGGGGATGTCTCTTCAGTTGACATTGGAAAGGAAGTCCCGGGTACAAGACCTGGCAAGGTTCTTATCGGTACCACGACGAGTATCCATTCGGACTCTCATGAAGATGTTGGGGCTCATGTCAGCGGCTGCAGATGCAGTCCCTTGGGCATTATGGCACCTTCGCCCTCTTCAAACAGAAGTTTTGAACAAGTGGGACGGCAGCCCTACGGGGCTAGATTCCCTATACTCTCTATCCTCCCAAACTCGAAATTCCCTGAGATGGTGGTTCCATCTCTCTGCAGGGAAGTCTATGACCCAACCAGTTTGGCTCATATTGACTACAGACGCATCCCTAGTAGCCTGGGGCGCTCATCTAGACGGTTCCACAGTTCGGGGAACTTGGTCTCTCATGGAGCAGCGTCTCTCCTCCAATCTCCGAGAGATGCGAGCTATCCGGCTAGCCCTCCTTCATTTTGCCCCTCATATCCGGGGCAAAGCGGTGAAAGTACAGTCAGACAATATGACTGCTGTTCTTTACATAAACAAACAGGGAGGCACAAGATCCCTACCCCTTCTTGCAGAGATCGGGGTAATTCTACGGTGGGCAGAGTTAAACCTATCCCATCTATCTGCCACCCACATTCGGGGGTCCCTCAACATGATTGCAGATCGTTTAAGCCGCGGATTACCGACCATGGAGTGGTCTCTGCGTCCGGAGATCTTCAAGCAGATAGTCCTGAGATGGGGATTACCGGAGGTGGATCTCATGGCAACCAGGTTCAACGCCAAGGTACAAAGGTTCTGCTCTCTATACAGGGAGGACAACCCACTGGCGATAGATGCTCTGTCGATACCGTGGAGGTTCAGGCTGGCTTACATCTTCCCTCACTTTTCCATGATACCGAGGGTATTGATAAAGATTCGTCAGGATCAGGCCTCGGTAATAGCTATCATTCCGTTCTGGCCCAAGAGATCCTGGTTTACCCAGCTCAGATGAGTCGGGGACAATACTGGAGACTCCCCCCGGAGCAGACCCTGGTGTCGTGGGACACACATCTCTGCCCAGATCTGCACAGATTCAACCTGGAGGTTGATCAGTCCCTTCCCAGAGTAGAAGGGCTCTCTGAGGCGGTCCTGAGAACGTTATCACATTCAAGAGCGGAATCCACTAAGAAGGCCTACTCCAGAGTGATGAGAATCTTCACCTTATGGTGTGATTCTAACCAGGTGGCGTCTGCAGATCCGCCCCTTTCCGCCATATTACAGTTCCTTCAGGATGGACTAGACAGGGGCCTTGCTCCGGCCACTTTGAAGGTACAAGTTTTTGCCATCTCGGCCTGTTTAAAAAGGCCATATTCTCGGGACCCACTCATCAAACGCTTCCTTAAAGGAGCTGAGAAATTGAGGCCTACAATACTGAGACCCATTCCTCAGTGGGATCTTTCAGTAGTGCTCAATGGGTTAGCATCTCCCCCCTTTGAGCCATTGGAGGAGGTCTGGTTCAAGTTTGTCACCTTAAAGACAGTCTTTCTGCTAGCTGTGACTTCAGCTAAGAGGGTTTCGGAGTTACAAGCCTTTTTGGCTCTGCATCCAAATATAACCTTTTTGCAGGACCGGGTTCTCCTAAAATTCTTACCCTACTTCAGACCTAAGGTGTTATCCTTCAGAATATCAATCAGGTAATTTCTTTACCAGTCTTATTTTCTTCCGCCTCCTCCGATGTCCCTGTCAGACATCCTCTGGACATTTCGAGATGCCTCCAGACCTATGTGGATAGGTCCAGGAAGTTCAGGATTGATGAGAATCTCTTCATCCTGTTTGCTGGTAAATCTAAAGGCCGTAAAGCGTCTAAGGTTTCCATTAGTCGCTGGATCAGGAAAGCCATTAGGGAGTCTTTTCTGTCTCAAACTCTGGACCCTCCAGAGTTCGTTAAGGCCCATTCTACTAGGGCCGTTTCAACCTCAGTGGCAGAAATAAACCAACTTCCCTTAGAGCTAATCTGCAAGTCGGCTTCCTGGAGCTCCGAATCAACCTTTATCTCGCACTACAGAGTCGGTGCCAAGTTTGCGGAGTTTTTGGCCTTTGGGCAGACTATTCTTGATTCTGCAAGGCAGGAAGGCCCTCCCTAGGGGTTCTTCTTGTTATCTCCCCATCTGTGCTGCTGGTAGGACGTAAGGGAATCGTTAATTTCTAACGATAATTTGTTTTCCCTTAGTCCTAACAGCAGCACACAAATTTCCCACGCTAAGTACGTATGCTTGCTGAAAACACGGTGGTTGGGGGGTAGTTCCCTCCTTTTGAGGGAGTGGGAACTCTTGTTATTGGTTCTTGGGCCCATTAAAAATTCCGCCGGTCCTACCAGTCCTCAGGGGGCAGTTAACCCCATCTGTGCTGCTGTTAGGACTAAGGGAAAACAAATTATCGTTAGAAATTAACGATTTTTTTGCAAGATAATACATTTGGGGCCTTTGCTGAATCTGGGACAGTCAAATACAAGCTTTAAATACTGCAGTTATATTTAGGGTTTAAAAAAAACACCCATTTTTTACAAGATAATACATTTTGGGTCCTTTGCTGAATTTGTGACAGTCAAATACAAACTGTGAGCGCCGGTCTGAGATGGCCGCTTGATCCTGAGCTCTGCTCTACAGACCGTCTGATGCACTAGCTATCTTTAGCGAATCGCCTGTAAAATGGTAAAAATCGGGAACCCTAAAGCCAGGGAGCACCCCAGCACCAATAAAAGTCAAATTGCGGGGGGAGATATGGACAAGTTCCTGAAGAAAGCGGCCGCTTCATATGTGGCTCGCGATTCCAAAATGGCGCCCGCTCAGTCTCAAAAGGCCAGATCGGAGGAAGAAAGCGATGGTGAAGAACCGCAAGGTAAGGGGGCCCTCCCGATCACCAGGAATTACCTAAAAAACACCCTGGGTAAAGCCCTTGAACCCCTCCTGAGCGAATTTGCCGCCATGCGCCAGGATATGCGCCACATAGGGGACAGAGTGGAAGCCCTTGAGAACCAACAGGCTCAGATAATAGATCACCAGAGGGCTACTTCCAACTCACTCCAGAAATGTGGATCCTATCTGAATCAACTACAAAACGCCCTAGAAGACCAAGAAAATAGAGGTTGCAGAAACAACCTGTGTATAAGAGGGATTCCTGAGGCTGTACTTCCTGGTGACATCCCGGCTGCAGTTATCTCCCTTTGCTCTTCACTCCTGGGCCCAGATTTCGCCTTAGAGATCGTACTGGAAAGGACACACAGAGCACTGCGTCCTAAACCCAAAGCGGAGGAACCCCCAAGGGATATTATATGCAAGTTTCTAAACTTCCAAGTAAAATCTGCGGTACAAGAGGCTGCTAGAAACAGACAAGACATACTATTTGAAGGTGCCCAAATCTCAATCTATCAAGATTTAGCCCCCTCCACTTTAAGGAAACGCAAATTTCTCAAGCCCTTGACGGAATGGCTAAGGGCGAATAGGATCCTGTACAAATGGAACTTTCCCTTTGGACTTTCCTTTCTACAAGGAGGCCGTCGCATGAATATCACCACCTTTGCTGACCTGGATGCGGTTTATGACCACCTACAAATTCCTCCCATGCAGATAGAAAATTGGGATTTATTTCAAGATCTCGGTGCTCTACCTGAAGTCCCTACAGTGGAGGCCTTAACCTTACAGCATACTCCAAAGATCCACAAAGCGGGAAAGAGAGGTCGGCAATTAACACCCAAGAGTGTCACGGCCACGGTTTTGGCCGTGACTCCTTGGGAGCCGCATACAGTTGCCCGCGGTTTTGGGTTGTAGTGTCAACCGCAGCTTGAGGCATAATGTTGTTGGCCTCAAGTGCGGTTGCTGCGGACAACAGCTATGTGTGCGGTTCCTTCGGAGTTGTGTGCGCGTTTGTAAGCACTTTTGTATGTCTGTGTGCACTTTGTTTATGTTTGGTGTGCACTGACATTTTCCCTGCACTGTGGCTGTCCGTGGCAACATTTGGTGGTATGATGTACATGTGGTGGCAGTGTCCCGGCCTTCGGGCTGACTCCCAGGACACGCTTGCCACCCATGTCGTTGCCTGCGGCAACAGCCACAGTGTGTTTGTTGTTTGGACACTTCCCCTTTAAGTTATGTTTTCCCTTCTGTGGTTTTGGAAGGGTTAACTCCCTTTCAGTGTGTGTGAGTCACGGGGTGTGTCTGATTGTTGGGTGTGGCCTCTTGGCCCTATAAAGCCTCAGTTGTAGGCAGTAGCCAGAGAGGGTGTTTCAGCCATGCTGGCTGTAGACATCCTCCTGGTTACTTACCAACTGCCAGTGGGGGGCCAACCTTCTGGTCATAAGCAAATATATATGTCCTTTGGTGTCTGGAAGATGTGTTTGGTTTTATGCTGTTTTATTGCACCTATGGTCCTGGGTTCCCGTGTGTTGTGTATTGTGCTCAGTCCTGTGTCTGTGGGCTGTACTTTCACATGGGTTCCAGGCTTGGTTGTCTGTGGCAGGTCAGTGTGATGTTTGTGGCAAGTACCTGCCATTGCCATAGGTTGCACTAGTTCTCCCTTCCTTGCAGCTTGGCCAGTGAGACTCCTGTTCCTCCGTATCCAGAAGGAACAGGATGTCTTACCCTGACTCCTAGCCCAGGGACCGGTCGGAGGGTAAGTCAGGGCTCCGAGGTTCCTGCGCATGGGTCCTCCTACCTTAAAGGTCGGCCCATACAGGTAGGAGTTAGGGTCAGGTTAGGGATGCTGTAGGAGGTGACCCGCTCCCTAACTCTGTCGTCCTGGTCAAGCAGCGACCATCTTCCATCGGCACACGACTGAGGGTTTCCCCCATCCTCAGCCGTGACAGTATGACCAGAAAGGCTCCTCACCTGGTCCCTCCCTCGAAAGAGGGTGAAGCATGTACCGCCATCTGCGGAAGGGGTACATGCGCGCTCTTCGGAGGGAGAGCGTTATGGGGGTTTCGCCGCTGTCGGCGCGGTGAGTGGCTTTTCCCTGCCACTTCTTCGCCGTGTTCGTTTGGCGTCCCCTGTTATTTTTATCCCCTCACCGTGGTGTTTTTTGGTGTAGGGTTGCACACCTTCGGAAGAGGGTGCAGCATGCAGTGCCATCCCCTTGTGGCCTGCATGCCCGTTCTCCGGAGGGAGAACGTCCCGGGGGGATTACCGTTAATGGCACGGTTGGTGGCTTATTCCCCGCCACCTTACCTTCCGTGTCCATGTTGGTGATCCCTCGTCCCTCTCCATGTTCCCATATCTGGTCGTTTGCTGGCAGCACTCCGTAAGTGGTCTGGCTGCGTGCTGGTTAGGAGTGTCTGCTGGCAGCGACTGGAGTGGGGACGTGAGTGGAGAGTCCCCTCGTCCACTCTCAGTGGTTCCATTCCCGTGTCGCTGGTGCGGGCTGCAGGCCTCGTCGGACTGGCTGTGTTGTGTGCTGGGAGAGGATGCAGCTGACAGCGACTTTTTGGGAACCGTGTCTGAGAGTGGACGTCCCCTTCTCCCATCCCCTTGTGTGAGTCCCTCACGTGTTTTTTTTTTTTTTGGTGGGGGGGGCTTTGAGGGGTGGGAGTGTCACTGCCACGGTTTTGGCCGTGACTCCTTGGGAGCCGCATACAGTTGCCCGCGGTTTTGGGTTGTAGTGTCAACCGCAGCTTGAGACATAATGTTGTTGGCCTCAAGTGCGGTTGCCGCGGACAACAGCTATGTGTGCGGTTCCTTCGGAGTTGTGTGCGCGTTTGTAAGCACTTTTGTATGTCTGTGTGCACTTTGTTTATGTTTGGTGTGCACTGACATTTTCCCTGCACTGTGGCTGTCCGTGGCAACGTTTGGTGGTATGATGTACATGTGGTGGCAGTGTCCCGGCCTTCGGGCTGACTCCCAGGACACGCTTGCCACCCATGTCGTTGCCTGCGGCAACAGCCACAGTGTGTTTGTTGTTTGGACACTTCCCCTTTAAGTTATGTTTTCCCTTCTGTGGTTTTGGAAGGGTTAACTCCCTTTCAGTGTGTGTGAGTCACGGGGTGTGTCTGATTGTTGGGTGTGGCCTCTTGGCCCTATAAAGCCTCAGTTGTAGGCAGTAGCCAGAGAGGGTGTTTCAGCCAGTGGGGGCCAACCTTCTGGTCATAAGCAAATATATATGTCCTTTGGTGTCTGGAAGATGTGTTTGGTTTTATGCTGTTTTATTGCACCTATGGTCCTGGGTTCCCGTGTGTTGTGTATTGTGCTCAGTCCTGTGTCTGTGGGCTGTACTTTCACATGGGTTTCCAGGCTTGGTTGTCTGTGGCAGGTCAGTGTGATGTTTGTGGCAAGTACCTGCCATTGCCATAGGTTGCACTTGTTCTCCCTTCCTTGCAGCTTGGCCAGTGAGACTCCTGTTCCTCCGTATCCAGAAGGAACAGGATGTCTTACCCTGACTCCTAGCCCAGGGACCGGTCGGAGGGTAAATCAGGGCTCCGAGGTTCCTGCGCATGGGTCCTCCTACCTTAAAGGTCGGCCCATGCAGGTAAGAGTTAAGGTCAGGTTAGGGATGCTGTAGGAGGTGACCCGCTCCCTAACTCTGTCGTCCTGGTCAAGCAGCGACCATCTTCCATCGGCACACGGCTGAGGGTTTCCCCCATCCTCAGCCGTGACAAAGAGACTGTCTCAAGAGTAACCCTTGAATCTATCTTGCTGCAAGTCTCCCATGCAGAGGCATTATTTTTATTTTTATTTCCTTTCTGGACTCACCTGGATCTATCCAGATAATATGCTGCTTCCTTATAAGGGGACTTTGGCTAAAGTCTGCCTTTTTAGCTTTATTTACTGCTAGTAGATCCGGGACTGAGTCCAGTTTGTTAGGATACTGCCTCTGTACCCAATATTATATGTTTCCTTTGTCTAACTCCTTCCCCCCCCCTCCCCAATACCCTTCCCTTCTTAATATTTCGTGAGGAGGGCCTAACCAGTTCCTCCTATTCATTGAATTCCTGATGATAGTTCAAACTAACATAAGATTATTCTGCAGGTTGCAATTTTATGTGCAGAACGGTATGTTAACCGGTCTTTGACCAACCTTTCCCCCATGCTTTATACCAGTGGGTTACCCCACGGATTGGATTATTTTTTGGTTTTCTGTTTTGTTCTCACTTTTTCCCCTCTCCCTTTGTTTAGTTCTAGGTACCTGACACACATCTATCTGACTTTCCTGAGGGACAGACAAGATCCGAGAGATCTGGCCTCTCTCCTGGACGGGGTGGAGAAACCCGAAACTGAGTGTCCTCTCTTGGGGGACTAGCACACCTTGCACCATTCCTGCCACAACAACCCATACCCATGTCTGATATTCACATAGCTTCTTATAATGTAAAGGGTTTCAATTCACCCTCCAAAAGAAGTCAGATCTTCACTATCTTACGCAAGGAGGGCTCGGATGTGCTGCTTCTCCAAGAGACGCATTTCAGGTTCAACCATTATCCCAATATGGAATTTTCTCACTACCCACTCTGGTTCCATTGTGGGGAGTGCTCTGCCTCGTCCGGGGGGAGTAAGTATAGGATTTAAGAGGAAAGTTCCTTTTAAATACATAGACCATAAGCAAGACCCTGAGGGTAGATTTATTATGGTTAAAGGGAATATAGGGATTCAGAAATATACCTTCATAAACCTATACGCCCCAAACACCAAACAGGCTAAATGGCTTTCTTCCATATCCCCATTGATCACATCTTTCAAGGAAGGTATTGTAGTTCTGGGTGGGGATCTTAATATTGCCCTTAACCCCCAAATGGATTCATCAGCACGCAAAACTTCCCACTCAAAACGCTCCTTAAAATTCATCAGAAACACTCTGTGGGATCTCCATTTAATAGACGTTTGGCGTACTCACAACCCCAGCACTCTAGACTATACATTTTATTCCCACGTACACAATAATTATCACCGCATAGATTACCTTTTTATTTCAAAAGAACACCTTCAACTATGCCCGATGGCCAAGATTGGATCGATACATCTATCTGACCATGCCCCAATTTTTATAAAGGTATCCTCCCCTACTCGCAAACCTAAAAACTTTAATTGGAGACTTAATGAGTTTATCCTCGGGAACTCTGACTCCATAAAGAAAATTGCGTCACTACTGGAAGAATACTTTAACCTAAACTCTCTACCAGAACTTTCACCCCAAACCATTTGGGATGCTCACAAACCCTTTATCAGGGGTGAGTTCATTAGCCTAGGTTCGCATTTAAAAAAAAACTGAGAAAGTAACATTATTAACCATCTCTTCAAAATAAATAAGCTAGAATCTACCAATAAGAGTACCCACTCGGAATCCCAACTACAAGAGACTCCAAAGTAAGAGCTGAATTAAAAGCCCTAATGCACACCAATTCGGCTAAATACTACCTCAATTCCAATATAAGTTCTTTGCACACAGGGATAAAGCTACTAAATTCCTCATAAACAGAATAAAATCTAGAAGAGCAGACAACTACATTCACCAATTGTCCTCCCCTAGGGGTGATCCAGTATTTGCCTCATTTAAGATAGCCAAACATTTAGAGACTTCTACGAAGCCCTATATAACCTCCCTCCACCATAACCCTCAACATCTCACCCCTCACTAGTAGATGCATTTCTCAATCAACGTCCTGTCCCGACTTTAACAGTGAGCCAAAAACAATCGCTCGATGATCCATTCACTTTGGATAAATTTCTTAGCTCTGGCCCAAATGCCCAGGGAAAAGCCCGGGTCCGGATGGACTTCCCTGCCTTTTATTACAAAACATTCAAAAAACAACTTCTGCCACATCTACTGACGGTCTGTAATCAGTCAATGCAGGGTATCCCCTTATCAAGGGATATTGGCGTCTGCTCAATATAGCCTTGATTCCAAAGGAGGGGAAGGACCCTAAGTTATGCGCAAACTATAGGCCAATATCTCTTCCTGATTATTGACCTTAAAATACTTGCGAAACTACTGGCTATTCGCTTGGCAGTCCTTCTCCCTCTGCTGGTGCATATGGATCAGGTGGGCTTCGTGCGCAATAGGGAAGGTAGAGATAATACCACTAGAGTCATCAATGCTCTTTGTTTTGCTAGCATACCTCCACTCCTCTTGGTACTTCTCAGCACTGACGCTGAAAAGCGTTTGAACCGCATAAATTGGAATTATCTACGACACGTTTTAGTGTTCTTCGGGCCTGCCTGATCCATATATCAAGGCTGTACTACCGCGAGAGTAATGGTCAATGGGGACCTTACCTCCCCTTCCGATCCAAAACGGAACCCGTCAAGGTGGTCCCTTCTCCCCCTTATATTCATTCTGGCTATGGAGCGTCTTCTATCCAGGCTTAGAATGGATACTGAGATCAAAGGTCTATTCCTAGGGGTAGGACCCCACAAGATTGCGGCATTCGCAGATGATGTCATGATAATGACATCCAACCCCAAAACTTCTCTCCCCATAATTCAGGAACATTTAAAGAACTACAGTATAGTTTCAGATTTTAAGATTAATGAGAGCAAGTCCACCATCATTAGCACAGGAATATCCACCACAGCTTAGGCTCTCTTTAATGAAAAACTCCCCTTTCAATTGGTCCTCTCCAACCATTACCTACCTAGGGTGAAACTTAGCCCTACTTATTTCAGAGCTGTTTACGCTCAATTACATCCCCTTAAAGAATGCTTTATTCTTAGCCCTTGATAAACTCACTAATCAGCTCCAACCCTTTCATGGTTTGGAAGGAAAAACATCCTCGTCTGCTCTCATTATTCCACGCCTTACATACCTCCAACAAGTTCTCCCAATCCCCATCCCAAAATCTTATTACTCCTCCCTGAAACAGAGATTTAGAACATTTATATGGAATGGTAAGAGAGCGAGACTTTCCTACTCATTCTTATCCCGATCACGTACGTCAGGTGGGATAGGGCTCCCAGACCCTGAACTATATGGGAAGGCTATCCTATGTCACGAATCATTGACTGGTTGAGAAATACTGACAGCAAATCTTGGGTGGCCATGGAACAAAGTATTATTGGTATGCCAACTCGTGCCCTATGTCTGGGCCATCCCATACCTCCCCAAATAAATCTTCAAACCTTTCCCAATTATCAAAGCCACAGTCGAAGCTTGGAAGTGGTGGAATCACTATCATTGCTCTGTTCCCTTCCCATCTCCCCTAGTTACAATTAGTGATATCCTTGGTTCATCCTCCAGTGGTCCTAGGTGTACCTCTTCTAAGTCAATCAGTACCTCCTCCATACCAATCTCCCTCCCTCCTGGAACCACAGGGCTTAGCACCAACGAATGATACCATTAGAACCCTTCTTACCCACAACCATGTGACTTCAACCTCATTCCACTCATTAAATCATTTGTTCATAAAAATAAAATGTATGGAGAGCTTCTTCGTCCCCTTACATGGTTCGAGGCCTTAATGGTTAAACCCCAGCCCCCCCCAAAAAATCTATCTCTCTTATATTACAACAAACTAAGATCCCCTCCGTAGTCATTAAACCAGCTTTCATCCGCTCTTGGGAACTAGAAAATGGGTGTGGACTCCCCTCTTCAAACTTTACCTACACTATTCGAAATTCCACACAAGGTCATCTAGATGTGTTAGAGTCCAAGAGAATGGATACAAGATTCTCTCGCAGTGGTATATTACCCCAATCAAGTCCCTCACGCTTCACTAGACCCACATCTAAAATATGTTGGAGATGTCAAAGGGAGAAAGGGTCTTTTCTACATATCTGGTGGTTATGTCCTGCTATCAATAAATGGTGGCAGAAATCTTTCAGATCAGCAACCAAATCTGCTCCTCAAATATAGTATCTCCCTTATGGAGCACTGCTCTCTTTCTTTAATGACAAAACGTCAATGCCCCCCACCTTCCTTTTTAAGCAGCTCTTGCTAGCAGCCCGTCTATTGGTTCCTAAACACTGGCTACAAACTAGCTTACTCTCAATGGAGCATTGGAGACTTAAAGTAGACCAAATCTACCGTTTTGAGGAAATGGCTTCTGTGGGAATCACGGTCACACTTGATATACCTGAAAAAATGGGCCCCCTGGACTAAATACAGATTTCAACAGCATTAATTCTCCCTGTACCAACCCTTGACCATACTTTTGGTATTACTTTTTATGTTTCATAGGTGTTGCCAATAGCTTGGAGCAAGGTCAATGTGGTTTGATTAAGAGAGGTAATTGGGTGTTTTTCCATCCTTACCTTCGTTCATGTCCTCACACGTACCACATATACTCTATATAAATTGGGAGTGGGTATCCTGTCACTAAGGCGTGCTAGACCATAAAATGTCTCCCTCAAACCAGATCAACATTATTATTGTTCAGTAATAGTTGGATTCTGTGCAATATGCTCTAATTAACCGTCTACAACTTATATATATTGAGTATCTCTCGTGCCTTTCTGTAATGGTCTTTATTCTGAATCCTTCATGTACAACAATGCACGTATACGATTTTGTGTATGGTACCGATTTACACCACTGTCGGTGTATTGTTACACTGTATATTTTCCTCAAGAGTAAAATAAAAACTTTTAAAACCAAAAAAATAAATAAATACAAACTGTATATACTGCAGTTATATCTGGTTTAAAAAAAACACATTTTTTTTACAAGATATTATATTTGGGGCCTTTGCTGAATTTGTGAAATTCAAATACAAGCTTTAAATACTTGCAATATATTCAGGGTTTAAAAAAACACCCATTTTTTGCAAGACCCTACATTGGGTCCTGTGCTTAATTGTGACAGTCAAATACAAACTTTAAACACTGTAGTTATATTCAGGGTTTAAAAATAAATCCATTTTTTGCAAGATAATACAGTTTGGGTACTTTGCTAAATTTGTGACAGTCAAATACAAGCTATAAATACTGCAGTTATATTCTGAGTGTAAAAAAACACCAATTTTTTTTACAAGATATTACACTTTGTGCCTTTGCTGCATTTGTGAAATTCAAATACAAGCTTTAAATACTGCAGTTATATTCAGGGTTTTTAAAAAACACCCAATTTTTGCAAGATAATACATTTTGGGTCCTTTGCTGAATTTGTGACAGTCACATACAAGCTATAAATATTGCAGTTATATTCTGGGTTTAAAAAAACACCCATTTTTGCAAGAACCTTCATTTGGGGCCTTTGCTGTATTTGTGACAGTCAAATACAAGCTTTAAATACTGCAGTTATATTCAGGGTTTAAAAAAAACACTCATTTTTGCAGGACCCTACATTTGGGGCCTTTGCTACATTTGTGACAGTCAAAAAGAAGCTTTAAATACTGCAGTTACAGTATATTCAGGTTTTAAAAAAAAACACCCATTTTTTGCAGGACCCTACATTTGGGGCCTTTTCTACATTTGTGACAGTCAAAAAGAAGCTTTAAATACTGCAGTTACAGTATATTCAGGGTTTTAAAAAAAACACCCATTTTTTGCAAGATAATACATTTGGGTCTCTTGCTGAATTTGTGAGAGTAAAATACAAAATTTAAACACTGTTCTAATATTCAGGGTCTAAAAATACAGCAATTTTTTGCAAGATAATACATTTTGGGTCCTTTGCTGAATTTGTGACAGTCAAATATAAGCTGTAAATACTACAGTTATATTCTGGGTTTGAAAAAACACTCATTTTTTGCAAGACCCTAATTTGAGTCCGTTACTGAATTTGTGACAGTCAAATTCAAGCTTAAATGCTGCAATTCTATTCAGGGTTTAAAAAATACACCAATTTTTTGCAAGATAATACAGTTTAGGTACTTTGCTAAATTTGTGACAGTAAAATACAAGCCATAAACACTGCAGTTTTATTCAGGGTTTAAAATAACACCCATTTTTTTTTACAAGATATTACATTTGGGGCCTTTGCTGCATTTGTGACAGTCAAATACAAACTTTAAACACTGTAGTTATATTCAGGGTTTAAAAATACACCCATTTTTTACAAGATACTACTTTTGGGGCCTTTACTGCATTTGTGAAATTCAAATACAAGCTTTAAATACTGCAGTTATATTCAGGGTTTAAAAAAAACACCCATTTTTTGCAAGACCCTACATTTTGGGCCTTTGTTGCATTTGTGACAGTCAAATACAAGCTGTAAATACTACAGTTATATTCAGTTTTTTTTTTTAAAAACACACGTTTTTTGCAAGACCCTACATTTGGGTCATTTGCTACTTTTGTAAAAGTCGAATACAAGCTTTAAATACTGCAGTTATAAACAGGGTTTAAAAAACACCCATATTTTGCAGGACCCTACATTTGGAGCCATTGCTGCATTTGTGACAGTCAAATACAAGCTTTAAATACTGCAGTTATATTCAGGGTTTAAAAAAACACCAATTGTTTTTTACAAGATAATATATTATTTGTCCTTTGCTGAGTTTCTGATAGTTAAAAATAAGCTGTACATACTGCAGTTATATTCTGGGTTTAAAAAAAACACCCATTTTGAAAGACCCTACATTTGGGGCCTTTGTTACATTTGTGAAAGTCAAAATAAAAGCTTTAAATACTGCAGTTATATTCAGTGTTTAAAAAAACACCCATTTTTTGCAAGATCATACATTTGGGGCGCTTGCTGTATTTATGAAAGTCAAATACAAGCTTTAAATACTGTAGTTATATTCAGGGTTTAAAAAACACAATTTTTTTGCAAGATAATACATTTTGGGTCTTTTAATGAGTTTGTGACAGACAAATATAAGCTGTAAATACTGCAGTTATATTCTGGGTTTTAAAAAATACCCATTTGTTTGCAAGACCCTACATTTGGGTCCGTTACTGAATTTGTGACAGTCAAATTCAAGCTTTAAATGCTGCAATTATATTCAGGGTCTAAAAAAACACTAATTTTTTGCAAGACCCTACATTTGGGTCCTTTGCTTAATCTGTGACAGTCAAATACAAACTTTAAACACTTTAGTTATATTCAGGTTTTAAAAATACACCAATTTTTTGCAAGATAATACAGTTTGGGTACTTTGCTAAATTTGTGACAATAAAATACAAGCTATAAACACTGCAGTTTTATTCTGGGTTTAAAATAACACCCATATCTTTTTTACAAGATATTACATTTGGGGCCTTTGCTGCATTTGTGACAGTCAAATACAAGCTTTAAACACTGTAGTTATATTCAGGGTTTAAAAATACACCCTTTTTTTTTTTTACAAGATACTACTTTTGGGGCCTTTACTGCATTTGTGAAATTCAAATACAAGCTTTAAATACTGCAGTTATATTCAGGGTTTAAAAAAAATCACCCATTTTTTGCAAGACCCTACATTTGGGGCGCTTGCTACTTTTGTAAAAGTCAAATACAAGCTGTAAATACTGCAGTTATAAACAGGGTTTAAAAAACACCCTTTTTTTGCAGGACCCTACATTTGGAGCCTTTGCTGCATTTGTGACAGTCAAATGCAAGTTTTAAATACTGTAGTTAGATTCAGGGTTTAAAAAAAACACCCATTTTTTGCAAGACCCTAATTTTGGGCCTTTGTTGCATTTGTGACAGTCAAATACAAGCTTTAAATATTGCAGTTATATTCAGAGTTTAAAAAAACACCAATTTTTTGCAAGATAATACATTATTTGTCCTTTGCTGAGTTTCTGATAGTTAAAAATAAGCTGTACATACTGCAGTTATATTCTGGGTTTAAAAAACACCCATTTTTGAAAGACCCTACATTTGGGGCCTTTGCTACATTTGTGAAAGTCAAATAAAAGCTTTAAATACTGCAGTTATATTCAGGGTTTAAAAAAACACCCATTTTTTGCAAGATCCTACATTTGGGGCGCTTGCTACTTTTGTAAAAGTCAAATACAAGCTTTAAATACTGCAGTTATATTCTGGGTTTTAAAAAACGCCCATTTCTTTTGCAAGACCCTACATTTGGGTCTTTTGCTGCATTTGTGACAGTCAAATACAAACTTTAAATACTGCAGTTATATTCAGGGTTTAAAAAACACAATTTTTTTGCAAGATAATACATTGTTTGTCCTTTGCTGAGTTACTCATAGTTAAAAATAAGCTGTACATACTGCAGTTATATTCTGGGTTTAAAAAACACCCATTTTTGAAAGACCCTACATTTGGGGCCTTTGCTACATTTGTGAAAGTCAAATACAATTTTTAAATACTGCAGTTATATTCAGAGTTTGAAAAACACTCATTTTTTGGAAGATAATATATTTTGGGTCCTTTGCTGAATTTTTGACAGTCAAATACAAGCTTTAAATACTGCAGTTATATTCTGGGTTTAAAAAAACACCACTTTTTGCAAGACCCTACATTTGGGACCTGTGCTTAATTTTTGACAGTCAAATACAAGCTTTAAATACTGCAGTTATATTCAGGGTTTAAAAATACACCCATTTTTTTGCAAGATAATACATTTTGGGTCCTTTGCTAAATTTGTGACAGTCAAATACAAGCTATAAACACTGTAGTTATATTCTGGGTTTAAAAGAACACCCATTTTTTTTTTACAAGATCTTACATTTGGGGCCTTTGCTGCATTTGTGAAATTCAAATACAAGTTTTAAATACTGCAGTTATATTCAGGGTTTAAAAAAAACACTAATTTTTTGCAAGATAATACATTTTGGGTCCTTTGCTGAATTTGTGACAGTCACACACAAGCTGTAAATATGGCAGTTATATTCTGGGTTTAAAAAAAAAAAATTTTTGCAACTTGGCACACATGAGCAATTACATGCTGCAGTGTCTCCGCAACGACCGCCGAGTTGCCCACATTCTAACTTGTACTGATTACTGGGTGGCTACGCTGCTGGATCCTTATTACAAGGACAACGTTTCATCCTTATTTCCGTCATTTAAACGTGATCGCAAGATGCGTGAGTACAAGCGCACGCTGGGGGCACAGTGGAAGCACAAGGTGAAGGCAGAGGAGGAGGAAGAGGTCGCCAACGCAGCTGAGGCACTGCCGGCACCTCAGAAGGCAGGGTTAGCATGGCCGAAATGTTGAAAAGCTTTGTCAGCATGCCCCAACAACCAGCACCACCAGCTGATATGGAATGTCTTAGCAGGAGGCTGCATTTTAGCAGCATGGTGGAACAGTATATATGCACACGCCTACACGTACTGACTGATGGGTCTGCCCCGTTAAACTTCTGGGTCTCCAAATTGGGCACATGGCCTGAGCTTGCCCTTTACGCCTTGGAGGTGCTGGAATGCCCTGCAGCCAGTGTATTGTCTGAACGTTTGTTTAGCACGGCAGGAGGGGGTCATCAAAGAGAAGCGCAGCCGTCTGTCCACAGTCAATGTGGACAAGCTCACGTTCATTAAAATGAACCAGGCAGGGATCCCATAGGACCTGTCTGTACCTTGTGCAGAGTAGACATGTATACCGGCCTCACCCAGCCATTGTTGTACTCCAGCGCACTTTCCCTTTGTTTTCTTTTGTATATTTTCCAATGTTTTGGGGTCTACCCAAATTTAAACAAAAATAAATAAAATAAAAAATAAAACCAGTGTTGGCTACCTCCTCCTCCACCGCCTTTTCCACCTACACCGCCACATCTGCCGCCTTCTCAACCTCTTACTACATATGGACCTCCTCCTCCTAGATCAAGATTATTATTTTCTACCTTTACGTATTTTATGTTATTTGAAGTCATCTCCCTATACATATTTGTTTGCAGAGCACTTGCAAACCACATTTTGCTGCCATTTGCAGCCTTCTAGCCTTTCCATTACTTTTTTTATAGCCATTTTAGTGCTCCAAAGTTTGGGTCCCCATTGACTTCAATGGAGTTTGGGTTCGGGGTCAAGTTCGGGTCCCAAACTCAAACTTTTTTGTGAAGTTCGGCCGAACCCGTCGAACCTTAACATCCAGGTGTTCGCTCAACTCTATCAGTATTGCTACTTCACCATCAAAAGGTTGAGTTGTTTGTTGAGCCCCGTCCCATAGTTATTGTTTGATTCGAACCACTATCGTTGAACTTTATGAAAAAGTGACGACACATAGCAGTTGTAAATAGTCAAATTTACTTAAACCCAGGCCCCCAAATAAAAAAAAGGCACACAATTTGCCAAATATAAAGGGAACATAAAGAACAATAAATTAAAACAACAATAGTACACAAATATTTACAAATCAAATAATTCCCTGCTGAAAGGCCCAGGAGTAAATGAGGTTACAAGCCTAACCTGGCCAGGTTGTTGTGCCACAGTAGAATATGTGGCAGCATGAGTAGAATGGGAAGGGGGTTGGTTGGGGTCTTGTACCACCCGATAAGCTGGCACAGGGCAAGGTGGGCCATGGGGTTATTGTGCTGCCACGCAGCTTTTACTGTCTAGCAGTTGTTATTACATGTTATGTTACTATATTATTTGGTATGATCCTTACACCCCTGCTGTTTCTGGCTAGTTGGTTGTTCCAACCCTCCATTTCCTGCTGTAACTCCATTTTGTATAGTTGTTATGAAGAGACTGCAGCGTGTGGGAGCTGTGTAACTTCATTGGAAATTTACCTATGAAAAAGCCTCTATGTTCTTATCCTTGCTACCTTGAAGCATAAAGAAGCATTGGAAAACACCTCTGGAGTCTTTATTCATTGAGTAAGCTATCTGTTAAAGTCATCATTCAACCTGCTGCGCACATCCTTACAGACTAGGTCTACAAGAAGCTTGTCGCAGGTACAACTGATGCTGAGACAGAATAGCTTACTCAATGAATAAAGACTCCAGAGGTGTCTTATTCTGTCTCAGCATCAGTTGTACCTGCGACAAGATTCTTGTAGACCCAGTCTGTAAGGATGTGTGCAGCAGGTTGAATGATGACTTTAACAGATAGCTTACTCAATGAATAAAGACTCCAGAGGTTTTTTCCAATGCTTATTTATGCTTCAAGGTAGCAAGGATAAGAACATAGAGGCTTTTTCATAGGTAAATTTCCAATGAAGTTACACAGCTCCCACACTCTGCAGTCTCTTCATAACAACTATACAAAATGAAGTTACAGCAGGAAATGGAGGGTGGGAACAACCAACTAGCCAGGAACAGCAGGGGTGTAAGGATCATACCAAATAATATAGTAACATAACATGTAATAACAACTGCTAGAGAGTAAAAGCTGCGTGGCAGCACACTCCCTGCCTGGTATCGTGAGATACCACTACACACTACATTATTTTCTTTTTAACATACTATTTACATTGCATACAGTAACATGCTATCTAACCTTCTCAAGTCTATAAGCTAGCTATATTATAGGTCTTAAGTGACTCCTTCACATAACGCTGAATCTGAATTTTTGGAAGCAGGCATAATTAGGACTGTCTCGGTGACTGATCTCAGGAAGGTTTTTGAAGCCCCATCCTTAACGATCCTGACTTACACACTTCGGACTCTTCCATCATCACTGGTAATGGCCTTTGTAATAAGTCCAACTGGCCACTGGATCCGGTGAGCTTGCTGGTCTTTTAGAAGGACCAGGTCCCCTTCCTTTAAGTTAGGCTTCTAGGTTTGCCACTTTTTACGTCCTTGGAGAAGTGTGAGGTATTCCTTCCTCCATCTGTCCCAGAAACAATCTGCAAGGTATTGAGCGTATCTCCACTGACATTTATATATGTCCTTTTCATAGAAGATACCCTTTGGCGCTGGAATCTGTCCAATCTTCCGGCTCAATAATGTAGCTGGAATTAAGATGTAGATACAGCAGTCAACGGTCTTGAGTTGATTATTGCTGCAACCTCAGCAAGAAATGTGGTGAGCACTTCATGGGTAAGGCGTGAAGAACTCACATCAAGCAACATTGAATCCAGTATGCGCCTTGCCATCCCAATCATGCGTTCCCATGCTCCGCCCATGTGTGAAGAGTGTGGTGAGTTGAATTTCCACACGCAGCCTTGATCACTCAAATAACTTCCAACTTGTTGTCGGTCTATCTGTAACTCTCTACAAGCACCAATGAAGTTAGTTCCACAATCCGATCTCAACATCTTCACGGGACCTCTTAGAGCAAGAAATCTCCTTAGAGCATTGATAAAACTCGAAGTGTCCATTGACTCGATTACTTCGATATGTACAGCTCTTACACTTAAGCAGGTGAACATTACAGCCCATCTTTTGCTGTTGACTTGACCACCATGAGTTCTTCTAGCCGTTACTGTCCATGGTCCAAATATATTGATTCCGACATATGAAAAAGGTGTATCTTCACTCAGTCTGTCTGCAGGTAGGTCAGCCATCTGTTGATACTGCTGTCTACCTCTTAACCTCTGACATTTGACACAGTTGTGAATGATCGTGGCTATTTGTCTTTTCACTCCAACTATCCAGAACCCTGCAACTCTGATTGCACCTTCTGTGTAGTGTCTTCCTTGATGTCTGACTCTCTCGTGGTTATGCCGGATAATCAAGGTTGCCAAATGGCTTCTTGGTACTATCAAGGGGTTCTTTTCTCTTCTTAGCAGGTTTGACTTACTTAGCCGTCCACCGACTCAAGCATGCCCTCATTGTCGATTATTGGGTTCAGTTTCAATAGTGGGCTACTCTTTGAGACTGGTCTATTGCCTCTCAAGCACTTAATCTCTTCTGCAAAGACTTCTTCTTGCACAAGACGTATGACGAATAACTCTGCCTTCTCATACTCTAACGCATTAGGTGACTCCTTGCAGGTGTGCCATCCATGACAAGACGATGTCTGCTTGCGGAAAGTCTGCGCAATATGACTCAATCTTGCTATAGTCTTCACCAATCTTTTCCAAGAAGAGAAACGTTCAAAACGTCTCACTTCCAAGTTTCTTCTTGAGCAGATGTTAGAACTCAATGTTATTACTTCAGGGTGGATTTCTGGATCAGTATCTGGATCCACCAGGTGGAAATCGATATCTTCTTTTGAGTTTGTAGAAGACTGGTCCGTTAAAAACTTGGGTCCTGAAAATTAAATAGTTTGCGTGATGACAACTTGTCACGGAACCATGAACCAGACGTACAACAAGGGATAAGTGAAAATAAGAAGGCTTTATTGAAAATAAAGCTGTAAAGCACAAGTCCAAACGGATGGCGAAACCGAAGCAGAGTCTTTGCGAAGCCAGAGGTCAGGAACCAGAAGGGTAGTCAGACGAAGCCAGGATCAGGAACCAGCAGGGTAGTCAGACGAAGCCAGGATCAGGAACCAGCAGGGTAGTCGGACGAAACCAGGATCAGGAACCAGCAGGGTAGTCGGACGAAACCAGGATCAGGAACCAGAAGCAGCAGCAGTCTAGAAGCATGTGAACACAGGAGGACCAAGCAAGGAACTGAAGCCACAGACCTCCTATATATATGAGCTGGGCATCCAGCTCCTCCCAGTGGGAAGGAGGAGCCGCAGGGTGGGAGGCTACAAGAAACCCAGAAACCAAGATGGCCGCCAGCACATGTCAAACGAAGGAGAACAGCAAGAAGGTAAGACCATGACACAACTGCTGGCACTGACCTCGTAGCAATGTCTGCGGGATTCAAACCAGTCCATTGCTCAGGTCTACAGATTTTTCTAATTCGTTCTACCCTGTTAGCCACATACACATAGAACCTCCTTACACTGTTGCATATGTAGCCAAGAACAACCTTGCTGTCAGTGTAGTACTTAACCTGATCAATTTCAGCGTCCATTTCATTTTAAAGGAATTCTGAGACTTCGACAGCTAGGGTTGCGCCACACAATTCTAATCTTGGAATAGTGTGAGCAGGTTTTGGAGTTAACTTGGCTCTTCCTCGTAGAAAACCGACATGGGATCTCCCGGAGAGATCTATGATCTTGAGATAAGCCACAGCCGCTATAGCCTCGGTAGATGCATCACAAAAGATGTGAATCTCTTTCCTCAGACTTCTTGAAATTGAAGTGGGTGAATAGCAGCGCGGGATATTAAGTTCTTCCAGTACTTTCATGGAGTTTCTCCTTTTCTCCCATTTAGGCAGTAGGTCTACAGGCAGAGGGGCATCCCAATCTGTCACTCTCTCAGTAAGCTGGCGAAGTATGGATCTCCTTGGACGGTAACTGGAGTCACAAAGCCTAGGGGATCGTAAAGGCTATTAACAGTTGACAGGACTCCTCGTCTGGTGAATGGCTTCTTGGCGTCAGAGACCTGAAAGGTGAATGTGTCTGAAGTTATATTCCAGAGAAGACCGAGACTCCTTTGAGTGGGTAGGGCATCTACTCCCAAGTCCAAATCTTTCAAATCCTTAGCATGATCTTCTGGATTGAAAGACCTCATTACTTCACTGCTATTAGATGCAATCTTATGAAGCCTTAAGATAGCAGTCAACAGGAGCTGTTGAGTTCTTTTTATCAGATTGACGGCTTCTTCCGGTGTTGAAAAGGATTTCAGCCCATCGTCTACATAAAAATCTCTCTCAATAAATTGCCTGGTGTCAGATCCGAATTCCTTTTCACCTTCCTGCGCTGTTCTTCTCAGTCCATAAGTTGCCACGGCAGGAGATGGACTATTTCCAAAGACATGGACTCTCATGTGATAATCTATCCCCTGATCATTAATGTCATTGTTGCGGTGCCACAAGAACCTGAGATAATTTCTGTGGTCCTCTTTGACTATGAAACAGTGGAACATCTGTTGGACGTCAGCTGTCACGGCAATTGGTTCCTTCCTGAACCGCATCAACACTCCTACAAGGTTGTTCGTTAGATTTGGACCAGTTAGAAGAACGTTATTTAAAGAGGTTCCCTGGAACTGAGCGCTTGAGTCAAAGACTATTCTGATTTTCCCCGGTTTAGGAGGATGGTAGACTCCAAAGGATGGAAGGTACCAGCATTCTTCACCTTCCTTAAGGTCTGGTGCTGGCTCAGCGTGAAGGTTATCTAAAATCTTCTGCATAAATGCTAGAAAGTGCTCTTGCATCTCAGGTTTGTTACAGAGAGTTTTCTTAAGTGCAGCAAATCTGGTTAAAGCTTGTTCTCGATTGTTAGGGAGAGTAAGCCTTGGTACTCGGAAGGGTAATGGAGCTACCCAACTGTTGGAATTGTCCTTGAAGAACTCTTCATCCATAATCTTGATGAACTCCTTGTCTTCGACTGAAGGGGCAATCTTGTTGTCATCACAAGTAGTCTAGTACACTGAATCACCAAGGTCCTTCTGAGAAGTGAGCTTGCAGTTTCTACCTTGGAGTGCTTGATATGGAAATTCGTTTTTAAAATCAAGTCTTTCCTTCACATAATAGTGTATATTTCCACTGGACCAGGGGTCGAGTGGAGGGGTGGACCGTAGGCGCAAACACGCAACCAGAGTATTTTTATATAAACCAATAGGTTTTTATTGTTACATTGACAACTGTAACAATAAAAACCTATTGGTTTATATAAAAATACTCTGGTTGCGTTTCCACCCCTCCACTCAACCCCTGATCCAGTGGAAAATATACCCTATTCATCGACCCAGACGGCGGCTTGGTCCCGCCAAAGGGGAACACGGACTAAATCGGCAGCATCAACCAGTGAGACGTAATCACTCCTATTCACCGCCATCACATTTGCACCGAACAATAGGTGCAACAACAACAGGTGAGCAGTACTACTCTTCCTGTTACTCTGAAGGCTCGGCTTTTAACTTATTTACTCTATGAGCGCCTTTTTCTCTCCTTGGCCATTTTTTACTTCACATAATAGTGCAATGGACATTTCCTCGACCGATAGGCAACATGTAGTTTTGTAGGAAGCTACATCCAAGAGCTTGTGAGATTGATCTAAACAGACTTCTCCTATTATCACCCATCCAAGATCAAGTTTCTGGACCGTTACATAACTCTCTTATTTTATGAACTCTAGGAATGTCTCTCCCTAGTAGAATCAAAATCTTAACATCCTTGTTAAGTGGTGGAATGTAGTCAGCAATGTGTCTCAAATGAGGGTGATGACGTGCAACCTCAGGTGTGGGGATTTCTGTTGTTCGGTAGCTGATCACATTCGATTAGAGTTGGAAGAGGAAACGCTATGTTCTCATATTCTGATGCCACTATGAAGCCATGGGCTCTTCTTCCAGAAGTATTGATCTTTCCTGCACATGTATGCAAGGTATAGGACCAGGTCTCCCCATGAATGTTGAATAGGTCAAAGAATACTGTACTGGCCAATGGGGTTGCTGCCGGGTGAAGGTTTCCTTTTGTACAGGTCTGAATGAAGAGTGTCCACATGTTTAGCAATTTCAAGTTCATGAAGGAGGTCACCTAACTGTCTAAGCTTATGATTGTCCTTAACAGAGATCTTAGGAAAGTCATTTAGTCTCTGGAATAAGGTAGATTCAATGACTTCGGGGCTCCCATAGTCTTGTTCTAGACTTTCCCAGGCAGCATCAAGGCCTGCTTTAAAGTTATAAATGTAGACAGATTTAAGTCTCTTTACTTGTCCTGAAGATTGACGCCCCAACCACTTTATTAGTAAGTCGAGTTCTGCTTGAGGTTCAATGTCCAAGTTCTTGGTTACCGCCTTAAATGTAGATCTCCAACTCCTGTAGTTCTCTGGGCGGTCATCAAATCTAGACAGTCCAGTTGTAATCAACTCACGTCGAATCATATACTTGCTGAACTCTGCAGCGTCAGTGCTTTCGGTTTTTATAGCCACAGGGGATACTGATGGTGCGCCGACTTGGACCATGGTTGGTATCAGATGTTGGCTGGTAGGTGGAGAGAAAGGTGTTGCAGATGGGTTCAATCTAGGTAAGGGTCTGTCGTCTGAAGGTCTCTGAGCATTTGAAGTTGAAGAGAGCTGTATCACAGGGGGTATAGAGTTCATTCTGTAGTCTTCTGCTGTGCCCTTGTAATCTCTATTCACATAGGGTTGTGGTGGCACATGAGCTGCGTAGGTTGATTCACTTGATTTTGTGACATACGGTAGTTGTGGAGTGTCTCTGTTAGTAGGTGTGTCTAGTTGACCAGCTTGATTTGGCGACACGTTGCCTTCTGATCCACTTGCTGGATGATTATGAGAAGAATATCTAACTGTAGGTGGGACTGTATTGTCGTGGTTCTGGGTTAAGACAAACTGTAGGGTCCTTTCAACAGGGTCTTGACAAGCAGCCAAGCTGGGACAAGCTGCTCCTTCTTCTTCCAATAGGGCTTGTTCCAAGTCAGATAATTCCGCTAAGGCTACTTCTTTTTCTCTATTCCTCTGAAGGATTTCTAGCTGAGCCTCTGTTTATGTTTGAATGCGTTTAGCTTCTGCTTTGATGGCTGCTTCTCTTTCAGAACAGGCGGCTTGAACCTGGGCTGCTGCAACCTTCTGGCGAGCTTTGACTATTTGGTCGCTCAGTGTTGACCTTACAGAGCAGGACCGCAGTGACTTAGAAGAAGATTTATGATAGGAGCGGGCAGATCTAGATGATTTTCCTGAGTGTCTGGAAGAAGCAGATTTACAGGATGTAGTTTCATGTAGCTGTGCTAATCTACCTCCTATCTGTGCCTTTGCTTCAAGATATGTGCTATGCCTCTGCTGGTCAGTAGAAGTAAAGTCCTTTAATTCCAATGCAGCTTCCTCTATGTTGGAATGTGACAATAGGGAATAGTACTTCTCAGAAAGTCTTTTATAATTCTCAAATGCCTTCTTAACCCTTGAGAGAGCAGTGTTCAATTGCTCAGAATTGTTTCTAGTTTCATTAGTGGCTGTTATACAACTTAAAGTCTTCTCACATAATGCAGTCAGGTTACTAGATGTTTCTTCCTTACTTGCTTCATAAGCCTCCCTTGCCTTCAAGGATGGATGAGGGTCTCTAACAGGACGAGCAGAATGAAGTAAGGAGTCTGCTTTATCTTGATTAAATGCAGGTAACTCTGTGGGATCTCTGTCAGACATAATGACAAGTGCTGTAGTTTTGGTGTCTTGTTAGAAATCTGCCAGAGCTCAGCTCTGTAGGTAGTGACTTCTGTTAGTAAGGCTACTTTCACACTAGCGTTTAGGTCGGATCCGTCTGGTATGTGCCCAGACGGATCCGCACCTATAATGCAAACGCTTAGATCCGTTCAGAACGGATCCGTTTGCATTACCATGAACAAAAAAAAATAAATTTTTTTTTTTTTTTTTTTTGTTCATGATAATCCAATCGGATCCGTCCAGACTTTACATTGAAAGTCAATGGGAGATGGATCCGTTTGAAAAGCCATACTGTGTCAACTTCAAACGGATCCGTCCCTATTGACTTACATTGTAAGTCTGGACGGATCCGTTTGCCTCCGCACGGCCAGGCGGACACCCGAACTCTGCAAGCTGCGTTCAGGTGTCCGCCTGCTGAGCGGAGGACAAACGGAGCCAGACTGATGCATTCTGAGCGGATCCGCATCCACTCAGAATGCATTAGGGCTGGACGGATCCGTTCGGGGCCGCTTGTGAGCCCCTTCAAACGGAACTCACAAGCGGAGCCCCGAACGCTAGTGTGAAAGTAGCCTAAGCAGGCTGAGCTGACCAGCTGTATATTTGTGACAATGAGCCAGCTAGTGCTGCAACTGGTTCAGACTGGATAGCTCAGCTCAGTGCACAGTTTGAAGATGGGTTCCTGTCTTAGGGTGTTTGTTCTTCACACAGGTATGTGGTTACTCACGTTTCTGAAGCTGCAGAGATAGCCATGTGATGGATTCTTCTGGAAATTTACTATTCTGTCTCAGCATCAGTTGTACCTGCGACAAACTTCTTGTAGACCCAGTCTGTAAGGATGTGTGCAGCAGGTTGAATGATGACTTTAACAGATAGCTTACTCAATGAATAAAGACTCCAGAGGTGTTTTCCAATGCTTCTTTCAAAGTAGCAGGGATAAGAACATAGAGGCTTTTTCATAGGTAAATTTCCAATGAAGTTACACAGCTCCCACACTCTGCAGTCTCTTCATAACAACTATACAAAATGGAGTTACAGCAGGAAATGGAGGGTGGGAACAACCAACTAGCCAGAAACAGCAGGGGTGTAAGGATCATACCAAATAATATAGTAATATAACATGTAATAACAACTGCTAGACAGTAAAAGCTGCGTGGCAGCACAGTTATGGTTGTGTGTAGCTGTGGGCATGCTGCGAGGGTGCAGACATTATTTGGCAGTGTAGAGTATTTATTTGGCTTAGAATGTCTCCCTGGTATGGGGATGCAAACATGTCTAATACCATCGCCTGCTACACATGCGCTATACTTTTGTGGATGAACACTCAGCATAGCTTCTTCTTGGCCCTCACTCCTCCTCTGGGCAAGGAACTCAATGACTCGGGCCTCTATCAGAGGAAGAGTGGGGCACATTTCGGCGACGCCTAGGCTGAGGCTGGTGGGACCTTTCGGGGCTCACCTGGGAAATGGTGAGTGACTCAACTGACTGTTGTTCAGTCTCCTCTGCCGGTGTTGGAGCCGGACTACTTTCTGGTGAGAAAACCACTGGAGTCTCACTTCCACCCAAATCCGACTCCTCTGGTTCATCAAGACTGCCCAGGAGCTAACAAGGAGCTAACCAAGTGCTGAGATTCTGTCTGTCTGGATCGGGCCTGTTTCTACCATGCCAACCTCCTTATGTCGTATAATAAACAAAAAAGACCAAAAACATGTATCAGGCATCGCAAGGCCATGGTGGTAATTGTATTTCAAAATCTGCTGGAGGGACGCTGTTGCAGCATCAATACTCAATATAATTGTAACAGATCTCCTGGCACCCCGACTGGGTACCTCTGTTGATAGGTGCTCCTGGTGCTTTCGAGGGCTCCAAGCACTCCACTCGACACCGTAACCATCACAGGAACAGCTCTTACAAGAGCTAGGAGTTATAGCCAGCGGAGTATACAGTGTATTGCAATCCCCACACACATAAGACGATACTCTATGTTGATGGTAAAACAGGAACTCTCTTTATTGACCACACAAGTATTGCCTTTTATACACATTTTTCAACAAGGATACCACCCCCGTGAACCTGGTTGAGAACTGAGGACATAAAATAGCAGCCAATCATTTACAGTTTTACAGTTTAACCACTTAAGGACCACAGGTTTATACCCCCCTAAAGACCAGGCCCTTTTTTACAAATCGGCACTACACTACTTTCACCGTTTATTGCTCGGTCATGCAACTTACCACCCAAATGAATTTTACCTCCTTTTCTTCTCACTAATAGAGCTTTCATTTGGTGGTATTTCATTGCTGCTGACATTTTTACTTTTTTTGTTATTAATCGAAATTTAACGATTTTTTTGCAAAAAAATGACATTTTTCAATTTCAGTTGTAAAATTTTGCAAAAAAAACGAGATCCATATAGAAATTTTGCTCTAAATTTATAGTTCTACATGTCTTTGATAAAAAAAAAATGTTTGGGTAAAAAAAAAATGGTTTGGGTAAAAGTTATAGCGTTTACAAACTATGGTACAAAAATGTGAATTTCCGCTTTTTGAAGCAGCTCTGACTTTCTGAGCACCTGTCATGTTTCCTGAGGTTCTACAATGGCCAGACAGTACAAACACCCCACAAATGACCCCATTTCGGAAAGTACACACCCTAAGGTATTCGCTGATGGGCATAGTGAGTTCATAGAACTTTTTATTTTTTGTCACAAGTTAGCGGAAAATGATTTTTTTTTTTGATTTTTTTTTTCATACAAAGTCTCATATTCCACTAACTTGTGACAAAAAATAAAAACTTCTATGAACTCATTATGCCCATCACGAAATACCTTGGGGTCTCTTCTTTCCAAAATGGGGTCACTTGTGGGGTAGTTATACTGCCCTGGCATTCTAGGGGCCCAAATGTGTGGTAAGGAGTTTGAAATCAAATTCTGTAAAAAATGACCAGTGAAATCCGAAAGGTGCTCTTTGGAATGTGGGCCCCTTTGCCCACCTAGGCTGCAAAAAAGTGTCACACATCTGGTATCTCCGTACTCAGGAGAAGTTGAGGAATGTGTTTTGGGGTGTCATTTTACATATACCCATGCTGGGTGAGATAAATATCTTGGTCAAATGCCAACTTTGTATAAAAAAATGGGAAAAGTTGTCTTTTGCCAAGATATTTCTCTCACCCAGCATGGGTATATGTAAAAAGACACCCCAAAACACATTCCCCACCTTCTCCTGAGTACGGCAATACCAGATGTGTGACACTTTTTTGCAGCCTAGGTGGGCAAAGGGGCCCATATTCCAAAGAGCACCTTTCGGATTTCACAGGTCATTTTTTACAGAATTTGATTTCAAACTCCTTACCACACATTCGGGCCCCTAGAATGCCAGGGCAGTATAACTACCCCACAAGTGACCCCATTTTGGAAAGAAGACACCCCAAGGTATTCCGTGAGGGGCATGGCAAGTTCCTAGAATTTTTTATTTTTTGTCACAAGTTAGTGGAAAATGATGATTATTTTATTTTTTTATTTTTTTTTCATACAAAGTCTCATATTCCACTAACTTGTGACAAAAAATAAAAACTTCCATGAACTCACTATGCCCATCAGCAAATACCTTGGGGTCTCTTCTTTCCAAAATGAGGTCACTTGTGGGGTAGTTATACTGCCCTGGCATTCTAGGGGCCCGAATGTGTGGTAAGGAGTTTGAAATCAAATTCTGTAAAAAATGACCTGTGAAATCCGAAAGGTGCTCTTTGGAATATGGGCCCCTTTGCCCACCTAGGCTGCAAAAAAGTGTCACACATCTGGTATCTCTGTATTCAGGAGAAGTTGAGGAATGTGTTTTGGGGTGTCTTTTTACATATACCCATGCTGGGTGAGATAAATATCTTGGTCAAATGCCAACTTTGTATAAAAAAATGGGAAAAGTTGTCTTTTGCCAAGATATTTCTCTCACCCAGCAGGGGTATATGTAAAATGACACCCCAAAACACATTCCCCACCTTCTCCTGAGTACGGGGATACCAGATGTGTGACACTTTTTTGCAGCCTAGGTGGGCAAAGGGGCCCATATTCCAAAGAGCACCTTTCGGATTTCACAGGTCATTTTTTACAGAATTTGATTTCAAACTCCTTACCACACATTTGGGCCCCTAGAATGCCAGGGCAGTATAACTACCCCACAAGTGACCCCATTTTGGAAAGAAGAGACCCCAAGGTATTCGCTGATGGGCATAGTGAGTTCATGGAAGTTTTTATTTTTTGTCACAAGTTAGTGGAATATGAGACTTTGTATGAAAAAAAAAAAAAAAAAAATCTGCATTTTCCACTAACTTGTGACAAAAAATAAAAAATTCTAGGAACTTGCCATGCCCCTCACGGAATACCTTGGGGTGTCTTCTTTCCAAAATGGGGTCACTTGTGGGGTAGTTATACTGCTCTGGCATTTTCCAGGGGCCCTAATGTGTGGTAAGTAGGTAAATGACCTGTGAAATCCTAAAGGTGCTCTTTGGAATATGGGCCCCTTTGCCCACCTAGGCTGCAAAAAAGTGTCACACATGTGGTATCGCCGTATTCAGGAGAAGTTGGGGAATGTGTTTTAGGGTGTCATTTTACATATACCCTTGCTAGGTGAGAGAAATATCTTGGCAAAAGACAACTTTTCCCATTTTTTTATACAAAGTTGGCATTTGACCAAGATATTTCTCTCACCCAGCATGGGTATATGTAAAATGACACCCCAAAACACATTCCCCAACTTCTCCTGAGTACGGCGATACCAGATGTGTGACACTTTTTTGCAGCCTAGATGCGCAAAGGTGCCCAAATTCCTTTTAGGAGGGCATTTTTAGACATTTGGATACCAGACTTCTTCTCACGCTTTGGGGCCCCTAGAATGCCAGGGCAGTATAAATACCCCACATGTGACCCCATTTTGGAAAGAAGACACCCCAAGGTATTCAATGAGGGGCATGGCGAGTTCATAGAATTTTTTTTTTTTTGGCACAAGTTAGCGGAAATTGATATTTTTAATTTTTTTCTCACAAAGTCTCCCGTTCCGCTAACTTGGGACAAAAATTTCAATCTTTCATGGACTCAATATGCCCCTCACGGAATACCTGGGGGTGTCTTCTTTCCGAAATGGGGTCACATGTGGGGTATTTATACTGCCCTGGCATTCTAGGGGCCCTAAAGCGTGAGAAGAAGTCTGGACTATAAATGTCTAAAAAATTTTACGCATTTGGTTTCCGTGAGGGGTATGGTGAGTTCATGTGAGATTTTATTTTTTGACACAAGTTAGTGGAATATGAGACTTTGTAAGAAAAAAATAATAATAATTCCGCTAACTTGGGCCAAAAAAATGTCTGAATGGAGCCTTACAGAGGGGTGATCAATGACAGGGGGGTGATCAATGACAGGGGGGTTGATCAATGACAGGGGGGTGATCAATGACAGGGGGGTGATCAATGACAGGGGGGTTATCAGGGAGTCTATATGGGGTGATAACCACAGTCATTGATCATGCCCCTGTAAGGCTTCATTCAGACGTCCGGATGCGTTTTGCGGATCCGATCCATCTATCAGTGGATCCGTAAAAATCATGCAGACGTCTGAATGGAGCTTTACAGGGGGGTAATCAATGACAGGGGGGGTAATCAATGACAGGGGGGTGATCAGGGAGTCTATATGGGGTTATCACCACAGTCATTGATCACGCCCCTGTAAGGCTTCATTCAGACGTCCGGATGCGTTTTGCGGATCCGATCCATCTATCAGTGGATCCGTAAAAATCATGCGGACATCTGAATGGAGCTTTACAGGGGGGTGATCAATGACAGGGGTGTAATCAATGACAGGGGGGTGATCAGGGAGTCTATATGGGGTGATAACCACAGTCATTGATCACGCCCCTGTAAGGCTTCATTCAGACGTCCGGATGTGTTTTGCGGATCCGATCCATCTATCAGTGCATCCGTAAAAATCATGCGGACATCTGAATGGAGCTTTACAGGGGGGTAATCAATGACAGGGGGGTGATCAGGGAGTCTATATGGGGTTATCACCACTGTCATTGATCACGCCCCTGTAAGGCTTCATTCAGACGTCCGGATGCGTTTTGCGGATCCGATCCATCTATCAGTGGATCCGTAAAAATCATGCGGACATCTGAATGGAGCTTTACAGGGGGGTGATCAATGACAGGGGTGTAATCAATGACAGGGGGGTGATCAGGGAGTCTATATGGGGTGATAACCACAGTCATTGATCACGCCCCTGTAAGGCTTCATTCAGACGTCCGGATGCGTTTTGCGGATCCGATCCATCTATCAGTGCATCCGTAAAAATCATGCGGACATCTGAATGGAGCTTTACAGGGGGGTAATCAATGACAGGGGGGTGATCAGGGAGTCTATATGGGGTGATCACCACAGTCATTGATCATGCCCCTGTAAGGCTTCATTCAGACGTCCGGATGCGTTTTGCGGATCCGATCCATCTATCAGTGGATCCGTAAAAATCATGCGGACGTCTGAATGGAGCTTTACAGGGGGGTAATCAATGACAGGGGGCTAATCAATGACAGGGGGGTGATCAGGGAGTCTATATGGGGTGATCACCACAGTCATTGATCACGCCCCTGTAAGGCTTCATTCAGACGTCCGGATGCGTTTTGCGGATCCGATCCATCTATCAGTGGATCCGTAAAAATCATGCGGACATCTGAATGGAGCTTTACAGGGGGGTGATCAATGACAGGGGTGTAATCAATGACAGGGGGGTGATCAGGGAGTCTATATGGGGTGATAACCACAGTCATTGATCACGCCCCTGTAAGGCTTCATTCAGACGTCCGGATGCGTTTTGCGGATCCGATCCATCTATCAGTGCATCCGTAAAAATCATGCGGACATCTGAATGGAGCTTTACAGGGGGGTAATCAATGACAGGGGGGTGATCACCACAGTCATTGATCATGCCCCTGTAAGGCTTCATTCAGATGTCCGGATGCGTTTTGCGGATCCGATCCATCTATCAGTGGATCCGTAAAAATCATGCGGACATCTGAATGGAGCTTTACAGGGGGGTAATCAATGACAGGGGGGTGATCACCACAGTCATTGATCATGCCCCTGTAAGGCTTCATTCAGACGTCCGGATGCGTTTTGCGGATCCGATCCATCTATCAGTGCATCCGTAAAAATCATGCGGACATCTGAATGGAGCTTTACAGGGAGGTGATCAGGGAGTCTATATGGGGTGATCACCACAGTCATTGATCATGCCCCTGTAAGGCTTCATTCAGACGTCCGGATGCGTTTTGCGGATCCGATCCATCTATCAGTGGATCCGTAAAAATCATGCGGACGTCTGAATGGAGCTTTACAGGGGGGTAATCAATGACAGGGGGGTAATCAATGACAGGGGGGTGATCAGGGAGTCTATATGGGGTGATCACCACAGTCATTGATCACGCCCCTGTAAGGCTTCATTCAGACGTCCGGATGCGTTTTGCGGATCCGATCCATCTATCAGTGGATCCGTAAAAATCATGCGGACGTCTGAATGGAGCTTTACAGGGGGGTAATCAATGACAGGGGGGTAATCAATGACAGGGGGGTGATCAGGGAGTCTATATGGGGTGATCAGGGGCTAATAAGGGGTTAACCACTTCCCATCTGGGCCCTTTGCCCCCTTCCTGACCAGGCCAAATTTTGCAAAACGGACATATCTCACTTTATGTGGTAATAACTTTGGAACGCCTTTATTTATCCAAGTCATTCAGAGATTGTTTTCTCGTGACACATTGTACTTCATGATAGTCATAAATTTGAGTCAAAATATTTCACCTTTATTTATGAAAAAATCCCAAATTTACCCAAAAATTTAAAAAAAATCGCAATTTTCTAAATTTCAATTTCTCTGCTTTTAAAACAGAAAGTGATACCTCATAAAATATTTATTATTTAACATTCCCCATATGTCTACTTTATGTTAGCATCATTTTGGAAATGTCATTTTATTTTTTTAGGACGTTAGAAGGCTTAGAAGTTAGAAGCAATTCTTCAAATTTTTAAGAAAATTGCCAAAACCCACTTTATAAGGACCAGTTCAGGTCTGAAGTCACTTTGTGGGGCCTACATAGTGGATACCCCCATAAATGACCCCATTGTAGAAACTACACCCCTCAAGGTATTCAAAACCGATTTTACAAACTTTGTTAACCCTTTAGGCGTTCCACAAGAATTAAAGGAAAATGGAGATCAAATTTTTACATTTCACTTTTTTGGCAGATTTTCCATTTTAATCAATTTTTTTCTCTAACACATCGATGGTTAACAGCCAAACAAAACTCAATATTTATTACCCAGATTCTGCGGTTTACAGAAACACCCCACATGTGGTCGTAAACTGCTGTATGGGCACAAGGCAGGGCGCAGAAGGAAAGGAACTCCACATGGTTTTTAGATGCCATGTCCCATTTGAAGCCCCCTGATGCACCCTTACAGTAGAAACTCCCAAGAAGTGACCCCATTTTGGAAACTAGGGGATAAGGTGCCAGTTTTATTAGTACTATTTTTGGGTACATATGATTTTTTGATCATTCAATATAACACTTTATGGGGCAAGGTGACCAAAAAATTGGTTGTTTTAGCACAGTTTCTATTTATTTATTTTTACAGCGTTCACCTTAGGGGTTCAGTCAAGTGACATTTTTATAGAGCAGATTGTTACGGACGTTGCGATACCTAATATGTATACTTTTTCTCATTTATTAAAGTTTTACACAATAATAGCATTTTTGAAACCAAAAAATTATGTTTTAATGTGTCCATGTTCTAAGAGCTATAGTTTTTTTATTTTTTGAGAGATTTTCTTATGTAGGGGCTCATTTTTTGCGGGATGAGGTGACGGTTTTATTGGTACCATTTTGTGGGACATACGCGTTTTTGATCACTTGGTGTTGCACCTTTTGTGATGCAAGGTGACAAAAATTGCTTGTTTTGACACAGTTTTTTTTTTTTTTTTTTTTTACGGTGTTCACCCGAGGGGTTAGCTCATGTGATATTTTTATAGAGCTGGTTTTTACGGACGCGGCAATACCTAATATGTATACTTTTTTTTATTTGTTTCACTTTAACACAATAATAGCATTTTTGAAACCAAAAAAATGATGTTTTAGTGTCTCTATGTTCTAAGAGCTATAGTTTTTTTATTTTTTGAGAGATTTTCTTATGTAGGGGCTCATTTTTTGCGGGATGAGGTGACGGTTTTATTGGTACCATTTTGTGGGACATACGCGTTTTTGATCACTTGGTGTTGCACCTTTTGTGATGCAAGGTGACAAAAATTGCTTGTTTTGACACAGTTTTTTTTATTTATTTTTTACGGTGTTCATCCGAGGGGTTAGGTCATGTGATATTTTTATAGAACTGGTTTTTACGGACGCGGCAATACTAAATATGTCTATTTTACTTTATTTTTTCTATTTTTAATTTTTTTTTTTATTCCTAACTTGGGAACTTTTTTTTTTTTTACATGTGAAACTTTATTTTATTTGATTTTTTCAACCCTTTATTTTTTTAAAATTTTTTTTACACTTTTCGTCCCCCATAAGGTCATACAAGACCTCTGGGGGACATTTGCTTCACTTTTTCTTTTTTTTTTCACAGTTGATTTCTCCTGTAACTGGGGCTGACATAGTAGCCCCGTTACAGGACAAATGCACCCCTATAGAGGCTGTACAGCAGCAATCCTGCGCTGTACAGCCTCAGAGCAGGGCTGATCGAGGTCTCTGAGAGACCTCACACAGCTCCTGCACTCTCCGGTCCCGGCGGTCACATGACCGCCGGGCCGGAACAGGAAGCGCACAGCGCTTCCTTCTCTGCAGACACAGCGCTCGGTGAGCGCTGTGTCTGCAGCGATCGTGAAGGCAGGGACACCTGGGCACTGTCCCTGCCTTGTCTTAGGGTTGCCCTGCTGTCACTGACAGCGGGCAACCCGATCAGCAGCTGCACGATTAGCGTGCAGCTGCTATTTCTGACAGGACGTTTTAAAACGTGCTGTCAGAAATAGACGTCCACCCATAGGACGTTTATATCCTATGGGCGGACGTGAAGCGGTTAATAAGTGACGGGGGGGGGTGTAGTGTAGTGTAGTGGTGCTTGGTGCTACTTTACTGAGCTACCTGTGTCCTCTGGTGGTCGATCCAAACAAAGGGGACCACCAGAGGACCAGGTAGCAGGTATATTAGACGCTGTTATCAAAACAGCGTCTAATATACCTGTTAGGGGTTAAAAAAAACACATCTCCAGCCTGCCAGCGAACGATCGCCGCTGGCAGGCTGGAGATCAACTCTCTTACCTTCCGTTCCTGTGAGCGCGCGCGCCTGTGTGCGCGCGTTCACAGGAAATCTCGGCTCACGCGAGATGACGCCTATTGGCGTTAGCGTAGCCTGGGGGAGCCGCCGCAATGACGCCTTTCGGCGTTAGCGTGGCGGCAAGCGGTTAAACACAAAAACTATACATTCAACAAACACAGTGGCATTGCCTGTGACGCAATCAATAACAGAATAGGCATTGTCTGTGACGCAATTAACAACACAATGGCTTGCCTGTGACATATTTAACAAACACAATGGACTTTGCCTGTGATATATTTAACAAACACAATGGACTTAATTACTCACAGGCATAAAATAAAAATTTTTCCCAACCACAGAAAACACCCCAAAACACCACATATCCCCATAAGTCACATCCCCTGAAAGGTGCTTTCGTCACAATAATAGGAGTATGTATTTTGCCTTTTATTATAACATGATTAAAATACATTTTGTGGTTTTTAACCCAACATGAAAAATATGTAAATGGCAATTACAGTACTGAAGGGTTACAAACACAAACCAACATAAAACAAAATACACAAATTAGCATGTATGTACCCAAAAATATAAACACAAATAACCATACACAAATCACAACACTATTCAGGCCCTAAAAAATGCAAAGGGCTTGGCCCAGCATTTTCATATTTGGGACCGATCCATAGGACAGGTACATATGATCAGATTGGCGGTGGACCAACACCCGGCAAAACACAACAATCAGCTGTATGAGGAGAAAATGTGTGCAGTGCGCAGGTGCCATCTCCCTTCTTTATTCCTGCACTGATTGCAGATATCTATGTTATTTGATCCAGAAAAAAGTGCCACACAGGAAGAGAGACAGGAGACGGCATGTGCACTGTGCACGTGTTGCCTCATCATACAGCTGATCAGCTGTGTTGCCAGGTGTTTTTCCACCCCAAAAATGAAATTGATCACCTACACAGAGGATAGGTCATCAATAGTAAAACGCCACACAACCACTTTAAATGGACACTGACAGGCCCGATAAACATATTTAGTTATTCCTATGCAGTCATAGATCTATTAAAGTGTATTACAATCATATAAGAGTACCCCCTGTCCGCATTGTAAACCATGTAAAAACAACTTTATAATCTTCTGTCAATCACCTTCCTTTATGCCCAAGGGGCGGTTTTTCACATCTCTTTATGCCCAAGGGGCGTTTTTACTCATACCTTTGTGCCCAGCCGCGCCTCAACTGTCGCTTCCTAGCGCCGCCCAGCTCATTATTATTCACTGGCTGGGCGGCTTTTACAGTCCCCGATCCTCCCGAGCCGACGCAGGCGCAGCAGGAGACGCTGGCATTGAATAAGGGACGCAGGTGCACTGCGAGTGAGGGTGCCGGGCAAGTTATCCGGCGCACGCGCAGAAGGTACAAGTGAGTTCAATGCAGAAGGAGACCCTGGCATTGAACTCACTTGTACCTTCTGCGCGTGCGCCGGATAACTTGCCCGGCACCCTCACTAGCAGTGCGCCTGCGTCCCTTATTCAATGCCAGCCTCTGCGTCGGCTCGGGAGGATCAGGGACTGTAATAGCCACCCAGCCAGTGAATAATAATGAGCTGGGCGGCGCTAGGAAGCGACAGTTGAGGTGCGGCTGGGCACAAAGGTACGAGTAAAAACGCCCCTTGGGCATAAAGAGATGTGAAAAACCGCCCCTTGGGCATAAAGGAAGGTGATTGACAGATGATTATAAAGTTGTTTTTACATGGTTTAAAATGCGGACAGGGGGTACTCTTATATGATTGTAATACACTTTAATAGACCTATGACTGCATAGGAATAACTAAATATGTTTATCGGGCCTGTCAGTGTCCCTTTAAGTATTTCCTACTAGTGTTAACCTACATTATGAACTATTGAGACCCTGCAAATAATGTTTTTTTTTTGCATCACAAACATACTTACGGTCTCAAATCCATGACCGGCTTCAAAAACTGTAATTGGGCCGTATATAAGTATAGATTATTTTTGGATCCACCTTCGCCACTACGGCCTCTTTCATTTAATTCCTGGCGGAATTGATCCTGGCAGCTATTCCACCGGGTCTTGGTCTGTTTCACAGTGAACAAATTAAACAATAAAAAACATATAAATAGGACAAATAAATGTTAAATAATAACAGGACTAATAGCAAAGCAAACATTTGACCAAAATCAAGTGGCCAACTATGATAAATGTCCGATAATGCACGATTAGAAATCACATGGTACAGTAGTGCAGGTGTGGGTATACTAATATACAATACGTTCAGGAAGCCGGAGATTAGTCCTGCTATACATTTGTAGAATAATACTTTTTCTAATATAGTACAGTGACAACTATTGTATGCTCAATTACAACAGAGACACATGTGTCACCAAATAAAACGTGCACATGCATGTTATCTATTACTACTGTTTGCTGTAGCAAAGGTAGGGACAGGCATTCAAAATACACAAATGATGGAGTATGGTATAAATTTCACGATTGTCACAAAGAAATGAATGGTCGTGTGCATGAGGCCTAAGACAGTTTGTCTTGCGCACCTGTAAAAGAAAAAAGAAAGCCAGTTTAGTTATTGACTCATTCACGCTGGAGAAGACAAAGAATCCCGCCCTCCCTGCCCTTGTCGCGATGTTTACCTGTGGGGTAAGTCGCCCATAAAATGATTAGACATAGTTTTTTGTTATATGCTATATAGGGCCAGATTTATCATTAGCTCAGGTCAGAATAATGGAGTGAAAAAGTCCCAAAAAAAGTCCCAAACGCTAAAACTGCGCACAAATTTGCGACTTTTTTCTGCTCTGCACTATGCTCGCCAGTTTTCTGAAAGTGGGCGTGTTTTCTTATGTAAATGAATCTCTAGACAGATTTACTATTGGGACTATTTAAAAAGTCGCAAAAAAGTCGCAATTTCACTCCAGTGAGGACCATGCTTATCTTATGAGACTTTTTAATAGAACATGAGACTTTTTCATAAAAACGTGCGACTTTTTCTTAAAGATGTGCGACTTTTGTAAAGCTGCTTACTGACGGATAAACTGCTTTATTACAGTCTTAAAGAGCAGATCATAAATCTGACTTGGCTAAAACTGACTTTAGCCATATGTTAAACACCTCCGGACCGCTGTACGCAGATTCACGTTCCGGAGGTGGCAGCGCTGCGCACAATCACGCATATACGCGTCATCTCGCGAGACGCGAGATTTCGCTCAAAGCCGGCCCGCGCATGCGCATCGCGGGCCGGCAAAATTCAAAGAAGAAGTTCGTCACCAGCCTGCCAGCAACGATCATTGGCTGGCAGGCTGGCGATTTTCAAAAAATCTAATCAAAAGTCATATAACAGATCATATTAGTAAATATGATCTGTTATATGGCTTCTCTGCTTCTCTGCTGGTCCTTTTCGTCGGTTGGATCCAGCAGAGAAGCAGACTGAACTGTGAGTACACCAACACTACACCTTAGCCCCTGATCACCCCCCTGCACCCTAATTAACCCTTTGATCACCCCTTTGATCGCCCCTGTCAATCACTAGTGAAAGGAAAAAAAGTGATCAGTGTAAACTGTCACTTTTTTTTTCCCACTGGTATTGGCTGTTAGGTTTTAGGGATAGTTTAGGCCCCTTGGTTAGGTAGTTAGCGTCAGTTAGCGCCCACCCCACCGCACCGCAGTCACTTTTATTCGCTGAATAGCGTATCGCTAATCAGCATTTGTACTTTTATAGTATCTGTAAGTGATCAAAACTGATCACGGTCAGATCTATAATAGTATTAGTGTAACTTTAGTTCGCCCTCCACCCAAAACGCAGTGTTTGCCCGATCAGGCCTGATCGGTCGCCCACACGTGCGTTCACCCACGCCCGCCCCACCGCAGTGACAAAAAATATATATTTTTTGATCACTGCACATTCATTTTACACGCACTGCGGCGATAAAAAAATCAGTTTTGATATTTTTTTATCAACCGCAGCGGCCTCCGGTACTTCGCTAGCCTCCTCTTTGTAAGACAGGCTTGCTTTTTTTCTTGGGTAGTCTCAGGGAATACCCCTAAATTTAGTAGTCCAAAATGTCAAACAGGGGGTATTCTTCTGAAGAGGCCTACAGGATTCTGACCCAGTCGGATGAGGAGTGGGAACCCTCATCTGATGAATCTAGCGGGTCAGAATATGAACCTGTGGAAAGCAGTGGCTCTCTGACCCAAAGTTCGGACGAGGAGGTGGAGGTCCCTGGCAGCACCAGGCGTACCCGGCCCCGTGTCGCTAGACCACAGGTTATGCAGGATCCGCTTCAAGAGCAGCAGAGTGGGGCTGTCGCTGCCGGATCACGTGGTGAGGCATACACCAGCAGCGCAGCCCTCCCTGGACCTAGTACCAGCACTGCCGTACAACATGGTGACGTGGCGAGCACCAGAAGGGCAGTTGAAGCTGGTACGGTGGCACGTGCACTAGTTACCCCGTCGCAGCCACCGCACAGACAGGCCCGTAGAGCCCCTAGAATCCCTGAGGTGCTGGCAAACCCTGATTGGCAGTAACCAACTTCAGCCGCACCTGTAGTTCCCCCTTTCACCGCCCAGTCTGGAGTTCGGGTTGAGACGGCTCAAATCGGTTCGGCCCTGGGATTTTTTGAGCTGTTCTTGACTGCGGAGCTCTTGGACTTAGTCGTGGCAGAGACCAACCAGTATGCCACACAATTTATATCCGCCAACCCGGGAAGCTTTTATGCCCAGCCTTTCCGGTGGAAACCAGTCCAAGTTTCCGAACTTAAATTTTTTTTGGGCCTTCTCCTGAACATGGGCCTGACAAAAAAGCATGAATTGCGGTCATATTGGTCAACGCACCCGATTCATCACATGCCCATGTTCTCTGCTGCTATGTCCAGGGCACGATTTGAGGCCATCCTCCGTTTCCTGCATTTTAGCGACAACACCACCTCCCGTCCCAGAGGCCACCCAGCTTTTGACCGGCTCCACAAAATTCGGCCCCTCATAGACCATTTCAACCAGAAATTTGCAGATTTGTATACCCCCGAGCAAAACATCTGCGTAGACGAGTCCCTAATACATTTTACCGGGCGCCTTGGCTTCAAACAGTACATCCCAAGCAAGCGTGCCCATTATGGGGTCAAATTGTATAAGCTCTGTGAAAGGGCCACAGGCTATACCCACAAATTTCGGATCTATGAGGGAAAAGATCAGACGCTGGAGCCGGTCGATTGCCCTGACTACCTGGGGAGCAGTGGGAAGACAGTCTGGGACTTGGTGTCACCCTTATTCGGCAAGGGGTACCATCTTTATGTGGACAATTTTTACACAAGTGTGGCCCTCTTTAGGCATTTGTTTCTAGAACGGATTTGCGCCTGTGGCACCGCGCGAACTAGTCGCGTGGGCTTCCCCCAACGGCTTGTAACCACCCGTCTTGCAAGGGGGGAGAGGGCTGCCTTGTGTAACGAAGAACTGCTCGCGGTGAAATGGAGAGACAAGCGTGACGTTTACATGCTCTCCTCCATTCACGCAGACACGACAATACAAATTGAGCGAGCAACCCGTGTCATTGAAAAGCGCCTCTGTGTCCACGACTATAATGCGCTCATGGGAGGGGTGGACTTCAATGACCAGATGTTGTCTCCGTATTTAGTTTCCCGCAGAACCAGACGCTGGTATAAGAAGGTGTCTGTATATTTAATTCAATTGGCGCTGTACAATAGTTTTGTTCTCTACAGTAAGGCTGGGAGAACACGATCTTTCCTCAAATTCCAGGAAGAGATCATCGAGAACCTCCTTTACCCAGGAGGTTCCGTGGCCCCATCCACCAGTGTAGTTAGCCGTCTACACGAGCGACATTTCCCCAGTGTCGTTCCTGGTACCTCAACCCAACCGTCACCCCGAAAAAGATATCGTGTCTGTAGCAGGAGTGGAATAAGGCGTGACACCCGCTATTTCTGTCCTGACTGTCCTGACCACCCTGCCCTATGCTTTGGTGAGTGTTTCCGGAAGTACCACACACAGGTACACCTAGCATAGGGATTGCATCTCACAGGACAGGCACACAGGGCTATTAGGGCCCTTTTACTCTCAGCTGCTGCAAACCTCTCCTTTCACCTGGGATAAAGTGCATAACGTACTTCGCCACATCTTTGGGCGATTTGCGCTTTGCACATTGTCCCATGGGGAAGGAGAGGTTTGTTCTATAAAGGTAAAAAAAACAAAACAAAAAAAAAATTACCGGTAAGTAAAAAAGTTAAAAAAAGTTAATATGTTCTGTTCTAAAGTTAATAAAGTTATTGCTTTGCGGCCTGGTTTTTTCATTTTTTTTTTTTTTTTTTTTTTACCTTCCAGGTGGACCAACCGATCGACCAGCTGCAGCACTGATGTGCATTCGGACAGAAGCATTGCGCTGCTGTCAGATTACACGCAAGTCGGTGTATGCGGCGCTGCAAGACGAGATTTCTCCTCTGCAGTAAAAGATATGTTTGCCGAGGCATATGAGCTGAGGAGGTGGCGGTGTTCATATACTTTGGCAAACACTTTGTATATATAAAAAAAAAAATCCCGGCAATGATTTATTCATCCACATCGATTGATGTGAATGGAGAAATCTGGTTTGCCAGGGCATACGAGCTGAAGTGGGTATGGATGTTGGGCGGAGCTCCTATGTCCTGGCAGACGCCTTTCCCCTCCTTTTTCTTTTTTTGGCAGAGATTTTTTCATCCACATTGATCGATGCGAATGAAGAAATCTGTGCCGTTCATTTTTTTCTTTCAGCCCAGAGGCTGAACGGAAAAAAAAAATCTCATTACCTGTATGCTCAATATAAGGAGAATAGCAGAAACTCCTAATGCTGGGCATACATGTAATGATTGCGGAGACCCTCAAATGCCAGGGCAGTACAAACACCCCACAAATAACACCATTTTGGAAAGAAGACACTGTCATGGTCTTACCTGCTTGCTGCTCTCCTTCGTTTGACATGTGCTGGCGGCCATCTTGGTTTCTGGGTTTCTTGTAGCCTTCCACCCTGCGGCTCCTCCTTCCCCTGGGAGGAGCTGGATGCCTAGCTCATATATATAGGAGGTCTGTGGCTTCAGTTCCTTGCTTGGTCCTCTTGTGTTCACATGCTTCTAAGACTGCTGCTGCTTCTGGTTCCTGATCCTGGCTTCGTCTGACTACCCTTCTGGTTCCTGATCCTGGCTTCGTCTGACTACCCTGCTGGTTCCTGATCCTGGTTTCGTCTGACTACCCTGCTGGTTCCTGGTCCTGGCTTCGTCTGACTACCCTGCTGGTTCCTGATCCTGGCTTCGTCTGACTACCCTTCTGGTTCCTGACCTCTGGCTTCGCAAAGACTCTGCTCGGTTTCACCATCCGTTTGGACTTTTGCTTTACAGCTTTATTTTCAATAAAGCCTTCTTATTTTCACTTATCTCTTGTTGTACGTCTGGTTCATGGTTCCGTGACATTAGGACCAAGCCATGAATTCTGACGGTACAGGGCCATCCTCGCTACCCACGCTGGTTGCCAGACTTTATCAGCAGGATCACCTGTTGGGTCGGTTCGCTGTGGCGTTGCAAACCCTGCTTGAACGCACGGCTCATTTCGCTCCCGTTGCCGATGGGTCGGTTGTCGCTCCTGGGCTCGCTCCTACTGCCGCTCCGGTTGTTGCGCCAGAGTCTACCCCGACACCTGTTGTTGCGCCTGCGGTGTTTCGGGGTATGACCGGTTCTGCCCCTCTTCCACAGCGCTTTGGGGGAGAGCCAACTCAGTGCCGAGGTTTCCTTAACCAGGTGGGCATTTATTTCGAGTTGCTGCCACATGCCTTTCCTACTGAGAGATCAAAGGTGGGCTTCTTGATCTCGCTGCTCTCGGACAAGGCCTTGGCCTGGGCCAGCCCTTTATGGGAGAACAACAATCCGGTGGTTGCCGAGTTTTCCGGTTTTGTTGCTTCTCTTCGGAAGGTATTCGATGTGCCGGCTCGTGCTGCCTCTGCTGCGAAGCTCCTTATGTCCATCAGACAGGGTTCACGATCTGTAGCTGAATACGCCATTGAGTTTCGTACCCTGGCAGCAGAGGTGGGCTGGAATAATGAGGCTCTGGTCGCTGCTTTCTCTCATGGTCTCTCGGATGCCTTGAAGGATGAGGTTGCAGCTAAGGACCTACCAGTTGAGCTCGAGTCTCTTATTTCTTTCCTGATTTTGATTGACACCAGACTCAGGGAGAGACCTTCCTTTAAGGAGAACCTGCGGAGGTCTTCTAACAGATTGGTGCCTACGTTTGCTGTCCCACCCGTGCCTCCCTCTCCTCCCACGCCTCCTGGGGATGACTTGTCTGGGGGTGAACCCATGCAGCTGGGGTTTGCTCGCCTGTCCGAGGGGGAGAGGGCACTCCGGAGACGTGAGGGCCGATGCATGTACTGTGGTCTCGGTGGGCATTTTCGGTTGGCATGTCCGAACCGTCCGGGAAACGCTCGTACCCTGAGATCCTGTCGGGGGCAGATCTTGGGTGGAGTCTCCTCGTCCCCGGTTTCCCGTGTTGACAAACCACTGATCACTGTTGTCCTCTCCTGGGTCGGGGGCTCGGTGACGACCCAGGCGTTGGTGGACTCTGGTGCTGGTGGTTTGTTCATTGATAGTGTGTTCGCTGCCGCCAATTCCATTCCTCTGCAGGCTCGAGGTTCCCCACTGGCTCTTGAGGCGATAGACGGCAGACCCCTTCTGCCGCCACACGTGACTCATGAGACCCTTCCAGTGGGGATAGCCATTGGTGCCGTTCACAGAGAGTCGGTCTGCCTCCAGGTTATTTCGTCTCCACACTACTCGGTGGTCTTGGGGTACCCCTGGCTCCAGAAGCATAATCCGACTTTCGATTGGAGATCGGTCGAGATCCTCTCGTGGTCACCGCAGTGTGGGGCTAGTTGCATCCATGGGTCTGTCAAGTTGCTGTGTACTTCCTCGGACTCTCTGTTGCCTCCTGAATATGAGGAGTACCGGGATGTATTCGATAAGGTGCGCGCGGTTGCCCTACCTCCGCACCGCCCATATGATTGTGCCATAGAGTTACAATCTGGTGCCGTTCCTCCTCGTGGCAAAGTCTATCCACTGTCGGTAGCGGAGAATGAGGCCATGGAGGAGTACGTGAGGGAGGCGCTTTCACGCGGACACATTCGCAAATCTTCGTCCCCGGCAGGGGCTGGATTTTTCTTTGTGAAAAAGAAGGGCGGTGAGTTGAGGCCTTGCATCGATTACAGGGGTCTCAATCGCATCACGATCAAGAACGCTTACCCGATACCCTTGATTTCCGAGCTGTTCGATCGCCTTAAAGGGGCCACGGTCTTTACCAAACTCGACCTGAGGGCGGCATATAACCTGGTAAGGATCAAGGCGGGCGATGAGTGGAAGACCGCGTTTAACACCAGGACCGGTCATTACGAATCCTTGGTTATGCCCTTTGGGTTGTGCAATGCGCCCGCAGTCTTTCAGGAATTCATCAACGATGTTTTCCGTGACCTGTTGCAGCAGTGTGTGGTAGTCTATTTGGATGACATCTTGGTATATTCTGAATCCATGGAGGCCCACATTCTGGATGTCAGACGAGTGTTGCAACGGTTACGAGAGAACAAGCTGTTCGGTAAGCTTGAGAAATGCGAATTTCACCGATCCCAGGTAACCTTCTTAGGTTACATCATTTCCGCTGAGGGGTTCTCCATGGATCCTGAGAAGGTTTCGGCTGTCTTACAGTGGCCCCAGCCCAGTGGTCTTCGTTCCCTGCAGCGCTTTTTGGGCTTCGCCAATTATTATCGGAAGTTCATCAGGGACTTTTCCATGCTGGCCAAGCCTCTCACGGATCTGACCAGGAAGGGCAGTAATTCCCAGGTCTGGCCGCTCGAGGCCATCCGAGCTTTTGAGGCCCTAAAGTCCGCCTTTGTGTCGGCTCCGATTCTGTCGCATCCCAACCCTGGGTTGCCCTTTGTCCTCAAGGTGGACGCGTCTGAGACGGGAGTAGGCGCCCTTCTGTCTCAGCGTAGAACACCAGAGAGTCCTCTGCTTCCTTGTGGGTTTTACTCCCGGAAACTGTCTTCCGCGGAGTGCAACTATCAGATTGGTGACAGGGAGTTATTGGCCATCGTGCAGGCCCTTAAAGAATGGAGGCACTTGCTCGAGGGTTCGGTGGTTCCGGTTCTCATCCTGACGGACCACAAGAATCTGACCTACCTTTCTGAGGCCAAGAGATTGACACCACGTCAGGCCAGATGGGCTCTGTTCTTGTCACGTTTTAATTACGTGGTCTCCTACCTACCCGGTTCCAAGAACATCAGGGCGGATGCCTTATCACGGCAGTACTCCGAGCTGTCCAGGGAGGAGTCGATTCCGACTTCGGTCATACCTCCGAATCAGATCCTGGCCGCCATTCGCACCAGCCTGACCTCCCCCTGGGTGAGCAGATTTTGGCGGCTCAATCTGGTGCTCCCTCTGGGAGACCCAACGGCAGATGTTTTGTGCCTGAGGAGTTGCGCACTCGGTTGTTGCGAACCTACCATAACTCCAAGACCGCGGGGCATCCTGGAAAGAATCAGCTGTCCTGGGCTGTTTCACGTCTGTTCTGGTGGCCTTCCCTACGTTCCGACATCGCCGCATATGTAGCGGCATGCTCCGTTTGTGTCCAGAGTAAGTCCCCTCGGCACCTTCCGTTGGGCCTTCTGCAACCCATAGCCACCGGGGAGCGTCCATGGTCACACCTGGGGATGGATTTCATTGTGGACCTCCCTGCATCCCGAGGCCATACGGTCATTCTCATGATTGTGGATCGGTTTTCCAAAATGTGCCACTGTGTTCCTCTCAAGAAGTTACCCTCTGCACAAGAGTTGGCCACGATTTTTGCCAGGGAGGTCTTCCGGTTGCACGGTTTGCCTAAGGAGATTGTGTCGGATCGGGGGAGTCAGTTTGTGTCCAGGTTCTGGCGCGCCTTTTGCTCCCAGTTGGGGATTCATCTCTCCTTCTCCTCGGCCTACCACCCTCAGTCCAATGGGGCCGCAGAACGATCCAATCAGGCCTTGGAGCAATTCCTTCGTTGCTATGTCTCCGATCACCAAGACAATTGGGTTGACCTCCTGCCTTGGGCTGAGTTTGCCAGGAACACGGCGGTGAACTCTTCCTCTGGGACGTCTCCCTTCATGGCCAATTATGGGTTCCAACCTGCCGTGTTACCGGAGGTATTCTCTCCCCAGGATATTCCGGCTGTGGAGGATCACCTTTCCGTCCTACGTGCTTCTTGGGTACAGATCCAGAAGTCCCTTGAGGTCTCTGCGCAGCGCCAGAGACTCCAGGCTGATCGCAGACGAGCGCCTGCTCCTTCCTACCAGGTCGGAGACCGTGTATGGTTGTCCACCCGCAACCTCAACCTTCGAGTGCCCACTCCCAAGCTGGCGCCTCGCTTTGTTGGTCCCTTCCGAGTGCTTCGCAGGGTAAACCCGGTAGCCTATGCCCTTGCGCTTCCTCCTGGCATGCGGATCTCCAACGTGTTTCATGTCTCCCTGTTGAAGCCACTGGTGTGTAATCGTTTCACTTCCTCGGTTCCTCGGCCTCGTCCGGTCCAAGTGGGCAATCGTGAGGAATATGAGGTGAGCAATATCCTGGACTCACGCCTGGTCCGCGGTCGGTTGCAGTTTTTGGTCCATTGGCGTGGTTATGGTCCAGAGGAGCGTTCCTGGGTTCCCTCCGCAGATGTCCATGCTCCTGCCTTGCTCCGAGCCTTCCACGCACGCTTCCTTCAGAAACCGTTTTGTGCTCCGCGGAGGAGGGGCCCTTGAGGGGGAGGTACTGTCATGGTCTTACCTGCTTGCTGCTCTCCTTCGTTTGACATGTGCTGGCGGCCATCTTGGTTTCTGGGTTTCTTGTAGCCTTCCACCCTGCGGTTTGTGCCCAGAGTAAGTCCCCTCGGCACCTTCCGTTGGGCCTTCTGCAACCCATAGCCACCGGGGAGCGTCCATGGTCACACCTGGGGATGGATTTCATTGTGGACCTCCCTGCATCTCGAGGCCATACGGTCATTCTCATGATTGTGGATCGGTTTTCCAAAATGTGCCACTGTGTTCCTCTCAAGAAGTTACCCTCTGCACAAGAGTTGGCCACGATTTTTGCCAGGGAGGTCTTCCGGTTGCACGGTTTGCCTAAGGAGATTGTGTCGGATCGGGGGAGTCAGTTTGTGTCCAGGTTCTGGCGCGCCTTTTGCTCCCAGTTGGGGATTCATCTCTCCTTCTCCTCGGCCTACCACCCTCAGTCCAATGGGGCCGCAGAACGATCCAATCAGGCCTTGGAGCAATTCCTTCGTTGCTATGTCTCCGATCACCAAGACAATTGGGTTGACCTCCTGCCTTGGGCTGAGTTTGCCAGGAACACGGCGGTGAACTCTTCCTCTGGGACGTCTCCCTTCATGGCCAATTATGGGTTCCAACCTGCCGTGTTACCGGAGGTATTCTCTCCCCAGGATATTCCGGCTGTGGAGGATCACCTTTCCGTCCTACGTGCTTCTTGGGTACAGATCCAGAAGTCCCTTGAGGTCTCTGCGCAGCGCCAGAGACTCCAGGCTGATCGCAGACGAGCGCCTGCTCCTTCCTACCAGGTCGGAGACCGTGTATGGTTGTCCACCCGCAACCTCAACCTTCGAGTGCCCACTCCCAAGCTGGCGCCTCGCTTTGTTGGTCCCTTCCGAGTGCTTCGCAGGGTAAACCCGGTAGCCTATGCCCTTGCGCTTCCTCCTGGCATGCGGATCTCCAACGTGTTTCATGTCTCCCTGTTGAAGCCACTGGTGTGTAATCGTTTCACTTCCTCGGTTCCTCGGCCTCGTCCGGTCCAAGTGGGCAATCGTGAGGAATATGAGGTGAGCAATATCCTGGACTCACGCCTGGTCCGCGGTCGGTTGCAGTTTTTGGTCCATTGGCGTGGTTATGGTCCAGAGGAGCGTTCCTGGGTTCCCTCCGCAGATGTCCATGCTCCTGCCTTGCTCTGAGCCTTCCACGCACGCTTCCTTCAGAAACCGTTTTGTGCTCCGCGGAGGAGGGGCCCTTGAGGGGGAGGTACTGTCATGGTCTTACCTGCTTGCTGCTCTCCTTCGTTTGACATGTGCTGGCGGCCATCTTGGTTTCTGGGTTTCTTGTAGCCTTCCACCCTGCGGCTCCTCCTTCCCCTGGGAGGAGCTGGATGCCTAGCTCATATATATAGGAGGTCTGTGGCTTCAGTTCCTTGCTTGGTCCTCTTGTGTTCACATGCTTCTAAGACTGCTGCTGCTTCTGGTTCCTGATCCTGGCTTCGTCTGACTACCCTTCTGGTTCCTGATCCTGGCTTCGTCTGACTACCCTGCTGGTTCCTGATCCTGGTTTCGTCTGACTACCCTGCTGGTTCCTGGTCCTGGCTTCGTCTGACTACCCTGCTGGTTCCTGATCCTGGCTTCGTCTGACTACCCTTCTGGTTCCTGACCTCTGGCTTCGCAAAGACTCTGCTCGGTTTCACCATCCGTTTGGACTTTTGCTTTACAGCTTTATTTTCAATAAAGCCTTCTTATTTTCACTTATGTCTTGTTGTACATCTGGTTCATGGTTCCGTGACAGACACCCCAAGGTATTCGCTGAGGGGCATATTGAGTCCATGAAAGATTGAAATTTTTGTCCCAAGTTAGCGGAAAGGGAGACTTTGTGAGAACAAAATCAAAAAAATCAATTTCCGCTAACTTGTGCCAAAATTTTTTTTTTTCAATGAACTCGCCATGCCCCTCATTGAATACCTTGGGGTGTCTTCTTTCCAAAATGGGGTCACATGTGGGGTATTTATACTGCCCTGGCATTTTAGGGGCCCCAAAGCGTGAGAAGAAGTCTGGTATCCAAATGTCTAAAAATGCCCTCCTAAAAGAAATTTGGGCCCCTTTGCCCACCTAGGCTGCAAAAAAGTGTCACACATCTGGTATCTCTGTATTCAGGAGAAGTTGAGGAATGTGTTTTGGGGTGTCTTTTTACATATACCCATGCTGGGTGAGATAAATATCTTGGTCAAATGCCAACTTTGTATAAAAAAAATGGGAAAAGTTGTCTTTTGCCAAGATATTTCTCTCATCCAGCATGGGTATATGTAAAATGACACCACAAAACACATTCCCCACCTTCTCCTGAGTACGGAGATACCAGATGTGTGACACTTTTTTGCAGCCTAGGTGGGCAAAGGGGCCCACATTCAAAAGAGCACCTTTCGGATTTCACAGGTCATTTACCTACTTACCACACATTAGGGCCCCTGGAAAATGCCAGGGCAGTATAACTACCCCACAAGTGACCCCATTTTGGAAAGAAGACACCCCAAGGTATTCCGTGAGGGGCATGGCGAGTTCCTAGAATTTTTTATTTTTTGTCACAAGTTAGTGGAAAATGATGGTTTTTTGTTGTTTTTTTTTTTCATACAAAGTCTCATATTCCACTAACTTGTGACAAAAAATAAAAACTTCCATGAACTCACTATGCCCATCAGCGAATACCTTGGGGTCTCTTCTTTCCAAAATGGGGTCACTTGTGGGGTAGTTATACTGCCCTGGCATTCTAGGGGCCCAAATATGTGGTAAGGAGTTTGAAATCAAATTCTGTAAAAAATGACCTGTGAAATCCGAAAGGTGCTCTTTGGAATATGGGCCCCTTTGCCCACCTAGGCTGCAAAAAAGTGTCACACATCTGGTATCTCCGTACTCAGGAGAAGGTGGGGAATGTGTTTTGGGGTGTCATTTTACATATACCCATGCTGGGTGAGAGAAATATCTTGGCAAAAGACAACTTTTCCCATTTTTTTATACAAAGTTGGCATTTGACCAAGATATTTATCTCACCCAGCATGGGTATATGTAAAAAGACACCCCAAAACACATTCCTCAACTTCTCCTGAGTACGGAGATACCAGATGTGTGACACTTTTTTGCAGCCTAGGTGGGCAAAGGGGCCCACATTCCAAAGAGCACCTTTCGGATTTCACAGGTCATTTTTTACTGAATTTGATTTCAAACTCCTTACCACACATTTGGGCCCCTAGAATGCCAGGGCAGTATAATTACCCCACAAGTGACCCCATTATGGAAAGAAGAGACCCCAAGGTATTCGCTAATGGGCATAGTGAGTTCATGGAAGTTTTTATTTTTTGTCACAAGTTAGTGGAATATGAGACTTTGTATGAAAAAAAAATAAAAAAAAAAATCATCATTTTCCACTAACTTGTGACAAAAAATAAAAAATTCTAGGAACTCGCCATGCCCCTCACGGAATACCTTGGGGTGTCTTCTTTCCAAAATGGGGTCACTTGTGCGGTAGTTATACTGCCCTGGCATTCTAGGGGCCCAAATGTGTGGTAAGGAGTTTGAAATCAAATTCTGTAAAAAATGACCTGTGAAATCCGAAAGGTGCTCTTTGGAATATGGGCTCCTTTGCCCACCTAGGCTGCAAAAAAGTGTCACACATCTGGTATCTCTGTATTCAGGAGAAGTTGAGGAATGTGTTTTGGGGTGTCTTTTTACATATACCCATGCTGGGTGAGATAAATATCTTGGTCAAATGCCAACTTTGTATAAAAAAATGGGAAAAGTTGTCTTTTGCCAAGATATTTCTCTCAGCCAGCATGGGTATATGTAAAATGACACCCCAAAACACATTCCCCACCTTCTCCTGAGTATGGAGATACCAGATGTGTGACACTTTTTTGCAGCCTAGGTGGGCAAAGGGGCCCATATTCCAAAGAGCACCTTTCGGATTTCACAGGTCATTTTTTACAGAATTTGATTTCAAACTCCTTACCACACATTTGGGCCCCTAGAATGCCAGGGCAGTATAACTACCCCACAAGTGACCCCATTTTGGAAATAAGAGACCCCAAGGTATTCGCTGATGGGCATAGTGAGTTCATAGAACTTTTTATTTTTTGTCACAAGTTAGTGGAATATGAGACTTTGTAAGAAAAAAAAAATCATCATTTTCCGCTAACTTGTGACAAAAAATAAAAAGTTCTATGAACTCACTATGCCCATCAGCGAATACCTTAGGGTGTGTACTTTCCGAAATGGGGTCATTTGTGGGGTGTTTGTACTGTCTGGGCATTGTAGAACCTCAGGAAACATGACAGGTGCTCAGAAAGTCAGAGCTGCTTCAAAAAGCGGAAATTCACATTTTTGTACCATAGTTTGTAAACGCTATAACTTTTACCCAAACCATTTTTTTTTTTACCCAAACATTTTTTTTTATCAAAGACAAGTAGAACAATAAATTTAGAGCAAAATTTATATATGGATGTCGTTTTTTTTGCAAAATTTTACAACTGAAAGTGAAAAATGTCCTTTTTTTGCAAAAAAAATCGGTAAATTTCGATTAATAACAAAAAAAAGTAAAAATGTCAGCAGCAATGAAATACCACCAAATGAAAGCTCTATTAGTGAGAAGAAAAGGAGGCAAAATTCATTTGGGTGGTAAGTTGCATGACCGAGCAATAAACGGTGAAAGTAGTGTAGGTCAGAAGTGTAAAAAGTGGCCTGGTCTTTCAGGGTGTTTAAGCACTGGGGGCTGAGGTGGTTAAAGTGGAGTGAGCTGTCAGAGTAATGATAAATCTGGCACAATGTGTTTTTTAAGAGATAAATTAATACTGGTTGTTTTTTAGTTTAATGGATTAAATACAGTTTCCAAGAATAAACATTATTGCCATAAACTTACCATAAAATAAAGAATGCATAAAGAATGTCATCTCTCACGTCAATCACTGTCCTTAATGAAGTTTAAATGAAACACACATGAAATAGACACATATGCATTATGGTCAATCCCACGGCCAATTAACTTATTATTAAGTTAATTAAGCTTTTTGAGAGGGAAGGAAACATTGACTATGCAGAAGGAACCCTGCCTCCTTCTATGGCCACTAAGTTGTTGAGGATGGCATAGCATATGCAAATTTACAGCTTTTATATACTCCTTTCAGTTTTTAAGATTTGGAACTTCAGCAGAAACTTTGTGCAACCATATGATGTCCAGTGAATAATGCGCATAGGTCCTATTAATTAAGTAACCACACACAAAACTAACTGGTTGTTTTACAGTTGCCATAGCAGTTGTGATGCCCAGGCCCCACTCTATATCCAGATGTCCAGATCAGGTGGTAGAACATGCGTATGTGTGGAAGGACATTTTAAATCAGGAGTACCTTTGTCTTGACACTGTTCTAGAGGACATGGTACATGTATGGCTGGCACAGATATGGGGGGGGGGACTATGAGGTCATAAAATGGTTTGCGAGTTTTGCATTCTACAATCATGGCTGGTATTCTCTTTGGTGTTCCTGTTAATCTTCCCCCCTCAGGCTCAGCATTAGGCATAATGCATGCATCAGTTTTACAAGGTTGCTCCTTTTCAGGTGTGCACAGGATGTGCCATAAATGTCATAGGTACAGGTGACAAGCTATGACATTCTCCACCGTCTACATAAATTCAGATACTACAATGAAGAAAGTCGCGTATAGACAACCTCCATCTTCTCTGTGGTACAGGACATAGGAGCAGAGTACTTCCATCTGTCAAACATTTATGGCATATAAATGTTTCAGATAAGAATGCCCCTTTTATTACAACCCTTGGAACTTACAGTGTGGCCCACACATCAGAAAAGGTTGTGCACCCCACTCTTAAAGACAGTTTTCACTTATTAGACTCATTAAGCACATACCTATACCTGTAACTGCTATTCTTTTAGAACAATCCTGCCAGCAGAGGCTATTATATTGTTGTGCTTTGTAAAGAAAAATGAAGTTACATGTGGTCAAGACTAATGCAAAGGAAAGGGTTAATAATTGGGTACGGGTCTGTGAATATTTATAAATTGAAAGTGTTTAAACCTTGTAGTTAGGGCGTTATTCTCTGTAGTTTAACCTCTATTGCCTTAATCAGCTGCAGAAGGCGTACACTGCCATTAAACTTCGATCTCAGCCTTCTACCCAACAACCTGGGATAATGGATTTGGAAAGTCAAACTCAGGGCCCTGGCATTCTCACAGCATCTAGGGGGGCATTAAAGCTGTTAATGATTCGGGGGGGGGGGGGGGGGGGGGGAGGGGGGGATCGACGACAGGCAGAACACCAGTTCAAGCTAAACAGCACTGGCTGGAAAAATAGATTTTTAGAAGAAAAGAAAGCATCTGGCTCAGTGCAGGTCGCTGGAAGAGGAGTTGGAAAGAGAAGAAATGATTGCAGACTCTGCTTCTATACTACCTGTATTTGGCTATGTAGTACTCTTTACCCTGAATAATGTGATTTTAATAGCTTATCTGTTCGTGATGCACCACCAGTCAGAAGCTATTAAGGAAAGTCCCCAGATTGACCTCTGGTCACTACAGAGAGATCTAACACCCAGCCTAACCAATGAAAGGAACCATTATCCATTAACTAGGCCATTTCTCCATACCGCCTCATTATAGCTACCAAAAAATGGCAGCCCTTCTGATAAAGACATATTTGGATAAACATTACATTTCCCGCTACAGGACAACACAACACTACATACTTCTTACATCCAGTGATGTCTCCTCTGACATAGATGCTCTCTTTCCTAATCTTCTCCACTGGGAGTAGACCACTTTGATGAGTCCTTTCATTAACGTTGCATCTCTGCAGAGTTTGCCACACAGACATCTTAGATTACAATATTTTAAATCATTCTCCTCCTCCTGCTGCTGTGCTCCCCAATGCCACTACCTACTAGACTGCAGAAATAACAGTACCATAAAGACAGTTCCCCACATAAAAACAGCGCTCCCCAAGGCCCTACCAATAGTAATAATTTTCCCTGAGTGCACTCATTAGTAATAGTGCCCCTACAGTGATAATGCTCCCATTAGTAGCAATGCCACCATATTGTGCCTATTAATAATGACCCCACAGTACCCCCAGTAGCAATAATGTCCCCATAGTTCCCCCAGTATTTATAATGCCCCCTGCATTGCCTCCTGTAGTTCTAATGCCCTCTGCAGTTATAACTCTTCTGTAGTATCCCCTGTATTATAATGTCCTCTGTAGTTCCAGTATGTATTATGACCCCCCTCACCCCCAGTATAATGCCTCCTGTGAGGAATATGAAGAGTTATAATTTATAGCCTGCCCATTTGCTGTCATCTGGCTGAGGAAACAGGCTCCACAGGTGGCCCTGCTTCATTGCCAGAAAGTAGCAACATTTCACATCTCTAGCAGCCAGGCTAGAAGCAAACTTAGCTGACAGGACAACCCCCATTCCCCCTGTGGAAGGGCTGAACTGGTCAGCTGCATCCCAGGGGGAGGGAGGGGCATAACTGACTAAGGGTTAGCTGCCTGTGCATTTGTCTTTCTCTGAATGGAGGTGACGCTATGTATCGTGTTTGGAGAAATCTGGAAACCCCACTGATACCATTGCCTCTCATGTGTCTACAACTCAAAACATATACATATGGCCAGTAACTGACTTTCATATTATCTGTTAACTCTGTAACACCTGTATTTGCATCTCTGACCATTGTATATATCCTGTGTGTATATCGTGTTGTTGTCTAGTGTGCCCTTAAGGTGATTAAATATATAATTTAATCTTGCGCTATTCTGTTATCTCGATCCACAAATCCCATATGTCCGTATTTCAGCTTAACTTAACATGTTACCTGGGCTGGTTTCTGGGTCCTGAAGCTACGGGAGGAGGACTTCCCCCTGCTGGACAAAGGTGGGGACTTAGACACCTTGTTGGCACTTGAAACAGCTTGCCATCAATACCATTTGTCGGACAACCAGTGGGTCCGATTCCTAACCCCTCGTCTCAGGGGAAAGGCCATGGAAATCTTCAGGTATCTGCCACCCTGAGCTATGAGGAAATCAAGCAGGCTGTGGTCCGACAGTACAACTTCACCCCTGAAATGCACCAGAAAAAGCTCCGGAGTTTTCAGTGGGGTCCTACCAAGAGCTGGGCCGACCACATGCGGAACCTACTGAGAGCAGTCGACCAATGGACTGTAGGATTAGAGCTTACGACCATCCAGCAGCTGAAGGCAGTGCCATCTTAAGAGCATTATAGGCCCCCGGGCAATACAGTGCACTGGGGCCCTGTCTACACAATCACGCACTAGAATAAAAATGCAAATTATCAATAAGGCGATATTTATTGGGCATTTCCTCTTGTGGATTTTCCCCAGCAGTAGGATCAGGTAATGATACCATTGGTATTTCTGCTGGAATTGGAGTGCATGTAGATGTGGATGCTACATCTGGAGGAGCAGAACTACTGGCTGACGTTGCACCTGGATTGAGCCAAGATGTTAGTTTTGGAAGTTTGCACATTTTCTCTTTCTCCTCTGCAGCCTTTTTCCTCTTCTGTGCTCCACTCAAAACATTACGTTTCATTTCTGCACTAAAGGTTATTTTCACCAACACGTAATAAACTTTATTTTTCCTCACCTTTTTTACACTTCCTCGAACGAGTGGCAACTCTAAGATTGCTATATAAGGGGGACACATAAGATATTACAGTCAAAACTTGAGGGGCACTAATAACTTAAAGTGGATGTAAACCCAAACATTTTTTTTTTTTGTGATGTCACAATGTAGAGTACCCAGGCAGTACACACGCCACTCCAACATTAATACCCACCAGCACCAGCAGTACCCACACCAGCAGTACCCACCAGCACCAGAGTGTGTGTACATTTATATATATATCTATATTTATTTCGTTTTTTTAGTTGTATGATTAAAGTGGATGTAAACCCCCAAGTATGCAGTATAGCACCCTATAGTATACAGCACCACACAGTATGCAGTATAGCACCCTATAGTATACAGCACCACACAGTATGCAGTATAGCACCCTATAGTATACAGCACCACACAGTATGCAGTATAGCACCCTATAGTATACAGCACCACACAGTATGCAGTATAGCACCCTATAGTATACAGCACCACACAGTATGCAGTATAGCACCCTATAGTATACAGCACCACACAGTATGCAGTATAGCACCCTATAGTATACAGCACCACACAGTATGCAGTATAGCACCCTATAGTATACAGCACCACACAGTATGCAGTATAGCACCCTATAGTATACAGCACCACACAGTATGCAGTATAGCACCCTATAGTATACAGCACCCCACAGTATGCAGTATAGCACCCTATAGTATACAGCACCACACAGTATGCAGTATAGCACCCTATAGTATACAGCACCACACAGTATGCAGTATAGCACCCTATAGTATACAGCACCACACAGTATGCAGTATAGCACCCTATAGTATATAGCACCACACAGTATGCAGTATAGCACCCTATAGTATACAGCACCACACAGTATGCAGTATAGCACCCTATAGTATACAGCACCCCACAGTATGCAGTATAGCACCCTATAGTATACAGCACCACACAGTATGCAGTATAGCACCCTATAGTATACAGCACCCCACAGTATGCAGTATAGCACCCTATAGTATACAGCACCACACAGTATGCAGTATAGCACCCTATAGTATACAGCACCACACAGTATGCAGTATAGCACCCTATAGTATACAGCACCACACAGTATGCAGTATAGCACCCTATAGTATACAGCACCACACAGTATGCAGTATAGCACCCTATAGTATACAGCACCACACAGTATGCAGTATAGCACCCTATAGTATACAGCACCACACAGTATGCAGTATAGCACCCTATAGTATACAGCACCACACAGTATGCAGTATAGCACCCTATAGTATACAGCACCACACAGTATGCAGTATAGCACCCTATAGTATACAGCACCACACAGTATGCAGTATAGCACCCTATAGTATACAGCACCACACAGTATGCAGTATAGCACCCTATAGTATACAGCACCACACAGTATGCAGTATAGCACCCTATAGTATACAGCACCACACAGTATGCAGTATAGTACCCTATAGTATACAGCACCACACAGTATGCAGTATAGCACCCTATAGTATACAGCACCACACAGTATGCAGTATAGCACCCTATAGTATACAGCACCCCACAGTATGCAGTATAGCACCCTATAGTATACAGCACCACACAGTATGCAGTATAGCACCCTATAGTATACAGCACCACACAGTATGCAGTATAGCACCCTATAGTATACAGCACCACACAGTATGCAGTATAGCACCCTATAGTATACAGCACCACACAGTATGCAGTATAGCACCCTATAGTATACAGCACCACACAGTATGCAGTATAGCACCCTATAGTATACAGCACCACACAGTATGCAGTATAGCACCCTATAGTATACAGCACCACACAGTATGCAGTATAGCACCCTATAGTATACAGCACCACACAGTATGCAGTATAGCACCCTATAGTATACAGCACCACACAGTATGCAGTATAGCACCCTATAGTATACAGCACCACACAGTATGCAGTATAGCACCCTATAGTATACAGCACCACACAGTATGCAGTATAGCACCCTATAGTATACAGCACCACACAGTATGCAGTATAGCACCCTATAGTATACAGCACCACACAGTATGCAGTATAGCACCCTATAGTATACAGCACCACACAGTATGCAGTATAGCACCCTATAGTATACAGCACCACACAGTATGCAGTTTAGCACCCCACACTATACAGTACCCCACAGTATATAGTAGAGCAGTATAGACCCCCACACTATACAGCACCTCACTGTATACAGCACCCCAAACTATACACGATACAGCCCCCCACACTATACAGTACAGCACTCTACACTATACCGCACCCACAGTATACAGCCCCCCACACTATACAGTACAGCAGTATAGCACTCCCCCCACTATACAGCCCCCCCCCCCCCCCACACTATACAGGCCCCCCACACTATACAGGCCCCCCACACTATACAGCCCACCACACAGTATACAGGCCACCCCCCCCCCCCCCACACACAGTATACAGCCCACCACACAATATACAGCCCATTACACAATATATAGCCCACCACACAATATACAGCCCACCACACAGTATACAGGCCCCCACACAGTATACAGCCCCCCACACAGTACACAGCACCCCACTATACAGTAGTTTACAGTATATTAAAATAACAACCCCATGTCACCTTTTTCTGATGTAATCTTTACACAGAAAAGCTCCACAGTTAACTTCTGCAACACTCCTGATAGGACCTGTGATGACTTCATAGCCATGTGACCAGTAATTGCTAGGTTACTGGTCACATGGTAATGATGTCATTAAGGTCCTAGATCAAAACTCATTAAGGTCCTAGAATTAAGATCATTAACACAGTACGATCATGATGCCTGTGTAGCCGACAGCCTGACACCCGGGGCAGTAGCTAGCAGGGCTCAAGAGGCAGCTGCCTTGGGCCCCCCCAGGAGCAACTGGGCCCAGGGCAGCTGCCCCTTTTGCCCCTTGGTAAAGACGGCCCTGGCGGCAACGCTGCTAAATGACGGTTGGGAAGTTGGCTGGTGGGTTCACTGGGCAGGCGGGCCCCCAGGCAAGTGGGGCCCCCGGGCAACTGCCCAGCGTGCCCATTCGAAAAGACGGCCCTGGCTGAAGGAACTCATTGAGACAGAGCAATTTTTGTGGAATTGCCCAGAGGACCTCCATCAGTACCTACGTGACCGGAAGCCAAAGAGGGCCTCCAGAACAGAAACCCTGGCTGATGAGTACTCCAACAACAGGACTTCAGAGGCCAGGAAACCTGTCTGCTGGAGTGGGGATATGACACATGTGCTGCCTGCTGCCTCTGCCCCTAATCCAAAGTAGGCACCTGCCCTGCTTCCCTTTCCATGTCGGTGGGAGAACTCCAACTTTGCCACCATTGCAAGCACCTAGGACACTTCAAGGCCATGTGTTCACAGCGCCATAGGGGCCTGTCCAAGTTCCCACCTCAGAAACCATCCACTGTGTTGTGCGTGGATGGGGGTGGTGGGACGTCCGTTGACAATTTTCCGCCCGTCACCATAGGCCAGGCAGTGTCCATGGGACTCTGGGACACCAGCACTGAGATGACTCTGGTACAGCCTGAACTGGTGGCCCCACAGGATTTGGTCCCTGGGAAATCCCTTGCTGTCTCTGGAATTGGAGGAGTCGAACCCGCGCTGCCTGTGGCCAAGTTTTATTTGGACTGGGGCGCCAGACAAGGAGTGAGGGAGATGGGGGTATCAAATATCCCTGCCAGTATTTTGCTGGGGACAGACTTGGAGCAGCTTGTGTCTAAGTATGTGGCCACCGAACTCCCAAGGTCTGAAACCCCAGTCTGCAAAGCAATGTCCACACCTTCTGTGAATAACATGTGCCTGTTAATGGTGGTGTGGAGGTGGGTGATGTAATATGTGCCCCTCCCCCCTGTAGGGAGAGGGTCAATCAAGCCAGCTGTAGGGTGTGGCCAGAAAGCATGCTGGAACCTATTTTTATCTGATGTGGTAACCTTGGGACAAGCAGGGAGCAGACAGCTCTAGAAGGGGAGGATGCACTTGAGGTCAGGGCTGTCCCAGAAGAAGTAGGGCTCCCAGGTAAGGCCACAGTGCAGGGTTCCTCCACAAACGGGATGTCAGAGGGCCAGGTTAGTCTGTCTGAACCAGAGACTTGGTCAGAAGGCACTACCAGTGGTTGCACCGACCATGGCCGCTGTCATGCGCAGTGGAAGCGCCGGGGGCCCAGGAGTCCATCAGGTGTCTGACAGTAGTAGACTATGCCGCCTGGTACCCAGAAGTGGTAGCCTTGTCGTCCATTTGGGCCAACAAGGTGGCCAACACCTTGCTGGAGATTTTCTCCCAAGTGGGTTTTCACCAGGAAATGCTCACCAACCGGGGGACCCAGTTCATGTTGAAATTGATAGAGTCCCTCTATAGGCAAGAACAGATGCAACATCTGGTGACCAGCTCGTACCACCCACAGACTAACAGCCTGTGTGAACGATTTAAAGAGGACCTTTCATCAGAATCAAGTATGTAAACTGAATATACATACATGGAGAGCGGCGCCCAGGGATCCCCCTGCACTTACTATTATCCCCGGGCGCCGCTCCGTTCTCCGGTTATAGGCTCCGGTAAAGTCATAGTTAGGCTCCACCCATTTGAGCCTGCCGGCGTCTCTTTCTCCTATGTTGTAGCGCTGGACAATCGCAGCGCTCAGCTCATAGCATGGCTAAGAGCTGAGCGCTGCGATTGGCCAGCGCTACAGCATAGGAGAAGGAGACCGCGGCAGGCTCAAATGGGTGGAGCCTAACTATGACTTTACCGGAGCCTATAACCGGAGAACGGAGCGGCGCCCGAGGATAATAGTAAGTGCAGGGGGATCCCTGGGCGCCGCTCTCCATGTATGTATATTCAGTTTACATACTTGATTCTGATGAAAGGTCCTCTTTAACGTCACAATGAAGCAGATGTTGGTCGACTCCCACAGGCGCGACTGGGAGCAGTACCTCCCACACCTGCTTTTCGCATAGTGATATCATTGCAACCTCCTGCACCAATCTACTGTCTCACCTCGCCTCATGGTAAATGCGGCTCTGGTATAACTTGCATTCGTTTTTGTGGAAAGGCATGAGAAACAGCAATTCTGCCACTGTTTTATTAAGTTTTGTTATTATGGCTTTCACAGTGTGGTATAAATAGTATGTTGTCTTCTAGAGTTATTGTAGTTTATATTGTTTTTTATGTTGTTCTATTGATGCATAATAGATAATAACACTAGCCCATAACATTTTTTTTTTTTTTTTGTTTGTTTGTTTTTTGTTTTTGTTTTCTTTTTGCAGAAGTATTATTTCACATTTGTTCCATTTTTGGGGGTCCATAACGCTTTTTGATCACTTTTTATAAAATTTTTGTGCGGCTGTCAAAACAAAACAATACATTTTGGTATTTTATAGTGTGTTCCCAGTGTTCACCATATGGGATAAATTTTTACGGGGCTTCATGGATGCATAGATACCAATTATCTATAGTTTTTAACTTTTTCCAAAAATAAACGCATTAACCGTATTTTTCACTTTATAAGATGCATTTTTTCCCCTAAAAGTGGGGGGAAATGGCCGTGCGTCTTATAAAGAGAATACTAGTGAGCGCTTCCATATGGAAACGCTCACTAGTATCCATTAGGGGCTGGGAGCAGGGAGTGAAGCGCCGCAAGTTCTTGTAATACTCACCCTCCCGGTCTTCATTCCTGGGGCCGGTGCTTCACTGTCCTGACCGCGTACAGCGTCAGGACATAGTGTGCGCACTATGACCTGACTCTGCACTCAGTCAGGTGACAGAGCAGCGCAGGACGGGAATATGGGGAGAGTGACATCTGCCGGAGGTAGAGAGGAAACGCGGCGTAGGATAGGTAAGGCTACTTTCACACTAGCGTTCAGAGCGGATCCGTCTGGTGTCTGCACAGACGGATCCGCTCCTATAATGCAGACGTTTGGATCCGTTCAGAACGGATCCGTCTGCATTATAGCTTAGAAAAAATTCTAAGTGTGAAAGTAGTTCAGACGGATCCGTCCAGACTTTACATTGAAAGTCAATGGGGGACGGATCCGTTTGAAGATTGAGCCATATTGTGTCATCTTCAAACGGATCCGTCCCCATTGACTTACATTGTAAGTCTGGACGGATCAGCTTTCCTCCGCACGGCCAGGCGGACACCCGAACGCTGCAAGCAGCGTTCAGGTGCCCGCTTGCTGAGCGGAGCGGAGGCTGAACGCTGCCAGACTGATGCATTCTGAGCGGATCCGCGTCCACTCAGAATGCATTAGGGCAGTACGGATGCGTTCGGGGCCGCTTGTGAGAGCCTTGTGAGGTGCTCACAAGCGGACCCCCGAACGCTAGTGTGAAAGTAGCCTAAGGAGTTTTTTTTATTTTAATCTGATTTGAAATCTGATGGAGGTCTGACAAGGTGGACTGATCTGAGGTCTGAAGAGGGTCTGACAAGGTGGGCTGATCTTAGGTCTGAAGGGGGTCTGACAAGGTGGGCTAATCTGAGGTCTGAAGAGGGTCTGACAAGGTGGGCTAATCTGAGGTCTGAAGAGGGTCTGACAAGGTGGGCTAATCTGAGGTCTGATGGGGGTCTGACAAGGTGGGCTGAGCTGAGGTCTGATGGGGGTCTGACAAGGTAGGCTAATCTGAGGTCTGATGGGGGTCTGACAAGGTGGGCTGAGCTGAGGTCTGATGGGGGTCTGACAAGGTGGGATGATCTGAGGTCTGATAGAGTCTGACAAGTGGGCTGATCTGAGGACTGATGGGGGTCTGACATGAAGGACTGATGTGATGTCCTTAAAAGGGTATCAAATGTGATGTCCTGATAGGGGCCTGATCTAATGTCCTGATATTTATGGGGGTCTGATCTGAGGATTTGATATGAGGTCTGATGAAAATGGGCGTGGCCTGCACGCTGATGGCGCCGGTCGCATAGCGCTTCTGCTCCGGGCTAAATCACTAACCAGCACCTCACAGCATCTACTCCCGACACCCTGATCCAGCGATCTGAAGCTCTGCACTGAGTGTCAGCCATGGGGAAGGTCAAAAGGCGCCCTGCTCTAGCAAAATTGACCGAATTCTTCGGTAAATCGGGGCAAGCAGAGACTTCACCTCCAGCATGCACACTGGTCTCTCCGGAGGGAACGCCATTACTGCCTCCCCACAGCTCTGCTGATAGACGCGGGCCTGAGCGGGAAACATATGAGTCTACCCAACTCACAGCGGACATTATACGGTCTATCCTGGACAATCTGCGAACCTCTATGAAGGAGGACATGTTGGGTCTTTTGAAAGACCTCAGCAAAGACATTCAAAGTATTGGAGAGCGTACGTCTCACTTGGAGGGTAAGATGGCCGAGATCGCCACCTCCCATAACACTCTCATTGATGCCCATGAGGCTATGGAGGAAGACATTGCTAAAATATCAGCTAAACTACATGACCTGGAAGACAGACATAGATGTAACAACGTCAGAATCCGAGGGATCCCAGAGTCTGTAGAAGCAGGAGAGCTAGAACCACTCCTCCAACAGCTTATCAAAGCAGCGCTACTTGAGTCCACAGAAAGAGACTTGATAATTGACCGCGTACATAGAGTGCCTAAACCTAAGGGGCTAGACGTATCCCTACCATGCGATGTTATCGCAAAGATCCACTTCTACACCATCAAAGAGGCATTCCTGAGGGTCTTGAGGCAAAATCCAACCCCATCGGAGGCGTTTAAGGATATAGCAGTCTTCACAGATCTCTCCGCAGCAACGCTTGTTAAAAGGAAAGAGTTTGCTCCGATTACTACAGCATTAAGGCAACAGCAGATAAAGTACCGCTGGGGATTCCCAGTAAAGTTACTTGTCATCTACAATGGAGCCCTGCAGGACCTCAACTCACCACAAGAGGCGTCTCGTCGTCTACTCGAATGGGGTCTCATCGCTTATCGAGTCTCAACGGGCGAAAGACAACGCTCCGCGTCCAGACAAGATTCCTCCAGAATGGGACACTGCCTGATACGTGAGTCTGCCATCAGTCGGGAGTAGCTGATTGACTGCAGTCAATAGTGTTGGTCCATAGCAGGGAGCTTTTGTTTTCTGTCCCAATCGGACTTTCTTTGGTTCCTTGACCACTAATTTGTAGGTCAGGCTTGTTACGCCATGATGACCTTATTGTGTTCAGCTTTTAAGTTTCTTTTCAATGCGTTTAGTTTTCTTTTTAAGTTTGTTCCAGCTAATGCTATGAACGTGCTAAGTGAAATGTACAGTTGTCACAGCTGAAGGTGGGGGAAACCCTCAGCCGTGCGATGTTTATCTGAAGTATAGCTGTTAGGCCAGGACTGGAATCAGGGAGCAGGTCACCTCCTATCACATCCCTAATTCTGACCCTGTCTCCTAGCCGTATGAGCCAACCCTGATGGTGGGAGGGCTCATACTCTGGAACCTGTTATTCCTACTAGCCCTCAGGGTGGCCCTGGACTAGGATCAGGGTAAGACGACCTGTTCCTCCTAGACATGGAGCAACAGGAGTCTCACTGGCCAAGCTGCAAAGAGAAGGGAAACATATACAGACATATGGCAATGGCAGGTAGTGAAACTAGTATCACACCTACCTGCCACAGACACACAGCCTGGAACCCGTGCACAAGTGCTGCTGTCCACAACAACATAAACGGACACAGCACACACCAAACCTCACACAGAAACCCAGGACCATACACTGCAATAATGATAGAGACACCACTAGACATATAATATAATAAGAACAATAATGTCTAACATAAGTTTATGACCACAAGGGTGGCCCTCACTGGCAGATGGTATATAACCAGGAGGATGACTTCAGCTAAGCATGGCTGAAGTACCCCTCAGAGTCTGGCATCCAGCAGGAGCTATATAGCCCCAAGTAGCCACACCCACACACAGACACACCCAGTGTTCACACACAAGGAAGGAATTAACCCTTCCAATACCAGGCAAGGGATGGAAACTACTTTAAGGGGAAAAGCACAAAGAAGCACACACTCCACCTGTTACCACCGGCAACAGCATGCGTGGCAAGCAAGTCTTGGGGATCAGCCAGAAGGCCGAGACACTGCCACCACATGCACACAACTCCACACGTTGCAACGGGCAACCACAAGTGAAGGAAAGTGTCACAGTGCACACATAACATAAATCCCGTGCACACCAGACATAGGAAGTGCATACATAAAAACCACACGTTGCCAGAGGCAACCGCATGCAGTGATAGCGAGCCGCCTAGCGTCCAGCTCCGGCTGATACACTGCCACCCACATCATGTTGCCAGCGGCAACCACACATGAGGCAACATACCAGCAGCCCTCACCATGTGGTTGACAACAGACCAAACCGCAGGCAACTGCATACGGGTCCAGGAGTCACGACCATGACCATGGTCGTGACAACAGTTTAGTTTTAAAGGGCTACTACATTGGGGTATGGCAATGCATATCACATGGTGATTATAGCTGTAGAAAATGGGGATAAAAATTCTCTCACTTAATGTCCGTGGGCTAAATACTCCATATAGATGCACCCAATTGTGGTCAGAAACCCTTAAATCTAAATGTGATGTGGTTTTCATACAAGAATCACACCTATTAGAAAGGGATGCTCACAGATGTACACATATGAATTTCCCTGTAATACACCACTCTCATACAAGGAAAAAGAGGAAAGCAGGGGTATTCATTGGTATAAAATCCACAATCACTTTTTCCCTAAATGATTGTATAACAGATTCGGCAGGGAGATATGTTATTTTGATATGCACACTAGATAGTAAACCTTTCACGCTTGTCTCTGTATACGCCCCCAATGTCGGACAAGTGGCCTTTTACAGAAGGCTGTTTAACAAAGTGGAAAAAATAGCTGTGGGCGAAGTTATAGTGGGGGGAGAATAGTTACCCCGTCGCAGCCACCGCAAAGACAGGCCCGTAGAGCCCCTAGAGTCCCTGAGGTGCTGGCAAACCCTGATTGGCAGTCCCCAACTTCAGCCGCACCTGTAGTTCCCCCTTTCACCGCCCAGTCTGGAGTTCGGGTTCAGACAGCTCAGATCGGTTCGGCACTGGGATTTTTTGAGCTGTTCTTGACTGCGGAGCTCTTGGACTTAGTCGTGGCAGAAACAAATCGGTATGCCACTCAATTTATATCCGCCAACCCGGGAAGCTTTTATGCCCAGCCTTTCCGGTGGAAACCAGTCCAAGTTTCCGAAATTAAAATTTTTCTGGGCCTTCTCCTGAACATGGGTCTAACCAAAAAGCATGAATTGCAGTCATATTGGTCCACGAACCCAATTCATCACATGCCCATGTTCTCTGCTGCTATGTCCAGGACACGTTTTGAGACCATCCTGCGTTTCCTGCACTTTAGCGACAACACCACCTCCCGTCCCAGAGGCCACCCAGCTTTTGACCGGCTCCACAAAATTCGGCCCCTCATAGACCACTTCAACCAGAAATTTGCAGATTTGTATACCCCTGAGCAAAACATGCGTAGACGAGTCCCTAATACATTTTACCGGGCGCCTTGGTTTCAAACAATACATCCCAAGCAAGCGCGCCCAGTATGGGGTCAAATTGTATAAGCTCTGTGAAAGGGCCACAGGCTATACCCACAAATTTCGGATCTATGAGGGAAAAGATCAGACCCTGGAGCCGGTCGGTTGCCCTGACTACCTGGGGAGCAGTGGGAAGACAGTCTGGGACTTGGTGTCACCCTTATTTGGCAAGGGGTACCATCTTTATGTGGACAATTGTTACACAAGTGTGCCCCTCTTCAGGCATTTGTTCCTAGAACAGATTGGCTGCTGTGGCACCGTGCAACCTAGTCGCCGGGGCTTCCCCCAACAGCTCGTTACCACCCGTCTTGCAAGGGGGGAGAGGGCTGCCTTGTGTAACGAAGAACTACTCGCGGTGAAATGGAGAGACAAGCGTGACGTTTACATGCTCTCCTCCATTCACGCAGACACGACAATACAAATTGAACGGGCAACCCGTGTCATTGAAAAGCCCCTCTCAGTCCACGACTATAATGCGCTCATGGGAGGGGTGGACTTCAATGACCAGATGTTGGCTCCCTATTTACTTTCCCGACGCACCAGACGCTGGTATAAGAAGGTGTCTGTATATTTTATTTAATTGGCTGCATATAATAGTTTTGTTCCCTACAGTAAGGCTGGGAGAAAAGGATCCTTCCTCAAATTTCAGGAAGAGATCATCGAGAACCTCCTGTATCTAGGAGGTTCCGTGGCCCCAACCACCAGTGTAGTGAGCCGTCTACACGAGCGACATTTCCCCAATGTCGTTGCTGGTACCTCAACCCAACAGTCACCCCGAAAAAGATGTCGTGTCTGTAGCAGGAGTGGAATAAGGCGTGACACCCGCTATTTCTGTCCTGACTGCCCTGACCACCCTGCCCTATGCTTACGGGAGTGTTTCCGGAAGTACCACGCATAGGGATTGCATCTCACAGGACAGGCACACAGGGCTAATAGGGCCCTTTTACTCACAGCTGCTGCAAAACTCTCCTTTCACCTGGGATAAAGTGCATAATGTACTTCGCCACATCTTTGGGCGATTTGCGCTTTGCTGGGTGAGAGAAATATCTTGGCAAAAGACAACTTTTCCCATTTTTTTTATACAAAGTTGGCATTTAACCAATATATTTATCTCACCCAGCATGGGTATATGTAAAATGACACCCCAAAACACATTGCCCAACTTCTCCTGAGTACGGAAATACCACATGTGTGACACTTTTTTGCAGCCTAGGGGGGCAAAGGGGCCCACATTCCAAAGAGCACCTTTAGGATTTCACAGGTCATTTTTTACACATTTTGATTTCAAACTACTTATCACACATTAGGGCCCCTAGAATGCCAGGGCAGTATAACTACCCCACAAGTGACCCCATTTTGGAAAGAAGACACCCCAAGGTATTCCGTGAGGGGCATGGCGAGTTCCTAGAATTTTCTATTTTTTGTCACAAGTTAGCGGAAAATTATGATTTTTTTTTTTTTCTTACAAAGTCTCATATTCCACTAACTTGTGACAAAAAATAAAAACTTCCATGAACTCACTATGCCCATCACAAAATACCTTGGGGTGTCTTCTTTCCAAGATGGGCTCACTTGTGGGGTAGTAATACTGCCCTGGCATTTTAGGGGCCCTAATGCGTGCAAAGTAGTTTGAAATCAAAATCTGTAAAAAATGGCCGGTGAAATCCGAAAGGTGCTCTTTGGAATGTGGGCCCCTTTTCCCACCTAGGCTGCAAAAAAGTGTCACACATGTGGTATTGCCGTACTCAGGAGAAGTTGGGCAATGTGTTTTGGGGTGTCATTTTACATATACTCATGCTGGGTGAGAGAAATATCTTGGCAAAAGACAACTTTTCCCATTTTTTTATACAAAGTTGGCATTTGACCAAGATATTTATCTCACCCAGCATGGGTATATGTAAAATGACACCCCAAAACAAATTGCCCAACTTCTCCTGAGTACGGCAATACCACATGTGTGACACTTTTTTGCAGCCTAGGTGGGAAAAGGGGCCCACATTCCAAAGAGCACCTTTAGGATTTCACCGGCCATTTTTTACAGATTTTGATTTCAAACTACTTCGCTCGCATTTGGGCCCCTAAAATGCCAGGGCAGTATAACTACCCCACAAGTGACCCCATTTTGGAAAGAAGACACCCCAATGTATTTCGTGATGGGCATAGTGAGTTCATGGAAGTTTCTATTTTTTGTCACAAGTTAGTGGAATATGAGACTTTGTAAGAAAAAAATAAATAAATAAATAAATCATAATTTTCCGCTAACTTGTGACAAAAAATAAAAAGTTCTATGAACGCATTATGCCCATCAGCGAATACCTTAGGGTGTCTACTTTCCGAAATGGGGTCATTTGTGGGGTGTTTGTACTGTCTGGCCATTGTAGAACCTCAGGAAAGATGACAGGTGCTCAGAAAGTCAGAGCTGCTTCAAAAAGCGGAAATTCACATTTTTGTACCATAGTTGGTAAACGCTATAACTTTTACCCAAACCATTTTTTTTTTACCCAAACCTTTTTTTTTTAACAAAGACATGTAGAACAATAAATTTTGAGAAAAATTTATATATTGATGCCGTTTTTTTTGCAAAATTTTACAACTGAAAGTGAAAAATGTCATTTTTTGGCAAAAAAATCGTTAAATTTCGATTAATAACAAAAAAAGTAAAAATGTCAGCAGCAATGAAATACCACCAAATGAAAGCTCTATTAGTGAGAAGAAAAGGAGGTAAAATTCATTTGGGTGGTAAGTTGCATGACCGAGCAATAAACGGTGAAAGTAGTGTAGTGCAGAAGTATAAAAAGTGGCCTCGTCATTAAGGGTGTTTAAGGTAGGGGAGCTGAGGTGGTTAAAGGGAACCTGTCACCTCTACTATGCTACCCTCACTGAGCGTTTCTAAATGTTCATTGTGTTACCCTAAACATATAAATTACATTTTTAATTTCATTTGCAGACGAATTCAATAGGTATTGTGCATTTTTGTACTTCCCGCCTTTTATTCAAATCATCATAAGTGTCATATCTTAGGGCTCTTTCACACCTGCGTTCTTTTCTTCCGGCATAGAGTTCCGTCGTCGGGGCTCTATGCCGGAAGAATCCTGATCAGTTTTATCCTAATGCATTCTGAATGGAGAGAAATCCGTTCAGGATGCATCAGGATGTCTTCAGTTCCGGAACGGAACGTTTTTTGGCCGGAGAAAATACTGCAGCATGCTGCGCTTTTTGCTCCGGCCAAAAATCCTGAAGACTTGCCGCAGGGCCGGATCCGGAATTAATGCCCATTGAAAGGCATTAATCCGGATCCGGCCTTAAGCTAAACGTCGTTTCGGCGCATTGCCGGACCCGACATTTAGCTTTTTCAGAGTGGTTACCATGGCTGCCGGGACGCTAAAGTCCTGGCAGCCATGGTAAAGTGTAGTGGGGAGCGGGGGAGCAGCATACTTACCGTCCGTGCGGCTCCCGCGGTGCTCCAGAGTGATGTCAGGGCGCCCCAAGCGCATGGATCACGTGATCACATGGATCACGTCATCCATGCGCATGGGGCGCTGTGACGTCATTCTGAAGCGCCCCGGGAGCCGCACGGACTGTAAGTATACCGCTCCCCCGCTCCCCGCTCCTACTATGGCAACCAGGACTTTAATAGCGTCCTGGCTGCCATAATAACACTGAAAGCATTTTGAAGACGGCTCCGTCTTCAAATGCTTTCAGTACACTTGCGTTTTTCCGGATCCGGCGGGCACCTCCGGCAACGGAAGTGCACGCCGGATCCCAACAACGCAAGTGTGAAAGAGGCCTTACTTGTGTGACCAGAGAAGAGTCATATTTTCAAGCTCTGACTCATCTCAGGTTAATTTGCATATGTATCAAATTGTTTTTTTTACACAATAAAAGCACACAGAGCTATGGGGACTGGGTATTGCGGATGTGCTAGCGGCCATCTAGCAACCCATGTCCTCAGCTCTATACCCAAAATCCAGGTGACAGGTTCCCTTTAATATCCTGGGTAACTCAGATTTAGACTGGAAGACTGTTCATGGGAGTCGCCGTACAGAACTGCAAGCAACTCTCCATGAGTCTGCCTTTCATGATATTTGGCGCTACCAACATAGTAACGAACGGGACTACACGTTTCTGTCGACAGCGCACCTATCTCAGTCTCGTATTGATTATATACTAGTCTCAAAAAACCTTTTGCATAGGGTCCTGAGATCCGACATTGGGGGAGCGACGTGGTCTGACCACGCATCGGTGAGCATTGTTATAGAAGATGATTTACCTAATCTTCCCCGCCCACAATGGAGAATGAACACTTATCTTCTCAAATGTCCTGAAAGAGTTAAAGGGTTTTCTGCTAAACTGCAAGAGTTTCTGCACTTTAATGACGTACCTGACACTAACGCTAACACATTATGGTTCACACACAAAGCATTCATGAGAGGGATCCTATTGCAGTCAGCTGCGAGACTGAATAGATATAGGAACAAAGCAATGAAAGACGCTTTATCCCGTCTACAAAATGCAGAAAAAAAAAACACAAGTTACTTAACAACCCCCTAATGTTAGCCTCCCTCCAAGAATGCAGATCTACTCTAAGATCCTTATTCTTATATCGCCAAAAACTGGGTATGAAGCGATTGCAGACAAATTTCTACCACGCAGGTGATAGAGCAGGTGCATTATTGGCACGTAGACTAAAAAGCAGGAAAGCTGCAGCTAGAATAACTAGTTTAAAACATGCTAATAAAGTGTTCACTCACCCTCAAGAAATAGCCAACGCCTTTGCATCATACTACTCCTCCTTGTACAATTACGGCTTGACAGTAACACTACTCAGCCCTCTGCAGAGGCCATTTCGGCCTTTCTGGGTTCCCTTACCCTCCCCAAAGTATCTTCAGACGATTTAAGCATATTAAATAGGCCAATCACCACCAAAGAAATTCTCCCTACCATCAAAACTACCCCATCTAATAAAGCACCTGGGCCGGACGGCTTTCCAGCAGAATATTATAAAACCTTTCACCCCACGTTACTTCCTCACTTTACTAGGTTATATAATGGAATTTTGACTTCTGGGAACATCCCCCCTGAAATGTTAGCGGCCACAGTGGTTACTTTATCCAAACCTGGGAAAACTCCTAATGCCCCTGAGAATTTCAGACCAATTTCCTTGTTGAATGCTGACCTCAAATTATTTGCTAAAATTTTATCCTCTCGCCTCAATACTGTGTTACCTGCTCTGATCAGGTAGGCTTTGTGCCAGGAAGGCAATGCAGGGACGATACCAGAAAAATGATCAACTTAATCCAAATTGCAGAATGGTCCAATCCCCTAACTTCACTAAAGGCAGCTACTGAGATACTTCACCAATACTCCCTGGTATCATATTACAATCTAAATGTTAGTAAGACTAATGTACTCCCCATTAATGTACCAGACAGCTTGAAGCACGAAATTAGCGAGCGTCATCCTTTTAACTGGGCCACTGACTCAATTAGATACTTAGGTGTAGAACTAAAAAGCTCACTAACTGACATGGTTTCCCTTAACTTTAAGAATCTGAGGTCTGAACTTCAGGAAGATTACTCTAAATATAGCAAGGTACAGCTTTCATGGATAGCAAAAATTAATACAGTCAAGATGTTAATACTCCCAAAAATCCTATATGTGTTTAGATGTATTCCCCTTAAGTTTCCTATATCTTGTATCAAGCAATTACAGGATGATATGCTAAGTTTTATATGGGGTAACGCCCCGTCCTAGAGTCAACAAAAATATTCTATATCCCTCTCCACGTAAAGGAGGTCTGGGGGTTCCAGATCTGAACAATTACTACTTAGCCAACTTGTTAGACCAGGCCATAGAATGGTGGTCCCCATCCTCGCCCCATCAGTGGCTACACATTGAAGAGCACTATCTTAGAAGGAGATCCCTAAAGTCACTATTGGCAGCATACCTACTAAAACCTTTTACTTTCTCCCTGCCTTTAAATACAATGCAAGCCACCATATCTGCGTGGGCACAATTGTTCAAATCTAAAACACCCTTCCCCCTAGATCAGAAACATTTTCCTATCACAGTCATAGAATACCATATTCCTACACTCCTACTTACAAACTGGTTAAACTGCGGGTTGGATACAGTGGGAAGCCTATTTGACCAATCCATTTTGAAGCCTTTTGAAACATTATATTCCACCTATAACTTGCCTAATTGTCTATTTTACCAGTATCTGCAGATTCGCCACTTTCTTTCCTCTCTCCCAACTCGTGTGGAGGGGAGAGATTGCGACACACTCTGTGGCCTACTCAAAGAAGGCACCACTCTTCACTCTAGTCTTTCATTTTGGTACTCGTTTCTTTTGTCAGTAGACAAAGAATGCAAAAAACCTTTTATGACTAAGTGGGAGGCTGAAATGAGAAAATAATTCTCACTAGATACCTGGGCAGACGCTATGTACTGGTCCATGAAATGCTCGAGATGTATAAATCATACAGAGCAGAACAGGAAGATTCAATTAAGGTGGTACCTAACGCATAACAGATTATCTCATACTATCCCAAACTACTCTCCATTGTGTTGGAGGGGATGTGGTCAAATAGGCACCGCTCTCCATATGTGGTGGTTGTGCCCTTCACTCACACGTTTTTGGACTTCCATCTCTAGGGTCATAGAAGAGGTAACAGGGATAAAGGGAATATTAAGCCCGAAATTAGCTGTTCTAAGCATTGGTTTGGCAGAGGTCCCTCACAACAGCAGGGGCATTGTAGCCCATATCCTCTCTGCATCAAAAAAGGTGATTGCGTGCCAATGGAAGGGAATAAAATCCCCCTCAATCAGTTAAAGTCCTCAAATTACCATATGCAATGTGAATTCATTTTCGCTTACTCGCTGAATCACAGGATAGCAATGCACAACACATGGCTATTATGGCTGTCTAGCTCGTATGCTGATCCACTCCCTTATTGTCTTCTTTAACTGGTAAATTTGGGGTAATTAGCTGTCTGTAACTGTTTTCTGGACAGGATTACTGTTTAATGTATACTGTATATGATCACTGTATATTTCACATGACTACTATATATTGCACATGATCACTGCAATACCTTCAATATGTCACAACAAAGTGTATTTTGCATGGAACCTTTCTTTATTTTTTTATTGTTTATAACTGTATAAATACCCAACTTGCAAAATCATCACTCAATAAAAACGTTATTGATAAAAAAAAAAAAGAGGTCTGATGAAAATAAATAGTTTCTTATTTTCCTCCTCTTAAACCTTGGGTGCGTCTTATCATCAGGTGCGTCTTATAAAGCGAAAAATACAGTAGTTTATCACTTTATTTTTCAAACACCATTGTTTACTTATTAAAATTTTGAAACTGTGCTCCTCTACAGTACTTTATTCTAGTGTATTATGTCTGCACTAGAGGTAAGTGAATCGATTCTAAAATAATCAGATTTGTCACAAATTTTTCCAAACCAATCTGAAGTTTTGGCAATTCGCGTTGGACAAATTGCACAAAATGGCGCCTGCCATTTTCATTTAAAAATTCAGTACACTTGTGCGGGAACAGGGTGGGGAGGATGAAGACAGATGATCACATGTCCCCAGGTGGGGTCCTAACCGGCAGGCTTGCCACAATGCTTTGCAATCAGTCTGGCAGATGATATTGGTTTGTCTATCAGGTTGTATGCTAGTTATGAAGAACAGACACGATTGTAAGCTGAGCATCTGCCATGTCTTTGACAGACACCAATTAGATATACAAGCCAGGCATTTAAGGATCTTGCAGGGACAGGGTAGGGATTGTGAAGGAGATATATTTAGTTAGGAAGATAGAATTACTAAGTAGAAAATCAGGGTTTATCAGTAGGGACAGAACAGTGGCAGTTAGTGTACTATGTGTCTGTATCCAGGACTGAAGTTGTTCATAACTTCATGTGTTAGACACCACAAGACATGAGCTTTGAAAGAAACTGTACAAATTTTTATGTACAGAAGCCAGCATTTCTTGGTTAAAACCTGTTGCAAAGCTTCTACAATTCATAAGTCTGCAATAGGCATGTTCCCCAGCATCACCAACATACCAGCAACACATAGTGATGTTATGATTAGGGATGAGCGAATTTCATATTTTGAAGTTCGTGTGCGAATTCGTGTTCTGGTATTTACAGTATTGCGTTATAAATTCCATTACCACTGGACCATAACACAATTCCATGACGGAATGCCTAACGGAATGCCTTTAGAGGCATTTCGTTATTCATTCCGTCATAATAGAAGTCTATGGCCTGCATAACGGATCCGTCCGGTTTCCGTTATGCAGGATAGTGATGAGCGGCAGGTCCCATATTCGATTCGCAATATTTTCGCAATATTCATCATTGTGAATTCATTATATTCGTGATATTTTTTTACCCTCGCTAATTCGTCATTGAAATATTTGTGTACGCATGCGCAAGCGTGTCTTAGTCTCGCAAGCGTTTTCAAAGATTCGTTTGTAAAGTAAAAGTATTCTAGAAAAAATGGTCGGGAGCAATTTCACAGACACATCACTGTTAGTAATTAAACTTTATAGCACTGTAAAGTAGTATAACATGCTTATTATTTAAATGTATTTAACTATTTACAAGCTGCTAAAGTTATCCTAAATATTCGTGATCTCGAAAATAAATTGTAATATTTTTCGGAATACATACAAAATTTTATCTTGTTTGTGACTCACAACAATACTTATTGCAGCAAATTATTAATATCTACTTAAACATGATAAAATGTCAATTTGTATGTTTTCCGAAAAAGATTACAATTTTTTTTCGAGATCACGAATATTTAGGAAAACATTATCTGACATCACAGCACTATGTCTGTAACATGTATGTATGTATGTATGTATAGCAGACTAATATCCTTCATCTGCACATTACACATCCATTTTCCTGCCCCACACTATATACCCATTGGCTACAAGCTATGGACGGAATATGATGGCCAGCACAATATTGATACAGATCCGCAACAAAATTTGCCCAGGTACAATGTTTACATAACTTTTGTATCTTTCACCAACACTCTTTGATGTATATGTACAGTTATGCTTTAATATTTGCTTTTATAAATTATGAAAATTGTGTCATTATAGATGTTCCTGTTCCCTGCGTCCACCACAGGACTTAAAAAAAGGCGGTGGTGGAGGTCTCTCCGTCGTCGGAGGAGGAGCATCCTGGACCCTCTGGGCAGCATCCTGGACCCTCTGGGCAGCAGAACCTAAAGTGGGTCAATTGATGGAGGCTGAGGAGGCCGGAGCCTCACACCACCCTGCTTTACCACCCCCAGCCTCTCAGAAGGAGGTCGAGGACGAGGAGGATCAGGTTGTGACAACCCCCCACCAGGAGGGTAAATATGTGCTGTTGGTGTTTTAACTCAAATCCACTTTAATGATAACCTCACAGTAACCTAGTGTTACTGGCGTACTGATTCCCGGATATTATCTCAATGAGGCATACATTCTCATTGAGACAAGGAAGTATGGGGAAGGAAAGACAACCAAAGGGAACCACAACTAAACAACAGCAGACTAGGCCCCAAACAAAGGGAATAAAGAGGTCACCTCCTAGCATTCCCTGATAGTCTCCCTAAGCTGCTAACAACATGTGGAAATCTCAATGGTAGAAATGCACATGCACAGGAACCTTAGACTGCTGAAACACTGCACCAAACCCTCAGCTTAGGGAACAGGGAAAGAGACAACCGGCTCCTTCCAAACTGAAGGAGCTAGTGTCTTCCTGAGGACTAGAAATACTGACGGTGCCCGTCACTACTTTTTTGGTTTGGCGAGCTGGTGGGCTTGAGGCGCAAATCACAACCGGATTTGACAAGTACGGGTTTATTGAGAGACAACGCGTTTCGGGGTGCGCATGACCCCTTTATCAAGTCTGGTGTGCTGCAGGTGCAGCTGGATGTTTTCTGTTCGATTAATGCTCCTCCTGTTCGAAAAAGGCTCTAAAATAGCCCTGGAAAGAGCTAGAGGGCTGAAAAAGGCAGCAAAATGTGCTTAAGAGCATGGCAAATGCTCTGCAAACAAATGTGGATAGGGAAATAAATAAAAAAAACATAAAAGACCTTAAAAAAATTAAAATTAGGAATGATGTAGGAGGAAGAGGTTGAGGAGGCGGTGAATGGGTGGATGTGGCCGTGTAGGCTCACGTGGCGGTCTAGGTGGAAGCGGCGGCGAAGGAGGAATAGGTAGCCAACACAGATGTGTGTTATTTTGCATTTTTACATAGGGGTATCCCCCAAAATATAGGGACATATAAAAAAAAAAAGAAAAAGGAATAAGTGCACTTGAGTACAAGGATGGATGGTTGAGGCTGTTAGAACTGTCTAGTCTGCACAAGGTACAGACAAGTCTTGTGGGATCCAGGCCTGGTTCATTTTAATGAACGTGAGCTTGTCCTCGTTGGCTTTGGACAGGCGGCTGCTTCTGTCTGTAATGACGCCTCCTGCCGTCCTCTCAGGAGCGCGTCTACCAGCGTGCGCCTGTAGTCGCGCATCTTCCGATCACGCTCCAATGAGGGAATTAAGGACGGCACATTGTCTTTGTAACGGGGATCCAGCAGGGTGGCCACCCAGTAGTCATCACACGTTAAAATGTGGGCAACTTTGCTGTCGTTGCGCAGGCTCTGCAGCATGTAGTCGCTCATGTGTGTCAGGCTGCCCAGAGGTAAGGACAAGCTGTGGGAGGTGTATCGTCTGCATCCTCCGTATCCCCCCAGCCACGCACCAGTGATGGGCCCGAGCTGCGTTGGGTGCCACCCCGCTGTGAACATGCTTCATCCCCATCCTCCTCCTCGTCCTCCAGTAGTGGGCCCTGGCTGGCCAAATTTGTACCTGGCCTTTGCTGTTGCAAAAAAACTCCCTCTGAGCCACTTCTAAAAAAGACTGGCCTGAAAGTGTTAGAGATGACCCCTCTTCCTCCTCCTCGTCCTGGCCCACATCCTCTTCCATCATTGCCTTAAGTGTTTTCTCAAGGAGACATAGAAGTGGTATTGTAACGCTGATAACGGCGTCATCGCCACTGGCCACGTTGGTGGAGTACTCGAAACAGCGCAACAGGGCACACAGGTCTCGCATGGAGGCCCAGTCATTGGTGGTGAAGTGGTGCTGTTCCACAGTGCGACTCACCCGTGCGTGCTGCAGCTGAAACTCCACTATGGCCTGCTGCTGCTCGCACAGTCTCTCCAGCATGTGCAAGATGGAGTTCCACCTGGTGGGCACGTCGCATATGAGGCGGTGAGCGGGAATGCTGAAGTTACGCTGTAGAGCAGACAGCCTAGCGGCGGCAGAATGAGAACGGCAGAAGCGCGCACAGACGGCCCGCACTTTATGCAGCAGCTCTGACATGTCGGGGAAGTTGTGAATGAATTTCTGCACCACCAAATTCAGCATATGCGCCAGGCAAGGAATGTGCGTCAAACCGGCTAGTCCCAGAGCTGCAACGAGATTTCGCCCATTATCGCACACCACCAGGCCGGGCTTGAGGCTCACTGGCACCAACCACTCGTCAGTCTGTTGTTCTATACCCCGCAACAACTCCTGCGCGGTGTGGGACTCAAACACATCTTTTTTGAGAACGGCCTGCTGACATTTACCCCTGGCTGTGCTGAAGTTGGCGGTGAAGGTCTGTCGCTGACCGGATGAGGAGGTGGTAGAAGAGGAGGAGGATGCCGAGTAGGAAGAGGAGGCAACAGGAGGCAAAGAATGATGCCCTGCGATCCTTGGCGGCGGAAGGACGTGCGCCAAACAGCTCTCCGCCTGGTGCCCAGCCGCCACTACATTTACCCAGTGTGCAGTTAGGGAGATATAGCGACCTTGGCCGTGCTTACTGGTCCACGTATCTGTGGTTAGGTGGACCTTGCCACAGATGGCGTTGCGCAGTGCACACTTGATTTTATCCGATACTTGGTTGTGCAGGGAGGGCACGGCTCTCCTGGAGAAGTAGTGGCTGCTGGGAACGACGTACTGTGGGACAGCAAGCGACATGAGCTGTTTGAAGTTGTCCGTCTCCACCAGACTGAATGACAGCATTTCAAAGGCCAGTAGTTTAGAAATGCTGGCATTCAGGGCCAGGGATCGAGGGTGGCTAGGTGGGAATTTACGCTTTCTGGGTGGGAGATAATGTGAACGTGCTGGATCTACTGTCGGCCACCCAATTGACTAGCGCCTGTACTTGCTCAGGCCTTACCATCCTTAGAACGGCATTAGGCCTGACCAAATATCGCTGTAGATTCTGGCGGCTACTGGGACCTGAGGTAGTAGGTTCAGTAGGACGTGTAGCTGTGGCAGAACGGCCACGTCCTCTCCCTGCACCAGAGGCTCCACCAACACCACCACCTTGATCATGACCGCATCCCTTATTAGATGCTTGCCTCATAGTTAGCGTTCACCAAGAAAAGTAAAAAGTGGTTAAGTCTGTTAAAAATAATTAACCGCCAATAAAAACCCTGATGTAGGGTATTGCACAAATTATTATTTTTTTTTAACTCTATATGACAGCGGTATTTGTCGCCTACATTTCACAGTAACTTATGCATGTCTAATCCCAGATGTGAACTATATCAGAGGGTTTTTTAACCCCAGTAAGCAAAAAGACGTATTTGTGGCCTAAATTTCACAGTCACTTATGCACATCTAATCCCAGATGTGCAGTATATCAGAGGGTTTTATTAACTCCAGTAAGCAAAAAGCTGTATTTCTGGCCTAAATGTGACACTCACTTATGCACCTATAATCCTAGATGTGCACGATATGAAACAGATGTTTTTCTTTCACCCCAGTATGCCCCAGTATGAGAAAGCCGTATTTGTGGCCTAAATTTCACAGTCACTTATGCATGTCTAATCCCAGATGTGCAGTATTTAAGAGGGTTTTTTAACCCCAGTTAGCAAAAAGCTGTATTTCTGGCCGAAATGTGACACTCACTTATGCACCTATAATCCTAGATGTGCACTATATGAAACAGATGTTTTTTTTTCACCCCGGTGTGCCCCAGTAAGCAAAAATCCGTATTTGTGGCCTAAATTTCACAGTCACTTATGCATGTCTAATCCCAGATGTGTAGTATATCAGACGGTTTTTTAACCCCAGTAAGCAAAAGGCTGTATTTGTGGCCTAAATTTCACAGTCACTTATGCACGTCTAATTCCAGATGTGCAGTATATCAGAGTTTTTTTTTAACCCCAGTTAGCAAAAAGCTGTATTTCTGGCCTAAATGTGACACTCACTTATGCACCTATAATCCTAGATGTGCATTATATGAAACAGATGTTTTTTTTTTGCCCCAGTATGCCCCAATATGAGAAAGCCGTATTTGTGGCCTAAATTTCACAGTCACTTATGCATGTCTAATCCCAGATGTGCAGTATATCAGAGGGTTTTTTAACCCCAGTTAGCAAAAAGCTGTATTTCTGGCCTAAATGTGACACTCACTTATGCACCTATAATCCCAGATGTGCAGTATATCAGAAGGTTTTTTAACCCCATTAAGCAAAAAGCCGTATTTGTGGCCTAAATTTCACAGTCACTTATGCATGTCTAATTCCAGATGTGCAGTATATCAGAGGTTTTTTTTTTAACCCCAGTAAGCAAAAAGCTGTATTTCTGGCCTAAATGTGACACTCACTTATGCACCTATAATCCTAGATGTGCACAATATAAAACAGATGGTTTTTTTTCACCCAAGTATGCTCCAGTATGAGAAAGCCGTATTTGTAGCCTAAATTTCACAGTGACTTATGTACGTCTAATCCCAGATGTGCAGTATATCAGAGGGTTTTTTAACCCCAGTAAGCAAAAAGCTGTATTTCTGGCCTAAATGAGACACTCACTTATGCACCTATAATCCTAGATGTGCACTATATGAAACAGATGGTTTTTTTTTCAACCCAGTATGCCCCAGTAAGAAAAAAGCCATATTTGTGGCCTAAATTTCACAGTCACTTATGCATGTCTAATCCCAGATGTGTAGTATATCAGACGGTTTTTTAACCCCAGTAAGCAAAAGGCTGTATTTGTGGCCTAAATTTCACAGTCACTTATGCATGTCTAATTCCAGATGTGCAGTATATCAGAGGTTTTTTTTTAACCCCAGTTAGCAAAAAGCTGTATTTCTGGCCTAAATGTGACACTCACTTAAGCACCTATAATCCTAGATGTGCACTATATGAAACAGATGTTTTTTTTTGCCCCAGTATGCCCCAATATGAGAAAGCCGTATTTGTGGCCTAAATTTCACAGTCACTTATGCATGTCTAATCCCAGATGTGCAGTATATCAGAGGGTTTTTTAAACCCAGTTAGCAAAAAGCTGTATTTCTGGCCTAAATTTCACAGTCACTTATGCATGTCTAATCCCAGATGTGCAGTATTTAAGAGGGTTTTTTAACCCCAGTTAGCAAAAAGCTGTATTTCTGGCCGAAATGTGACACTCACTTATGCACCTATAATCCCAGATGTGCAGTATATCAGAAGGTTTTTTAACCCCATTAAGCAAAAAGCCGTATTTGTGGCATAAATTTCACAGTCACTTATGCACGTCTAATCCCAGATGTGCAGTATATCAGAAGCTTTTTTAACCCCAGTAAGCAAAAAGCTGTATTTGTGGCCTAAATTTCACAGTCACTTATGCATGTCTAATCCCAGATGTGCAGTATTTAAGAGGGTTTTTTAACCCCAGTTAGCAAAAAGCTGTATTTCTGGCCGAAATGTGACACTCACTTATGCACCTATAATCCCAGATGTGCAGTATATCAGAAGGTTTTTTAACCCCATTAAGCAAAAAGCCGTATTTGTGGCCTAAATTTCACAGTCACTTATGCATGTCTAATTCCAGAAGTGCAGTATATAAGAGGTTTTTTTTTAACCCCAGTAAGCAAAAAGCTGTATTTCTGGCCTAAATGTGACACTCACTTATGCACCTATAATCCTAGATGTGCACTATATGAAACAGATGTTTTTTTTTCACCCCAGTATGCCCCAGTAAGCAAAAAGCCGTATTTTGTCAAGTATTTATTTCATATAAGATTAAATATGAAAATTGAAAAATGAAAAATTTAATTGGCGGACATATAAACGCCAGTTCTTTTATTGATGAGATCTAAAGTCAATTCGTGCAGCTAATGAAACAGGGTGCAATTAATTATGTAAAATATAATTTATTATAAATACATACAGTAAAAATGGCATACAAATTAATACAAGTGTCATGGTCTTACCTTCTTGCTGTTCTCCTTCGTTTGACATGTGCTGGCGGCCATCTTGGTTTCTGGGTTTCTTGTAGCCTCCCACCCTGCGGCTCCTCCTTCCCACCGGGAGGAGCTGGATGCCTAGCTCATATATATAGGAGGTCTGTGGCTTCAGTTCCTTGTTTGGTCCTCCTGTGTTCACATGCTTCTAGACTGCTGCTGCTTCTGGTTCCTGATCCTGGTTTCGTCCGACTACCCTGCTGGTTCCTGATCCTGGCTTCGTCTGACTACCCTTCTGGTTCCTGACCTCTGGCTTCGCAAAGACTCTGCTTCGGTTTCGCCATCCGTTTGGACTTTTGCTTTACAGCTTTATTTTCAATAAAGCCTTCTTATTTTCACTTATCCCTTGTTGTACGTCTGGTTCATGGTTCCGTGACAACAAGGACAATATCAAAAATTGACCACAAGATGGTGCTCCACCGTTTACGCCAGGCTCACTTAATTTACTACACCAAGTACAATAAAATGCTACTCTTTTTTTTAATCAAATTATTACCGATTAGTGTACTGGTTATCAAAACATTATAATGCAACAAAAAAAACAATAAAAATGAATCTGTGGAAAGTCCCTTATGCTCAATCAAAGAATATGGCAGTAAGAGACACCTTAGAAATACGCCCGTTGGCCTAACCACGGATACTAAAATCCTATCAGAGATCCCACCCATAAATTATACATTACCACTGGCTTTGGGATAAAGAGCTTTTAGAGGGGATCCAGCTTTCCAAGATTTAGATCTGTCAGTTTCTTTTTGCGAGTCTCAGGTATGTCCCTGGAAGAATTCCTTAGGGTGTAGGGAGCTTTTTCTTAGGACTGGAAGTGGTGAAGATGTTCTGTGATCTGTGACGTCCTGTGGTACGTTCCTGACGTGTGAAGTGATGATCTCCTGATCTCCAAAACTGGCTCAGATACTCTAATCCTTATCTATGTCCCTCCTCTCTTGGATTAGGGATTTCCAATTAGATAAGGTGGGTGTGATGTATGTTAATCATGGGGATGATGTCATTTAATTGGCATTCCTTAGAAACTTCTGCCCATCTGCCACTTGATGGCACTGTTTTTTCATATATGAAATTTAAATGTTCAGGAATGCCAAATGCACACATATCTAACCTGTTCCCATGACTTTCTTAACCTTTTACCCCATTATATCAACCAAGGAGGTACTCTTTCTGACACTTTGCTCAGACCGACTGGCAGTATTAGAAGTTTCCCTAATCCTTGAATTTATGGGGCAGATAAGAATACATTAGTCCTTAGAAAGTTTTATCCAGTTTGTGTATCTTAGCCATCCAAATGACTAATTAATTGCCGTCTAAGATAACTGAGCTCTTCTCTAAAAGAAGATCCTCTTAGTAGAAAACCAGCTTATATGCTTCTACAGAATATACTCTTATTGATACATATGTGGCATAATATATATATAAATGGATATAATGATACATTATCAATAACTGGATATGAATATACAAACATTATATATATCATTGGATAAAATATATTAAATTACATGCAATCACACGTGAATATATACTTTACACTGGTGATTATATGGAATAACGCTGCATACCAGTGTCTTAAGCAATAACATCTCTTGACCTCGGTATTTAAGACTCATTATATTCTTTAAGATACCACATCTGTTGGCAATAACTTTTAAAACAATATACAGTGGGATGCGAAAGTTTGGGCAACCTTGTTAATTGTCATGGTTTTCCTGTATAAATCGTTGGTTGTTACGATAAAAAATGTCAGTTAAATATATCATATAGGAGACACACACAGTGATATTTGAGAAGTGAAATGAAGTTTATTGGATTTACAGAAAGTGTGCTATAATTGTTTAAACACAATTAAGCAGGTGCATAAATTTGGGCACTGTTGTCATTTTATTGATTCCAAAACCTTTAGAACTAATTATTGGAACTCAAATTGGCTTGGTAAGCTCAGTGACCCCTGACCTACATACACAGGTGAATCCAATTGTGAGAAAGAGTATTTAAGGGGGTCAATTGTAAGTTTCCCTCCTCTTTTAATTTTCTCTGAAGAGTAGCAACATGGGGGTCTCAAAACAACTCTCAAATGACCCGAAGACAAAGATTGTTCACCATCATGGTTTAGGGGAAGGATACAGAAAGCTGTCTGTTTCCACAGTTAGGAACATATTGAGGAAATGGAAGACCACAGGCTGAGTTCAAGTTAAGGCTCGAAGTGGCAAACCAAGAAAAATCTCGGATAGACAGAAGTGACGAATATGAGAACAGTCAGAGTCAACCCACAGACCAGCACCAAAGACCTACAACATCATCTTGCTGCAGATGGAGTCACTGTGCATCATTCAACCATTCGGCGCACTTTACACAAGGAGATGCTGTATGCGAGAGTGATGCAGAGGAAGCCTTTTCTCCGCCCACAGCACAAAAATTGCCGCTTGAGGTGGGCTAAAGCACATTTGGACAAGCCAGCTTCATTTTGGAATAAGGTTCTGTGGACTGATGAAACTAAAATTGAGTTATTTGGCCATAACAAGGGGCGTTATGCATGGAGCAAAAAGAACACAGCATTCCAAGAAAAACACCTGCTACCTACAGTAAAATATGGTGGTGGTTCCATCATGCTGTGGGGCTGTGTTGCCAGTGCAGGGACTGGGAATCTTGTCAAAGTTGAGGGACGCATGGATTCCACTCAGTATCAGCAGATTCTGGAGACCAATGTCCAGGAATCAGTGACAAAGTTGAAGCTGCGCCGGGGCTGGATCTTTCAACAAGACAACAACCCTAAACACTGCTCAAAATCCACTAAGGCATTTATGCAGAGGAACAAGTACAACGTTCTGGAATGGCCATCTCAGTCCCCAGACCTGAATATAATTGAAAATCTGTGGTGTGACTTAAAGAGAGCTGTCCGTGCTCGGAAGCCATCAAACCTGAATGAACTAAAGATGTTTTGTAAAGAGGAATTGTCCAAAATACCTTCAACCAGAATCCAGACTCTCATTAGAACCTACAGGAAGCGTTTAGAGGCTGTAGTTTCTGCAAAAGGAGGATCTACTAAATATTGATTTCATTTCTTTTTTGTGGTGCCCAAATTTATGCACCTGCCTAATTTTGTTTAAACAATTATAGCACACTTTCTGTAAATCCAATAAACTTCATTTCACTTCTCAAATATCACTGTGTGTGTCTCCTATATGATATATTTAACTGACATTTTTTATCGTAACAACCAACGATTTATACAGGAAAATCATGATGATTAACAAGGTTGCCCAAACTTTCGCATCCCACTGTACATTGCATGCCAGTGACTTTCCGTACCAGTTAAACTTATCCTGACCTTTTCTGGCTTATTCCAACAGAGAGTTCGGCCTCTTAAAGGCAATGTGAATCTCCATTTTGGTTCTTATAGTGTCAGACCTTAATATGCAGATATAAATATGCCCGACTGTTCTGCTTCCCGTTATTGAACTGTTGTATAACACTAGTCAGACAGCTTAACAATAATTCAGAAGTCAAGAAACGTGAGACATCAGATCTGTATGTATTCTCTTTTCTGAATAACTTTGTAAAACTACAATATAAACATAAACAAAACATATGTGTCAGTACATTACATATAATACAGCAGCCTCACTCCATCAGTGAGAGTACTCATAGACAATTCCATCATTAGTCCAGGAATAGATCAAGAGCTCCTCTGCATGCAGCCTGCCACATCCAAGAGCAGTGATGAAATGGAGGAAATACAGTTCCAGGTTAAAGGTTACTGCCTCTGACTCAGAGAACAATACACTTCCTGTAAAGTTCTGGCGAAGTAGAAACTAACTCTGACCACTAGATGGCAGCAACGTCAAACATAACATTTCAATATAATCTTTACAGCACATTACATCCATTTATTATGCACAAAATGAGCAGAACACTCCCTGTCTGGCATAATTATTATGTCACTACCTAAATAACTACTGCTATGCAGGAAAAACATATAAACAGGAAATAGAATCCTAGCTAATCGGAAACTAAAACTATAATGTCAGTTATAGGTCTAAGATAGATTTTGGAAGTCCCATTCTTTGCAATCTTGACCTCCACCTTCCTAACCTTGCCATCCCTGCTTGGTAGAGCATTGACAATAAGTCCTACAGGCCACTCGTTCCTGCTCTCTTGGCTGTCTTTCAACAGAATAACATCACCCACTTTTACATTTGGGCGATCCTCAGTCCATTTCCTACGGTGTTGCAGATTTGACAGATACTCCCTCTTCCATCTTTTCCAAAAGGTGTCTGCCAAGCATTGTACTTGCTTCCATTGTTTTGCATGAACTTGTGTTGTACTTATGGTTCCGGATGGAGCAGACAAAGAGTTCACTTTTTGAGTCAACAACATTGCTGGGGTAAGGACCATAGGTGTATCTGGGTCTGAGGACACAGGAACTATAGGCCTGGCATTCATAATAGCTGTAACCTCTGCCATAAAGGTGCTTAAAGTCTCATGGGTCAAGTGAGCAGTTTTAGTTTGTAGCAACATAGCGTCCAAGATTCGCCTGGCAATACCTATAAGTCTCTCCCAGACACCACCCATGTGTGAAGAGTGTGGAGGATTAAAGACCCATGTACATCCTCTGTCTTGGAGAAAGTCTTGCAATTGTGATTCGCTGGCACAAATGTTAAGTTCCTTGCAGGCTCCTACAAAGTTTGTTCCTCTGTCAGAACGGAGCAGTTTTGCTGGGCCACGAATTGAGAAGAATCTCCTTAAGGCATTAATAAAGCTTGATGTTGACATGGTTTCAAGTAGCTCTATGTGAACAGCTCGGGTGGACAAACAAGTGAAAAGGACTGCCCATCGTTTACTGTCTGCGCTGCCTCCTCTAGTGCGGCGAGTTAAAACAGACCACGGACCAAATACATCTAAGCCCACATTGGTGAAAGGTGGTTGAGCAATTACTCTGTCCTCTGGTAGCTCTGCCATCTTTTGACTTTGTAACCTTCCTCGCAGCTTGCGACAGATAACACATTTGTGTATGACAGCCGATACCAAGCGTTTGCCACCAAGAATCCAGAAACCTGCGGATCTAATTGCACCCTCTGTGATGTGTCGCCCTTGGTGAACTACTTGTTCATGATAGTATCTAACAAGCAGTGTCGCAATGTGGTGATCATAAGGTATAATGACAGGCTGTTTCTCTTCCTCTGTAAGTTCTGCAAGAGACAAACGTCCACCTACTCTCAACAACCCATTTTTGTCTAAAAAGGGGCTAAGCTTCCTAAGACGGCTTAGTTTTAGGAATGTCTTTTGTTTTTTGATGCAGTCAATTTCCTTCTGGAAATGTTTGTTTTGAACAGAAGAGATTATAACAGACTTTGCCTGAGTAAGTTCTTCTAGATTGACCTGTTCATGGAAACTTTCCCACCTTCTGACCTGATTGCTGCTGGTTCCCCTCTGGAAGGTTCTAGCGACATGGATGAGTCTGGCTAGGGTCTTGACTAATATCTTCCAGCAAGAAAATCTATCAAAGCAATGTGAGTGAAGTGTGGCTTCAGAAGCTCTGGTGCTGAAGCTTGTAATTTCAAATCTGATTTCAGGGTCAGCTTCAGGCTCTATGAGTGGAAAACATTAGCAGTGTCTATCTGCTCACAGTGTGGTTGGTACAGAAAGGATGGGCTTGAGAACCATATAGAGTTCTGAAGGCATGCTGCTTGAGTAGGCCTAGTAGCATAATCTGCAGGGTTTTGATCCTCTGTAGAGAGGGCCTGTTTATCATCATCTTTAGTTTTCTGAAATACTGTTATCCCTAGATTGTCTATCTCAATGTTGGAATTGACTTCTTCTTTACCATATAGTGTAGGAGAGTCACAGTGTTGTGTTGACCTGCCAAAGCTTTCCTTGACAATGAAGTTGTTGTGACAGGGACTGAGAAGGGATGTGCGTCCATTTGTTAACACAGACGTCTTCAAAGTGCTAATGTTGTCAGGCTGGTGCACTGTCCCCTGGCAAACTTCTCCTACAATGACCCACCCCAGGTCCAGTCTCTGTGCATAGGGGGCGTTATAAGGTCCATTGATTTTCTGGCGTACCTTGTGTACCTGCAGGATATCTCTTCCAAGAAGTAGAAGGATAGGAACATCTGGCTCAACAACTGGGATAAGGTGAGCAATTGAGCAGAGGTGAGGGTGGTGATGAGCCACTTCTGGAGATGGAATCTCAGTTTTGTCATCAGGTATCATGCCACACTCTATTAGGGTAGGAAGTGGGAACTGCACTTTCTTATTGAAGGATTCAATGGTAAAGTCAGTAGCTCTTCTCCCTGTGGTTTCAATTGTCCCTGCACATGTCCTTAGAGTGTATGGAACTGCACTTGCCTTAAGGTTAAAGATATCAAAGAAATCTGACTTTGCAAGGGATCTGTTGCTCTGTTCATCTAGCACTGCATACATTTTCACTGCCCTTTCTCTCTTGCCAGTGGGATACACAGTCACTAAACAGATTTTAGAGCATGATCGTGCACTCTTGCCTTGTCCACATACTTCTGTGCAATTAGACATTACAGAGGAGAGTGGGGTCTCTTGTGGCTCCCTGCCCTGATCTTTCCTGGGTTCTACAGTCTCTAGTGGGGCAGGAGCAGGGCCAGGGTGTAAAGCTGCAATATGTCTCTCACTGCCACATTCTGTACATTCTACTGGTATTTTGCAGTCTTTGGCAATGTGATAAGTAGATCCGCAGCACTTGAAGCAGATGCCGTTTTGTTTAAGGAAGGACATCCGCTCTGCAATGGGTTTGCTTCTAAAGCCTTTGCATTTCTTTAGTGGATGTGGTTTTTTGTGTATTGGACAATGTCTGTCAGGGTTTTCTATGGTGTGTACCTTGTGGGTGCTTTGGTAGTCTGTAACTTCTGAAGGTACAGCTGTTTTGTGTGTGGATACATAGGTCCTACCGTGAGGTCTGTGAGGTCTCTCAGGTCTGTGTGATTGATTGCCGCTGGTGGTGAAGGCGAAACTGGGATCACTTCGGATTTTCGCTTGCTGTCGGACAAACCTAGAAAACACAGAGAAAGGGGGAAAGGCAACTCCATAATCTTCTTTGAATTTACCTCCTACAGACATCCACTTATCTTGCAGATTTGAGGGTAGTTTCTCTACTATGGGATTAGTGCCTCTAGCTGTATCTAGATACGAAAGTCCTTGTAAGTAGCCATCCTCTTTGGCATATTCTATCTCTAGTAGAAGATCACTTAGTTCTTGTAGCCGCACGTTGTCTCTGTAGCCCACCTTGGGAAAGACTTCAAGTTTTTTCAACAGTGCTCCTTCTATTACCTCTGGGGACCCATACGTTTCTTCTAGTCTTTTCCAGGTCATGTTGAGTCCTGCTCCAGGGTTGAACAGGTTTGCTCTTCTCATCCTCTTAGCATGCTCTGCTGACTCGGTGCCAAGCCATTTTATCATTAAATTAAGCATTTCTGCTGGTGATAAGTTCAGACCTTCAGTGGCATTCAGAAAGGAAGATTTCCATGCCCAATAGTTTTCAGGACAGTCATCAAATTGGATAAAGCCTGAGCTAACCATTTCTTTGCGGATGAGATATTTGGTGACATCCACTGCACATTGTTGTTCGCGTATGTAATCTATAGGTTGAGGTGATGGGAACACTTGTTTTTTGTTCTTAGGGGTTTCTGGTGCTTCCTTCTTGGTTTGCTGGCAGATGCTGACCTCATGTGGTTGATTGGGCCTGCTCAGGGGGTATGTTGATCTCGGCCTGAATTCCTTTGCTTCAGGTATAAGAGACTGTTCCTTTGTATGCGCATCAGTGAGGCTCTGGACGTACTCACTTGTACGATCTGCAGAGAATAGAGGTTTTTCTGGAACCTCTGAGTCTTTATATGATTTTTCACTTCCTGACCGACTTGTTCCCATGTAGGCAGCGGCCTCTGCTTCAGCAACTGCAACTGCAGTCTGTCGCTGCAGGATGAGCAATTTTGATTCTAAAACCGCTTCTTCTTGTGCTATGGCAGCTTCCCTCGCTGCTCTCTCTTGTGCTATGGCAGCTTCCCTAGCTGCTTCCTTAGCTCTTTCTTGTGCTATGGCAGCTTCCCTAGCTGCTTCCTTAGCTCTTTCTTGTGCTATGGCAGCTTCCCTAGCTGCTTCCTTAGCTGCTTCCTTAGCTCTTTCTTGTGCTATGGCAGCTTTCTTTGCTGCTAACTCCTGCATCATCATGGCTTCTTTTTCTGCGTACTGTAGCTGGACACGGGCAGCTTCTGCCTTGGCACGAGCTCTAACTGCTGAGGAACTTGCTGAGGACATCTTGCTAGACCGTGAAGTTCTGGACACATGTGACTTTGCATCGTCTTGCTGGGCACTGGGAATGTTCTCCCTGCCTTGCTGTGTCGGCGGTAGCGTGGCATCAGCCTGGTACTTTGTTCCTGATCTTAGACTCATGCTGCAGTAATGGCGTCTCAGTTTATTCCAGTCCACCACGTGGGTTGTCTTTTTACTGGCTATTCCAGACCGCCAAGTGGATTGTCTTTTTACTGTTCTGCTTCGCGTTATTGAACTGTTGTATAACACTAGTCAGACAGCTTAACAATAATTCAGAAGTCAAGAAACGTGAGACATCAGATCTGTATGTATTCTCTTTTCTGAATAACTTTGTAAAACTACAATATAAACATAAACAAAACATATGTGTCAGTACATTACATACTGTATAATACAGCAGCCTCACTCCATCAGTGAGAGTACTCACAGACAATTCCATCATTAGTCCAGGAATAGATCAAGAGCTCCTCTGCATGCAGCCTGCCACATCCAAGAGCAGTGATGAAATGGAGGAAATACAGTTCCAGGTTAAAGGTTACTGCCTCTGACTCAGAGAACAATACACTTCCTGTAAAGTTCTGGCGAAGTAGAAACTAACTCTGACCACTAGATGGCAGCAACGTCAAACATAACATTTCAATATAATCTTTACAGCACATTACATCCATTTATTATGCACAAAATGAGCAGAACACCGACAAATCCCCCTTCATTCCAAAATTTTCCAAAAAGTGTGAATATATTTGGAATGTTCAAAAGGGCTTCTCATATATTTTCTTCATGATTCATGGAGCATAGACTTTGAATGTAAGTTTGTAGTAACAACAGTATCTTGTACCACGGTATACAAATCCGATAAATGTTGCTTCTGCTTTTCCATCTCCGCATGAATGCTCATTAAGTTACTTTTTAGTGAACTGATCTCGAGCTCTAATGTCTTGATGGAGATGGATATGGCGACTGTTACACTTGTGGCAATAACAGCGCCCACTATGCTAAAGATTACGGCGGCTACGATCACAGAAATAAATCGCTTTGGTCTTTGGCTTGTAGAGAATTGCTCTCTGGTCAAGGTCTTCCTTGTTTGCTCCAGGATCTGGGTAATCCGCTCTTGGGAATATCCAATGTGCATCTGGTACCAGGCTTGGATTTCCGGTGACTGGATTTCGGACACGTTAAATTGCCTTTCGACGAAAACGCGTGGATTCAGGCTGATGTAGACCTTCTGGGATAATATCCTCTTGTTCGTCAAGATGAACCCCGCTGTATCTTGTAGCATGATTCCGGATGAAGGACCTGGCACAGCAATCGGCTCAGCATGAAACTTCTTCCCCAAGATCAGGACGATGTAGATAATGGCAATCATCTTTGATGACATCTTACGCCTATAAAATATTGTATGACACATATGAGTACATACATTTTTCAACTTTATCCTGCAAGAAAAGAGTTACTAATATCATATACCTCTGATTGGCATAAGTTCTTTTCTTGGACAGAGTAAGTTCTGGTTTCAGAGGTGAGTTAGGAGACATTTTGTTACAGAGGAAACGTATATCAGGATGGGTTAGTATGAGTTAAAGATATATAATAACAGATAACACTTTTCCGTTCATACGATACCAATCCTTATTTCCGTCTTTAGCTGGAACCGTAAAGTCTCTTCACCTCTTTTCATCCAGCTTCTTCAATCTCTCGGAGTCGTGCACTAGGATGACAAACACGTAGCTGATTAATGTGCACCCATTTTTCAATAAACTCATCCCTCTTAGGGATTTTGATCTTGTAGACCACTGGAGATAACTTGTCAGTGATGACATAGGGACCTTTCCAGGAAGGTAGGAATTTTCTCTCCTTCACTTGATCCCGAACGAAGTTATAGAGATACACCCGATCGGAAATTTGATACTCCTTCTGTGTAGTTTTCAGATCGTAGTATGTCTTAGCACTCACTGCGGCTTTCTCTATATTCTTCTGGGTGAACGCAAAAGCATATGCTTGCGTAAATTTTCCACATATTGATGCGATGTTGTAGCATTGATCAAGTTATGGTCTGTTGTCCTGTAAAGTAAATGCTGGGGTAACACCATCTTCCTTCCCTTGATCATCTCGAAGGGAGAATGCTTAGTTGCTGCGCTTGGGGTGGCTCTGATGGCCATAAGCAACAAAGGCAACTTGACATCCCAGTCCTTGCCAGATTCATTGACAAACTTTTTCAGGATGTTCACAATGGACTGGTTGTAACGTTCTACTCTACAACTAGAGGCTGGTCGATAAGCTATATGTAGCTTCCTTTTTACCCCCAGGATTTCTCACATCTTTATCATCACCTCACTGGTGAAGTGACTTCTACGATCGGATTTGATGCGATGGGGAAGACCAAATTTAGAAAATATGTGGTTAATGAGCAGAGATGCACATACGCTTGAACTGCATGTTTTGCACGGCAAACATTCCACCCATTTGGTGAACAGACACGTTACGGTTAACATATACTTGTTGCCTCTTGATGAGGTTGTTACTGGTCCAATGAAATCAATTTGGATGTCTGACCATGGCATGGACATCCCCCTTTTCATCAGCGGTGCCCGATGAGTGGGTCCTTGTGGCTGAAATTGAGGGCAGATTAGACATCCCTGACAATATGTTTGCACATCTTGTAACATATGTGGCCAGTAAGCGTAGTCCCGTAGTAACTCGTATGTTATTTTCTCACCTCGATGACCAGCTGTTGGGGCATCATGTGCATGTTGCAACATCAGACCTTGGTATGCTGCAGGTACTACCCATTGCGTGATACCGTTCTTAGAGGTTCTTATCATCAGTCCATCCTGTAATGAGAATTGGGACTTACCTTTCATCAAAATTCGTAACTTCTCCTTACCCACACAGTCTTCCGCGGTTATGGGACAGTTGTGTGGATCCTCAATGTGCTTATAAAAAAGACCAATAATTGAATCCCCCTTTTGGCTCGCAATGAGATCTTCACCAGGGGAATCTTGGCTCCACTGCGCCACATTGGCTTCAGCTCCCTTTTGGGCCTGACACCTTGTCATAGCATCCACTTGGATAGTTCCCATGAGGTCATCAACATCAAAGACTTCTCCGTCAATGGCTGCTTGCTTGGCAAGGGAGTCCGCTAGGTCATTCCCCTCTTTATCCATGCCTGGATATTTTGAATGACCTCTTACCTTTTTCCAATAAATGGTAAGACTGTGGGTGGTAACCATCTCATCAATTTTACAAAACATCTTACCATGCTTTACTGGCTTGTTATTACTTCTCACCATGTCGGATCTTTTCCATCCGGGAAAGTACTCCACAAAGCTGTTATGAATATAATCAGAATCTGTGATGATTACAAACTCCTTAACATCGTATTTGATAGCCATTTGTACGGCTCTGTACACAGCAGTAAGTTCTGCAACCTGGCTGCTTTTGGAACCAATTTTGTATCCAACGGATACATCTAGGAATGTATTATTCCACACGACTCCAATACCTGCAACCAATATACGTTCGGATCCTTCATCGGCATGGAAGGAACAGCCGTCTACGTACACACATGGTAACGATTTGCAGTACTCCTCTTCATAAGATTTATATGGGGATGATGATTGTTCCTCCAGGAAATCATTTTCCGTTGACTCACTTCTACGTTCCGTATTGGTACAGTCATGGAGTTCTGCTAATCCTTGAGCAACTGGGTTTTTATTATTTTGTTTGTACCTGATTTCCAATGGCCATCCCATTAAGGACATTGTCCAGGTGGTTATCCTGCTGTTTGACAAGTTTCCATCTCTTATATGATTACTCTGCAAATATTGTAGTGGCTGGTGCGCGGTCTCCACAATGATCTTTTCGCCTTGGATAAAACTCCTAAAATATTGCAAAGCCCACACAGTTGACAATAATGCTTTCTCACAATCATTGAATTTTACCTCAACCGGTGACAAGGACTTGCTGGCATAGGCGATGATCTTGTTTCGGTTTTCCTGTTTTTGGAAAAGAACTGCACTTATGCTTTTATCAGTGAAACCTGTTTCCATGAAGAAAGGCTTTCCCCCTTCTGGATAAGCAAGGCATGGAGCCTGGATAAGTTTCGCCTTGAGCTCGGTTACAGCTTGCTCATGACGCTCACTCCATTCCCATTTTACTCCTTTCTTTAGCAACTGCAAAAGAGGTTTTGTAATTTCGGCATAATTATCTATGAACTTACGTGAGTAGTTCATCATGTCCAGGAATGATCTCAACTCCTTGAGATTTGTAGGAGATTTAGTATTGATCACTGCTTCCACCTTCTTCTTCTGTGGGTTGATTCCATCAGCAGTGATTTTGTGGCCTAGGAAATTAACCTTGGCACGACACCATTGATCCTTCTGAAAAGAATGTTTTACACCAGCTTTTCTCAGTTGGGTTAGTACATGTCTCAGTTCTACAATGTGTTCCTCAAAAGTCGTACTTTTGATTAGGATGTCATCCACATAGGATAAGGTACCTCGTTCAGTGGCATCAGGCATTGCCTTTTGCATGAACACAGCAAATTCATGGCCCGCATTTATGTACCTGAAGGGTAGTTGGGTCCATGCATATTGTTGTTTGCCAAAGGTAAAGGCCAGTTTGTACTGATCCCTTTCATCCACCTTAATCGTCCAATATCCTTGTGCACAGTCAAGGGCAGTGAAGATTTTTTATCCTTGCATTTGTGCCAAACATTGGTCAATATATTGCACGGGCCATCCAGACATATAAACATGTTTGTTCAACTGTCTTAGGTCCGAGCAGAGACGAAATTGACCGTTAGGTTTGAGGACTCCAAGTATCGGATGATTGAATGAACTGTGTACTGGACGGATGATACCCCTCTTCTCCAAGTTCTTGACGATTTACGATAGTGACTCGTAAGCCGCCAGCGGAAGTCGGTATTGTTTGACAAAAACAAGGGGTGCATCGGGATCTGTCTGGATTCTTGTAACGTGTAGATCTGTTTCCCCACAGTCATAAGAATCCTTGGCGAACATCTCCTGGAACTCTGTAAAGAGCTCCTTTAGCCGTTGACGCTTCGACTCGTCGAAGCATGCGTCAGCCATGGAGACTTGTTCTTCCACCCGCTCCTGAAATTCTGGGAAAATCTCAGGCTGACTTAACTCGTAAGCTTCTTCAAGCTCACTAGTTAAATCATTCTGGGTGTAGCGTACCTTATCCTTTCCTTGCTGGTATGATTCATACTCTTTTTCATCGATCTCATGGTTGAAAACCAATGATGACTCTTCGATGTGGCATGTACCTTCTTCAGAGCTGAAAGGATAAACAGAGTGGATGTTAAATAACCCCTCAGGGGTTGAGGAAAAATTTTGTTCCACTGTTTGTTCCTCTGTCAGGTATTCATCAGGAATTATTCCAATAACATCATTTTGGAATCCAAATGTGTAGTATTCCGAATCCATAGCTAAACCAATTACGGTGTCCTTTTGTAGGGATATGCTATGGGGAACCATGTTATGAATTACCATATGTAACGGATCCTGATGGATATTTATCAGGGGAGTAGACTTTACCTTTAGGCCGAGTTGCTGTATTCTGTTGGATAAACCGATCAACGCGTCTGCGTTCGTCAGCTTCTGTCCCTTCTTTACTTTAATGGGGAGAAGAAATGGTTTGCATCCTTCAGGAATATCAACTTTCTCAGCAACCATGATACTTACAGCATAGGGCATCTGTTGTCCCCATCGTAAGGCTTGTTCTACATTCTGGAATCCCTCTGGGTTTCCCGGCAATCTGGACCATAAGGTGTTATTCACCAGGTCAATCTGTATGGCAAATCGGTGCAGAAGGTCATTACCTATATACATTTGATACCGTGTTTCTTATATCACGATGAAAACGTGCTCCGTAGTTTTACTTCCTATGGAGATAGACAAAACGCATCTTGCAACCACATTATGACTTTGGGAATCTCCATCCAGATCATGAACCCATTGGTCCTGTGGAGAGAAACTTTTAATCATTTTAGGATTAGTGACCTGTTTTAAGAGTCCTAGGCTTATGTAACTTGCTTCGGATTTCAAATCCAACTTGGCAAATTTCACCCGGGCTATATTGTTTACTTGTACGGGAATCAATAAATTGTCATTGACCTTTTCAATCCGTACCATCGATTGAACGTGCCTGGTCAGGTCCACAACTTCGTGATTCCTCCTTTCAAGAGAAATGGTTAATATATCATCATCCAGAGTTACCTTTTTGATTTTGTCCCTCTGGATGGTAATGATGTGAGCGGCACCATTGACATCTTCCTCGGGCTTACCATTCTTCAGGATTGTGACCTCCGGTATTTGATTGTTCCTGAAATGCACTTCAATAGAGCTAGGTTTCTCTTCAAGCACATGACAACTGCGTTGTGCTTGTGTGTTGCAAGAGTATTCATAGGCAATGAGTGCCTTCACCTGAGTCCATACTGCTTCATTAATGAAATCAACTATGGGACTCAATCTTTTTAATAAATCGATTCCTATGATCATCCAATCATATGGAAGATCCACAATCAATGTGGGATGTCTAATTGTCTTCTTGCCAATCTTAAATGTCAACAAGGATGTTCCTTTTACCTGTAAGGCATCTCCACCTACACTTATTAAAGAGCCATCAAATGACCTTAATCGTGGCTTCCTTGATGTTAAATTCAAAACCTGTTGGAAATAAGTGCAAGATAAAATGGTGGCTTGTGATCCAGTGTCTATTAAGCCTTTGATTGGTCCGATAAGTTCATTTTGGAGATATATATCCACAAAGTATCGGCCATCCACTTGAAACAAATCACAGAGAAAGTTAGGATGTTTGCTCATATGATTCCTCTGGAGGGTTTGACCTCTCTGCAGCTTCGTGACCTCTGCATTCCTGTGTCTCACAGGAGAAGTTGGAGGAGCAGCGTCAGCCCCAACCCTAGGGGAAAACTGGATTATATCACAGTTTACAGCTGATTCATGGCTAGAGGCTGGAATGATGGGATCACACTCTGGAATAGACGCATGGTCGCAGGGATCGACATAATTAGACTGCAAGACAAATAACATATTAGACACCTCCTCCCTGGCCTCAATCTCAGGGTCAGGGGTACTGCAAGGAGAAATGGTATTAGTAATCAAATCAGATTATTTCACATCCATCTTAATAGCTTTGCAGTGGCTTGGGTTCTGACCCGGCCCAATCTGCTTTATGATGTTGAGCTGGGACCTGGAGTTGCCCCTAAAAAAGATTTAGGCTGTTTTTTTAGGGATAACTGGGACAACTTACTTACCATGTCGCTCAGCTGGGCCACTTGCTCTACCAGCTGATCAAACCCGTTTGGTTTGGGCACATTTTGGCTTTGCTGGGCACCCTGGTTATCGGTAGGTGACCTACTCCTTGGTGAATTTGAGGATTCCTGCCTATCTTCCCTCTGTTGTCTGGGCCTATTATTCCAACGCCTATAACCCTGGTAACCCCTATTGTTATAGGGCCTATATCCCTGGGGACCCCTATTGTAATAGGGACGGTAGTTAGACTTCCCATTACCTGAATTATTCCCCTCTGATCCATTAGTATTTTGGGGTTTGGTCTGTTTGGGCAGTCCTACCTGTTGTTGCTGGGCTTGTTGAGCAGGTCCTGTAGACTGAGGGAACCTTCGTGGCTGGCTTTCAAATCCCAAGCCAGCATTTACCTTAGCTTCAGCTACCTTTTGCTCTGGGGATTTTTTAGACCTTCTCTCATCTGTTGCATGGCACTCACTGATATTATATAGCGTGGTGGCAGCCGTCACCAACCTATCCAAGGGCGCATCAATATCCAGATCTCTGGCTAAGTTAAGTTTGATCTGGGTTGGCATAGCTTCATAGAATAACTGTTTGAATTCTTCAGATTCCCAATTTGGGGATATATACTGTATGCCAACCCATAGGCATTTTTGAGGACAGAGAGGAATTCACGAGGAACCTGATTGGGTCTACACGTAAGGTTATATATGTCCCGTTTTGCAGCAGTGGTGGTTCGGTATGGTCCGAATTCCAATTTAACCTCATGCAAAACACTTGGCCAATCTTGTACTCTCTCCTTAAAGGATGTAAAGTAATGATGATATTTATCATCAAATGCCCATGGAAGGAATCTGATCCGGTCAGCATCAGAGTACAATTTTAAAGAATCCATAGTGGATTCATACAGTTCTAAGTGATTGGTTATCTGAGAAGAACCTTTCTTGGAAAATGTGGATACTGTAGTATTTAAAAACTTAATTATGCTGGAGGAGCTCTGATCCTTGTCTGAATATTGGGAATTTTTTTCCCTAGAAACCACCTCAGCATATGTTGGTCACCTGTGATCCTGTGGCAAGGAATAAGTCACATGCTTCCCCACATCACTGTCAGACTTGGAGGGTCAGGAGATCCCACAGTATTAGACGGATCTCTATCGGCAATGATCACAGTATGGCTTGATTTGCCCGTCTGCTAAATTTTGGAATATCGGAGGTGCAACTCCTCTAAGTCACTTTTTGCCTTTTGGTATGCATCATGGCTATGATCAAGGTTGTATTTTAAGTCCTTGATCATGTCCTCTGCGGACTTTAGTTCTTCTTCTATCTGGGCTATATGGGTTTTCGTTCCCATTATGGATTCATATCTCTTTTGTGAAAGAGAACTGACCGCCAATAATGCATATAAAACAGGTGGCAATGCACATAAGAGGTGTTGGTCGCTCTTTGTATTATCATTTGCCAAATCCATATATGTCAGGTATCTATCAACTGTGCCCCCTAGCATCCATACATCACAACGTTCTGCAAAGGCTCTTGTCTGCATCTCTTTAATCCATTCATTCATGTCCTTGTCCACTTTAAACCGGGAATAAAGATATTTGATAATCTTCTGGATTATCTGTTCCGGGTATGATGGACTATCTGCTGTTGCATGGCCATTACCTGAGTCACTGCCTGTTGCACTCATGATTCTAATCAATAATCAATAACAACAACAATTTGACTTGCCAATACGGGTTAAGGAATATTTTCACTAATTGCACAAATTGGTTATAGAAATATCTCAATCAATCTCAGCAGTGCCTCCAAATATGTCAAGTATTTATTTCATATAAGATATGAAATCATTAAAATTATGATTTCATATTTCTATGAAATATGAAAATTACAAAATGAAAAATTTAATTGGCGGACATATAAACGCCAACTCTTTTATTGATGAGATCTAAAGTCAATTCGTGCAGCTAATGAAACAGGGTGCAATTAATTATATAAAATATAATTTATTATAAATACATACAGTAAAAATGGCATACAAATTAATACAAGGACAATATCAAAAATTGACCACAAGATGGTGCTCCACCGTTTACGCCAGGCTTACTTAATTTACTACACCAAGTACAATACAATGCTACTCTTTTTTTTTTATCAAATTATTACCGATTAGTGTACTGGTTATCAAAACATTATAATGCAAAAAAAAACAAAAAAACAATAGAAATGAATCTGTGGAAAGTCCCTTATGCTCAATCAAAGAATATGGCAGTAAGAGACACCTTATAAATACGCCCGTTGGCCAACTACGGATACTAAAATTTGATCAAATATCCCACTCTAATAAAAATATTACAGGAATTCCAATGATGTGCATGTTCATAAAAATTTCCCATAAAATTACTGTTTTAACACTATTGACCCACTAATAATGGGGTCTCAACTATATGCCCATTGGAGCGATTTATAATTACTGCAAATGAAATAAATTATACATTACCCCTGGCTTTGGAATAAAGAGCTTTTAGAGGGGATCCAGCTTTCCAAGATTTAGATCTGTCAGTTTCTTTTTGCGAGTCTCGGGTGTGTCCCTGGAAAAATTCCTTAGGGTGTAGGGAGCTTTTTCTTAGGACTGGAAGTGGTGAAGATGTTCTGTGATCTGTGACGTCCTGTGGTACGTTCCTGACGTGTGAAGTGATGATCTCCTGATCTCCAAAACTGTCTCAGATACTCTAATCCTTATCTATGTCCCTCCTCTCTTGGATTAGGGATTTCCAATTAGATAAGGAGGGTGTGACGTATGTTAATCAAGGGGATGATGTCATTTAATTGGCATTCCTTAGAAACGTCTGCCCATCTACCACTTGATGGCACTGTTGTTTCATATATAAAATTTAAATGTTCAGGAATGCCAAATGCACACATATCTAACCTGTTCCCATGACTTTCTTAACCTTTTACCCCATTATATCAACCAAGGAGGTATTTTTTCTGAAACTTTGCTCAGACCGACTGGCGGTATTAGAAGTTTCCCTAATCCTTGAATTTATGGGGCAGATAAGAATACAATAGTCCTTAAAAAGTTTTATCCAGTTTGTGTATCTTAGCCATCCAAATGACTAATTAATTGCCGTCTAAGATAACTGAGCTCTTCTCTAAAAGAAGATCCTCTAGAAAACCAGCTTATATGCTTCTACAGAATATACTCTTATTGATACATATGTGGCATAATATATATATATATATATATATATATACACTGCTCGAAAAAATAAAGGGAACACAAAAATAACACATCCTAGATCTGAGTTAATTAAATATTCTTCTGAAATACTTTGTTCTTTACATAGTAGTAACAAAATCACACAAAAATTAAAAAATGGAAATCAAATTTTTCAACACATGGAGGTCTGGATTTGGAGTCACACTCAAAATTAGTGTGGAAAAACACACTACAGGCTGATCCAACTTTGATGTAATGTCCTTAAAACAAGTCAAAATGAGGCTCAGTAGTGTGTGTGGCCTCCACGTGCCTGTATGACCTCCCTACAACGCCTGTGCATGCTCCTGATGAGGTGGCGGACGGTCTCCTGAGGGATCTCCTCCCAGACCTGGACTAAAGCATCTGCCAACTCCTGGACAGTCTGTGGTGCAACGTGACGTTGGTGGAAAGAGCGAGACATGATGTCCCAGATGTGCTCAATTGGATTCAGGTCTGGGGAACGAGCGGGCCAGTCCATAGCATCAATGCCTTCGTCTTGCAGGAACTGCTGACACACTCCAGCCACATGAGGTCTAGCATTGTCTTGCATTAGGAGGAATCCAGGGCCAACCGCACCAGCATATGGTCTCACAAGGGGTCTGAGGATCTCATCTCGGTACCTAATGGCAGTCAGGCTACCTCTGGCGAGCACATGGAGGGCTGTGCGGCCCTCCAAAGAAATGCCACCCCACACCATTACTGACCCAATGCCAAACCGGTCATGCTGGAGGATGTTGCAGGCAGCAGAACGTTCTCCACGGCATCTCCAGACTCTGTCACGTCTGCCACATGTGCTCAGTGTGAACCTGCTTTCATCTGTGAAGAGCACAGGGCGCCAGTGGCGAATTTGCCAATCTTGGTGTTCTCTGGCAAATGCCAAACGTCCTGCACGGTGTTGGGCTGTAAGCCCAACTCCCACCTGTGGACGTCGGGCCCTCATATCACCCTCATGGAGTCTGTTTCTGACCGTATGACCTCCAGCAGGCCACATTTGTGGCCTGCTGGAGGTCATTTTGCAGGGCTCTGGCAGTGCTCCTCCTGTTCCTCCTTGCACAAAGGCGGAGGTAGCGGTCCTGCTGCTGGGTTGTTGCCCTCCTACGGCCTCCTCCACGTCTCCTGATGTACTGGCCTGTCTCCTGGTAGCGCCTCCATGCTCTGGACACTACGCTGACAGACACAGCAAACCTTCTTGCCACAGCTCGCATTGATGTGCCATCCTGGATAAGCTGCACTACCTGAGCCACTTGTGTGGGTTGTAGACTCAGTCTCATGCTACCACTAAAGTGAAAGCACCGCCAGCATTCAAAAGTGACCAAAACATCAGCCAGGAAGCATAGGAACTGAGAAGTGGTCTGTGGTCACCACCTGCAGAACCACTCCTTTATTGGGGGTGTCTTGCTAATAGCCAATAATTTCCACCTATTGTCTATCCCATTTGCACAACACCATGTGAAATTGATTGTCACTCAGTGTTGCTTCCTAAGTGGACAGTTTGATTTCACAGAAGTGTGATTGACTTGGAGTTACATTGTGTTGTTTAAGTGTTCCCTTTATTTTTTTGAGCGGTGTATATAAATGGATATAATGATACATTATAAATAACTGGATATGAATATACAAACATTATATATATCATTGGATAAAATATATTAAATGTTATGCAATCACACGTGAATATATACTTTACACTGGTGATTATATGGAATAACGCTGCATACCAGTGTCTTAAAGGGTTTCTGTCACCCCACAAAACTCTTTTCTTTTTTTTTTGGATAGTTATATTCCTTATAGCGTGATATAGGAGAATATAATAGTCTTACTTACTTTCATGCGGCCGATTCTTTAGAAAACAAAGTTTTATGATATGCAAATCAGGGCTCTACCAGCAAGTAGGGCGTCTACTTGCTGGTAGCCGCAGCAGAAATCCGCCCCCTCGCCGTGTTGATTGACAGGGCCAGCCGTGATCTCCTCCTCCGGCCGGCCCTGTCAGTATTTCAAAAATCGCGCGCCTCTGGTCATTCGGCGCAGGCGCTCTGAGATGAGGAGGCTCGTCTCCTCAGCACTCCCTCAGTGCGCCTGCGCCGATGACATCACCGAAAGAGAAGACGTCATCGGCGCAGGCGCACTGAGAAAGTGCTGAGGAGACGAGCCTCCTCATCTCAGAGCGCCTGCGCCGAATGACCAGAGGCGCGCGATTTTTGAAATACTGACAGGGCCGGCCGGAGGAGGAGATCACGGCTGGCCCTGTCAATCAACACGGCGAGGGGGCGGATTTCTGCTGCGGCTACCAGCAAGTAGACGCCCTACTTGCTGGTAGAGCCCTGATTTTTATATTATAAAACTTTGTTTTCTAAAGAATCGGCCGCATGAAAGTAAGTAAGACTATTATATTCTCCTATATCGCGCTTTAAGGAATATAACTATCCAAAAAAAAAAAAGAAGAGTTTTGTGGGGTGACAGAAACCCTTTAAGCAATAACCTCTCTTGACCCCGGTATTTAAGACAGTTTATGTGAGACCCATTATATTCTTTAAGATACCACATCTGTTGGCACTAACTTTTAAAACAATAAACATTGCATGCCAGTGACTTTCCGTACCAGTTAAACTTATCCTGACCTTTTCTGGCTTATTCCAACAGAGAGTTCGGCCTCTTAAAGGCAATGTGAATCTCCATTTTGGTTCTAATATTGTCAGACCTTAATATGCAGATATAAATATGCCCGACAATTTGTGGCCTAAATTTCACAGTCACTTATGCATATCTAATCCCAGATGTGCAGTATATCAGAGTTTTTTTTTAACCCCAGTAAGCAAAAAGACGTATTTGTGTCCTAAATTTCACAGTCACTTATGCACGTCTAATCCCAGATGTGCAGTATATCAGAGGGTTTTTTACCCCCAGTAAGCAAAAAGCTGTATTTCTGGCCTAAATGTGACACTCACTTATGCACCTATAATCCTAGATGTGCACTATATGAAACAGATTGTTTTTTTTTCGCCCCAGTATGCCCCAGTTTGAGAAAGCCGTATTTCTGGCCTAAATTTCACAGTCACTTATGCAGCGATAATCCTAGATGTGCACTATATGAAAAAAAGGTGTTTTTTTTAACCCCACTGTCTCAAAGCAGTATTTCTGGACTTGCAGACATGCAGATATCCTGTGCTGGTGCACTATCGTTGCATAAAATGGCTGCCGATTATGTATTGATTTTGACTAACTGAAGGAAAAAAAGTTTGTTTTCAGTAGTAGTTGGCTCAGGGCAGGCTTAAAACAATTGTGCAGTGCACCCACAAAACACATTTGCTGTAGATCGCTGAGTAAAGAAGCAGTTCTTCAAAAGATTTCTCCCTGATCTCTCCCTCACAGCAGCTGCAGCCTATCCCTACACTTATCCGAGCAGAGTGACGGGCGGCGCTACGTGACTCCAGCTTAAATAGAGGCTGGGTCACATGCTGCAGTTGGCCAATCACAGCCATGCCAATATTAGGCATGGCTGTGATGGCCTTTTGGGGCAAGTAGTATGACGCTTGTTGATTGTCTGCTTTGCAGCCTTTCAAAAAGCGCCATAAAAATAGCCAGACACCGAACCCGAACTTTTACTTAAATGTTCTGGTTCGGGTGCCGAAAAACCTAAAGTTCGGTAGGAACCCGAACTTTACAGTTCGGGTTTGCTCAACTCTAGTCTTCTATTCACCCCCCTATCTGATTCTTACCAGATTATATGCCCCTCTTAGGTTTAATTTAGAAAAGACCTTAGCTCCAACAATCTGGTTGAACAAATCTGGGATCAGGGGAAGGGGATAAGGATCACTGATAGTGATGTCCCATCTTATTTCTTTACAAAAAAGAACCCCACAGCCATAGGTGACTTAGATGGTCTGATGTGTCCCTTTGCCAAACTCTCAGTAATATACTTTTGCATAGAAACTTTTTCGGGTTCAGAAAGGTTATACAACCGAGACTTTGGCAACTTAGCTCTGGGAATCAGATTGACCGGGCAATCATATTCTGTATGAGGGGGCAACTCCTGATCCACACTCTCAGTGAACACATCAGAAAAATCTGAGAGAAACGTGGGTAACATCTTAGTGGATACCCCAACAAAAGATGTGACGAGACAGTTGTCTATACAGTAATCTTGCTTGCCAATCAATGGTAGGGTTATGTTTGGTCAACCATGGCAACCCTAGCACCAGTGGAGTAGGGTTGATCACGAATATTCAAATTGCTAATTTTTATAGCGAATATTTAGAATATAGTGATATATATTCGTAATTTCGAATATTCAAGTTATTTTTTTTAAATTAGTACACATGATCCCTCCCTGCTTCTAGTTTGTGGGCCGAAGGCTGCAATATCTTTGACTTTAGGAGTAGTGATGATTGCTAATGTTGATCTCAAAGTCTTTCAATTGCCAATTTCTGCAATCAAGAAAATAATGACTGAAGATAACGAATTCGCGAATTCGCAAATATATGGCAAATATTCGCCCAAATATTCGTGAAATATCACGAATTCGAATATTGACCCTGCCGCTCAACACTACAGAGGAGCCGGCAGACCCTTCACTATAAAACAAGAAATACCCTCAACATGAGAATCCCCCACCCTTAAATGGATATCTTGCACCATGTGAGTCAAAGATTTTTGAGAAAGGGGGGCAGAATCAATAGCAAACACTGAGATCTCTTTGTCCAGTGCATTAGATTTAAAACCATGCATCAGGACAAACTGGTAATCCACAAGGTTAACCCCTGCCCCGCTGTCCAAAAATACCTCCACATCAATATTTTTGTAATCTAGCCCCACCCTGGCAGGCAGGAGAAAACGGGTACTACCAGTTAAAGACAAGAGCATGTTCTCAGATTCCCCAACTACTCTGCCAAGAGTTAGAGAACAAAACCTATTGGTAACTCCTTTTTTTATTTATTCTCACCTTGATATTTTACATAGGGACAAACATTAACAAAATGACCCTCTTTACAACAAAAAAAACAGAGTCTCTTTTTAGCCCTGAAGTTCTTATCACCAGGGTCTGGAGAAACCTGTCCCAATTGCATAGGTTCATCTCCAAACATGGGCTTAGGTGTCTCAATACACCGAGTGTCAGAGGGGACCGACCTCCCTGGAACAGGAGAAGCACCACATAAGCAGAGCACTCCACAGAAGAGCTTTCAGCCGCAGTGAAGCAAGCGAGAGGCGGAACATATAAAGAGCCACCTGACTGATAATGAGCAGCATCTGCGAAGGGGTGGAACCCTGTCAACAACAATGAAAACAAGAGAGATCTGTCAGATAGACTCCTGAGTCTTCCGTCTATTTGAACTTCTAAGATCTCTCCCAGGGCCGGCGGTGACAGACATACCTACCATCCATGATTCTCCGATTTTGGCTACTACAGTGTACACAGCAATATTAATCTATATCTATAAAATGGTAGAAATGTTATTTAAAAATAAAAAATGAAAAATAAAAACGGCAATGATTAAGATATAACAAACACTCCAGTAATATAAAACAGCAACACTATACACTAATTAATGAATCTACATAAAAACCATTAAATTAACTACTAAATAACAATAGACACTAATAAACTATTCCTAAATAAACAACAATATAATGAATTGAGATGCAAATTGTCAGCTGCTTTATACAATAATCACTAATTGGCTTTTAATCAGATCAGAAATTATTGAATTTTTTGGTTTAAACAGTACTAATACAAATTAAGAAAATATATATTAAAGGAGCACATCTGAGAAAGTTGCGGGAGCTGAAACTTAACATAAAATAACAAAGTTGGAGGAGAAACACAACAAGGCCGTGGAGGAGCTGTTAAACCTGCATGACCAAATGAAAGCTTTCCCCTAGTTTTAATTGTAAAAATAAGGTTTTATAATAATGTTAATTATTAATATAAAGGTTTTCTCTTAAAATTTTAACTTATTCAGTTTTTTTTCTAATATTGATGTTTCTGTTTTAATTTAACCAATATGGTTATAGTATGGGCCCTTTAGTCCAGCCCTAATTCATCATTATTATGACATACAGCAGTTGCAGGTACATTGAAATTGTGTAGCATAAGTCCTTCACATAACTCTGAAGTATCAGGATAATAGCAGCAGTGTCACAGCCACTATCTCTGGCTGTGACCTTCCGTCCTTGCTCGTTTGGCGCTCCTCGCTGAAGTTTCGTTTCTGTGTGTTATTTGTGGTTCTGTATGGGTTAACTCCCCTGTGTTCCTATTAGGAGTTAATCCTCTCTGTCTGCTCCATGGGTGTGGCTTCTCTGCTGCACCCATGGAACCTGTATATAAGGCTGAGGTTTCCTCAGTTCTGGGTCAGCTCTCCTGGTGTGTGTTGTCTTGTCCTGCTCCTGTTTGTACTCACTCTCCCATGCTGCTGACCCATGGGATCCGTGTCTGTCTGTCTGTGCTCTGTGAGTTTCCCTACTTGTTCATTGACGTCCTCTCTCCCGTCCTCTTTCCTATGTTTCTGTTATCTGTTCTGCCAGTTATGTTTGTTATTTTATATGTCTCTGTTCAGCAAGCCCTTGCTGCACCTTTCTTTGCAGCAGAGTGCAATGCGCAAGGCCATGCAGTTTACTACTGGTGGAGCAAGTCCTTCTCTGCTCATTGTCACTCCTGTTTCCTTGCTATGTATTCCTGCTTGTGTTATTAGTTGCCCTGTTTTGTATTTGCCTGTCTATGGTATGTTTGCCTATGTGCCGTCGGTACCTTCTGGTACCTGTTGTCCATTTGTTCTTGCTGTCACTGTCTAGTTCACGCTCTGGAGTGGACCCTGGCAACTTCCTGCTGCAAAGTCTAACCCTACCATCTGGGGCCTTAGTGAATACCAGGAGTTGCTTAGTCACGCCCCTCTGGAGTATTACTAGACAGTGGCGCAGTGGGGGTTTTCTCCCACTGTGCTGACGGTACATAGAGCTCATGTTTTGTCTGTGCTGCTTTCCCTGGTTTTTTGTTTGTGCAATAAACTCTTATGTGTCTGTACCTGATTTCCGTTTGTTTATTGCTTGACGACGCGGTGGTCTCTCCTGGGACCTCCAACTCGTGACAAGCAGTCATTGGCAAAGGTGGAGTATAAGGCCTACACATAACTCTGAAGGATCAGGATAATAGCAGCAGTCATTGGTAACGGTGGAGTATAATGCCTACACATAACTCTGAAGGATCAGGATAATAGCAGCAGTCATTGGTAACGGTGTAGTTTAAGCCCTACACATAACTATAAATGACCAGGATATTAGCAGCAGTCATTGGTAATGGTGGAGAATAAGGCCTACACATAACTCAGAAGGATCATGATAATAGCAGCAGTTATTGGTAACGGTGTAGTATTAGGCCTACACAGAACTCTAAATGATCAGGATAATAGCAGCAGTCATTGGTAACGGTGGAGTATAATGCCTACAAATAACTAAGAAGCATAAGTACAATAGCAGCATGCAGATTGTTATTTAATGTTGTAGTTTAAGGTTTACACATAGCTCAGCGTAACTCAGCAGGAACAGACAGCAGCATGTTATTGTTTTGTAGCAGGAAAGTGTTCCCAGGAATGTGCCCCCGGCAGACGGGGTAAATAACTCTATAAAAATTATAGTAGCCCAACAGCCGTATGTTTGTCCTTCGGTTACATCAAGAGTGTTCTCCCACGCATAATTTTTTTTTTCTAATTTATTTTTTTAAGATTGAAAAGTCCAATATAAAATAGTCCTACATATCAGATAACATAAACCGAATACCCTGTAAGTTTAAACAGAAATTGTGTGTTTATTCAACAATAATTAACTTTTTGGTCAACACAATGAGACATTTCTCAAGTAGTGACCAAAGTGAATTGTGGCAATTTCAAGGTTTAATACCAAATCTTTTGTATTTTTCACATAAAAAATATTATTACGTGCATCAACAAAAATTTTACATGCTTTTTATATTTTCTATAAATAAAAAATAATTTAAAAAAATAAGAACATTTGATACTATTATCCATACAGTGAACAGATCAACCCCTTCAACCTCAGGGCGGTTTTCACCTCAACCCCAGGCCTGTTTTCACCTTCCTGCCCAGGCCATTTTTTGCAAATCTGACATGTGTCACTTTATGTGGTAATAGCTTTGGAACACTTTTACTTATCCAAGCCATTCTGAGAATGTTTTCTCGTGACACATTGTACTTCATTATAGTCATAAACTTGAGTCAATATATTTCACCTTTATTTGTGAAACAATGCCAAATTTACAAAAAAAATTGAAAAATTTAAAAATTGAAAAATTTCAGTTTCTCTAGTTATTACTTTACATAAGAAGTTAGAAGGCTTAGAAGTTTGGAAGCAAATCTTGAAATTTTTTGGAAAATTTCCAAAACCCACTTTTCAAGGACCAGTTCAGGTCTGAAGTCACTGTGTGAGGCTTACATAATAGAAACCACCCAAAAATGACCCCATTTTAGAAACTATACCCCTCAAGGTATACAAAACAGATTTTACAAACTTTTTTAACCCTTTAGGTGTTCCACAAGAATTAATGAAAAATGGAGATTAAATTTCAGAATTTCACTTTTTTGGCAGATTTTACATTTTAATCCATTTTTTTCCAGTAGCAAAGCAAGGGTTAATAGCCAAATAAAACTCAATAATTATTACCCTGATTCTGCAGTTTACAGAAAGACCCCACATTTGATCGTAAACTGCTGTACGAGCACATGGCAGGGCGCAGTAGGAAAGAAACGCCATATGTTTTTTGGAAGGCAGATTTAGCTGAACTGGTTTTTAGATGCCATGTTCCTACAGTAGAAACTCAAAAAAGTTACCCCATTTTGGAAACTACGGGATAAGGTGCCAGTTTTATTGGTACTATTTTGGGGTACATATGATTTTTAATTGCTCTATATTACGTTTTTTGTGAGGCAGGGTAACCAAAAAATTTATGTTAAGTTTTGATTTTTAACAATCATCTGACAGGTTAGATCATGCACTATTTTCATAGAGCAGGTTGTTACGGACACAATGATATCAAATATGTCTACTTTCTATGATGTTTGTTTCAGTTTTACATAATAAAGCATTTTTGAAAAGAAAAATTAGGTTTTTGCATCTCCATTTTCTAAACGCCCTATTTTTTCCCCCTGCTTTATAGAGCAGATCATTACAGACGTGGCAATACCTAATATGTATTTATTTAAGTTTTACACAATAATAGCATTTTTGAAACCGAAATAATGATATTTTAGTGTATCATTATCTGGGAGCCATAGCTTTTTTATTTTTTGACCGATTCTATTAGGTAGGGTCTCATTTTTTGCGGGATGAGGTGACGGTCTGATTGGTACTATTTTGGGGGGCATGTGCCTTTTTGATCACTTGCTGTTGCTAATTTTGTGATGTAATGTGAAAAAAATGTCATTTTTTTTACACAGTTTTCATTTTATTTTTTTACGGTGTTTACCTGAGGGGTTAGGTCATGTGTAGGGTTGAGCGAACCCGAACGGTAAAGTTCAGGTTCGTACCGAACTTTAGGATTTATGGACCCCGGACCCGAACCCGAACCCGAACTTTCAATAAAAGTTTGGGTTCGAGCTCGGTGTTTGGCGATTTTTATGGCGCTTTTTGAAAGGCTGCAAAGCAGCCAATCAACAAGCGTTTTACTCTTGTGCCCTTAAAAGCCATTACAGCCATGCCTACTAATGGTGTGGCTGTGATTATCCAGTGCAGCATGTGACCCAGCCTCTATATAAGCTGGAGTCACGTAGCGCTGCACGTCACACTGCTCTGATTAGTGTAGGGATAGAATGCTGCTGCTATGAGGGAGAGAATAGCAAATAATCTTTAATCTGAAGTGCTTGTTAATTCAGTGATCTACATAGATTTAGTTTTGTGGGTGCAGTGCACAATCTTTTTACCCTGCCCTGAACCCAGTGACAAAAAAAACTACTTTTATCCATCTGTTGGTTAGGTGGGTGGCGGCGGCGGCCATTTTATGCAAGCTCAGTGCACCAGCACAGCATATGTGCATTTGTGACATTCAAATACAAGCTTGAAATACTGCAATAATAATCTGGGTTTAAAAAAAATCAACCAATTTTGGCAATACCCTACATCTGGTGCCTTTGCAGCATTTGTCAGTGTGAAATACAAGCTTGCAATACTTCAATAAATTTCTGGGTTTAAAAAATAACCAATTTTTTGCAAGACCCTACATCTGGGGCATTTGCAGCATTTGTCAATGTGAAAGAAAAGCTTGCAATACTTCAATAATTTTCTGGGTTTAAAAAAACACAAATTTTTGGCAATACCCTATATCTGGTGCCTTTGCAGCATTTTTCAATGTGAAAGACAAGCTTGAGATACTGCAATAGTTTTCTGGGTTTAAAAAACAACAACAATTTTTGGCAATATCCTACATCTGGGGCCTATGCTGCATTTGTTAGTGTGACATACAAGCTAGAAATACTGCAATAATATTCTGGGTTTAAAAAAAACACCCATTTTGGGCCAAATACTAAATTTGCGGCCTTGGCTGCATCTGTCAGTGTGAGATACAAGTTGAACTACTGCAATAATATTCTGGGTTTAAAAAAAATATCCAAACGAATGAAGTGGAGGGCGGCACAATCAAGCAAGCACAGGATAAATACAAAGTAGTCAGTGCATGTAGCGAGGCTGGTGAGAGAACACGCACTCGGCGGTGCACAGCTGATAAAGTAGATACAACGTAACAAACTCCGGTGAGTAGAAAATGAACAGCGGCACTCACCAATATGCGATGAAAAACAGTAGCTTTATTCCATGAGATTAAGGCAGGGGGCAGACAGTTCAAGCACGCAACTAACAGCGGCGGCCGTATCGCGCTATCTGCGCTTCATCAGGCTGTGCGTCAATGCGTGCTTGCGTCAGTGCTCCTTTTAAATCCAGGTGCAGGTTACCGTCATGACATCAGACAAATCAAACCGCACCTGAACTAAATCAAATGCATTTCAAAATACAAACAAACAATGGACAAGCAATATATCAGGGACAAGTACAGACACATCATGCACATATGTTCAAACGAACTTAAAGAAATAATATAGAAAACTTACTTAACCACCTCAGCCCCCAGTGCTTAAACACCCTGAAAGACCAGGCCACTTTTTACACTTCTGACCTACACTACTTTCACCGTTTATTGCTCGGTCATGCAACTTACCACCCAAATGAATTTTACCTCCTTTTCTTCTCACTAATAGAGCTTTCATTTGGTGGTATTTCATTGCTGCTGACATTTTTACTTTTTTTGTTATTAATCGAAATTTAACGATTTCTTTGCAAAAAAATGACATTTTTCACATTCAGTTGTAAAATTTTGCAAAAAAAACGAGATCCATATATAAATTTTGCTCTAAATTTATTGTTCTACATGTCTTTGATAAAAAAAAAATGTTTGGGTAAAAAAAAAAATGGTTTGGGTAAAAGTTATAGCGTTTACAAACTATGGTACAAAAATGTGAATTTCCGCTTTTTGAAGCAGCTCTGACTTTCTGAGCACCTGTCATGTTTCCTGAGGTTCTACAATGCCCAGACAGTACAAACACCCCACAAATGACCCCATTTCGGAAAGTACACACCCTAAGGTATTCGCTGATGGGCATAGTGAGTTCATAGAACTTTTTATTTTTTGTCACAAGTTAGCGGAAAATGATGATTTTTTTTTTTTTCTTACAAAGTCTCATATTCCACTAACTTGTGACAAAAAATAAAAAGTTCTATGAACTCACTATGCCCATCACGAAATACCTTGGGGTCTCTTCTTTCCAAAATGGGGTCACTTGTGGGGTAGTTATACTGCCCTGGCATTCTAGGGGCCCAAATGTGTGGTAAGGAGTTTGAAATCAAATTCTGTAAAAAATGACCAGTGAAATCCGAAAGGTGCTCTTTGGAATATGGGCCCCCTAGGCTGCAAAAAAGTGTCATACATCTGGTATCTCTGTATTCAGGAGAAGTTGAGGAATGTGTTTTGGGGTGTCTTTTTACATATACCCATGCTGGGTGAGATAAATATCTTGGTCAAATGCCAACTTTGTATAAAAAAATGGGAAAAGTTGTCTTTTGCCAAGATATTTCTCTCACCCAGCATGGATATATGTAAAATGACACCCCAAAACACATTCCCCAACTTCTCCTGAGTACGGAGATACCAGATGTGTGACACTTTTATGCAGCCTAGGTGGGCAAAGGGGCCCATATTCCAAAGAGCACCTTTCGGATTTCACTGGTCATTTTTTACAGAATTTGATTTCAAACTCCTTACCACACATTTGGGCCCCTAGAATGCCAGGGCAGTATAACTACCCCACAAGTGACCCCATTTTGGAAAGAAGACACCCCACGGTATTCGCTGATGGGCATAGTGAGTTCATGGAAGTTTTTATTTTTTGTCACAAGTTAGTGGAATATGAGACTTTGTATGAAAAAAAAAAAAAAATCATCATTTTCCACTAACTTGTGACAAAAAATAAAAAATTCTAGGAACTCGCCATGCCCCTCACGGAATACCTTGGGGTGTCTTCTTTCCAAAATGGGGTCACTTGTGGGGTAGTTATACTGCCCTGGCATTCTAGGGGCCCAAATGTGTGGTAAGGAGTTTGAAATCAAATTCTGTAAAAAATGACCAGTGAAATCCGAAAGGTGCTCTTTGGAATGTGGGCCCCTTTGCCCACCTAGGCTGCAAAAAAGTGTCACACATCTGGTATCTCTGTATTCAGGAGAAGTTGAGGAATGTGTTTTGGGGTGTCTTTTTACATATACCCATGCTGGGTGAGATAAATATCTTGGTCAAATGCCAACTTTGTATAAAAAAATGGGAAAAGTTGTCTTTTGCCAAGATATTTCTCTCACCCAGCATGGGTATATGTAAAATGACACCCCAAAACACATTCCCCAACTTCTCCTGAGTACGGAGATACCAGATGTGTGACACTTTTTTGCAGCCTAGGTGGGCAAAGGGGCCCATATTCCAAAGAGCACCTTTCGGATTTCACTGGTCATTTTTTACAGAATTTGATTTCAAACTCCTTACCAAATATTTGGGCCCCTAGAATGCCAGGGCAGTATAACTACCCCACAAGTGACCCCATTTTGGAAAGAAGAGACCCCAAGGTATTCGCTGATGGGCATAGTGAAGGCATGGAAGTTTTTATTTTTTGTCACAAGTTAGTGGAATATGAGACTTTGTATGAAAAAAAAAAAAAAAAAAAAAAAATCATCATTTTCCACTAACTTGTGACAAAAAATAAAAAATTCTAGGAACTCGCCATGCCTCTCACGGAATACCTTGGGGTGTCTTCTTTCCAAAATGGGGTCACTTGTGGGGTAGTTATACTGTCCTGGCATTTTCCAGGGGCCCTAATGTGTGGTAAGTAGGTAAATGACCTGTGAAATCCTAAAGGTGCTCTTTGGAATGTGGGCCCCTTTGCCCACCTAGGCTGCAAAAAAGTGTCACACATCTGGTATCTCCGTATTCAGGAGACGTTGGGGAATGTGTTTTGGGGTGTCTTTTTACATATACCCATGCTGGGTGAAAGAAATATCTCGGCAAAAGACAACTTTTCCCATTTTTTTATACAAAGTTGGCATTTGACCAAGATATTTATCTCACCCAGCATGGGTATATGTAAAATGACACCCCAAAACACATTGCCCAACTTCTCCTGAGTACTGCGATACCACATGTGTGACACTTTTTTGCAGCCTAGATGCGCAAAGGGGCCCATATTTATTTTATGAGGGCATTTTTAGACATTTGGATCCCAGACTTCTTCTCACGCTTTAGGACCCCTAGAATGCCAGGGCAGTATAAATACCCCACATGTGACCCCATTTTGGAAAGAAGACACCCCAAGGTATTCAATGAGGGGCATGGCGAATTCATAGAATTTTTTTTTTTTGGCACAAGTTAGCAGAAATTGATATATTTTTTTTTTTTCTCACAAAGTCTCCCTTTCCGCTAACTTGGGACAAAAATTTCAATCTTTCATGGACTCAATATGCCCCTCACGGAATACCTTGGGGTGTCTTCTTTCCGAAATGGGGTCACATGTGGGGTATTTATACTGCCCTGGCATTCTAGGTGCCCTAAAGCGTGAGAAGAAGTCTGGAATATAAATGTCTAAAAAATTTTACGCATTTGGATTCCGTGAGGGGTAAGGGGAGTTCATGTGAGATTTTATTTTTTGACACAAGTTAGTGGAATATGAGACTTTGTAAGAAAAAAAAAAAAATTCCGCTAACTTGGGCCAAAAAAATGTCTGAATGGAGCCTTACAGGGGGGTGATCAATGACAGGGGGGTGATCAGGGAGTCTATATGGGGTGATCACCCCCCTGTCATTGATCACCCCCCTGTAAGGCTCCATTCAGATGTCCGTATGTGTTTTGCGGATCCGATCCATGTATCCGTGGATCCGTAAAAATTATATGGACATCTGAATGCAGCATGACAGGGGGGGTGATCAATGACAGGGCGGTGATCAGGGAGTCTATATGGGGTGATCACCCCCCCTGGAAGGCTCCAGGGAGACGCATGTATGTGTTTTGCGGATCCGATCCATCTATCAGTGGATCCGTAAAAATCATGCGGACGTCTGAATGGAGCTTTACAGGGGGTTGATCAATGACAGGGGTGTAATCAATGACAGGGGGGTGATCAGGGAGTCTATATGGGGTGATCACCACAGTCATTGATCACGCCCCTGTAAGGCTTCATTCAGACGTCCGTATGCGTTTTGCGGATCCGATCCATCTATCAGTGGATCCGTAAAAATCATGCGGACATCTGAATGGAGCTTTACAGGGGGTTGATCAATGACAGGGGGGTAATCAATGACAGGGGGGTGATCAGGGAGTCTATATGGGGTGATAACCACAGTCATTGATCACGCCCCTGTAAGGCTTCATTCAGACGTCCGTATGCGTTTTGCGGATCCGATCCATCTATCAGTGGATCCGTAAAAATCATGCGGACATCTGAATGGAGCTTTACAGGGGGTTGATCAATGACAGGGGTGTAATCAATGACAGGGGGGTGATCAGGGAGTCTATATGGGGTGATCACCACAGTCATTGATCACGCCCCTGTAAGGCTTCATTCAGACGTCCGTATGCGTTTTGCGGATCCGATCCATCTATCAGTGGATCCGTAAAAATCATGCGGACATCTGAATGGAGCTTTACAGGGGGTTGATCAATGACAGGGGTGTAATCAATGACAGGGGGGTGATCAGGGAGTCTATATGGGGTGATCACCACAGTCATTGATCACGCCCCTGTAAGGCTTCATTCAGACGTCCGTATGCGTTTTGCGGATCCGATCCATCTATCAGTGGATCCGTAAAAATCATGCGGACATCTGAATGGAGCTTTACAGGGGGTTGATCAATGACAGGGGGGTAATCAATGACAGGGGGGTGATCAGGGAGTCTATATGGGGTGATCAGGGGTGATCAAGGGTGAAAAGGGGTTAATAAGTGACAGGGGGGGGTGTAGTGTAGTGGTGCTTGGTGCAACATATTTACTGAGCTACCTGTGTCCTCTGGTGGTCGATCCAAACAAAGGGGACCACCAGAGGACCAGGTAGCAGGTATATTAGACGCTGTTATCAAAACAGTCACAGGAAATCTTGCGCGCGTTCACAGGAAATCTTGCGTCTCGCGAGAGGACGCGCCGGCGTGTCCACCCAGAAGAGCAGGGCCGCCGCAAAGACGCAATCCTGCGTACGGCGGTCCTGAGGAGGTTAAAGAAAAGGGCTGAGGTCATTTCTGTCATTCAGCCCAAGTTCCCCCAGCGCTTGTGTGCGCAAGACCCACCTGGCTTCCCTCTGCAGGAGGAGGCGGTGTCGATCCCCCCCCTGCAGGGGGGCGGGGACTGTCTCTAAACCGGAGAATGAAATGCAACTCGCATCCCCATTGTGGGCTTCTCTTACATGTTGGATAAACCTCGGGCACCCCTTCCCTGTTCTAATAGAGTTTAAGTGTTCCCTAAACCTCTCAAACAAGCACCTAATAGTCTTGCCGATATAAAATCGCCCGCAGGGGCACAATAGCAGATATACCACGTATGTGCTCCTGCAGTTGATAAAGGTGCTAACTCTGTTTGGGACACCCCCAAATTCGATCCATTTCTTAAGGGAATTATGCTGGCAAAAAGAGCAACTGCCACACTTAAAATTCCCTTTAGGTAGGTTGCTATTCAGCCAACTCTCGCTCCGACTATGCTTAAACCTGCTTCTAACCAATCTGTCCTTTACAGTGTGGGCTCTTCTGAAGGAAATCAGTGGTTTGTGCTCGGTAAGCTCATGTAAGGTTGCATCTCTTCTCAATACGTCCCAATTTTTGAAAATAACGAAGCGAATGCGCTCTGCCATCGGGCTGTATTTGAATGAGAATGCAAACCTGGTGGATTTGGCATCTGCAATCCCTTGTTTATTCTTGTCAGTCCCTCTACTAAGTAAACTGACCTGGGAGAAATCTTTTTCAACCTTCCTCATATCCTCATCAAGTGGTCCCTCCGGATAGCCCCTCTCTTTTAGACGTTTCTTAAGATCTTGGGCCTGGCTACAATAGCTGCTGTTTTTGCTGTTAATGCGTCTCAGTCTTACAAACTGGCCATGTGGTACAGCTCTTTTGACGCTATATGGATGGAAGCTGTCGTGGTGGAGCAAGGAGTTGGTCGCCGTGGGCTTGCGGAAGCCCTCCGTGACCAACCCGTCGCCTTCCACCAGGACAGCCACATCCAAAAACTCTAATCTAGAGCCTCCAAAATTGAGAGTGAACGTCATACCCATATCATTACTATTGAGAAAATCCACGAACTCACTACACTCGCTTTTAGTACCCTCCCACACTATGAACACGTCATCTACAAAACGTAGATACGTTTTCAATTTAGACACATACGGGTTCATAGTGGAGTAAATGTACCTATCCTCGAATCTAGCGAGGTACATATTCGCGAATGTACAAGAGACGGGGGTCCCCATGGCCGTACCCAGTTTTTGCCTGTACCAATCAGCCCCAAACTGAAACACGTTATTTGTTAAAATAAACTCCAATGCTTCACCAATGAACCCACAATAAATCTGACTCTTGCCCAAATTGGCCACGATGTCCAGGATCGCCTCTACACCCGCATCATGTGGGATGCGGGTGTAGAGGCTCTCCACATCGAGGGATACCAACTGGTAACCATCCTGCCAATGCAGATCCTTAAGGGCTAGCAGAAAATCATTTGTGTCTTTCAAATATGCTGGAGCACTGGTGAGAATAGGTCTCAAGAGCCAGTCCACATACTTGGATAGAGGCTCCGTCACTGAGCCAATCCCCGTGACGATGGGGCGTCCCGGGGGGTGGCTCAGTGATTTGTGGACCTTTGGTAAAAAATACCAAGACGGTTTAGCTGGGGATGTTGGGACAAGTTTGTCCAACATATTACTGGGGAGGAAACCAGCCTCCACATACCTGGTAATCAAGGACTTGAGTGACTGTTGGATATTGGCCACAGGGTCCCCCCGTATCTTTTCATACACGCGGATATCACCCAACTGTCTATGGGCCTCATTCAAATAAAACTCCCTAGACATAAGGACAATATTGCCCCCCTTGTCCGCCGGTTTCACAATAATATTATCCTGGGAACTAAGCCAAGAGAGGGCTCTCTGCTCTTCCTGAGTAACATTAGATTGAGCAGTGGAATATATAATTGCCCTGATATCCTTCATCACTTGGTGTTGGAAAATATCAATGCTACTACCGGCGGGCATAGGGGGACAAAAGCTGGTTTGAACTCCGCCTCTTGCCAATACTCTACATCTGGTCCCTTTGCAGCATTTGACAGTGAGAAAGACAAGCTTGAAATACTTCAATAATTTTCTGGGTTTAAATAACACCTATTTTTTGCAATACCCTACATCTGGTGCCTTTGCAGCATCTGTCAGTGTGAAAGACAAGATTAAAATACTTCAATAAATTTCTGGGTTTAAAAAAACACCCATTTTTTGCAATACACTACATCTGGGGCCTATGCTGCATTTGTTAGTGTGACATACAAGCTAGAAATACTGCAATAATATTCTGGGTTTAAAAAAAACACTAATTTTGGGCCAAATACTAAATTTGAGGCCTTGGCTGCATCTTTCAGTGTAAGATACAAGCTTGAAATACTGTAGTAATATTCTGGGTTTAAAAAAAACACCTATTTTTGGCAATACCCTACATCTGGTGCCTTTGCAGCATTTGTCAGTGTAAAAGACGAGCTTGAAATACTTCAATAATTTTCTGGGTTTAAGAAAACACCCTTTTTTTGGCAATAGCCTACATCTGGTGCCTTTGCAGCATCTGTCAGTGTGAAAGACAAGCTTGAAATACTTCAATAGTTTTCTGGGTTAAAAAAAACACCCATTTTTGGCAATATCCTACATTTGGTGCCTTTGCAGCATCTGTCAGTGTGAAAGACAAGCTTGAAATACTTCAATAATTTTCTGGGTTTAAGAAAACACCCTTTTTTGGCAATATCCTACATCTGGGGCCTTTGCAGCATCTGTCAGTGTGAAAGACAAGATTAAAATACTTCAATAAATTTCTGGGTTTAAAAAAACACCCATTTTTTGCAATACACTACATCTGGGGCCTATGCTGCATTTGTTAGTGTGACATACAAGCTAGAAATACTGCAATAATATTCTGGGTTTAAAAAAAACACTAATTTTGGGCCAAATACTAAATTTGAGGCCTTGGCTGCATCTTTCAGTGTAAGATACAAGCTTGAAATACTGTAGTAATATTCTGGGTTTAAAAAAACACCTATTTTTGGCAATACCTTACATCTGGTGCCTTTGCAGCATTTGTCAGTGTAAAAGACGAGCTTGAAATACTTCAATAATTTTCTGGGTTTAAGAAAACACCCTTTTTTTGGCAATATCCTACATCTGGTGCCTTTGCAGCATCTGTCAGTGTGAAAGACAAGCTTGAAATACTTCAATAGTTTTCTGGGTTAAAAAAAACACCCATTTTTGGCAATATCCTACATTTGGTGCCTTTGCAGCATCTGTCAGTGTGAAAGACAAGCTTGAAATACTTCAATAATTTTCTGGGTTTAAGAAAACACCCTTTTTTGGCAATATCCTACATCTGGGGCCTATGCTGCATTTGTTAGTGTGACATACAAGCTAGAAATACTGCAATAATATTCTGGGTTAAACAAAAACACCCATTTTGGGCCAAATACTAAATTTGTGGCCTTGGCTGCATCTGTCAGTGTGAGATACAAGCTTGAACTACTGCAATAATATTCTGGGTTTAAAAAAAAAAATAATTTTTGCCAATACCCTACATCTGGTGCCTTTGCAGCGTTTGACAGTGAGAAAGACAAGCTTGAAATACTTCAATAATTTTCTGGGTTTAAATAACACCAATTTTTTGCAATACCCTACATCTGGTGCCTTTGCAGCATTTGTCAGTGTGAAAGACAAGCTTGAAATACTTCAATAATTTTCTGAGTTTAAAAAAACACACATTTTTGGCAATATCCTACATCTGGTGCCTTTGCAGCATCTGTCAGTGTAAAAGACAAGCTTGAAATACTTCAATAATTTTCTGGGTTTAAAAACACCTATTTATAGCAAAATCCTACATCTGGTGCCTTTGCAGCATCTGTCAGTGTGAAAGACAAGCTTGAAATACCTCAATAAATTTCTTGGTTTAAAAAAACACCAATTTTTGGCAATACCCTACATCTGGGGCCTATGCTGCATTTGTTTGTGTGACAAACAAGCTAGAAATAGTACAATAGTATTCTGGGTTTAAAAAAACACCCATTTTGAGCCAAATACTAAATTTGCGGCCTTGGCTGCATCTGTCAGTGTGAGATACAAGCTTGAAATAGTGCAATTATATTCTGGGTTTAAAAAAACTGCAATTTTTGGCAATATCTACATCTGGTGCCTTTGCAGCATTTGTCAGTGTGAAATACAAGCTTGAAATACTTCAATAATTTTCTGGGTTTAAAAAAACGCCCATTGTTGGCAATACCCTATATCTGGTGCCTTTGCAGAATTTGTCAGTGTCAAAGACAAGCTTAAAATATTTCAATAATTTTCTGGGTTTAAAAAAAACACCAATTTTTGGCAATATCCTACATCTGGTGCCTTTGCAGCATCTGTCAGTGTGAAAGACAAGCTTGAAATACTTCAATAATTTTTAGTTTTTAGAAAACACCCATTTATGGCAACATCTAGTGCCTTTTGGCTGAAAGAAAAAATGAACGGCACAGATTTCTTCATTCGCATCGATCAATGTGGATGAAAAAATCTCTGCCAAAAAAAAAAAGGAGGGGAAAGGCGTCTGCCAGGACATAGGAGCTCCGCCCAACATCCATACCCACTTAGCTCGTATGCCCTGGCAAACCCGATTTCTCCATTCACATCAATCGATGTGGATGAATAAATCATTGCCGGGATTTATTGATTTTTTTTATATACAAAGTGTTTGCCAAGGTATATGAACACCGCCGCCTCCTCAGCTCATATGCCTCGGCAAACGTATCTTTTACTGCAGAGGAGAAATCTCGTCTTGCAGCGCCGCATACACTGACTTTTGTGTAATCTGACAGCAACGCAATGCTTCTGTCAGAATGCACATCAGTGCTGCAGCTAGTCGATCGGTTGGTCCACCTGGAAGGTAAAAAAAAAGAAAAAAAGAAAAAACCAGGCCGCAACGCAATAAATTTATTAACTTTATAATAACATTTGAACGGAACATATAAACTTTATTTAACTTTTTGAACTGAACGTTAACTTTTTTGCTTACCAGTGTTTTTTTTTTTGTTTTGTTTTTTAACCTTTATAGGGCAAACCTCTCCTTCCCCATGGGACAATGTGCAAAGCGCAAATCGCCCAAAGATGTGGTGAAGTACATTATGCACTTTATCCCAGGTGAAAGGAGAGGTTTGCAACAGCTGTGAGTGAAAGGGCCTTAATAGCCCTGTGTGCCTGTCCTGTGAGATGCAATCCCTATGCTAAGTGTACCTGTGTGTGGTACTTCTGGAAACACTCCCCTAAGCATAGGGCAGGGTGGTCAGGGCAGTCAGGACAGAAATAGTGGGTGTCACGCCTTATTCCACTCCTGCTACAGACACGACATCTTTATCGGGGTGACGGTTGGGTTGAGGTACCAGCAACGACATTGAGGAAATGTCGCTCGTGTAGACGGCTCACTACACTGGTGGTTGGGGCCACGGAACCTTCTGGATACAGAAGGTTCGCGATGATCTCTTCCTGAAATTTGGGGAAGGATCCCGTTCTCCCAGCCTTACTGTAGAGAACAAAACTATTGTACATCGCCAATTGAATCAAATATACACCTTCTTATACCAGCGTCTGGTGCGTCGGGAAACTAAATAGGGAGCCAACATCTGGTCATTGAAGTCCACCCCTCCCATGTGAAGGTTATAGTCGTGGACTGAGAGGGGCTTTTCAATGACACTGGTTGCCCGTTCAATTTGTATTGTCGTGTCTGCGTGAATGGAGGAGAGCATGTAAATGTCACGCTTGTCTCTCCATTTCACCGCGAGCAGTTCTTCGTTACACAAGGCAGCCCTCTCCCTCCTTGCAAGACGGGTGGTAACGAGCCGTTGGGGGAAGCCCCGGCGACTAGGTCGCACGGTGCCACAGCAGCCAATCTGTTCTAGGAACAAATGCCTGAAGAGGGGCACACTTGTGTAAAAATTGTCCACATAAAGATGGTACCCCTTGCAAAATAAGGGTGACACCAAGTCCCAGACTGTCTTCCCACTGCTCCCCAGGTAGTCAGGGCAACCGACCGGCTCCATGGTCTGATCTTTTCCCTCATAGATCCGAAATTTGTGGGTATAGCCTGTGGCCCTTTCACAGAGCTTATACAATTTGACCCCATACCGGGCGCGCTTGCTTGGGATGTATTGTTTGATGTATACATCTACGCAGATGTTTTGCTCAGGGGTATACAAATCTGTTGTTGAAGTGGTCTATGAGGGGCCGAATTTTGTGGCGCCGGTCAAAAGCTGGGTGGCATCTGGGACGGGAGGTGGTGTTGTCGCTAAAGTGCAGGAAACGCAGGATGGCCTAAAATCGTGCCCTGGACATAGCAGCAGAGAACATGGGCATGTGATGAATTGGGTTCGTGGACCAATATGACCGCAATTCATGCTTTTTGGTTAGACCCATGTTGAGGAGAAGGCCCAGAAAAATGTTTAATTCGGAAACTTGGACTGGTTTCCACCGGAAAGGCTGGGCATAAAAGCTTCCCGGGTTGGCGGCTATAAATTGAGTGGCATACCGATTTGTTTCTGCCACGACTAAGTCCAAGAGCTCCGCAGTCAAGAACAGCTCAAAAAATCCCAGTGCCGAACCGATCTGAGCTGTTTCAACCCGAACTCCAGACTGGGCGGTGAAAGGGGGAACTACAGGTGCGGCTGAAGTTGGGGACTGCCAATCAGGGTTTGCCAGCACCTCAGGGACTCTAGGGGCTCTATGGGCCTGTCTGTGCGGTGGCTGCGACGGGGTAACTATTGCACGTGCCACTGTACCAGCTTCAACTGCCCTTCTGGTGTTCGCTACTTCACCATGTTGTACGGCAGTGCTGGTACTAGGTCCAGGGAGGGCTGCGCTGCTGGTGTATGCCTCACCACATAAAATCCAGGGAATGCAGGTCAGCATGCAAGCCAAGTACACTTTGCTTGTAACCCCGTCCGGTGCCATTACAGCTTTCATCGGATCCAGGGATGCAAGTACCAACATGCATGCTGAACCCACCATATACTTCTCCTGGAGCCAGATGGCTAATGGTAGGTTCTATACAAGCAGACTCAGTTTTATACTGACTTTAAAACCAGCCTCAAGGACAGATTAACTGGTCAGGTGTGCAATGACTCCAAGGAGATCGCCACGCCTCCAATATATACTACAAAGAAAAAAATAAGGGGTTGGGTCAGCACAACCTGCCTGCAGGTGCAGATCACTATGGCGAAATACATATACAAACGGAAAATGCAAATGTGATCGCACACTACATCCAGCACTCTGCCCTCCATGCTGGATGAGACATTGGTTTATATTTTGGCCAAAGCATAGTAAGCCACTCACCGCGTCAAGGTTGTCTCATGAGTGGTCCCTAACTCTTGTTCCTACCTGTTCATGGGCCATGACAGCCACATAAAATCCAGGGAATGCAGGTCAGCATGCAAGCCAAGTACACTTTGCTTGTAACCCCGTCCGGTGCCATTACAGCTTTCATCGGATCCAGGGATGCAAGTACCAACATGCATGCTGAACCCACCATATACTTCTCCTGGAGCCAGATGGCTAATGGTAGGTTCTATACAAGCAGACTCAGTTTTATACTGACTTTAAAACCAGCCTCAAGGACAGATTAACTGGTCAGGTGTGCAATGACTCCAAGGAGATCGCCACGCCTCCAATATATACTACAAAGAAAAAAATAAGGGGTTGGGTCAGCACAACCTGCCTGCAGGTGCAGATCACTATGGCGAAATACATATACAAACGGAAAATGCAAATGTGATCGCACACTACATCCAGCACTCTGCCCTCCATGCTGGATGAGACATTGGTTTATATTTTGGCCAAAGCATAGTAAGCCACTCACCGCGTCAAGGTTGTCTCATGAGTGGTCCCTAACTCTTGTTCCTACCTGTTCATGGGCCATGACAGCCACATAAAATCCAGGGAATGCAGGTCAGCATGCAAGCCAAGTACACTTTGCTTGTAACCCCGTCCGGTGCCATTACAGCTTTCATCGGATCCAGGGATGCAAGTACCAACATGCATGCTGAACCCACCATATACTTCTCCTGGAGCCAGATGGCTAATGGTAGGTTCTATACAAGCAGACTCAGTTTTATACTGACTTTAAAACCAGCCTCAAGGACAGATTAACTGGTCAGGTGTGCAATGACTCCAAGGAGATCGCCACGCCTCCAATATATACTACAAAGAAAAAAATAAGGGGTTGGGTCAGCACAACCTGCCTGCAGGTGCAGATCACTATGGCGAAATACATATACAAACGGAAAATGCAAATGTGATCGCACACTACATCCAGCACTCTGCCCTCCATGCTGGATGAGACATTGGTTTATATTTTGGCCAAAGCATAGTAAGCCACTCACCGCGTCAAGGTTGTCTCATGAGTGGTCCCTAACTCTTGTTCCTACCTGTTCATGGGCCATGACAGCCACATAAAATCCAGGGAATGCAGGTCAGCATGCAAGCCAAGTACACTTTGCTTGTAACCCCGTCCGGTGCCATTACAGCTTTCATCGGATCCAGGGATGCAAGTACCAACATGCATGCTGAACCCACCATATACTTCTCCTGGAGCCAGATGGCTAATGGTAGGTTCTATACAAGCAGACTCAGTTTTATACTGACTTTAAAACCAGCCTCAAGGACAGATTAACTGGTCAGGTGTGCAATGACTCCAAGGAGATCGCCACGCCTCCAATATATACTACAAAGAAAAAAATAAGGGGTTGGGTCAGCACAACCTGCCTGCAGGTGCAGATCACTATGGCGAAATACATATACAAACGGAAAATGCAAATGTGATCGCACACTACATCCAGCACTCTGCCCTCCATGCTGGATGAGACATTGGTTTATATTTTGGCCAAAGCATAGTAAGCCACTCACCGCGTCAAGGTTGTCTCATGAGTGGTCCCTAACTCTTGTTCCTACCTGTTCATGGGCCATGACAGCCACATAAAATCCAGGGAATGCAGGTCAGCATGCAAGCCAAGTACACTTTGCTTGTAACCCCGTCCGGTGCCATTACAGCTTTCATCGGATCCAGGGATGCAAGTACCAACATGCATGCTGAACCCACCATATACTTCTCCTGGAGCCAGATGGCTAATGGTAGGTTCTATACAAGCAGACTCAGTTTTATACTGACTTTAAAACCAGCCTCAAGGACAGATTAACTGGTCAGGTGTGCAATGACTCCAAGGAGATCGCCACGCCTCCAATATATACTACAAAGAAAAAAATAAGGGGTTGGGTCAGCACAACCTGCCTGCAGGTGCAGATCACTATGGCGAAATACATATACAAACGGAAAATGCAAATGTGATCGCACACTACATCCAGCACTCTGCCCTCCATGCTGGATGAGACATTGGTTTATATTTTGGCCAAAGCATAGTAAGCCACTCACCGCGTCAAGGTTGTCTCATGAGTGGTCCCTAACTCTTGTTCCTACCTGTTCATGGGCCATGACAGCCACATAAAATCCAGGGAATGCAGGTCAGCATGCAAGCCAAGTACACTTTGCTTGTAACCCCGTCCGGTGCCATTACAGCTTTCATCGGATCCAGGGATGCAAGTACCTACATGCATGCTGAACCCACCATATACTTCTCCTGGAGCCAGATGGCTAATGGTAGGTTCTATACAAGCAGACTCAGTTTTATACTGACTTTAAAACCAGCCTCAAGGACAGATTAACTGGTCAGGTGTGCAATGACTCCAAGGAGATCGCCACGCCTCCAATATATACTACAAAGAAAAAAATAAGGGGTTGGGTCAGCACAACCTGCCTGCAGGTGCAGATCACTATGGCGAAATACATATACAAACGGAAAATGCAAATGTGATCGCACACTACATCCAGCACTCTGCCCTCCATGCTGGATGAGACATTGGTTTATATTTTGGCCAAAGCATAGTAAGCCACTCACCGCGTCAAGGTTGTCTCATGAGTGGTCCCTAACTCTTGTTCCTACCTGTTCATGGGCCATGACAGCCACATAAAATCCAGGGAATGCAGGTCAGCATGCAAGCCAAGTACACTTTGCTTGTAACCCCGTCCGGTGCCATTACAGCTTTCATCGGATCCAGGGATGCAAGTACCAACATGCATGCTGAACCCACCATATACTTCTCCTGGAGCCAGATGGCTAATGGTAGGTTCTATACAAGCAGACTCAGTTTTATACTGACTTTAAAACCAGCCTCAAGGACAGATTAACTGGTCAGGTGTGCAATGACTCCAAGGAGATCGCCACGCCTCCAATATATACTACAAAGAAAAAAATAAGGGGTTGGGTCAGCACAACCTGCCTGCAGGTGCAGATCACTATGGCGAAATACATATACAAACGGAAAATGCAAATGTGATCGCACACTACATCCAGCACTCTGCCCTCCATGCTGGATGAGACATTGGTTTATATTTTGGCCAAAGCATAGTAAGCCACTCACCGCGTCAAGGTTGTCTCATGAGTGGTCCCTAACTCTTGTTCCTACCTGTTCATGGGCCATGACAGCCACATAAAATCCAGGGAATGCAGGTCAGCATGCAAGCCAAGTACACTTTGCTTGTAACCCCGTCCGGTGCCATTACAGCTTTCATCGGATCCAGGGATGCAAGTACCAACATGCATGCTGAACCCACCATATACTTCTCCTGGAGCCAGATGGCTAATGGTAGGTTCTATACAAGCAGACTCAGTTTTATACTGACTTTAAAACCAGCCTCAAGGACAGATTAACTGGTCAGGTGTGCAATGACTCCAAGGAGATCGCCACGCCTCCAATATATACTACAAAGAAAAAAATAAGGGGTTGGGTCAGCACAACCTGCCTGCAGGTGCAGATCACTATGGCGAAATACATATACAAACGGAAAATGCAAATGTGATCGCACACTACATCCAGCACTCTGCCCTCCATGCTGGATGAGACATTGGTTTATATTTTGGCCAAAGCATAGTAAGCCACTCACCGCGTCAAGGTTGTCTCATGAGTGGTCCCTAACTCTTGTTCCTACCTGTTCATGGGCCATGACAGCCACATAAAATCCAGGGAATGCAGGTCAGCATGCAAGCCAAGTACACTTTGCTTGTAACCCCGTCCGGTGCCATTACAGCTTTCATCGGATCCAGGGATGCAAGTACCAACATGCATGCTGAACCCACCATATACTTCTCCTGGAGCCAGATGGCTAATGGTAGGTTCTATACAAGCAGACTCAGTTTTATACTGACTTTAAAACCAGCCTCAAGGACAGATTAACTGGTCAGGTGTGCAATGACTCCAAGGAGATCGCCACGCCTCCAATATATACTACAAAGAAAAAAATAAGGGGTTGGGTCAGCACAACCTGCCTGCAGGTGCAGATCACTATGGCGAAATACATATACAAACGGAAAATGCAAATGTGATCGCACACTACATCCAGCACTCTGCCCTCCATGCTGGATGAGACATTGGTTTATATTTTGGCCAAAGCATAGTAAGCCACTCACCGCGTCAAGGTTGTCTCATGAGTGGTCCCTAACTCTTGTTCCTACCTGTTCATGGGCCATGACAGCCACATAAAATCCAGGGAATGCAGGTCAGCATGCAAGCCAAGTACACTTTGCTTGTAACCCCGTCCGGTGCCATTACAGCTTTCATCGGATCCAGGGATGCAAGTACCAACATGCATGCTGAACCCACCATATACTTCTCCTGGAGCCAGATGGCTAATGGTAGGTTCTATACAAGCAGACTCAGTTTTATACTGACTTTAAAACCAGCCTCAAGGACAGATTAACTGGTCAGGTGTGCAATGACTCCAAGGAGATCGCCACGCCTCCAATATATACTACAAAGAAAAAAATAAGGGGTTGGGTCAGCACAACCTGCCTGCAGGTGCAGATCACTATGGCGAAATACATATACAAACGGAAAATGCAAATGTGATCGCACACTACATCCAGCACTCTGCCCTCCATGCTGGATGAGACATTGGTTTATATTTTGGCCAAAGCATAGTAAGCCACTCACCGCGTCAAGGTTGTCTCATGAGTGGTCCCTAACTCTTGTTCCTACCTGTTCATGGGCCATGACAGCCACATAAAATCCAGGGAATGCAGGTCAGCATGCAAGCCAAGTACACTTTGCTTGTAACCCCGTCCGGTGCCATTACAGCTTTCATCGGATCCAGGGATGCAAGTACCAACATGCATGCTGAACCCACCATATACTTCTCCTGGAGCCAGATGGCTAATGGTAGGTTCTATACAAGCAGACTCAGTTTTATACTGACTTTAAAACCAGCCTCAAGGACAGATTAACTGGTCAGGTGTGCAATGACTCCAAGGAGATCGCCACGCCTCCAATATATACTACAAAGAAAAAAATAAGGGGTTGGGTCAGCACAACCTGCCTGCAGGTGCAGATCACTATGGCGAAATACATATACAAACGGAAAATGCAAATGTGATCGCACACTACATCCAGCACTCTGCCCTCCATGCTGGATGAGACATTGGTTTATATTTTGGCCAAAGCATAGTAAGCCACTCACCGCGTCAAGGTTGTCTCATGAGTGGTCCCTAACTCTTGTTCCTACCTGTTCATGGGCCATGACAGCCACATAAAATCCAGGGAATGCAGGTCAGCATGCAAGCCAAGTACACTTTGCTTGTAACCCCGTCCGGTGCCATTACAGCTTTCATCGGATCCAGGGATGCAAGTACCAACATGCATGCTGAACCCACCATATACTTCTCCTGGAGCCAGATGGCTAATGGTAGGTTCTATACAAGCAGACTCAGTTTTATACTGACTTTAAAACCAGCCTCAAGGACAGATTAACTGGTCAGGTGTGCAATGACTCCAAGGAGATCGCCACGCCTCCAATATATACTACAAAGAAAAAAATAAGGGGTTGGGTCAGCACAACCTGCCTGCAGGTGCAGATCACTATGGCGAAATACATATACAAACGGAAAATGCAAATGTGATCGCACACTACATCCAGCACTCTGCCCTCCATGCTGGATGAGACATTGGTTTATATTTTGGCCAAAGCATAGTAAGCCACTCACCGCGTCAAGGTTGTCTCATGAGTGGTCCCTAACTCTTGTTCCTACCTGTTCATGGGCCATGACAGCCACATAAAATCCAGGGAATGCAGGTCAGCATGCAAGCCAAGTACACTTTGCTTGTAACCCCGTCCGGTGCCATTACAGCTTTCATCGGATCCAGGGATGCAAGTACCAACATGCATGCTGAACCCACCATATACTTCTCCTGGAGCCAGATGGCTAATGGTAGGTTCTATACAAGCAGACTCAGTTTTATACTGACTTTAAAACCAGCCTCAAGGACAGATTAACTGGTCAGGTGTGCAATGACTCCAAGGAGATCGCCACGCCTCCAATATATACTACAAAGAAAAAAATAAGGGGTTGGGTCAGCACAACCTGCCTGCAGGTGCAGATCACTATGGCGAAATACATATACAAACGGAAAATGCAAATGTGATCGCACACTACATCCAGCACTCTGCCCTCCATGCTGGATGAGACATTGGTTTATATTTTGGCCAAAGCATAGTAAGCCACTCACCGCGTCAAGGTTGTCTCATGAGTGGTCCCTAACTCTTGTTCCTACCTGTTCATGGGCCATGACAGCCACATAAAATCCAGGGAATGCAGGTCAGCATGCAAGCCAAGTACACTTTGCTTGTAACCCCGTCCGGTGCCATTACAGCTTTCATCGGATCCAGGGATGCAAGTACCAACATGCATGCTGAACCCACCATATACTTCTCCTGGAGCCAGATGGCTAATGGTAGGTTCTATACAAGCAGACTCAGTTTTATACTGACTTTAAAACCAGCCTCAAGGACAGATTAACTGGTCAGGTGTGCAATGACTCCAAGGAGATCGCCACGCCTCCAATATATACTACAAAGAAAAAAATAAGGGGTTGGGTCAGCACAACCTGCCTGCAGGTGCAGATCACTATGGCGAAATACATATACAAACGGAAAATGCAAATGTGATCGCACACTACATCCAGCACTCTGCCCTCCATGCTGGATGAGACATTGGTTTATATTTTGGCCAAAGCATAGTAAGCCACTCACCGCGTCAAGGTTGTCTCATGAGTGGTCCCTAACTCTTGTTCCTACCTGTTCATGGGCCATGACAGCCACATAAAATCCAGGGAATGCAGGTCAGCATGCAAGCCAAGTACACTTTGCTTGTAACCCCGTCCGGTGCCATTACAGCTTTCATCGGATCCAGGGATGCAAGTACCAACATGCATGCTGAACCCACCATATACTTCTCCTGGAGCCAGATGGCTAATGGTAGGTTCTATACAAGCAGACTCAGTTTTATACTGACTTTAAAACCAGCCTCAAGGACAGATTAACTGGTCAGGTGTGCAATGACTCCAAGGAGATCGCCACGCCTCCAATATATACTACCTTGGAGTCATTGCACACCTGACCAGTTAATCTGTCCTTGAGGCTGGTTTTAAAGTCAGTATAAAACTGAGTCTGCTTGTATAGAACCTACCATTAGCCATCTGGCTCCAGGAGAAGTATATGGTGGGTTCAGCATGCATGTTGGTACTTGCATCCCTGGATCCGATGAAAGCTGTAATGGCACCGGACGGGGTTACAAGCAAAGTGTACTTGGCTTGCATGCTGACCTGCATTCCCTGGATTTTATGTGGCTGTCATGGCCCATGAACAGGTAGGAACAAGAGTTAGGGACCACTCATGAGACAACCTTGACGCGGTGAGTGGCTTACTATGCTTTGGCCAAAATATAAACCAATGTCTCATCCAGCATGGAGGGCAGAGTGCTGGATGTAGTGTGCGATCACATTTGCATTTTCCGTTTGTATATGTATTTCGCCATAGTGATCTGCACCTGCAGGCAGGTTGTGCTGACCCAACCCCTTATTTTTTTCTTTGTAGTATATATTGGAGGCGTGGCGATCTCCTTGGAGTCATTGCACACCTGACCAGTTAATCTGTCCTTGAGGCTGGTTTTAAAGTCAGTATAAAACTGAGTCTGCTTGTATAGAACCTACCATTAGCCATCTGGCTCCAGGAGAAGTATATGGTGGGTTCAGCATGCATGTTGGTACTTGCATCCCTGGATCCGATGAAAGCTGTAATGGCACCGGACGGGGTTACAAGCAAAGTGTACTTGGCTTGCATGCTGACCTGCATTCCCTGGATTTTATGTGGCTGTCATGGCCCATGAACAGGTAGGAACAAGAGTTAGGGACCACTCATGAGACAACCTTGACGCGGTGAGTGGCTTACTATGCTTTGGCCAAAATATAAACCAATGTCTCATCCAGCATGGAGGGCAGAGTGCTGGATGTAGTGTGCGATCACATTTGCATTTTCCGTTTGTATATGTATTTCGCCATAGTGATCTGCACCTGCAGGCAGGTTGTGCTGACCCAACCCCTTATTTTTTTCTTTGTAGTATATATTGGAGGCGTGGCGATCTCCTTGGAGTCATTGCACACCTGACCAGTTAATCTGTCCTTGAGGCTGGTTTTAAAGTCAGTATAAAACTGAGTCTGCTTGTATAGAACCTACCATTAGCCATCTGGCTCCAGGAGAAGTATATGGTGGGTTCAGCATGCATGTTGGTACTTGCATCCCTGGATCCGATGAAAGCTGTAATGGCACCGGACGGGGTTACAAGCAAAGTGTACTTGGCTTGCATGCTGACCTGCATTCCCTGGATTTTATGTGGCTGTCATGGCCCATGAACAGGTAGGAACAAGAGTTAGGGACCACTCATGAGACAACCTTGACGCGGTGAGTGGCTTACTATGCTTTGGCCAAAATATAAACCAATGTCTCATCCAGCATGGAGGGCAGAGTGCTGGATGTAGTGTGCGATCACATTTGCATTTTCCGTTTGTATATGTATTTCGCCATAGTGATCTGCACCTGCAGGCAGGTTGTGCTGACCCAACCCCTTATATTTTTTTCTTTGTAGTATATATTGGAGGCGTGGCGATCTCCTTGGAGTCATTGCACACCTGACCAGTTAATCTGTCCTTGAGGCTGGTTTTAAAGTCAGTATAAAACTGAGTCTGCTTGTATAGAACCTACCATTAGCCATCTGGCTCCAGGAGAAGTATATGGTGGGTTCAGCATGCATGTTGGTACTTGCATCCCTGGATCCGATGAAAGCTGTAATGGCACCGGACGGGGTTACAAGCAAAGTGTACTTGGCTTGCATGCTGACCTGCATTCCCTGGATTTTATGTGGCTGTCATGGCCCATGAACAGGTAGGAACAAGAGTTAGGGACCACTCATGAGACAACCTTGACGCGGTGAGTGGCTTACTATGCTTTGGCCAAAATATAAACCAATGTCTCATCCAGCATGGAGGGCAGAGTGCTGGATGTAGTGTGCGATCACATTTGCATTTTCCGTTTGTATATGTATTTCGCCATAGTGATCTGCACCTGCAGGCAGGTTGTGCTGACCCAACCCCTTATTTTTTTCTTTGTAGTATATATTGGAGGCGTGGCGATCTCCTTGGAGTCATTGCACACCTGACCAGTTAATCTGTCCTTGAGGCTGGTTTTAAAGTCAGTATAAAACTGAGTCTGCTTGTATAGAACCTACCATTAGCCATCTGGCTCCAGGAGAAGTATATGGTGGGTTCAGCATGCATGTTGGTACTTGCATCCCTGGATCCGATGAAAGCTGTAATGGCACCGGACGGGGTTACAAGCAAAGTGTACTTGGCTTGCATGCTGACCTGCATTCCCTGGATTTTATGTGGCTGTCATGGCCCATGAACAGGTAGGAACAAGAGTTAGGGACCACTCATGAGACAACCTTGACGCGGTGAGTGGCTTACTATGCTTTGGCCAAAATATAAACCAATGTCTCATCCAGCATGGAGGGCAGAGTGCTGGATGTAGTGTGCGATCACATTTGCATTTTCCGTTTGTATATGTATTTCGCCATAGTGATCTGCACCTGCAGGCAGGTTGTGCTGACCCAACCCCTTATTTTTTTCTTTGTAGTATATATTGGAGGCGTGGCGATCTCCTTGGAGTCATTGCACACCTGACCAGTTAATCTGTCCTTGAGGCTGGTTTTAAAGTCAGTATAAAACTGAGTCTGCTTGTATAGAACCTACCATTAGCCATCTGGCTCCAGGAGAAGTATATGGTGGGTTCAGCATGCATGTTGGTACTTGCATCCCTGGATCCGATGAAAGCTGTAATGGCACCGGACGGGGTTACAAGCAAAGTGTACTTGGCTTGCATGCTGACCTGCATTCCCTGGATTTTATGTGGCTGTCATGGCCCATGAACAGGTAGGAACAAGAGTTAGGGACCACTCATGAGACAACCTTGACGCGGTGAGTGGCTTACTATGCTTTGGCCAAAATATAAACCAATGTCTCATCCAGCATGGAGGGCAGAGTGCTGGATGTAGTGTGCGATCACATTTGCATTTTCCGTTTGTATATGTATTTCGCCATAGTGATCTGCACCTGCAGGCAGGTTGTGCTGACCCAACCCCTTATTTTTTTCTTTGTAGTATATATTGGAGGCGTGGCGATCTCCTTGGAGTCATTGCACACCTGACCAGTTAATCTGTCCTTGAGGCTGGTTTTAAAGTCAGTATAAAACTGAGTCTGCTTGTATAGAACCTACCATTAGCCATCTGGCTCCAGGAGAAGTATATGGTGGGTTCAGCATGCATGTTGGTACTTGCATCCCTGGATCCGATGAAAGCTGTAATGGCACCGGACGGGGTTACAAGCAAAGTGTACTTGGCTTGCATGCTGACCTGCATTCCCTGGATTTTATGTGGCTGTCATGGCCCATGAACAGGTAGGAACAAGAGTTAGGGACCACTCATGAGACAACCTTGACGCGGTGAGTGGCTTACTATGCTTTGGCCAAAATATAAACCAATGTCTCATCCAGCATGGAGGGCAGAGTGCTGGATGTAGTGTGCGATCACATTTGCATTTTCCGTTTGTATATGTATTTCGCCATAGTGATCTGCACCTGCAGGCAGGTTGTGCTGACCCAACCCCTTATTTTTTTCTTTGTAGTATATATTGGAGGCGTGGCGATCTCCTTGGAGTCATTGCACACCTGACCAGTTAATCTGTCCTTGAGGCTGGTTTTAAAGTCAGTATAAAACTGAGTCTGCTTGTATAGAACCTACCATTAGCCATCTGGCTCCAGGAGAAGTATATGGTGGGTTCAGCATGCATGTTGGTACTTGCATCCCTGGATCCGATGAAAGCTGTAATGGCACCGGACGGGGTTACAAGCAAAGTGTACTTGGCTTGCATGCTGACCTGCATTCCCTGGATTTTATGTGGCTGTCATGGCCCATGAACAGGTAGGAACAAGAGTTAGGGACCACTCATGAGACAACCTTGACGCGGTGAGTGGCTTACTATGCTTTGGCCAAAATATAAACCAATGTCTCATCCAGCATGGAGGGCAGAGTGCTGGATGTAGTGTGCGATCACATTTGCATTTTCCGTTTGTATATGTATTTCGCCATAGTGATCTGCACCTGCAGGCAGGTTGTGCTGACCCAACCCCTTATTTTTTTCTTTGTAGTATATATTGGAGGCGTGGCGATCTCCTTGGAGTCATTGCACACCTGACCAGTTAATCTGTCCTTGAGGCTGGTTTTAAAGTCAGTATAAAACTGAGTCTGCTTGTATAGAACCTACCATTAGCCATCTGGCTCCAGGAGAAGTATATGGTGGGTTCAGCATGCATGTTGGTACTTGCATCCCTGGATCCGATGAAAGCTGTAATGGCACCGGACGGGGTTACAAGCAAAGTGTACTTGGCTTGCATGCTGACCTGCATTCCCTGGATTTTATGTGGCTGTCATGGCCCATGAACAGGTAGGAACAAGAGTTAGGGACCACTCATGAGACAACCTTGACGCGGTGAGTGGCTTACTATGCTTTGGCCAAAATATGAACCAATGTCTCATCCAGCATGGAGGGCAGAGTGCTGGATGTAGTGTGCGATCACATTTGCATTTTCCGTTTGTATATGTATTTCGCCATAGTGATCTGCACCTGCAGGCAGGTTGTGCTGACCCAACCCCTTATTTTTTTCTTTGTAGTATATATTGGAGGCGTGGCGATCTCCTTGGAGTCATTGCACACCTGACCAGTTAATCTGTCCTTGAGGCTGGTTTTAAAGTCAGTATAAAACTGAGTCTGCTTGTATAGAACCTACCATTAGCCATCTGGCTCCAGGAGAAGTATATGGTGGGTTCAGCATGCATGTTGGTACTTGCATCCCTGGATCCGATGAAAGCTGTAATGGCACCGGACGGGGTTACAAGCAAAGTGTACTTGGCTTGCATGCTGACCTGCATTCCCTGGATTTTATGTGGCTGTCATGGCCCATGAACAGGTAGGAACAAGAGTTAGGGACCACTCATGAGACAACCTTGACGCGGTGAGTGGCTTACTATGCTTTGGCCAAAATATAAACCAATGTCTCATCCAGCATGGAGGGCAGAGTGCTGGATGTAGTGTGCGATCACATTTGCATTTTCCGTTTGTATATGTATTTCGCCATAGTGATCTGCACCTGCAGGCAGGTTGTGCTGACCCAACCCCTTATTTTTTTCTTTGTAGTATATATTGGAGGCGTGGCGATCTCCTTGGAGTCATTGCACACCTGACCAGTTAATCTGTCCTTGAGGCTGGTTTTAAAGTCAGTATAAAACTGAGTCTGCTTGTATAGAACCTACCATTAGCCATCTGGCTCCAGGAGAAGTATATGGTGGGTTCAGCATGCATGTTGGTACTTGCATCCCTGGATCCGATGAAAGCTGTAATGGCACCGGACGGGGTTACAAGCAAAGTGTACTTGGCTTGCATGCTGACCTGCATTCCCTGGATTTTATGTGGCTGTCATGGCCCATGAACAGGTAGGAACAAGAGTTAGGGACCACTCATGAGACAACCTTGACGCGGTGAGTGGCTTACTATGCTTTGGCCAAAATATAAACCAATGTCTCATCCAGCATGGAGGGCAGAGTGCTGGATGTAGTGTGCGATCACATTTGCATTTTCCGTTTGTATATGTATTTCGCCATAGTGATCTGCACCTGCAGGCAGGTTGTGCTGACCCAACCCCTTATTTTTTTCTTTGTAGTATATATTGGAGGCGTGGCGATCTCCTTGGAGTCATTGCACACCTGACCAGTTAATCTGTCCTTGAGGCTGGTTTTAAAGTCAGTATAAAACTGAGTCTGCTTGTATAGAACCTACCATTAGCCATCTGGCTCCAGGAGAAGTATATGGTGGGTTCAGCATGCATGTTGGTACTTGCATCCCTGGATCCGATGAAAGCAGTAATGGCACCGGACGGGGTTACAAGCAAAGTGTACTTGGCTTGCATGCTGACCTGCATTCCCTGGATTTTATGTGGCTGTCATGGCCCATGAACAGGTAGGAACAAGAGTTAGGGACCACTCATGAGACAACCTTGACGCGGTGAGTGGCTTACTATGCTTTGGCCAAAATATAAACCAATGTCTCATCCAGCATGGAGGGCAGAGTGCTGGATGTAGTGTGCGATCACATTTGCATTTTCCGTTTGTATATGTATTTCGCCATAGTGATCTGCACCTGCAGGCAGGTTGTGCTGACCCAACCCCTTATTTTTTTCTTTGTAGTATATATTGGAGGCGTGGCGATCTCCTTGGAGTCATTGCACACCTGACCAGTTAATCTGTCCTTGAGGCTGGTTTTAAAGTCAGTATAAAACTGAGTCTGCTTGTATAGAACCTACCATTAGCCATCTGGCTCCAGGAGAAGTATATGGTGGGTTCAGCATGCATGTTGGTACTTGCATCCCTGGATCCGATGAAAGCTGTAATGGCACCGGACGGGGTTACAAGCAAAGTGTACTTGGCTTGCATGCTGACCTGCATTCCCTGGATTTTATGTGGCTGTCATGGCCCATGAACAGGTAGGAACAAGAGTTAGGGACCACTCATGAGACAACCTTGACGCGGTGAGTGGCTTACTATGCTTTGGCCAAAATATAAACCAATGTCTCATCCAGCATGGAGGGCAGAGTGCTGGATGTAGTGTGCGATCACATTTGCATTTTCCGTTTGTATATGTATTTCGCCATAGTGATCTGCACCTGCAGGCAGGTTGTGCTGACCCAACCCCTTATTTTTTTCTTTGTAGTATATATTGGAGGCGTGGCGATCTCCTTGGAGTCATTGCACACCTGACCAGTTAATCTGTCCTTGAGGCTGGTTTTAAAGTCAGTATAAAACTGAGTCTGCTTGTATAGAACCTACCATTAGCCATCTGGCTCCAGGAGAAGTATATGGTGGGTTCAGCATGCATGTTGGTACTTGCATCCCTGGATCCGATGAAAGCTGTAATGGCACCGGACGGGGTTACAAGCAAAGTGTACTTGGCTTGCATGCTGACCTGCATTCCCTGGATTTTATGTGGCTGTCATGGCCCATGAACAGGTAGGAACAAGAGTTAGGGACCACTCATGAGACAACCTTGACGCGGTGAGTGGCTTACTATGCTTTGGCCAAAATATAAACCAATGTCTCATCCAGCATGGAGGGCAGAGTGCTGGATGTAGTGTGCGATCACATTTGCATTTTCCGTTTGTATATGTATTTCGCCATAGTGATCTGCACCTGCAGGCAGGTTGTGCTGACCCAACCCCTTATTTTTTGATTTTTTTTTATCGCCGCAGCGCTTGTAAAGTGATTGTGCAGTGATCAAAAAATAATAATTTTTTTGTCACTGCGGCGGGGCGGGCGTGGGTGAACGCACGTGTGGGCGACCGATCAGGCCTGATCGGGCAAACACTGCGTTTTGGGTGGAGGGTGAACTAAGGTGACACTAATACAGTTATAGATCTGACTGTGATCAGTTTTGATCACTTACAGATACTATAAAAGTACAAATGCTGATTAGCAATACGCTAATCAGCGAATAAGGGACTGCGGTGCGGTGGGCTGGGCGCTAACTGACGCTAACTACCTAACCAAGGGACCTAAACTATCCTAAAACCTAACAGTCAATACTAGTGGAAAAAAAAAGTGACAGTTTACACTGATCACTTTTTTCCCTTTCACTAGTGATTGACAGAGGGCGATCAAGGGGTGATCAAGGGGTTAATTGGGGTGATGGGGGGTGATCTGGGGGCTAAGTGTGGTGTTGGGTGTACTCACTGTGATGTCTGCTCCTCTGCTAGAACCAACCGACCAAAAGGACCAGCAGAGGAGCAGAGAAGCCATTTAACACCTTATATTTATAAATATAAGGTGTTAGATGGCTTCTGATTCGATTTTTTAAAAATCGGCAACCTGCCAGCAACGATCATTGGCTGGCAGGTTGCTGACGAAATACTCCTTGATCTTTTGCCGGCCCGTGATGCGCATGCGCGGGTCGGCTTTGAGCGAAATCTCGCGTCTCGCGAGATGACGCGTATATGCGTGACTCTGCCTGCAGCTGCCGCCTCCGGAACGTGATCCTGCGTTAGGCGGTCCAGAGGCGGTTAAAGAAGGCATAATCATATTGGGCGGAGACTTTAACCTGACCCTAGACCCTCAGATCGATTTAACCTCCCATAAATCTGCCCTCTCTCACAAGGCATTACAGGCCATTAAAAAACAGCTCCATAGTCAAGACCTTATAGATGTCTGGAGATCCCTTAATCCAGAGTCTAAGGATTATACATTTTTCTCTCACGTTCATGGGTCATATCACAGACTGGATCATATCATGATATCCAGTGAACACCTCCACCTTTGCTCTAAAGCGTGGATTGATTCTATTCACTTATCAGATCATTCCCCTGTTTTGGTTTCCATCTCCACACCTCAACTGTCCCCAAAAACCTTCAATTGGAGGCTCAATGAGCAACTTCTATCCTCTAAAGAACAGATTCGAGTTATACAGAAATCCATGGAGGAATGTTTCACTTTAAACGCCCTCCCAGAAACTTCCCCGCATGTAATCTGAGACACCCACAAAGCCTACATGAGAGGTCAATTTATCAGAGCTGGATCAATACTTAAAAAGAAAAGGAAAGCACATATGGATTACCTTTTGCTAGAAATCCGTAAAATAGAAACCCTTCACAAAAAATCTCTCCAGGAAACCCAGCTATCCAGACTCAGCGAACTTAGAGCAGAATTAAAAAATTACCTTAACACGCAATCAGCCAAGCTCTACTTGCATTCCCAATATAAATTTTTTGCCCATGGCGACAAAACATCTAAATTCATGATGTATAGGAATAAAAAGAGACGAGCCCATAATTATATAAATAAGATCACCAAGTCCGATGGTACTCACGCCATAACAACTAAAGAAATAGCCCAACAGTTCCACGAATATTACCAAGCCTTATATAATATCCCCCAAACTAATTGCGACATAGACTCCACGTCAACCTCCCATCCAATTAAACAGTTCTTAGATCAAATCCTCCTCCCCAAGCTTGATGATCTTCAAAGGGAAAAATTAAGCTCCCCATTTACACCTGAAGAACTGCTTTTAACTATAAAAAATCTCCCTAAGAACAAAGCCCCTGGCCCAGACGGTCTCTCTGCCCTCTATTATCGCACCTTTAGCAGAACTCTAATCCCTCATCTTCTAAAGATATGTAACCTGTCCTTAAAGAGCTTCCCACTGTCCCCAGAAATGACTAAAGCACATATAACCATCATCCCCAAAGAAGGGAAAGATCCTTCCTTCTGTGCAAACTACCGCCCCATCTCCCTTCTGAATTTAGATCTAAAACTTCTGGCCAAAATGATGGCCAACCGCCTTTCCCCACTTCTCCTTCTGCTAGTTCATAGAGATCAGACTGGCTTTGTTAGTGGAAGGGAGGGTAAAGATAACTCAGCTAGATTAGTAAATGCCCTGTTCTACGCCAAAAAACATTCTATCCCCCTTGTTTTTCTCAGCACTGATGCTGAGAAAGCATTTGACAGGGTCAAATGGGAATTTATGACCCTTACATTGGAAAAATTTGACCTACCCCTAGAATTTGTGGAAGCAATCCTCTCAATGTATACAAAGGCTTCAGCGGCAGTGATTGTAAACAATTCCCTCTCCCTTCCCTTCCCTATTAAGAATGGAACGAGACAAGGCTGTCCCCTCTCCCCCTTTTTATTTGTTCTAGTTATGGAACCACTCCTTCAAACCATCTGCCAAGAAAATAAAATAAAAGGCATCAAGTTAGGGGGACAGGATCATAAAGTTGCCGCATTTGCCGATGACCTTATGATTACCACAACGAACCCCGAAATATCATTACCCATTGTATATAAGATACTAGAAATCTTTAGCCCACTTTCAAATTTCAAAATCAACCTAAAAAAATCCAACGTCCTAGCCATTGGCATTAAACCCTTAGTTAAATTAAAATTGGCTAAAATGTCCCCTTTTAATTGGGATACCCTTTTCCTCACTTATATAGGCATCAAAATAACTGAAGACATGGACAAACTATTCTCCTTCAATTATACCCCACTTCTTAAATCTACAGTATACAAGATCAACTAACCAATTTACACTCACCCTTTCTATCCTGGTTTGTTCGCAAAAATATGGTAATGTCTCTAGTCCTCCCTAGGCTCAATTATCTACAACAGGTCCTCCCCATCCCCATCCCGAAAAATTACTACATCACCCTTTCTAAAGCAATTAGATCCTTCATTTGGGATAAAAAAGAAATAATCAAGGATCTCCCTGTTAGTTCTTCAGAGACATAGAACATTTTGAGGGATTGGCCTCACAAACCCGCTTCTGTACAACAGAGCTATCCTCCTGACGAGAGCCCTGGATTGGTTTAGACAATCACCCCACAAATCATGGGTGGGTATGGAAACATCTCAATCGGGATATTCTTTTAGAGGTCTCCTAGTAGATACCCCCAGCTTTCCCATCAAAAATCAAATAGCTAATCCCTCTGTTAAAGCAACTTTGGAGGCATGGAAATGGTTCCAGAACTCCAATCTGGGCATTCCCACTCCTTCTCCTATTGTACAGATCAGAGATGTACTAGACTTTGCCTCTGGAGAACTGAAACAACACATTCCTACAGCCCTACGTCTATCAGTTACCCCCATCATTTCTCTATTTACTGAAACAGGGAACTTGCTGGAAGGTGAGGCCTTATTGTCGGCCTTAAACATCCCTAAAATTAACCCTCTCATCGTCTCATTTTTAAGGAATCATATTACTAAACTTATCCCTTACCACTCACTAATCAGACCTCTCACGTGGTTTGAACATATGATTCAGATTCAATCCCCCCCCAGTCAAACCTATTTCGCAAATATATAAAAAGCTCAACTCACCGATTTTGCCACCTAAACCAGCTTTCATCAGTCTATGGGAGAGAGATCTTGAATATAGCTTCTCCCCCAGAGAACAATCCTGCATACTCATGACTCCCCACTCTTCCTCTCGCTGCGTGAGGATTCAAGAAAATGGCTATAAAGTTTTAACTAGGTGGTATAAGACTCCCGACATAACATGCAGATATGGAGAGGAAAACACGGATACCTGCTGGCATTGTAGTCAAGAAAGGGGTACCTTCTACCATATCTGGTGGACATGCCCAACTATCCACAATTGGTGGGAGAAGATATTCTCGAAAAGCAATAAAATATGCAATTCAAAGGTCCCGATGTCTCCCCAAGTTGCCCTCCTGGGTAGTCCTAAAGGCGACAAGCCAATCAAGATCCCTTTTCTATTTAATAAACTAATTATGGCTGCACGCCTGCTGGTTCCGTGGTTTTGGCTATCTCCAGACATTCCCCCTGAGGATCTATGGGTTAACAAAGTAGATACTATCTATTTGAAGAGATCGCTGCATGGGAAAATAGATACCATTCTAGGTTCAAAAATAATTGGTTGGATTGGGAAAGATACAGAAACTTTAAATAGAGTTGTTCCCTATCATTCACTTATCAATTTCTCATCAATTTTTATTATGTCCGTAAACGCTTAAATGTAATCAACTGGTTGTGACATCTTCCTACATACTGTACTTGTTCCTGTTCGACTTTGTTCGATCACTGTGCTATATTTCGCATAATGTTATGTGTCAATTTTTATTCATTAATAAATAAAAAAACACCCATTTTGGGCAAAATACTAAAAAATTAAATAAAACACCCATTTTGGCCAATACCCTACATCTGGGGCCTTTGCTGCATTTGTTAGTGTGAAATACAAGCTAGAAATATTGAAATAATATTCTTGTTTTAAAAATAAACCCACAGATTTTGGGCCAAATATTTAATTTGCGGCCTTGGCTGCATCTGTCAGTGGGAGATACAAGCTTGAAATACTGCAATAATATTCTGGGTTTAAAAGAAAAATATATATTTTTGGCAATACCCTACATCTGGTGCCTTTGGAGCATTTGTCAGTGAGAAAGACATGCTTAAAATACTTCAATAATTTTCTGGGTTTAAAAAAACGCCCATTTTTGGCAATACCCTACATCTGGGGCATATGCTGCATTTGTTAATGTGACATACAAGCTAGAAATACTACAATAATATTCTGGGTTTAAAAAAAACACTATTTTTGAGCAATACCCTAAATCTGGGGCCTATGCTGCATTTGTTAGTGTGACAGCCAAGCTAGAAATACTGCAATAATATTCTGGGTTTAAATAAACACCCATTTTGGGCAATACCCTAAATCTGGGGCCTATGCTGCATTTGTTAGTGTGACATCCAAGCTAGAAATACTGCAATCATATTCTGGGTTTAAAAAAACACCCATTTTGGGCCAAATACTAAATTTACGGGATTGGCTCCACCTGTCAGTGTAAGATACAAGCTAGAAATACTGCAATAATATTCTGGGTTTTAAAAAACACCCATTTTTGGCAATACCCTATATCTGGTGCCTTTGCAGAATTTGTCAGTGTCAACGACAAGCTTGAAATACTTCAATAATTTTCTGGGTTTAAAAAAAACTCCCATTTTTGGCAATATCCTACATTTGGTGCCTTTGCAGCATCTGTCAGTGTGAAAGACAAGCTTGAAATACTTCAATAATTTTCTGGGTTTAAAAAAACACCCATTTTTGGCAATATCCTACATCTGGGGCCTATGCTGCATTTGAAAGTGTGACATACAAGCTATAAATCCTGCAATAATATTCTGGGTTTAGAAAAACACCCATTTTGGTCAATACCCTACATCTGGGGCCTATGCTGCATTTGTTAGTGTCACATACAAGCTTGAAATACTGCAATAATATTTGGGGTTTAAAAAAAACACCCATTTTGGGCCAAATACAAAATTTACGGGCTTGGCTCCATCTGTCAGTGTAAGATACAAGCTTGAAATACTGCAATAATATTCTGGGTTTAAAAAAACCCACCCATTTTTGGCAATACACTATATCTGGTGCCTTTGCAAAATTTGTCATTGTCTACGACAAGCTTGAAATACTTCAATAATTTTATGGGTTTAAAAAAAACACACATTTTTGGCAATATCCTACATCTGGTGCCTTTGCAGCATCTGTCAGTGTGAAAGACAAGCTTGAAATTAGAGATGTGGCAAACCGCCATAGACTTCAATAGGCAGGCGAATTTTAAAACCCACAGGGACTCTTTATGGCCACATTAGTGATGGAAAAGTTGTTTCAAGGGGACTAACACCTGGACTGTGTCATGCCGGAGGGGGATCTATGGCAAAACTCCCATGGAAAATTACGTAGTTGACGCAGAGTCGGGTTTTAATCCATAAAGGGCATAAATCACCTAACATTCCTAAATTGTTTGGAATAACGTGCTTTAAAACATCAGGTATGAGTATCGATCAGGTAGTGTAAGGGTTACGCCCGCTTCACAGTAATAGACCAAACTTAACGCACCGCAAACAACCGCAAACAGTCCATTTGCACAACCGCAAACTCCCCATTTGCACAAGGTTGGATACCAAGCTAGCCATGTCCCGTTCCTTGTCCTCACTGATGTCATTAAAGGTCTCTTCCTCCACCCAGCCACGTACAAAACCAAGGGTCCCCGAAAGGTCGCAACAAGCCCCCTGGGACGCCTGCTGTGGTTGGTCTTCCACCTCCTCAAAGCCACCTTCCTCCTCTGACTCCTCTTCTTCAGACTCCTCTCTCTGCGTTGCCTCTCTCTGCGTTATTATAAGGTGTGTTAAGTAGTACTATTCTTATCAGTTTAATCCCTGTTACGTCCCCTATAAGGGGACGTGTATATGGAATCGATTTTAGGAACCGGGAGATGGAAAAAGATGCTTGGTCGGTCCTCCTACGTCCAATTTGGGGCACTGCGCGTGCAATCTACTGTGCCACCAGATAGGAGCGGTGTGTTAAGTAGTACTATTCTTATCAGTTTAATCCCTGTTACGTCCCCTATCAGGGGACGTGTATATGGAATCGATTTTAGGAACCGGGAGATGGAAAAAGATGCTTGGTCGGTCCTCCTACGTCCAATTTGGGGCACTGCGCGTGCAATCTACTGTGCCACCAGATAGGAGTGGTGTGTTAAGTAGTACTATTCCTATCAGTTTAATCCCTGTTACCTCCACTAGTATTATTTTTATTATTATTATTATAAGGTGTGTTAAGTAGTACTATTCCTATCAGTTTAATCCCTGTTACGTCCCCTATCAGATTTTAGACAACCGCAAAGAGTTGTCAATAGTTGACACGCTCATGACATAAATTTTATACCTCTATGCGTCAATCTTGGTGTAGTGATGACTGTGCTCGTGCGCACGTTTGGGAGATTGCAGCCGATGGGGTTTTTTTCAAAGCCTATGGTTGTGCTGAGGTAGTTCAGTGACAGTTAAGTGACCCAGAAAACAATGATTCTGCAGTGTAGGCCCATTGTTGGTCTAGTAGGCTTTAATGATCACCTTAGATGATGCCAAAGAAAATTTATGTTTTTTCTATGCAAAATTATCCAGCCGATCGCTTTTGGTCTGTTCACAATGAAGCGCCCTTATTATCTGGGGTGTGCCAACATTGCCATTGCCAACACACTCATAGAGGTGGTCGCTTCATTGTGATACGCAAGCCCCTTCACCACAACAAGGTAACGATCACGAAGGGGAATTGACACATGTATGTGCCTTTTTTTTTGTTTGGTTTTTGAAGCCACAGTGCAGCACCAGAGGCCAGAAAAATTAGGCATGTACACATGCCTGAAAAAATAGGTATTATTGCTGTAGCAGCGGCCAGAAAAATTGATGTTTCCCAGGCAGAACCCTAGTTGGTGGCGGATAAGTCACGAAAGTCATCCGGCATTCAGAGATAAAATACAGCAGTGTGTGGACCATTTTTTGCCCAAGGCAGCTCATCTCATCAGGCCTTTTTTAGTCGAATGTATCGCCCACTGTCAGTCCCTTTGGGATCCATCCCTCATTCATCTTAATAAAGGTGAGGTAATCTAGACTTTTTTGACCTAGGCGACTTCTCTTCTCAGTGACAATACCTCCTGCTGCACTGAAGGTCCTTTCTGGCAGGACACTTGAAGCGGGGCAGGCCAGAAGTTCTATCGCAAATTGGGATAGCTCAGCCCACAGGTCAAGCCTGCACACCCAGTAGTCACTTAGTGTACTTAGTGAACAACTCTAAGAATTTGCGAAAGAGTATTTAAATTAGGAAGGGGGGGCAAAAGAGTGAAAATAAAAGAGTCCAATTGCCCCCCGAAACAATGCCAGAACAGGTCAGAAGCACAGAGGTTAAGAAATGATAAGCTCAGAGTCCTGTCTACAAATGCTCGCAGTTTAGGTAAAAAAATCAATGAACTTGGGTCAATAATGGCATCTGAGAATGTAGATTTAGTGGCTGTTACGGAGACATGGTTTAATGAAAGAAATGACTGGGACATAACCATACCAGGGTACTCTTTATACAGAAGAGACAGAGAAGGCAAGAAAGGAGGAGGAGTGGCCCTGTATGTGAAAGATAGCATTAAATCTAACCTAATACAAGTTGGTGAGGCCAACATAGAGTCAGTTTGGGTTACGTTGCAGTTTGCTAACCATGCAGTAACTCGTGTAGGTGTGATATATAGACCACCTGGTCAAGTTAAAGAACTAGACGATCTACTAGTTGAAGAAATAGCTAAAATGACAATGAAAGGAGAAGTTATCATTATGGGAGATTTCAATCTTCCAGATATAAACTGGAAAACCAAAATAGCAAGTTCTACCAGGAGTACAGATATTCTAAATTCCCTACTGGGGTTATCTCTACAACAAGTGGTTGAGGAGCCAACCCGGAGGGAGGCCATTTTGGATTTGGTATTCACAAACGGGGATTCGGTATATGATGTCATTGTAGGCGAAACCTTGGGATCTAGTCATCACCAGTCAGTGTGGTTTAATATAAGAACTGTGAAAGAGTCCCACCACACAAAAACAAAAGTTTTAGATTTTAGAAAAACAGACTTTTCAAAAATGAAATTAGTCATAAATGAGTCCTTATCAGACTGGAACGGGTTACATGGAGTCCAGGAGAAATGGGACTACTTAAAAGGTGCATTATTGAAGGCAACAGAAAATTGCATTAGACTTGTCAGTAAAAGCAAAAAAAGGAGGAGACCACTGTGGTACTCAGCAGAAGTGGCCCAAATCATTAAAAATAAAAAGCTAGCATTTTGTAATTATAAAAAAACCCAGAGCAATGAAGATAAGGAAATCTACAAGATTAGGCAGAGAGAGGCCAAGCAAGTTATAAGAACTTCTAAAGCGCAGGCAGAAGAAAAACTAGCTCAGTCTATGAAAAAAGGGGATAAGACATTCTTCAGATATATAAATGAAAAAAGGAAATTAAAACAAGGAATAACTAAATTAAAAACAAAGGACGGAAGGTATGTAGAAGAGAATAAAGGGCTAGCCGACTGCCTTAATGAATACTTCTGTTCAGTTTTTACAAAAGAAAAAGGAGAAGGACCTCCACTAGAAAGAATGACTAATAAATCGTTTGATGCATGTATCTTTACAGAGGAAGATGTTCTAAGTTTGCTGTCTAAGGTGAAGACAAATAAGTCACAGGGGCCTGATGAGATACACCCAAAATTATTAAAAGAGCTTAGTGGTGAGCTGGCAAAACCGTTAACAGATTTATTTAACCAATCATTAGTAACAGGAGTCGTCCCGGAAGATTGGAAATTGGCAAATGTCGTGCCCATTCACAAGAAAGGTAGTAGGGAGGAATCGAGCAACTATAGACCAGTGAGTCTGACATCAATAGTAGGCAAATTAATGGAAACCCTATTAAAGGATAGGATTGTGGAACATCTAAAATCCCATGGATTGCAAGATGAAAAACAACATGGGTTTACTTCAGGTAGATCATGTCAAACAAATCTTATAGATTTTTTTGACTGGGTGAATAAAATAATAGACGGTGGAGGTGCAGTAGACATCGCATATCTAGATTTTAGTAAGGCTTTTGACACTGTCCCACATAGAAGACTTATCAATAAACTGCAGTCATTGAGCATGGACTCCCATATTGTTGAGTGGATTAGGCAGTGGCTGAGTGACAGACAACAGAGGGTTGTAGTCAATGGAGAACATTCAAAACAAGGTCATGTTACCAGTGGGGTTCCACAGGGATCTGTACTGGGACCGATTTTGTTTAATATCTTCATAAGTGATATTGCAAAAGGCCTCGCTGGTAAGGTTTGTCTTTTTGCTGATGACACAAAGATATGTAACAGGGTTGATGTTCCTGGAGGGAAACGCCAAATGGAAAAGGATTTAGGAAAACTAGAAGAATGGTCAGAACTCTGGAAACTGAAATTTAATGTGGATAAGTGCAAGATAATGCACCTGGGGCGTAAAAACCCAAGGGCAGAATATAGAATATTTGACACAGTCCTGACCTCAGTATCTGAGGAAAGGGATTTAGGAGTAATTATTTCAGAAGACTTAAAGGTGGGAAGACAATGTAATAGAGCAGCACGAAATGCCAGCAGAATGCTTGGATGTATAGGGAGAGGTATAAGCAGTAGAAAGAGTGAAGTGCTTATGCCGCTGTACAGAACACTGGTGAGACCTCACTTGGAGTATTGTGCGCAGTACTGGAGGCCATATCTCCAGAAGGATATAGATACTCTAGAGAGAGTTCAGAGAAGAGCTACTAAACTAGTACATGGATTGCAGGATAAAACTTACCAGGAAAGGTTAAAGGACCATAATATGTATAGCTTGGAAGAAAGAAGAGACAGAGGGGATATGATAGAAACTTTTAAATACATAAAGGGAATCAACTCGGTAAAGGAAGAGAGCATATTTAAAAGAAGAAAAACTACCACAAGAGGACACAGTTTTAAATTAGAGGGGCAAAGGTTTAAAAGTAATATAAGGAAGTATTACTTTACTGAGAGAGTAGTGGATGCATGGAATAGCCTTCCTGCAGAAGTGGTAGCTGCAAATACAGTGAAGGGGTTTAAGCATGCATGGGATAGGCATAAGGCCATCCTTCATATAAGATAGGGCCGGGGGCTATCCATAGTATTCAGTATATTGGGCAGACTAGATGGGCCAAATGGTTCTTATCTGCCGACACATTCTATGTTTCTATGTTTCTATGTTTCTAGTCAAGGGGTTCATCACTCCTCAGAGTGTCAATATCTGCAGTTAAGGCAAGGTAGTCTGCTACCTGTCGGTTGAGTCATTCTCTGAGGGTGGACCCCAAAGGGCTGTGGTGATGCGTAGGACTTAAAAAGCTCTGCATGTCCTTCATCAACATCACGTCTGTAAAGCGTCCTGTCCTTGCCGTCGTGGTCTTGGTAGGAGGATTACTTTCACCTCTTCCCCTGTTATATGCCCGTTGTACTGTGACATCACCCTTATACGCTGTGTAAAGCATACTTTTTAATTTATTTTGGAACTGCTGCATCCTTTCCGACTTGCGGTAATTCGGTAACATTTCAGGCACTTTCTGCTTATACCGGGGGTCTAGTAGCGTGGCCACCCAGTACAGGTCGTTCTCCTTCAGCCTTTTTATACGAGGGTCCCTCAACAGGCACGACAGCATGAAAGACCCCATTTGCACAAGGTTGGATGCCGAGCTACTCATGTCCCGTTCCTCGTCCTTAGTGATCTCACTGAAGGTATGTTCTTCCCCCCAGCCACGTACAACACCAAGGGTACCAGATAGGTGACAACGAGTACCCTGGGATGCCTGTTGTGGTTGGTCTTCCTCCTCCTCCTCCTCAAAGCCACATTCCTCCTCTGACTCCTCTTCCTCACAATCCCCTTCCAGCGTTTCTGGTGGTGATGGTGACCACAACTCTTCCTCTTCACGCTCATCTCCGGCCTGATCCAGCACTCTTCGCAGGGCACGCTCCAGGAAGAAAACAAATGGTATGATGTCGCTGATGGTGCCTTCGGTGCGACTGACTAGGTTTGTCACCTCCTCAAAAGGACGCATGAGCCTACAGGCATTGCGCATGAGCGTCCAGTAACGTGGCAAAAAAATTCCCAGCTCCGCAGAGGCTGTACTAGCACCCCTAGCATACAAATACTCGTTGACAGCTTTTTCTTGTCTGAGCAGGTGGTCGAACATTGGCATGTTGGCATGTTGTTTCGCCGCTGGATATCTGAAAAGTGCGCCATGGCCGTGTAGGAACGCCTGAAATGGCCACACACCTTCCTGGCCTGCTTCAGGACGTCCTGTAAGCCTGGGTACTTATGCACAAAGCGTTGTATGATCAGATTACACACATGTGCCATGTACGGCACATGTGTCAACTTGCCCAAATTCAATCCCACCAACAAATTGCTTCCGTTGTCACACACCACTTTGCTGATCTCCAGTTGGTGCGGAGTAAGCCACTGATCCACCTGTGCATTCAGGGCGGAAAGGAGTGCTGGTCCGGTGTGACTCTCTGCTTTCAGGCAAGTCAACCCCAAGACGGTGTGACACTGTCATATCCGGGATGTGGTATAGCCCCTGAGGAGCTGGGGAGGTGTCGTTGATGTGGAGCAAGACGCAGCAGCAGAAGAGGACTCAGCCGAGGAGGTTATGGAAGAGGATGGAGTAGAGGAGGTGGAAGCAGGCCTGCCTGCAAGTCATGGCGGTGTCACCAACTCCTCTGCAGAGCCACGCATTCTATGCTTGGCAGCCGTCAGCAGGTTTACCCAATGCGCATTGTAGGTGATATACCTGCCCTGACCGTGCTTTGCAGACCAGGTATCAGTGGTCAGATTGACTCTTGCCCCAACACTGTGTGCCAGACATGCCATTACTTCCTTTTGCACAATCGAGTACAGGTTGGGGATTGCCTTTTGTGCAAAGAAATTTCGACCGGGTACCTTCCACTGCGGTGTCCCAATAGCTACAAATTTTTTGAACGCCTCAGACTCCACCAGCTTGTATGGTAAAAGCTAGCGGGCTAAGAGTTCAGACAAACCAGCTGTCAGACACCGGGCAAGTGGGTGACTTTGTGACATTGGCTTCTTACGCTCAAACATGTCCTTGACAGACACCTGACTGTGGGCAGATGAGCAGGAACTGCTCAAGGCGAGAGACGGAGTGGCGGATGGTTGAGAGGGGGCAAGGAGGACAGCAGTGTTTGACGTGGCTGAAGATGCTGGACCAGGAGGAGGATGGCGGCTTTGAGTTTGTATGCTGCTTGTACTCATGAGTTGATCCAATAGGCGTTTGTGATGTGCGATCATGTGCCTTCGCAAAGCAGTTGTACCTAGGTGGGTGTTGGAGTTCCTACAACTCAGTTTCTTTTGGCACAGGTTGCAAATGGCATCGCTGTTGTCAGAGGCAGACACACAAAAAAAATGCCACACTGCTGAGCTCTGCAATGACGGCATTCTGGTGGTGGCAACAGCATGCATTGATTGGCGTGCTGTCTGGCTGACCCGGGTGCCGATGCATGCTGTCTGACTGTGCCACTAGCTCCTTGGGACGACCTCCCCCTGCTTCCAACTTGTCTCCTCCTCCTCTCTGTCTCCCCATTTGAACTTTCCACCTGTTCTTCTTCTCTTCGAGCGGGCACCCACATGACATCCACAGACACATCGTCATCATCAACCACTTCACTTGTATCTGACAAATCAGCAAAGGAAGCAGCAGCGGGTACAACATCATCATCATCACACCGTACATCCATGTGTGTAATGCTGCCTGACTGAGACATATCCCTGTTATCTACATCCTCTGGCAATAATGGTTGCGCATCACTCATTTCTTCCAACTGATGTGTAAATGACTCCTCTGACAGATCAAGTGAAGCGGCTGTGGTGCTAGTGTTGGTGGTGGCGGCAGGCGGGCGAGTGGTAACTTGAGAGGTGCCCGAAGCTGAGCTAGAGGAGGATGGTGCATCAAGGTTCCGAGCGGAAGCTGCAGAAGATTGGGTGTCCTGTGTTAGCCAGTCAACTATGTCCTCAGAACTTTTCGAGTTCAGGGTACGTGTCCTCTGAACACTAGGCATTATTCTAGGGCCAAAGGGAATCACAGCACCACAACCACGACGGCCCCTGCGGGGTGGCCTGCCTCTGCCTGTCATTTTTTTTAGATTCGTTAAGTTGTACTATGCGTGCAAGCTACTGTGACACCAGATATGAGTTGCGCTGGTGACACTATGCACTTGCAGCTGGGCCTTAAACACACAAACACGTGTGTGCAACTGACTGCTATTTATTGACAGTCAAAATTGTTGTTTTTCTTTAAATGGAATCGAATGTGACACCAGATATGAGTTGCGCTGAAGTGACACTATGCGCTTGCAGCTGGGCCTTAACCTCTTAAGGACACATGACGTACCGGTACGTCATGATGTCCTGGTACTTAAGGACACATGACGTACCGGTACGTCATGAATGGTTCCGATCACTGCCGCTCGGCCGGCGGTGATCGGAACCCGGTGCCTGCTCAAATCATTGAGCAGGCACTTGGGGCAAATGCGTCGGGGGGTCCTGTGACCCCCCCATGTCGGCGATCGCAGAAAACCGCAGGTCAATTCAGACGTGCGGTTTTCTGCGTTTCCGGGATATTCGGGTCTCTGAAGACCCGATAACCCGGAACAGGATGGTGATGGTGGTGTGATTTCACTCCACCAATCACCATCCAGCGATCCTGAGTGGTGATGGTGACATCACCACTCAGGATCGCTTTCTGATTGGTCTGTGGGCGGTCCGGCGGCAGATTCAAAAGAGGCAGGCGCTCGTCTCCTCCTCCTTTTGTGTTTCGGAGCCGGAGGAGAGAGGAGCTGCCTGCACGTGTGTCTGCCATCGCTGCCAGCACCCCCAGGACCAGATCTCTGCCCCCAGGACCCGATCTGTGCCCCAGCACCCCCCATCAGGTACATAGGGACAGCACAGGGAAAGTTTGGTTTAGGCAGGGAAAAAAAAGGGAAAGTTAGTTTCTGAACTTTGATTGCATCACCCTAAGTTAGGGTGTCTGGGGTCCACAGCACAGCCACATTTGTGGTCGTAAACTGCTGTATCAGTAAAAGGGAGGCCGCAAAAGGAAAGGACCGACATGGTTTCTGGAAGGCCGATTTTGATGGCCTTTTTTATTGACACCATGTCCCTTTTGAAGCCCCCCTGATGCCCCCCTAGAGTAAAAACTCCCTAAAAGTGACCCCATCTAAGAAACTACACCCCTCAAGGTATTCAAAACTGATTATACAAACTTTATTAACCCTTTAGGTGTTCCTCAACAGTTAATGGCAAATGGAGATGAAATTTCAGAATTTCAATTTTTTGGTAACCTTGCCTCACAAAAATGTAATATAGAGCAACCAAAAATCATATGTACCCTAAAAATAGTCCCCCAAAAAATGCCACCTTATCCCCTAGTTTCCAAAATGGGGTCACTTTTAGGGAGTTTCGAGTCCAGGGGTGCATCAGGGGGGTTGAAACAGGACACGGTGTAAATAAACCGGTCCATAAAAATCAGCCCTCCAAAAACCAAACGGCGCACCTTTCACTCTACGCCCCGCTGTGTGGCCGTACAGTAGTTTACGGCCACATATTGAGTGTTTCTGTAAACAGCAGAGTCAGGGCAATAAAGATACAGTCTTGTTTGGCTGTTAACCCTTGCTTTGTTAGTGGAAAAAATGGGTTAAAATGGAAAATTTGGCAAAAAAATGAAATTTTCACATTTCATCCCCATTTGCCAATAACTCTTGTGCAACACCTAAAGGGTTAACGACGTATGTAAAATCAGTTTTGAATACCTTGAGGGGTGTACTTTCTTAGATGGGGTCACTTTTAGGGAGTTTCTACTCCAGGGGGGCATCAGGGGGGTTGAAACAGGACACGGTGTAAATAAACCGGTCCATAAAAATCAGCCCTCCAAAAACCAAATGGCGCACCTTTCACTCTACGCCCCGCTGTGTGGCCGTACAGTAGTTTACGGCCACATATTGGGTGTTTCTGTAAACGGCAGAGTCAGGGCAATAAAGATACAGTCTTGTTTGGCTGTTAACCCTTGCTTTGTTAGTGGAAAAAATGGGTTAAAATTGAAAATTTGGCAAAAAAATTAAATTTTCAAATTTCATCCCCATTTGCCAATAACTCTTGTGCAACACCTAAAGGGTTAACGACGTATGTAAAATCAGTTTTGAATACCTTGAGGGGTGTACTTTCTTAGATGGGGTCACTTTTAGGGAGTTTTTACTCCAGGGGGCATCAGGGGGGTTGAAACAGGACACGGTGTAAATAAACCGGTCCATAAAAATCAGCCCTCCAAAAACCAAACGGCGCACCTTTCACTCTACGCCCCGCTGTGTGGCCGTACAGTAGTTTACGGCCACATATTGGGTGTTTCTGTAAACGGCAGAGTCAGGGCAATAAAGATACAGTCTTGTTTGGCTGTTAACCCTTGCTTTGTTAGTGGAAAAAATGGGTTAAAATGGAAAATTTGGCAAAAAAATGAAATTTTCAAATTTCATCCCCATTTGCCAATAACTCTTGTGCAACACCTAAAGGGTTAACGACGTATGTAAAATCAGTTTTGAATACCTTGAGGGGTGTACTTTCTTAGATGGGGTCACTTTTAGGGAGTTTCTACTCCAGGGGGGCATCAGGGGGGTTGAAACAGGACACAGTGTAAATAAACCGGTCCATAAAAATCAGCCCTCCAAAAACCAAACGGCGCACCTTTCACTCTACGCCCCGCTGTGTGGCCGTACAGTAGTTTACGGCCACATATTGGGTGTTTCTGTAAACGGCAGAGTCAGGGCAATCAAGATACAGTCTTGTTTGGCTGTTAACCCTTGCTTTGTTAGTGGAAAAAATGGGTTAAAATGGAAAATTTGGCAAAAAAATGAAATTTTCACATTTCATCCCCATTTGCCAATAACTCTTGTGCAACACCTAAAGGGTTAACGACGTATGTAAAATCAGTTTTGAATACCTTGAGGGGTGTACTTTCTTAGATGGGGTCACTTTTAGGGAGTTTCTACTCCAGGGGGGCATCAGGGGGGTTGAAACAGGACACGGTGTAAATAAACCGGTCCATAAAAATCAGCCCTCCAAAAACCAAATGGCGCACCTTTCACTCTACGCCCCGCTGTGTGGCCGTACAGTAGTTTACGGCCACATATTGGGTGTTTCTGTAAACGGCAGAGTCAGGGCAATAAAGATACAGTCTTGTTTGGCTGTTAACCCTTGCTTTGTTAGTGGAAAAAATGGGTTAAAATTGAAAATTTGGCAAAAAAATTAAATTTTCAAATTTCATCCCCATTTGCCAATAACTCTTGTGCAACACCTAAAGGGTTAACGACGTATGTAAAATCAGTTTTGAATACCTTGAGGGGTGTACTTTCTTAGATGGGGTCACTTTTAGGGAGTTTTTACTCCAGGGGGCATCAGGGGGGTTGAAACAGGACACGGTGTAAATAAACCGGTCCATAAAAATCAGCCCTCCAAAAACCAAACGGCGCACCTTTCACTCTACGCCCCGCTGTGTGGCCGTACAGTAGTTTACGGCCACATATTGGGTGTTTCTGTAAACGGCAGAGTCAGGGCAATAAAGATACAGTCTTGTTTGGCTGTTAACCCTTGCTTTGTTAGTGGAAAAAATGGGTTAAAATGGAAAATTTGGCAAAAAAATGAAATTTTCAAATTTCATCCCCATTTGCCAATAACTCTTGTGCAACACCTAAAGGGTTAACGACGTATGTAAAATCAGTTTTGAATACCTTGAGGGGTGTACTTTCTTAGATGGGGTCACTTTTAGGGAGTTTCTACTCCAGGGGGGCATCAGGGGGGTTGAAACAGGACACAGTGTAAATAAACCGGTCCATAAAAATCAGCCCTCCAAAAACCAAACGGCGCACCTTTCACTCTACGCCCCGCTGTGTGGCCGTACAGTAGTTTACGGCCACATATTGGGTGTTTCTGTAAACGGCAGAGTCAGGGCAATAAAGATACAGTCTTGTTTGGCTGTTAATCCTTGCTTTGTTAGTGGAAAAAATGGGTTAAAATGGAAAATTTGGCAAAAAAATGAAATTTTCAAATTTCATCCCCATTTGCCAATAACTCTTGTGCAACACCTAAAGGGTTAACGACGTATGTAAAATCAGTTTTGAATACCTTGAGGGGTGTACTTTCTTAGATGGGGTCACTTTTAGGGAGTTTCTACTCCAGGGGGGCATCAGGGGGGTTGAAACAGGACACAGTGTAAATAAACCGGTCCATAAAAATCAGCCCTCCAAAAACCAAACGGCGCACCTTTCACTCTACGCCCCGCTGTGTGGCCGTACAGTAGTTTACGGCCACATATTGGGTGTTTCTGTAAACGGCAGAGTCAGGGCAATCAAGATACAGTCTTGTTTGGCTGTTAACCCTTGCTTTGTTAGTGGAAAAAATGGGTTAAAATTGAGAATTTGGCAAAAAAATGAAATTTTCAAATTTCATCCCTATTTGCCAATAACTCTTGTGCAACACCTAAAGGGTTAACGACGTATGTAAAATCAGTTTTGAATACCTTGAGGGGTGTACTTTCTTAGATGGGGTCACTTTTAGGGAGTTTCTACTCCAGGGGGGCATCAGGGGGGTTGAAACAGGACACAGTGTAAATAAACCGGTCCATAAAAATCAGCCCTCCAAAAACCAAACGGCGCACCTTTCACTCTACGCCCCGCTGTGTGGCCTTACAGTAGTTTACGGCCACATATTGGGTGTTTCTGTAAACGGCAGAGTCAGGGCAATCAAGATACAGTCTTGTTTGGCTGTTAACCCTTGCTTTGTTAGTGGAAAAAATGGGTTAAAAATGAGAATTTGGCAAAAAATTGAAATTTTCTAATTTCATCCCTATTTGCCAATAACTCTTGTGCAACACCTAAAGGGTTAACGACGTATGTAAAATCAGTTTTGAATACTTTGAGGGGTGTACTTTCTTAGATGGGGTCACTTTTAGGGAGTTTCTACTCCAGGGGTGCATCAGGGGGGTTGAAACAGGACACGGTGTAAATAAACCTGTCCATAAAAATCAGCCCTCCAAAAACCAAACGGCGCACCTTTCACTCTACGCCCCGCTGTGTGGCCGTACAGTAGTTTACGGCCACATATTGGGTGTTTCTGTAAACGGCAGAGTCATGGCAATAAAGATACAGTCTTGTTTGGCTGTTAACCCTTGTTTTGTTAGTGGAAAAAATGGGTTAAAATGGAAAATTTGACAAAAAAATGAAATTCTCAAATTTCATCCCCATTTGCCAATAACTCTTTTGCAACACCTAAAGGGTTAACAACGTATGTAAAATCAGTTTTGAATACCTTGAGGGGTGTAGTTTCTTAGATGGGGTCATTTTTGTGTGGTTTCTATTATGTAAGCCTCGCAAAGTGACTTGAGACCTGAACTGGTCCCTAAAAATTTAGTTTTTGTAAATTTCTGAAAAATTATAAGATTTGCTTCTAAACTTCTAAGCCTTATAACATCTCCAAAAAATAAAATATCATTCCCAAAACAATTCAAACATGAAGTAGACATATGGGGAATGTAAAGTCATCACAATTTTGGGGGGTATTACTATGTATTACAGAAGTAGAGAAACTGAAACTTTGAAATTTGCTAATTTTTCCAAATTTTTGTTAAATTAGGTATTTTTTGGTGCAAAAAAAATAATTTTTTTGACTTCATTTTACCAGTGTCATGAAGTACAATATGTGACAAAAAAACAATCTCAGAACGGCCTGGATAAGTCAAAGCATTTTAAAGTTATCTGCACTTAAAGTGACTCTGGTCAGATTCACAAAAAATGGCCTGGTCCTAAGGTGTAAAAAGGCTGTGTCCTTAAGGGGTTAAACACACAAACACGTGTGTGCAACTGACTGCTATTTATTCACAGTCAAAATTTTTGTTTTTATTTAAATGGAATCGAATGTGACACCAGATATGAGTTGCGCTGGTGACACTATGCACTTGCAGCTGGGCCTTAAACACACAAACACGTGTGTGCAACTGACTGCTATTTATTCACAGTCAAAATTGTTGTTTTTATTTAAATGGAATCGAATGTCAAACCAGATATGAGTTGCGCTGGTGACACTATGCGCTTGCAGCTGGGCCTTAAACACACAAACACGTGTGTGCAACTGACTGCTATTTATTCACAGTCAAAATTGTTGTTTTTATTTAAATGGAATCGAATGTGACACCAGATATGAGTTGTGCTGAAGTGACACTATGCGCTTGCAGCTGGGCCTTAAACACGCAAACACGTGTGTGCAACTGACTTCTATTTATTCACAGTCAAAATTGTTGTTTTTATTTAAATGGAATCGAATGTGACACCAGATATGAGTTGCGCTGAAGTGACACTATGCGCTTGCAGCTGGGCCTTAAACACACAAACACGTGTGTGCAACTGACTGCTATTTATTCACAGTCAAAATTGTTGTTTTTCTTTAAATGGAATCGAATGTGACACCAGATATGAATGGAGCTGAAGTGACACTATGCGCTTGCAGCTGGGCCTTAAACACACAAACACGTGCAGGCAACTGACTGCTATTTATTCAGTCAAAATTGTTGTTTTTCTTTAAATGCAATCGAATGTGACACCAGATATGAGTTGCGCTGAAGTGACACTATGCGCTTGCAGCTGGGCCTTAAACACACAAACACGTGTGTGCAACTGACTGCTATTTATTCAGTCAAAATAGTTGTTTTTCTTTAAATGGAATTGAATGTGACACCAGATATGAGTTGCGCTGCTGACACTGTGCACTTGCAGGGCATGAAACACACGCGCGTGCCGGCAACTGACTGCTATTATATTACAGTTTTTAGTTTTTTTTTAATGCAAGCTACTGTGACACCAGCAGAGATCAGATGAGTCTTTCAGGACTGTAGTGGACACTGAATACACTAGCCTAGCTATCGATTTCTCTATTAAATCAGCAGCAGCTACAATGTCCCTCCTCTCACTAAGAATGCAGCTTCCGAATGAATCTAAAATGGATGCTGTCCAGGAGGTGGGAGGGTCTGGGAGGGAGGGTACGCTGCTGATTGGCTGGAATGTGTCTGCTGACTGTGAGGTACAGGGTCATTAGGAACCCAGCTCTAAGTTGAATTCGCAATGCTATTAATATATCCTGTATTAATCTCATTGCGATTACAACTTAGATCTGAGTTCCTAATGGTTGTATTGCTAGAATTGATGAATATAACGAATATAGCACTATATTCTCAATCTTCGTTATATTCTAGCAATACAACAACCATTAGGAACTCAGCTCTAAGTTGAATTCGCAATGCGATTAATATAACCTGTATTAATCGCATTGCGATTACAACTTAGTCAAATTTGTGACACTGCAGCTTCCTAATGAATCTAAAATGGATGCTGTCCAGGAGGTGGGAGGGTCTGGGAGGGAGGGTGTGATGCTGATTGTCTGGAATGAGTCTGATGACTGTGAGGTACAGGGTCAAAGTTTACACAATGATGACGAATAGGGGGGGCGGACCGAACATCGCATATGTTCGCCCGCCGCGGCGAACGCGAACAATCGATGTTCGCCTGGAACTATTCGCCGGCGAATAGTTCGGGACATCTCTACTTGAAATACTTCAATAATTTTCTGGGTTTAAAAAAAACACCCATTTTTGGCAATATCCTACATCTGGGGCCTATGCTGCATTTGTTAGTGTCACATACAAGCTAGAAATACTTCAATAATATTCTGGGTTTAAAAAAACACCCATTTTTGGCAATACCCTACATCTGGGGCCTATGCTGTATTTGTTAATTTGACATACAAGCTAGAAATACTGCAATAATATTTTGGGTTTAAAAAAAATGCCCATTTTGGGCCAAATACTAAATTTATGGGCTTGGCTCCATCTGTCAGTGTGAGATACAAACTTGAAATACTGCAATAATATTCTGGGTTGAAAAAAAAAACACCCATTTTTGGCAATATCCTACATCTGGTGCCTTTGCAGCATATGTCAGTGTGAAAGACAAGCTTGAAATACTTCAATAATTTTTAGTTTTTAGAAAACACCCATTTATGGCAACCTCCTACATCTGGTGCCTTTGTAGCATCTGTCAGTGTGAAAGACAAGCTTGAAATACTTCAATAGTTTTCTGGGTTTAAAAAAACACCCATTTTTGGCAATATCCTACATCTGGTGCTTTTGTAGCATCTGTCAGTGTGAGATACAAGCTTGAAATACTGCAATAATATTCTGGGTTTAAAAAAACACCCATTTTTTGCAATACCCTATATCTGGTGCCTTTGCAGAATTTGTCAGTGTCAAAGACAAGCTTGAAATACTTCAATAATTTTCTGGGTTGAAAAAAAAAACACCCATTTTTGGCAATATCCTACATCTGGTGCATTTGCAGCATCTGTCAGTGTGAAAGACAAGCTTGAAATACTTCAATAATTTTCTGGGTTTAAAAAAACACCCATTTTTGGCAATATCCTACATCTGGTGCTTTTGTAGCATCTGTCAGTGTGAAAGACAAGATTGAAATAATTCAAAAAAATTTGGGATTTAAGAAAACACCCATTTATGGCAACATCCTACATCTGGTGCCTTTGCAGCATCTGTCAGTGTGAAAGACAAGCTTCAAAAACTTCAATAGTTTTCTGGGTTTAAAAAAACGCCCATTTTGGAAATACCCTACATCTAGGGCCTTTGCTGCATTTGTTAAAGTAACATAAAAGCTAGAAATACTACAATAATATTCTGGGTTTAAAAAAAACAACCCATTTAGGGCCAAATACTAAATTTGCAGCCATGGCTGCATCTGTCAGTGTGACATACAAGCTAGAAATAGTGCAATAATATTCTGGGTTTAAAAAAACACCCACAGATTTTGGGCCAAATATTAAATTTGCGGCCTTGGCTGCATCTGTGAGTGGGAGATACAAGCTTGAAATACTGCAATAATAATCTGGGTTTAAAAAATATATTTTTTTTTTTGGCAATACCCTACATCTGGTGCCTTTGGAGCATTTGTCAGTGTGAAAGACAAGCTTGAAATACTTAAATAATTTTCTGGGTTTAAAAAAAACAAAACCATTTTTGGCAATACCCTACATCTGGGGCCTATGCTGCATTTGTTAATGTGACATACAAGCTAGAAATACTACAATAATATTCTGGGTTTAAAATAACACCCTTTTTGAGCAATACCCTACATCTGGGGCCTATGCTGCATTTGTTAGTGTGACATCCAAGTTAGAAATACTGCAATAATATTCTGGGTTTAAAAAAACACCCATTTTGGGCAATACCCTACATCTGGGGCCTATGCTCCATTGGTTAGTTTGACATACAAGCTTGAAATACTGCAATAATATTTTGGGTTTAAAAAAAAATCCATTTTGGGCCAAATACTAAATTTACGGGCTTGGCTCCATCTGTCAGTGTAAGATACAAGCTTGAAATACTGCAATAATATTCTGGGTTTAAAAAAAACCACAATTTTTGGCAATACCCTATATCTGGTGCCTTTGCAAAATTTGTCATTGTCTACGACAAGCTTGAAATACTTCAATAATTTTCTGGGTTTAAAAAAAAACACACATTTTTTGCAATATCCTACATCTGGTGCCTTTGCAGCATCTGTCAGTGTGAAAGACAAGCTTGAAATACTTCAATAATTTTCTGGGTTTAAAAAAACACCAATTTTTGGCAATATCCTACATCTGGGGCCTATGCTGCATTTTTTAGTGTGAAACACAAGCTAGAAATAGTGCAATAATATTCTGGGTTTAAAAAACACCAATTTTGGGCAATACCCTACATCTGGGGCCTATGCTGCATTTGTTAGTGTGACATACAAGCTAGAAATACTGCAATAATATTCTGGGTTTAGAAGAACACCCTTTTTGGTCAATAACCTACATCTGGGGCCTATGCTGCATTTGTTAGTGTGACATACAAGCTAGAAATACTGCAATAATATTCTGGGTTTAAAAAAACACCCATTTTGGGCAATACCCTACATCTGGGGCCTATGCTGCATTTGTTAGTTTATAGGTAAAAGAGAAAAGAGACAGGAGGCCGCGCCTCGTGTGTAGAACCGTTTAACAGGTTAAAACCAAAATACACTGATTGTGCTTACCGTTTTGGGTTGTGATGAGTCACAACTCCTGTAAATCGCTTTTGCTGGTATAAGCCCGTCCAGCCTGCAAGGGTGTCTGCTGCTGCTGCCAAGATCCTTACCCATTGCCGTGGGATACGGTGTTAGGGATGTAACGGATAGTAGAGGAATTGAAGAAATTGACCATTTTTGGAACAGCGCTGCTGCAGAAGAAGTCAGGACTCGGTTGATAAATAAAAGTGGATCTTTATTTCTAGTAGTCTACGCGTTTCAAGGGCGAAGGCCCCCTTCATCAGGACAATAAAGGTCTATATGCACATTGTGGGTGTGTTTGTTGTTCTGTTTTATTCTCTCTGTTTGGGCGCGCTATGCCCGCTCTCTGGGGGGCGGGGAGAGGGAGGGGACAGGGGCGGGAGTGCACGAGGTCTCCTTGACCAGAATGACTCCCACAGGAGGTATGCTGGATATCGACTCGATGTTGTGTGGGCGGTATCTGCTGACGTGATGTTTGTGGGTGGTGTATTGGTGACGCGCTCTTTGCATGACGTGCTCAGGAGACACAATGTTTGTGGACGGTGTGACGCTCTCTCTTGAGAGGAATGGACGTAGCATGATGTTTGTGGGCGGTCTGAAGGCCCGATTATTTTGGGCGATGTTAATACTGCATGATGCGCTTCTCAATGACATCCAGTGCTTTTATGCGATGTTTAGGTGTGTACAATTATTCTGCGCTGCTACTTAGATTATAGAGGCAGGCGAGAGGGTGGAGCGCTATGATGTTGCATATATATTATATTATATATACTATGTTATATTTTTTATCATTATATTTCACAAGTGGTGCGTGTGAGGGTGCCGCAAAGGTGATTGGCTGCGTATGCGGGAAGAACACCATTGGACCCATACGTATTGGGTAGTAAGGGGGTGTAGGGACAGAATATAGAAAAATTGAAAAATCTAGGGGTTTATGTCGAGGGGTTTAGTTGTATAAATCATAAAACATAAAGCATAAAATCTGAGCTTGGGACGTATATGTGTGAGTAAATGTGGGGCTTGGATGTAGTTAAGATTAGCAAGAAGGCTTATATCTAAAAGTGAGGAAATTTTACAGAAATTTTACACTAGCCCACCCAAGAAATTACCTCAGGGCTGGATTTTTACTGTGGGAATTATATATATAAAACACGTATAAAAATGGGGTCCCGAAAAAAGAAATTTTTGAGGGTCCAAAAAAAAAATAAAAATATATATATATTACTGGTAGTATCCTTATTGAGAATATACATATGTATATGACGTAGACACGTACGTCGCGCTCTCCACCGCTCCCCAGGGCTCGGCTACCTCGCTATCCTGATCCTCCTGGCGTCTCTGCAGTCTCGGCGGTGATTCATGCCCCCATGCTCCTTATGGTCGCGGGGAATGTGCTCCTGATCTAATCGCTGACTAACCGCTGACTAACCGCTGATTAACCGCTGACTCCTAACCTCCCGCCTGCTCTTGCCTTCTCCTGCCTTCTCCTGCCTTCTCCGGTCTCCTGTTCCCCCCCCCTTGTGTTGCCGGGACTAGTTCTGTGCCGAAGCGACTAACCTTGCTGTGATTGTGAGTGCTGCCTGACCCCCCTCCGCATGTGCGGCCCTCTCCTCGTGTCTCCAGCTTTTCCGGATCTTCTCCTTTCCTCCCCTGTGCCGCGGTGGCTACGGTGCTGTGACCGCTCTGACTGACAGCTGCTGGACGGACTGTTGGGTTCCATCGGGGGACCCTGCTTCCCTTCTATTTTGTGGATCGGCGGCTTTGCTGCCGTCCTGGTCGGCAACACTGTTCTTCAGGTGGACGGATGTATATCAAAGCTGGTGAGATTGTTCCTTTTTTTTCTCTGGCTTAGTGTGTATCCATATGCCCTCTATCTCCAATGCTAACTACTGATTAAAACTGCCTTAGCATCTTGCGATATTTTCAATCCAGATGCTCTGAAGCCTACTGCTAGTACCCTCACTGTTGAGGTGGCCAAAGAGCAAAAGAGGGCGAGGGGGAAAGAGAAGAAGTGAATTGTAGATACAAATATAAAGGGAATGAGCCATAAAAGCTATAAAGGCATAAAGTGAATATAAAGTGAGGGGAGAAGAGAAGGAAACAAAAAAAAAAAGAGGATAAATAAAGAAGAAAAAAAAAAAAAGAGAAAAAAAAGGGGGAGAGAGAAGGAGAAAAAAAAAAAAAAAAGAAAAAAAAAAAAAAAGGGGGGAGAGAGGGGAAGGAGAAGAGAGAAGAAAAAAAGAGGAGAGAGAAAAAAATAAAAAAGGGGAAGGAAAGAAGAAGGGAAGAAAAAGAGGAAAAAAAAAAAAAAAAAAGGGGGGGAAGGGAGAAAAGACAAAGAAAAAAAAATAACAAACAAAAAAAAAAACAAAAACAAAACAGGAGGCATGGCTCCAAAAGCCAATAGGCGCTCGGCCGATCTCGCTAGTCAGAAACAGGGCACCAAAACTTTTGAAACAACAAGAATAGATCAGTTCCTGAGGTCTCCAAGGGTTAATACGAGGGGCGGACAAAAGGAGCTTGCCTCTAAAAAAAATGATGACCCGGAGGCAACTGAGATAGAATTACAAAAAGCCTCTAGACAACTTGAAGAACAAGAGGGTATAATGGGAGAAGTTATGCCCAACGACAATTCCTCTCCGCTAGAAGAAATACTCCTAGCAGTCAAACAAAACGGGGACTTAATACAGGCTGTTACAACCCAACTTGGATTCATCCAGGTTGATGTGGGTTTGATAAGAGATGATTTGTCCAAAATCCGAGACAGAGTTAATAATCTTGAGAGCTCTACTGCCTTGATACAAAATGAATCCCAAAAAACAAACTCTGAAGTCTCCACATTGAAACTAGAGTGTAATCTTCTGAAGAAAAAGGTGGCGGACCTTGAGGATAGGTCGCGAAGATACAACGTGAGAATAATAGGGATCCCAGAGGGCGCTGAAGAGAAGAATCCTACTCAATTTATACAGAAGTTAATTTTTGAGAATTTCGGAAAAGACTCCTTCTCCCCACTGTTTATGATAGAAAGAGCTCATCGGGTCCCAGGGGGTAAACCGATCCCAGGGAGACAACCTCGGACATTTCTTGTTAAGTTACTGGCCACAGGGGATAAAGATATGCTATTGAAAAGGGCGAGGGAATGCTCACCGGTTATATATAATGATAATAGACTGGCTTTTTTTCCGGATTTTTCAAAAGACATACAAGAAAGGAGACGCACATTTACGACGCTAAAAGAGAAGCTAAGAGAAAGGGACATTAAATATTCCCTCATGTTCCCAGCAAAATTGCGTATTATTTTTAAAGATAAAATTCTATTTTTTGATACTCCAGATAAAGCCGCGGACTGGCTCGAACGAAATGATCAGTGACTTAATAGTTGCAGAATTTGGTGGGAACAATAACCGTTACGGGGGGTCTATATCCCCAATTGTCCCTTTTTCTTTTTTTTCTGTTTTCTAATGGGGAGGGCCGAGTGTGGGGAGTGTGGGAGGGATGGTCATAGGAGAGAAATCTACTACAATACGTGGTGGATTACCTATACGGGGGGATGGGGGGTGGGGTTTGGGGTGGGAGATGGGCTGTGGTGCGTCAAGTTTATCTATTTATTTATTTATTTGTTTATTTTTTTTATTTATTTATTTATTTATTTATTTATTTATTTTTCTTTTCTTTTCTAACCGCTTTTGATAATGACAACTAGAATCCTTGCCTGGAATATACGTGGATTGGGGGATAGAGGAAAAAGACAAGCGATCTTTGATTTGATACAGGTTCACCTACCAGCAATAGTATGTTTGTTAGAAACTCATCTTACTGAAGAGACCTCTAGGGTGGTCGGCAGGGGATGGGCTGTGTACACGTATCATTCTACCTTTTCCAGCCATTCTAGAGGTGTGACTGTCTTGATACATAGACAGATTGACTTCGTCTGTGAGGCATCCTCTGTCGACCGTCAGGGGAGATTTATCTTTTTATACTGTAAATTAAGGGGGAAGACATGTATTTTGGCTTTTGTCTATATTCCGCCGCCATTTTCCTTTTTGGTTCTTAATTCTTTGTTATTGTTTATGGATAAATGGCCAGAGTGTCCAACAATGATTATTGGCGACTTCAACTGTGTCATTGATCCTCTGCGTGATAGGGTCTCTACGAGTGTCAGGAGAGATAGCCCGACTCAGGGGTCTCCCCTGGCACGGTTTTGTTCTGAGGCGGGTTTTGAAGATGTGTGGGGACATCTAGGACAGGGGAAAAGGGCCTTTTCATGCTTCAGTAAAGCAGGTAAATCTATGTCTAGAATAGATCTAGCATTGATAAATAGTAAATATGTGAAATTCGCAAAACGAATGAAATATGAAACAAGGTCAATCTCGGACCATTCACCGTTACTCCTTGAACTCTGTTTAACTCAGGAAAGACACACACAAAAAACCCCTTTTAGATTAAACCCTTACTGGTTAACAGTAATAAAGACACACGAAATAATTCAGAAGGAAATTGGTCGATTTTGGGATAACAACTATGGCTCAGCAAAAATCCAAGTGGTATGGGATACATTCAAGGCATATATGAGGGGAATAATGGTCAGTAATATTGCGAACCTTAGAAAGGAGTATGGGAAAAAACAGAAAAATCTGGAAGAACTCGCATCAATGGCGACACAATCCTTTTATATGAATAAGACGGAGGAGAACAGAGAAACTATGCAAATGGCCACACAAGTATACTCTAACTTTTTATTGGACAAGGCCCAACAGAGCCTTTTCTTTAAAGGGCAAAAATATTTTACGGAGTCAGGGCGACCTGGTAAACTTTTGGCCAGAGTAATCTCAAGCCAACAATCCAAAAAATATATAGATAATATTAGATTGGTTAATGGTAAGATGGTCAGCGGGCAGGGTCCTGTAGAGAAGGCCTTTGTGGACTATTTTTTGGATTTGTATAAAGCTGATTTAAATATCACAGATGATAAGATGGATGCCTATCTTGATGACATTTCTTTTCCAACTATTTCGGAAGTACAAAAGAAAGCTCTGGAATTGGATGTCTCAATACAGGAACTTGAGGGAGCGATTAAACTATGTTCGGCCAATTCCACCCCTGGCTCAGATGGACTCCCATATGAATTCTACAGTAAATATGGGGACCTTATTTTCCCTAGACTGCTGGAGGTCCTTTCTGATTCAGTGGAGGACGGGAAGTTACCAGATTCAATGTTGGAAGCCGTAATAACATTAATTCCAAAAAAAGGCAAAGATCCCGTAGATCTAGAATCATATAGACCAATCTCACTGCTTAATGCAGATGTAAAGCTCTTTGCGAGGATTTTTGCCACAAGGCTTTCTGGGGTTATCTCCTCCATTGTCCATCCGGATCAGAATGGCTTTATTCAAAACAAGAGCACACACCACAATCTTCATCGGCTCTTTGCTAATATTCAGGCCCCTGGAGGGACCGCTCGCTCCATCCTGTCACTGGATGCCTCTAAGGCCTTTGACAGGGTGGAGTGGCGATTCCTCTGGAAGGTTCTGGTAAGGATGGGCTTTGGGGAAAGATTCATAGGCATTCTGAAATTACTGTACAGATTCCCCAGCGCAAAATTGAGTCTTAATGGAATCCTGACAACTAGCTTTGATTTAAATAGAGGGACGCGTCAGGGCTGCCCACTATCCCCATTGTTATTTGATATTTATATTGAACCTCTTGCGCTGGCCATCAGGCAGGATTATCAAGTCAAGGGATTTGGTACGCTAGGAGTGCAGGACCGTATTTCCTTATACGCGGATGATGTCCTTTTTTTTATAGACCATACGGAAACAACTCTCCCCAGAATTATTGAAATGGTTAAGTCATTCGGTGAGGTGTCCGGTTTTCTTATAAACTGGTCTAAGACCAGTTTGATGCCAATAGACCCCCTGCCACAGAAAGAGGTTCTTGTGACGCAGTTGGATATCGTTGATTCTTTTCAGTATCTGGGTTTGATTATCTCACCCAGGGTTCAAAATTTTCTACAACTTAATTTGATCCCCATGGTGACAAAGATTAGAGCTAAAATAGGGATCTGGTTGAGACTTCCCCTGTCTAGAGCCGACCGAGTTTCATTGGTCAAAATGGTGATACTACCACAGCTTCTCTATGTGCTTAGGAATACACCCATTTGGATACAAGATAAATACTTTAAACTTATGGAAAGAATAATTAATGATTTAATATGGGGAAGAAAACGAGTGCGAATAAAGTTAGAACATTTGTATAAATCACTGGAGTGCGGGGGTTTAAATCTCCCTTACTTTAAAGGCTATTTCATTGCTACCCACCTATTGATGTGCTATGAATCAGAAAGCAGTGCATGTTTAGGGAAAATAGTGGGTAGCCATGTCCATGGTAATATATTCACTCTTCTGGAATCTGGGCTATTGAGGAGCCATGAGCAGGGCTATAGAGAGACTATAAAACTACTCCTGAAAGTGTGGGCTACTACTAGGACATGGTTGAAGGTAAAGGGTTCACTTACATTTACGCCTCTTTGGCATAATTTGCACCTCCAAAGGTTAGATGATATTGCAGCTGACACATTTTGGCAAAAAAATAAAATTTTGTATATTTCTCAGGTAATTAAGGATAGAGAGATTAAGTCATTTATAGAGATATCACATAATATAGAAAATGTTTCATGGTTTAGATATTTTCAATTGCGTTCAGCATTATCCAGTTTGGATGATAAATCTGTGTTGGATATAGATAGTTCATCTTTTTTGAATGATTGGGTAGGGGGGACACCGCATAGAATGAAGATTTCAAATATATATAAGCTATTACTTAAGGCACGATTTAGCGATACACAATCACCAGGACAAAGAGCGTGGGAGATGGATTGTCCGAATATACAAATAGAAGGGTGGGAGAATATTTTTGGGAATCTAGGTTCACTATCCCAGAACTTTAACCATGTGCTAGTACATTTTAATATTTGTCACAGACTATATGTTACCCCTTTATGGATGAATAAATGTGGATTAAGAGACACGTCTAACTGCCCTAAATGTGACACCTCAGGTGCAGATTATCTTCATATGATCTGGACTTGCCCAGAACTTATAAAATACTGGAATAGCATTCATAACTTTATCCGTTACAAATTAAAAATACGAATTCCTCTTGAACCACAAGTGTTTGTGCTCAACGATCTTTCCAAAATAAATAACCATAAGTATCAAAAGATTTTCCTAGGTAGAATACTGATGTTGGCCAGAGTTTTGGTCAGTCGGACCTGGTTTGCTCGATATATTCCAGAGATAAATACATGGATAAACCTAACTAACAAGGTAAAAAACTATGAGAAAATTATGTACAAACAGAGGGAAGCTGAAGAGAAGTGGATCAAGATATGGGGCGGTTGGAGGATTTGATTAGTTTGGATAATAATCTTTCTTTTTTTTTTTTTTTTTTTTTTTTTTTTTTTTTTCTTCTTGACGCACCACAGGTATGGGGAGGGGGGTGGGTACGGGGGTAAGGGGGAAGGAAAAAAGGAAAAAAAAAAATATTTTTGTACTGTAATTTTCTGTTTTCTTATATACTTCAAGTAATAAAGATATTAAAAAAAAAAAAAAAAAGAGAATATACATATGTAAGGCTCTATGTCCATGCTTGTGTATATGTGCATATCGATGTGGATGGGAGAGTCTGGGATTTTTTGACGGAGTGGGCAAATGTATGAAATATATTATAAGGCTACTTTCACACTAGCGTTCGGAGCGGATCCGTCTGATGTTTCATCAGACGGATCCGCTCCGATAATGCAGACGTTCGCATCCGTTCAGAACGGATCCGTCTGCATTAAAACTTAGAAAATTTTCTAAGTGTGAAAGTAGCCTGAGCGGATCCGTTCAGACTTTACATTGAAAGTCAATGGGGAACGGATCCGCTTGAAGATTGAGCCACATTGTGTCATTTTCAAGCGGATCCGTCCCCATTGACTTACATTGTAAGTGTGGACGGATCCGCTCGCCTCCGCACGGCCAGGCGGACACCCGAACGCTGCAAGCAGCGTTCGGCTGTCCGCCTGGCCGTGCGGAGGCGAGCGGAGGCTGAACGCCGCCAGACTGATGCAGTCTGAGCGGATCCGCATCCATTCAGACTGCATCAGGGCTGGACGGAAGCGTTCTGCTCCGCTCGTGAGCCCCTTCAAACGGAGCTCACGAGCGGACAGCAGAACGCTAGTGTGAAAGTAGCCTAAGATGGTTTCGCTGATCTCGTTTAGTCCAAAGGAAACCAGAGTGTCCAGTTGAAATATCCAGAAGACCTCTCTTCTCTGAAGGTTACTGAACCTATTGTATGGGTTTTCGGGTATATAATCGATTGGTGTAATTTTTATCGCATGTTTTTTTTTTTCTGTTGTGGTCGTACAGTGTCTGGAGATACTATGCTTTACATTCTGTTTCTGTATGTTATATCTATGTTGATTGACTCTGCAGTGCAGCGGCTATGTGGTGCGGCCCACATATTGGAGACCGCATTCGCATTCAATCAGATATATAACATAGCTACTCTGGCACGTCAGATGGTGTTTAATCTTAAACGTGGCACCATTTTTTGTGGATAAAAAAGTAGTGCTTTTATGTGTAATAATGTTGCAGCAGAGGCAGCGTTTTACTCCACATTTGTAGCTGCCCATTGCTTTGTGTGTGGTATTCCTTTTTGCCTCGGTATGTTGCTTTGGTTTGCTTGGGGCCACGGTGCTTTTAATTGTGGGGGCTCTTCTGTACGTGATCATTGGTCTTTTTGGTAAAAAATTTGCAAGATAGGGGTCTTAAACACAGAAATATAGTGGCAATTCTGGGGGAGCTGCTCAACCCCTAACACTGTAGCGTGTTTTTCATTGGGGGAGCAGCCCCACCGCATGTGGACCGCAGCAAACGACTATCCCCAGCAAAAAAATGCATACAATGGAGGATGTCGGCGCGGTCCACATGCACCACAAAGGCTGTACTGGCTAGTCATAATTGCAGATATTAAAAGCTGAGACTTTTGCCAATATATTCCTGTCAGGAAAATATCGGAGCCTATTATGACTAGCCAGTATAGTCAGTGGCATATCGGTTTGGTGCATTTTTTCTGTGATTTATATGATTATATTTTCATCCGCACAATGCTCCGTTTTGTGTAGGATGCCTTTGTGGTGAATGTGGACCGCGCCGACATCCTCCATTGTATGCATTTTTTTGCTGGGGATAGTCGTTTGCTGCGGTCCACCTGCGGTGGGTCTGCTCCCCCAATGAAAAACACGCTACAGTGTTGAGCAGCTCCCCCAGAATTGCCACTATATTTCTGTGTTTGTGTCTTGTTTTATATGTAGTGTATGTGCCTTTACCTGGCATTCAAACACTCCTTTGCACCTGGTAACCTCCATCACATGGTCTGATATGGGTGTGACTTACAGTCTTGCTTTGTTCACATTGCACTAGTTGTCCTGCTAGGCGGTTGTGTGGAAGCTTGGCTGTGAGCTGGATTTCATCACCTTCAGACCTTGTTCACACCATAGTTAGCGTAGTGGTAGGACCCCTTGCCATGCTGAGTGACCGTGACGTGGTGCATGATGGGCTCCGATATTTTCCTTACAGGAATATATTGGCAAAAGTCTCAGCTTTTAATATCTGCAATTATGACTAGCCAGTATAGTCAGTGGCATAAGATAGGGGTCTTGTTTCAAGATGTGCCAGTGTTTTGTTAGTATTGTGCGTATGGCATTATTGGATGTGTTGTATTGTGTGATGAGGTTAAGATGTCTTTCTACTTGAGTTCCTTCTTTTTTGGTAGTTTTGCTGGTCAGGCATTCTTTTTGCGTATTTTCGATGCTTCTCTTATATGCGTTTATTATGAGCTTTTTTGGATAGCCCTTATCTATAAACCTTTTTTGTATTATTTTTCCTTGTTGTATGAAGTCTGCATCTTCTGTACAATTGCGTCTCACCCGCTTATATTGGCTGTATGGCACGTTCTGTAGCCATTTTTTGTGATGGAAACTTTTGTAGTGTATGTAGCTGTTTGTGTCTACCTGCTTGAAAAAGGTATTTGTTATAAGGGTATTGTTTGTATTGGTAATGGAAATGTCTAGGAAGTCTATATGGGTTTTATCGAAATTTGGGGTGAAGGAGATCCCCCAATTTGTGTTATTGAGTTCTTCACAGAAGTTTAGTGCTGAGGTTTCATTGCCGTTCCAGATGATGAAGACATCATCTATATATCTTTTATAATAGATGATTTGTTTTCTCTGGTTGTTATAAACATGTGTTTTTTCAAATTGGCCCATAAAAATATTAGCAAAAGCCGGTGCCACTTTCGTACCCATAGCGGTCCCCCGGCATTGGTGATATGTGCGGTCATTATAAATAAAAAAATTATTTTCTAAGATGAAACGTAGGCCTTCCAGCAGAAAAAGGACTTGTGGTGGTTTGAGTGTGTGATCCTCCCTTAGTGTAATTTCAACACATCTAATGCCTAGATCATGTTGTATGTTGGAATATAGCGCTGTCACATCCATGGTTAGCAGAGCATATGTGTCCTTCCAGGGGATGTCGGCTAGTTCTTGAATTAATTGTCTGGAGTCATGTAAATAGCTGTCTAAATTGCGCACATAGGGTTGAAGAAACAGATCCAGATAGTGTGATAGATTGCTTGTTGCTGAGTTGGTGTTCGACACTATGGGTCTCCCTGGGGGGTTCTCAATATTTTTGTGAATTTTTGGGAGGTGGTAAAAATATGGGTTGGACTGCGATTTTGGTGTGAGGAAATTCTTTTCTTTTTTATTTATGTATTGGTTCTCGTATGCGCTTTTTATAAAATTTGTTAATTTTTTTTATAATGTTTTTTTTTTTTTTTTAAATACTGCAATAATATTCGGGATTTAAAAAAACATTTGTTAGTTTGACATACAAGCTAGAAATACTGCAATAATATTTTGGGTTTAAAAAAAACACCCATTTTGGGCCAAATACTAAATTTACGGGCTTGGCTCCATCTGTCAGTGTAAGATACAAGCTTGAAATACTTCAATAATTTTCTGGGTTAAAAAAAAACACAAATTTTTGGCAATATCCTACATCTGGTACCTTTGCTGCATCTTTCAGTGTGAAGGACAAGCTTGAAATACTTCAATAAGTTTCTGGGTTTAAAAAACAAAGAAATTTTGCAATACCCTACATCTGGTGCCTTTGCAGAATTTGTCAGTGTCAAATACAAGCTTGAAAAACTTCAATAATTTTCTGGGTTTAAAAAAAAAAACACCCATTTTTGGCAACATCCTACATCTGGTGCATTTGCAGCATCTGTCAGTGTGAAAGACAAACTTAACCACCTCAGCCCCCAGTGCTTAAACACCCTGAAAGACCAGGCCACTTTTTACACTTCTGACCTACACTACTTTCACCGTTTATTGCTCGGTCATGCAACTTACCACCCAAATGAATTTTACCTCCTTTTCTTCTCACTAATAGAGCTTTCATTTGGTGATATTTCATTGCTGCTGACATTTTTACTTTTTTTGTTATTAATCGAAATTTAACGATTTTTTTTGCAAAAAAATGACATTTTTCACTTTCAGTTGTAAAATTTTGCAAAAAAAAAGAGATCCATATATAAATTTTGCTCTAAATTTATTGTTCTACATGTATTTGATAAAAAAAAAATGTTTGGGTAAAAAAAAAAATTGTTTGGGTAAAAGTTATAGCGTTTACAAACTATGGTACAAAAATGTGAATTTCCGCTTTTTGAAGCAGCTCTGACTTTCTGAGCACCTGTCATGTTTCCTGAGGTTCTACAATGCCCAGACAGTACAAACACCCCACAAATTACCCCATTTCGGAAAGTACACACCCTAAGGTATTCGCTGATGGGCATAGTGAGTTCATAGAACTTTTTATTTTTTGTCACAAGTTAGCGGAAAATGATGATTTTTTTTTTTTCTTACAAAGTCTCATATTTCACTAACTTGTGACAAAAAATAAAAAGTTCTATGAACTCACTATGCCCATCACGAAATACCTTGGGGTCTCTTCTTTCCAAAATGGGGTCACTTGTGGGGTAGTTATACTGCCCTGGCATTCTAGGGGCCCAAATGTGTGGTAAGGAGTTTGAAATCAAATTCTGTAAAAACTGACCAGTGAAATCCGAAAGGTGCTCTTTGTAATATGGGCCCCTTTGCCCACCTAGGCTGCAAAAAAGTGTCACACATCTGGTATCTCCGTACTCAGGAGAAGTTGGGGAATGTGTTTTGGGGTGTCATTTTACATATACCCATGCTGGGTGAGAGAAATATCTTGGCAAAAGACAACTTTTCCCATTTTTTTATACAAAGTTGGCATTTGACCAAGATATTTATCTCACCCAGCATGGGTATATGTAAAAAGACACCCCAAAACACATTCCTCAACTTCTCCTGAATACAGAGATACCAGATGTGTGACACTTTTTTGCAGCCTAGGTGGGCAAAGGGGCCCATATTCCAAAGAGCACCTTTCGGATTTCACTGGTCATTTTTTACAGAATTTGATTTCAAACTCCTTACCACACATTTGGGCCCCTAGAATGCCAGGGCAGTATAACTACCCCACAAGTGACCCCATTTTGGAAAGAAGAGACCCCAAGGTATTCGCTGATGGGCATAGTGAGTTCATGGAAGTTTTTATTTTTTGTCACAAGTTAGTGGAATATAAGACTTTGTATGAAAAAAATAAAAAATAAAAAATCATCATTTTCCACTAACTTGTGACAAAAAATAAAAAATTCTAGGAACTCGCCATGCCCCTCATGGAATACCTTGGGGTGTCTTCTTTCCAAAATGGGGTCACTTGTGGGGTAGTTATACTGCCCTGGCATTCTAGGGGCCCAAATGTGTGGTAAGGAGTTTGAAATCAAATTCTGTAAAAACTGACCAGTGAAATCCGAAAGGTGCTCTTTGTAATATGGGCCCCTTTGCCCACCTAGGCTGCAAAAAAGTGTCACACATCTGGTATCTCCGTACTCAGGAGAAGTTGGGGAATGTGTTTTGGGGTGTCATTTTACATATACCCATGCTGGGTGAGAGAAATATCTTGGCAAAAGACAACTTTTCCCATTTTTTTATACAAAGTTGGCATTTGACCAAGATATTTATCTCACCCAGCATGGGTATATGTAAAAAGACACCCCAAAACACATTCCTCAACTTCTCCTGAATACAGAGATACCAGATGTGTGACACTTTTTTGCAGCCTAGGTGGGCAAAGGGGCCCATATTCCAAAGAGCACCTTTTCGGATTTCACTGGTCATTTTTTACAGAATTTGATTTCAAACTCCTTACCACACATTTGGGCCCCTAGAATGCCAGGGCAGTATAACTACCCCACAAGTGACCCCATTTTGGAAAGAAGAGACCCCAAGGTATTCGCTGATGGGCATAGTGAGTTCATGGAAGTTTTTATTTTTTGTCACAAGTTAGTGGAATATAAGACTTTGTATGAAAAAAATAAAAAATAAAAAATCATCATTTTCCACTAACTTGTGACAAAAAATAAAAAATTCTAGGAACTCGCCATGCCCCTCATGGAATACCTTGGGGTGTCTTCTTTCCAAAATGGGGTCACTTGTGGGGTAGTTATACTGCCCTGGCATTCTAGGGGCCCAAATGTGTGGTAAGGAGTTTGAAATCAAATTCTGTAAAAACTGACCAGTGAAATCCGAAAGGTGCTCTTTGTAATATGGGCCCCTTTGCCCACCTAGGCTGCAAAAAAGTGTCACACATCTGGTATCTCCGTACTCAGGAGAAGTTGGGGAATGTGTTTTAGGGTGTCATTTTACATATACCCATGCTGGGTGAGAGAAATATCTTGGCAAAAGACAACTTTTCCCATTTTTTTATACAAAGTTGGCATTTGACCAAGATATTTATCTCACCCAGTATGGGTATATGTAAAAAGACACCCCAAAACACATTCCTCAACTTCTTCTGAATACAGAGATAGCAGATGTGTGACACTTTTTTGCAGCCTAGGTGGGCAAAGGGGCCCATATTCCAAAGAGCACCTTTCGGATTTCACAGGCCATTTTTTACAGAATTTGATTTCAAACTCCTTACCACACATTTGGGCCCCTAGAATGCCAGGGCAGTATAACTACCCCACAAGTGACCCCATTTTGGACAGAAGAGACCCCAAGGTATTCGCTGATGGGCATAGTGAGTTCATGGAAGTTTTTATTTTTTGTCACAAGTTAGTGGAATATGAGACTTTGTATGAAAAAAAATAAAAAAATAAAAATCATCATTTTCCACTAACTTGTGACAAAAAATAAAAAATTCTAGGAACTTGCCATGCCCCTCATGGAATACCTTGGGGTGTCTTCTTTCCAAAATGGGGTCACTTGTGGGGTAGTTATACTGCCCTGGCATTTTCCAGGGGCCCTAATGTGTGGTAAGTAGGTAAATGACCTGTGAAATCCGAAAGGTGCTCTTTGGAATGTGGGCCCCTTTGCCCACCTAGGCTGCAAAAAAGTGTCACACATGTGGTATCGCCGTATTCAGGAGAAGTTGGGGAATGTGTTTTGTGGTGTCATTTTACATATACCCATGCTGGGTGAGAGAAATATCTTGGCAAAAGACAACTTTTCCCATTTTTTTATACAAAGTTGGCATTTGACCAAGATATTTATCTCACCCAGCATGGGTATATGTAAAATGACACCCCAAAACATATTCCCCAACTTCTCCTGAATACGGAGATACCACATGTGTGACACTTTTTTGCAGCCTAGGTGGGCAAAGGTGCCCAAATTCCTTTTAGGAGGGCATTTTTAGACATTTGGATACCAGACTTCTTCTCACGCTTTGGGGCCCCTAAAATGCCAGGGCAGTATAAACACCCCACATGTGACCTCATTTTGGAAAGAAGACACCCCAAGGTATTCAATGAGGGGCATGGCGAGTTCATAGAAAAAAAAATTTTTTGGCACAAGTTAGCGGAAATTGATTTTTTTGATTTTGTTCTCACAAAGTCTCCCTTTCCGCTAACTTGGGACAAAAATTTCAATCTTTCATGGACTCAATATGCCCCTCAGCGAATACCTTGGGGTGTCTTCTTTCCAAAATGGTGTTATTTGTGGGGTGTTTGTACTGCCCTGGCATTTGAGGGTCTCCGCAATCATTACATGTATGCCCAGCATTAGGAGTTTCTGCTATTCTCCTTATATTGAGCATACAGGTAATGAGATTTTTTTTTCCCGTTCAGCCTCTGGGCTAAAAGAAAAAAATGAACGGCACAGATTTCTTCATTCGCATCGATCAATGTGGATGAAAAAATCTCTGCCAAAAAAAGAAAAAGGAGGGGAAAGGCGTCTGCCAGGACATAGGAGCTCCGCCCAACATCCATACCCACTTAGCTCGTATGCCCTGGCAAACCAGATTTCTCCATTCACATCAATCGATGTGGATGAATAAATCATTGCCGGGATTTTTTTTTTTATATATACAAAGTGTTTGCCAAAGTATATGAACACCGCCACCTCCTCAGCTCATATGCCTCGGCAAACGTATCTTTTACTGCAGAGGAGAAATCTCGTCTTGCAGCGCCGCATACACCGACTTGCGTGTAATCTGACAGCAGCGCAATGCTTCTGTCCGAATGCACATCAGTGCTGCAGCTAGTCGATCGGTTGGTCCACCTGGAAGGTAAAAAAAACAAAACAAAAAAGAAAAAACCAGGCCGCAACGCAATAACTTTATTAACTTTAGAACAGAACATATTAACTTTTTTTAACTTTTTTAACTTTTTTACTTACCGGTAATTTTTTTTTTGTTTAGTTTTTTTTACCTTTATAGAACAAACCTCTCCTTCCCCATGGGACAATGTGCAAAGCGCAAATCGCCCAAAGATGTGGCAAAGTACGTTATGCACTTTATCCCAGGTGAAAGGAGAGGTTTGCAGCAGCTGTGAGTAAAAGGGCCCTAATAGCCCTGTGTGCCTGTCCTGAGAGATACAATCCCTATGCTAGGTGTACCTGTGTGTGGTACTTCCGGAAACACTCACCAAAGCATAGGGCAGGGTGGTCAGGACAGTCAGGACAGAAATAGCGGGTGTCACGCCTTATTCCACTCCTGCTACAGACACGACATCTTTTTCGGGGTGACGGTTGGGTTGAGGTACCAGGAACGACACTGGGGAAATGTCGCTCGTGTAGACGGCTAACTACACTGGTGGATGGGGCCACGGAACCTCCTGGATATAGGAGGTTCTCGATGATCTCTTCCTGGAATTTGAGGAAGGATCGTGTTCTCCCAGCCTTACTGTAGAGAACAAAACTATTATACAGCGCCAATTGAATTAAATATACAGACACCTTAGTCTGCTCCTCTGCTGGATCCAACCGACGAAAAGGACCAGCAGAGGAGCAGACAAGCCATATAACAGATCATATTTACTAATATGATCTGTTATATGACTTGTGATTGGATTTTTTGAAAATCGCCAGCCTGCCAGCCAATGATCGTTGCTGGCAGGCTGGTGTCGAACTTCTTCTTTAACTTTTGCCGGCCCGCGATGCGCATGCGCGGGCCGACTTGGAGCGAAATCTCGCGTCTCGCGAGATGACGCGTATATGCGTGATTGTGCGCAGCGCTGCCACCTCCGGAACGCGAATCTGCGTTAGGCGGTCCGGAGGTGGTTAAAAAACCTCAATAATTTTTGGAAATACCCTACATCTAGGGCCTATGCTGCATTTGTTAAAGTGACATACAAGCTAGAAATACTACAATAATATTCTGGGTTTAAAAAACCCCACCCATTTTGGGCCAAATACAAAATTTGCGGTCTTGGCTGCATCTGTCAGTGTGACATACAAGCTAGAAATAGTGCAATAATATTCTGGGTTTAAAAAATCACCCATTTTGGGCAATACCCTACATCTGGGGCCTTTGCTGCATTTGCTAGTGTGAAATACAAGCTAGAAATAATGAAATAATATTCTTGTTTTAAAAAAAAACATCGATTTTGGGCCAAATATTAAATTTGCGGCCTTGGCTGCATCTATCAGTGGGAGATACAAGCTTGAAATACTGCAATAATATTCTGGGTTTAAAGAAAATATATATATATTTTTGGCAATACCCTACATCTGGTGTCTTTGCAGCATTTGTCAGTGTGAAAGACAAGCTTGAAATACTTCAATAATTTTCTGGGTTTAAAAAAAACACCCATTTTTGGCAATATCCTACATCTGGGGCCTATGCTGCATTTTTTAGTGTGAAATACAAGCTAGAAATAGTGCAATAATATTATGGGTTTAAAAAAACACCAATTTTGGGCAATACCCTACATCTGGGACCTATGCTGCATTTGTTAGTGTGACATACAAGCTATAAATACTGCAATAATATTCTGGGTTTAGAAAAACACCCATTTTGGTCAATACCCTACATCTGGGGCCTATGCTGCATTTGTTAGTGTGACATACAAGCTAGAAATACTGCAATAATATTCTGGGTTTAAAAAAACACCCATTTTGGGCAATATCCTACATCTGGGGCCTATGCTGCATTTGTTAGTTTATAGGTAAAAGAGAAGAGAGACAGGAGGCAGCGCCTCGTGTGTAGAACCGTTTAACAGGTTAAAACCAAAATGCACTGATTGTGCTTACCGTTTTGGGTTGTGATGAGTCACAACTCCTGTAAATCGCTTTTGCTGGTATAAGCCCGTCCAGCTTGCGGGGGTGTCTGCTGCTGCTGCCAAGATCCTTACCCGTTGCTGTGGGATACGGTGTTACAGATGTAGAGGAATTGAAGAAATTGACCTTTTTGGGAACGGCGCTGCTGCAGAAGAAGTCAGGACTCGGTTGATAAATAAAAGAGGATTTTTATTTCTAGTATAGTCTACGCGTTTCATGGGCAAACGGCCCCCTTCATCAGGACAATAAAGGTCTATATGCACATTATGGGTGTGTTTGTTGTTCTGTTTTTTTCTCTGTTTGGGCGCGCTATGCCCGCTCTCTGGGGGCGGGGAGAGGGAGGGGACAGGGGCGGGAGTGCACGAGGTCTCCGTGACCAGAATGGCGCCCACAGGAGGTATGCTGGATGCAGACTCGATGTTGTGTGGGCGGTATCTGCTGACGTGATGTTTGTGGGTGGTGTATTGGTGACGCGCTCTTTGCATGACGTGCTCAGGAGTCGCGATGTTTGAGAGGAATGGACGTAGCATGATGTTTGTGGGCGGTCTGAAGGCCCGATTATTTTGGGCGGAGTTAATACTGCATGATGCGCTTCTCGATGACATCCAGTGCTTTCATGCGATGTTTAGGTGTGTACAATTATTTTGCGCTGCTACTTAGATTATAGAGGCAGGCGAGAGGGTGGAGCGCTATGATGTTGCATATATATTATATTATATATACTATTGTGAAAGTTAGGGGTTTGAGCAGCTCTCACCTGTCAAGGATTCCACCGGTATAGCACGGACCAACTCCTTCACCCGAAAATAGGAGAGATATGTAGATATGAAGAAAAAGTGAATTTTGTCCAGCTTGTGTTTGTGGCAATCCGAAGGCTTTTATTCAATAATCAGTAAAATCCAGGTACAGAAAGCAGAGTCTACATGTTTCGGGCACAATGCAATTTCAGCCCTTACTCATGACAATTTCAAATACACTGTGAGTTGTTCTTATAGAGGAGAGGGGAAGAGCTATTCAGCTGAAGTAATCAGACTGAGAGTCAACCCCTCCCTACTACAGGTGTGCACATAGGTAAAAACATACCAAAGTTACGTTTTCATATAGTTCATTAAAACAATACATTCAAAAAGATATAGAGGAAAAAAGTGGGGAGGAGAAAGAAAGGAGAAATAAATGGAAAATGAATTTATAGTTAATACTGTAAAATAAGGTCCAGTCTTTTATTTAAACCAAGAGGCTGGCGGCTTTCCAAACGGAAGATCCAATAGGATTCTCTGTTTAAAAGTTTCCGTTTTCTGTCACCACCTCTTATTGGTTTTTTAACTTTTTCAATACCTTGTACTGACATATGAGAGACATCACCACCATGTACCATGGCAAAGTGAAGACTTGCCGCAGATATGTTGCGGTTCGCATGGTGCGGTATGTCTGATATATGTTTTCTGATGCGTGTTTTAATTGCGTTGGTTGTGCATCCTACATATTGCAACCTACACTTTATGCATGTTATACAGTAGATTGCATGTGTGGTATTGCAATTAAGGAAGGAATTTATTTTAAAAACCTGGCCATTAACAGTAGATTCAAAACTTTGACAGATTTTCATGTATTTGCAACAAGTGCAAACGGAGTGACCACACTTATAATTCCCTTTTGTAGACAACCAGGTACTCTGGGTTATACGGGATTTATCATTTTTGAAAAGGGATGGACTCACTGAGCTTGCTATAGTAGGTGCTTTTTTGGCTGCACATTTAATGCCTTTTTGTGCCATTGCTGCCCATTTTTTGTCGCACGCTAGGACTGGAAAGTGCTTTTTCACGATGTTGCAAATTTGAAAATATTCCTTACTATATTGTGTAACGAAAATATTTTTTCTGTCATGATTAGGTGTCCCTCTAGTGTTATCACCCTTTGTTTTTGCGTTTGTGGTTAACAATAGATTTCTATTCATGTTTAATACGTCTCTATTGCATTTTTCCATCATTTTTTGCGAATATGCTCTATGTGTCAATCTTTTTATAATATTTTGGGCCTCCGCTTTGTAGGTTGATTCATCACTGCAATTTCTTTTGGCCCTGATTAATTCTCCTTTAGGTATATTCCTGATTGTATGTGTGGGATGGCATGACTGTGCATGCAATAGTGTGTTGCCTGCTGTTAATTTCCTGTATGTGCTAGTGTATATGGAGGCTGTGGCGGAGTCCCCCCCGAGTCTGAGATCCAGGAACTCGATGTTATCAGTATTGTATTGGACGGTAAATTGGATACCGTTCACACATGCATTCAGATAGTCAGTAAATGGTGGTATGGCCGCCACACCACCCGACCAAATAAAGATCAGGTCGTCGATGTAACGGCCATACCACCTTATGTGACCTGAAAAAGGGTTGGTGTCGATGAGGAGAAAGCTTCTCTCCCACCATGCCATAAAAATATTAGCAATGGAGGGAGAGAACTTGGCCCCCATCGACACCCCCGATGTCTGCAGGAAAAATTTTCCATCAAACATGAAATAATTTCGTCTCAGGAGGAAGTCCACCACAGCCACCACATACTCTGATAGCACCGCAGTAAAATTTCCAAAATTTTCCAAAAACCACACTAAAGAGGTATTCACCAGGTCATGGGGAATACTGGGGTAAAGTGCAACTACATCTGCCGTTACCCATGAATATTTTTGGGACCATTCAAGGTCTTGTACTGCTTGTAAGACCGATTTGGTGTCTCTCAAGAAACCTGGAATATTAGGAATCAAGGGCTGCAGTAGTGAGTCAACCCACTGGCAGAGGCGTTCTGAATACGACCCTATACCCGAGACTATTGGTCTCAAGGGAGGGGGAAAAATTAGTTTATGCACTTTTGGTAGAGCATGTAAGATTGGGATGACTGGAGATGCAACAAAAATATAGTCATGTTCTTTTTGGCTAAGGACACCTAAATTGAATCCATGTAGCAGCAAGGCTTTTAATTCTTGCTGGAAAGCGGGGAGCGGGTCATTTAATAGTATGCCATAGATCCTGTCATTATGTAACATCTGATTAATGAGGGATCTATAGAGTTCACAATTGAGAATGACCACTGCTCCCCCTTTGTCAGCTTGCTTCACAACAATATCATCTCTATTTTTGAGATTACGCAATGCTAGTGATTCTTTTTTGGATAGATTGTTAGTATTTAAATCCTTATGTTGTAAAACTACAGAATTGTTTAGTGAGACTAGATCCCTCTCAACCAGTTCTTGAAATCTGTCCAGTGCATGAGATCTAGATTGCACCGGATAGAAATCACGGTTGGAAGGGTTAAAGTCTGACGAACAATGCGCAGCATCAGAAGGAAGACAAGTATTTTTCAATTCCATTAGATCATATATATGTACCATTTCATTAAAAGACATACTAGTTGGATTAGGCATATGGTCTAAAGTAGAAGTAGCATTGATAGTGTCTGGATCTGGAATCAAATTGGAGGCGAACACACTGGCCGCAGCATCCCCTGGACTACACACCTGTGAGTCTATTGATTGGAAGTGCTGCTGCAGAGTTAGACTGCGGGCCAGTCTGTTCACGTCCAATATGGTTCTATACAAATCGAAGTGACAGGACGGCGCAAAAGTCAAACCTTTGCCCAGAACTTTGAGTTCATGTTCAGATAGTATACAGGTCGACAGATTGATTATCTGTAGTTCATTTTCCCCCGTCTGGATCTTGCAGGATAACGGCGGTTTACGGTGTCTCCGACCTCCTCTGCGTTTTTTGACGTTTGTCTGTGTGAATTAGTCCCTTGTGCAGAGCGATTGCTGAGTGTCTCCATCTGTGTCAGGTTGGTGTCACATTCTGATTCAGGAGAATCAGCCTCTGTAGAGCTGAATGAGACTTTGCGGCGTTGGTTTTTTTTGGAGCGTAAGCCTCTCAGTATAGATCTTGGTGTATGTGTTCGCATTTCTGACCAGGTGTACACTTCTTTGCGGTTATAGTCAAGTAGATCTCTGTTAAATTTTGACTGCTTCATTTGCATGAGAGCTTCCTCTGTTAACGCAAGATCCTCTTTTAGTTTGTCGTCAAATTTGAGAAACGCTGGATTGTTGATATGTTCCAGTAGTGAATCTTGCGTAATTTTAATCTCCTTTCTTAGCTCCTCCAAAGTCTGTCTTTCATTTCGGACAATTAAGTCCATCAATTTTAAGGAGCAGTTTGACAGAATAGATTCCCATTCCTCTAGAAATAGATCTGAATAAGTAATGGACGGTTTCTTTTTCAGGCGTAAGCCCCTGGGGATCATTTCTTTTTCAATATACTTTTGTAGTGACGTATAGTCCCACCAGGTGCGAAGCTCTTTTAGTAACAGTTTTTCTAGTGTAGACATCAGTGTAATTGATAGCAAACTGTCCTGGATATCCTGCTGTGGCTTTTCAAAAATGGCATTAATTTTTAGGAATCTTTCCTGTTCATCCTCTAATGGGCGTAGTGAGGCATGTGCCATGATCTTGCCAGTATCGCAGGAAACACTGTAATATAAGCCGAGGTAGGGAGTGCACGCTCTCGGGTTTAGATTAAATATTGTGAAAGTTAGGGGTTTGAGCAGCTCTCACCTGTCAAGGATTCCACCGGTATAGCACGGACCAACTCCTTCACCCGAAAATAGGAGAGATATGTAGATATGAAGAAAAAGTGAATTTTGTCCAGCTTGTGTTTGTGGCAATCCGAAGGCTTTTATTCAATAATCAGTAAAATCCAGGTACAGAAAGCAGAGTCTACATGTTTCGGGCACAATGCAATTTCAGCCCTTACTCATGACAATTTCAAATACACTGTGAGTTGTTCTTATAGAGGAGAGGGGAAGAGCTATTCAGCTGAAGTAATCAGACTGAGAGTCAACCCCTCCCTACTACAGGTGTGCACATAGGTAAAAACATACCAAAGTTACGTTTTCATATAGTTCATTAAAACAATACATTCAAAAAGATATAGAGGAAAAAAGTGGGGAGGAGAAAGAAAGGAGAAATAAATGGAAAATGAATTTATAGTTAATACTGTAAAATAAGGTCCAGTCTTTTATTTAAACCAAGAGGCTGGCGGCTTTCCAAACGGAAGATCCAATAGGATTCTCTGTTTAAAAGTTTCCGTTTTCTGTCACCACCTCTTATTGGTTTTTTAACTTTTTCAATACCTTGTACTGACATATGAGAGACATCACCACCATGTACCATGGCAAAGTGAAGACTTGCCGCAGATATGCTGCGGTTCGCATGGTGCGGTATGTCTGATATATGTTTTCTGATGCGTGTTTTAATTGCGTTGGTTGTGCATCCTACATATTGCAACCTACACTTTATGCATGTTATACAGTAGATTGCATGTGTGGTATTGCAATTAAGGAAGGAATTTATTTTAAAAACCTGGCCATTAACAGTAGATTCAAAACTTTGACAGATTTTCATGTATTTGCAACAAGTGCAAACGGAGTGACCACACTTATAATTCCCTTTTGTAGACAACCAGGTACTCTGGGTTATACGGGATTTATCATTTTTGAAAAGGGATGGACTCACTGAGCTTGCTATAGTAGGTGCTTTTTTGGCTGCACATTTAATGCCTTTTTGTGCCATTGCTGCCCATTTTTTGTCGCACGCTAGGACTGGAAAGTGCTTTTTCACGATGTTGCAAATTTGAAAATATTCCTTACTATATTGTGTAACGAAAATATTTTTTCTGTCATGATTAGGTGTCCCTCTAGTGTTATCACCCTTTGTTTTTGCGTTTGTGGTTAACAATAGATTTCTATTCATGTTTAATACGTCTCTATTGCATTTTTCCATCATTTTTTGCGAATATGCTCTATGTGTCAATCTTTTTATAATATTTTGGGCCTCCGCTTTGTAGGTTGATTCATCACTGCAATTTCTTTTGGCCCTGATTAATTCTCCTTTAGGTATATTCCTGATTGTATGTGTGGGATGGCATGACTGTGCATGCAATAGTGTGTTGCCTGCTGTTAATTTCCTGTATGTGCTAGTGTATATGGAGGCTGTGGCGGAGTCCCCCCCGAGTCTGAGATCCAGGAACTCGATGTTATCAGTATTGTATTGGACGGTAAATTGGATACCGTTCACACATGCATTCAGATAGTCAGTAAATGGTGGTATGGCCGCCACACCACCCGACCAAATAAAGATCAGGTCGTCGATGTAACGGCCATACCACCTTATGTGACCTGAAAAAGGGTTGGTGTCGATGAGGAGAAAGCTTCTCTCCCACCATGCCATAAAAATATTAGCAATGGAGGGAGAGAACTTGGCCCCCATCGACACCCCCGATGTCTGCAGGAAAAATTTTCCATCAAACATGAAATAATTTCGTCTCAGGAGGAGGTCCACCACAGCCACCACATACTCTGATAGCACCGCAGTAAAATTTCCAAAATTTTCCAAAAACCACACTAAAGAGGTATTCACCAGGTCATGGGGAATACTGGGGTAAAGTGCAACTACATCTGCCGTTACCCATGAATATTTTTGGGACCATTCAAGGTCTTGTACTGCTTGTAAGACCGATTTGGTGTCTCTCAAGAAACCTGGAATATTAGGAATCAAGGGCTGCAGTAGTGAGTCAACCCACTGGCAGAGGCGTTCTGAATACGACCCTATACCCGAGACTATTGGTCTCAAGGGAGGGGGAAAAATTAGTTTATGCACTTTTGGTAGAGCATGTAAGATTGGGATGACTGGAGATGCAACAAAAATATAGTCATGTTCTTTTTGGCTAAGGACACCTAAATTGAATCCATGTAGCAGCAAGGCTTTTAATTCTTGCTGGAAAGCGGGGAGCGGGTCATTTAATAGTATGCCATAGATCCTGTCATTATGTAACATCTGATTAATGAGGGATCTATAGAGTTCACAATTGAGAATGACCACTGCTCCCCCTTTGTCAGCTTGCTTCACAACAATATCATCTCTATTTTTGAGATTACGCAATGCTAGTGATTCTTTTTTGGATAGATTGTTAGTATTTAAATCCTTATGTTGTAAAACTACAGAATTGTTTAGTGAGACTAGATCCCTCTCAACCAGTTCTTGAAATCTGTCCAGTGCATGAGATCTAGATTGCACCGGATAGAAATCACGGTTGGAAGGGTTAAAGTCTGACGAACAATGCGCAGCATCAGAAGGAAGACAAGTATTTTTCAATTCCATTAGATCATATATATGTACCATTTCATTAAAAGACATACTAGTTGGATTAGGCATATGGTCTAAAGTAGAAGTAGCATTGATAGTGTCTGGATCTGGAATCAAATTGGAGGCGAACACACTGGCCGCATGAACTCAAAGTTCTGGGCAAAGGTTTGACTTTTGCGCCGTCCTGTCACTTCGATTTGTATAGAACCATATTGGACGTGAACAGACTGGCCCGCAGTCTAACTCTGCAGCAGCACTTCCAATCAATAGACTCACAGGTGTGTAGTCCAGGGGATGCTGCGGCCAGTGTGTTCGCCTCCAATTTGATTCCAGATCCAGACACTATCAATGCTACTTCTACTTTAGACCATATGCCTAATCCAACTAGTATGTCTTTTAATGAAATGGTACATATATATGATCTAATGGAATTGAAAAATACTTGTCTTCCTTCTGATGCTGCGCATTGTTCGTCAGACTTTAACCCTTCCAACCGTGATTTCTATCCGGTGCAATCTAGATCTCATGCACTGGACAGATTTCAAGAACTGGTTGAGAGGGATCTAGTCTCACTAAACAATTCTGTAGTTTTACAACATAAGGATTTAAATACTAACAATCTATCCAAAAAAGAATCACTAGCATTGCGTAATCTCAAAAATAGAGATGATATTGTTGTGAAGCAAGCTGACAAAGGGGGAGCAGTGGTCATTCTCAATTGTGAACTCTATAGATCCCTCATTAATCAGATGTTACATAATGACAGGATCTATGGCATACTATTAAATGACCCGCTCCCCGCTTTCCAGCAAGAATTAAAAGCCTTGCTGCTACATGGATTCAATTTAGGTGTCCTTAGCCAAAAAGAACATGACTATATTTTTGTTGCATCTCCAGTCATCCCAATCTTACATGCTCTACCAAAAGTGCATAAACTAATTTTTCCCCCTCCCTTGAGACCAATAGTCTCGGGTATAGGGTCGTATTCAGAACGCCTCTGCCAGTGGGTTGACTCACTACTGCAGCCCTTGATTCCTAATATTCCAGGTTTCTTGAGAGACACCAAATCGGTCTTACAAGCAGTACAAGACCTTGAATGGTCCCAAAAATATTCATGGGTAACGGCAGATGTAGTTGCACTTTACCCCAGTATTCCCCATGACCTGGTGAATACCTCTTTAGTGTGGTTTTTGGAAAATTTTGGAAATTTTACTGCGGTGCTATCAGAGTATGTGGTGGCTGTGGTGGACTTCCTCCTGAGACGAAATTATTTCATGTTTGATGGAAAATTTTTCCTGCAGACATCGGGGGTGTCGATGGGGGCCAAGTTCTCTCCCTCCATTGCTAATATTTTTATGGCATGGTGGGAGAGAAGCTTTCTCCTCATCGACACCAACCCTTTTTCAGGTCACATAAGGTGGTATGGCCGTTACATCGACGACCTGATCTTTATTTGGTCGGGTGGTGTGGCGGCCATACCACCATTTACTGACTATCTGAATGCATGTGTGAACGGTATCCAATTTACCGTCCAATACAATACTGATAACATCGAGTTCCTGGATCTCAGACTCGGGGGGGACTCCGCCACAGCCTCCATATACACTAGCACATACAGGAAATTAACAGCAGGCAACACACTATTGCATGCACAGTCATGCCATCCCACACATACAATCAGGAATATACCTAAAGGAGAATTAATCAGGGCCAAAAGAAATTGCAGTGATGAATCAACCTACAAAGCGGAGGCCCAAAATATTATAAAAAGATTGACACATAGAGCATATTCGCAAAAAATGATGGAAAAATGCAATAGAGACGTATTAAACATGAATAGAAATCTATTGTTAACCACAAACGCAAAAACAAAGGGTGATAACACTAGAGGGACACCTAATCATGACAGAAAAAATATTTTCGTTACACAATATAGTAAGGAATATTTTCAAATTTGCAACATCGTGAAAAAGCACTTTCCAGTCCTAGCGTGCGACAAAAAATGGGCAGCAATGGCACAAAAAGGCATTAAATGTGCAGCCAAAAAAGCACCTACTATAGCAAGCTCAGTGAGTCCATCCCTTTTCAAAAATGATAAATCCCGTATAACCCAGAGTACCTGGTTGTCTACAAAAGGGAATTATAAGTGTGGTCACTCCGTTTGCACTTGTTGCAAATACATGAAAATCTGTCAAAGTTTTGAATCTACTGTTAATGGCCAGGTTTTTAAAATAAATTCCTTCCTTAATTGCAATACCACACATGCAATCTACTGTATAACATGCATAAAGTGTAGGTTGCAATATGTAGGATGCACAACCAACGCAATTAAAACACGCATCAGAAAACATATATCAGACATACCGCACCATGCGAACCGCAACATATCTGCGGCAAGTCTTCACTTTGCCATGGTACATGGTGGTGATGTCTCTCATATGTCAGTACAAGGTATTGAAAAAGTTAAAAAACCAATAAGAGGTGGTGACAGAAAACGGAAACTTTTAAACAGAGAATCCTATTGGATCTTCCGTTTGGAAAGCCGCCAGCCTCTTGGTTTAAATAAAAGACTGGACCTTATTTTACAGTATTAACTATAAATTCATTTTCCATTTATTTCTCCTTTCTTTCTCCTCCCCACTTTTTTCCTCTATATCTTTTTGAATGTATTGTTTTAATGAACTATATGAAAACGTAACTTTGGTATGTTTTTACCTATGTGCACACCTGTAGTAGGGAGGGGTTGACTCTCAGTCTGATTACTTCAGCTGAATAGCTCTTCCCCTCTCCTCTATAAGAACAACTCACAGTGTATTTGAAATTGTCATGAGTAAGGGCTGAAATTGCATTGTGCCCGAAACATGTAGACTCTGCTTTCTGTACCTGGATTTTACTGATTATTGAATAAAAGCCTTCGGATTGCCACAAACACAAGCTGGACAAAATTCACTTTTTCTTCATTATATATACTATGTTATATTTTTTATCATTATATTTCACAAGTGGTGCGTGTGAGGGTGCCGCAAAGGTGATTGGCTGCGTATGCGGGAAGAACACCATTGGACCCATACGTATTGGGTAGTAAGGGGGTGTAGGGACAGAATATAGAAAAATGGAAAAATCAAGGGGTTTATGTCGAGGGGTTTAGTTGTATAAAGCATAAAATCTGAGCTTGGGACGTATATGTGTGAGTAAATGTGGGGCTTGGATGTAGGGCTCTTTCACACTTGCGTTCTTTTCTTCCGGCATAGAGTTCCGTCGTCGGGGCTCTATGCCGGAAGGATCCTGATCAGGATTATCCCAATGCATTCTGAATGGAGAGAAATCCGTTCAGGATGCATCAGGATGTCTTCAGTTCAGGACCGGAACGTTTTTTGGCCGGAGAAAATACTGCAGCATGCTGCGCTTTTTGCTCCAGTCAAAAATCCGGAACACTTGCCGCAAGGCCGGATCCGGAATTAATGCCCATTGAAAGGCATTAATCCGGATCAGGCCTTAAGCTAAACGTCGTTTCGGCGCATTGCCGGATCCGAAGTTTAGCTTTTTCTGAATGGTTACTATGGCACCCAGGACGCTATTAAAGTCCTGGGTGCCATAGTAGTAGTGGGGAGCAGGGGAGCAGTATACTTACAGTCCGTGCGGCTCCCGAAGCGCTCCAGAATGACGTCAGGGCGCCCCACACGCATGGTGACGTGATCGCATGGATCATGAGATCCATGCGCATGGGGCGCTCTGACGTCATTCTGGAGCGCCCAGGGAGCCGCACAGACTGTAAGTATACTGCTCCCCCGCTCCCCACTACTACTATGGCACCCAGGACTTTAATAGCGTCCTGGGTGCCATAGCAACACTGAATGCATTTTGAAGACGGATCCGTCTTCAAATGCTTTCAGTTCACTTGCGTTGTTACGGATCCGGCGGGCACCTCCGGCAAATGGAGTGCACGACGGATCCGGACAACGCAAGTGTGAAAGAGCCCGTAGTTAAGATTAGCAAGAAGGCTTATATCTAGAGTTGAGCGAAGACCTGGATGTTCGGGTTCGAGAAGTTCGGCCGAACTTCCCGGAAATATTCTGGTTCGGGATCCGAACCCGACCCGAACTTCGTCCCGAACCCGAACCCCATTGAAGTCAATGGGGACCCGAACTTTTGGGCACTAAAAAGGCTGTAAAACAGCCCAGGAAAGAGCTAGAGGGCTGCAAAAGGCAGCAACATGTAGGTAAATCCCCTGCAAACAAATGTAAGTAGGGAAATGAATTAAAATTAAAATAAAAAAAATAAAAATGAACCAATATCAATTGGAGAGAGGTCCCATAGCAGAGAATCTGGCTTCACGTCAGCAGAGAATCAGTCTCTTCATGCCATAGCAAAGAATCTGGCTTCATGTCAGCAGAGAATCAGTCTCTTCATGCCATAGCAGAGAATCTGGCTTCATGTCAGCGCAGAATCAGTCTTCAAGTCATAGCAGAGAATCAGGCTTCACGTCACCCACCACTGGAACAGGCCACTGTCACACATTTAGGCCCCGGCACCCAGACAGAGGAGAGCGGTCCCGTAACAGAGAATCTGGCCTTATGTCAGCGCAGAATCTGTCTTCATGTCATAGCAGAGAATCAAGCTTCACGTCACCCACCACTGGAACAGGCCACTGTCACACATTTAGGCCCCGGCACCCAGACAGAGGAGAGAGGTCCTGTAACAGAGAATCTGGCCTTATGTCAGCACAGAATCTGTCTTCATGTCATAGCAGAGAATCAGGCTTCACGTCACCCACCACTGGAACAGGCCACTGTCACACATTTAGGCCCAGGCACCCAGGCAGAGGAGAGAGGTCCCGTAACAGAGAATCTGGCCTTATGTCAGCGCAGAATCTGTCTTCATGTCATAGCAGAGAATCAGGCATCACGTCACCCACCACTGGAACAGGCCACTGTCACACATTTAGGCCCAGGCACCCAGGCAGAGGAGAGAGGTCCCGTAACAGAGAATCTGGCCTTATGTCAGCGCAGAATCAGTCTTCATGTCATAGCAGAGAATCAAGCTTCACGTCACCCACCACTGGAACAGGCCACTGTAACACATTTAGGCCCCGGCACCCAGACAGAGGAGAGAGGTCCTGTAACAGAGAATCTGGCCTTATGTCAGCACAGAATCTGTCTTCATGTCATAGCAGAGAATCAGGCATCACGTCACCCACCACTGGAACAGGCCACTGTCACACATTTAGGCCCAGGCACCCATGCAGAGGAGAGAGGTCCCGTAACAGAGAATCTGGCCTTATGTCAGCACAGAATCTGTCTTAATGTCATAGCAGAGAATCAGGCTTCACGTCACCCACCACTGGAACAGGCCACTGTCACACATTTAGGCCCAGGCCCCCAGGCAGAGGAGAGAGGTCCCGTAACAGAGAATCTGCCCTTATGTCAGTGCAGAATCTGTATTCATGTCATAGCAGAGAATCAGGCTTCACGTCACCCACCACTGGAACAGGCCACTGTCACACATTTAGGCCCCGGCACCCAGACAGAGGAGAGGTTCATTCAACTTTGGGTTGCCCCACAATATAATGGTAAAATGAAATTAAAAATAGTATTGAATGAGGAAGTGCCCTGGAGTAGAATAATATATTGTTAAGGGGAGGTAGTTAATATCTAATCTGCACAAGGGATGGACAGGTCCTGTGGGATCCATGCCTGGTTCATTTTTATGAACGTCAGCTTGTCCACATTGGCTGTAGACAGGCGGCTGCGTTTGTCTGTAATGACGCCCCCTGCCGTGCTGAATACACTTTATAAAAATAAATAAATAAGCCTCAAAAATACGTTGCTTGGTGGTGTCGCAGGTCCCGACGGTGAAGTGGGTACAGTTCACACAGGTAAAAGTGTTTCTTTGGATAGGACTGAATACACGTTCAGACAAAACGCTGGCCGCCGGGCAGGCCAGCACCTCCAAGGCATAAAAGGCTAGCTCTGGCCACGTGGACAATTTGGAGACCCAGAAGTTGAATGGGGCCGAACCATCAGTCAGTACGTGGAGGGGTGTGCACAGGTACTGTTCCACCATGTTAGTGAAATGTTGCCTCCTGCTAACACGTTTCGTATCAGGAGGTGGTGCAGTTAGCTGTGGCGTGGTGACAAAACTTTTCCACATCTCTGCCATGCTAACCCTGCCCTCAGAGGAGCTGGCCGTGACACAGCTGCGTTGGCGACCTCTTGCTCCTCCTCTGCCTTCGCCTTGGGCTTCCACTGGTTCCCCTGTGACATTTGGGAATGCTCTCAGTAGCGCGTCTACCAACGTGCGCTTGTACTCGCGCATCTTCCTATCACGCTCCAGTGTAGGAAGTAAGGTGGGCACATTGTCTTTGTACCGGGGATCCAGCAGGGTGGCAACCCAGTAGTCTGCACACGTTAAAATGTGGGCAACTCTGCTGTCGTTGCGCAGGCACTGCAGCATGTAGTCGCTCATGTGTGCCAGGCTGCCCAGAGGTAAGGACAAGCTGTCCTCTGTGGGAGGCGTATCGTCATCGTCCTGTGTTTCCCCCCAGCCACGCACCAGTGATGGGCCCGAGCTGCTTTGGGTGCCACCCCGCTGTGAACATGCTTCATCCTCATCCTCCTCCACCTCCTCCTCATCCTCGTCCTCCTCGTCCTCCAGTAGTGGGCCCTGTCTGGCCACATTTGTACCTGGCCTCTGGTGTTGCAAAAAACCTCCCTCTGAGTCACTTTGAAGAGACTGGCCTGAAAGTGCTAAAAATGACCCCTCTTCCTCCTCTTCCTCCTGGGCCACCTCCTCTTCCATCATCGCCCTAAGTGTTTTCTCAAGGAGACATAGAAGTGGTATTGTAACGCTGATAACGGCGTCATCGCCACTGGCCATGTTGGTGGAGTACTCGAAACAGCGCAACAGGGCACACAGGTCTCGCATGGAGGCCCAGTCATTGGTGGTGAAGTGTGTCTGATCCGCAGTGCGACTGACCCGTGCGTGCTGCAGCTGAAACTCCACTATGGCCTGCTGCTGCTCGCACAGTCTGTCCAGCATATGCAAGGTGGAGTTCCACCTGGTGGGCACGTCGCATATGAGGCGGTGAGCAGGAAGGCCGAAGTTACGCTGTAGCGCAGACAGGCGAGCAGCGGCAGGGTGTGAACGCCGGAAGCGCGAACAGACGGCCCGCACTTTATGCAGCAGCTCTGACATGTCGGGGTAGTTGCGAATGAACTTCTGCACCACCAAATTCAGCACATGCGCCAGGCAAGGGATGTGCGTCAAACCCATTATCGCACACCACCAGGCCGGGCTTGAGGCTCACCGGCAGCAACCACTCGTCGGTCTGTTGTTCTATACCCCGCCACAACTCCTGTGCGGTGTGGGGCCTGTCCCCCAAACATATGAGTTTCAGAATGGCCTGCTGACGTTTACCCCGTGCTGTGCTGAAGTTGGTGGTGAAGGTGTGTGGCTGACTGGATGAGCAGGTGGAAGAAGAGGAGGAGGAAGCTGAGTAGGAGGAGGAGGAGACAGGAGGCAAAGAATGTTGCCCTGCGATCCTTGGCGGCGGAAGGACGTGCGCCAAATAGCTCTCCGCCTGGGGCCCAGCCGCCACTACATTTACCCAGTGTGCAGTTAGGGAGATATAGCGTCCCTGGCCGTGCTTACTGGTCCACGTATCTGTGGTTAGGTGGACCTTGCCACAGATGGCGTTGCGCAGTGCACACTTGATTTTATCGGACACTTGTTTGTGCAGGGAAGGCACGGCTCTCTTAGAGAAGTAGTGGCGGCTGGGAACAACATACTGTGGGACAGCAAGTGACATGAGCTGTTTGAAGCTGTGTGTGTCCACCAGCCTAAATGACAGCATTTCATAGGCCAGTAGTTTAGAAATGCTGGCATTCAGGGCCAGGGATCGAGGGTGGCTAGGTGAGAATTTACGCTTTCTCTCAAATGTTTGTGAGATGGAGAGCTGAACGCTGCCGTGTGACATGGTTGAGATGCTTGGTGACGCAGGTGGTGGTGTTGGTGGTACATCCCATGTTTGCTGGGCGGCAGGTGCCAACGTTCCTCCAGAGGCGGAGGAAGAGGCCGAGGCGGCGGCAGCAGCAGCAGCAGAAGAGGCCGAGGCGGCAGCAGCAGAAGATGTAGCAGGGGGAGCCTGAGTGAGTTCCTTGTTTTTAAGGTGTTTACTCCACTGCAGTTCATGCTTTGCATGCAGGTGCCTGGTCATGCAGGTTGTGCTAAGGTTCAGAACGTTAATGCCTCGCTTCAGGCTCTGATGGCACAGCGTGCAAACCACTCGGGTCTTGTCGTCAGCACATTGTTTGAAGAAGTGCCATGCCAGGGAACTCCTTGAAGCTGCCTTTGGGGTGCTCGGTCCCAGATGGCGGCGGTCAGTAGCAGGCGGAGTCTCTTGGCGGCGGGTGTTCTGATTTTGCCCACTGCTCCCTCTTTTGCTACGCTGTTGGCTCGGTCTCACCACTGCCTCTTCCTCCGAACTCTGAAAGTCAGTGGCACGACCTTCATTCCATGTGGGGTCTAGGACCTCATCGTCCCCTGCATCGTCTTCCACCCAGTCTTGATCCCTGACCTCCTGTTCAGTCTGCACACTGCAGAAAGACGCAGCAGTTGGCACCTGTGTTTCGTCATCATCAGAGACGTGCTGAGGTGGTATTCCCATGTCCTCATCATCAGGAAAAATAAGTGGTTGTGCGTTAGTGCATTCTATCTCTTCCACCCCTGGGGAAGGGCTAGGTGGATGCCCTTGGGAAACCCTGGCAGCAGAGTCTTCAAACAGCATAAGAGACTGCTGCATAACTTGAGGCTCAGACAGTTTCCCTGATATGCATGGGGGTGATGTGACAGACCGATGGGCTTGGTTTTCATGCGCCATCTGTGCGCTTTCTGCAGAAGACTGGGTGGGAGATAATGTGAACGTGCTGGATGCACTGTCGGCCACCCAATTGACTAATGCCTGTACCTGCTCAGGCCTTACCATCCTTAGAACGGCATTGGGCCCCACCAAATATCGCTGTAAATTCTGCTGGCTACTGGGACCTGAGGTAGTTGGTTCACTAGGACGTGTGGCTGTGGCAGAACGGCCACGTCCTCTCCCAGCACCAGAGGGTCCACTAACACCACCACGACCATGTCCACGTCCGCGTTCTTATTAGATGTTTTCCTCATTGTTCCCGTTCACCACAATTTTGAGAATGGCAAATTTGGGAATGCTTTTTCAACCCAGAACAAAAAGTCTGCTTTTACGGTCACTACAAATAACTTGACCAGCTAAAACTGTGCAGATTTGGTTGAATAGAGATGTGAGACCTGTTTTTTTTTTGCGCTGTGTGACAGTTATAGGTTTAATCACAGAATGACACTTCTATCAGCACGCTAGCGTGTGTCTTAGGTTTTTCTGAATGATACTATCAATAACTTCAATGTAAGATTTTCTTTTTGGAATAGATTTCAAGTAGGCCTGAAATACCACAAACTAGTTATTTTCAGAATGGCAAATTTGGGAATGCTTTTTCAACCCAGAACAAAAAGTCTGCTTTTACGGTCACTACAAATAACTTGACCAGCTAAAACTGTGCAGATTTGGTTGAATAGAGATGTGAGACCTGTTTTTTTTTTGCGCTGTGTGACAGTTATAGGTTTAATCACAGAATGACACTTCTATCAGCACGCTAGCGTGTGTCTTAGGTTTTTCTGAATGATACTATCAATAACTTTAATGTAAGATTTTCTTTTTGGAATAGATTTCAAGTAGGCCTGAAATACCACAAACTAGTTATTTTCAGAATGGCAAATTTGGGAATGCTTTTTCAACCCAGAACAAAAAGTCTGCTTTGACGGTCACTACAAATAACTTGACCAGCTAAAACTGTGCAGATTTGGTTAAATAGAGATGTGAGACCTTTTTTTTTTCGCGCTGTGTGACAGTTATAGGTTTAATCACAGAATGACACTTCTATCAGCACGCTAGCGTGTGTCTTAGGTTTTTCTGAATGATACTATCAATAACTTCAATGTAAGATTTTCTTTTTGGGATAGATTTCAAGTAGGCCTGAAATACCACAAACTAGTTATTTTCAGAATGGCAAATTTGGGAATGCTTTTTCAACCCAGAACAAAAAGTCTGCTTTGACGGTCACTACAAATAACTTGACCAGCTAAAACTGTGCAGATTTGGTTGAATAGAGATGTGAGACCTGTTTTTTTTTGCGCTGTGTGACAGTTATAGGTTTAATCACAGAATGACACTTCTATCAGCACGCTAGCGTGTGTCTTAGGTTTTTCTGAATGATACTATCAATAACTTCAATGTAAGATTTTCTTTTTGGGATAGATTTCAAGTAGGCCTGAAATACCACAAACTAGTTATTTTCAGAATGGCAAATTTGGGAATGCTTTTTCAACCCAGAACAAAAAGTCTGCTTTTACGGTCACTACAAATAACTTGACCAGCTAAAACTGTGCAGATTTGGTTGAATAGAGATGTGAGACCTGTTTTTTTTTTTGCGCTGTGTGACAGTTATAGGTTTAATCACAGAATGACACTTCTATCAGCACGCTAGCGTGTGTCTTTAGTTTTTCTGAATGATACTATCAATAACTTCAATGTAAGATTTTCTTTTTGAAATAGATTTCAAGTAGGCCTGAAATACCACAAACTAGTTATTTTCAGAATGGCAAATTTGGGAATGCTTTTTCAACCCAGAACAAAAAGTCTGCTTTGACGGTCACTACAAATAACTTGACTAGCTAAAACTGTGCAGATTTGGTTAAATAGAGATGTGAGACCTTTTTTTTTTCGCGCTGTGTGACAGTTATAGGTTTAATCACAGAATGACACTTCTATCAGCATGCTAGTGTGTGTCTTAGGTTTTTCTGAATGATACTATCAATAACTTCAATGTAAGATTTTCTTTTTGGGATAGATTTCAAGTAGGCCTGAAATACCACAAACTAGTTATTTTCAGAATGGCAAATTTGGGAATGCTTTTTCAACCCAGAACAAAAAGTCTGCTTTGACGGTCACTACAAATAACTTGACCAGCTAAAACTGTGCAGATTTGGTTGAATAGAGATGTGAGACCTTTTTTTTTTCGCGCTGTGTGACAGTTATAGGTTTAATCACAGAATGACACTTCTATCAGCACGCTAGCGTGTGTCTTAGGTTTTTCTAAATGATACTATCAATAACTTCAATGTAAGATTTTCTTTTTGGGATAGATTTCAAGTAGGCCTGAAATACCACAAACTAGTTATTTTCAGAATGGCAATTTTGGGAATGATTTTTCAACCCAGAACAAAAAGTCTGCTTTGACGGTCACTACAAATAACTTGACCAGCTAAAACTGTGCAGATTTGGTTGAATAGAGATGTGAGACCTGTTTTTTTTTGCGCTGTGTGACAGTTATAGGTTTAATCACAGAATGACACTTCTATCAGCACGCTAGCGTGTGTCTTAGGTTTTTCTGAATGATACTATCAATAACTTCAATGTAAGATTTTCTTTTTGGGATAGATTTCAAGTAGGCCTGAAATACCACAAACTAGTTATTTTCAGAATGGCAAATTTGGGAATGCTTTTTCAACCCAGAACAAAAAGTCTGCTTTGACGGTCACTACAAATAACTTGACCAGCTAAAACTGTGCAGATTTGGTTGAATAGAAATGTCAGGTCTATTTTTTAGGCGCTGGGTGACAGGCTCAACTTGCCCCTGATGTAATATATGGCCAAAAAATAACCAGACTGTTGATGGTTAAATGCACTTCCGTGACACAGGCTCAGCCTGCAGCTGATGTAGTATATGGCCAAAAAATAATCAGACTGTTGATGGTTAAATGCACTTGGGTGAAACAGGCTCAGCCTGCAGCTGATGTAGTATATGGCCAAAAAATAACCAGACTGTTGATGGTTAAATGCACTTCGGTGACACAGGCTCAGCCTGCAGCTGATGTAGCATATAGCACAAAATAACCACACTATCGATGGTTAAATACACTTGGTGATAGCTCGTGCTGGCGCACCACAAGTCACAAAATGGCCGCCGATCACCCCAGAAAAAAAGTGATCTAAAAACGCTCTGAGCAGCCTCAAAAAAGTGAGCAAGTCAATAATAGCACTTCAATGATGTACAGCTGCAGATCGATCACAGAATGAAGTCTTTTGGAGGAGTTAATCTGCCTAATCTCGCCCTAACGTCGCAGCTGCAACCTCTCCCTATACTGATCATAGCAGAGTGACGTGCGGCGCTACGTGACTCCAGCTTAAATAGAGGCTGGGTCACATGGTGCACTGGCCAATCACAGCCATGCCAATAGTAGGCATGGCTGTGATGGCCTCTTGGGCCAAGTAGTATGACGCTTGTTGATTGGCTGCTTTGTAGCCTTTCAAAAAGCGCCAAGAAAGCGCCGAACACCGAACCCGAACCCGGACTTTTACGAAAATGTTCGGGTTCGGGTCCGTGTCACGGACACCCCAAAATTCGGTACGAACCCGAACTATACAGTTCGGGTTCGCTCATCCCTACTTATATCTAAAAGTGAGGAAATTTTACAGAAATTTTACACTAACCCACCCAATAAATTACCTCAGGGCTGGATTTTTACTGTGGGAATGCGTATATGTATATACAGTCCCATGTAAATAACATTATTTATTTCCCTCCGCCATAGAGTCCGATGTAAATACCATCACACCAGCTCTCCAGCCCTCTTCAATATACAGTTACATATAAATAACCTCTCTCTCTATCTACAGCCCCCTCCAAAATACAGTCTCATGTAAATAACATCAAACCATCTCTCCTGCCTCCTCCAATATAGAGCCCCACGTAAATAACATTGCCCCCTCCCCAGCCACCTTCAACATACAGTCCCATGTAAAGAACATCACCCCCTTCCCAACCACCTTCAACATACAGTCCCATGTAAATAACATAACTCCTTCCCCAGCCACCTCCAACATGCAGTCCCATATAAATATCACCCCCTCAACATTCAGTCCCATGTAAATAACATCACTCCCTCAACATTCATTCCCATGTAAATAACATCACTCCCTTCAGCCCTAACATACAGTCCCAGTTAAATAACCACAACTCCCAGCATTACCCTGCCTCTCACACTGAGAATCTCTCCCTTCACTTACCTGTTCTCATGTAGCAGACCTCACCTCAGCTTCTTCCCAGGACTTCTCTATACTACTGAGGGCCATCCTCTTCTGCACTGATCACATGATGGTGACATCATCGCAGGTCCTTTTCAGCTACTGCATTTAGAACTGATCACATGGACTGTGATGTCATCACAGGTCCTTCAACTCTTGCAGGGTATTAGGTTCAATTGTATTGCTGTCATGAGGATGGCAATACAGTTGTATCTATCTAGCAGGCAGTATATTCGGGGCCTAGGATAAAACATCAGGGGTCCAGGCCCCGAATGTTTTAACCTAGCAACTCCCCTGCCTGTCACCACTCCTAACATGCCTGTTTTAATAGCTGCATGCATTCCCCATGTAATAATTCTGGAGCATCTATTCTTATGGCTCTATGTTGTGCCCTTCCTTTATTATTTCTGTTAGAAGTTATGAATGAATTGCTAGCAGTCTGCAGTAAGGGTATAGAGGGGTGGTAACAAGTGGGGGGGGGTGCCAGCACAGTCTGCAAACGGCAGCACTAATTGGATAGAGTGATTCTGTGCAGGTACACACCCCCAACTGGTTACCACCCCTCTGTTCCCTTACTACAGACAATCAATTAATTCATACCTTCGAATAGAAATCTTAAAGAAATGGCACATCATAGAGCCATAAGAATACAGGGAGTGCAGAATTATTAGGCAAATGAGTATTTTGACCACATCATCCTCTTTATGCATGTTGTCTTACTCCAAGCTGTATAGGCTCGAAAGCCTACTACCAATTAAGCATATTAGGTGATGTGCATCTCTGTAATGAGAAGGGGTGTGGTCTAATGACATCAACACCCTATATTAGGTGTGCATATTTATTAGGCAACTTCCTTTCCTTTGGCAAAATGGGTCAAAAGAAGGACTTGACAGGCTCAGAAAAGTCAAAAATAGTGAGATATCTTGCAGAGGGATGCAGCATTCTTAAAATTGCAAAGCTTCTGAAGCGTGATCATCGAACAATCAAGCGTTTCATTCAAAATAGTCAACAGGGTCGCAAGAAGCGTGTGGAAAAACCGAGGCGCAAAATAACTGCCCATGAACTGAGAAAAGTCAAGCGTGCAGCTGCCAAGATGCCACTTGCCACCAGTTTGGCCATATTTCAGAGCTGCAACATCACTGGAGTGCCCAAAAGCACAAGGTGTGCAATACTCAGAGACATGGCCAAGGTAAGAAAGGCTGAAAGACGACCACCACTGAACAAGACACACAAGCTGAAACGTCAAGACTGGGCCAAGAAATATCTCAAGACTGATTTTTCTAAGGTTTTATGGACTGATGAAATGAGAGTGAGTCTTGATGGGCCAGATGGATGGGCCCGTGGCTGGATTGGTAAAGGGCAGAGAGCTCCAGTCCGACTCAGACGCCAGCAAGGTGGAGGTGGAGTACTGGTTTGGGCTGGTATCATCAAAGATGAGCTTGTGGGGCCTTTTCAGGTTGAGGATGGAGTCAAGCTCAACTCCCAGTCCTACTGCCAGTTTCTGGAAGACACCTTCTTCAAGCAGTGGTACAGGAAGAAGTCTGCATCCTTCAAGAAAAACATGATTTTCATGCAGGACAATGCTCCATCACACGCGTCCAAGTATTCCACAGCGTGGCTGGCAAGAAAGGGTATAAAAGAAGAAAATCTAATGACATGGCCTCCTTGTTCACCTGATCTGAACCCCATTGAGAACCTGTGGTCCATCATCAAATGTGAGATTTACAAGGAGGGAAAACAGTACACCTCTCTGAACAGTGTCTGGGAGGCTGTGGTTGCTGCTGCACGCAATGTTGATGGTGAACAGATCAAAACACTGACAGAATCCATGGATGGCAGGCTTTTGAGTGTCCTTGCAAAGAAAGGTGGCTATATTGGTCACTGATTTGTTTTTGTTTTGTTTTTGAATGTCAGAAATGTATATTTGTGAATGTTGAGATGTTATATTGGTTTCACTGGTAAAAATAAATAATTGAAATGGGTATATATTTGTTTTTTGTTAAGTTGCCTAATAATTATGCACAGTAATAGTCACCTGCACACACAGATATCCCCCTAAAATAGCTAAAACTAAAAACAAACTAAAAACTACTTCCAAAAATATTCAGCTTTGATATTAATGAGTTTTTTGGGTTCATTGAGAACATGGTTGTTGTTCAATAATAAAATTAATCCTCAAAAATACAACTTGCCTAATAATTCTGCACTCCCTGTAGATGCTCCAGAATTGTTATTACATGGGGAATGTATGAAGCTATTAAAACAGGCATGTCAGGCGCGATAAAAGGTCCTCTTTTATGGTGTAATCAATGCTGAGAAATACAGGCAGATACTTATCCATCAGGGAGGTTTTTGATTGGCTCCAAATTTTATTCTACAGCAGGACAACGACCCTAACCATACAGCCAATGTCATTGAGGACTATCCTCAGCATAAGGCCTCATGCACACGACCTTTGTGTGCATCCGTGTCCGTTGTTCCGTTTTCCGTGATTTTCTGCGTACCCATTGACTTTCAATGGGTCTGTTGAAAACTCGGAAAATGCACCGTTGTTCATCTGCGTCCGTGATCCATGTTTCCTGTCCGTCAAAAAAATATGACCTGTCCTATTTTTTTGACGGACAACGGTTCGCGGACCCATTCAAGTCAATGGGTCCATGAAAAAACACTGAGGCACACAAGCTTGTCTTCCGCGTCCGTGATCCGTAGGCTACTTTCACACAGACTGATCCGCAGATCCGTCTGCATAAAAGCTTTTTCAGATCTGAGTTTTTACTTTGTGAAAACTCAGATCCGACAGTATATTCTAAAACAGAGGTGTTCCCATAGTGATGCAGACGCTTCAAGTTAGAATATACCAAGAACTGTGTACATGACTGCCCCCTGCTGTCTGGCAGCACCTGATCTCTTACAGGGGGCTGTGATCAGCACAATTAACCCCTCAGGTGCCGCACCTGAGGGGTTAATTGTGCGTATCATAGCCCCCTGTAAGAGATCAGGTGCTGCCAGGCAGGAGGGGGCAGACCCCCTTCCCTCCCCAGTTTTAAATTCATTGGTGGCCAGTGCGGCCCCCCCTCCCTCCCTCCCCTGTATTTAATTCATTGGTGGCCAGTGCGGCCTCCCCTCTCCCCCCCTCCTAATTAAAATCCCCCCCCATCAATGGTGGCAGCGGAGAGTTCCGATCGGAGTCCCAGTTTAATCGCTGGGACTCCAATCGGTATCCATGGCAACCAGGACACTACTGCAGTCCTGGCTGCCATGGTTACTTAGCAATTTTAGAAGCATTATACTTACCTGCGCTGTCTGTGACCGGCCGGGCACTCCTCCTACTGGTAAGAGACAGGTCTGTGCTATAAGTAATGCGGGGGGATTTAAATTAGGAGGGGGGGAGGGGAGGCCGCACTGGCCACCAATGAATTAAATACTGGGGAGGAAGGGGGGCCACACTGGCCACCAATAAATTAAATACAGGGGAGGGAGTGGGAGCCGCACTGGCCACCAATTGATGTAATACAGGGGAGGCCGCACTGGCCACCAATGAATGTAATACAGGGGAGGGAGGGGGACCCGCACTGGCCACCAATGAATTTAAAACTGGGGAGGGAGGGGGGTCTGCCTGGCAGCACCTGATCTCTTACAGGGGGCTATGATACGCACAATTAACCCCTCAGGTGCGGCACCTGAGGGGTTAATTGTGCTGATCACAGCCCCCTGTAAGAGATCGGGTGCTGCCAGGCAGCAGGGGGCAGTCATGTACACAGTTCTTAGTATATTCTAACTTGAAGGGTCCCCATCACTATGGGAGCGCCTCTGTGTTAGAATATACTGTCGGATCTGAGTTTTCACGATATAACTCAAATCCAATGGTATATTTTAACATAGAGGCGTTCCCATGGTGATGGGGACGCTTCAAGTTAAAATATACCATCGGATTGGAGAAAACTCAGATCTGATGGTATAATAGGGACTCCTGACTTTACATTGAAAGTCAATGGGGGACGGATCCGTTTGCAATTGCACCATATGGTGTCAACTTCAAACGGATCCGTCCCCATTGACTTGCATTGTAAGTCAGGACGGATCCGTTTGGCTCCGCACGGCCAGGCGAACACCAAAACAACTTTTTTTTACTTTCCTTCATGTCCTTGGATCCTCCAAAAATCAAGGAAGACCCATGGAAGAATAAAAGGACACGGATTACGGAACCCGTTTTTTGGCGGACCGCAAAATAAAAACAGTCGTGTGCATGAGGCCTTAAGAAGGACAAGGAGTCCTGGAATAGAGGATATGGCCCCCACAGATCCCTGATCTCAACATCATCAATTCAATCTGGGATTATATTAAGATATAGAAGGATTTAAAGGGGTTGTCCAGGTTCAGAGCTGAACCGGACATACCCATAATTTTACCTAGGCAGCACCCCTGATGTTATCATCAGAGCATCTCATGCTCCGATGCGCTCCCTTGCCCTGTGCAGGGTAAGGACTCTTTTATTTACAATAACACACTGCAGGGCGGAAGCTTCGCCTGGTGGGCGAGCTTTATCGCTGCCCTAGCTGGCAGCCCCATGGAGAGCCCGGTGACGTCACTGGAGCTCTGGAAAATGCCTTTGCCCTGCTCTGATGCTCAAGTCAGGGCGGCTGCCTGGGTGAAAATGGAGGTATGTCCGGGTTCAGCTCTGAACCCGGACAACCTCTTTAACCTCTTTAGGACACAGGGCGTACAGGTACGCCCTGATGTTCTGGTACTTAAGGACACAGGGTGTAGGTGCCTGCTCAAAACAGAAGTATTGGAATGCATTGTAAAGGATTAGACCCCCAAAAGTTGAAGTCCCAAAGTGGGACAAAAAATAAAGTGAAAATAAAAGTAGAAAAAATAAAGTCCCCCCCCCAAAAAATTAAAAGTTTCAAGTAAAAATAAACAAAAACGTAATTTTCCCCAAATAAAGTAAAAGAAAATTAGTAAAAAATAAGGGGGGGGGGGGAATAGACATATTAGGTATCGCCGCGTGCGTATCAACTGGCTCTATACACATATCACATGACCTAACCCCTCAGATGAACACCGTAAAAAATAAAAAATAAAAACTGTGCTAAATAAACCATTTTTTTCTCACCTTACATCACAAAAAGTACAACAGCAAGAGATCAAAAAGGCGTACGCCCACCAAAATAGTACCGATCTAACCATCACCTCATCCCGCAATAAATGAGCCCCCTACCTGAGACAATCGCCCAAAAAAAAAAAAACTATGGCTCAGAATATGGAGACACTAAAACATAATTTTTTGTGTTTTAAAAAAGCTGTTATTGTGTAACACTTACATAAATAAAAAAATGTATACATATTAGGTATCGCCGCGTCCCTATCGACCACCTCTATAAAAAATATCACATGACCTAAGCCCTCAGATGAACACCGTAAAAAATAAAAACTGTGCTAAATAAACCATTTTTTGTCACCTTACATCACAAAAAGTGTAATAGCAAGCGATCAAAAAGTCATATGCACCCCAAATTAGTGCAAAAAAACCCGTCATCTCATCCCGCAAAAATCATACCCTACCCAAGATAATCGTCCAAAAACTGAAAAAACTATGTATCTCAGACTATGGAAACACTAAAACATGATTTTTTTTGTTTAAAAAATGAAATCATTGTGTAAAACTTACATAAATAGAAAAAAGTATACATATTAGGTATCGCCACGTCTGTAATAAGTTGCTTTATAAAAATATCACATGACCTAACCCCTCAGATGAACACCGTAAAAAAATTAAAATAAAAACGGTGTAAAAAAAAAACATTTTTTGTCATCTTACATCACAAAAAGTGTAATAGCAAGTGATCAAAAAATCATATGCACCCCAAAATAGTGCCAATAAAACCGTCATCTCATACTGCAAAAAATGAGACCCTAGCTAAGATAATCGCCCAAAAACTGAAAAAAAATATGGCTCTCAGACTATGGAGACAATAAAACATGATTTTTTTTTGTTTCAAAAATGAAATCATTGTGTAAAACTTACATAAATAAAAAAAATTGTATATATATATTAGGCATCGCCGCGTCCGTGACAACCTGCTCTATAAAAATACCACATGATCTAACCTGTCAGATGAATGTTGTAAATAAAAAAACTGTGTCAAAACATCTATTTCTTGTTACCTTGCCTCACAAAAAGTGTAATATAGAGCAACCAAAACTCATATGTACCCTAAAATAGTACCAACAAAACTGCCACCCTATCCCATAGTTTCTAAAATGGGGTCACTTTTTTGAGTTTCTACTCTAGGGGTGCATCAGGGGGGCTTCAAATGGGACCTGGTGTCAAAAAACCAGTCCAGCAAAATCTGCCTTCCAAAAACTGTATGGCATTCCTTTCCTTCTGCGCCCTGACGTGTGCCCGTACAGCAGTTTACGACCACATATGGGGTGTTTCTGTAAACTACAGAATCGGAGCCATAAATCTTGAGTTTTGTTTGGCTGTTAACCCTTGCTTTGTAACTGGGCAAAAAATTATTAAAATGGAAAATCTGCCAAAAAAGTGAAATTTTGAAATTGTATCTCTATTTTCCATTCATTCTTGTGGAACATCTAAAGGGTTACCAAAGTTTGTAAAAATCAGTTTTGAATACCTTGAGGGGTGTAGTTTGTAAAATGGGGTCATTTTTGGGTGGTTTCTATTATGTAAGCCCAACAAAGTGACTTCAGACCTGAACTGGTCCTGAAAAAGTGGGTTTTAGAATTTTCAAGATTTGCTTCTAAACTTCTAAGCTTTGTAACGTCCCCAAAAAATAAAACGGCATTCACAAAATGATCCAAACATAAAGTAGACATATGGGGAATGTAAATTAATATCAATTTTTGGAGGTATTACTATGTATTATAGAAAAAACAATAAAGTGGCCAATTGGTAAAAAATGGAAAACAGTGTCCACCCAATACAACCAAAAGGACACCCGTAGTTGTAACTCGGTACTAGCTAAAAAACAAGCAAAAAAACAAGAAAACGGAGCTCATAGTACGTATTTAAAAATATAATTTTATTGTAACATGATTAAAATATAAAGCAATAAGTGATATGCCGTTAAAAAGTGAATGGAAGCAGAAAAAGAACGCAACCCTGGGATAGCACACGTGTCAAATGTAAAAGATAATGATCAATGGAATTAATTATATACGGTACAATGATCAGCCATTGATCAAAAAATGCAGCATGAGTAACAATTGAATCAGCATCAAAAGAAAACCTACACGGCAAAAAATGGAACAGGGTTTGCATGCGAGTGCAGCATAAGCAAAATAAAGACTGGGTATGAAAATAACCTGAATCAAATGCCGTATAGGTAAAAAGAGAAAGCGAAGACTCACCAAAAAAGACCGTGTGCTATGTCACCCAGGATGGCGCTACACCAACGCGCGTTTCGGCGTGTCTTCTTCCGGGGGTAACGCCATCACTGTGAATCATCTATTTACAGGCTCTCTCCACCAATCAGGAGTTGATTATACGTACTTGTCCTCAGCTGTGCATGTATACTGGCGCGCGGGGCTCCAGTCAAACCGCGCCCAGCTACCTCCCGGCCGGTGTATTTTATAAAAAAAATACCAAATTTACCAAAAATTTTTAATGAGCCCAAGAACCAATAAGCGATCTTCAGCTCCCTCAAAGGGAGGAGATCGCCCCCCAGCCCACCGTGTTTTTTTCTGTCCTTTGGACAGGTGGGCAGAGTCTACGAAGAAGGCCTACTCCAGAATCATGAAAATCTTCGTGTCGTGGTGTGATTCCAAACAGGTGGCGTCTGCAGATCCGCCCCTTCCTGCGATATTACAATTCCTTCAGGATGGACTAGATAAAGGTCTCTCTCCAGCTACTTTGAGAGTACAGATATGTGCCATCTCGGCCTGCCTTAACAGGCCACATTCTCGGGACCCACTCATCAAACGCTTCTTGAAGGGAGCTGAAAGACTAAAGCCTACTATACTGAAACCTATTCCCCAGTGGGATCTTTCAGTAGTGCTCAGGGGGTTAGCATCTCCCCCCTTTGAGCCATTGGAGTAGGTGGAATTAAGATTTTTGACCTTAAAGGTGGTTTTTCTTCTGGCTGTAGCTTCAGCCAAGAGGATCTCTGAACTACAGGCTTTTTCTGCAATTCATCCTTACATTATCTTCTTGCAGGACAGAGTACTCCTGAAGTTTTTACCCTACTTCAGGCCTAAGGTTCCAACCTTCCAAAATATTAACCAGGTAATCTCTTTACCAGTTTTGTTTTCAGCCTCCTCCTCTGATACTCCAGCCAGACACCCGCTGGATATTTCGAGGTGCCTCCAGGTCTATTTGGATAGATCCAGAGAGTTCAGGATAGATGAGAATCTCCTCATCCTGTTTGCCGGTAAGTCTAAAGGCCGTAAAGCGTCTAAAGCTACCATTAGTCGCTGGATCAAGGAAGCCATTAGGGAGGCTTTCGTCTCCCAATCTCTAGATCCTCCGGAGTTTGTGAGGGCCCATTCTACTAGGGCTGTCTCCACCTCTGTTGCGGAGAGAAGACTTCTCCCCTTAGAGTTGATCTGTAAGGCGGCTTCCTGGAGCTCTGAGTCAACCTTCATCTCCCATTATAGGATAGATGCTAGGGTGGCAGAGTTTTCGGCTTTTGGGCAGACAGTTCTTAGTTCTGCCAAGCATGAGGACCCTCCCTAGGGAATTCTTCTTGCTATCTCCCCATCTGTGCTGCTGGTAGGACATAAGGGAATCGTTAATTTCTAACGATAATTAGTTTTCCCTTAGTCCTAAAAGCAGCACACAAATTTCCCACCCTAGGTACATTATGCTTGTTACAGACACGGTGGGCTGGGGGGCGATCTCCTCCCTTTGAGGGAGCTGAAGATCGCTTATTGGTTCTTGGGCTCATTAAAAATTCCGCCGGTCCTACCAGTCCACAGGGGGCAGTTAACCCCATCTGTGCTGCTGTTAGGACTAAGGGAAAACAAATTATCGTTATAAATTAACGATTACTTTACATTCCCCATATGTCTACTTCATGTTTGGATAATTTGGGGAATGACAGTTTATTTTTTGGGGATGTTACAAGGCTAAGAAGTTTAGAAGCAAATCTTGAAATTTTTCAGAAATTTTCAAAAACCCAATTTTTAGGGACCAGTTCAGATCTGAAGTCACTTTGTGAGGCTTACATAATAGAAATCACCCAAAAATGACCCCATTCTAGAAACTAAACCCCTCAAGGTAATCTAAACTGATTTTACAAACGTCCTTAACCCTTTAGGTGTTGCACAAGAGTTATTGGCAAATAGGAATGAAATTTGAGAATTAAATTTTTTGGGCAAATTTTCCATTTTAATCCATTTTTTCCAAACAAATCAAGGGTTAACAGCCAAACAAAATGCTATATTTATTGCTCCGATTCCGTAGTTTGCAGAAACACCCCATATGTGGCCGTAAACTACTGTACGGGCGCACAGTAGGGCGTAAAGGGAAAGGTGCGCCGTATGGTTTTTGGAAGGCAGATTTTGCTGGACTGGTTTATTTACACATGTCCCATTTGAAGCCCCCCTTATGCACCCCTAGAGTAGAAACTCCATAAAAGTGACCCAATGTAAGAAACTACACCCCTCAAGGTACTCAAAACTGATTTTACAAACTTTGTTAACCCTTTAGATGTTGCACAAGAGTTATTGGCAAATGGAGATGGAAAATTTGCACAAAAGTTTTAATTCTCAAATTTCATTTTAAGAAATTTTTTCCAGTAACAAAGCAAGGGTTAACAGCTAAACAAAATGCTATATTTATTGCCCCGATTCTGTTGTTTGCAGGAACACCCCATATGTGGCCGTAAACTACTGTACGGGCACACGGTAGGGCGTAGAGGGAAAAGTGCGCAGTGTGGTTTTTGGAAGGCAGATTTTGGTGGACTGGTTTATTTACACCATGTCCCATTTGAAGCCCCCCTGATGCACCCCTAGAGTAGAAACTCCATAAAAGTGACCCTATTTTGGAAACTACGGGATAAGGTGGCAGTTTTGTTGGGACTATTTTTAGGGTACATATTATTTCCACCTCATCACCACGACGGCTACTAGGAGATTGACCCCTGACCTCTGTAGGGGCAGGAACAGAGAGAGGGTTTAAATCCCCCCCTCCCACCACCAGCACCGGTGTTTCCTGTCCCTACAGAGGACAGGGGCAGAGAGAGTCTCCCTGTGGGGAGATGAAGATGATGAATGTCGTAACACCTTACCTGGTGTTCCCCCTGACCTCCTGCAGTCTTTGTACTAATGCTAGGCAGGGGTGAAGGAGGGAGGCCTCGCTCCATTATGATATGTGAGCCTGCTCCCGGGCCGCGATCTCCCGCCAAGCCTCCGTGGCTGTAGCCGGGTGCGCGCCTAAGCGCTTCAGGTAAAGCGGCAGACGTCATTTCCGGTGGACGGAGGAAGTGACGTTGTTTAGGATGCGTCTCCATTTAAAACTTTGGCGCCATCTATGTAAGTGCCGAGCGCCTTAGTGGTGTGTGTGAGTGAGCGTGCCGACATGTTGACCGAGCCCCGCTCCCCTGGAGACCCTTCCGTGCCGCCTGTCGTAAGTTCCACTGTGGGGAAGCGCTTATTGCCCTGTTGCTTCTTTTTTATAGACACTGTACCAGGTTGCTTGTTTCCTCCTCCTCCACCTCTCTGGCTTGGGGGTTTCAGGTTCTATATCCCCGCATATGTTCATCATAGCTGATTGGGGTTATTCTTCCCAGGTCCCTAAGGAGGCTCAGAAAAAAGTCAGGAAGCCGGCTAAGTGTGTGTCTTGTCTTAAACGACTTCTGGACGACTACCGCAAGAGATTATGCAAAGACTGTATCTCTAGTGTTATTTGTGAAGAACAGCCCTCCTTTTTTTACGAGTTGAGATCCATGATACACAAGGAAGTAAAATCCTCCTTATCCCAAATTTCCTCCTTACCCAGGGACCCGCCTCCACCTAAAAAACAGAGGGGACCATCTCCTTCTTTATCAGATTCAGAGGAGATAGCGGAAAATGCTTCATCCTCCAGAGCCTGGGAGAACGAGGAGGCATCCTCTGATATTGAGACTTCCGAATCAGATGGGAAATTTTGTTTTTCCTTGGACGAAATGCCTGACTTACTAAGGGCAGTCCGGGCCACTATGGGGGTAGAAGAAGCCCCAAAAGCCCACTCCGTACAGGATGAGATGTTCGGGAGACTCTGGGTTAAAAAAACAGAGTTTTCCCGATCAACGAAAACATACGAGATATGGTGCTTGATGAATGGTCCAATCCAGAGAAGCGCTTGGGGGTGTCCAGGTCCTTCAGGAATCGTCTATTGTTTGACCCTAACAAAGGCAAAATTTTCAATGAAACACCAAAAATCGATGTTCAAGTGGCAAAAGTCAACAAAAAGACTGCCTTGCTCTTCGAGGACGCCTCCCAGTTACGCGACCCCATGGATAGGAAGGCGGATAGTCTTTTAAAAAGATCTTAGGAAGCCGCTATGTTTAATTTAAAAGCAAATATTGCTGCCACCTTGGTGGCAAGGTCCATGGGGTTGTGGCTAAATGAATTGGAGTCTCACATTAGGGACAACACCCCTAGGGAAGAAATGAAGAAATCTTAAGGTCCCTCCCCTTACTAAAGTCCGCCACAGCATTCATGGCAGATGCCTCGGCAGAATCTGTCAGATTTGCTGCTAAAGACGCCGGCCTCTCCAACGCGGCCCGCCGGGCTCTGTGGATGAAGAGCTGGTCAGGAGACAACACTTCAAAAATGAAGTTATGCTCCATTCCGTTCTCAGGAGAATATGTCTTCGGCCCTGTCCTGGACCATATCTTAGAGAAGGCTGCGGAAAAGAAAAAGGGCTTCCCAGAGGAAAGACCCTATAAAAGGAAATATCCCTTTCGTGCCCCCACCAACCAGAACAAATCTTATAGGGATAAGGGGAAGTCAGGACGCTGGAGCTATCCGAAAGGGGGCAGGGGTAGAAATACCCCTTCCTCCTCTCAAAACAAATCCTCGGATAAGCAATGACGCCAGAGTCGGGGGGAGATTGAAGAGTTTTCTGGATCCTTGGGAGTCCATTACCCTGAACCCTTGGGTCCGGGACATCAGAAAATTCGGATACCGAATCGAACTCTCTTCATCTCCCCCAGACCGCTTCATTGTTAACAACCCAAGCTCCTCCAACGTACGCAAGAAGATTCTGCAGGGAATTCAGAGCCTTCTGGAGATCGACGTTATAGTACAGGTTCCATTAACACAGCTAGGACAGGGGTTCTACTCGAATCTTTTCCTGGTAGAGAAGAAAGAAGGCTCTTTCCGGACTATTATAAATCTAAAGGCCCTGAACAAATTCATAATATATCGAAAATTCTGGATGGAATCCCTAAAATCCCTGATTCCTTTAATAGGGAGAGATGCTCTGATGTGTTCAGTAGATCTACGGGACGCTTACTACCACATCCCAATCCATCCAGACTCTCAAAGGTTTTTAAGATTTGCCATCCAAGACCACAGGGGGGTAACCTGTCACTTCCAGTTTACGGCCCTTCCCTTTGGGATATCATCTGCTCCCGGAGTCTTCACGAAACTGGTGGTCGAAATGGTGTCCTTCCTGAGGCGCAAGGGACTGGTGATTATACCATACCTGGATGATTTCCTCCTGATTGGAGATTCAGAGAGCAAACTCAGAACAGACTTACTAACCTTCCTGTCTCTCATCCAAGATCTAGGGTGGTTGGTGAACCAAAAGAAATCGAATCTTCTACCTTCCAGCGCAATCCAGTTTTTAGGTGTCGTCCTGGATTCCCGGGTTCAACATACCTTTCTCCCACCGGACAAGGTCAGAAACCTCCAGTTGAAGGTCCGACGGTTTCAGAACAGGAGGTCTTGTCCCATAATGGAAGCCATGAGTCTTCTAGGTCTTCTCTCGTCCTGCATTCCGTCTGTCCCATAGAGCCAATCCCACTTCCGATCTCTCCAGTCATGGATTCTCAGAATTTGGAACAGGCAGCAGTCTTCTTTGGATCACAAAGTTCTGATCCCTCCAGCTGTGAAGGCCTCCTTAGACTGGTGGAAGAGCACAAACAACCTGTCCTTAGGAGTTCCCTGGGAGAAGGCTCTCTACATTCAGGTGCTTATAGACGCAAACAAAAAAGGATGGGGAGCAAAAGTGGGAGATCATTACTTTCAGGGTTCCTGGATGCCAACAACCCGCTCTCAATCTTCCAACTTCAGAGAACTGGAAGCGGTTTGGAAAGCTCTGAAAGCCGCAGAGTTCCTACTCGAAGGCCGGCATGTAAAAATTCTTTCTGACAATACTACGATGGTAGCATACCCGAGAAGCTGATGTCTGTGGCAAGGAAGATCTTCAATTGGGCGGAGTCCCACGTAAGATCCATCTCCGCGATTCACTTGAAAGGAGTACTGAATGTGGAAGCAGACTATCTCAGTCGCCAGTTAATAGACCACACCGAATGGTCTTTAAATCAGGAGGTGTTTCAGACTCTAGTAGAAAGATGGGGCACCCCACAAGTGGACCTGTTCGCCTCCAAAAGGAACACAAAGGTATCAACGTTCTGTTCATTGAACCCACGGGACAATCCTTGGGCGCTGGACGCGCTCACGATACAATGGGACTGGGACCTCTGTTAAGCGTTTCCACCCCTGCCTCTACTTCCCAGGATAATTCAGAAGCTCAACCGAGAGGATACAAATCTAATACTAATAGCCCCTTATTGGCCGAAGAGGAGCTGGTTCCCTTTCTTAAAAAACCTGTCAATAGAGGACCCATGGCCTCTTCCTTCCAGGAGGGATCTGCTTCATCAAAGGCCAATCTTACACCCAAATGCGAGTTTCCTCAAGTTATCAGCTTGGATCCTGAGGTCCAGAGGTTGAAATCGCAGGGGCTTTCCGACCGAGTAATATCTACCTTGAAAGCGAGTAGGAAGAAGGTTACCTTCTCGATCTATCTGAAGATTTGGAAGAGGTTCTGTTACTGGATCGGTAACCCTGCCCCAAACTTAGAGGCGCCCAATTTTCAGAAAATCCTGGACTTCCTCCAGCAGGGTCTCGAATTAGGTCTTAGACCTTCCACCTTGAAGGTACAAGTCTCAGCCCTAGCTTGTTTCTTCGATCAAGATCTAGCCAATCACCGCTGGATCAGAAGATTTATGAAAGCAGCTTCTCGGTTACGCCCTTCTCTAAAATCCCGGATCCCCAACTGGGACCTCAATACAGTGCTCACAGGCCTAACACTTGCCCCTTTTGAGCCCCTGTCGAGTTGTTCCACCAAACATCTATCTCTAAAGACCGTGTTTTTGGTCGCCATCACGTCCGCAAGAAGGCTAGGCGAAATTCAAGCTTTATCAATACAAGAACCCTTTCTCTGTATCACCGATGATAGAATTATTTTTAAGTTAGATCTCGGGTTTCTTCCTAAAGTAGTATCCGATTTCCACCGAAACCAGGAGATAGTTTTGCCTTTTTGTGGTAATCCCTCTAATGATAGAGAATCTAGTTTTCACTCACTAGATGTAAAACGCTCGGTCTTAAGGTATCTTGAAGTTTCAAAAGGATTCCATAAAACCAACAATCTGTATGTCTTGTTCTCAGGTAAGAATAAGGGTCTAAAAGCTTCTAGGTCTTCCCTAGCACGATGTATTAAAGATTCCATTTCTATCTGTTATGAGATCCAGGGCCTTCCTTGCCCCTCAAATCTAGGAGCTCATGCTACCCGAGCTATGTCCTCCTCCCAGGCCGAGCGGGCCGGAGCTTCTCTTGAGGACATCTGTAAAGCTGCTACTTGGTCCAACATTCATACCTTTACGAAACATTATAGACTAGACCTATCTAGTTCAGAATTGTCTTTTTGACGTAAAGTCCTTCAGGCGGTCCCCCCCCCCCCCTAGGTTATAATTTTTTATATCTCCTAGTAGCCGTCGTGGTGATGAGGTGGAAAGCCGGAATTAGACTTACCGGTAATTCAGTTTCCACGAAATCACCAGGACTGCACATATTCCCTACCCTTAATCTAGTTCTTAGTTGGGAGGTTATGAAGTAATACCCTCTTGATTTATTTTATTTTTTCTCACCACCTTTTTCTGTCTCTGTAATTTTGGACACACTGGTGGTGGGAGAGGGGGGGGATTTAAACCCTCTCTCTGTTCCTGCCCCTACAGTAGGTCAGGGGTCAATCTCCTAGTAGCCGTCGTGGTGATTTCGTGGAAGCTGAATTACCGGTAAGTCTAATTCCGGCTTTTTGATTTATCTATATTACATTTTTGTGAGGCAAGGTTACCAAAAATAGAAATTCTGAAATTTCATCTCCATTTGCCAATAACTCCTGTGGAACACCTAAAGGGTTAACAACGTTTGTAAAATCAGTTTTGGATACCTTGAGGGGTGTAGTTTCTTAGATGGGTCGCTTTTATGGAGTTTTTACTCTAAGGGTGCATCAGGGGGGCTTCAAATAGGACATGGTGCCAAAAAAAAAGGCCATCAAAAGCTGCCTTCCAGAAACCATACGGCGTTCATTTCCTTCTGCGCCCTGCCGTTTGGTCATACAGCAGTTTACGACCACATATGGGGTGTTTCTGTAAACTGCGGTATGAGGGTAATAAATATTAAATTTTGTTTGGCTGTTAACACTTACTTTGTAATTGGAAAAAAACGGATTAAAATGGAAAATTAGCCAAAAAATTGCTTTTTTGGCACCGTTTTTTTTTTTTTTTTTTTTACCGTGTTCATCTGAGGGGTTGGGGGGGAGTATTTTTATAGAGCAGATTCTTACGGACGCGGATATACCTAATATGTGTACTATTTATTTATTTATTTATTTATGTTTTACACTATATTATCTTTTGATAAACAAAAAAAAAACCATTTTAGTATCTCCATAGTCTAAGAGTCATTTTTTTTTTGGTTTTTAGCCGATTATCTTAGGTAGGGGCTCATTTTTTGCGGGATGAGAGGACGGTTTTATTGGCACTATTTTGGGGGGCATATGACTTTTTGTTTGCTTGCTATTACAATTTTTGTGATACAAGGTGACAAAAAAAATACCTTTTTTTGTTTTTTGTTTTTTTTACCGTCTTAAGGGGTTGGGGGGGTATTTTTATAGAGCAGATTTTTACGGACACGGCGATACCTAATATGTCTACTTTTTATTTATTTTAGTTTTACTAAATAATATTTTTGAAAAAAACATTTTTTAGTTTTAGTGTCTCAAGTCTGAGAACCAGTTTTTTATCTGATTGTCAGTGGCTAAATTGGGATATAAATTTAGTACTCCATAAAAGTGTAGTACTCCCTGAAGCAACCGTCAATGCAGAGGCCCGGATGATCGGAGCACGTGTCACACTGAGTAGTGGTGTCCTTCCGTATCCCCCTCCTGCGACAAACTCTGCACTTTTTTTGGGTCCGTCCCTTCTTTCCAGTATGGGGGACCACACCTGGAAAGTGTTGGCCAGGGACGATCCGGGCGCCTCCAGTTCCCGAGCTACTCCGGCCTGCTCTTTCCCGGTTCGAAAAGATCAGGGCCTTGAGGACTGCCTCATAAAACTGAAGGAATGTCCCTGTGTTGCCAGCGCTCTGGGACAGCACAAAAGAGTTGTACAAGGCAACCTTCACCAAGTAGACCGCAAATTTTTTGTACCATGCCCGGGTTTTGCGCATTGCGTTATATGGCTTGAGGACTTGATCAGAGAGATCAACTCCTCCATATACCGATTGTAGTCGACGATACAATCGGGCTTGAGGACCGTTGCCACGGTACCTCGCACAGGGACAGGGGTGATGCCGTTACCATGAATTGTGGACAGTACAAGGACATCCCTCTTGTCCTTATATCTGACCAGCAACAGGTTTTCACTGGTAAGGGCACAGGTCTCACCCCTGGGGATAGGTACCTGAAGGGGGTGGGCAGGGAGGCCGTGTCGATTTTTCCGCACGGTCCCACAAGTGGACGTGGATCTGGCGGCGAGGGACTGGAACAAGGGGATACTAGTATAAAAGTTATCCACGTACAGGTGAGAACCTTTATCTAGCAGTGGGTGCATAAGGTCCCACACAAGTTTCCCACTAACACCCAGAGTGGGGGGACATTCTGGGGGTTGAATACGGGAATCTTGCCCCTCGTACACACAACTTGTAAGTGTACCCTGAGGTACTCTCACAAAGTTTGTACAGCTTCACACCATACCTCGCCCGCTTTGAGGGAACATACTGGCAGAAAATGAGTCTCCCCTTGAACGCAATGAGAGACTCATCAACCGCGACCTCACTTCAAGGTACATAGGCCTGTACAAATTTGGCCCCAAATTTATCAATGACCAGCCTGATTTTGTACAGGCGGTCATAGGCAGGATCACCTTGGGGGGGTTGGGACTGTCACGGATGTTGTAGGGGAGAACACCAAAAGACAACAAGACGGAAGGGAAAAGACACTAGGCCTCACCGCTAGGGAAGAAAAAGGGTCACCCCCTATGAAACCCTGCTCCTGGCCCTAACTTCTATCCGTATGGGCACCTCTCGATTGTAGAGATGCCCATACACAGGAACCTAGAAAACCCTGGTGGCCCTCAGATGCCCTAGACTTATGACAGGGCAGAGAAAACCCGCTCCTTCCCTGGTGAAGGAACCAGCGTCTCACTGAGGCCTAGTAAACAACAGAGTGGGGGGGAATACAAAACACAACAAGCGGAACACTTAACTTCTAAGGATGATGGATGATCAGGACTTCAACTAGAACCACACTCCAGCTCTTCCAACACCAAATGAAGCTATCCAGAGCAAGGAGTGATGGGTGGAGTCAAACTAAATAGGAGAAGGTAAAGGTCACATGATCCACACCTGAACAGGAGGTGTGGACATACAAGCAACACACAGACAAAGTGAAACCAAAAGATGCTTTCAGATCACTAATGAGCAGATAATCTTTCAGATCTTCTCAAACCGGTGTGACAGGGACATGCTGCATTATCTGAATAATGCAGGCATTTCCGGATGGCCTCAAACCGGGTACGTGTCATGGCCGTACTGTAAAGTGGGGTCTGGTAGAGGACTTCCCCACTCCAGTAATGCCTGACACTAGGTTTCTTGACTAGGCCCATATGCAGCATGAGGCCCCAAAATGTCCTCATCTCGGCTGCACTGACCGGGGTCCAGCCACCGGGCCTAGCCATAAAGGAGCCTGGGTGTTGAGCAACAAACTGTTGGGCGTACAGGTTTGTTTGCTCCACCATTAGATTTACAAAGTGGTCACTTAAAAAAAGACTAAAAAAGTCATATTCAGTGAAGCCCACTGTGGAAATCTGGATTCCTGGATGGCCTACAAAATCAGGAATCACTGGCTCATAACGCTCTGGGGTACACCAGACAAGTTCACCGGCAGGGGGCTCTGGTGGATTTAACTGGTGGGCCGGAAAACTAGTACAAGCCCCAGAGCTGCTCGTACTAGGGTGGGCCACAGGGTCCCTAGCATTGCGGTCCCCTTGCTCCTCCTGGCGGCATCTCTGCCGCCTTGGGGGCTCATCATCATCGCTAGATGATGAGGAGGACGCGGATGACAACAGGAAAGTGGGGTCATCCTTGTCCTCACTAGGACTCTCGGATTCGGATGCAAGCTGGGCGTATGCCTCCTCGGCCGAGAACGTCCGGCCGGCCATAGGGGAGTGTGTGTCTGCGTGTGTGTGTAAATCTTTATTCAGTGTGCGTGTGTGTGGGGGCACGGGTGTTTGCGAACTCGCCCTAAACCTAGCAGACAAAAAAAAAGAAGACTAACTAAAAAAAGGGCAAAAAATATGAAAAAAATTAAATTAAATCAAAACCGCTGATCAACCGTCCGAAGTTGATCAGCGTTGGGGTGTGCAATGCGCTAACAGTGGCCGGACGCCCCAAACTGCCTGCGCCCAAAAAAAGTTGTGGGGGGGAGGGGGCAAGCTGCAGCACCCCTGGGGGGTCTAGGGTGACACAGCTGTGCTGTGGACCCCAGACACCTGATTTAGGGTGATGCAATCACAACCTTTTTTTTTTTTTACTTCCACTAACTTTCCCTTTATTATCCCTGCCTAACCCAACCTTTCCCTAGCCTTTCCCTATGTACCGGATTGAACAGATGGTGCTGGGCACAGATGGGGAGATGCCTGGACAGATGGGGGTGCTGGCTGGGATCCGAAACGTGCAGCGGCAACTCCCCGGACACAAAAGGAGGAGGAGAGGAGCGCTGCTATGATTTGAACCTCCCGCCGCCCGGCCACCTACCAATCAGAGCCGATACTGAGAGGTTATGTCTCCATCACCTCTCAGGATCGCAGGATGGTGATTGGTGGTGTAATATCACACCACCAATCACCATCCTTTTCCGGGTTATCGGGTCCACAGAGACCCGAATAACCAGGAAACGCAGCAAACCGCAGGTCTGAATTGACCTGCGGTTTGCTGCGATCGCCTACACGGGGGGGTCACAGGACCTCCCGCCGGATTTGCCCTGGGTGCCTGCTCAATGATTTGAGCAGGAATCGGGTTCCAATCACTGCCAGCTGTACGCCCTGTGTCCTAAAGAGGTTAAGGGGTTAACATTTTCTCCACTTTACATGTACTGTGCATGTATCCCAAACTGGTGTCAGTAAACAGTAAAAAATACAATTCATCTCTCTAAAAACAAGCCTTTATACAATATATCTACATACAAAATTAAGTTAAGTTCTTGGAACACCAAGACAAATATTTTTTTTTTTTTATGACGTGCTATTATTATGCAAAAGCAGTAAAACATCTAAAACTACACATATTTGGTGCCGGAATTGTTCTGCACAATGAATGGCAGAACATTTAATGTCTCTTTTTTTCCATTCCCTTCCATAAGGAGTTAATAAGTTAATCAACTAGTTATTTGTACCCCAAAATAGTGTTATTGATAAATGCACATCATCAGACAAAAAACAAGCCCAATATAGCTATGTTAAAGGAAACATATAAAGTTATGGGTCTAAGAATACAGTGATGCAAAAACTAAAAGAGTTCCTGTGATCTTAATGAAAAAATAAATTCACTAGTCCCATTGAGCTTGTAAGGTGGTCGCATACCAAGGGGTGGCTGGAGGGGATAAAAGAAATTGCTTATGTAGAAATGTATATGGTTTCTACTTTTTAGGACTATTGTATATAAATTTTACTATTAATTTTAAATTTATCAGATAATTACATATGATTGTAACATGTTGCTATAAAAGTGACCATAAGAAAATGATTGTATATGCGATAAGATTAACAAAAATAAATAACCCTCTCATTGCCCTAGACCAGGGATGGCCAACCTGTGGCTCTCCAGCTTTTGTAAAACTACAAGTCCCACCATGCTTTGCTGTAGGCTGATAACTGTAGGCATGCTGGGAGTTGTAGTTTTGCAAGAGCTGGAGAGCCTCAGGTTGGCCATCCCTGCCTTAGACCATTGAAATAATAAAGGAAAAGGAGTTGAGCCTGGGGTAGGGAAAAAATAGGGGGAATAGGGAGAAATAGGGAAGAGGGGTATAGGTGCGCCAGAGGATGACTACAGAGATAAAGGTGATGGGATTAGTAGCTGGAGGGGGTAGTACACCTAGATGAACTGCAAATTTGACCAAGAAAAAAAAGGGTGTATGATACTGCTCCAGTGGGATACCAGGAGTGTCGCGGGGGCGCCAGAAGATGAACCACCAGGTGGATTATAAATAAATGTAAATGAATGGATAGGTTCCCACTACTTAGTATGGGTAAAATAGTGCAGGTAAGGTCAAATAATAACAACGAGAGATGAGCGAATCGAATACCATGAAGTGGAATTCGATCTGAATTTCAGGATAAATTCGATTCGCCTAGAAGCCGAATTTCCTCGTGCTTCGTGTCAGCGAATCAATTTAACCATAGTATAAAAAACTAAAAAATTCTAACTTACCTCCTTCATTTGCTCGCGAAATCCAAAATCCTGTGCAGCGCGAGATTGCGTCATAACAGGATTTTGGCCGAGATCTTCAAGCAAGATGGCGGTGGCTGGCCCGTCGCAAGCAAATGGAGGCAGTAAGTTTGGTTAAAAAAAAAATTGGTTAATTTTACACTCGGATGCCGCAATCATGTATGAACGCGACATTTGAGGGGTAGAATGACGGGGGCGGCGCTATCGCAGCTCCCTGTCATTGCACACTCTAATTACAAATAAATGCGCTTCGTGATCAAGTAATTCATCATAAACCGAATTTTTTTTGTGAAATTCAGCGAATCAGCCGAATCGAACTTTTAAGTAATTCGCTCATCTCTAATAACAACTTTACAGTTGTAACAAGGTAAAAGAAGAACTTACTTTAACAGGGAGGCAAGTATAGGATAAACTCAATACACCTATACTTTTACCTCCCCTGCCGAGATCGCTTATCTGTAGAGTTGAGCGAACACCTGGATGTTCGGGTTCGAGAAGTTCGGCCGAACTTCCCGGAAATGTTCGGGTTCGGGATCCGAACGCGAACCGAACTTCGTCCCGAACCCCATTGAAGTCAATGGGGACCCGAACTTTTGGGCACTAAAAAGGCTGTAAAACAGCCCAGGAAAGAGCTAGAGGGCTGCAAAAGGCAGCAACATGTAGGTAAATCCCCTGCAAACAAATGTGGATAGGGAAATGAATTAAAATAAAAATAAAAAAAATAAAAATGACCCAATATCAATTGGACAGAGGTCCCATAGCAGAGAATCTGGCTTCACGTCAGCAGAGAATCAGTCTCTTCATGCCATAGCAAAGAATCTGGCTTCATGTCAGCAGAGAATCAGTCTCTTCATGCCATAGCAGAGAATCTGGCTTCATGTCACCCACCACTGGAAGAGGCCACTGTCACATATTTAGGCCCCGGCACCCAGACAGAGGAGAGCGGTCCCGTAACAGAGAATCTGGCCTTATGTCAGCGCAGAATCTGTCTTCATGTCATAGCAGAGAATCAGGCTTCACGTCACCCACCACTGGAACAGGCCACTGTCACACATTTAGGCCCAGGCACCCAGGCAGAGGAGAGAGGTCCCGTAACAGAGAATTTGGCCTTATGTCAGCACAGAATCTGTCTTCATGTCATAGCAGAGAATCAGGCTTCACGTCACCCACCACTGGAACAGGCCACTGTCACACATTTAGGCCCAGGCACCCAGGCAGAGGAGAGAGGTCCCGTAACAGAGAATCTGGCCTTATGTCAGCGCAGATTCTGTCTTCATGTCATAGCAGAGAATCAGGCTTCACGTCACCCACCACTGGAACAGGCCACTGTCACATATTTAGGCCCAGGCACCCAGGCAGAGGAGAGAGGTCCCGTAACAGAGAATCTGGCCTTATGTCAGCGCAGAATCTGTCTTCATGTCATAGCAGAGAATCAGGCTTCACGTCACCCACCACTGGAACAGGCCACTGTCACATATTTAGGCCCAGGCACCCAGGCAGAGGAGAGAGGTCCCGTAACAGAGAATCTGGCCTTATGTCAGCGCAGAATCTGTCTTCATGTCATAGCAGAGAATCAGGCTTCACGTCACCCACCACTGGAACAGGCCACTGTCACATATTTAGGCCCAGGCACCCAGGCAGAGGAGAGAGGTCCCGTAACAGAGAATCTGGCCTTATGTCAGCACAGAATCTGTCTTCATGTCATAGCAGAGAATCAGGCTTCACGTCACCCACCACTGGAACAGGCCACTGTCACATATTTAGGCCCAGGCACCCAGGCAGAGGAGAGAGGTCCCGTAACAGAGAATCTGGCCTTATGTCAGCGCAGAATCTGTCTTCATGTCATAGCAGAGAATCAGGCTTCACGTCACCCACCACTGGAACAGGCCACTGTCACATATTTAGGCCCAGGCACCCAGGCAGAGAAGAGAGGTCCCGTAACAGAGAATCTGGCCTTATGTCAGCGCAGAATCTGTCTTCATGTCATAGCAGAGAATCAGGCTTCACGTCACCCACCACTGGAACAGGCCACTGTCACACATTTAGGCCCAGGCACCCAGGCAGAGGAGAGAGGTCCCATAACAGAGAATCTGGCCTTATGTCAGCACAGAATCTGTCTTCATGTCATAGCAGAGAATCAGGCTTCACGTCACCCACCACTGGAACAGGCCACTGTCACATATTTAGGCCCAGGCACCCAGGCAGAGGAGAGAGGTCCCGTAACAGAGAATCTGGCCTTATGTCAGCGCAGAATCTGTCTTCATGTCATAGCAGAGAATCAGGCTTCACGTCACCCACCACTGGAACAGGCCACTGTCACATATTTAGGCCCAGGCACCCAGGCAGAGGAGAGAGGTCCCGTAACAGAGAATCTGGCCTTATGTCAGCGCAGAATCTGTCTTCATGTCATAGCAGAGAATCAGGCTTCACGTCACCCACCACTGGAACAGGCCACTGTCACATATTTAGGCCCAGGCACCCAGGCAGAAGAGAGAGGTCGCGTAACAGAGAATCTGGCTTCATGTCAGCACAGAATAAGTCTTCATGTCATAGCAGAGAATCAGGCTTCACGTCACCCACCACTGGAACAGGCCACTGTCACACATTTAGGCCCCGGCACCCAGACAGAGGAGAGGTTCATTCAACTTTGGGTTGCCCCGCAATATAATGGTAAAATGAAATTAAAAATAGTATTGAATAAGGAAGTGCCCTGGAGTAGAATAATATATTGTTAAGGGGAGGTAGTGAAATATCTAATCTGCACAAGGGATGGACAGGTCCTGTGGGATCCATGCCTGGTTCATTTTTATGAACGTCAGCTTGTCCACATTGGCTGTAGACAGGCGGCTGCGTTTGTCTGTAATGACGACCCCTGCCGTGCTGAATACACGTTCAGACAAAACGCTGGCCGCCGGGCAGGCCAGCACCTCCAAGGCATAAAAGGCTAGCTCTGGCCACGTGGACAATTTGGAGACCCAGAAGTTGAATGGGGCCGAACCATCAGTCAGTACATGGAGGGGTGTGCACAGGTACTGTTCCACCATGTTAGTGAAATGTTGCCTCCTGCTAACACGTTCCGTATCAGGTGGTCATGCAGTTAGCTGTGGCGTGGTGACAAAACTTTTCCACATCTCTGCCATGCTAACCCTGCCCTCAGAGGAGCTGGCCGTGACACAGCTGCGTTGGCGACCTCTTGCTCCTCCTCTGCCTTCGCCTTGGGCTTCCACTGGTTCCCCTGTGACATTTGGGAATGCTCTCAGTAGCGCGTCTACCAACGTGCGCTTGTACTCGCGCATCTTCCTATCATGCTCCAGTGTAGGAAGTAAGGTGGGCACATTGTCTTTGTACCGGGGATCCAGCAGGGTGGCAACCCAGTAGTCCGCACACGTTAAAATGTGGGCAACTCTGCTGTCATTGCGCAGGCACTGCAGCATGTAGTCGCTCATGTGTGCCAGGCTGCCCAGAGGTAAGGACAAGCTGTCCTCTGTGGGAGGCGTATCGTCATCGTCCTGTGTTTCCCCCCAGCCACGCACCAGTGATGGGCCCGAGCTGCTTTGGGTGCCACCCCGCTTCATCCTCATCCTCCTCCACCTCCTCCTCATCCTCGTCCTCCTCGTCCTCCAGTAGTGGGCCCTGTCTGGCCACATTTGTACCTGGCCTCTGGTGTTGCAAAAAACCTCCCTCTGAGTCACTTCGAAGAGACTGGCCTGAAAGTGCTAAAAATGACCCCTCTTCCTCTTCCTCCTGGGCCACCTCCTCTTCCATCATCACCCTAAGTGTTTTCTCAAGGAGACATAGAAGTGGTATTGTAACGCTGATAACGGCGTCATCGCCACTGGCCATGTTGGTGGAGTACTCGAAACAACGCAACAGGGCACACAGGTCTCGCATGGAGGCCCAGTCATTGGTGGTGAAGTGTGTCTGATCCGCAGTGCGACTGACCCGTGCGTGCTGCAGCTGAAACTCCACTATGGCCTGCTGCTGCTCTCACAGTCTGTCCAGCATATGCAAGGTGGAGTTCCACCTGGTGGGCACGTCGCATATGAGGCGGTGAGCGGGAAGGCCGAAGTTACGCTGTAGCGCAGACAGGCGAGCAGCGGCAGGGTGTGAACGCCGGAAGCGCGAACAGACGGCCCGCACTTTATGCAGCAGCTCTGACATGTCGAATGAACTTCTGCACCACCAAATTCAGCACATGCTCCAGGCAGGGGATGTTCGTCAAACCGGCTAGTCCCAGAGCTGCAACGAGATTTCGCCCATTATCGCACACCACCAGGCCGGGCTTGAGGCTCACCGGCAGCAACCACTCGTCGGTCTGTTGTTCTATACCCCGCCACAACTCCTGTGCGGGGTGGGGCCTGTCCCCCAAACATATGAGTTTCAGAATGGCCTGCTGACATTTACCCCGGGCTGTGCTGAAGTTGGTGGTGAAGGTGTGTGGCTGACTGGATGAGCAGGTGGAAGAAGAGGCGGAGGAAGCTGAGTAGGAGGAGGAGGAGGAGACAGGAGGCAAAGAATGTTGCCCTGCGATCCTTGGCGGCGGATGGACGTGCGCCAAACAGCTCTCCGCCTGGGGCCCAGCCGCCACTACATTTACCCAGTGTGCAGTTAGGGAGATATAGTGTCCCTGGCCGTGCTTACTTGTCCACGTATCTGTGGTTAGGTGGACCTTGCACAGATGGCGTTGCACAGTGCACACTTGATTTTATCAGACACTTGTTTGTGCAGGGAAGGCACGGCTCTCTTGGAGAAGTAGTGGCGGCTGGGAACAACATACTGTGGGACAGCAAGTGACATGAGCTGTTTGAAGCTGTGTGTGTCCACCAGCCTAAATGACAGCATTTCATAGGCCAGTAGTTTAGAAATGCTGGCATTCAGGGCCAGGGATCGAGGGTGGCTAGGTGGGAATTTACGCTTTCTCTCAAATGTTTGTGAGATGGAGAGCTGAACGCTGCCGTGTGACATGGTTGAGATGCTTGGTGACGCAGGTGGTGGTGTTGGTGGTACATCCCATGTTTGCTGGGCGGCAGGTGCCAACGTTCCTCCAGAGGCAGAGGAAGAGGCCGAGGCGGCGTCAGCAGCAGCAGAAGAGGCCGAGGCGGCGGCAGCAGCAGAAGAGGCCGAGGCGGCAGCAGCAGAAGAGGTAGCAGGGGGAGCCTGAGTGACTTCCTTGTTTTTAAGGTGTTTACTCCACTGCAGTTCATGCTTTGCATGCAGGTGCCTGGTCATGCAGGTTGTGCTAAGGTTCAGAACGTTAATGCCTCGCTTCAGGCTCTGATGGCACAGCGTGCAAACCACTCGGGTCTTGTCGTCAGCACATTGTTTGAAGAAGTGCCATGCCAGGGAACTCCTTGAAGCTGCCTTTGGGGTGCTCGGTCAGTAGCAGGCGGAGTCTCTTGGCGGCGGGTGTTCTGATTTTGCCCACTGCTCCCTCTTTTGCTACGCTGTTGGCTCGGTCTCACCACTGCCTCTTCCTCCGAACTCTGAAAGTCAGTGGCACGACCTTCATTCCATGTGGGGTCTAGGACCTCATCGTCCCCTGCATCGTCTTCCACCCAGTCTTGATCCCTGACCTCCTGTTCAGTCTGCACACTGCAGAAAGACGCAGCAGTTGGCACCTGTGTTTCGTCATCATCAGAGACGTGCTGAGGTGGTATTCCCATGTCCTCATCATCAGGAAAAATAAGTGGTTGTGCGTTAGTGCATTCTATCTCTTCCACCCCTGGGGAAGGGCTAGGTGGATGCACTTGGGAAACCCTGGCAGCAGAGTCTTCAAACAGCATAAGAGACTGCTGCATAACTTGAGGCTCAGACAGTTTCCCTGATATGCATGGGGGTGATGTGACAGACCGATGGGCTTGGTTTTCATGCGCCATCTGTGCGCTTTCTGCAGAAGACTGGGTGGGAGATAATGTGAACGTGCTGGATGCACTGTCGGCCACCCAATTGACTAATGCCTGTACCTGCTCAGGCCTTACCATCCTTAGAACGGCATTGGGCCCCACCAAATATCGCTGTAAATTCTGCTGGCTACTGGGACCTGAGGTAGTTGGTTCACTAGGACGTGTGGCTGTGGCAGAACGGCCACGTCCTCTCCCAGCACCAGAGGGTCCACTAACACCACCACGACCATGTCCACGTCTGCGTCCGCGTCCCTTATTAGATGTTTTCCTCATTGTTCCCGTTCACCACAATTTTGAGAATGGCAAATTTGGGAATAGTTTTTCAACCCAGAACCAAAAATGTGCTTTTACGGTCACTACAAATAACTTGACCAGCTAAAACAGTACAGATTTGGTTGAATAGAAATGTGAGGCCTGTTTTTTTTTGCGCTATGTGACAGGTATAGGTTTAATCACAGAATTAGACTTCTATCTGCACGGTAGCGTGTGTCTTAGGTTTTTCTGAATGACACTATCAGCACCTTCAATGTAAGATATCCTTTTTGGGATAGATTTCAAGTAGGCCTCATATACCAGAAACTAGTTATTTTGAGAATGGCAAATTTGGGAATAGTTTTTCAACCCAGAACAAAAAGTCTGCTTTTACGGTCACTACAAATAACTTGACCAGCTAAAACAGTACAGATTTGGTTGAATAGAAATGTGAGGCCTGTTTTTTTTTTGCGCTATGTGACAGGTATAGGTTTAATCACAGAATTAGACTTCTATCTGCACGGTATCGTGTGTCTTAGGTTTTTCTGAATGACACTATCAGCACCTTCAATGTAAGATATCCTTTTTGGGATAGATTTCAAGTAGGCCTCATATACCAGAAACTAGTTATTTTGAGAATGGCAAATTTGGGAATAGTTTTTCAACCCAGAACAAAAAGTCTGCTTTTACGGTCACTACAAATAACTTGACCAGCTAAAACAGTACAGATTTGGTTGAATAGAAATGTCAGGCCTGTTTTTTTTTTTGCGCTATGTGACAGGTATAGGTTTAATCACAGAATTAGACTTCTATCTGCACGGTAGCGTGTGTCTTAGGTTTTTCTAAATGACACTATCAGCACCTTCAATGTAAGATATCCTTTTTGGGATAGATTTCAAGTAGGCCTCATATACCAGAAACTAGTTATTTTGAGAATGGCAAATTTGGGAATAGTTTTTCAACCCAGAACAAAAAGTCTGCTTTTACGGTCACTACAAATAACTTGACCAGCTAAAACAGTACAGATTTGGTTGAATAGAAATGTCAGGCCTGTTTTTTTTTTTGCGCTATGTGACAGGTATAGGTTTAATCACAGAATCAGACTTCTATCTGCACAGTAGCGTGTGTCTTAGGTTTTTCTGAATGACACTATCAGCACCTTCAATGTAAGATATCCTTTTTGGGATAGATTTCAAGTAGGCCTCATATACCAGAAACTAGTTATTTTGAGAAAGGCAAATTTGGGAATAGTTTTTCAACCCAGAACAAAAAGTGTGCTTTTACGGTCACTACAAATAACTTGACCAGCTAAAACAGTACAGATTTGGTTGAATAGAAATGTGAGGCCTGTTTTTTTTTGCGCTGTGTGACACGTATAGGTTTAATCACAGAATCAGACTTCTATCTGCACGGTAGCGTGTGTCTTAGGTTTTTCTGAATGACACTATCAGCACCTTCAATGTAAGATATCTTTTTTGGGATAGATTTCAAGTAGGCCTCATATACCAGAAACTAGTTATTTTGAGAATGGCAAATTTGGGAATAGTTTTTCAACCCAGAACAAAAAGTGTGCTTTTACGGTCACTACAAATAACTTGACCAGCTAAAACAGTACAGATTTGGTTGAATAGAAATGTCAGGCCTGTTTTTTTTTTTTGCGCTATGTGACAGGTATAGGTTTAATCACAGAATTAGACTTCTATCTGCATGGTAGCGTGTGTCTTCGGTTTTTCTGAATGACACTATCAGCACCTTCAATGTAAGATATCCTTTTTGGGATAGATTTCAAGTAGGCCTCATATACCAGAAACTAGTTATTTTGAGAATGGCAAATTTGGGAATAGTTTTTCAACCCAGAACAAAAAGTCTGCTTTTACGGTCACTACAAATAACTTGACCAACTAAAACAGTACAGATTTGGTTGAATAGAAATGTCAGGCCTGTTTTTTTTTTTTGCGCTATGTGACAGGTATAGGTTTAATCACAGAATTAGACTTTTATCTGCACGGTAGCGTGTGTCTTAGGTTTTTCTGAATGACACTATCAGCACCTTCAATGTAAGATATCCTTTTTGGGATAGATTTCAAGTAGGCCTCATATACCAGAAACTAGTTATTTTGAGAATGGCAAATTTGGGAATAGTTTTTCAACCCAGAACAAAAAGTGTGCTTTTCTGGTCACTACAAATAACTTGACCAGCTAAAACAGTACAGATTTGGTTGAATAGAAATGTCAGGCCTGTTTTTTTTTTGCGCTATGTGACAGGTATAGGTTTAATCACAGAATCAGACTTCTAGCTGCACGGTAGCGTGTGTCTTAGGTTTTTCTGAATGACACTATCAGCACCTTCAATGTAAGATATCCTTTTTGGGATAGATTTCAAGTAGGCCTCATATACCAGAAACTAGTTATTTTGAGAATGGCAAATTTGGGAATAGTTTTTCAACCCAGAACAAAAAGTCTGCTTTTACGGTCACTACAAATAACTTGACCAGCTAAAACAGTACAGATTTGGTTAAATAGAAATGTCAGGTCTATTTTTTAGGCGCTGGGTGACAGGCTCAACTTGCCCCTGATGTAGTATATGGCCAAAAAATAACCACACTATTGATGGTTAAATGCACTTGGGTGACACAGGCTCAGCCTGCACCAGATGTAGTATATGGCCAAAAAATAACCAGACTGTTGATGGTTAAATGCACTTCGGTGACACAGGCTCAGCCTGCAGCTGATGTAGTATATGGCCAAAAAATAACCAGACTGTTGATGGTTAAATGCACTTCGGTGACACAGGCTCAGCCTGCAGCTGATGTAGGATATAGCACAAAATAACCACACTATTGATGGTTAAATACACTTGGTGATAGCTTGTGCTGGCGCACCACAAGTCACAAAATGGCCGCCGATCACCCCAGAAAAAAAGTGATCTAAAAACGCTCTGGGCAGCCTCAAAAAAGTGAGCAAGTCGATATTAGCACTTCAATGATCCACAGCTGCAGATCGATCACAGAATGAAGTCTTTTGGAGGAGTTAATCTGCCTAATCTCGCCCTAACGTCGCAGCTGCAACCTCTCCCTATGCTTGAATCAGCAGAGTGACGTGCAGCGCAACGTGACCCAAGCTTATATAGAGGCTGGGTCACCTGCTGCACTGGCCAATCACAGCCATGCCAATAGTAGGCAAGGCTGTGATGGCCTCTTGGGGCAAGTAGTATGACGCTTGTTGATTGGCTGCTTTGCAGCCTTTCAAAAAGCGCCAAGAAAGCGCCGAACACCGAACCCGAACCCGGACTTTTATGTAAATGTTCGGGTTCGGGTCCATGTCACGGACACCCCAAAATTCGGTACGAACCCGAACTATACAGTTCGGGTTCGCTCATCCCTACTTATCTGATGTTGAATTGGCTTCCGTATCCCCAAAGGATGACACTGGGGCTTCAAGGAAAAGCTGGAGTCTTTATTTTGGTAAAAGCTTGACACGTTTTGGTGTAACACTCCATTCTCAAGAGCATAATAAAACACTTAGAAAAAATGTGGGTGATTGAGTCAGCACAACCCTGTATGTAGGTGCACATCACTATGGCGAAATACATATACAAACGCAAAATACAAATGTGATAGCACTCTGCAACCAGCATTCTGCCCTGCCTCTATGCTGGATGAGGCATTGGTGTACATTTTGGCCAAAGCGTAATAAGCCACTCACCACGTCAAGGTCGCCTCTATGGAGTGGTCCCTAACACTAGTTCCTACCTGTTTATGGGCCATGACAGCCACACAAAGTCCAGGGAATGCAGGTCAGCATGCACGCCAAGCACACTCTGCTTTTAACCCTGTCCGGTGCCATTACAGCTTTCATCGGATCCAGGGATGCAAGTACCAACATGCATGCTGAGCCCACAATATACTTCTCCTGGAGCCAAATGGCTACTTGTAGGTTCTATATAAGCAGACTCAGTTTTATACTGACTTTAAAACCAGCCTCCAGGACAGATTGACTGGTCAGGTGTGCATGACTGCATGGAGATCGCCACGCCTCCAATATATACTACAAAGAAAAAATGTGGGTGATTGAGTCAGCACAACCCTGTATGTAGGTGCACATCACTATGGCGAAATACATATACAAACGCAAAATACAAATGTGATAGCACTCTGCAACCAGCATTCTGCCCTGCCTCTATGCTGGATGAGGCATTGGTGTACATTTTGGCCAAAGCGTAATAAGCCACTCACCACGTCAAGGTTGCCTCTATGGAGTGGTCCCTAACACTAGTTCCTACCTGTTTATGGGCCATGACAGCCACACAAAGTCCAGGGAATGCAGGTCAGCATGCACGCCAAGCACACTCTGCTTTTACCCCCCGTCCGGTGCCATTACAGCTTTCATCGGATCCAGGGATGCAAGTACCAACATGCATGCTGAGCCCACCATATACTTCTCCTGGAGCCAAATGGCTACTGGTAGGTTCTATATAAGCAGACTCAGTTTTATACTGACTTTAAAACCAGCCTCCAGGACAGATTGACTGGTCAGGTGTGCATGACTGCATGGAGATTGCCACGCCTGCAAGCTGTAATGGCACCGGACGGGGTTAAAAGCAGAGTGTGCTTGGCGTGCATGCTGACCTGCATTCCCTGGACTTTGTGTGGCTGTCATGGCCCATAAACAGGTAGGAACTAGTGTTAGGGACCACTCCATAGAGGCAACCTTGACGTGGTGAGTGGCTTATTACGCTTTGGCCAAAATGTACACCAATGCCTCATCCAGCATAGAGGCAGGGCAGAATGCTGGTTGCAGAGTGCTATCACATTTGTATTTTGCGTTTGTATATGTATTTCGCCATAGTGATGTGCACCTACATACAGGGTTGTGCTGACTCAATCACCCACATTTTTTCTTTGTAGTATATATTGGAGGCGTGGCGATCTCCATGCAGTCATGCACACCTGACCAGTCAATCTGTCCTGGAGGCTGGTTTTAAAGTCAGTATAAAACTGAGTCTGCTTATATAGAACCTACCAGTAGCCATTTGGCTCCAGGAGAAGTATATGGTGGGCTCAGCATGCATGTTGGTACTTGCATCCCTGGATCTGATGAAAGCTGTAATGGCACCGGACGGGGTTAAAAGCAGAGTGTGCTTGGCGTGCATGCTGACCTGCATTCCCTGGACTTTGTGTGGCTGTCATGGCCCATAAACAGGTAGGAACTAGTGTTAGGGACCACTCCATAGAGGCGACCTTGACGTGGTGAGTGGCTTATTACGCTTTGGCCAAAATGTACACCAATGCCTCATCCAGCATAGAGGCAGGGCAGAATGCTGGTTGCAGAGTGCTATCACATTTGTATTTTGCGTTTGTATAATAAAACACTTATAGAGCAACATACAGTCAGGTCCATAAATATTGGGACATCAACACAATTCTAAGATTTTTGGCTCTATACACCACCACAATGAATTTGAAATGAAACAAACAAGATGTGCTTTAACTGCAGACTGTCAGCTTTAATTTGAGGGTATTTACATTGAAATTAGGTGAACGGAAATCCTAAAGGTGCTCTTTGGAATATGGGCCCCTTTGCCCACCTAGGCTGCAAAAAAGTGTCACACATGTGGTATCGCCGTATTCAGGAGAAGTTGGGAAATGTGTTTTGGGGTGTCATTTTACATATACCCTTGCTGGGTGAGAGAAATATCTTGACAAAAGACAACTTATCCCATTTTTTTATACAAAGTTGGCATTTGACCAAGATATTTCTCTCACCCAGCATGGGTATATGTAAAATGACACCCCAAAACACATTCCCCAACTTCTCCTGAGTACGGCGATACCAGATGTGTGACACTTTTTTGCAGCCTAGATGCGCAAAGGTGCCCAAATTCCTTTTAGGAGGGCATTTTTAGACATTTGGATACTAGACTTCTTCTCACGCTTTGGGGCCCCTAGAATGCCAGGGCAGTATAAATACCCCACATGTGACCCCATTTTGGAAAGAAGACACCCCAAGGTATTCAATGAGGGGCATGGCGAGTTCATAGAAATTTTTTTTTTTGGCACAAGTTAGCGGAAATTGATATTTTTAATTTTTTTCTCACAAAGTCTCCCGTTCCGCTAACTTGGGACAAAAATTTCAATCTTTCATGGACTCAATATGCCCCTCACGGAATACCTGGGGGTGTCTTCTTTCCGAAATGGGGTCACATGTGGGGTATTTATACTGCCCTGGCATTCTAGGGGCCCTAAAGCGTGAGAAGTCGTCTGGAATATAAATGTCTAAAAAATTTTACGCATTTGGATTCCGTGAGGGGTATGGTGAGTTCATGTGAGATTTTATTTTTTGACACAAGTTAGTGGAATATGAGACTTTGTAAAAAAAAAAAAAATAATAATTCCGCTAACTTGGGCCAAAAAAATGTCTGGAGCCTTACAGAGGGGTGATCAATGACAGGGGGGGTGATCAATGACAGGGGGGGTGATCAATGACAGGGGGGGTGATCAATGACAGGGGGGTGATCAGAGAGTCTATATGGGGTGATCACCACAGTCATTGATCACGCCCGTGTAAGGCTTCATTCAGACGTCCGGATGCGTTTTGCGGATCCGATCCATCTATCAGTGCATCCGTAAAAATCATGCGGACGTCTGAATGGAGCTTTACAGGGGGGTAATCAATGACAGGGGGGTGATCAGGGAGTCTATATGGGGTGATCACCACAGTTATTGATCATGCCCCTGTAAGGCTTCATTCAGACGTCCGGATGCAGTTTGCGGATCCGATCCATCTATCAGTGGATCCGTAAAAATCATGCGGACGTCTGAATGGAGCTTTACAGGGGGGTAATCAATGACAGGGGGGTGATCAGGGAGTCTAAATGGGGTGATCACCACAGTTATTGATCATGCCCCTGTAAGGCTTCATTCAGACGTCCGGATGCAGTTTGCGGATCCGATCCATCTATCAGTGGATCCGTAAAAATCATGCGGACGTCTGAATGGAGCTTTACAGGGGGGTAATCAATGACAGGGGGGGTAATCAATGACAGGGGGGTGATCAGGGAGTCTATATGGGGTGATCACCACAGTCATTGATCACGCCCCTGTAAGGCTTCATTCAGACGTCCGGATGCGTTTTGCGGATCCGATCCATCTATCAGTGCATCCGTAAAAATCATGCAGACATCTGAATGGAGCTTTACAGGGGGGTGATCAATGACAGGGGTGTAATCAATGACAGGGGGGTGATCAGGGAGTCTATATGGGGTGATGACCACAGTCATTGATCACGCCCCTGTAAGGCTTCATTCAGACGTCCGTATGCATTTTGCGGATCCGATCCATCTATCAGTGGATCCGTAAAAATCATGCGGACGTCTGAATGGAGCTTTACAGGGGGTAATCAATGACAGGAGGGGGTAATCAATGACAGGGGGGTGATCAGGGAGTCTATATGGGGTGATCACCACAGTCATTGATCACGCCTCTGTAAGGTTTCATTCAGACGTCCGGATGCATTTTGCGGATCCGATCCATCTATCAGTGCATCCGTAAAAATCATGCAGACATCTGAATGGAGCTTTACAGGGGGGTAATCAATGACAGGGGTGTAATCAATGACAGGGGGGTGATCAGGGAGTCTATATGGGGTGATAACCACAGTCATTGATCATGCCCCTGTAAGGCTTCATTCAGACGTCTGGATGCGTTTTGCGGATCCGATCCATCTATCAGTGCATCCGTAAAAATCATGCGGACATCTGAATGGAGCTTTACAGGGGGGTGATCAGGGAGTCTATATGGGGTGATCACCACAGTCATTGATCATGCCCCTGTAAGGCTTCATTCAGACGTCCGGATGCGTTTTGCGGATCCGATCCATCTATCAGTGCATCCGTAAAAATCATGCGGACATCTGAATGGAGCTTTACAGGGGGGTGATCAGGGAGTCTATATGGGGTGATCACCACAGTCATTGATCACGCCCCTGTAAGGCTTCATTCAGACGTCCGGATGCGTTTTGCGGATCCGATCCATCTATCAGTGGATCCGTAAAAATCATGCGGACGTCTGAATGGAGCTTTACAGGGGGGTGATCAATGACAGGGGGGTGATCAATGACAGGGGGGAAATCAATGACAGGGGGGTGATCAGGGAGTCTATATGGGGTGATCAGGGGTGATCAGGGGCTAATAAGGGGTTAATAAGTGACGGGGGGGGGGGTGTAGTGTAGTGTAGTGGTGCTTGGTGCTACTTTACTGAGCTGCCTGTGTCCTCTGGTGGTCGATCCAAACAAAGGGGACCACCAGAGGACCAGGTAGCAGGTATATTAGACGCTGTTATCAAAACAGCGTCTAATATACCTGTTAGGGGTTAAAAAAAACACATCTCCAGCCTGCCAGCGAACGATCGCCGCTGGCAGGCTGGAGATCAACTCTCTTACCTTCCGTTCCTGTGAGCGCGCGCGCCTGTGTGCGCGCGTTCACAGGAAATCTCGCGTCTCGCGAGATGACGCGTATATGCGTCCAGGCGGAATGAATCAACCACCTCCAGGACGCGTCTGTGCGTACAGCGGTCCGGAGGTGGTTAAAGAAATGTTTCCATATTGGATGAAAATAGACCAGTGTTCCCTATTGGTCTTTGTATACCTTGGTACAGTGATGACTTGTCCATCTACTCATACAACTGCTACAGCCAAGCACTGGCCAATGACTGGCTGCAGTGGTTACATGAATAGACTGTCATGCCACCACTGTATGGCCAATAATTCAAATGGTTACATATGATTCAAACACTTTGGTGGGAAATTTAGTAAAACTGGTGTAAAGGAAAACTGACTTAGTTGCCCATAGCAACCAATCAGATTCCACCTTTAATTTTACAGAGCTCCTTTGGAAAATGAAAGGTGGAATCTGATGGCTCACTTGAACAACTAAGCCAGCTTTGATAAATCTTCTCCTTACTTACTAAATATATTACCATAACTGATTTTGAACCAAACTGAATAGGGGACTAAGCTAAATAACTGAATAGCAGGAAACTATGCTACATAGCTAAATGGCAGGATTACACCTACATATGTAACCACTTAAATCTATTGTTATATAAAGAAACCTAAACTTATAAAAATATGGGGAAGGTCAGTGGATATATCTTTATTATAGTGCCCAGCTAGTCTTGGTGGAATTGTAAACAACTGCTGCTTGACACTTGGGACAACAGTAATGGTACATTCCCGCAAACGTAAGCAATCCATGCTGCTGACCGCAAATAGCGTGGGCACTGGCGGAGTGAATCCCGTATTGTGGCTTGAACCCATTCACTTGAATGGGTCCACGATCTGCAATATACAATAAAAGATAGGACATGTCCTACCTTTTGCAGTGCGTAGGTGCAACGAGCAGGGCACTGGTCAGTGGGAATGCTATGCAGTGGGTCAGATTATATGTGTAAGAGTTCGTGACGCCAATTGCAGCTTGCGCAGGTACTGTAGCAGGGCCCTTTAAGATGTTATAAGCTCACGTACCAGGTGAGAAATGCCAGAGGGGGATAATGTCTCTGTATAGTGTCAACGGTGTCTCCTACCTGTAGTATGGCTGGACTCCTGTATCCTGGCTCAGATGCAATAAATTGTGTGGTTAATAGGAGTAATTGAGGAATGATGGAAATCCACACAGATAATAGGGTCCAACTTGTCTTTACTTGGTGGTATGCAGCTTTGATCCATACAAGTACAGCAATAGTCTAGGATCCCAGCAGGTAGTGGCAATATGTGGCAGGAATTTATATCTATTCTGCTTCTTGTACATACGCCTAGTAGAATCTGGCAGGTATCTATCTTCTGCTCTGTCTTTAGTCTGCTTGATATGGGTCTGACTAGCTGATGAGGTACTTATCTTCTCTTTGTCTTTGGATCTGTACTTACAGGACTGCTCGCAGGGTATGGTGTTGTCTTCCTGGAGATCTATAGTGCTGTATATGGCTGCTTTCTTTGTCCACAGCTGAGGTAGATGACTCAAGCTGGGAAGGTTGATCTTGGGCCTCAGCCGAGGCTTGGATTCAAGGTTGGGATCCCTGTTTTCTGGGAGCTCCTACTAACACAGCCTACCCCAGCAGGGGGGTGGCTCACACACTGACTAGAACTTTCTTTCCTTCCCCTGAAGTAGGATGTGGGAACATTCCACTCCTCCTCAGAAAGGGGGGAGCTAGCCTGGAATGAACTATTCCAGTCTAGATACTACCTATGACCTGCTGCATACTTCTGCCACCTGCTGGTGTACATTGGGAATTACAGCATAAATACAAAACAGGCATAAAAAATATACATTTTGGCACATACACAGTTAAATCACACAAGATGGTAATACACATTTACACTTAACATTATGAAGCAAGGTGGAGGAAGTTTAGTGACATACTTCAGGATGTTACATAGGCACGGACCAATAATCCCAGAGAAGTGCTTCCGAGTGCTTCCAAGGTCTTCTGTGAGCATCCAATCTTTGCCTTCACTCCGCACCGTATCTTCAGTATGGAGGATGCACCCTAATGCTGGACATATTGTGGTGTATACAAGGCAGGACCTTCATTAACCTCATATATGTTCCAAATGGCAGGTACTATCAAAATGTCTAAAAGCACATTCTGTTAACAGTTTTGCTGTTGTTGAAAGTGCAGCACCTAAAGAAAAGGGTTACTGCTAAGGGTTAATTAGTATAATGTAAAATATAAGAAAAAGAACTGGATCGCACATCCTCAATACTATGCTTTTATCTAACTGCTTCTCAGCATAATTAACATCGCTTCTCAGAGTAATTTATCGTATACCTACACCTATGCTGCATGCTATACATGAGGCATTAGTATACAATTTGATCAAAAAGCATAGGCCCACTCACCGCGACAAGGTTGCCTCTTCGAATGGGACCCTATTCTAAATTTAGCGCAGCACTGCACGGCGACAACTGACGCAACAGCACCACTCCAGCAGGCAGCGGGACTCAGCAGTCAAACAGCGCCCCCGCTGTCTGACAGAGCCACCAACCCACCAGGACAGCACAAGAGCAACAATGGCCGCCGCGCAGTACTGCACCATGTGAACAGGTGTGGGACCAACCCCATCACATACTCTTAGTATAATGTTACATTGCTAGGTTAAATTTTGTGATTAGGGATGAGCGAATTGCCTTCGAATGGTCCAATGTACCAAGGTACCACAAGGAACTGAACCAGAGTTTGGTACTTAGGTTTTTTACAGTTAGGCCCCTTTCACACGGGCGAGTTTTCCGCGCGGGTGCAATGCGTGAGGTGAACGCATTGCACCCGCACTGAATCCGGACCCATTCATTTCTATGGGGCTGTGCATATGAGCTGTGATTTTTTACGCATTACTTGTGTTTTGCGTGAAAATCGCAGCAAGCTCTATATTCTGCATTTTCACGCAACACAGGCCCCATAGAAGTGAAAGGGGCTGCGTGAAAATCGCAAGCATCCGCAAGCAAGTGCGGTTGCGGTGCGATTTTCACGCATGGTTGCTAGGTGACGATCGGGCTGGGGACCCGATCTGTATTATTTTTCCTTATAACATGGTTTTAAGGGAAAATGATAGCATTTTGAATACAGAATGCAAAGTAAAATAGTGATGGAGGGGTTAAAAATAAAAAAATATTTACTCGCCGAGTCCACTTGATCGCATAGTTGCGGATCTCTGTCTTCTTCTGTAATGTTGAGCTGCCGGCTAAGGACCTGTGGTGACGTCACATCACATGGTCCCTCACCATGGTGATTATCCATGTGATTGGACCATGTGATGAGCACAGTGTTGTCATCAAAGGTCCTATTCCTGTGCACAGCAAAGAAGAAGACAGAAAAGATGCCGGCTGCGCGATCAAGTGGATTAAGGTGAGTTAAATTATTTTTTATTTTTATTTAACCCCTCCAGCCCTATTGTACTATGCATTCTGTATTAACCACTTCAGCCCCCAGTGCTTAAACACCCTGAAAGACCAGGCCACTTTTTACACTTCTGACCTACACTACTTTCACCATTTATTGCTCGGTCATGCAACTTACCACCCAAATGAATTTTACCTCCTTTTCTTCTCACTAATAGAGCTTTCATTTGGTGGTATTTCTTTGCTGCTGACATTTTTACTTTTTTTGTTATTAATCGAAATTTAACGATTTGTTTGCAAAAAAATGACATTTTTCACTTTCAGTTGTCAAATTTTGCAAAAAAAACTACATCCATATATAAATTTTGCTCTAAATTTATTGTTCTACATGTCTTTGATAAAAAAAAAATGTTTGGGTAAAAAAAAAATGGTTTGGGTAAAAGTTATAGCGTTTACAAACTATGGTACAAAAATGTGAATTTCCGCTTTTTGAAGCAGCTCTGACTTTCTGAGCACCTGTCATGTTTCCTGAGGTTCTACAATGCCCAGACAGTATAAACACCCCACAAATGACCCCATTTCGGAAAGTACACACCCTAAGGTATTCGCTGATGGGCATAGTGAGTTCATAGAACTTTTTATTTTTTGTCACAAGTTAGCGGAAAATGATGATTTTTTTTTTTTTTTTTTTTCTTACAAAGTCTCATATTCCACTAACTTGTGACAAAAAATAAAAAGTTCTATGAACTCACTATGCCCATCAGCGAATACCTTGGGGTCTCTTCTTTCCAAAATGGGGTCACTTGTGGGGTAGTTATACTGCCCTGGCATTCTAGGGGCCCAAATGTGTGGTAAGGAGTTTGAAATCAAATTCTGTAAAAAATGACCTGTGAAATCCGAAAGGTGCTCTTTGGAATATGGGCCCCTTTGCCCACCTAGGCTGCAAAAAAGTGTCACACATCTGGTATCTCCGTACTCAGGAGAAGGTGGGGAATGTGTTTTGGGCTGTCTTTTTACATATACCCATGCTGGGTGTGATAAATATCTTGGTCAAATGCCAACTTTGTATAAAAAAATGGGAAAAGTTGTCTTTTGCCAAGATATTTCTCTCACCCAGCATGGGTATATGTAAAATGACACCCCAAAACACATTCCCCACCTTCTCCTGAGTACGGCAATACCAGATGTGTGACACTTTTTTGCAGCCTAGGTGGGCAAAGGGGCCCATATTCCAAAGAGCACCTTTCGGATTTCACAGGTCATTTTTTACAGAATTTGATTTCAAACTCCTTACCACACATTTGGGCCCCTAGAATGCCAGGGCAGTATAACTACCCCACAAGTGACCCCATTTTGGAAAGAAGACACCCCAAGGTATTCCGTGAGGGGCATGGCAAGTTCCTAGAATTTTTTATTTTTTGTCACAAGTTAGTGGAAAATGATGATTTTTTTTTTTTTTTTTTTTTTCATACAAAGTCTCATATTCCACTAACTTGTGACAAAAAATAAAAACTTCCATGAACTCACTATGCCCATCAGCGAATACCTTGGGGTCTCTTCTTTCCAAAATGGGGTCACTTGTGGGTGGTTATACTGCCCTGGCATTCTAGGGGCCCAAATGTGTGGTAAGGAGTTTGAAATCAAATTCTGTAAAAAATGACCTGTGAAATCCGAAAGGTGCTCTTTGGAATATGGGCCCCTTTGCCCACCTAGGCTACAAAAAAGTGTCACACATCTGGTATCTCCGTACTCAGGAGAAGGTGGGGAATGTGTTTTGGGGTGTCTTTTTACATATACCCATGCTGGGTGAGATAAATATCTTGGTCAAATGCCAACTTTGTATAAAAAAATGGGAAAAGTTGTCTTTTGCCAAGATATTTCTCTCACCCAGCAGGGGAATATGTAAAATGACACCCCCACCCCTCTGAATGGAGCCTTACAGAGGGTGATCAATGACAGGGGGGTGATCAATGACAGGGGGGTGATCAATGACAGGGGGGGTGATCAATGACAGGGGGTTGATCAATGACAGGGGGGTGATCAGGGAGTCTATATGGGGTGATCACCACAGTCATTGATCACGCCCCTGTAAGGCTTCATTCAGACGTCCGGATGCGTTTTGCGGATCCGATCCATCTATCAGTGGATCCGTAAAAATCATGCGGACGTCTGAATGGAGCTTTACAGGGGGGTAATCAATGACAGGGGGGTAATCAATGACAGGGGGGTGATCAGGGAGTCTATATGGGGTGATCACCACAGTCATTGATCACGCCCCTGTAAGGCTCCATTCAGACGTCCGGATGCGTTTTGCGGATCTGATCCATCTATCAGTGGATCCGTAAAAATCATGCGGACGTCTGAATGGAGCTTTACAGGGGGGTAATCAATGACAGGGGGGTAATCAATGACAGGGGGGTGATCAGGGAGTCTATATGGGGTGATCACCACAGTCATTGATCATGCCCCTGTAAGGCTTCATTCAGACGTCCGGATGCGTTTTGCGGATCGGATCCATCTATCAGTGCATCCGTAAAAATCATGCGGACATCTGAATGGAGCTTTACAGGGGGGTGATCAGGGAGTCTATATGGGGTGATCACCACAGTCATTGATCATGCCCCTGTAAGGCTTCATTCAGACGTCCGGATGCGTTTTGCGGTTCCGATCCATCTATCAGTGCATCCGTAAAAATCATGCGGACATCTGAATGGAGCTTTACAGGGGGGTAATCAATGACAGGGGGGGTGATCACCACAGTCATTGATCATGCCCCTGTAAGGCTTCATTCAGACGTCCGGATGCGTTTTGCGGATCGGATCCATCTATCAGTGCATCCGTAAAAATCATGCGGACATCTGAATGGAGCTTTACAGGGGGGTGATCAGGGAGTCTATATGGGGTGATCACCACAGTCATTGATCATGCCCCTGTAAGGCTTCATTCAGACGTCCGGATGCGTTTTGCGGATCGGATCCATCTATCAGTGCATCCGTAAAAATCATGCGGACATCTGAATGGAGCTTTACAGGGGGGTGATCAGGGAGTCTATATGGGGTGATCACCACAGTCATTGATCATGCCCCTGTAAGGCTTCATTCAGACGTCCGGATGCGTTTTGCGGATCGGATCCATCTATCAGTGCATCCGTAAAAATCATGCGGACATCTGAATGGAGCTTTACAGGGGGGTGATCAGGGAGTCTATATGGGGTGATCACCACAGTCATTGATCATGCCCCTGTAAGGCTTCATTCAGACGTCCGGATGCGTTTTGCGGATCGGATCCATCTATCAGTGCATCCGTAAAAATCATGCGGACATCTGAATGGAGCTTTACAGGGGGGTGATCAGGGAGTCTATATGGGGTGATCACCACAGTCATTGATCATGCCCCTGTAAGGCTTCATTCAGACGTCCGGATGCGTTTTGCGGATCCGATCCATCTATCAGTGGATCCGTAAAAATCATGCGGACGTCTGAATGGAGCTTTACAGGGGGTTGATCAATGACAGGGGTGTAATCAATGACAGGGGGGGTGATCAGGGAGTCTATATGGGGTGATAACCACAGTCATTGATCACGCCCCTGTAAGGCTTCATTCAGACGTCCGGATGCGTTTTGCGGATCCGATCCATCTATCAGTGGATCCGTAAAAATCATGCGGACATCTGAATGGAGCTTTACAGGGGGGTGATCAATGACAGGGGGGTAATCAATGACAGGGGGGTGATCAGGGAGTCTATATGGGGTGATCAGGGGTGATCAGGGGCTAATAAGGGGTTAATAAGTGACGGGGGGGGTGTAGTGTAGTGTAGTGGTGCTTGGTGGGACTTTACTGAGCTACCTGTGTCCTCTGGTGGTCGATCCAAACAAATGGGACCACCAGAGGACCAGGTAGCAGGTATATTAGACGCTGTTATCAAAACAGCGTCTAATATACCTGTTAGGGGTTAAAAAAAACACATCTCCAGCCTGCCAGCGAACGATCGCCGCTGGCAGGCTGGAGATCAACTCTCTTACCTTCCGTTCCTGTGAGCGCGCGCGCCTGTGTGCGCGCGTTCACAGGAAATCTCGGCCATCGCGAGATGACGCATATATGCGTGACTCTGCGCAGGGCTGCCACCTCCGGAACGCGATCCTTCGTTAGGCGGTCCGGAGGTGGTTAAGAATGCTATTATTTTCCCTTATAACCATGTTAATACAATCTACAGAACACCTAACTCAAACCCGAACTTCTGTGAAGAAGTTCGGGTTTGGGTACCAAACATGCCGATTTTTCTCACGCGAGTGCAAAACGCATTACAATATTTTGCACTCGCGCGGAAAAATTGCGCATTTTCCCGCAACGCACCCGCATCTTATCGGGGCAAAAAACATGACGCCCGTGTGAAAGAGGCCTAATAATTAATTCCCGAATTTATTACACAAAGTCTGGCACAACTTCGCGAAGTAATAACTTCATCTCAACAGAGCCATTACATTCTAATACTGTATAGAGCAGGAACTCTGTACAGTATTACAACAATTTTTTTTGCTAATCGACTGATGTACAGTCGTGGCCAAAAGTTTTGAGAATTACACAAATATTATTTTTCACAAAGTTTGCTGCTAAACTGGTTTTAGATCTTTGTTTCAGTTGTTTCTGTGATGTAGTGACATATAATTACACGCACTTCATACGTTTCAAAGGCTTTTATCGACAATTACATGACATTTATGCAAAGAGTCAGTATTTGCAGTGTTGGCCCTTTTTCAGGACCTCTGCAATTCGACTGGGCATGCTGTCAATCAACTTCCGGGAGCCAATTCCTGACTGATAGCAACCCATTCTTTCATAATCACTTCTTGGAGTTTGTCAGAATTAGTGGGTTTTTGTTTGTCCACCCGCCTCTTGAGGATTGACCACAAGTTCTCAACGGGATTAAGATCTGGGGAGTTTCCAGGCCATGGACCCAAAATGTCAACGTTTTGGTCCCCGAGCTACTTAGTTATCACTTTTGCCTTATGGCACGGTGCTCCATCGTGCTGGAAAATGCATTGTTCTTCGACAACTGTTGTTGGATTGTTGGAAGAAGTTGCTGTTGGAGGGTGTTTTGGTACCATTCTTTATTCATGGCTGTGTTTCTGGGCAAAATTGTGAGTGAGCCCACTCCCTTGGATGAGAAGCAACCCCACACATGAATGGTCTCAGGATGCTTTACTGTTGGCATGACACAGGACTGATGGTAGCGCTCACCTTTTCTTCTCCGGACAAGCCTTTTTCCAGATGCCCCAAACAATCGGAAAGAGGCTTCATCGGAGAATATGACTTTGCCCCAGTCCTCAGCAGTCCATTCACCATACTTTCTGCAGAAGATCAATCTGTCCCTGATGTATTTTTTTTGAGAGAAGTGGCTTCTTTGCTGCCCTTCTTGACACCAGGCCATCTTCCAAAAATCTTCGCCTCACTGTGCGTGCAGATGCGCTCACACCTGCCTGCTGCCATTCCTGAGCAAGCTCTGCACTGGTGGCACTCCGATCCCGCAGCTGAATCCTCTTTAGGAGACGATCCTGGCGCTTGCTGGACTTTCTTGGACGCCCTGAAGCCTTCTTAACAAGAATTGAACCCCTTTCCTTGAAGTTCTTGATGATCCTTTAAATTGTTGATTGAGGTGCAATCTTAGTAGCCACAATATCCTTGCCTGTGAAGCCATTTTTATGCAACGCAATGATGGCTGCACGCATTTCTTTGCAGGTCACCATGGCTAACAATGGAAGAACAATGATTTCAAGCATCACCCTCCTTTTAACATGTCAAGTCTGCCATTTTAACCCAATCAGCCTGACATAATGATCTCCAGCCTTGTGCTCGTCAACATTCTCACCTGAGTTAACAAGACGATTACTGAAATGATCTCAGCAGGTCCTTTAATGACAGCAATGAAATGCAGTGGAAAGGTTTTTTTGGGATTAAGTTAATTTTCATGGCAAAGAAGGACTATGCAATTCATCTGATCACTCTTCATAACATTCTGGAGTTTATGCAAATTGCTAATACTGTATAAAAACTTAAGCAGCAACTTTTCCAATTTCCAATATTTATGTAATTCTCAAAACTTTTGGCCACAACTGTACATACGATCCAAAGTCGATTTGCTCATCCCTAGTTCTGATTTGCTATGTTTGTATACCTAATAGCATTGTATGAACAATTAATGGTTAAAGGGGTTTTCCAATATATTTTAACTTATCAGTGTGGGTCCCCTGCCAATCAGCTGTTTGAGAAGGCATCAGTGCTTGCAGTAGCGCCTCAGCCTTCTCTCAGGCCACTAAACACAGTGCCGTACATTGTACAGCGACTCTGCTTGGCATCACAGCTCAGCCCCATTCACTAAAATGGGGCTGAGCTGTGCCTAGGCCATGTCGCTGACGAATGTGACGTCACATGGCCTAGTCAAAGCTGCAAGAAAGTCGTGGCACAACTGCGATTCCTTCTCAAAAAGCTTATCTGCGGGGGTTACAGATGTTAGACCACCTTCGATCATATACTGGTGAAATATTAGCACACTACTTTACCATTAAAGTGAAAGAAGTTTTTTTTTTTTTTTTTTAGAAAATTGTCAGTGGAGTTCATTTTTCAGGATCCCATGGTGTCTACACAGCATCTTAAGTTCTTGGCAACGAAATTTTTGAATATTTGAAATGTGAATGAAATTTTCTAAGAATAGACCAGAATTTTTCTTGACGTGCTTTAAATTTGTCATATTTTGAAATCAGTGGGCAAAAAAAAATCTGTTCTAAGCTGCTTCTTACCATAACTAAGGAGTTGTGCATAAACTGTAGACAGCTGTGCAGACTCCATGCCACATGGGGTTAAACTTAGATTACCATACAGTAGAACCAGTTCATCTCACAGGAATCTGGTTTTTATGCCTGTAATAAGGACCCTAAAACAGTCACATTACAGCTACACGAAACCAGCCTAACAACATAATTTTTATTTGCACTAGTTTTCCTTACTTTTTCCGAAAGTGCCACTCCATTAATCATAACACACAACTTTTTGATTTACAGGCCAGTGTAACTCTCCCATTATTAACCCCCTAATTATTGGTAAAATTTTTGCCTCTCTGTATTTCAGCCACCACAACTTTTTTGTATTTCATTGAAGGGTCTGCATGAGGCCTTGATTTAAGAGGGAGAAATTTTATTATTTTTTATACTGTTTGGGGAGTACATATAAATTATACACATTTTTATTCACTGCACAAAACAAAAGGTTTTTGGTCTTTTATTTCCTATGTCATTTATGTTTCCGACTGAATAACCCGATACACTAAAAGGATGAATGTATTCCTTATCCACAGTATAGGGGACTAACTATTAGACCATTGGACTGATGACAAAAACAGGGACCCCATATCCCCAAAATGAACATCGCTGTAGGTCAAGCATGCACACTGTTGCTCCACTCATTCTGTATGGAGATAGCCAGTAATAAATGAGTACAGCGCTCAGGTTTTTCCAACAGTCTATTAAAGATGAATGGAGTGGCAGTTTGCATACCTGCTGTTGGGCAATATCGACTCTTCTGCTTAACGTGTCCCTGACACATGATTTCGGTGATCAGCTTGAATTAAATCTTATTTCCGGTACCGGGAGAATGAATCAGATGAACACTGAACACATGTCTAGTTCCAATCCATTCTGGTTTATTTCACAGTTGGCAAACAGTTATAATAGAGGGGGTTGAGCTTCCTTGACATCCAATCATATGTTAGTTAGCATTTGTTTGACCTATGGTATGATCACACATTAGCTCTGCATTAACATAATAGATGACTCATAGTAACAGCATTTGACCAATCAGGTATATACACATAGGCCAGCAGGCACTTGAGCCAAGATGACCCTATATGGTAGGAAGACTGTTCAAACTTACAAACTAAGGAATGTATGGGTATCTTGAAACCGCACAGGAAGTTTCTCACATTCCAAAAGGGGGAAGGGGGTAGGGAGATTTTGTAAGTGCACTGGCCAAATGTAATACACGTTGCTGAAAGGACAAAATGGAGTTACTTATAGCCCATCAATCCCCTCTTAGAACCTTATATATATACCTTATACTATATGGTTCTTTCTCTGCTCTTCCTTTGTTTGCTTGTAAGCCTTTAGGTATTCCATATACCCTTCAGGAGTATAATCCTGAGGCTTTGTTGAGGTTGGGTTTACCTCTTCTACCTCTACCGGAGTATAGAGGAATGTTGAGTGTACCCCTCTTTCGGCCACATTGTTACATACGGCCAGAAGGGAGGGAGACACACTGTAGACAACAGCAGAGACACACTATTGCAGCGACCACGGCAAATGCCACTCCTACAACATATCTTATTTGACCAAAGTCAGGTATCCAGCCAAAAAGCCAGTCCCACCAACCTTGGTCAACATCTTGTTTTATATGTTTTATCATCTCTTCTATTTGGCCTATTTTATCTTTTATACCACGGGAGTGGTCTGATAAATTGAAACAACACATCCCCCCTGCGAACGCTGAGCATCCTATACCATGTTGGAGCAATAAATAGTCAATAGTTGCCCTATTCTGCAAGATAGCCTTTTTATACGATTGTATATCCAGCAGCATATCTTGCAGAATTGCACTAGTGATATTTACCATAAAACAGGCAAGTTTTGATATTGTCCTGTGGTTATATATGGCCAAACCTGGTACTCCTATCAAAGACATCCCTAAACTCATATATTCTTATCTAGAGAGGAGATTCACATTATAATCACAATTTTCTGGTAACTGTAGGGAAGTGTCTCTCGTGTGTCGTGTCTGCATTGCTGGAAATAATGGTATGATTGCTAACGTCAACCTAGCTATTGTACAGGGTCCCTCTGTACTATTGGCTGGTATGTATGTGTAACTAGTATTCCCACAGGCCAATACCCATCCTGCTGGTAGAGGTACATGTTTGTCTAGGGATGGTACTGTTTTTGTAATATTACATTGCATATTCTTTCCTGATACTATCTTTTTACAACTACCTAAATCTCTATCACAAATATTTGGTTTAGTCTTATTCTGCATTTTTGCTTGTATGCAGGGAGGCAATAGTGTCTCATCACGGGTGAAGTTATAACATATTCCTACTGCTGTGACAAGACCTGAATTATTTCTATCATATTACTTTGCAGAGTCTCATATGTAGGACAGTCATAACAAGCATGATAAGGATTTACATATCCATATTTAACATCATGATCCTCCAAATCTGTGTCATTCCATTGAGAACGTAGGAGCTCCGTCCATACATCTACTGGGGTGGGGACTGCTACCAGACATGTCTCCAAAATGTTAAATACAGATAAAGTGGTTCGGAGACAAAAGTCAGTTAAGTTCAGAGTGTTGGCCAGGTACAGCCATAAGTTCTCCTTTGTCTTCCACAGATTGTCTTCCCCTCTGCATTCTGTTTTCAGGTATATCTGTCTGTCCCACAGCCATGGGACAGTAAGTAGGAGACACAAAATTGCAATTATTAAGGCACTGCATCTCAGCCATCTCGAGGAATTTCCCGACTGCATCATCTCGTTGGGGGTCAAGGCTGTCTGCCTCCGTTAGTACCCCTTCTTCGAGGTCAAGGCTGTCTGCCTCCGTTAGTACCTCTGGGCCTCGTTGGAGGTCAGGGCTGTCTGCCCCCGTTAGTACCTCTCTTTTCTTCACCAACTTAATCCTTGTGGCGTGGATCCACGTGGGTGACTGTTCAGTGAGGACTGCTGTTCTGGTGATCGCGACTACCTCGGTAGGTGGTCCGTAGGTGAAGCTTCCTGGTTCCTTTCCCTTCTTTAAGATCTTGATCATCACCTGGTCGCCTATCCGGAATGGATGAGTTGGTTCCTGTGAAAGAGAAGGAGACTTACAAGCAACTTATTCTTCAGTTTTACTGAGGACCTTGATCAGATTATTACTCCTCTCTGATCAAGTCCAAGTCCCCTTCCTGCACTACCAGGGGGCGTCTTGCCCATGGTGTGGGGAAAGGCCCACCCATGAGTATCTCAATGCTGTTTATGTCCTACTCTGTGGAAATGTGCTATTAAGATGGAAGCACTGTGTTGGGGAATGCATAACTTCCCCTCTTCGCAGACTAATCCTATCTCAGGATTTTTCTGCAATACTGGATAACACCAGTCTTGCTGTTCCTGTTCAGTGGCATACCACTGAAGATCAGTAAGCATTTGCAACATCTCAGGGGATGGAGGTGCCAAACATGGCATCTCCCAATGGTTATACAAACCTGTGAGGTTGCATTTGGCCACTCATTTCGCCACCTTAACTGCCAGTGCATTGCCCTGTGAGACATGATCCTTACCATCTGCTGCCGTGAATCCTCTCCTCTGCCAGATCATACCATGGTCCCACACTACCCCATGTGCGTACCTACTCTCAGTATAGATGGTGACAGGTCTATCAGTATGTAGAATACATGCTCTAGTGAGTGCAATGAGCTCAGCTGCCTGCTGTGTTGAGTGCGGATGTCCTTGAGTAGGCCTACAACATCATGAGTGGTGTGCAAAATGGTGTAATGTCACATTGTGAAAGAAGTTGCCGACTCTACCATCATAGCACAGGCTGCAAGAGAATACAGACATGCCGGCATCCCTTGAACAGGGGTGGGCATTACCTTTGAAAAAAACACACAAGGATGCAACTTGCCTCCGTTTTCTTGTGTCAGTACACCCGCCATGGTTTTACAATTTTGGCGTGCAAACATGTGGAAGGGCATATTATAGTCAGGGAGGCCCAGCCCTGGACTCGACATGAGTGAACATTTCAGATAATCAAATGCATTGTACATTTCAGAAGACCATTTAATCAAATCTGGATTTTCTTCGAGTGGCTTGCCTCAAAACATTGTCATAATAGGAGCAATCAGGAATCCATTGTCTGCAGTAGTTTATCATACCAAGGAAAGATAACATTTCTTTCTTGGTGTGCGGGGTGACCAAACCCGCAATAGACTGGACTCTTTCTGCGCTGATTCTCCGTTCACCTTTTGTGAGGACAAAGCCCAAGTATTCAACCTGCATTTTACACCATTACATTTTCTTAAGTGTCACTTTGTGACCACATCCTGACAACCATTTTAACAGTGATAAACCATCCTGAATGCTGGCCTCCGCTGACATGCTACACAGTAACAAATCATCGACATATTGCAGCAGCACAGAACCTTGGGGGGGGGGTACCATGGTTTTAACGTGGCTTGGAGGACTATGCTGTACACTACAGGTGAATCAGCATATCCCTGAGGCATTCTGCACCAGGTCAGTTGTCGTCCATCAAAGAAAAAAGAAAAAAGTAGTCTGGTTATCTTATCAACTGGGATAGAAAAGAATGCATTTTTTCAGATCTATCACACTGAACCAAACAGCGTCTGCTGGAATGGCAGATAATAATTAAGTGACATCAGGTACAACAGGGGCTATAGGCACAATGATGTTGTTAATGGCCCTTAAATCCTGTACAAAGCGGGTAGTACCATCTGCCTTTGTCACTGGATTCACGGGCGTGCTGTAGGGTGAAATCACCTCTGCCAGGATTCCCTTTTGTAGGAATTCTTCTATCATTGGCCTAAGTCCATCAAGTTTCTCTTTTGACAGCGGGTATTGTTTCTGGAACACTGAGATGACATCTCGTTTCACAGTAGCTGTGTAAAGTGTGCAATCTATGAATCCTGTGTCATATTCATTTGAAGACCATAATGCAGGGTTAATGTTATTAAGTTCTGGGTGGTCCTGTATGTTTGCAAGAATCAGTGGCACTGGTGTAGAGACTGGAATGAGATCTGAGTGTACTCTTATGTCCTGATTCTTTGCTGATACCTGCAAGTCAAGCTTAATGAACAAATCTCTCCCTAATAGGCTGACTGGGCAATCTAGTATAATGCTAAATACATGATCTGTGATGTATTCCCTGTCCATGGTCTCGAGTAGTAGTGAGTCAGTTTTGAAAGTTTTTTTTTTTTTTTTAAAAACCTCATTAATTCACATAGAAGGCTCACACTTCCTTCCTCCCACTCTGAGTCATCTAAGTCCACCCCTTTTAGTCGGACACTGTGGTCCTTCTTCTGTCTGCCATTAGTATCCCAGCTGTCCATAAGAACAGAGCTCTGATGTTAAGCACAACACTTAACATGTAACATGTAACTGCAAACATTGAAACGAACAGATTTGACAATACAGACATGAACACACAAAGGGCCCATAAAAACTTTTCATTGACTTCAATAAATAAAAATGTACAGCTTGATCAATGCTGTTGGTACCAATAAAAACCAAAAACTTCCAAGAAAAATAAAATTAAATTCTCAATGCGCATATTATTCACATTTTCATGTACCCATTATCACAAACAACTCATAACCACACCCTTACACATAAAAACTGAATTGCACACACAGCTCTGCTACGTACATCTCAGTCTTCGTACATTTTCAATTCCACTTACAACTCAGAGCCACACCCATTCACATTCCACTGAATCATGTATCTTTCACCCAATCACACAATTTCTTTGTTACATTCCAAAATCTGTAGCACAGATAAACACAGCTTTCCTGGAAGTAGATAGCCACACCACACCCAGAATTGCTGATGGTCTGTCGCTGTAAAACAATATACATGTTATAATCATACAGTCATTTTGTTAAATTCAAATCATCTTATATACCATGTGGTTTTAGTTTAGTGTTACACACATCGCCACTTATTCTAGATAATTCCCCTTCCCCCATTTCCTTTGCCTTGCGTCTCTTATTTCAGGAATGTGTAAGCAGGAGAAGTAAAGCAATCAATCACAGGACGTTCAACTGTCCCAAATGTTCCTCAAACTTTTACTCATATCTGAATAAGGACTTAGAATGGGTGCAACCTTAGATTGATAGGATTGGACACTTTAAACCATAACTCAGTATGCACCAGCCTATTATTATCCTTCAACAACTTCTCTTTTCAATTATCAATACACTTATGCATTAACTGACCATCTTTTAGTGCTGTAATCTCTAATTCTAGGGCCATGAATCGTCCCTATTTAAACACACACATATCATTAGGGCAACAAAACTTAACCAGTTCATTTCTGAACGTTTAACACAAGCCCTTTCTGATTGCAGACACTGGGGCACTTTTTCCTTGCCATCAAATAACTTCCTGACACTGCTGTGTTTTCTCACTCACCATAGCCCCCCCTTCACCATCACAGGAGTTCTGATGTAACCAGTCTGTAAGCTTCCAACTTCACAGATTCTTACAGCTTTTCATCCCTGTTGCCAGCCGGGCATAACATTCTGTTTCACATTTTAACTGTTAATTCTCACATCCTGCCAAATTGTCTACCCATGTGTTAACTAGGAAGTAATTTGTGGGACTAGACCGTGCAACATAAAGTTTACATGTTGGCAGTGATGGAAACAGAATGATTTCACAGTGGGATGTGACCGTACACTTACCACCCGGTCAACTTCTCACACAGACAGATAATCTTAATACTTCTAAAATACTTATACTATATATACATAAGAGTTAATCCAAGCTTGTAACCTTCTGTTCCCTGAACAGATATATTCATAGTGCACTTTTATATCTAATGATACAGACTCCCTGAGCCTCTTATAATCAACTTTTTTTTTTTGCGTATGTCCCGGACACCGCAATCCACCGAAATCATAAATAGATGGTTCGACTTACTTGATTCGAGATTTTGGTCAGTGCCTCCAGGTCCGAAGAAGACAAAAATTGATGTCTCTTGCAACAGACCCAAAGATGACCCCCTCGATCACGGACCGAGCCTCCAAAACTGTTGGGCAATATCGACTCTTCTGCCTAACGTGTCCCTGACACATGATTTCGGTGATCAGCTTGAATTAAATCTTATTTCCGGTAACGGGAGAATGAATCAGATGAACACTGAACACATGTCTAGTTCCAATCCATTCTGGTTTATTTCACAGTTGGCAAACAGTTATAATAGAGGTGGTTGAGCTTCCTTGACATCCAATCATATGCTAGCATTTGTTTGACCTATGGTATGATCACACATGAGCTCTGCATTAACATAATAGATGACTCATAGTAACAGCATTTGACCAATTAGGTATATACACATAGGCCAGCAGGCACTTGAGCCAAGATGACCCTATATGGTAAGAAGACTGTTCAAACTTACAAACTAAGGAATGTATGGGTATCTTGAAACCGCACAGGAAGTTTCTCACATTCCAAAAGGGGGAAGGGGGTAGGGAGATTTTGTAAGTGCACTGGCCAAATGTAATACACGTTGCTGAAAGGACAAAATTGAGTTACTTATAGCCCATCACCTGCCTACTGCTGCATTCATTTGTTTTTTTTTGGACCCCCTTCACATAATCATTTGGGGTTCCAGTTGGTCAGATCTCCATCAATCTAATATGTGTTCTTCTAATGGGCATACCCAGGGCCAAATAAAGTTTGATTCCAGAGTCCTCTGGGCACAAAATCTAGTGGGAGGCCCCAATAATTTTTTTTTTTTTACGTGGCTAAAGGAATAACTGTGTTGGCATACCTGTCTGTTGCTGCCACACTTCTCTAATGTCTACCTGCTACAGTTGTCCTTTATACAATTTGGTGGCACGTCCATAGTCTAGTATAAATGCTGTGTCCAGTCCATAGTCTAGTGTAAACTCTGTGGTGAGGCAATACATGGTCTAGTGTAAGCATGGCAGTCAGTCCATAGTCTAATGTAAACTTTACAGTCAGTCCATAGTGTAGCATAAATGCTAAGGTTAATCAGTCCATAGTCTAGTGAAACACTGCAGTCAGTCCATAGTCTAGTGTAAACTCTGCGGTTCGTCAGTTCACAGTCTAGTGTAAACACTGCAGTCAGTTTTAACCCCTTTGTGACATGTGACGTACTATTACTTCATGGAAGTCAGTGACTTCCCGCATTTTGACGTAATAGTACGTCATGGTGATCGGGCGGGCAGGGCCGGCGCTTCCATCAAGGCAAGGGGGGCAGTTGCCCCTGGGCCCCCAAGTCCTTAGGGGCCCCCGCTGGCCCGCAACTAAATATATTTTCGTGGGCCTCGTGGTGGCAAGTGGGGGCAGCGGTGGCAGGACAGTCACACAGGGAGATTCGTGCTTCCATTGTGGAAGCGCTCATCTCCATAGTCATCTGTATCGCCGTCCTCAGGACAGCAATACAGATGCCTGTCCTGTGGGGCAGGGGAGGGAGAGGTGTGTCCCTTCCCTGTTCCTCTGATAGGCTGGCGGCACTAGGCCGGCAGCCTATCAGAGGCTGGTGCAGGTGGCGCGATTCCGCCACCTGAGCCGTACAACGCGGGACACAGGCCGGAAGAGGCCTGCATCGCATTGGTGACATGGAGGTAAGTATACGTTTTTTGTTTTTTTTTATATATGTGTACAATACTGGCAGCTACTGATATGAGGGGGGCTCTGGCAACTGGCACATGATATGAGGGAAGTTTTGGCAACTGGCACATGATGGGGGGCCTCGAGCTACTGGCACATGATAAGGGGGGGGCTCTGGCTACTGGCACATGATAGAGGGGCTCTGGCTACTGGCACATGATATGAGGGGGGCTCTGGCTACTGGCACATGATATGAGGGGGGCTCTGGCTACTGGCACATGATATGAGGGGGGCTCTGGCTACTGGCACATGATATGGGGGGCTCTGGCTACTGGCACATGATGGGGGGCCTCTAGTTACTGGCACATGGGCTCTGGCTACTGGCACATGATATTGGGGGGCTCTGGCTACTGGCACATGATATGGGGGGCTCTGGCTACTGGCACATGATATGAGTGGGGGGCTTTGGCTACTGGCACATGATATAGGGGGGCTCTGGCTACTGGCACATGATATGGGGGGCTCTGGCTACTGGCACATGATATGGGGGCTCTGCTAATGGCACATGATATGGGGGGACTCTGGCTACTGGCACATGATGGGGGGCCTCTGGGTACTGCCACATGGGGCTCTGTGTCCCGCCTGAGCCATACAGCGCGAGACACAGGCCGGAAGAGGCCTGCATCACATCGGTGACATAGAGGTAAGTATTTTTTTTTTTATGTGTACAATACTGGCAGCTACTGATATGAGGGGGGCTCTGGCTACTGGCCCATGATAGGGGGAGCTCTGGCTACTGGCACATGATATGAGGGGGGCTCTGGCTACTGGCACATGATGGGGGGCCTCTGGCTACTGGCACATGATATGGGGGGGCTTTGGCTACTGGCACATGATATAGGGGGGTTCTGGCTACTGGCACATGATATGAGGGGGGCTCTGGCTACTGGCACATGATATGGGGGGCTCTGGCTACTGGCATATGATGGGGGGGCTCTAGCTACTGGCACATGGGGCTATGGCTACTGGCACATGATATGAGGGTCTCTGGCTACTGGCACATGATATGAGGGTCTCTGGCTACTGGCACATGATATGAGGTGCTCTGACTACTGGCACATGATGGTAGGGCTCTGGCTACTGGCACATGATGGGGGGGCTCTGGCTACTGGCACATGGGGCTCTGGCTACTGGCACATGATATGGGGGGGCTCTGGCTACTGGCACATGATATGGGGGGGCTCTGGCTACTGGCACATGATATGAGTGGGGAGCTCTGGCTACTGGCACATGTTATGGGGGGGCTCTGGCTACTGGCACATGATATAGTGGGGGCTCTGGCTACTGGCAGATGATATGAGGGGGCTCTGGCTACTGGCACATGATAGGGGCCTCTGACTACTGGCACATGATATGAGGGGGGATCTGGCTACTGGCACATGATGGGGGCCTCTGGCTACTGGCACATGATATGGGGGGGCTCTGGCTACTGGCACATGATGGGGGGGCTCTGGCTACTGGCACATGATATGAGGGGCTCTGGCTACTGGCACATTATATGGGGGGCTCTGGCTACTGGCACATGATATGGGGGGCTCTGGCTACTGGCACATGATATGGGGGGGCTCTGGCTACTGGCACATGATATGAGGGGGATCTGGCTACTGTCACATGATAGGGGAGCCTCTGGCTACTGCCACATGGGGCTCTGTGTTCCTGAGCTTACAGCGCGGGACACAGGCCGGAAGAGGCCTGCATCGCATAGTTGACATGGAGGTAAGTATAAGTGTTTTTTTTTATATGTGTACAATACTGGCAGCTACTGATTTGAGGGGGGCTCTGGCTACTGGCACATGATGGGGGGCCTCTGGCTACTGGCACCTGATATGGGGGGGCTCTGGCTACTAGCACATGATAGGGGGGGCTCTGGCTACTGGCACATGATATGAGGGGGGCTCTGGCTACTGGCACATGATATGGGGGGGCTCTGGCTACTGGCACATGATGGGGGGCCTCTAGCTACTGGCACATGGGGCTCTGGCTAATGGCACATGGGGCTCTGGCTACTGGCACATGATATGGGGGACTCTGGCTACTGGCACATGATATAGTGGGGGCTCTGGCTACTGGCAGATGATATGAGGGGGCTCTGGCTACTGGCACATGATAGGGGCCTCTGGCTACTGGCACATGATATGAGGGGGATCTGGCTACTGGCACATGATGGGGCCTCTGGCTACTGGCAAATGATATGGGAGGGCTCTGGCTACTGGCACATGATGGGGGGGCTCTGGCTACTGGCACATGATATAGGGGGGGCTCTGGCTACTGGCACATGATATGGGGGGCTCTGGCTACTGGCACATGATATGGGGGGGCTCTGGCTACTGGCACATGATATGAGGGGGATCTGGCTACTGTCACATGATGGGGGGGCTCTGGCTACTGGCACATGGGGCTCTGGCTACTGGCACATGATATGGGGGGCTCTGGCTACTCGCACATGATATGGGGGGATCTGGCTACTGGCACATGATGGGGGGCCTCTGGCTACTGGCACATGGGGCTCTGGCTACTGGCACATGATATGGGGGGGGGCTCTGGCTACTGGCACATGATGGTAGGGTTCTGGCTACTAGCACATGATGGAGGGGCCTCTGGCTACTGGCACATGGGGCTCTGACTACTGGCACATGATATGGGGGGCTCTGGCTACTGGCACATAATATGGGGGGCCTCTGGCTACTGGCACATGATATGGGGGGGCTTTTGTTACTGGCACAAGATGGTTGGGGGGGCTCTTATTACTGGCACATGATTGGGGGGCATCTATGGAGGCACATTTTACTGGCACATTATTGGGTGGCACTATGGGGGCACTTCTTACTGGCACATTATTGGTGGGCACTATAGGGGCATTTACTGAGACCACAAAGAACGGGTATTTTATATGGGGGGCTCTGTACAGTAGCATTTTATACTGTGACACATTATGGTGGGTACTATAGGAAAGGGGGGAGAGGAGTACTATGGGGTCATCTACGGAGGTCACTAAGAAGGGGTATTTTATACTTACAAATTATGGGGGACACTGAGGGCATCTACTGGGGCACTATATATGGGGCATTTTATACTGGTACATTATGGGGGCACTAGAAGGGAGGGGGGAGAGGAGCCCTATGGGGGCATTTACTGGGGGCACTATATAGGGGTATTTTATACTGGCACATTATGGGGCAACTATTTGGAACATTAGCTCAACTGGGGCCATTATAAGGGGGTATTTTTTGCACTGTCACATTATAAGAAGAATTATTTCTACTGGGGGGGCATTATGGTGGACTTTATTACTCCCCCATGGTATAAGCCCCCTAGTAGAAGCACCATCCTCTCCCTGCTCTGCTATCCCTCTACCCCTTCTCCAAATCCTTATTATGAAATCTTTCTCATTAGGATAAACACAACATCAGCTCCACCGAGCCCCCCAGCCAAGTGTTCAAGTGGTGTCCAAGATCCCCAAGGGCCAAGCCAAGTAATTGTAAGATTTCATGTGAAATATATGTTTGTTATACACATATAGCATACACTGTGCCACACAATATACAGTTTCTTCTGTATGAACGTCCACAAATTTCATTTCCAGAGTCAATACAGGACGTTAAAGTCAGCAAGTGTCATGGGGGGGCCCTTATTGTTTTTTGCTCCAGGGCCCCATTTCTCCTAGAACCGGCCCTGTGGGCGGGCACCTAAGCGGTCCCTGATAGCTGGTCCCCTGCTGTATCCGCCAGCATCACTGTTTACAGTAATTCTGGCAGATTAACCTTCTATGCCAAGGTCAGCGCTGACCACGACATAGTTGTGGTTTGCGGCATCTGAAGGAGCGCATCAAGTCCCAGCGCTGCATTGGCGGGGACCCGATGCGTGACAAGGCACCCTGATGCCATGTAGAGGCTGCAGTGCCCAATGTCTTGCACGGCATCGGGACCTGCCTTCTACGGGTGCCCAGGAGATCCAGCCTCAGGCTGGTTCTCCTAGGCAACCTGTTAGTGTATGACTCAGTTTCATACAGTAACAGGCAATGCATTACAATACAGACCCCCAAAAGTTGAAGTCCCCGAGTGGGACAGAAATAAAGTGTAAAAAAAAAAAAAAAAGTTAAAAAATTAGTTTTTAATAGAAAGAAATTACGTTTCAAGTAAAAAAAAAAAAAAAGCCCCTTTCCCCAGATTTCATAATAAAAAAAAAAAAGGAAAAACACACATATTAGGCATCTCTGCGTCCATAACGACCGGCTCTATGAATATATCACATGATCCACCCCGTCTGATAAACACCATGAAAAAAATAAAATAAAAACTGTCATAAAAAGCAATTTTTGTCACCTTACATCAAAAAAGTGCAACACCAAGGGATCAAAAAGGCGTATGTCGAACAAAATGGTACCAATAAAACCGTCACCTCATCCCGCAAAAAATTAGACCCTACATAAGAATTAAAAAATAAAAATAAATAAAATATAGCTCTCAGAACATGGAGACACTAAAACATCATTATTTTCTGTCAAATATGCTATTATTGTGTTAAAGTGAAATAAATAAATAAAAAGTATCTCTGCGTCTGTAACAACCATCTCTCTAAAAATATCACATGACCTAACCTCTCAGGTGAATCCCGTAAAAAAAAAAAAAAGCTGTCAAAAAAAGCTATTTTTGTCACCTTACATCACAAAAAGTGCAACACCAAGCGATGAAAAAGGCATATGTCAAATAAAATGGAACCAATAAAACCATCACCTCATCCCACAAAAAAAGTGAGACCCTACATAAGAAAATCGCTAAAAAAATAAAAAAAACTATAGCTCTCAGAACATGGAGACACTAAAACATCATTATTTTCTGTCAAATATGCTATTATTGTGTTAAAGTGAAATAAATAAAAAAAAGTATACATATTAGGTATCGTCGCGTCTGTAACTACCAGCTCTATAAAAATATCACATGACCTAACCCCTCAAGTAAACACCGTAAAAAAAAAGAAGAAGAAAATGGTAACAATAAAAGTCACCTCATCCTGCAAAAAATTAGACCCTACCTGAGAAAATTTGTAAAAAAAAATTAAAAAACTGACTCTCAGACAACGGAGACACTAAAATATGATTTTATTGCTTCAAAACTGCTATTATTGTGCTAAAGTGAAAAAAAATTAAAAAGTAGACATATTAGGTATTGCCACGTCCATAACAACCTGCTCTATAAAAATATCACATGACCTAACCCCTCAGGTGAACACAATTTTTTGTCACCTTACATCACCAAGCAATCAAAAAGGTGTATGCCCCCCAAAATAGTACCAATCAAACCATCCCCTCATCCCACAAAAAATGAGATGCTACCTAAAACAATCGGTCAAACAATAAAAAAAAGCTATGGCTCTCAGACTATGGAGACACTAAAACATAATTTTTGGGTTTCAAAAATGCTATAATTGTGTAAAACTTAAATAAATAAGAAAAAGTATACATACAGTTGGAAGAAAAAGTATGTGAACCCTTTGGAATGATATGGATTTCTGCACAAATTGGTCATAAAATTTGATCTGATCTTCATCTAAGGGCTCTTTCACACCTGCGTTGTTGTCTTCCGGCATAGAGTTCCGTCGTCGGGGCTCTATGCCGGAAGAATCCTGATCAGGATTATCCTAATGCATTCTGAATGGAGAGAAATCCGTTCAGGATGCATCAGGATGTCTTCAGTTCCGGAACGGAACGTTTTTTGGCCGGAGAAAATACCGCAGCATGCTGCGCTTTTTGCTCCGGCCAAAAATCCGGAACACTTGCCGCAAGGCCGGATCCGGAATTAATGCCCATTGAAAGGCATTGATCCGGATCCGGCCTTAAGCTAAACGTCGTTTCGGCGCATTGCCGCATCCGACATTTAGCTTTTTCAGAGTGGTTACCATGGCTGCCGGGACGCTAAAGTCCTGGCAGCCATGGTAAAGTGTAGTGGGGAGCGGGGAGCAGTGTACTTACCGTCCGTGCGGCTCCCCGGGCGCTCCAGAGTGACGTCAGGGCGCCCCAAGCGCATGGATCATGTGATCACATGGATCACGTCATCCATGCGCATGGGGCGCTCTGACGTCATTCTGGAGCGCCCGGGGAGCCGCACGGACGGTAAGTATACCGCTCCCCCGCTCCCCACTACTACTATGGCAACCAGGACTTTAATAGCGTCCTGGGTGCCATAGTAACACTGAACGCATTTGGAAGACGGTTCCGTCTTCAAATGCTTTCAGTACACTTGCGTTTTTCCGGATCCGGCGTGTAATTCCGGCAAGTGGAGTACACGCCGGATCCGGACAACGCAAGTGTGAAAGAGGCCTAAGTCACAACAATAGACAATCACAGTCTGCTTAAACTAATATCACACAAAGAATTGAATGTTACCATGTTTTTATTGAACACACCATGTAAACATTCACAGTGCAGGTGGAAAAAGTATGTGAACCCTTGAATTTAATAACTGGTTGAACCTCCTTTGGCAGCAATAACTTCAACCAAACGTTTCCTGTAGTTGCAGATCAGACGTGCACAACGGTCAGGAGTAATTCTTGACCATTCCTCTTTACAGAACTGTTTCAGTTCAGCAATATTCTTGGGATGCCTGGTATGAATCGCTTTCTTGAGGTCATGCCATAGCATCTCAATCGGGTTGAGGTCAGGACTCTGACTGGATCACTCCAGAAAGCGTATTTTCTTCTGCTTAAGCCATTCTGTTGATTTACTTCTATGCTTTGGGTCGTTGTCCTGTTGCAACATCCATCTTCTGTTGAGCTTCAGCTGGTGGACAGATGGCCTTAAGTTCTCCTGCAAAATGTTTTGATAAACTTGGGAATTCATTTTTCCTTCGATGATAGCAATCCATCCAGGCCCTGACGCAGAAAAGCAACCCCAAACCATGATGCCCCACCACCATACTTCACAGTTGGGATGAGGTTTTGATGTTGGTGTGCTGTGCCTCTTTTTCTCCACACATAGTTCTGTGTGTTTCTTCCAAACAACTCAACTTTGGTTTCATCTGTCCACAGAATATTTTGCCAGTACTGCTGTGGAACATCCAGGTGCTCTTGTGCAAACTGTGAACGTGCAGCAATGTTTTTTTTGGACAGCAGTGGCTTCCTCTGTGGTATCCTCCCATAAAATCCATTCTTGTTCAGTGTTTTACATATCGTAGATTTGCTAACAGAGATGTTAGCATATGCCAGAGACTTTTGTAAGTCTTTAGCTGTCACTCTAGGATTCTTCTTCACCTCATTGAGCAGTCTGCGCTGTGCTCTTGCAGTCATCTTTACAGGATGGCCACTCCTAGAGAGAGTAGCAGCAGTGCTGAACTTTCTCCATTTATAGACAATTTGTCTTACCGTGGACTGATGAACAGTAAGGCTTTTGGAGATACTTTTATAACCCTTTCCAGCTTTATGCAAGTCAACAATTCTTAATCGTAGGTCATCTGAGAGCTCTTTTGTGCGAGGCATCATTCTCATCAGGCAATGCTTCTTGTGAAAAGCAAACCCAGAACTGGTGTGTGTTTTTTATAGGGCAGGGCAGATGTAACCAACACCTCCAATCTCATCTCATTGATTGGACTCTAGTTGGACACCTCACTCCAATTAGCTTTTGGAGATGTCATTAGTCTAAGGATTCACATACTTTTTCCACCTACACTGTGAATGTTTACATGGTGTGTTCAATAAAAACATGGTAACATTTAATTCTTTGTGTGATATTAGTTTAAGCAGACTGTGATTGTCTATTGTTGTGACTTAGATGAAGATTAGATCACATTTTATGACCAATTTGTGCAGAAATCCATATAATTCCAAAGGGTTCACATACTTTTTCTTGCAACTGTATTAGGTATTGCCATGTCCGTAATGATCTGCTCTATAAAAATATCACATGACCTAACCCCTCAAGTGATCACTGTAGAAATAAATAAATAAAAACGGTGCCAAAATTAACAATTTTTCCTTCCGGGGACCTTCCATTGTGGTGTTCCGATGGCTACAGATTTTCTAAAGGCTTCCGAGTCCACCAGTTTATATGATAGTAGTTGGCAGGCTAGCAGTTCTGACAAGCCAGCGGTCTGCTGTTGGGCAAGAGGATTATCTGGCGTCATCATCTTTTTTTGCTTGAACATTTGGGGCAAGGAAGCCTGCCATTTGCCAGATGAATGCGACGACGCCACGATGGAAGGTGGAGTGGAGGATAACTGGGAGGAAAGAGGAGAAGGAGAAGAGGCAGGACGGTGAGTGCCGGGAGTGTGGCTTTGTGGGTTCTGACGGTGTTGCTCCCACTGAGCACCGTCGGTGATGGGAGGCCAGGTGCCTTCTTAAGACGGTCGTCCCTAGGTGAGTGTTGGGCTTACCACGACTTATGCGTTGACAGCACAGGCTGCAGATGACAACATTATTGTCAGCGGCGAACACATAAAAAAAAAAGCCCACACTGCGGAGCCATGTGCCGGCGTCCTAGGAGCGCCAGATGTGACCGTGCATGGTGGATGTTTAGTTCCAGATACATTAGTAGTCTGCTTTTTGCCTCCTGTGCACTGCAAGTTCTGCCTGCTTCTCCTCTCTATCTGCTGCTCCGTCTCTCCCTCTGAACTCCCCTCCTCTTCCTCTCTTATGGGCATTCACGTGACGTCCATCGACACATCATCATCGGATTCGTCACCTTCACCACCACTGACATTAGAGATCTCGGAGTAGGCTGCAACAGCGGGGACCACCCTCCTTGGGCTGATCTGGGTACTGTCGTCAGACTGCTGGGTGGCGACCGTTGATACCTCCTCTTCCTGATCCGATGCCAAGAATGCCTTGTAATGTATGGGAAAATAATTCCTCTGACTCGAGCGCAGGGGATATGGTGGTGGTGGTGTCTTTGGGGGTGGACACAACAGAGAGTGAAGAGGGTGCCGATAGAGAGGATGAGGAGGGTGCAGAAGCGGAAGGCTGAGTGAGCCACTCAACCAAGTCTGGTATGTCCTTTGACGTAATTGCACGCACCGTCTGCAACTTCCCACTTAGGCTCCGGCCTGGTGCACCTGCCCGACCCCTACCACCCCTGCGGAATGGCCTGCCTCTTCCTCTGCCTGTCATTTTCAAAATGACTCGGTGACAAAAGTTCCTATAGAAGACCAGTATTTGTGGAAGAAGATATATCACACCCCTGCCTCAATCAGTTTTTTTGGGGGGCAACTGGGAAATCACACCAGTAGAAATTATTTCTTCAAATAGTGTTTTTCACTCTGTTTAGATGTGGTAAAACGCAGCAAAACCGCAGACAAATGCTGTGCTACCTAAATGCACTATATAGAACGTATATTTTTGGTATATAAAATCCCTGCTTCAATCAGTTTTTTGGGGGGGCAGCTGGTAAATCACACCAGTAGAAATTATTTCTTCAAAAAGTGTTTTTAACTCTGTAGATGCGGTAACGCAGCAAAACCGCAAACAAATGCTGCACTACGCAAATGCACTATATAGAACGTATATTATTGGTAAATAACACCCCTGCTTCAATCAGGTTTTTTTGGGGGGCAACTGGTAAATCACACCAGTAGAAATTATTTGTTCAAATAGCATTTGGCACTCTGTGTGGCTGCAGTATCACAGCAGAACCGCACACAACTGCTGCACAATACAATTGCACTATAATATACTTTCTATGTTAGAAAGTATATTATAAATATATTACACCCCTCAGTATGTCACACCTATCGACATCACACTTTTACCAGTCCTTAAAAGGACTTTTGTGGCCCTATTATCTAGAGATTTGTGTCCCTAAGGGTCCATTCACACATCCGCAATTCCATTCCGCATTTTGTGGAACGAAATTGCAGACCTATAAATTTCTATGGGGCCGCACGTCGTGCGGCCCTGATCGGAGTTGCGGACCCGCACTTCCGGGTCCGCAATTCCGATCCTAAAAAAAATAGAACATGTCCTATTCTTGTCCGCAACAGCGGACAAGAATAGGCATATTCTCTTAGTGCCGGCAATGTGCGGTTCGCAAAATGCGGAACGCACATTGCCACTCGCTGTGTTTTGCGGATCCGCAAAACACACACGGATGTGTGAATGGATCCTAACAGTCTGTCCCTGCTCCACACAGCAACCTCTCCCTACACTGGCAAAAGACTGAATGTAAAATGGCGGCCAGATCAGGCTTATTTATAAAGGTAGGGGGTATGTCCATGTGCTGAAACGTCTCAATTGGCTGTCCTGTACCACCTGATGGATGTGTCATGGGTCAAAGTTCTTCACAATGTAAAAGAATATGGCGGGCGCGAATATCTCCATATGTTAGCATGTTCGGCGAATCGCGAATGCGAAAAGTTCGCCGCAAACCGACCGCCAGGCGAACCGCAAGGCCATCTCTAATACTAACCACACTGCCTAAGCTGGCACAAGAAAATACAAAGGCTGGGGTGAATATAAATAAAAATCGGGTAGAAAAATAATAACCCGGAACCAGCAAAGCCAGAAAAGAGACTCCCCTCAAATAGGTAGTGTGCAGAAATAACCAGGATGGCGCTACTGTCACTTTCCTTCCCCTTTTTAATGGCTTATATTTTTTTTATCATGTTACAATAAAAATGTATGTATTTTTATAATGGTACTGTGTGAGCCTTATTTTTCTGTAGTTGCTGGATATACTCAGGAACTTGTACCGAGTCATTTGATTAGTTGGCCCGTTATTTTGTCCCAAATTTTTGGGTGGGTACCTACCCTCTTCTGTAATAGGGTCATTCATGGTCTGTTTTTCGATTTAATGTAAGGGTTCATCAGAGGGACTTCAAATGGGACATGGCATCTAAAAACCAGTCCAGCAAAATCTGCCTTCCAAAAACCATATGGCGTTCCTTTTCTGCCTCACCCTGCTGTGTGCCCTTACATCAGTTTATGACCACATGTTGGGTGTTTCTGTAAACCGCAGCCTTCTAACGTCCTGAACAAATAAAATGACATTTACAAAATGATGCCAACATAAAGTAGACATATGGGGAATGTTATGTAATAAATATGAGGTATCACTTTCTGTTTTAAAAGCCAAGAAATTTAAATTTTGAAAATTGCGAATTTTTCAATTTTTTTTATAAATATGGGATCTTTTCATAAATAAAGGTAAACTATATTGACTCAAATTTATGACTATCATGAAGTACAATGTGTCACGAGAAAACAGTCTCAGAATGGCTTGGATAAGTAAAAGTGTTCCAAAGTTATTACCACACAAAGTGACACATGTCAGATTTGCTAAATATGACCTGGGCAGAAGGGTGAAAACTGGCCCGGGGTAGAAGGGGTTGCATTACGCAGCCCTGCAGGGTGAGCGAATGTGAGGTCATGGTTAATAGGCAGAACGAGGGTTGCTCTTGGTACTCACAGTTTTTATATACCCTGGGCAGGCGTACAGCAGTGATGGAGAGGTTGGCACATGGATCCTCTGGGGCACTCTCTGTGTATAGGGACCAGGCCAGGTGGTAGGTGAGGTGCCCTAGGTGTTGTAGGTTTAGTGTGCCTGTGGCAAGATCCCTTAAAGTTCGTGATGCCAGTGCCGGTAATGGTGGCACACCGATTTCTTGTAGTAATAATTGAGGAACACACGTTGCAGTGAACCAAAACTTCCTTTTACTGAACAATTTAACTATTTACAGTCTTTGGTCAGTTCCACATGTATAAGGTGGTGACAGGCAGACTTTACATCAAATGGCAGGCAATGTTCCTTGCAAGATACTCAGAGGGTTAAACACTTACAGATCAGGCTGCACTTTTCCTCAGGATCCTGTCTGTTCTTCTCCAAGGCCTGTATGCCCTATTGCTGGCTTTATCCTTGGTTAGGGAAAACTTCCTCTCGTATATGTCTCCTTGCTTTAAATATATCCTTCTGCCCTTCAGCTCTCGGTTTGGCTGGAAAAAAAATTTGGCTCTGCACTGCACTTTTATAGGAACTTGGTTTCTCAGGAGGCAGACTCTTCTCCTGGTAGCAAGCTAGAAGCCTGGGCTATCTAGCTGCATGTCAGAGGCTGCTTCTCAGCTCTCTTCTGGCTAAGGTGACTCTTGGCTTCTAACTACACTCAACAACCTCTCTCTGGTCTGGACCTGGCTATTTATACAAGGGGGTTCCCTAGCTCCCTCTACTGTCTAGGAGGAGGAACTACACCCCTAACAGGTCTGGTACACAGGAGATAACATAAATAACATGACAATTCACATTAAAATGCAATATAAAATACAATAACCATGTTCCTCAGGAGGTGGAGAACAACGTGACCCAATTGACCCTTGTGTAGTGCCCACCCTTACGTAGTGGGACACTACAGGGTTAAGTGTAGTATAAATGTTATGGTCAGTCTATAGTCTAGTGTAAACGCTGCAGTCAGTCAGTCCATAATCTAGTGTAAATGCTGTGGTCAGTCAGTCCATAGTCTAGTATAAAAACTTCATTTAGTCCATAGTACAGTGTAAACACTCGAGTCAGTCCATAGTCTAGTGTAAATGCTGCTTTCAGTCTATACTTTACTGTAAACACTGTGATCAGTCAGTCCAAAATCTAGTGTAAATTCTGCTGTCAATCAGTCCAGAGTCTATTGTAAATGCTGTAATCATTCAATCCATAGTGTAGTACAAATGCTGGAGTTAGTCCATAGTCTAGTGTAAACATTGTGGTCAGTCAGTCCATAGTCTACCGTAAATTCTGTGGTCAGTCAGGATATAGCCTGGTGTAAACACTGCGGTCAGAATATATGCAGTAGCTGGGTTTGAGTTGTTTCCAATGCTACACTTGGTCCCCGGGATGCCATTGAGGTGTCACCACGTGGTAAGGCTAGAACTAGAATCTTCTGGTGGGAGGGTGGAGTGGAGAATCACAGCCTAAAGAGAAATATTGTTATAAGTTCTGTCTATCATAGACTAGTATAGAGCTTTTTTAGGATACTGGAATGACTAAGCAACTTTTCCACACATAAACAAGTCTTCAGCATAAACAACAGAGCTAAACCAGTCAGTCAGAAGGTCACTGTGTCAGTTTTTTTCTGCAAAACTTTGCATACGGTAGCTAGAAAGTCATAAAGTCTCCCAGTATTAGCTGGCTATGCATTAACCATTTGCACGGTGCAGTGCAGCTATAGTCTAATAGTGAAAATGAACAGGATATATTACAATAAACATATAAATGTAGTTAAAGAATTTCAAACAGTATAAGTGCACACACCAACATACAGTAAATCACAATGGAAGTTAACCCTTCAAAGTGCAATAAGGTAGGGAGTTAATGGCTTTGCATAGTAACAATACAGGCAAAATGTCCATAGTACTAAGTGCCCCATTCCAGGGCCCTAGACACAGTCTAGTGGAAATGCTAGTGTCAGTTAGTCCATAGTCTTGTGTAAACACTGCAGTTAGTCAGGAATCTGTGTGGGTATAGAGGCACAACATGGCAGAGCTCTGTGGGGAAAGTAGGGGCAGGGCAAATAAAACAGTCACAGGTATCAGGAGCAGTGCAGAGGGCTAGCATTATTTGATGGGGTCTCTGGGTGAGGGGGAGACATGATTTGGCTGTGCTGTGTGAGAGGTGTTAGAGGATCATAATGGGTCTGGTCTCTGGGAGGAGGGAACAGAAGGACCAGAAAAGGCCAGTGGGAAACAGAGTCTGCCAGATTCTGGCAGGGGGAAGGGGCAAACGGAAGACACCACTTGGTGGGAGTTGAGAGGGTAAGGGGAAGACAGTAGAGATGTCGCAAACGGCGAATGGGAATTTCTGCAAATGTTCGCGAACGGGCGAACCGGGCGAACCGCCATAGACTTCAATAGGCAGGCGAATTTTAAAACCCACAGGGACTCTTTCTAGCCACAGTAGTGATGGAAAAGTTGTTTCAAGGGGACTAACTCCTGGACCTTGGCATGCCGGAGGGGGATCCATGGCAAAACTCCCATGGAAAATTACATAGTTGACGCAGAGTTGGATTTTAATCCATAAAGGGCATAAATCACCTAACAATCCAATTTTTTTTTTAACAACGTGGTTCAAAACATCCAGTATGTGTATACGATCAGGTATGATGTTGTATCGATCAGGTAGTGTAAGGGTTACGCCCGCTTCACAGACATTGACAGACCAAACTCCCCTTTTAATGCACCGCAAAAAAAACGCAAACAGTCCATTTGCCCAACCGCAAACTTCCCATTTGCACAAGGTTGGATACCAAGCTAGCCATGTCCCGTTGATGTCATTGAAGATTTCTTCCTCCACCCAGCCACGTACAACACCAAGGGTCCCCGAGAGGTGAATTGAATAGATTTTTCGAACGGGGAGATGGTTAAAAAATGCTGGATCCCTCCTCTTTGTTTGAATCCACGCCACGGTCACTGCGTCTGCGCTGTGCAATTTACTGTAACACCCGTGAGTGGTATTTTCTGTAGTACTATTCTCATCAGTTTAATCCCTGTATGGTCCCTAATCTGGGATCCATTTATTAAATTGATTTTTCGAACGGGGAGATGATTAAAAAAACGCTGGCTCCCTCCCCTTTGTTTGAATCCACGCCACGGTCACTGCGTCTGCGCCGTGCAATTTACTCTCACACCCGATATGAGTGGTATTTTCTGTAGTACTATTCTCATCAGTTTAATCCCTATTACGTCCCCAATCTGGGGTCCATTTATTAAATAGATTTTTCAAACGGGGAAATGGTTAAAAAAAACGCTGGCTCCCTTCCCTTTGTTTGAATCCAAGCCACGGTCACTGCGTCTGCACCGTGCAATCTACTCTCACACCCGATATGAGTGGTATTTTCTGTAGTACTATTCTCATCAATTTAATCCCTGTTACGTCCCATATCAGGGATTGCCTTTTGTGAAAAAAAATTTAGGCCGGGTACCTTCGACTGCCTTCCCAGTGACAGACCAAACTCTGATACACCGGGAGATGGAAAAAGCAGCTTGGTCGGTCCTCTTACTCCCAAGTTGGGGCACTGCGCGTGCACGGAGAAATGTGCTGTGACACCCTATATGAGTGGTGTCTTAACTAGTACTATTCCTATCAGTTTAATCCCTGTTACGTCCCCTATCCGGGGACATGTGTCGAATTGATTAACCATTGTCGAATTAACGAACCATTATGACATCCTGCAATAATTTAGTTCTGAGCTTTGTACTTGCTTTGTATTGGAATTGATGGGGATTTTTTAAATTGTCTGCATTATTTCTAATAAACTATTGAGAGACTTTATTATGATTTTTTTTATTTTATGTATTAAAAACCCACCCATACAACTTAATTTTATTTATTTTTTTATGTTTTTTCTATGAAAAATTATCCAGCCGATCGTTTTTGGTCTGATCATAATGAACGGCCTTATCATCTGGGGTGTGGCAACATTGCCAACACACTCATAGAGGTGATGATTGCGTCATTGTGATACGCAAGCCCAGCCCCTTCATCACAACAAGGTAACGACCACGAAGGGGAATTGACCTTGTATGTGCCTTTTTTTTTTTTTTGCAGCCACAGTGCAGCACCAGAGGCCAGAAAAATTAGGCATGTACACATGCCTGAAAAATAATGTTATTGTTGCAGCTGCTGTTGTAGCAGCGGCCGGAAAAATTGATGTTTTCAAGGCAGAAAGGTGACTAAAACATTGCGGCTTGAACCCTAGTTGGTGGCGGAGAATTCACGAAAGTCATCCGGTATGCAGACATTAAATACAGCAGCGTGGGGACCATTTAGAGGCCAAGGCATGTCATCAGGCCTTTTGTTAGTCAAACGTATCCCCCACTGTCAGTCCCTTCGGGATCCATGCCTCATTCATCTTAATGAAGGTGAGGTAATCAACACTTTTTGACCGAGGCAACTTCTTTTGTCAGTGACAATGCCTCCTGCTGCACTTAAGGTCCTTTCTGACAGGACACTTGAAGCGGTGCAGGCCAGAAGTTCTATCGCAAACTGGGATAGCTCAGGCCACAGGTCAAGCCTGCACACCCAGTAGTCAAGGGGTTCATCGCTCCTCAGAGTGTCGATATTTGCAGTTAAGACGAGGTAGTCTGCTACCTGTCGGTCGAGTCATTCTCTAAGGCTGGATCCCGAAGGGCTGTGGCGATGTGTAGGACTGAAAAAGCTCCGCATGTCCTCCATCAACAACACATCTGTAAAGCGTCCTGTCCTTGCCGCCGTGGTCGTGGTAGGAGGAGGATTACTTTCACTTCTTCCCCTGTTAGATTCCCATTGTGCTGTGACATCCCCCTTATAAGCTGTGTAAAGCATATTTTTTTGTTTTGTTTTGAACGGCTGCATCCTTTCTGACTTTCGGTAATTTGGTAACATTTCCGCCACTTTCTGCTTATACCGGGGGTCTAGTAGCGTGGCCACCCAGTACAGGTCGTTCTCCTTTATCCTTTTTATACGAGGGTCCCTCAACAGACATGACAGCATGAAAGACCCCATTTGCACAAGGTTGGATGCCGAGCTACTCATTTCCCGTTTCTCGTCCTCACTGATGTCATTGACGGTCTGTTCTTCAACCCAGCCACGTACAACACCACGGGTCCCAGATAGGTGACAACAACGAGCACCCTGGGATGCCTGCTGTGGTTGGTCTTCCTCCTCCTCAAAGCCACATTCCTCCTCTGACTCCTCTAACTCATACTCCTCTTGCAGCGTTGCCGCAGGTCCGGCAAGCGATGATGACAAGGCTGTTTCTGGTGGTGATGGTGACCACAACTCTTCCTCTTCCTCTTCATGCTCATCTACAGTCTGATCCAGCACTCTTCGCAGGGCACACTCCAGGAAGAAAACAAATGGGATGAGGTCGCTGATGGTGCCTTCGGTGCAACTGACTAGGTTTGTCACCTCCTCAAAAGGACACATGAGCCTACAGGCATTGCGCATGAGCGTCCGGTAATGTGGCAAAAAAATTCCCAGCTCCGCAGAGGCTGTCCTAGCACCCCGGTCATACAAATACTCGTTGACGGCTTTTTCTTGTTGGAGCAGGCGGTCGAACATTAGGAGTGTTGAATTCCAACGTGTCGGGCTGTCGCAAATCAAGCGCCTCACTGGCATGTTGTTTCGGCGCTGAATGTCTGAAAAGTGCGCCATGGCCGTGTAGGAACGCCTGAAATGGCCATACACCTTCCTGGCCTGCTTGAGGATGTCCTGTAAGCCTGGGTACTTAGACACAAAGCGTTGTACGATGAGATTCAACACATGTGCCAATTCAATGCCGCCAACAAATTGCTTCCATTGTCACACACCACTTTGCCGATCTCCAGTTTGTGCGGGGTCAGCCACTGATCCACCTGTGCGTTCAGGGCGGACAGGAGTGCTGGTCCGGTGTGGCTCTCTGCTTTCAGGCAAGTCAACCCCAAGACAGCGTGACACTTTCGTATCCGGGATGTGGAATAGCCCCTGGGGAGCTGGGGGGATTCAGTTGATGGGCAGCCAGACGCCGCAGCAGAAGAGGACTCAGCCGAGGACGTTATCAAAGAGTATGGAGTAGGAGGAGTAGAGGAGGTGGCAGTAGGCCTGCCTGCAAGTCGTGGCGGTGTCACCAACTCCGCTGCAGAGCCACGCATTCCATGCTTGTCAGCCGTCAGCAGGTTGACCCGATGCGCAGTGTAGGTGATATACCTGCCCTGACCGTGCTTTGCAGACCAGGTATCAGTGGTCAGATGGACCCTTGCCCCAACACTGTATGCCAGAGATGCCATGACTTCCTTTTCAATCACTGAGTAGAGGTTTGGGTTTGCCTTTTTTGAAAAAAAAATTTGTCCGGGTACCTTCACTGTGGTGTCCCAATAGCGACAAATTTTTTGAAGGCCTCAGACTCCACCAGCTGGTATGGTAAAAGCTGGCGGGCTAAGAGTTCAGTCAAGCCAGCTGTCAGACGCCGGGCAAGGGGGTGACTCTGACATTGGCTTCCTATGCTCAAACATTTCCTTTACAGACACCTGACTGTGGGCAGATGAGATGGAACTGCTGAAGGTGAGAGGCAGAGTGGCGGGTGGTTGAGAGGGGGCAAGGAGGACAGCAGTGGTTGACGTGGCTGAAGATGCTGGACCAGGAGGAGGATGGTGGCTTTGAGCTTGTGTGCTGCTTCTACTCGTCATCATGTGTTGATCCCATAGGCGTTTGTGATGTGCGATCATGTGCCTTCGCAAAGCAGTTGTACCTAGGTGGGTGTTGGCTTTCCCATCACTCAGTTTCTTTTGGCACAGGTTGCAAATTGCATCGCTGTTGTCAGAGGCAGACATACAAAAAAAAATGCCACACTGCTGAGCTTTGCAATGACGGCATTCTGGTGGTGGCAACAGCACGCGTTGATTGGCGTGCTGTCTGGCTGACCCCGGGTGCCGATACATGCTGTCTGACTGTGCCACTAGCTCCTTGCGACGACCTCCCCCTGCTTCCAACTCGTCTCCTCCTTCTCTCTGTCTCCCCTTCTGAACTTTCCCCCTCTTCTTCTTCTCTTCGAGCAGGCACCCACGTGGCATCCACGGACACATCGTCATCATCAACCACTTCACTTGTATCTGACACCTCAGCAAAGGAAGCAGCAGCGGGTACAACATCATCATCATCATCATCACACTGTACGTCCATGTGTGTAATTCTGCCTGACTGAGACATATCCCTGTTATCTCCATCCTCTGGCAATAATGGTTGTGCATCACTAATTTCATCCAACTGATGTGTAAATAACTCCTCTGAGGGATCAAGTGAAGCGGCTGTGGTGGCTGTGGTGGTAGTAGTGGTGGTGGCGGAGGGCGGGAGAGTGGTAACTTGAGAGCAGGTGACCAAAGCTGAGCTGGAGGAGGATGGTGCGTCAAGGTTCTTAGCGGAAGCTGTTGAAGATTGGGTGTCTGTGTAAGCCAGTCAACTATTTTCTCCGAATTTTTTGGGTTCAGGGTACGTGGCCTCTGAACACTGGGCATTATTCCAGGGCCAGTGGAAATCACAGCACCACGACCACGACGGCCCCTGCGGGGTGGCCTGCCTCTGCCTGTCATTTTTTATTAGATAAGTGTTACTATGTGTGCAAGGTACTGTGCCACCCTATATAAGTGGTGGGCAGTGGGCACAGTACAGTCTGTGTGGGCCTGACACACACTGGCTTGCAACTGTGATTATATCACAGAAAAAGATTAAATAGAATTTTTTTTTATCTGCAAGGTATTTGTGAGTGAGTGACACCCTGTAACGGTATGAGTGGAGGCCTAGCCACTAGCCAGTGGCCACAATACAGTCTGTGTGGGCCTGACACACACGGGCTTGCAACTGTGATTATATCACAGAAAAAGATTAAATTGATTTTTTTTTTTATCTGCGAGGTATTTTCTGTCACACTCTGTATGAATGGTGTGCACACAGTACTGTCTTTGACTGAGCCTGCAGCCTCTCACACACGGGCAGGCAACTGCAACATATATATATATATATATATATATATATATATATAAAAGAAAGCAGACTGATGTACCAGCCCTGAAAAGGGCTTTTTGGGGTGCTGTCAGGACGCTGTCCTTACAGCAGATGAGTCTGCGGACACAGAACACTGCCCTAGCTAACGCTTTCCCTATTGAATCAGCAGCAGCAGCAGCACTGTCCCTCCTCTCACTGAGAATGCAGCTTCCGAATGAATCTAAAATGGATGCTGTCCAGGAGGTGGGAGTGTCTGGGAGGGAGGGTCTGCTGCTGATTGGCTGGAATGTGTCTGCTGACTCTGAGGTACAGGGTCAAAGTTTACTCAATGATGATGTATAGGGGGCGGACCGAACATCGCGAATGTTGGCCCGCTGCGGCGAACGCAAACAAGCTATGTTCGCCGGGAACTATTCGCCGGCGAACTAGTCGGGACATCTTTAGAAGACAGTTGGTGGCAGAGGCTCTTGAGCAGAGTAAAAGGACACATTAATTTAAATACACTGAATCTGCTGCCTGTACTTAACAGACTGGCAGCAGCTTCAGGGAAACCCTGACCTCCCTCCCACTATCACTCACCAATAGTGATTAGCGCCATAGGCAATATTTGTTTTTGCGATATTTCACAATTTTTTGGCATAATATTCACAATAAGTTTGTGAATTTTAGAATTCGTGATGTCCAGTCATTATTTTCGCGATTGCGCAAATCGGCACTAATGATGCGCATATTTTTTGCGCAATACATGCAACTTCACATTTTATCAGGTCTGAGTAGATATTACTGATTGGTGCACCAAACTATGTGTAATATATATCTAATTGGATAAGGAATAGGATCCAGATGAAAGCACTGTCACTGCTCTCTCTCTTTCTCTCTCTCTCTCTCTCAGGACTGCAAAAAATCTGCAGAGAATGGCTGCTGGGGAGTTTTTTTGTTATATAGCAAAGGGGTAGGCAACTTTCCTATTGGTTGCTAGGGTTGTTGCTGAGCTCTGACAAAGTTATTGCAGCCTTCTCATTGGCCCACAAGTTAGAAGGGAGGTTACTGATGAAAAACAAAATCTAGAATATTTGTGATTACGAATACATAGCACTATATTCTAGATCTTCGTGAATTCTCGAAGTGCCGATATTCGCGATAAAAATTTGCGATTAGAATATCCCCGATCAACACTGCTCACCAAATAAGAAGCATGTATGAGGTCACTTCTGGTTGTAGGGAGGGATGGACAGCTACACATCATCTCTACTCCTCCATCTCTTCTCATTTGCCAGTAGCATGGACATCCTGTAGTGGTCATCTCCAGTGATACTTCAGTGTCAGAGGGAGGCAGCCTTGCAGTGTAATGCTTCCATCTAGTGGCCCATGAACAGGTAGGAACAAGAGTTAGGGACCACTCAATTGAGACGACCTTGACGCGGTGAGTGGCTTACTATGCTTTGGCCAAAATATAAACCAATGTCTCATCCAGCATGGAGGGCAGAGTGCTGGATGTAGTGTGCGATCACATTTGCATTTTCCGTTTGTATATGTATTTCGCCATAGTGATCTGCACCTGCAGGCAGGTTGTGCTGACTCAACCCCCCACTTTTTTTCTTTGTAGCATATATTGGAGGCGTGGCGATCTCCTTGGAGTCATGCACACCTGACCAGTCAATCTGTCCTGGAGGCTGGTTTTAAAGTCAGTATAAAACTGAGTCTGCTTATATAGAACCTACCATTAGCCATCTGGCTCCAGGAGAAGTATATGGTGGGTTCAGCATGCATGTTGGTACTTGCATCCCTGGATCCGATGAAAGCAGTAATGGCACCGGACGGGGTTACAAGCAAAGTGTACTTGGCTTGCATGCTGACCTGCATTCCCTGGATTTTATGTGGCTGTCATGGCCCATGAACAGGTAGGAACAAGAGTTAGGGACCACTCAATTGAGACGACCTTGACGCGGTGAGTGGCTTACTATGCTTTGGCCAAAATATAAACCAATGTCTCATCCAGCATGGAGGGCAGAGTGCTGGATGTAGTGTGCGATCACATTTGCATTTTCCGTTAGTATTTATTTCTTGTCTATAATAGGAGAGATAATTAAATCATTCAGAACCTTCTCTCGCCTCTCTAAACTTCAGCCTCGTACAGCACTAGGTGTGAGTGGACAGCAGCTGCTCAATCTAGTTTGGGTCATAGCTCAGCGTCTACGCATATATCAAGGGGAGAAAAACAGAACTGGATCGCACATCCACAATGCTATTCTTAGATCTAATTGAACTTGCTTCTCAGCGCAATATTAAAGTGTACAGCCCCCAATACTGCAGATGGCCATCTGTGCGACTAGATTCCTCAGTGCATGCGCAATGACTGCCGAGTTGCCCTTATTCTTACCAGTGCTGATTACTGGATGGTCACCCTGCTATATCCCCACTATAAGGACAACGTGCCATCCTTAGTTCCATCACTGGAGCGCGATTGGAAGATGTGCGGGTACAAGGGCACTACTGATGGCGTTCCCATGTGACAGTGGGAGCTCAATGGAATCACAAGGCGAAAGTCACCAACGCAGCTGGGGCACCACCAGCACCTCAGAAGGGAGGACTAGCATGGCCAAAATGTGGAAAACCTTTGTCAGCTCACCATAACATCCAGCACCACCATCTGATATGGACCGTCTTGGCAGGAGGCAGCATTTCAGCAACACTGCTGAATAGTACGTGTGAAAACATCTGCACATACTGACTGATGGGTCTGCCCCATTTATCTTCTGTGTCCCTAAAATAAAAATAAAAAAATAAAATAAATTGTTGGCTACCTCCTCAGCTTCTTCCACCTGCACCACCACGTCTGCCTCCTCCACTCTGACAACCACCTCCTGGCTCATGATAATTATGTCTTATATTGGCAGAGTAGAGAAGTATACTGGCCACACCCAAAAAATGGCTATGGATCACACACAGAATTAACAAATAATAGTGTTGGCTTCCTCCTCTGCCTCTTCCACCTACACCGCCACGTCTACAGCCTCCTCAACTTCCTACTGCAATTGGACCTCCACCTCCTGGTTCAATTATAATTTTTTTATTTTGATGTATTTTATGTATTTAAGTGTATGTATTTAAGTCATTTCCCTATCCACATTTGTTTGAAGTGCAATTGTACTCCACTTTCTCCCATTTGGATCCTTTTGCAGCCCACTATCTCTTTCTATGACATTTCTACAACCATTTTTCAAGTCATGTCCGGAACCCGAAACAAACTTTGAAACAACGTTTGGCTAAAACCCATTGAACCCAAACTTCCATCGGTCCACTCATTACTAGTGGATACCCAATATGTGACGGACTGCATCCAATATCTCCTGGTACTGAAGAGAATTCATGGTACCTTGCACGCGCTGAAGCTTCCCTGTACCTGTAGAAGCAAAACAGCCCCAAAGCATGATTGACCCCCCGCCATGCTTCACAGTAGGCAAGGTGTTCTTTTCTTCATAGGCCTTGTTCTTTTCCCCTCCAAACATAGCGTTGATCCATGGGCCCAAAGAGTTCTAATTTTGTTTCATCAGTCCACAGAACACTATCCCAAAACTTTTGTGGTTTGTCCACATGACTTTTGGCATACTGCAGTCGACTCTTCTTATTCTTTGGAGACAGCAAGGGGGTGCGCCTGGGAGTTCTGGCATGGAGGCCTTCATTACGCAGTGTGCGCCTTATTGTCTGAGCTGAAACTTCAGTACCCACATCTGACAAATCTTTTTTCAGTTCCTCAGCAGTCACACGGGGACTTTTCTCCACTTTGTGCTTCAGGTAGCGCACAGCAGTCGAAGTCAGCATCTTCTTTCTGCCAAGACCAGGTAGCGTTTCAACAGTGCCCTTTGCCTTGAATTTGCAAATTATGCTTCCTATGGTGTCTCTTGGTATGTTTAACATCTTTGCAATCTTCTTATAGCCATTGCCCTTCCTGTGAAGAGAAATCACCTCTTCTCTTGTCTTCCTGGACCATTCTCTTGACTTCACCATGTTTGCAAAAACACCAGTAAATGTCTAGAAGGAGCTGAGTATCACAGTCCTTTTAAATCTGCCTAATTGGTGCTTATTATGCTTGATTGCTGCTCCTTGACATCCACAGGTGTTTTCAATACCTGATCGAAAACACTTGAATGAACCTCTGTTCTTAAGAGTGGTAGTCTTTAAGGGGTTGAATAATTGTGTCAATGAAGAAATCGCAAAAAAAACATTTAATACTGTATTACAAAAACAATTGATGTCATTTTAGTTGCATTTGGTTCTTTAACCGCTTGCCGCCACGCTAACGCCAAAAGGCGTCATTGCGGCGGCTCCCCCAGGCTACGCTAACGCCAATAGGCGTCATCTCGCGTGAGCCGAGATTTCCTGTGAACGCGCGCACACAGGCGCGCGCGCTCACAGGAACGGAAGGTAAGAGAGTTGATCTCCAGCCTGCCAGCGGCGATCGTTCGCTGGCAGGCTGGAGATGTGATTTTTTTAACCCCTAACAGGTATATTAGACGCTGTTTTGATAACAGCGTCTAATATACCTGCTACCTGGTCCTCTTGTGGTCCCCTTTGTTTGGATCGACCACCAGAGGACACAGGTAGCTCAGTAAAGTAGCACCAAGCACCACTACACTACACTACACCCGCCCCCGTCACTTATTAACCCCTTATTAGCCCCTGATCACCCCTGATCACCCCATATAGACTCCCTGATCACCCCCCTGTCATTGATTACCCCCCTGTCATTGATCACACCGCTGTAAAGCTCCATTCAGACGTCCGCATGATTTTTACGGATCCACTGATAGATGGATCGGATCCCAAAACGCACACGGACGTCTGAATGGAGCCTTACAGGGGCGTGATCAATGACTGTGGTTTTCACCCCATATAGACTCCCTCATCACCCCCCTGTCATTGATCACACCCCTGTAAAGTTCCATTCAGACGTCCGCATGATTTTTACGGATCCACTAATAGATGGATCGGATCCGCAAAACGCACACGGACGTCTGAATGGAGCCTTACAGGGGCGTGATCAATGACTGTGGTGATCACCCCATATAGACTCCCTGATCACCACCCTGTCATTGATTACCCCCCTGTCATTGATCACACCCCTGTAAAGCTCCATTCAGACGTCCGCATGATTTTTACGGATCTACTGATAGATGGATCGGATCCGCAAAACACATACGGACATCTGAATGGAGCCTTATAGGGGGGTGATCAATGACAGGGGGGTGATCACCCCATATAGACTCCCTGATCACCCCCCTGTCATTGATCACCCCCCTGTCATTGATTACCCCCCTGCCATTGATCACACCCCTGTCATTGATCACCCCCCCTGTCAGGCTGCATTCAGATGTCCGTATGATTTTTACGGATCCACGGATACATGGATCGGATCCGCAAAACACATACGGACATCTGAATGGAGCCTTATAGGGGGGTGATCAATGACAGGGGGGTGATCACCCCATATAGACTCCCTGATCACCCCCCTGTCATTGATCACCCCCCTGTCATTGATCACCCCCCTGTAAGGCTCCATTCAGACATTTTTTTGGCCCAAGTTAGCGGAAATTATTATTTTTTTCTTACAAAGTCTCATATTCCACTAACTTGTGTCAAAAAATTAAATCTCACATGAACTCTCCATACCCCTCACGGAATCCAAATGCGTAAAATTTTTTAGACATTTATATTCCAGACTTCTTCTCACGCTTTAGGGCCCCTAGAATGCCAGGGCAGTATAAATACCCCACATGTGACCCCATTTCGGAAAGAAGACACCCCCAGGTATTCCGTGAGGGGCATATTGAGTCCATGAAAGATTGAAATTTTTGTCCAAAGTTAGCGGAAAGGGAGACTTTGTGAGAAAAAAATAAAAAATATCAATTTCCGCTAACTTGTGCCAAAAAAAGAAAAATTTAGATGAACTCACCATGCCCCTCATTGAATACCTTGGGGTGTCTTCTTTCCAAAATGGGGTCGCATGTGGGGTATTTATACTGCCCTGGCATTCTAGGGGCCCCAAAGCGTGAGAAGAAGTCTGGTATCCAAATGTCTAAAAATGCCCTCCTAAAAGGTATTTGGGCACCTTTGCGCATCTAGGCTGCAAAAAAAGTGTCACACATCTGGTATCGCCGTACTCAGGAGAAGTTGGGGAATGTGTTTTGGGGTGTCATTTTACATATACCCATGCTGGGTGAGAGAAATATCTTGGTCAAATGCCAACTTTGTATAAAAAAATGGGAAAAGTTGTCTTTTGCCAAGATATTTCTCTCACCCAGCATGGGTATATGTAAAATGACCCCCCAAAACACATTCCCCAACTTCTCCTGAATACGGCGATACCACATGTGTGACACTTTTTTGCAGCCTAGGTGGGCAAAGGGGCCCATATTCCAAAGAGCACCTTTAGGATTTCACAGGTCATTTACCTACTTACCACACATTAGGGCCCCTGGAAAATGCCAGGGCAGTATAACTACCCCACAAGTGACCCCATTTTGGAAAGAAGACACCCCAAGGTATTCCGTGAGCGGCATGGCGAGTTCCTAGAATTTTTTATTTTTTGTCACAAGTTAGTGGAAAATTATGATTTTTTTATTTTTTTTTTTCTTACAAAGTCTCATATTCCACTAACTTGTGACAAAAAATAAAAACTTCCACAAACTCACTATGCCCATCAGCGAATACCTTGGGGTGTCTTATTTCCAAAATGGGGTCACTTGTGGGGTAGTTATACTGCCCTGGCATTCTAGGGGCCCAAATGTGTGGTAAGGAGTTTGAAATCAAATTCTGTAAAAAATGACCAGTGAAATCCGAAAGGTGCTCTTTGGAATATGGGCCCCTTTGCCCACCTAGGCTGCAAAAAAGTGTCACACATCTGGTATCTCCGTATTCAGGAGAAGTTGGGGAATGTGTTTTGGGGTGTCATTTTACATATACCCATGCTGGGTGAGAGAAATATCTTGGCAAAAGACAACTTTTACCATTTTTTTTATACAAAGTTGTCTTTTGCCAAGATATTTCTCTCACCCAGCATGGGTATATGTAAAATGACACCCCAAAAGACATTCCCCAACTTCTCCTGAATACGGAGATACCACATGTGTGACACTTTTTTGCAGCCTAGGTGGGCAAAGGGGCCCACATTCCAAAGAGCACCTTTTGGATTTCACCAGCCATTTTTTACAGAATTTGATTTCAAACTCCTTACCACACATTTGGGCCCCTAGAATGCCAGGGCAGTATAACTACCCCACAAGTGACCCCATTTTGGAAAGAAGACATCCCAAGGTATTCGCTGATGGGCATAGTGAGTTCATGGAAGCTTTTATTTTTTGTCAGAAGTTAGTGGAATATGAGACTTTGTAAGAAAAAAAAAAAAAAAATCATCATTTTCCGCTAACTTGTGACAAAAAATAAAAAGTTCTATGAACTCACTATGCCCATCAGCAAATACCTTAGGGTGTCTACTTTCCGAAATGGGGTCATTTGTGGGGTGTTTGTACTGTCTGGGCATTGTAGAACCTCAGGAAACATGACAGGTTCTCAGAAAGTCAGAGCTGCTTCAAAAAGCGGAAATTCACATTTTTGTACCATAGTTTGTAAACGCTATAACTTTTACCCAAACCATTTTTTTTTTTACCCAAACTTTTTTTTTTTTATCAAAGACATGTAGAACAATAAATTTAGAGCAAAATTTATATATGGATCTCGTTTTTTTTGCAAAATTTTACAACTGAAAGTGAAAAATGTCATTTTTTTGCAAAAAAATCGTTAAATTTCGATTAATAACAAAAAAAGTAAAAATGTCAGCAGCAATGAAATACACCAAATGAAAGCTCTATTAGTGAGAAGAAAAGGAGGTAAAATTCATTTGGGTGGTAAGTTGCATGACCGAGCAATAAACGGTGAAAGTAGTGTAGTGCCGATTTGTAAAAAAGGGCCTGGTCTTTAGGGGGGTATAAACCTGTGGTCCTTAAGTGGTTAAAAAGTCCTTGTAAGATTTCATTCTGAACACAATTACAAATGTACACTAAATTCCTGAAAACCCTTTACAGCATTGGGGGTTGAATAATTTTGAACACAACTGTAAATATATTAATTGGCATCATATGTAGGTAATAAGCTACAATAAAAAAACATAGTGAGCAAGATAAACTGTTTATGCCAAGCTTTATAAAATAAATGCAAATAAAAGTCACATTATATAACATATAGCAGGAATCATAAAACCAACAGCTTCAAATATTGGCTTTTCTAAAAAAATAAATGGGCACAGCTATTTTTTTTGTGTAGCTCCAGTAAATTATACCCTTAAACAGTATGAAATAACTCAAAGACAAGTCCATCTGCTTTGAATAATTTTTAATTTCCTCTTCTGTCTTTCTCCCATTAGCCATTCCTTTGAGATTTCTACTAAATTCTTTCATTTAGTTTATCCCATCTGTATCCAATTACACAGGTCCTTAACAGAGCAAAATATATTGCTTTATGGTCATTTTCAAGCATAAACTTTGCAAGATGTAACAATAGGTATCCAGAATCGTGCTCACCTTAGGTAAATACACTTGTGCACACAGTCTGGAAAGAACACTTATCCCTAGCTCTTTCTTTACTCCATTTACTTACAGCACTTCTATTCTCTACACTACAATAATTTGTTGCTATCATGATAAAACATCCATTAATTAACACCAGTTCTTAATGTATTTGACTATGCAAATTAAACAATTGTAAACCACATAGATCTTAAAAAAGAAAAGAAAAGAAAAGGTACAGCACTGGTAGTATATACAAAGTTCAATCATATCAATAGAATATACAATAAGCAAGTACGCATTATCTATAATGAAACAAGCAAAGCCATTAAATGTAAACACAGTATACCCTATCAAATTTTTTATGTAAAACATTACTTTCCCAAAACCAACAATACAAAACGGATTAAACATTTCAACCATTTGTGACCGCTCATTTAAATGAACAATCAATATTGCATTGTTAATCTTCCCAAAGTAACCATCAGAGTTATTGTATTGTAAAATACATTTGACTGCCACCTAAAGGACTAAATGAATATCCTTGGAAGCCACCAGGGTGGTGGAGTTCACAAGACCATACTAGGTTCTATGGAAATGTAATGGAATAAACAGGCTTGCAGCAAATCAAGTACCTCCACATCCCACCCTGCTTTCATATAAAATCATATTTCTTTACAAAAAGGCTTTTTTTTAGAACAATCCCCCAGAGCAAACAGCATGTTAGCTTTTTCCCCTTTCCCTTAAAAACAATACTTTATTGTTTCCTTTCGACCAGCACTATAGTCCGGTGCCTTATGGTAATATAGTCTATTAACTTGTAAACCGTCCCCCTCCCCTTCTAACCATTTCCATCCAACCAACTAAACAACCCAAGAAAAAAAATAAAAATCACCTTTGTGGTGGAGGACTGGCCGGAGGGAGAGTGAGAGAAAGCCTCCCAACTTTCTCCACCCCGACCCACCCTAATCTATCCTCTCAGTTCGCGTCTTTCCTCCTCCACCATCATCCTAGCCCACACCTCCTTAGTCTTTTTATAGAGCCAATTATTAGTAATACATATTCTCAGATAGGATAGTAATTTCCCTATTACCATGCGTACCTTTATCTTCTGAGTAATATTACTTATATGACCTGTGAGGATTCGCTCTGGTAGTTAGGATAAGCGGGTGCAATACAGAGGCAAAATACAAGTTCGCAATTCAAATTTCAGTGTTTATTCACACATAATGCCAAAAACAAAACATCACTTTTGCAGTGTTGGTGTTACTTCACACCCAATGCCAAGTTAATAAAACAAAAGTCACCTTGGTGGCAGTTCTGCCTCAGAAACTTTAAATACAGGCTTTAGGAGGCCTGTTCCCCTGACATACGGGTCTGGGTTCTCCAGACCAGCATAGGCCCCGGATCCCGGTACACAGACCTCCTGAGCTCCACTGTCTAACGGAGGTAATCCTTTCCACCTGGCAGTGCTGGCTGTTTTTTATGCCTGGCAAAACCCAGCCTGGAACGTGGGGAGTAGTCACCCACACAGCACTTTGACTACTCCCAGTAAGAGCCGTCCCGGATCAGCTATAACAGCCATGCTAAGTACCAAGGTGTCAAACAGCAACAGCTGCTGACACATAAAAACCGGCTCTTACTCCACTGAGGCCAGGAACCTCGGTGACACATACCTATCATCCACGATGATTCCTTGTACCTTCTTAACCCTTTCACGACTGCAATCAGTATATATACGTGATAGCTGCACATGCCCCGTGCAGCTATCACGTGTATAGACGTCATTGCAGTTCTTTAATCCAAGCGCTGCAAAGCGCTTGGATTAAAGCTTCTGCCCATGTCCTGCTGCTGTCACAGACAGCATACAGTCTAGTAATGCCGGCAACGGACCAATCAGAGTGGCCCCTTGCCGGCAATCGATCCGATTGGTTAGTCTGTGCAGACTAACCAATCGGATCGCGGCAGTGTTAAAATGCCGGTTTCAGGCTCTGATCTGCACTCTGCAGATCAGAGCCTGAAATCAGGTAATGTGTCCTGAAGCCCGCGATCTGTGCCCCCTTCTTGAAGCCCCCGATCTGTGCCCCCTTCTTGAAGCCGCTTTGCAAAGGCGTCCGGTTGCCATGGCATAGGCGTCCGGTGCTGCCACCTACAGGGCATCTGATTGTATTATACTTTGCAATGCAAGAGCACTGCAAAGTATAGTACAACCATCAGCCCCACTGGATCTTCAAGATCCAAGAGGGAACTGATAAAAAAAATGTGAAAATAATAAAAGTAAAAATAAATAAATAAAAATGTAAAGAAATAATTGCCTTTTCCTATTAAAAAAACCAAAAACACACATATTAGGTATCACCGCGTCCATAACGACCATCTATATAAATATATCACATCATCAACCCCGTCCAATAAACACCATAAAAAATAAAAACGGTGTAAAAAAATAAGCTATTTTTGTCACCTTACATCACAAAAAGTGCAACACCAAGCGATGAAAAAGGCGTATATACCCCAAAATAGTACCAATCAAACCGTTACCTCATCCCGCAAAAAATGAGTTCATATTTAAGACAATCGCCCAAAAAATAAAAAAGCTATGGCTCTCAGACTATGGAGACACTAAAACATCATTTTCTTGGTTTCAGAAATGCTATTATTGTGTAAAACTTAAATAAATAAGAAAAAGTATACATATTGGGTATTGCCACGTCCGTAACGATCTGCTCTATAAAACTGTCACATGACCTAACCCCTCAGATGAACGCTGTAAAAAATAATAATAAAAAAAAAACTGTTTCAAAACAGCCCATTTTTTGGCCACCTTGCCCCATAAAGTGTAATAATGAATGATCAAAAAATCATATGTACCCAAAAATGGTACCAATAAAAACCTCAACTCTTTCTGCAAAAAACAAGCCCCTGCACAAGATCGGCAGAAAAATAAAAAACATATGGCGTTCAGAAAACCAATCCAGCAAAATCTGCCTTCCAAAAACCATACGGTGTTCCTTTCCTTCTGCGCCCTGCCGTGCGCCCTTACATCAGTTTACGACCACATGTGGGGTGTTTCTGTAAACCGCAGAATCAGAGTAATAAATATTGAGTTTTGTTTGGCTGTTAACCCTTAATGTGTTAAAGAAAAAAATGTAATAAAATTGAAAATCTGCTAAAAAAGTGAAATTTAGAAATTTCATCTCCATTTTCCTTTAATTCTCGTGGAACACCTAAAGGGTTAATAATGTTTGTACAATTGGTTTTAAGTAACTTGAGGGGTGTAGTTTCTACAATGGGGTCATTTATGGGGGGGTTCCACTATGTAAGCCCCACAAAGTGACTTTAGACCTGAACTGGTCCTTTAAAAAGTGGGTTTTGGAAATTTTCTTAAAAATTTAAAGAATTGCTTCTAAACCTCTAAGCCTTGTAACGTCCTAAAAAAATAAAATAACATTTTCAAAATGATGCCAACATAAAGTAGACATATGGGGAATGTTATGTAATAAATATTTTATGAGGTATCACTTTCTGTTTTAGAAGCAGAGAAATTGAAATTTAGAAAATTGCAAATTTTTACAATTTTTTGGTAAATTTTGGATTTTTTCATAAATAAAGGTGATATATATTGACTCAAATTTATGACTGTCATGAAGTACAATGTGTCACGAGAAAACAATCTCAGAATGGCTTGGATAAGTAAAAGTGTTCCAAAGCTATTACCACATAAAGTGACGCATGTCAGATTTGTAAATTTTGACCTGGACACTGGGGCATCAATGACCTTTGGTCATGAAAGGGTTAAATACAGTACCTACCCCTTTGTTCAACCCTGAGGGGGTGAACACATGACATATAGCATACTCGGGACAGGGCATCCACGTTTCCCTGCAACTGGCCTGCCCTGTGTTCTACGGAGAACTTAAAGTTTTGTAAGGACAGGAACCACCTGGTGACTTGGGCATTTCTCTTTGGCCTGGCTCATCCACTTGAGAGGGGAGTGGTCGGTCACCAGGCGGAATGTTCTCCCCAACAAATAATAGTGGAGAGATTCAAGTGCCCACTTGATAGCCAGGCACTCTCTATCCACTATACTATACCGGGTCTCGGCTGGGGTGAGCTTGCGGCTGAGGAAGACAATGGGATGCTCCTCCCCGTTGACTTCCTGAGACTGTACACCACCGAGGCCTACTTCGGAGGCATCGGTCTGTACTATAAACTCCCTTTTGAAGTCTGGCATCACCAAAACTGGGGACCTGCACAGGGCCGACATCAAAGCGGAGAAAGAATCTTCCGCCCGATCATCCCAGCAAACCATCACTGACTTGTGTCCCTTCAAGAGCCCTGTCAATGGCGCAGCCACCGTAGCAAAGTGGGGGATAAACCTCATGTAATAGCCCACCATTCCCAGAAATGACTTTACTTGACTAGTGGTGACAGATCGGGGTCAATTTCGTATTGCCTCTATTTTGTTCATTTTGGGTTTGATGACTCCGCGCCCAATGACATACCCCAGGTACTTAGTCTCCTCTAACCCTATCGTACTTTTTTGGGGTTAACGGTTAGTCCCGCCTTCCAAAGGGAGTCCACTACAGCCTGAACTTTGGGTAGGTGACTTTCCCAGTCGATACTGTGGATGACAATGTCCTCCAGGTAAGCTGAAGCTTACCAACGATGTGGACACAGCACAATGTCCATAAGCCGTTGAAAAGTTGCGGGGGCACCATGCAGACCAAAGGGTAGCACCTTGTACTGATACAGCCCTTCAGGTGTGATGAAGGCAGTTTTCTCTTTGGCAGCCTCCATTAAGGGCACCTGCCAGTACTCTTTCGTGAGGTCCAAAACAGAAAAATACTGGGCTTGTCCTAAACTCTCGATAAGCTCATCCACCCAGGGGCATGAGATACGCATCGAATTTGGAAATCTCGTTTAGTTTATGAAAATTGTTACAGAACCGTAACGTCCCGTCTGGCTTGGGTATTAAGACTATAGGACTGGAAAAAAAGGGGGTTAGTCAGCATATCCCAATGCGCAGGTGCACGTTGCCATGGCTAAAAACTGAGAAAAAAAAGACAATGCAACAGCACCCTGCAAACCAGATAAAGTACAATAATGCTATAGTCACAAAAAATATTATAGCGCTAATGCTACGCTTATTTATAAAGTGAGATGCTTGGCAAATGCATTTTGTACAAAACTATTTGAGTCCGTCTGCTGAACATCAAGGCGATCTCTGTAAGACGGGTCTTAAAACTAAATACTACCTGTTATGCGCCATAATGGTCGCCATTAGGTTCAGGAAATGTTGGATCCACATGCATGCTGGGACTACTCTGCCTTTTACCATTTTTGGTGCCATAAATGCCTCCATTAATTACAAGGGATGCAGGTACCAACATGCATGCCGAGCCCACTCCATACCTTTCCTTGTGCCAGACAGCTTCCAATGAATGTAGCGAGAGCAGGCCACAGCTTTATACTGAAACTAATTAAAATCAGCCTATGGGGCAGACAGGCTAATCAGGAGTGCACGACACGCTGGAGTGCCACATCTCCAGCGCTGTAAATCTGCAAATAAAAGGGGGTTAGTCAGCACATCCCAATGCGCAGGTGCACGCTGCCATGGCTTACAATGGTAAAAGGCAGAGTGGTCCCAGCATGCATGTGGATCCAACACTTCCTGAACTTTATGGTGGCCATTATGGCGCATAACAGGTAGTATTTAGTGTTAGGACCCATCTTACAGAGATCGCCTTGATGTTCAGCAGACAGGCTCAAATAGTTTTGTACAAAATGCATTTGCCAAGCATCTCACTTTATAAATAAGCGTAGCATTAGCGCTATAATATTTTTTGTGACTATGGCATTATTGTACTTTATCTGGTTTGCAGGGTGCTGTTGCATTGTCTTTTCTTGACTATAGGACTGGCCCACTCACTTTTAGACTCCTCGATGACATCTAGTCTCAGCATTAACTGCACTTCCTCCTAGATGGCTTGTCGCCAAGCCTCGGGTACCCGGTATGGTACCTCGTAGGGCCTCTGCCACCTATCCAGTAACCTACTGTCCACAGTTGGTAGCAGAACCAAAACCCAATCACCCGGGTTAAAGATCCGGACCCAAGCCTGCCAATTATAGACCCGACTCTGGGTTCACTGAGCTGCCTCCATATGCTCCCTAACAAGAAGCAACACTGTCTATCTGTTCTTGTATCTGGATAACGTACTCAATAACACTTTTATACGGAGTGGGCTGCCTTTTTGCCTACATCCAAGGGTGCCTGCAATATAGCAGTTCGAAGGGCGAGAACCCAGTAGAGGCCTATGGTACCTCTCGCACTGCGAACATGAGATGGGGCAGAAGAAGGTCCCAGTCCTTCCCAACTTTAGCCACTACCCTTTTCAACATATTTTTTAATGTTCAGTTAAACCTTTCTACCAGAACGTCTGTTTGCGGATGGTAAACGGACGTACGTAGCTGTTTTATGTGCGCGATGCCGCGCGGCGGGTGTATCAGCTGTGAGGGAGGAGGGGCTGGGGGCCGGCATCTGCTTTTATAATGACAGCGGGGCCCGTGCAGTGACTGTATTCTACTACACGGGCCCCGCTCACTGTATAATCATATCTATAATAGTTAATTGTTATGTACAGGGTGGGCCATTTATATGGATACACCTTAATAAAATGGGAGTGGTTGGTGATATTAACTTCCTGTTTGTGGCACATTAGTATATGTGAGGGGGGAAACTTTTCTAGATGGGTGGTGACCATGGCGGCCATTTTGAAGTCAGCCATTTTGAATCCAACTTTTGTTTTTTCAATAGGAAGAGGGACATGTGACACATCAAACGTATTGGGAATTTCACAAGAAAAACAATGGTGTGCTTGGTTTTAACGTAACTTTATTCTTTCATGAGTTATTTACAAGTTTCTGACCACTTATAAAATGTGTTCAATGTGCTGCCCATTGTGTTGGATTGTCAATGCAACCCTCTTCTCCCACTCTTCACACACTGATAGCAACACCGCAGGAGAAATGCTAGCACAGGCTTCCAGTATCCGTAGTTTCAGGTGCTGCACATCTCGTATCTTCACAGCATAGACAATTGCCTTCAGATGACCCCAAAGATAAAAGTCTAAGGGGGTCAGACCGGGAGACCTTGGGGGCCATTCAACTGGCCCACGACGACCAATCCACTTTCCAGGAAACTGTTCATCTAGGAATGCTCTGACCTGACACCCATAATGTGGTGGTGCACCATCTTGCTAGAAAAACTCAGGGAATGTGGCAGCTTCAGTGCATAAAGAGGGAAACACATCATCATGTAGCAATTTTTTCATATCCAGTGACCCCCTTAGACTTTTATCTTTAGGGTCATCTGAAGGCAATTGTCTATGCTGTGAAGATACGAGATGTGCAGCACCTGAAACTACGGATACTGGAAGCCTGTGCTAGCATTTCTCCTGCAGTGTTGCTATCAGTGTGTGAAGAGTGGGAGAAGAGGGTTGCATTGACAACCCAACACAATGGGCAGCACATTGAACACATTTTATAAGTGGTCAGAAACTTGTAAATAACTCATGAAAGAATAAAGTTACGTTAAAATTCCCAATTGTGAAATTCCCAATAAGTTTGATGTGTCACATGACCCTCTTCCTATTGAAAAAACAAAAGTTGGATTCAAAATAGCCGACTTCAAAATGGCCGCCATGGTCACCACCCATCTTGAAAAGTTTCCCCCCTCACATATACTAATGTGCCACAAACAGGAAGTTAATATCACCAACCATTCCCATTTTATTAAGGTGTATCCATATAAATGGCCCACCCTGTATATAATCGGGTAATCAGCGCCTGTATACTTACAACTACAAGCGCTCGTAGTAGAGAGGAGGGAGGAGGCAGGCCTGGAGGACGGGCGCTGGCAGCGTGAGTCACTACGTCATGCACCTGCGCCGCCCACTTTTTTGAATGAAGCAGGCGGCGTGGGCGCATGACGTAGTGACTCACGCTGCCAGCGCCCGTCCTCCCGGCCTGCCTCCTCCGTTCTCTCTGCTACCGAGCGCTTGTAGTTGTAAGTATACAGGCGCTGATTACCCGATTATATACATAACAATTAACTATTGTAGATACGATTATACAGTGAGCGGGGCCCGTGTAGTAGAATACAGTCACTGCACGGGCCCCGCTGTCATTATAAAAGCAGATGCGACCCCCACCCCCTGTATTGAGGGTCATTCACTACAGGGACACTTATGGAGGGGATCTGTGGATGACATATAGCATAAGATGCTATATATGTGTCATCCACAGATCCCCCCCATGACTGTCATACACAGATCCCCATAACAGTGCCATCCAGAGACCCCAATAAGAGCCACCCACAGATCCCCCATAAGTGTCACCCACAGATTCCCCATAAGTGTCACCCACAGATCCCCATAACAGTGCGTCACCCACAGATCCCCCCATAACAGTGCGTCACCCACAGATCCCCCATAACAGTGCGTCACCCACAGATCCCCCATAACAGTGCGTCACCCAAAGATCCCCATAACAGTGCGTCACCCACAGATCCCCCCATAACAGTGCGTCACCCACAGATCCCCCATAACAGTGCGTCACCCACAGATCCCCCATAACAGTGCGTCACCCAAAGATCCCCCATAACAGTGCGTCACCCACAGATTCCCCCATAACAGTGCGCCATCCACAGACCACAATTAGTTTAAAACCCACCAAAAGCACACCTTTTGGTTCAAAATATATTTTTTCTTATTTTCCTCCTCAAAAACCTAGGTGCGTCTTATGGGCCGGTGCGTCTTATAGGGCGAAAAATACGGTTAAAGTGGTCCCCTGATCAGTTAGAACCTCTTTAGGTAGCCCCACTCAGGAGAACATTTCCATTACCTCCTTAGCTATCAGTTCAGCTGATGTATGTCGCAGTGGCACCGCCTCCGGGTACCGAGTGGTGTAGTCTAGGCAGGGCCGGCGCTATAATAAGGCAGACCAAGAAGCTGCCTTAGGGCGCAGAGACTGGGGGGCGGAAAAATGAAACCTTTTTTTTTTTTAAATACCCCGTATTTTTCGCCCCTGGGTCTTATGGGGCGAATACTAATGAAGCGCTTACATTTTGGAAGCGCTTCATTAGTACTGGAGGACCGGGAAGCGGTGAAGGATCTGTACTCACCGCTTCCTGGTCCTCGGCTCGGCTGTCTGCTGTAAAGGGCTGCGCACCATGTGAATTCACTGTGCGCAGCCTTCACAGCTGACAGCCGAGAACCAGGAGAGAGAGAACTGGTGGTGAGGAGCGGCAGCGTCCAGGAGCAGGAGAGGTAAGTTATTTTGTGCTGATGGCTGACATGGGGGCATGATGGCTGACATGGAGGCATGATGGCTGGCATGGTGGCTGACATGGGGGCATGGTGGCTAACATGGGGGCATGATGGCTGACATGGGAGCATTATGGCTGACATGGGAGCAGGATGGCTGACATGGGGGCATGATGGCTGACATGGGGGCATGATGGCTGACATGGGGGCATGATGGCTGACATGGGGGCATGATGGCTGACATGGGGGCATGATCTGAGGCATTGGGGGTCTCATCTGAGGTCTGATTAACATTGGGGGTCTGATTGCTGGTCTGACCTGAGGTGCAATGGAAAATATTTTTTTCTTATTATCTTCCTCTAAATCCTAGGTGCGTCTTATGGGCCGGTGCATCTTAGAGGGCGAAAAATACGGTCGTCAAACCAGAGATTGTCTGAAGCAGAGAGAAGATACCAGGACCACACAGAGGAGAAGCCAGCTGCTGCAGACGGGACCAGTGCCAGGAGGACCAAGATGTGTTGGTGTCCTCTAGCGGACTTCGGTACTGGGTCTACGAAATCCATAGCGATACACTCAAACGGTACCTCGATCGGGAGAGGTACCAAGGGACTACGGAAAAGGTGCTGGGGGCTAGTTGCCTGGCAGGTCGGGCACGACTTACAGAATTCGTCCACCTCCCTAAACACACTGGGCCAGTAAAACCGTTGTAGAATCCGGTCCTGTGTTTTCTGCATTCCCAGATGACCGCCGAGAACATGTTGGTGGGCTAACTCTAACACGAGTTTGCGGTAAGCCTGGGGCACCACTCACTGTTCAATGGGTTCACCCCCCAGCTGGTTTACCCAATACAACATATCCTGCTGAACCACAAAATGGGGGAACACCGACTCTGCCCCAGCTTGTTGTGGTTCACCATATACTATTAATAAATTTTCCCAGGCTCGGAATATTTTGGGGTCACGGTGTTGTGCAGTACCAAAATTATCCCCAGAGACATTGAGGTCTGCCAGCTCAGGCCCCGGCGGCAAGTCCTCCACGTCTCCCACCATTACACTCAGTGGGGTTGTCTCCCTCTACTGCTGCCCCTTCGACCTCGGGTTCCCAGGGTTCTGGCCTCCCCCCAAAGCAAGGCCACTCTGCTGGGGTTACCCCTGTTTCATGGGTATCAGTCACTTTCGTAGCAGATCAGAGTGCCTGGAAACCAGGGAAGTCTCTCCCTATTATAAGTTCGTAGTGTAAGTTTGTGTCAACAGCCACTTCGTTAGACCACCTGCCGGCCCCCGTGGTTAGAGACACCAGAGTGGTGAGATAGTCTTTTAAGTCCCCATGAATGCACATGACCCAGACTTTCCGGCCAGTATACTCAGCGGACCTTACCAGGGGAGCCCTTACTCGGGACACCAGACTCCCTGAGTCTAGCAAGGCCTCCGCTGGAGTGTCTTCCACTTCCACCTGGCACAAGTGATTTAGAGTTTCTGGGGTACCCACTGTACACAACTTCCTGGCATATAACAACTGACGGAAGCCATAGTTCGTGTCCATGGGTTTCACCTGATGTGGACAGTCAGCTCCTACATGGCCAGGCTCCCAACACCGCCAGCAGACTATTGGAGCCGGATCCATAGGGGGTACATCCTGGGCGGGTTTGGTTGACACAAGTCGCCGGGTCTGGGGTGGAGATTTGCGGGATTTGACTGCTCCCCTCCCAAAAGAACCCCTGTAGATTCCGGGTAGCCTCATAGTGTTCCACCAGGTTGACCATCTCAAGGGCATTACCTGGAGAGACCTGGCCAATCCATTGCTGGAGAGGGGGTGGCAAAACCCTCCAGAACATATCAGCCAATAGTCTATCCAGCATAGCCATGGGACTCAGCACCTCAGGCTGTAGCCACTTTTGCAAAAGGTGGAGTAATTCATAATACTAGGGTCTCGCGGGCTCAGCTGGCTTAAATCCCTAATGATGTACCCGCTGGGCCCAGACTAACACATTCACCCCCCCAGTCTTGCCAAAATCTAACCCTTCACTTTTTGGTAGTCGGCCGCTTGATCGTCCCGCAAGTCGAAATACACCCACTGGGAATCGGATGGCAGGAATGGAGCAACGACCTCAGCCCACTCGTCTCGGGGTAACTTCTCCCTTGTGGCCACTTTCTCGTACATCGCCAGGTAGGTGTTTATGTCGTCTGCGGGTGTCATCTTAGGAATCGCCGAACGGACTGGCTTCAAAGCATTGTGGACTCTCGAGGTTGCTCCTGCTGTCTGCTAAGCCATCACATGTTGTAGCAGCAACTGGTTGATCTCTTGCTGCTGCTTGATAGCCTCCCAGCATTGCAGGTTTGTCTCTTGCTACTGCAGATTAGCCTCTATGAGGGCCTTCACAACAGCCCCATTTTGTCAAGGGACACGGGTTGTAATACCGCTGGTTTGATATATGACATACCACCGTGCCCAAAAATGCAAACCAAAAAATATTTCAGCGTTCACGCCAGACTCACTGCTCATGCCTGCATCCTCCACCAATTGTGGGGATTCGCTCTGGTAGTTAGGATAAGCGGGCGCAGTACAGAGGCAAAATATAAGTTCGTAATTCAAACTTCAGTGTTTATTAACACATGATGCTAAAAACAAAACATCACTTTTGCAGTGTTGGTGTTACTTCACACCCAACGGCAAGTTAATAAAACAAAAGTCACCTTTGTGGCAGCTCTGCCTCAGAAAGTTTAAATACAGGCTTTAGGCGGCCTGTTCCACTGACACACGGTTCTCCGCTCTCCAGTCCAGCACAGGCCCCAGATCCCAGCACACAGACCTCCTGAGCTCCACTGTCAGACGGAGGTAATCCTTTCCACCTGGCAGTGCTGGCTGTTTTTTATGCCTGGCAAAACCCGGCCTGGAACGTGGGGAGTAGTCACCCACCCAGCACTTTGACTACTCCCAGTAAGAGCTGTCCCGGATCAGCTATTACAGCCATGCTAAGAACCAAGGTGTCAAACAGCAACTGCTGCTGACACATAAAAACCGGCTCTTACTCGACTAAGGCCAGGAACCTCGGTGACACGTACCTATCATCCACGATGATTCCTTGTACCTTCTTACAGATCCAAAACCCATGATTCAAACCTACGTGGGATGTCAATCTTATAAATTATGAATATCTGAAATTGAACACTGTTCCAAAAATTTTGGATGGCCCCACACTTTCACAACATATGTATATCTTTACTCCTTCTTCCTCACATTTAGCAGAACTAAAGATATTATTTCTATAAAATTTTGACAACTTAAATGGAGAGTAGCAGAGACGATGTACTATAAAAAATAACTGTGTCAATCTATGTGCTGGGTTCAGGGATACTTTTTTCTTCTCCCATTGCTGTTCTATCATCAGCTCCACCACTTCATCCCATTTTCTTTCTACACAAAGGGGGAATTTCTTTAGTTTTTGTCTTAATAGGGGATAATATACAGAAGAGATCCTTCATTTGCCCTCTGTTAAGCTCATTATCTTGCATAACAAAATTGGTAATTTTTCTAGATCCTCCTGGATAATTGTTTCCTTACTAATAGCATGTTTTAAAGTGTAACTGCCGTTCTATTTTTATTTGTGTTATGTATAGGGGCAGTGATGCTGACCATTTTTGTAATATACTTTAACTACTGAAATCATATATTTCTATTAGAAAATTAGCTGTAAAGTGGCCCATTTTGAGCCTTAGCAACGCTCCTCTGTCTTCTGTTTACATAACACAGTCAGTGTTAGCAAGTCTCTACTGTTATGTAAACAGAAGACAGAGGAGCACTGCTAAGGGTCAAAATGGGGATCTTTAGAGCTATTTTTCTAATAGAAATGTATGATTTCAGTAATTAAAGTATATTAAGAAAATGGTCAGCATCACTGCCCCTATACATTAGACAAATAAAAATAGAACAGCAGTTACACTTTAACTGGACATAGTGTAAAACCACTTTCTCTGGGACTGAATATTTACTTTTTATTTTTCACAAAAATTATTCATCTGTTGTTGGGGTATAACTATCCTAAACAGTTAACTCCATGTTTCTGCCAGAAACCCTTATCCAGTGTGTCAAACTCTCTCAACCTAGTGTTGTTCTAAATGATTGCACTTTCTATGAGTCCCTTTACATTCCATAACTTTTTTTTATCTCCAGCCATACCTTGGTCATCAACAGCAATGTAGGAGGTTTTTGTAACATACCCTGTACGAAGCTACTCATCTCCAACAACTGACATACACTATCATCATGATGATTTTTATCTAGCATTTAAATCATTATTTTATATCGGGGAGACTTCTCACCTTCAAAACATAGTTTGAACTGTCCTGCTAGTTAATATAAACCCACATCAGGGATGGACAATTCTCCCTCTTTGTCTGGATATTGGAGACAGTGCAGCTTCGTACGGGGCATTTGCCCCCTCCAGATTAACTTGTGCAGTTAACTCTCTATAATCTTAATTATCTTGTTGGGGATCTCCATCTGTGAATTCCACAACACATAATTAATAGTTGGAAGTAAGGACATTTTAATAAATGCTATTCTACCAGTCATTGATAGAGTAAATGTTTTTCAGGTAGTGATTTTACCTCTTAAAGTTTTGCCATCACAGACAATGGGGGCATATCGCTAGGATATGCCCCCAATGTCTGATAGGTCTGGGTCCCACCTCTGGGACCCGCACCTACATAGAGAACGGAGCAGGGAAAGTAGTGGAGGGCGCACTGCGCAGTGGCTCGTCTATTTCCGTCGGCCCCATAGAAATGAATAGGAGCGGGGGCTGTGCATGCGCGGTGCGCTCCTGTTCACTTGTGTGGAAGCAGCAGGGAGCAGCACTTGGTGGTGGTCCTTCAGCCACAACTCTCCCCGCTCCGTTCTCATTGTAGGTGCGGGACCCACACCTATCAGACAATGGGGGCATATCCTAGCGATATGCCCCCATTGTCTGTAATGGGAATACCCCTTTAACTTATTAACCAAAGGTATAACATTACGTTTTATTAAGTCGAGAGGGGAGCGTGATATTTTTATACCTAAATACTTAATATAATCCTCATTACTTTTAATCTCTAATGTCCCTGGTTTGAAACCTCCTAGATCATCTAATGGCATACAGGCCGATTTCCTCCAGTTTATCAATAACTCAGATACCTCTCCATAATCTTTGAACACTTCAAAAACCCTTTCCAGAGATTCATGTGCACAAATCATCTGCATAGAATTATATTTTTTCCATAGTTTTTCTTTTACTATTGGACAATTTAGGGATACAATTTGCCTTTCTTTTGGCTGCCCCTAATGAAGCCAACATTTTACCTGATAAATGACCTTGTAAAAAGTTTCCTGCCTTGCAGAATGCTATCCCTTTCCGCATTCATATATATCTTATCCCAGGCATGCCCAACCTGCGGCCCTCCAGATGTTGCAAAACTACAACTCCCAGCATGCCCGGACAGCCTACAGCTATCAGCCTACAGCTGGGCATGGTGGGAGTTGTAGTTTTAAAACAGCTGCAACGCCGCAGGTTGAGCATCCCAGTCTTATTCTTATATTGATCTTGTATCTCCTGCCATGCCTTTCTATTAGTATCCAACGCATTTGCTATGTAGTGTTGTTCCTGTTTATCTAATTGGACCTTAAAGTCATTTAATATATTCCCTTTTTGCTTTTTATATCCAGAAACATATTTAAACAAAATATCCCTAATATTTCCATTCTCTGTCTCCCATACTACCTCTGGTGTCGCTAAGCCCTCATTTATCAAAAATAAATAAATAATCTCTTTCAAAATTGCTCTTTGGAGCCAATCATATCCAACCAGGCTGGAATTATCTCGCTCTCTCACCAGCAACCGCCCCATCCAGGGTAATCAACACCAGTGGGTGGTCTGATACACCCCTATGTTCATATTTTACTTTTCCCATCAAGTGTAAAGTATTTTTATTTGCTATAACCAAATCTATACGTGATAATGTGAAATGTGCCCTGCAGTAACAGGAATAGGCTAACCGACCTGGATTCTGTATCCTCCAAGTTTCCTGCCATCTCAAATCCTCCAGGACACTCCTCAACCCATTTTTCCTCTGTGATTTTACAACCTCAACTATTACACTTATATAATGTCTCATTTATTACTGCATTAAAATTTCCCACTGCCACTAGTACTGCATTATATCTAGCTAACATGAATTCATGTAGAATAAGAATCACCTCTACTGTCAATGGTGGCGGTATATAGATATTTGCTATAACCCAATTAAAGACTTTTTGTCCAGTTCACTATCTAAAAATGTGAATTTTACCTCTCCATCCATCAAAATTTCCTTTATTTGTATATTTATACTCTTATGGATAAGAGTGCTAACCCATCTTGAAAATGTACAGTGGCAAGAGTGGAAGGCATATTGTATCCATGGCTTGTGTCTATTGCAGTCATACAATAGCAGGCAAAAAAACTCTTTATAGTATTAAAGACAGCAACCTGTTTTAACCTAGAACCCATCCCTCCAATATTCCAGGACAATATTCTCATCTACTAAGGCATATATTCTAAACTATGCAACATGGCGAGGCGTAAAAGACAGGAGGAGGGAGAAGAGTGAGGAAAATTAATGTAAAAAATGTTTAAATAAACCCCATCTTTCAAACCCCTTCATTATAACCCATTAGTGCTTCCGACACCTAATAGATCCCTCCAACAAACATCCTGGGCTCCCTTTTCCCTTTTAACTCGATTTTCATCTTCTTTCCTTCAACCTTTACTCTTGAATAGGGATGAGCGAACCCGAACTGCATTTTCGTAAAAGTCCGGGTTCGGGGTTCGGCGCTTTCTTACCGCTTTTTGAAAGGCTGCAAAGCAGCCAATCAACAAGCATCATACTGGCCCCAAGAGGCCATCACAGCCATGCCTACTATTGGCATGGCTGTGATTGGCCAGTGCAGCATGTGACCCAGCCTCTATTTAAGCTGGAGTCACGTAGCGCCGCACGTCACTCAGCTCTGATCAGTGTAGGGATAGGATGCAGCTGCTGCTGTTAGGGCCAGATTAGGCAGTGATTTACTTACTGAAGTGATCGATGTACAGCTGTGTATCATTCAACCTCTGCTATTTAATTGCTCACTGTTTTAAGGCTGCCCAGAGCGTTTTTCAGTCACTTTTTTCTGGGGTGATTGGCTGCCATTTTGTGTCTTGTGGTGCGCCAGCACAAGCTGCCACCAAGTACATTTAACCATCAATAGTGTGTTGTTGTTTTTTTTGCTATATCCTACATCAGGGGCTTGGCTGTGCTTGCTATTTTATTGAGGGGTGAAATACAATTGGCAAAATAGCAGTACCCTAAATCTGCTGTTTCAGCTGTGGCTAGCCAATTGTAATACTGTCTGCTGTCTGGCAAAGGATATATTTTTTTCTGGGTTGAAATGCATCTCCAAGTCTAATTCTGTCCGTAAACGTATACCTGTCATCCAGCGCCTAAATAATAGGCCTACAATTTATATTCAGCTAAATCTGTGTTTAAGGCCAAGTTTAAATCTATCCATAAAAGGGTATATTAGATTGAAGGTGCGGATAGGGTCATTCTCAATAACTTCAAACGCTACCGTGCATCTCCAAGTCTAATTCTATCCGTAAACGTATACCTGTCATCCAGCGCCTAAATAATAGGCCTACAATTTATATTCAGCTAAATCTGTGTTTACTGCTGTGGCTGGTAAAGTTATTTAGTGTCCGCCAAAGCACAGTTTTTGTTCTGGGTTGAAATACACTTCCCAACTTAGCAGTTCCCTAAATCAGTGGTTTCTGCTGTATCAGGCCAAGTTTAAATCTATCCATAAAAGGGTATATTAGATTGAAGGTGCAGATAGGGTCATTCTCAATAACTTCAAACGCTACCGTGCATCACCAAGTCTAATTCTGTCCGTAAACGTATACCTGTCATCCACCGCCTAAATACTAGGACTACAATTTATATTCAGCTAAATCTGTGTTTACTGCTGTGGCTGGTAAAGTTATTTAGTGTCCGCCAAAGCACAGTTTTTGTCCTGGGTTGAAATACAATTCCCAACTTAGCAATTCCCTAAATCAGTGGTTTCTGCTGTATCAGGCCAAGTTTAAATCTATCCATAAAAGTGTATATTACATTGAAGGTGCTGATAGGGTCATTCTCAATAACTTCAAACGCTACCGTGCATCTCCAAGTCTAATTCTGTCTGTAAACGTATACCTGTCATCCACCGCCTAAATACTAGGCCTACAATTTATATTCAGCTAAATCTGTGGTTACTGCTGTGCCTGTATTAGTGCAATACGGTACCTAAGTACATAGCCAGATAGTGTTAGGTGCCTGTAAAAAAAAAGGCCTGAATTTGAATTCAATACATTGGGCCAAATAATCATTTTCTTATTGTGGTGAACGGTAACAATGAGGAAAGCATCTAGTAAGGGATGCGGACGCGGACATGGTCGTGGTGGTGTTAGTGGACCCTCTGGTGCAGGGAGAGGACGTGGCCATTCTGCCACAGCCACACGTCCTAATGTACCAATTACCTCAGGTCCCAGTAGACGCCAGAATTTACAGCGATATTTGATGGGGCCCAATGCCGTTCTAAGGATGGTAAGGCCTGAGCAGGTACAGGCATTAGTCAATTGGGTGGCCGACAGTGGATCCAGCACGTTCACATTATCTCCCACCCAGTCTTCTGCAGAAAGCGCACAGATGGCACCTGAAAACCAAGCCCATCAGTCTGTCACATCACCCCCATGCATATCAGGGAAACTGCCTGAGCCTCAACTTATGCAGCAGTCTCTTATGCTGTTTGAAGACTCTGCTGGCAGGGTTTCCCAAGGGCATCCACCTAGCCCTTCCCCAGCGGTGGAAGACATAGAATGCACTGACGCACAACCACTTATGTTTCCTGATGATGAGGACATGGGAATACCACCTCAGCACGTCTGTGATGATGAAACACAGGTGCCAACTGCTGCGTCTTTCTGCAGTGTGCAGACTGAACAGCAGGTCAGGGAGGAAGACTGGGTGGAAGACGATGCAGGGGACGATGAGGTCCTAGACCCCACATGGAATGAAGGTTGTGCCACTGACTTTCAGAGTTCAGAGGAAGAGGCAGTGGTGAGACCGAGTCAACAGCAAAGCAAAAGAGGGAGCAGTGGGCAAAAGCAGAACACCCGCCGCCAAGAGAGTCCGCCTGCTACTGGCCACCGCGATCTGGGACCGAGCACCCCAAAGGCAGCTTCAAGGAGTTCCCTGGCGTGGCAGTTCTTCAAACAATGTGCTGACGACAAGACCCGAGTGGTTTGCACGCTGTGCCATCAGAGCCTGAAGCGAGGCATTAACGTTCTGAACCTTAGCACAACCTTCATGACCAGGCACCTGCATGCAAAGCATGAACTGCAGTGGAGTAAACACCTTAAAAACAAGGAACTCACTCAGGCTCCCCCTGCTACCTCTTCTGCTGCTGCCTCGGCCTCTTCCTCCGCCTCTGGAGGAACGTTGGCCCCTGCCGCCCAGCAAACAGAGGATGTACAACCAACACCACCACCTCCGTCACCAAGCATCTCAACCATGTCACACGGCAGCGTTCAGCTCTCCATCTCACAAACATTTGAGAGAAAGCGTAAATTCCCACCTAGCCACCCTCGATCCCTGGCCCTGAATGCCAGCATTTCTAAACTACTGGCCTATGAAATGCTGTCATTCAGGCTGGTGGACACAGACAGCTTCAAACAGCTCATGTCACTTGTTGTCCCACAATATGTTCCCAGCCGCCACTACTTCTCCAAGAGAGCCGTGCCTTCCCTGCACAACCAAGTATCCGATAAAATCAAGTGTGCACTGCGGAACGCCATCTGTGGCAAGGTCCACCTAACCACAGATACGTGGACCAGTAAGCACGGTCAGGGACGCTATATCTCCGTAACTGCACACTGGGTAAATGTAGTGGCGGCTGGGCCCCAGGCGGAGAGCTGTTTGGTGCACGTCCTTCCGCCGCCAAGGATCACAGGGCAACATTCTTTGCCTCCTGTAGTCTCCTCCTCCTACTCGGCTTCTTCCTCCTCTTCTTCCACCTGCTCATCCAGTCAGCCACACACCTTCACAACCAACTTCAGCACAGCCCGGGGTAAACGTCAGCAGGCCATTCTGAAACTCATATGTTTGGGGGACAGGCCCCACACCGCGCAGGAGTTGTGGCGGGGTATTGAACAACAGACCGACGAGTGGTTGCTGCCGGTGAGCCTCAAGCCCGGCCTGGTGGTGTGCGATAATGGGCGAAATCTCGTTGCAGCTCTGGGACTAGCCGGTTTGACGCACATCCCTTGCCTGGCGCATGTGCTGAATTTGGTGGTGCAGAAGTTCATTCGCAACTACCCCGACATGTCAGAGCTGCTGCATAAAGTGCGGTCCGTCTGCTGCCTAAACGCTTCCGACGTTCACATCCTGCCGCTGCTCGCCTGTCTGCGCTACAGCGTAACTTCGGCCTTCCCGCTCACCGCCTCATATGCGATGTGCCCACCAGGTGGAACTCCACCTTGCACATGCTGGACAGACTGTGCGAGCAGCAGCAGGCCATAGTGGAGTTTCAGCTGCAGCACGCACGGGTCAGTCGCACTGCGGAACAGCACCACTTCACTACCAATGACTGGGCCTCCATGCGAGACCTGTGTGCCCTGTTGCGCTGTTTCGAGTACTCCACCAACATGGCCAGTATCGATGACGCCGTTATCAGCGTTACAATACCACTTCTATGTCTCCTTGAGAAAACACTTAGGGCGATGATGGAAGAGGAGGTGGCCCAGGAGGAGGAGGAGGAAGAGGGGTCATTTTTAGCACTTTCAGGCCAGTCTCTTAGAAGTGACTCAGAGGGAGGTTTTTTGCAACAGCAGAGGACAGGTACAAATGTGGCCAGACAGGGCCCACTACTTGAGGACGAGGAGGTGGAGGAGGATGAGGATGAAGCATGTTCACAGCGGGGTGGCACCCAACGCAGCTCGGGCCCATCACTGGTGCGTGGCTGGGGGGAAACGCAGGACGATGACGATACGCCTCCCACAGAGGACAGCTTGTCCTTACCTCTGGGCAGCCTGGCACACATGAGCGACTACATGCTGCAGTGCCTGCGCAACGACAGCAGAGTTGCCCACATTTTAACGTGTGCAGACTACTGGGTTGCCACCCTGCTGGATCCCCAGTACAAAGACAATGTGCCCACCTTACTTCCTGCACTGGAGCGTGATAGGAAGATGCGCGAGTACAAGCTCACTTTGGTAGACGCGCTACTGAGAGCATTCCCAAATGTCACAGGGGAACAAGTGGAAGCCCAAGGCGAAGGCAGAGGAGGAGCAAGAGGTCGCCAACGCAGCTGTGTCACGGCCAGCTCCTCTGAGGGCAGGGTTAGCATGGCAGAGATGTGGTAAAGTTTTGTTAACACGCCACAGCTAATTGCACCACCACCTGATACAGAACGTGTTAGCAGGAGGCAACATTTCACTAACATGGTGGAACAGTACGTGTGCACACCCCTCCACGTACTGACTTATGGTTCGGCCCCATTCAACTTCTGGGTCTCCAAGGGGGCGTCATTACAGACAAACGCAGCCGCCTGTCTATAGCCAATGTGGACAAGCTGACGTTCATAAAAATGAACCAGGCATGGATCCCACAGGACCTGTCCATCCCTTGTGCAGATTAGACATTTATAACTACCTCCCCTTAACCATATATTATTGTACTCCAGGGAACTTCCTCATTCAATCCTCTTTTTATTTTCATTTTACCATTATATTGCGGGGCAACCCAAAGTTGAATGAACCTCTCCCCTGTCTGGGTGCCGGGGCCTAAAAATATCTGACAGTGGCCTGTTCCAGTGTTGGGTGACATGAAGCATGATTCTCTGCTATGACATGAAGCCTGATTCTGTGCTATGGGACCTCTCTCCTCTGTCTGGGTGCCGGGGCCTAAACATATCTGACAGTGGCCTGTTCCAGTGTTGGGTGACATGAAGCCTGATTCTCTGCTATCAAATGAAGCCTGATTCTCTGCTATGGGACCTCTCTCCCCTGTCTGGGTGCCGGGGCCTAAAAATATCTGACAATGGCCTGTTCCAGTGGTGGGTGACATGAAGCCTGATTCTCTGCTATGACATGAAGCCTGATTCTCTGCTATGGGACCTCTCTCCTCTGTCTGGGTGCCGGGGCCTAAACATATCTGACAGTGGCCTGTTCCAGTATTGGGTGACATGAAGCATGATTCTCTGCTATGACATGAAGCCTGAATCTCTGCTATGTGACCTCTCTCCTCCTTCTGGGCGCCGGGGCCTAAAAATATCTGACAATGGCCTGTTCCAGTGGTGGGTGACATGAAGCCTGATTCTCTGCTATGACATGAAGCCTGAATCTCTGCTATGGGACATCTCTCCTCTGTCTGGGTGCCGGGGCCTAAAAATATCTGACAATGGCCTGTTCCAGTGGTGGGTGACATGAAGCCTGATTCTCTGCTATGACATGAAGCCTAATTCTCTGCTATGGGACCTCTCTCCTCTGTCTGGGTGCCGGGGCCTAAACATATCTGACAGTGGCCTTTTCCAGTGTTGGGTGACATGAAGCCTGAATCTCTGCTATGGGACCTCTCTCCTCTGTCTGGGTGCCGGGGCCTAAAAGTATCTGATAATGGCCTGTTCCAGTGGTGGGTGACATGAAGCATGATTCTCTGCTATGACATGAAGCCTGATTCTCTGCTATGGGACCTCTCTTCTCTGTCTGGGTGCCGGGCCTAAAAATATCTGACAGTGGCCTGTTCCAGTGTTTCGTGACATGAAGCATGATTCTCTGCTATGACATGAAGCCTGATTCTCTGCTATGGGACCTCTCTCCAATTGATATTGGTTAATTTTTATTTATTTTATTTTTATTTTTATTCATTTCCTTATCCACATTTGTTTGCAGGGGATTTACCTACATTTTGCTGCATTTGCAGCCCTCTAGCCCTTTCGTGAGCTGTTTTACAGCCTTTTTAGTGCCGAAAAGTTCGGGTCCCTATTGACTTCAATGGGGTTCGGGGCGAAGTTCGGGTCGAGTTCGGATCGCGAACCCGAACATTCCCGGGAAGTTCGGCCGAACTTCTCGAACCCGAACATCCAGGTGTTTGCTCAACTCTACTCTTGAACTTATCCCAGATCCAATCTATTGCTTCATTTGGGGTGACAAAAAAACAGGTGGTGTCGTTCTAGACTATCCTTACCTACCAGGAATAATATTGTGTACCGTATTTTTTCTTTTCTCGCAATATTTTCTTTACTTCCACAAAACGACTTTGTTCGAGTTTCGTCTCTCTGGCATAATCTGGAAACAACATGGGGAAGGGGGTAAATTACCTTTAAACTCCAATTTGTCTTTCCCCCTGGCCCTGTGCATCACTTTATCTCTATCCCTAGAGGATATAATTTTTACAAATATTGGTCTTGGCAGGGCACCTTGCTGGGAAATCTATGTGCCCGTTCAATAAAACCAGAAATAGAAGAAAATCTTTCTCCAACTTTTAATAAGTCAAGACTGCATAAAGTCAATTACATTATTCCCTTCTACTCCCTCTGGGAATCCCATACATCATATATGCACTGTTCTTGATCTAGTCTCCAGATCTAACAATTTACTGTTAAGTTCTTTATTCTCTGTCAGTACTTGCTTGCAGTCTTTCTATAATTCACTAAGGGAGTCCTCATTATCGGATACCCTTTTTTCAACCTCCTTTAGCCTGGTTTTGTATTTTTGCATGTCAGACGGCAGTAATCCCAAATTTCCCACCTGTTGGGATAAATCCCTAATTGCTACATTGCAATGCTTAATCTCAGCAAAGATATCTTGTAACCTAGGCGAAGTATTAGAATTCGCTCCACCATGACCATTTGTCACTGGGGGCCATACTGATCTCATCCTCTGAGGGGGTATTCTCACAATCGTTACCACTGTTATGTTAAGTGTTATCTCACCACTGTCACATTAAGTATTATCTCACCCTTTGTGTGTAAATCCTCTCACACTTTTGCACATCCACCTTACTGCTCATGGGGGAATTGTTTGGAGAGGCAGTTTGTTTCATCATTGTAAAATATAAGAGTGAAACTGGATCGCGCATCCTCAATACTTTGCTTCTATCTAATAACTGCTTCTCAGCATAATTAACATCGCTTCTCAGCGTAATATATAGTATACCTACCCCTATGTTGCATTCTGTACATGAGGCATTGGTATACAATTTGATCAAAAAGCATAAGCCCACTCACCATGACAAGGTTGCCTCCTCGAGTGGGAACCTACTCTAAATTTTGGCGCTGCAGCACTGCACCAATAAACAGCGGGACCCAGCAGCCAAACAATGCCCCCACTGTCTGGCAGAGCCACCCTGGCACTGGGCCCCACCAACCCACCAGCACAGCACCAGAGCAACAATGGCCGCCGCACAGCACCATGTGAACAGTTGTCAAAGCTCACCTTATCACATGCTCTCAGGAACTCCAACTGAGAGGTGGTAAAAATGTATCCACCCTTAAGCAGTCTCCTGCTAATTAAAATCACCTGGGACGAATGGGGAGAAGTGCTGTTACCAGAGGGGGGAAAAAGAATAGATTCTACAGGACATGTAAAATATAAGAGTGAAACTGGATTGCACATCCTCAATACTATGCTTTTATTTAATAACTGCTTCTCAGCATAATTAACATCGCTTCTCAGCGCAATTTATAGTATACATAGCCCTATGTTGCATAAAATACATGAGGTATTTGTATACAATTTGATCAAAAAGCATAGGCCCACTCACCACGACAAGGTTGCCTCCTCGAGTGGGAACCTACTCAAAATTTGGCGCGGCGCTGTGTGGCGACCACCAGCGCTGCAGCACTGCACCAATAGGCACATGTGAACAGTTGTCAAAGCTATCCTTATTACATGCTCTTAGGAAGTCCGTCTTAGAGGTGATAGGAATTTATACACCCTTAGGCCCCTTTCACACGGACGTTGCGGGAAAATGTGTGGGTGCGTTGCGGGAACACCTGTGATTTTTCCGCGCGAGTGCAAAACATTGTAATGCGTTTTGCACTCGCGTGAGAAAAATCGTGCGTGTTTGGTACCCAAACCCAAACTTCTTCACAGAAGTTCGGGCTTGGGATCGGTGTTCTGAAAATAGTATTATTTTCCCTTATAACATGGTTATAAGGAAAAATAATAGTATTCTGAATACAGAATGCATAGTAAAACATCGCTGGAGGGGTTAAAAAAATAAAATAAAAAATTTAACTCACCTTAGTCCACTTGTTCGCGGCCCGGCATCTCCTTCTGGCTTCATCTGATCTCTGTGCAGCAACAGGACCTGTGGTGACGTCATTCCGGTCATTACATGGTACGTCACATGATCTTTTACCATGGTGATTCACCATGGTAAAAGATCATGTGACGTACCATGTGATGACCGGAGTGACGTCATCAAAGGTCCTTGACCTATAATTAATGCTCACCACAGGTTCTATTCAGTAAAGGGGACAGAAGGAGATGCCGGCATCGCGAACAAGTAGATTAAGGTGAGTTAAATGATTTTATTTTATTTTTTTAACCCCTCCAGCGATGTTTTACTATGCATTCTGTATTCAGAATGCTATTATTTTCCCTTATAACCATGTTATAAGGAAAAATAATAATGATCGGGTCTCCATCCCGATCGTCTCCTAGCAACCATGCGTGAAACTCGCACCGCATCCGCACTTGCTTGCGGATGCTTGCGATTTTCACGCAACCCCATTCATTTCTATGGGGCTTGCGTTACGTGAAAAACGCAGAAAGAGGAGCATGCTGCAATTTTCACGCAACGCACAAGTGATGCGTGAAAATCACCGCTCATGTGAACAGCCCCATAGAAATGAATGGGTCAGGATTCTGTGCGGATGCTGTGCGTTCAACTCCCGCAACGCATCCGCGCGGAAAACTCGCTCATGTGAAAGGGGCCTTATGCAGTCTCCTGCTAATCAAAATCACCTGGGACGAATGGGGAGGAGTGCTGATACCAGAGGGGAAAAAAAGAATAGATTCTATAGGACATGTAAAATATAAGAGTGAAACTGGATTGCACAGCCTCAATAATATGCTTTTATCTAATAACTGCTTCTCAGCATAATTAACATCGCTTCTCAGTACAATTTATAGTATACCTAGCCCTATGTTGCATACTGATCATGAAGCATTGGTATACAATTTGATCAAAAAGCATAGGCTCACTCACCACGACAAGGTTGCCTCCTCGAGTGGGAACCTACTCTAAATTGCACAACACCGCACCATGTGAACAGTTGTCAAAGCTATCCTTATCACTAGTGTTGAGCGCGAATATTCGAATAACAAATTTTTATCTCGAATATCGCAACTTCGAGATTTCGCGAATATTTTGAATATAGTTCCATATATTCACGAAATCGAATATATATGTTTTTTGTTTTTTTGTTTTTTCATCTGAAAATATGATTCCTCCCTACTTCTTGCTTGTGGGTCAATGAGTCATTGGCCCACAAGCAACTGAACTGAAGCTGGAAGGAATCACGTTTTCAGATGGACCAAATATGACGAATATTCGAAATAACGAATATAATCGCTATATTGCTGTATATTAGTTTTTTAGAATATTCATCCTATTCTAAACCAATAATCTCGGTTATAATATTCGAGTTCACGAATATTACAACAGAAAAATCGTAAAGGTTAATAAGTGTGCCCGACCGCATGACATCAATAACGTGTCATGCCCCACTCTGACGATGTGCGGAGGTCAGCCAGGATTGCAGCACGAGTCTAGTATTTGTTTTGATGCTGTGCTGGATCCGCCTCGCATCAGGTGCACTGGGTGGAGTCATTAGTTTAAATAGTCTCCAGCTAAAGTGCTCTGAGCGGATTATACTCATCATTGTGGTCTTGGAAGCTAGGAAGGAAGGTTGGCTGTTTGTTCCTGCTCTCAGCAGATAAGTGTCTTTTCTTGTTTGGTTGTTTATGTCATCTTACCCGTCCAGGTTCTGTGCGAGCTGGCAGATCCTTTCTCCCCACTTCACCATCTCAGGGAGTTCAGGGTTCTGTTAGTATAGGCTGGTGGACACAGCAAATCTACCATCAAGATTTGTCTGTGGGCTGAGCATTGTAGGGAAAGAGGTCAGGGATAAATTAGGAGGTGACCCTTTCCCTGTCTCTCGTCCAGAGCCTGGTTGGTGTGTTATCTGTTAACTGTGCACGTCCGCCGTGACATTATAATCCGCCATACTGTGACTGCCATTGCTCAGCGTTTATGTGATGGCGTCAATTGATACACTGGTTGACCGCATGCAGGGTTTGTCCCTGGAGGTTGCGGATCTACGTAGTACGGTCACACAGTGTCAGAGGGTGTTGGCTTCAGGTACAAGTCAAATTGTTAGGGAGCCTAAAGTCGCTCTTCTGGAGAAATTTGCAGGGGGTACAGTCGTGGCCAAAAGTTTTGAGAATTACATAAATATTGGAAATTGGAAAAGTTGCTGCTTAAGTTTTTATAATAGCAATTTGCATATACTCCAGAATGTTATGAAGAGTGATCAGATGAATTGCATAGTCCTTCTTTGCCATGAAAATTAACTTAATCCCAAAAAAACCTTTCCACTGCATTTAATTGCTGTCATTAAAGGACCTGCTGAGATCATTTCAGTAATCGTCTTGTTAACTCAGGTGAGAATGTTGACGAGCACAAGGCTGGAGATCATTATGTCAGGCTGATTGGGTTAAAATGGCAGACTTGACATGTTAAAAGGAGGGTGATGCTTGAAATCATTGTTCTTTCATTGTTAACCATGGTGACCTGCAAAGAAACGCATGCAGCCATCATTGCGTTGCATAAAAATGGCTTCACAGGCAAGGATATTGTGGCTACTAAGATTGCACCTCAATCAACAATTTATAGGATCATCAAGAACTTCAAGGAAAGAGGTTCAATTCTTGTTAAGAAGGCTTCAGGGCGTCCAAGAAAGTCCAGCAAGCGCCAGGATCATCTCCTAAAGAGGATTCAGCTGCGGGATCGGAGTGCCACCAGTGCAGAGCTTGCTCAGGAATGGCAGCAGGCAGGTGTGAGCGCATCTGCACGCACAGTGAGGCGAAGACTTTTGGAAGATGGCCTGGTGTCAAGAAGGGCAGCAAAAAAGCCACTTCTCTCCAAAAAAAACATCAGGGACAGATTGATCTTCTGCAGAAAGTTTGGTGAATGGACTGCTGAGGACTGGGGCAAAGTCATATTCTCCGATGAAGCCTCTTTCCGATTGTTTGGGGCATCTGGAAAAAGGCTTGTCCGGAGAAGAAAAGGTGAGCACTACCATCAGTCCTGTGTCATGCCAACAGTAAAGCATCCTGAGACCATTCATGTGTGGGGTTGCTTCTCATCCAAGGGAGTGGGCTCACTCACAATTTTGCCCAAAAACACAGCCATGAATAAAGAATGGTACCAAAACACCCTCCAACAGCAACTTCTTCCAACAATCCAACAACGGTTTGGTGAAGAACAATGCATTTTCCAGCACGATGGAGCACCGTGCCATAAGGCAAAAGTGATAACTAAGTGACTCGGGAACCAAAACGTTGACATTTTAGGTCCATGGTCTGTAAACTCCCCAGATCTTAATCCCATTGAGAACTCAAGAGGCGGGTGGACAAACAAAAACCCACTAATTCTGATAAACTCCAAGAAGTGATTATGAAAGAATGGGTTGCTATCAGTCAGGAATTGGTCCAGAAGTTGATTGAGAGCATGCCCAGTCGAATTGCAGAGGTCCTGAAAAAGAAGGGCCAACACTGCAAATACTGACTCTTTGCATAAATGTCATGTAATTGTCGATAAAAGCCTTTGAAACGTATGAAGTGCGTGTAATTATATTTCACTACATCACAGAAACAACTGAAACAAAGATCTAAAAGCAGTTTAGCAGCAAACTTTGTGAAAACTAATATTTGTGTCATTCTCAAAACTTTTGGCCACGACTGTACTGATGATTTTTTCCGTTTCAAGGAATCATGTAAGTTGTACTTTCGTTTGTGTCCATTTTCATCAGGTAATGAGGATCAGAGGGTGGGTATCGTCATGTCTTTGCTGAAAGGGGACGCGCAATCCTGGGCTTTTTCCCTGCCTCCCGGTTCTCTGGCTCTCCGGTCGGTGGAGGAATTTTTTAAAGCCCTGGGATTGATTTACGATGACCCAGATCGAGTTTCAATGGCAGAGTCAAAATTACGTAACTTACTACAGGGTAAACATACGGCTGAGGTTTACTGCACAGAGTTTAGGAGGTGGGCTACTGAGTCGGGGTGGAACGACCCCGCGTTACGTAGCCAGTTTTGTCAGGGGTTATTTGAAAGGTTGAAGGATGCTCTGGCTTTTCATGAATACCCTGATACTTTGGAAAATGCAATGTCTTTGGCGATACGTTTGGATAGACGTATCAGAGAGAGGGGTAAGGGTCCCTCTGTGCAGGGGGTTCCTCCCGCGTGTAGTTTTGTTCCACCAGCTGCCCAGGGAGATATTGCTTGTTATTCTGGCCTAGGAGAGGAACCCATGCAGTTAGGTCAGATATCTTTCCATTCGGATAATAGAGACTTTCGTAAAGCGCACAATTTATGTTTCTTTTGTGGAAAGAGGGGTCATTTTGTTTTTTCTTGTCCGTATGTTGAACCACAGGGGAGAGTGATAAAGAAAAAAGAAAAAGAAAAAAAAAACTCCCTCACACTTGGTAGTATGAATGGTGTGGTAGAGCAGACTGGTATGCAAGTTCCCTGCAGTTCCCGTTTTCTCCTTTCAGCTATGGTGGCGCTAGAGTCTCGAAATGTGTTTGTTGATGTTTTTCTTGATTGTGGTGCTGGGGAAAATTTAATTGACTTTCTGTTTCTTGAGGGTTTGGGACTAAGTATTTGCACGTTAGAGAACGAGATTCGTGTTTTTGCCATTGATTCTTCCCCTCTTTCTCAAGGGAGCCTTACTCACGTTGTTCATGATATTCATTTAAGGGTGGGTGATTCACATGCTGAGATTATTTCCTGTTTCGTCATGAAGGATTTGCCAGCTCCAATAGTTTTGGGGTTGCCATGGTTGTCTAAGCATAACCCAACTATAGACTGGCAGGCGAGACAAATCATTGGTTGGAGCAAGTTTTGTTCGGATAATTGTTTTGTCACATCTATTTCTGAAGTGTCCGTTACGGCCTTGCCTCAGTATCTCTCAGATTTTTTGGACGTGTTTGCGGAGGGTGGGGCTCAGGAATTGCCCCCTCATCGTGACTATGATTGTCCTGTGAATCTCATTCCGGGGGCTAAGTTGCCTAAGTCTCGGCTCTACAACCTCTCTCAACCCGAGAGAGAGGTCATGCGAAAGTATGTCGCCGAGAATTTGGCAAAGGGTCATATTAGACCATCTAAGTCTCCAGTGGCTGTAGGTTTGTTCTTCGTGAAGAAGAAAGATGGATCACTGAGACCGTGTTTGGATTTCCATGAGCTGAATCGTATTACAGTCCGGGATCCATATCCCCTGCCTTTGATCTCTGATCTTTTTGATCAGATTGTTGGAGCCAAGGTGTTCTCCAAGTTGGATTTGAGAGGCGCATACAATCTGATCAGGATCAAGGAGGGGGATGAGAGGAAAACGGCCTTCAATACGCACGAGGGTCATTTTGAGAACCTGGTAATGCCTTTTGGGTTGACGAATGCGCCAGCGGTATTTCAGTGATTCGTCAATGATATTTTTCATCATTTGGTGGGGAGGTTCGTAGTAGTCTACCTTGATGACATTTTAATTTATTCTCCTGATCTGAAGACCCATCAGGATCATGTGAGACAGGTTTTGACGATCCTGCGGGAGAATAAGTTATAAGCCAAATTGGAGAAATGTTTATTTGCGGTGCAAGAGCTTCCATTTTTGGGATACATGCTTTCTGATTCTGGTTTTCGTATGGACCCCGAAAAGGTCCGGGCGGTTCTGGAGTGGGACCGACCGGAGAATCAGAAAGCTTTGATGCGATTTTTGGGGTTTACGAATTATTATAGAAAATGTATTTTGAATTATTCCACGCTAGTCAAACCTCTTACTGATATGACCAAGAAGGGCGCTGATGTCTCTGTCTGGTCGGATGAGGCATTGCAGGCCTTTTCGGCTATTAAGGAGCGTTTTGCGTCTGCTCCCATTCTGGTGCAGCCGGATGTATCTCAGCCATTCGTGGTCGAGGTCGATGCATCAGAGGTGGGGGTTGGGGCGGTGCTTTCGCAGGGTCCTTCTCCTGGCAAGTGGGTCCTGTGTGCCTTCTTCTCCAGGAAGCTCTCGGTCGCTGAGAGGAATTATGATGTTGGAGATAGGGAGTTGTTGGCGATCAAGTTGGCCTTTGAAGAATGGCGTCACTGGTTAGAGGGGGCTTCTCACCCCAATACTGTGTATACAGACCATAAGAATTTGGCTTACCTGCAATTTGCCAAGCGTCTGAACCCTAGACAGGCCAGATGGTCATTGTTTTTTACAAGGTTCAATTTCGTGGTTACCTTTCGCCCAGGGGTCAAGAACGTCAAGGCAGATGCCTTGTCTCGCAGCTTCCCTGGGGGAGGTGATTCAGAAGATCCAGCGCCGATTTTGGCGGATGGAGTGGTGGTCTCCGCTCTGTACCCTGAATTGGAGATGGAGGTGTTGGGAGCTCAGGAGGGGGCTCCTGGTTCGTGTCCGCCAGGGAGGTTGTTTGTTCCTGAGGGCCTACGATACAAGGTGTTCAAGGAACATCACGATACTGTTCTCGCTGGACATCCTGGTTGTAAGTCCACCTGTGATCTGGTGTCCCGGAGGTTCTGGTGGCCAGGTTTGCGTAAGTGTATTGAGAATTACGTGGCAGCTTGTGAAACCTGCGCTCGGTCTAAGGTTGCTCATACTCGACCGCCTGGTTCACTTCTTCCATTGTCTATTCCATCTCGTCCTTGGACACATTTGTCCATGGACTTTATTACGGACCTACCGAGTTCCTCCGGGAGAACAGTGATTTTGGTGGTAGTCGATCGTTTCAGTAAAATGGCTCACTTTATACCACTAACAAGTCTGCCTAACGCTAAGACTCTTGCGCAGATTTTTGTGGATAATATTGTTAAATTGCACGGTATTCCTTCGGATATTGTCTCTGATAGGGGCACGCAGTTTGTCTCCAGGTTTTGGAGGGCGTTCTGCTCTCGACTTGGCATTCAACTTTCTTTCTCGTCGGCTTTTCATCCACAGTCGAATGGTCAGACGGAGCGTACCAATCAAAACCTGGAGACCTACTTGAGGTGCTTTGTGGCTGAGAATCAGGAGGACTGGTCGTCATTCTTGCCCTTAGCAGAATTTGCATTGAATAACCGTAGGCAGGAGTCCACGGGTAAGTCGCCATTTTTTGGCGCATACGGTTTCCATCCTCAGTTTGGTACCTTTTCTGGGTCTGGTTCCTCTGGGATGCCAGAGGAGGAGAGATTCTCTTCTGCCTTATCCTCTATCTGGCGGGGGATTCAAGGGAATTTGGAGAGGATGGGTGAGAGGTATAAACGAATGGCTGACAGGAGACATGTGACTGGTCCGGACCTGTGTGTGGGTGATTTGGTGTGGTTGTCCACTAGGAATATCAAGTTGAGAATGCCATCTTGGAAACTGGGTCCAAGATTTGTTGGTCCATATAAGATTTCTGCTGTGATCAATCCTGTGGCATTTCGACTTGATCTGCCGCAGACTTGGAGGATCCACGATGTCTTCCACAAGTCTTTACTAAAAAAATATGTTAAACCGGTGGTACCATCGCCATTGCCTCCTCCTCCTGTTCTGGTCGAGGGAAACTTGGAGTTCGAGATCTCCAGGATTCTCGAGAGTTCTGCGGGGTTCCCTCCAGTACCTGGTTCACTGGAGGGGGTACGGTCCTGAGGAGTGGATGTGGGTTCCGGCGTCAGATGTCAACGCCAGCCTTTCATAGGTCCCATCCGGATAAGGTTGGTCCAGGGTGTCCGGAGGTCACCCGTAGAAGGGGGGGTACTGTCATGCCCCACTCTGATGATGTGCGGAGGTCAGCCAGGATTGCAGCACGAGTCTAGTATTTGTTTTGATGCTGTGCTGGATCCGCCTCGCATCAGGTGCACTGGGTGGAGTCATTAGTTTAAATAGTCTCCAGCTAAAGTGCTCTGAGCGGATTATACTCATCATTGTGGTCTTGGAAGCTAGGAAGTAAGGTTGGCTGTTTGTTCCTGCTCTCAGCAGATAAGTGTCTTTTCTTGTTTGGTTGTTTATGTCATCTTACCCGTCCAGGTTCTGTGCGAGCTGGCAGCTCCTTTCTCCCCACTTCACCATCTCAGGGAGTTCAGGGTTCTGTTAGTATAGGCTGGTGGACCCAGCAAATCTACCATCAAGATTTGTCTGTGGGCTGAGCATTGTAGGGAAAGAGGTCAGGGATAAATTAGGAGGTGACCCTTTCCCTGTCTCTCGTCCAGAGCCTGGTTGGTGTGTTATCTGTTAACTGTGCACGTCCGCCGTGACATAACGTCACCTGAGGTGACTCACCTCATGTAGATCGCGACGATAAATTGTTTTCCAAGTATTTCCAGTCTCCACTGGACTCTCTACTCCAGACACTCGCAGACACTCAGTACAATGTGCTCGGCAAAGATCATCAGACACCACTTTATAAAAGCCGAGGATGAAATCATCATAGTCGTAAGTAATATTATATTACAGTATTTTCACATGCATGTCAGAACAATTATTATGAGTAGATCGAGTCTAGCGAAATATTCGTAAATCCGAATATTTTCAATATGAATACGATTTTTTTTCTTATGTTTTTATTTTTTTATGGTAAAAATAGATAATACAGATTTGTGCACTAAGTATTATTGTTTGAAATCTCTTTTTATTAGATAAGCAAATAAAATAAACAATCATCATGTCGCATGTAGCGCAGTACAGCGTATGTCACATCACATCAAGTCTAGTCATAGATCGTCAAAGGCAATGCCTAACAATACAGGTTAGGGTGTGACAACCACTTTTCTAGGGCTAAGGGCCCTTGAAATGATTGATCTTACAATGCGTCTGGGTAACGTTCATCACATAACACAACAGTAAGAGGGAGGGGAAGAAGGGAAATAACAGACCCAACAATGTGTCGACCCAAAGCGGCATTTACATTCTGCTCAGGAATAGCTATAAAGGTAATATTGTTTATAATGTCAAAGGCATGTTATAGCATATCCGGACCCAATCGCCAGCAATGATCAGATTGAAGACGAAAGGAAAGAAAAGGGGGAAGTGGAAGGGGTATTGTCTAGCTATTGTAAGGGGTGGCCATCTACCTGCATTTATAATCAGATTCCCACAGTTGGGAGTTGAGAAGGTTTGATCTATAATCTAGCCATGGTTGCCAAACCTGCAGAAATCTATTTCTGCTATGGTAAGTCCAGCCTATCAGCTCCTCCATCTGACATATTTGATGAACCCTGTTGCGCCACATCTTCAGTGTTGGTGGATCAACTGCTCTCCATTTAACTGGAATTAAAAGCTTTGCAGCCATAAGTAAGTGAGTAGCCAGATTATTTTTCCCGGGGCAAAAGTTGGGGGTTGGCATCCAGAGTAGTACTAACTGAGCTGAAAGCTTTAGGGTCAATGTACAGATCCTGTTAATGGCAGATTCTACATCTGCCCAGAAGGATTTGATGGCATGGCAAGACCACCAGATATGGGATATGGAACCTGTGGCAGCAGAACATCTCCAACAGATATCCGTGGATAGCAGATGTATTTTAAAGAGGTACTCAGGGGTTCTATACCATCGCATCGCTGTTTTAACAGAATTTTCCTGGATTTTAATGCACTTGGAAAAACCGTGCGAGGATTTTTGAATCCAATTACTTTCAGCATTATTAAATTCAAGTTGGAGCTCTCTTCCCCACTCAGCGACCCATGGTGGTATGCTAGAGTCTCTCGCTTTTAGAATCTGTCTATAAATGAGGGTAGTACATTTATGGGGTAGGTGTGGGAGTAATACATAATTCTCTAACCATGACGGGTCAGGCAATGGAATATACTTAGATGACATAAATTGTTTACAGGTATTCTCAAAGTCATTAATTTGGATAAAGTCTTTACCAAGAGCAGGTTCACCCGAGAGGGCAGTATAGAAGTTGGATGAGGGCTGTATCCCCTTCATGTCTCCTAATCTGTGATGTGACATTGATAACCAGATGTCTGATGGAGATTTAATTCGTGGAAATAATAATGTGGGGATGACTGAGATAGGGGCTAGTGGGGAAATCTTATCTTGAGTAGAAGTTGACCCCAAGAATTTATGGCAGATATGAAGCATTGCTTTGGTAAGCTCACTTACAATTTTGACTTCTTCTCCTGCTCTCTCGGGTGTCCACAGCCTATGAAATAGCTCCCTACCCAACAAGGCTAATTCAAGGTCTATATGCATACAGTGTGTTTCTTTTCTGGCAAGTTTAAGCCATCTTTCCAAGCTAATGGCCTGTATGTAAGTCAATAGGTCAGGGAGGGAAATACCCCCACATTTTTTCCTTCGGGAAAGGAGGCGAAAGGACATTCTGGGGCGCTTCTTGTCCCATAAGTACCTGCTCATGATAGATTGTAGTTTATTGATAAAACTAATAGGTATCGAGATGGGTAAGGCTCTCAAAGTGTAGATTATAAACGGCAGGATGTAGGTGGTGAGCACATTTTTCCTGCCTAGCCAGGTCAGGAAAGGAGAACTGCTTCTGGAAAGGATTGAGGTAACTTTGGAGAGCAGTGGGGGAAAATTAAGACTGAACAGCAGCTTGGGATTCGTCGGAATCATCACTCCCAGATATTTTATCGCTTGCGCTGGTCACTTGAATGGTGTGAGGGCTTTGACTTTAGTGCGCAGGGCAGTAGAAAGGGAGATTCCAAGGGCCTCCGACTTATCAAAGTTTATCTTAAAATTTGAGATGACCCCAAAAGACTCAAAAACCTGCATAACCTCCGGCAACGCCTCTACAGGATTAGATAGTAGGAGCAGCAAATCATCCGCAAAAGCGGCCATCTTGTGGACGAAATTTCCTAGCTTCACCCCTTGGATCACAGAGGATTGGCGGAATTTAAGCAGAAGTGTCTCTAGGGTGAGGACAAATAAGGTGGGAGATAATGGACATCCCTGACGGGTACCATTTCTAATTTGGAAGGCGTTCGACAGGGTGCCGTTAACTAATATTCTCGCTGATGGTGCAGAATAAAGTGTAAAAATAGCTCTGATAAAGTCCTCTGGGAAACCAAAGGCTTGTAATACTTTACCCATATAGGACCAGCTGACCCTGTCGAACGCCTTTTCCGCATCAGTACCTAAAAGCACAAGGGGAGAATTGGATTTAATGGAGTGGGTAATCGTATGTATAACTCTACTGATGTTATGCCTGCCCTCTCTTCCTGCAACGAATCCTACCTGTTCTTCTCCCACAAGCCCAGGAAGCAACACCGACATCCTACTGTTAAGCAATTTAGCCCACCATTTCAGGTCGGTATTCAACAGCGATATTGGCCTGTAACTTCCACAAGCCTCTTTATCCTTCCCTTCTTTATGGATAATCGTAAAATATGTGCTTCCTGAGCCTGTGGGGTCAGAGAGCCACCCCCAAGGAGGAGATTACAAGCTGAAGCAAAGTGTGGGATTAATATGTCTTTATACTTTTTATAATAAGAAATAGGAAACCCGTCAGGCCCCGGGCTCCTGCCTGAAGGGATGGACATAAGAACCTTTTCCACTTCTTCTATTGTGAATGGCTGAAGTAGCTGATGTATATTATCCGCAGTTAACCTTGGGATGTTGATGGAGCTGAGGAACTCAGATGAAGGAGCCTCGATCTGCTGGCTAGTGAGGGATACCGGGAGGTTATACAAGTTCGAATAAAAGGAGCAAAACTCCTGGGCTATCGCCGGGGTGTTGATGAGTCGGAGGCCCGAGGCGGATTTAATGGCTTAAATAAAGGATTTGTTCCTTTGGTTCTTAATAAGGTTGGAGACTAGTTTAGAACCTCTGTTACCATGAAGATATTGTTTGAAGCGCAACCTCTTCAAGGCCCCAGCTGCCCTAATGTTCAAAAGGTCAATGACCTTATGCCTTAAACACTTAAGTGATACTAGGTCCTCTTCTGTTTTTGTTTTCTTGTGGAGAATTTCAAGTGTGGAGATTTGCTGAAGGAGGGAGTCTAATTGTTTCTGTCTCCGTTTCTTTGCATTAGAGCCTAGACTAATGAGTTCCCCTCTGATTACAACCTTATGAGCCTCCCATAGTAACGTCTCCTTAGTAAGGTCACTAGTGTTCTCTAGGAAGTAGTTTTTGAGGCACTGTTCAATGGCTTTTTTATGGGATTCCTCCTCTAGGAGCGTCTCATTCAACCTCCAGACCCAGGATCTCGGAGGCAGCTCATTGATTCTCACCTTCACACTCACCGGCGCATGGTCGGAAATGGTTATGTTACCGATCTTAGCCTCAGTAACTGAGGACAATAGGTGGTTTGCAAAGAAAATGTAGTCTAAGCGCTGATATGAATTGTGCGTCAGTGAGTGGAAAGTGTAATCCTTTCCCTCAGGATGGAGAATGTGCCAGACGTCCGAGACCCCTAAGTCCCTTAGAGTAATAAGTAATTTCCTCAGCTGTCTTCTTGAGGTAGGGCGACCTGTAGAGGTCGAATCTATAGAAGGATCGAGTGTGAGGTTAAGATCCCCTCCCAGAATGAGGAATCCCTCTTTAAATGTTTTTAGGGCCTCCAGGGTGTGGAGCAACCAGGTGACCTGCCTGCTGTTTGGGGCATACAGGTTGGCTATAGTAAACATGGTGTTTGCAACTTTGCCTTTTAAGAAAAGAAAACGGCCATCAGGATCCGCTAGTTTGGCCTCCAGAGCAAAGGGAAAGCTCTGTCCTAGGGCTATAGAGGCGCCTCTGGCAGCCGAGGAATAAGAGGCATGATACCAAATAGGAAAATGTTTATTTTCTGTTTTGGGTATATGTAGGTGTCTAAAATGGGTCTCCTGCAACAGGACTAAGTCAGCTCCTTCTTTTCGGAGTGTATGGTATATTTGGCTCCTTTTCTGTGGTGTGTTCATGCCATTCACATTGAGGGATAGCACCTTTATGTCAGTCATGGTGAGAGTGAGCGGACCTAAGCAGTAAAGCTAAGTGACCAGATGAGGGCGACACAGGGTAACAGTAGAACAATGAATATAAACATAACATTTAGAGAAGGGATTAAAGGTAAGTACTATACAGGTAACAATTACCTAGAGGGTCAGGGACCCCGGCGGGGGAAAACTAGTGTGTAAACACCCCAGAGCCAGAGCCCACACCCCAAACCCAACGTATTGGAATAAACAGTGGATTTGCATAGACCCTAAGCAAAGCATAATCAGCAGATTCTATATCATAAATAACAACCAGACGGTGGCTTATGGACAAGGTGAGGGTAAGGGAAGAAAGCAAAAAGGAGGAATAAAAAGAGGGAAGAGGCAAGATAAATAAGTAATGTAAAGTATACTAATGGCCCTTATGCCAGGTTAAGCAAGTTGAAGAGACAGTTATTAGATGCATTGGCACAATAATATAATAATCAGGTAGAGGGCATAAAACCTGAGTCCTGTAAAACTGGAACACAGCAACAGTGGAGACCCAAAACAAAGGGCTCCGGTGATCCGGAACAATGTGAAATCCCAGGAAATGTCTCACAGGAGCAGGTTAGGGGATTCTTTTCTTTGGAGACTTCTTCTTTTGCGCCAAGCGCCAGCCCTCTGACTGCGGCAGATTTGGAAGCTCTGTAGTTGGATCGCAGGGGAGCCATGATTGGATATCAAGAGCTTCTGTACCTAGGGCCTCCCAAATAGGTGGCAGATCTTCAGGGAGTCTCACTGTGAATTGTTTACCTCCTATGGCGGTGCTGAGGCCGAAAGGGAACAGCCATCTGACAGGTAGCTTCTTTTCTCTGAGCATTGTGGTCAGTGGGCGCAGGTTTCTGCGCTTAGCTAACGTGCTAGCCGCCAGGTCTTGAAATAAAAGCACTTTATGGCCGTCTAAGGAGGCATCCCCCTTCTCCCTTGCTGCTCTCAGGACAGCAGCGGTATCTAGAAAGTTCATGAGGGCGCAAACCACATCTCTAGGCGGCTCACCTGCGGGCGGTTTTGGCCTGAGCGCTCTGTGCGCTCTTTCTATAACAATGGCGGCGGCCTGTTCTTCTCCTATGAGGGAGGCAAATATACCGCGAACGGTGTCTGTCAGGTCCTCTGCTTGAACCGTCTCAGGTATGCCTCTCAGACGGACGTTTTTCCTCCGACCCCTATTTTCCTGGTCTTCCAGGTTCAGGAAGGCTGTGTTAATCATTTTGGATACCATCTTCAGATGGTCTTGAACTCCTGCTTCCCGCTGGATCATTTGATCATGGCTATCCTCCAGGCTTTCCACTCGATGGCCAAGTTGTAGAAACTCGGCCTTTATGTCCGATAGTTCCCTCATGACCGGAGTGAGGGCCTGAGTCAGAGATTGCTGGAGAAAGCTACGAGTGAGAGGTAGGGAGTCCGACTCACTTTTGCTGTATGTTTCGGCATCAGAGCTGTCTGCGTCCGAATCGGCTCCTTCCCGCTCAGAGAGGTTACGCGCCTCACGCGCCATCTTGCCACCATCGGGGTGCGACGTAGATCTCCTGTTAAGGAACTTATTCAAGTCCCCCTGGGTTTTCTTCGTCTTCAAAGTGGCCCCAGAGGCATTGTCTTTGTCTCTGAGAGTTTTCCCCATTTTGGGATCAGTTTCCACTGAATAAAGCTAAAGTAGCTGGGCTAGTGGTGTGGAGCTCAGGTGAAGACGTCCTACACCATGGCTTGCTGGCTCCGCCCTCTAAATATTATTGTTACTTCACAGCACTATGCAAAAAAACTCTCCCTTTTTGAACGTGGTCGGGTTGTTGAACTGCATAAGCAGGGTCTCTCACAGTGCGCCATCGCTGCTGAGGTGGGACGCGCTGTGAGAGACCCTGCTTATGCAGTTCAACAACCCGACCACGTTCAAAAAGGAAGAGTTTTTTTGCCTTTGCCATCACAACGTGTGACTACCTGACCGAAAATGACAATGAATCCACATCTTTGCACAGATTTGGCCTTTTAAAGGCATGTGGTCCTAAACTTTTGATCAGCTGTAAAACAGCCTGTTTCAGTTTATTTTTTGTTTTCATTAAAATGAATGCTCAAAAAATGTTTTGTCTCAATTGACCGTGAATACTAAATCAATGGCGTGCTGACAGCAGATCTTCAAAATGTGGCTTGGCAGACAGTGTAACGCCGGCAGACACAAATATTATATACCCAACATAACAACATCCAGTAACCCCTTATCTAATTTCCAAACAGTTGCATGTTTTCAATAAAAGTCAATAACCCTCAATACCGTAAAGGACACCTTCCTAATAAATCCCGTGTTACCTCATCCTACCTTGTAAATTTGAGAAGTTTTACCCATCTGGAACACTGGTTTTAGAATGTTAGATAACACCAAAAAGAGGCAAATACACTTTGTGGTTTATCATAATCCCATGCAGATCCCTCCATACAGTATATGAATTTCTTTAACTTTGTTATGATTTATGATTTCATTGTCAAAATTCGTAATATTCTGTGATTACAGGGGTTCCCGTTCCTACTATAAAGAGGAGAGGACCGTGAAAAGAGAGAAAACATCCGCTAAATGTGGTGGTGATGGAGGTCTCCACCACAGATGAAGAGGATTCCCAAGAGCAGGCAGGACCCTCAGAGGAAGTAGCGGCCCCTCCACCACCTGATGGCCATATGATGGCTCCTATTAAAGCTCATGAGCCAGGACCCTCCCAGGAGCTTCAGCGTGAGGGGACTGACACACCTGATGTGGGAGAAGAGGTGGAGGTCGAAGACGCTGGACCATCCAAGCCACCACAAGAACCCCCCACCACCCCAGATGATGTGAATCAGGAGGATGTTGTAACCAACCCCCGCCAAGAGGGTAAATATGTGCACATAGCAATATAATTCTATATCGATACCACGTAATCTGAATTGCAAGTAATATATATATATTTTCTAATCCTAACAGTACTGCTGTTTTTAAAAAAAAATATTGAACTTAATCAGCGAAAACATGATGCCAACATGCGCCAAATGCAGAGGCTGATGGCCAAGCTGAAGGAACAGCACCTGAAACAAAAGAGGGACATGTTGATGGTTTATAACTAAGTTAAAAAGTTGCCATAGAGGCATGTTTGTTATTTTGTTAATAAATAATTTTTTGGTTCTGTTCTAATGTCTAACTGCGTTCTTTCATATTGTTCTGTGTTAGCATAATTTCTGTCTGTCCTGATTAGTGTTGAGCGAACAGTTCGAGCATAGTTCGGGTCCGTACCGAATTTTGGGGTGTTCGTGACACGGACCCGAACCCGAACTTTTTCGTAAAAGTTCGGGTTCGTCGTTCGGCATGTATTTTGGCGCATTTTGAAAGGCTGCAAAGCAGCCAATCAACATGCATCATACTACTTGCCCTAAGATGTCATCGCAGCCATGCCTACTATTGGCAAGGCTGTGATTGGCCAAGTGCAGCATGTGACTCAGCCTCTTTATAAGCTTGTGCGCACGTCGGGACGTGCTCACTCCCGATGTGAATAGAACAGGGATAGACGCAGCTGATGCTAGGGCGAGAATAGGCAGGGATAATTGAATAACTGGAAGCAAATTTCTCTCCTCCACCTGTGATTCATCTGAACAACTGCAGCTGAGCTGCTTTTTTGATAGGGATTGGCTATTTTTAGAGTGGCCAGAGTGATTTTTCCATCCACATGTACCTGGGCTGACCGCCGGCCGCCATTTTGCGACTTGTAGTGCTGCAGCAGAAGCTGCCACAGTGTGCATTCCAAAGCTCCAAACAAGTCAGACATCTACACCTGGGATTCAGACCAATAGCGATTTAGCAGCACAGTCCAAGGCTATTTTTTTTAAAGGTTGTGCAGACCATTTTGTGGCACATGTTACTGGGCTGATAGGCGGCGGCCATCTTGGGACTAGTGCTGCAGCACAATCTCTCCCAACGTCCATTAATCACTTGTAATAGTGGTCTGTGCCATAGAAATCCTACATCAGGGACTTGGGTGTGCTTGTGTCACCCCTACTAATACCAGTCCACCTGTAATCCATACAGTGAAAAGCCATAAAGTATTCCAGTGAGGGAATTTTTATTTTATTTAAAAAAGGCCAAGTTAGTTTATCTGGCGTTCAATATACTAGATACAGTTAGGCCTGCGTTTCATACATCTGGAATTAGCAAACTAATGTGCTGGGGTTGGGAAAACATATATGTACCCATACTAGAATCTGTCAAAGAAAGCGGTACTCACATATAACAGTCATTCCATCTGTAATCCATACAGTCAAAAGACTGAAAGTATTCCAGTGAGGGGATTTTTTTTATTTAAAAAAGGCCAAGTTAGTTTATCTGGCGTTCAATATACTAGATACAGTTAGGCCTGCGTTTCATACATCTGGAATTAGCAAACTAATGTGCTGGGGTTGGGAAAACATATATGTACCCATACTAGAATCTGTCAAAGAAAGCGGTACTCACATATAACAGTCATTCCATCTGTAATCCATACAGTCAAAAGACTGAAAGTATTCCAGTGAGGGGATTTTTTTTATTTAAAAAAGGCCAAGTTAGTTTATCTGGCGTTCAATATACTAGATACAGTTAGGCCTGCGTTTCATACATCTGGAATTAGCAAACTAATGTGCTGGGGTTGGGAAAACATATATGTACCCATACTAGAATCTGTCAAAGAAAGCGGTACTCACATATAACAGTCATTCCATCTGTAATCCATACAGTCAAAAGACTGAAAGTATTCCAGTGAGGGGATTTTTTTTATTTAAAAAAGGCCAAGTTACTGTAGTTTATCTGGCGTTCAATATACTAGATACAGTTAGGCCTGCGTTTCATACATCTGGAATTAGCAAACTAATGTGCTGGGGTTGGGAAAACATATATGTACCCATACTAGAATCTGTCAAAGAAAGCGGTACTCACATATAACAGTCATTCCATCTGTAATCCATACAGTCAAAAGACTGAAAGTATTCCAGTGAGGGGATTTTTTTTATTTAAAAAAGGCCAAGTTAGTTTATCTGGCGTTCAATATACTAGATACAGTTAGGCCTGCGTTTCATACATCTGGAATTAGCAAACTAATGTGCTGGGGTTGGGAAAACATATATGTACCCATACTAGAATCTGTCAAAGAAAGCGGTACTCACATATAACAGTCATTCCATCTGTAATCCATACAGTCAAAAGACTGAAAGTATTCCAGTGAGGGAATTTTTTTTATTTAAAAAAGGCCAAGTTAGTTTATCTGGCGTTCAATATACTAGATACAGTTAGGCCTGCGTTTCATACATCTGGAATTAGCAAACTAATGTGCTGGGGCTGGGAAAACATATATGTACCCATACTAGAATCTGTCAAAGAAAGCGGTACTCACATATAACAGTCATTCCATCTGTAATCCATACAGTCAAAAGACTGAAAGTATTCCAGTGAGGGAATTTTTTTTATTTAAAAAAGGCCAAGTTAGTTTATCTGGCGTTCAATATACTAGATACAGTTAGGCCTGCGTTTCATACATCTGGAATTAGCAAACTAATGTGCTGGGGTTGGGAAAACATATATGTACCCATACTAGAATCTGTCAAAGAAAGCGGTACTCACATATAACAGTCATTTCATCTGTAATCCATACAGTCAAAAGACTGAAAGTATTCCAGTGAGGGGATTTTTTTTATTTAAAAAAGGCCAAGTTAGTTTATCTGGCGTTCAATATACTAGATACAGTTAGGCCTGCGTTTCATACATCTGGAATTAGCAAACTAATGTGCTGGGGTTGGGAAAACATATATGTACCCATACTAGAATCTGTCAAAGAAAGCGGTACTCACATATAACAGTCATTCCATCTGTAATCCATACAGTCAAAAGACTGAAAGTATTCCAGTGAGGGGATTTTTTTTATTTAAAAAAGGCCAAGTTAGTTTATCTGGCGTTCAATATACTAGATACAGTTAGGCCTGCGTTTCATACATCTGGAATTAGCAAACTAATGTGCTGGGGTTGGGAAAACATATATGTACCCATACTAGAATCTGTCAAAGAAAGCGGTACTCACATATAACAGTCATTCCATCTGTAATCCATACAGTCAAAAGACTGAAAGTATTCCAGTGAGGGGATTTTTTTTATTTAAAAAAGGCCAAGTTAGTTTATCTGGCGTTCAATATACTAGAAACAGTTAGGCCTGCGTTTCATACATCTGGAATTAGCAAACTAATGTGCTGGGGTTGGGAAAACATATATGTACCCATACTAGAATCTGTCAAAGAAAGCGGTACTCACATATAACAGTCATTCCATCTGTAATCCATACAGTCAAAAGACTGAAAGTATTCCAGTGAGGGGATTTTTTTTATTTAAAAAAGGCCAAGTTAGTTTATCTGGCGTTCAATATACTAGATACAGTTAGGCCTACGTTTCATACATCTGGAATTAGCAAACTAATGTGCTGGGGTTGGGAAAACATATATGTACCCATACTAGAATCTGTCAAAGAAAGCGGTACTCACATATAACAGTCATTCCATCTGTAATCCATACAGTCAAAAGACTGAAAGTATTCCAGTGAGGGAATTTTTTTTATTTAAAAAAGGCCAAGTTAGTTTATCTGGCGTTCAATATACTAGATACAGTTAGGCCTGCGTTTCATACATCTGGAATTAGCAAACTAATGTGCTGGGGTTGGGAAAACATATATGTACCCATACTAGAATCTGTCAAAGAAAGCGGTACTCACATATAACAGTCATTCCATCTGTAATCCATACAGTCAAAAGACTGAAAGTATTCCAGTGAGGGAATTTTTTTTTTATTTAAAAAAGGCCAAGTTAGTTTATCTGGCGTTCAATATACTAGATACAGTTAGGCCTGCGTTTCATACATCTGGAATTAGCAAACTAATGTGCTGGGGTTGGGAAAACATATATGTACCCATACTAGAATCTGTCAAAGAAAGCGGTACTCACATATAACAGTCATTCCATCTGTAATCCATACAGTCAAAAGACTGAAAGTATTCCAGTGAGGGAATTTTTTTTTTATTTAAAAAAGGCCAAGTTAGTTTATCTGGCGTTCAATATACTAGATACAGTTAGGCCTGCGTTTCATACATCTGGAATTAGCAAACTAATGTGCTGGGGTTGGGAAAACATATATGTACCCATACTAGAATCTGTCAAAGAAAGCGGTACTCACATATAACAGTCATTCCATCTGTAATCCATACAGTCAAAAGACTGAAAGTATTCCAGTGAGGGGATTTTGCTTATAAAAAATAATATATTTCATTGTGGTGCGAGTTGAATCGCAACAATGAAGAAAAATACTATTAAGGGACGAGGACGCGGTCGTGGTGGTGTCCGTGGAGCCTCTGCTGCTGGTAGAGGACGTGGCCGTTCGGCCCCAGGCGCACACAGTAGGGAACGAACTCCCTCAACTAGCCGGCAGAATGTACCGCAATATCTCGTGGGGCCCAATGCCGCTCTTAGGATGGTAAGGCCTGAGCAGGTACAGGCATTAATCGATTGGGTGGCCGACAGTGCTTCCAGCACGTTCACCACATGGTCTTCCACCCAGTCTTCTGCGGAAAGCGCACAGGTGGCACCTGAAAACCAAGCCCATCAGTCTGTCACATCACCCCCAAGCATATCAGGGAAACGGTCTGAGCCACAAGTTATGCAGCAGTCTCTTCTTCTGTTTGAAGACTCTGCTTCCAGGGTTTCCCAGGGGCGTCCACCTAGCCCTTCCCCAGTGGAGGAAGACATACCATGCACTGACGCACAACCACTTATGTCTCCAGATGAAGAGGACATGGGAATACCACCACAGCAGAGTCACCGACTCTCTGATGATGACGAAACACAGGTGCCCACTGCCGCGTCTTTTTGCAGTGTGCAGACTGAACAGGAGGAGGTCAGGGAGGGAGACTGGGTGGAAGACGATGCAGAGGACGATGAGGTCTTAGACCCCACATGGACTGAAGGTCGTGGCGATGACTTTCACAGTTCAGAGGAAGAGGTAGTGGTGAGACCGAGACAACAGCGAAGCCAAAGAGGGAGCAGGGGGCCAAAGCAGACGAGCCGCCGCCCCCAGAGTTCGCCTGCTACTGGACATCGCCAACAGGGACCCAGCCCCACAAAGGCAGCTTCAAAGAGTTCCCTGGCATGGCACTTCTTTAAACAATGTCCTACCGACAAGACCCGAGTGACTTGCACGCTCTGCCATCAGAGCCTGAGGCGAGGCATTAACGTTCTGAACCTCAGCACAACCTGCATGACCAGGCATCTACATGCAAAGCATGAACTGCAGTGGGGTACACACCTTAAAAACCAGGCACTCGCTGAGGCTCCCCCTGCTCCCTCTACCGCTGCTGCCTCGGCTTCCGCCTCGAGAGGAATGTTGCCACCTGCCGAGCAGCAAACAGAGGATGTGCCACCGACACCACCACCACCGCCACCGTCAACTAGCGTCTCCACTATATCACACAGCAGCGTTCAGCTCTCAATATCTCAAACCTTAGAGAGGAAGCGCAAATTCCCCCCGAGTCACCCTCGAGCCCTTGGCCTGAACGCCAGCATTTCTAAACTGCTGGCCTTTGAAATGCTGTCATTCCGGCTGGTGGACACAGACAGCTTCAAACAGCTGATGGCCATGGCTGTCCCGCAGTATGTGGTTCCCAGCCGCCACTACTTCTCCAAGACAGCCGTGCCTTCCCTGCACATGCAAGTGTCCGATAAAATCAAGTGTGCACTGCGCAACGCCATTTGTGGCAAGGTCCACCTAACCACAGATACGTGGACCAGTAAGCACGGCCAGGGACGCTATATCTCACTAACTGCACACTGGATGAATGTAGTGGCGGCTGGGCCCCCGGCGGACAGTTCCTTGGCGCACGTCCTTCCGCCCCCTAGGATCGCAGGGCATCATTCTCTGCCTCCTGTAGCCTCCTCCTCCTACTCGGCTTCCTCCTCCACTGCTTCCACCAGCTCATCCGGTCAGCCACACACCTTCACCACCAACTTCAGCACAGCCCGGGGTAAACGTCAGCAGGCCATTCTGAAACTCATATGTTTGGGGGACAGGCCCCACAGCGCAAAGGAGTTGTGGCGGGGTATTGAACAACAGACCGACGAGTGGTTTCTGCCGGTGGGCCTCAAGCCAGGCCTGGTGGTATGCGATAATGGGCGAAATCTCGTGGCAGCTCTGGGACTAGCCGGTTTGACGCACATCCCTTGCCTGGCGCATGTGCTGAACTTGGTGGTGCAGAGGTTCATTCACCACTACCCCAACATGTCAGAGCTGCTGCATAAAGTGCGGGCCGTCTGTGCGCGCTTCCGCCGTTCACATCCTGCCGCTGCTCGCCTGTCTGCGCTACAGCGGAACTTCGGCCTTCCCGCTCACCGCCTCATATGCGACGTGCCCACCCGGTGGAACTCCACCTTGCACATGCTGGAGAGACTGTGCGAGCAGCAGCAGGCCATAGTGGAGTTTCAGCTGCAGCACGCTCGCGTCAGTCGTACTGCCGAACAGCACCACTTCACCACCAATGATTGGGCCTCCATGCGAGACCTGTGTGCCCTGCTGCGCTGTTTCGAGTACTCCACCAACATGGCCAGTGGCGATGACACTGTTATCAGCGTTACAATACCACTTCTATGTCTCCTTGAGAAAACACTTAGGGCAATGATGTTAGAGGAGGTGGCCCAGGTGGAGGAGGAGGAGGAGGATGAGGGCTCGTTTCTAACACTTTCGGGCCAGTCTGTTCGAAGTGGCTCAGAGGGAGGTTTGTTTAAGCAGCAGAGGACAGGTTCACAAGTCGCCAGCCAAGGCACTGTACTGGAGGACGAGGAGGATGAGGAGGAGGAGGTGGAGGGGGACGAGGATGACGCAAGTTCACAGCGGGGTGGCAGCCCAGGCCCATCACTGGTGCGTGGCTGGGGGGATACGGTGGACGATGACGATACGCCTCCCACAGAGGACAGCTTGTCCTTACCCATGGGTAGCCTGGCCCACATGAGCGAATATATGCTCCAATGCCTGCGCAACGACAGCAGAGTTGCCCACGTTTTAACGTGTGCAGACTACTGGGTGGCCACCCTGCTGGATCCCCGGTATAAAGACAATGTGCCCACTTTAATTCCTGAACTGGAGCGCGACCGTAAGATGCGCGAGTACAAGCGCACACTGATAGAGGCGCTCTTGAGAGCATTCCCACATGTCACAGGGGAACAGGTGGAAGGTGAAGGCAGAGGAGTGGCAAGAGGTCGCCAACGCAGCTGTGTCACGGCCAGCTCATCTGAGGGCAGGGTTAGCATGGCAGAAATGTGGAAAAGTTTTGTCTCCACGCCACAGCTATCTGCACCGACACCTGATACGGAACGTGTTAGCAGGAGGCAGCATTTCACTAACATGGTTGAATAGTATGTCTGCACACCCCTCCACATCCTGACGGATGGTTCGGCCCCATTCAACTACTGGGTTTCGAAATTGTCCACGTGGCCAGAGTTAGCATGTTATGCCTTGGAGGTGCTTTCCTGCCCGGCGGCCAGCGTTTTATCTGAACGCGTATTCAGCACGGCAGGGGGCGTCATTACTGACAAGCGCAGCCGCCTGTCCACAGCCAACGTGGACAAGCTGACCTTCATAAAGATGAACCAGGCATGGATCCCACAGGACCTGTCCCTCCCTTGTGCAGAGTAGTCCTTATTAACTGCCTAAAACATGTCTTGTTGTGCTACGGGCCACTTCTTTATTTGATACAAATTTTATGAAACCCACAGTTGAATGAAACTCTTCTCTGTCTGGGCGCCGGGGCCTAACCAGATGAAAGTGGCCGGTTAAACTAACGGGTGACATGAAGCCATAACCTCTGCCATGCTACCTCTGTCTTCTGTCTGGGTGCTGAGGCCTAAGTCAAATAAAGCGGTCTTCTGCTGTGCTGGGGGATATGAAGCTAATCTCTGACCTCTCTCCTCTGTCTGGGTCCAAAGGCCTAAATCACTGAAAGAGGCCTTCTCCTGTGGTGTGTGATATGATGCCAGAATATGTGCTGTGGGGCCTCTCTCCTCTTCCTGGGTGCAGGGGTCAAAGTAACTCAATGGTGGCTTCTCCTGTGGTGGCTGATATGATGCCAGAATATGTGCTGTGGTGCCTCTATCCTCTTCCTGGGTGCGGGGGTCAAAGTAACTCAATGGTGGCTTCTCCTGTGGTGGCTGATATGATGCCAGAATATGTGCTGTGGGGCCTCTCTCCTCTTCCTGGGTGCAGGGGTCAAAGTAACTCAATGGTGGCTTCTCCTGTGGTGGTTAGTATGATGCCAGAATATGTGCTGTGGGGCCTCTCTCCTCTTCCTGGGTGCAGGGGTCAAAGTAACTCAATGGTGGCTTCTCCTGTGGTGGCTGATATGATGCCAGAATATGTGCTGTGGTGCCTCTCTCCTCTTCCTGGGTGCGGGGGTCAAAGTAACTCAATGGTGGCTTCTCCTGTGGTGGCTGATATGATGCCAGAATATGTGCTGTGGGGCCTCTCTCCTCTTCCTGGGTGCAGGGGTCAAAGTAACTCAATGGTGGCTTCTCCTGTGGTGGTTAGTATGATGCCAGAATATGTGCTGTGGGGCCTCTCTCCTCTTCCTGGGTGCAGGGGTCAAAGTAACTCAATGGTGGCTTCTCCTGTGGTGGCTGATATGATGCCAGAATATGTGCTGTGGTGCCTCTCTCCTCTTCCTGGGTGCAGGGGTCAAAGTAACTAAATGGTGGCTTCTCCTGTGGTGGCTGATATGATGCCAGAATATGTGCTGTGGGGCCTCTCTCCTCTTCCTGGGTGCAGGGGTCAAAGTAACTCAATGGTGGCTTCTCCTGTGGTGGCTGATATGATGCCAGAATATGTGCTGTGGTGCCTCTCTCCTCTGTCTGGGTCCAAAGGCCTAAATCACTGAAAGAGGCCTTCTCCTGTGGTGTGTGATATGATGCCTGAATATGTGCTGTGGTGCCTCTCTCCTCTTCCTGGGTGCGGGGGTCAAAGTAACTCAATGGTGGCTTCTCCTGTGGTGGCTGATATGATGCCAGAATATGTGCTGTGGTGCCTCTCTCCTCTTCCTGGGTGCGGGGGTCAAAGTAACTCAATGGTGGCTTCTCCTGTGGTGGCTGATATGATGCCAGAATATGTGCTTGGGGCCTCTCTCCTCTTCCTGGGTGCAGGGGTCAAAGTAACTCAATGGTGGCTTCTCCTGTGGTGGTTAGTATGATGCCAGAATATGTGCTGTGGGGCCTCTCTCCTCTTCCTGGGTGCAGGGGTCAAAGTAACTCAATGGTGGCTTCTCCTGTGGTGGCTGATATGATGCCAGAATATGTGCTGTGGTGCCTCTCTCCTCTTCCTGGGTGCGGGGGTCAAAGTAACTCAATGGTGGCTTCTCCTGTGGTGGCTGATATGATGCCAGAATATGTGCTGTGGGGCCTCTCTCCTCTTCCTGGGTGCAGGGGTCAAAGTAACTCAATGGTGGCTTCTCCTGTGGTGGTTAGTATGATGCCAGAATATGTGCTGTGGGGCCTCTCTCCTCTTCCTGGGTGCAGGGGTCAAAGTAACTCAATGGTGGCTTCTCCTGTGGTGGCTGATATGATGCCAGAATATGTGCTGTGGTGCCTCTCTCCTCTTCCTGGGTGCGGGGGTCAAAGTAACTCAATGGTGGCTTCTCCTGTGGTGGCTGATATGATGCCAGAATATGTGCTGTGGGGCCTCTCTCCTCTTCCTGGGTGCAGGGGTCAAAGTAACTCAATGGTGGCTTCTCCTGTGCTGATTGATATAAAGCTGATGGTTGTGCCATCTGACATGGTTGCCAGGGTCTGATTCAATGGGGGCCTACTCCTGTGGTGGGTGATCTAAATGCCTGATTCTCTGCTGTGAAACCTCTCTCCTCCGTCTGGGTGTAGGGGTCAAAGTCTTTCAAAGTCGCCTTCTCCTGTGCTGATTGATATGAAGCTGATGGTTGTGCCATCTGACATGGTTGCCGGGGTCCCATTAAATTGTGGCCTACTCCTGTGGTGGTTGATATGATGCCTGATTCTCTGATGTGGAACCTCTCTCCTCTGTTTGGGTGAAGGGGTCAAAGTAACTAAATGGTGGCTTCTCCTGTGGTGGCTGATATGATGCCAGAATATGTGCTGTGGGGCCTCTCTCCTCTTCCTGGGTGCAGGGGTCAAAGTAACTCAATGGTGGCTTCTCCTGTGGTGGCTGATATGATGCCAGAATATGTGCTGTGGTGCCTCTCTCCTCTTCCTGGGTGCGGGGGTCAAAGTAACTCAATGGTGGCTTCTCCTGTGGTGGCTGATATGATGCCAGAATATGTGCTGTGGTGCCTCTCTCCTCTTCCTGGGTGCGGGGGTCAAAGTAACTCAATGGTGGCTTCTCCTGTGGTGGCTGATATGATGCCAGAATATGTGCTGTGGTGCCTCTCTCCTCTTCCTGGGTGCAGGGGTCAAAGTAACTAAATGGTGGCTTCTCCTGTGGTGGTTGATATGATGCCTGATTCTCTGCTGTGAAACCTCTCTCCTCCATCTGGGTGTAGGGGTCAAAGTCTTTCAAAGTCGCCTTCTCCTGTGCTGATTGATATAAAGCTGATGGTTGTGCCATCTGACATGGTTGCCAGGGTCTGATTCAATGGGGGCCTACTCCTGTGGTGGGTGATCTAAATGCCTGATTCTCTGCTGTGAAACCTCTCTCCTCCGTCTGGGTGTAGGGGTCAAAGTCTTTCAAAGTCGCCTTCTCCTGTGCTGATTGATATGAAGCTGATGGTTGTGCCATCTGACATGGTTGCCGGGGTCCCATTAAATTGGGGCCTACTCCTGTGGTGGGTGATCTAAATGCCTGATTCTCTGCTTTGAAACCTCTCTCCTCCGTCCGGGTGTAGGGGTCAAAGTCTGTCAAAGTCGCCTTCTCCTGTGCTGATTGATATAAAGCTTATGCTTGTGCCATCTGACATGGTTGCCGGGGTCTGATTCAATGGTGGCCTACTCCTGTGGTGGGTGATCTAAATGCCTGATTCTCTGCTGTGTAACCTCTCTCCTCCGTCTGGGTGTAGGGGTCAAAGTAACTAAATGGTGGCCTACTCCTGTGGTGGGTGATATGATGCCTGGTTCTCTGCTGTGGGACCTCTCTCCTTTGTCTGGGTGCTGTGGTCAAAATAATAGTAAGTGACCTTCTCCATTGGTGGGTGACTTGAAGCCTGATTCTGTGCTATGGGACCTCACTCCAATTAATATTGTTTAATTTTTATTTATTTTATGTTAACTCATCATTTCCCTATCTACATTTGTTTGCAGGGGATTTAACTACATTTTGCTGCCTTTTGCAGCCCTCTAGCCCTTTCCGGGTGTGTTTTACAGCCTTTTTAGTGCCCAAAAGTTCGGGTCCCCATTGACTTCTATGGGGTTCGGGTTCGGGATGAAGTTCGGGTCGAGTTCGGATCCCGAACCCGAACATTTTTCGAAAGTTCGGCCGAACTCGTCGAACCCGAACATCCAGGTGTTCGCTCAACTCTAGTCCTGATCATATTTAGTTTAGTGTAGACCATACCCTCCACTGTTACCTTAACCTGCTGTTGCTCTCTGTCCTGATCCGTATGACTTGGCACTAGGACTCAAGGGGCCTTCCTGCAACCTGATAACTTTAAATATATATATAAAAAAGAATGTATGTGTGTGTGTATGTATGTATGTGTGTATGTTCCGCAAAAACTCCAAAACGCAACCATCAAATTCAATGAAACTTGGTATACACATCCCTTGCTACCTGGAAAGAAATCTTGCGGGGGTCTCAGCTCTCTAGGACGTACCGTTCCCGAGATATGCCCAAAATATCACCTGCATTAGCCAATACAAGCCTGCCAGCCTTTCATTTAAATCCGAACTGGCAACTGACGGGTGCTGTGGAGTTCACAGTTAAAGGGCCCGTCACCGTGAAACTCACTGTTAAATGCAGGGGCGTTTCTAGAGTCTGAAGAGATCCGGGGCACGAGCCCACCTGAAGCCACGCCCCCACCCCATGAAGCCACGCCCTCATCACCACCGGGGCGGGGGGGCTTCACAGTAGTTATTAACCCCTTTCAGCAGTCCCCCTTCAGTGAATGGGGGACTGCTGAATAGGGTTAATAACTACAGTGAAGGGCCTAGCCGTCTGGGCAACCCCACAGATCATTTATAACAGTGCCATCCACAGATCCCCCATAAGTGCCATCCGCAGATCCCCCATAAGTGCCATCCGCAGATCCCCCATAAGTGCCATCCGCAGATCCCCCATAAGTGCCATCCGCAGATCCCCCCCCATAAGTGCCATCCAGAGATCCCCCCATAAGTGCCATCCACAGATCCCCCCATAAGTGCCATCCACAGATCCCCCCATAAGTGCCATCCACAGATCCCCCCATAAGTGCCATCCACAGATCCCCCCATAAGTGCCATGCACAGATCCCCCCCATAAGTGCCATCCACAGATCCCCCCCATAAGTGCCATCCACAGATCCCCCCCATAAGTGCCATCCATAGATCCCCTCCCCCCCCAGCGCCGCCTCCTAGCTAATTTATTCACGTCACTTGCCTCTGTGTAATCTCGCACACGCGCACTGGCAGAGGCATTGTTGAACGAGGTGCGCTGGAAAACGGCGAATGCGCACTTCGCTCGACGATGCCTCTGCCAGTGCGAGATTACACAGAGGCAAGTGAAGTGAATAAATTAGCTAGGAGGCGGCGCCGCGGGCTCCTGCCGGCCCTGCATTCGGGGCACTGGTCAAAACATCCGGGGCTCCAGCCCCGAATGTTTTGCCCTAACGACGCCCCTGGTTAAATGGCCGGCCATTGCTAAAGTCACTGTTATTTAATATAAATTTGCAATAAATGACTACCAGAGCAACGTCGGTCAACAGCTAGTTTATGTATAAAATAACAATATCAAACACACAAAAGCAAACGTTTAAACGTAATAAAATATTTATTAACAAAAACAAATTATATAATATAAAAAATGGACTCTAAGGCAAATTTTTGAGTTTGTTCTGGATGTCTAGCAACTCCTTATTACGGAGCTTTCTATGCTCCTCCAGCTTCCTCAATTGAATATCCAGCTGACGCTGATGCTGTTTCAACCGGGCTTGAAGTTTGCGTATTTTATTTTGCTTGGCTTTTATAGCCAGCATTTCATTGGCTTCTGCCTTCTGATGCTCAAGGAGCCTTCTTTTCAGTTTCCAAATAACTGTTAGGAAAAAATAAAAATTTTAGGCTACTTTCACACTAGCATTCGGGTGTCCGCTCGTGCGCTCCGTTTGAAGGGGCTCACGAGCGGCCCCGAACGCATCCGTCTGGCCCTAATGCATTCTCAGTGGAGGCGGATCCACTGAGAATGCATCCGCCTGCCAGCGCTCAGCCTCCGCTCCGCTCAGTGAGCGGACACCTGAACGCTGCTTGCAGCGTTCGGGTGTCCGCCTGGCCGTGCGGAGGCGAGCGGATCCGTCCAGACTTATAATGGAAGTCAATGGGGACGGATCCGCTTGAAGATGACACCATATGGCTCAATCTTGAAGCGGATCCGTTCCCCATTGACTTTCAATGTAAAGTCTGAACGGATCCGCTCAGGCTACTTTCAGACTTAGAAAATTTTCTAAGTAATAATGCAGACGGATCCGTTCTGAACGGATGCAAACGTCTGCATTATCGGAGCGGATCCGTCTGATGAAACATCAGACGGATCCGCTCCGAACGCTAGTGTGAAAGTAGCCTTACAAAGACTTTCAATTATGATGAAGGCAGTTAGTGTTTTGTGTGGAGTTTTTTTTACAGTACTGTCTATTTACAGAACAAATTTTTTTTTATTACATTTTGGAAAATTATATAGTTGGTTATTTAGTATTTCAATGTAGTATAATGTTATTTAGTGGGTTAATTAATGCAAGTTTAGTAGAGTATAATAGTATTTAGTTGGTTTCTTTAGGATGAAAGAAGAATCTACACTTTCGTGTTGCTAAGCATTTCTGTTGGCCATGGTCAATATAAATAACACATGAAAGTTCTCATCTTAAAATATAACTTCTAATACAAAAGAGCTATAAGATTTTATGAATGCAAATAGAAAACAAAACTTTTTTAAAAGGGCTTTTGGACACACTACAAGATCTAAATAGTCTTCTATAGACATAGTCGTGGCACCAGGTCGCGGAGATGCTATCAATTTAAAGACAATAATACGTATTCAGCCCCTTATCTGTAAGATAATAGCGTACTTATTATGATGGTCTTTGATATGTTTTTTTATTATATTTCAAATGCCTATTCATTCTGCCATGTATCCCTTCTCATAGTATATATGACAGATGAAGGGACTGGTCAGTTCTCGGAAGCTCGCCGCCATGTGATATAGTAATTAATTTTTTTGGTCCAATAAAATGTATCAATCCACCATAAATCTTATTTTGTATTTTTTAATGACAGCACAGAATTACTTTGTAATAATTATGTAATGTTTAATGTGAATTAGTTGGATATTATATGGTTTTTATGTAGATTACAGAGATATTGTGTTTTTAATTTTTCTGTCTATCTCTCTATTTAGAAAAAAATGTGGTCCCTTTTTCTTGTAAACATTGTATTGATATTTAATTAGCTAGCTTTGTGCACAAATTTACCTTCCTGATGGGGGGTGTAAACCGGCTCCTCCTCCTCTTCTGCCAGTGGTGGTGGAGAGGACTCCCCTGGTTGAGGTGGTTCCTCTGACTCCAATGACATATGGGAGGGTCCAGGCTGCTCCTCCTCTGCCTGCTTCTCCAATTCTTCCTCCTCATCCGATGTGACCACCGTCTGCTGCGATTTCCGGTGTTTTACTGTTGGAACAGGATCCCCTGTAATCCCAGAATGTTAAGAATTCAGACAAACAAGTAATACATCATAACAAAGCTAAATATAAAAAATATTCATATACAGAGGGATCTGCATGGGATTCTGATTATCCACACTGTGGATTTGCCTCATTTTGGAGTTATATAACATGCCCAAACCAGTGTTACAGATGGCTAAAACTGGCCTAAGTTAAAAGGTAGGATGATGTAACAGGGGTTATTGGATGGTGTTATGTTGGTTATATTATTTTTTTTGGCTGTCAGCGTTAGTTATACTATCTGGCCAGCCACATTTTCAATATCTGCCGTCTGCCTTCACTCCCTGTTGATTCACAAGGTCACTTTATTATTAGAAGGAGGGGTAAAGTCGCTTGCCGATAGGTGCCAAGCGGACTTGATTTTTAGATGGTATTTAGGAAGAGTTTATCGCTGGTCTATTCAGTGGTTAAAGGGAGTCTTTCACGTAAAATTATGATTTTACACCAGTAACATCATGATTTCCCTAACCTTCCCCTTATTAAAATTTTACCTTTAACCCCTTACGGACGCAGGGCGTATCGGTACGCCCTATTTCCCGAGTCCTTAAGGACTCAGGGCGTACCGGTACGTCCGAACTTGAAATCGGGATTCCGGCGCCGCGGGGGTTAATCGCAATGGGATGCCGGCTGAAATCATTCAGCCGGCATCCCGTAACAACGCTGGGGGGGTCATTTGACCCCCCGTATCGGCGATCGCAGTAAACCGCAGGTCAATTCAGACCTGCAGTTTTCTGCGTTTCCGGTCCATTCGGGTGTTCGGTGACCCGATGAACCGGAAAAGGTCTGCGATCGGTGGCGTAATTATACACCACCAATCGCAGTCCGAAGATTTGGAGAGGCGGTGCTGGCCCTGGTGCTGAACACTGCTGTCCAGGGTGCTGATTGGTGCAGGGGAGAGAGGCGCGAGATTCAAACTTCCTGCGCTCCTCTCTCCCCTCCTCTTCCTGTTCTGCACGAGCACCCGGCAGCATCGTCCAGCACCAGCTCCTGAGTCCCCCTAATCGATATCCATCACCCTCCTGCACCCATCGCCACCCAGGTAGGTTAGGGTCAGTGAGGGAGAGGCACCGTTAGGCAGGGAAAGAAGGGAAAAGTTAGGAAAAAAAAAAAACTTTCTTTGATCCATCTATCAGACCCCAGACCCACCCTGCGGAGCCAGGGGCCCCACATGCTAGGGATCCTGTGGTCCACCCTAGTACGAGAGTTAATGGCAGATGGAGAAACTATTTCGAAATTTCTATTTTTTGGAAAATTTTCCAATATAATCAATTTTTTCCAGGAGTAAAACAAGGGTTAACTGCCAAACAAAACTCAAAATGGGTTGCCCTGATTCTGTAGTTTGCAGAAACACCCCATATGTGGTCGTAAAGTACTGTTTGGCCGAACGGGAGCACATAGAAGGAGGGGAACACCATATGGGTTTTGGAAGGCAGATTTTGCAGGACTGGTTTTGTTTATACCATGTCCCATTTGAAGCCCCCTGTTGCACCCCTAGAATAGAAATTTCTAAAAAGTGACTCCATCTAAGAAAGTACACCCCTCAAGGTATTCAAAACTGCGTTTACAAACGTTGTTAACCCTTTAGGTGTTCCACAAGAGTTAATGGCAGATGGAGAAACAATTTTAAAAATTTCTATTTTTTTGAAAATTTTCCATTTTAACCCTTACTTTATTACTGGAAAAAATGGGTTAACAGCCAAACAAAACTCAAAATGGGTTGCCCTGATTCTGTAGTTTGCAGAAACACCCCATATGTGGTCGTAAACTACTATTTGGCTAAACGGCAGGACATAGAAGAAGGGGAACGTCATATGGTTTTTGGAAGGCAGATTTTGCTGGACTGGTTTATTTACACCATGTACCCTTTCAAGCCCCCTGATGCACCCCTAGAGTAGAAACTCCATAAAAGTGACCCCATCTAGGAAACTACGGGATAAGGTGGTTGTTGTTTTGGGACTATTTTAGGGGTAAATATGATTTTTGGTTGCTCTATATTACTCTTTTTTGAGGCAATGTAACAAGAAAATAAAATTCTAAAATTGTTTCTACATTCGCTATTTAGTTTTGTGGAACACCTAAAGGGTTAACATAGTTTGTAAAGTGACTCTTGAATACCTTGAGGGGTGTAGTTTCTTAGATGGGGTCACGTTTTTGGAGTTTCTAGTCTAGGCTACATCAGGGGGAGCTTCTAATGGGACATGGTGTAAAAAAAAAAACTGTCCATCAAAATCTGCCTTCCAGAAACCGTATGGAGTTCCCTTCGTTCTATGCCCTGCCGTGCGGCTATATAGCCATTTACGACCCCATATGGGGTGTTTCTTCAAACTACAGAATCGGGGCAATAAATATTTTGTTTTGTTTGGCTGTTAACCCTTGCTTTGTTACCGGCAAAAAGGATTGAAATGGAAATTTTTTGGCACCGTTTTTTATTTTATATTTTTAACACCGTTCATCCGAGGCGTTTGGTCAAAAGTTATTTTTATAGCGACGACTTTTACACACGCGACGATGCCCAATATGTATGGTTCTCAGACGTTGGAGACACTAAGCAGGCATCCTAAAACTGCGGCCCTCCAGATGTTGTAAAACTACAATTCCCACCATGCCCTGCTGATGGCTGTAGGTTGTCTGGGCATGCTGGGAGTTATAGTTTTACAACATCTGGGAGGCCGCAGTTTGAGGATGCCTGCGCTAAAACTAATATTTTTTGGGGAAAAAAAAACTGTTTCCGTGTCTCCAAAGTCTGAGAGCCATAGTTTTTTATGTTCTCTAGTGGACTGTTGGGGATTATAAAAATTTAGTACTCCATGGAAGTGTGATACTCCCTGAAGCAATCGATAACGCAGAGGCCCGGATGATCGGGGCACGTGTCGCACTGAGCGGTGGTGTCCTTCCGTATCCCCCTCCTGCGACACACTCTGCACTTTTTTTGGGTTCGTCCCTTCTTTCCAGTATGGGAGACCACACCTGGAAAGTGTTGGCCAGGGACGATCCGGGCGCCTCCAATTCCCGAGGTACTCCGGCCTGCTCTTTCCCGGTCCGAAAAGATCAGGTCCTTGAGGACTGCCTCATAGAATTGGAGGAATGTCCCTGTGCTGCCAGCGCTTCGGGATAGTACAAAAGAGTTGTACATGGCAACCTGCACCAAGTAGACCGCAACTTTTTTGTACCATGCCCGGGTTTTGCGCATGGCGTTATATGGCGTGAGGACTTGATCAGAGAGATCAACTCCTCCCATATACCGATTGTAGTCGACGATACAATCGGGCTTGAGGACCGTTGCCGCGGTACCTCGCACAGGGACAGGGGTGGTGCTGTTACCGTGGATTGTGGACAGCATAAGGACATCCCTCTTGTCCTTACACCTGACCAGCAACAGGTTTCCACTGGTAAGTGCACGGGTCTCACCCCTGGGGATAGGTACCTGGAGGGGGTAGGCAGGGAGGCCGCGTTGATTTTTCCGCACGGTCCCACAAGCGAACGTGGATCATCTGGCGGCAAGGGACCTGAACAAGGGAATGCTGGTATAAAAGTTATCCACGTACAAGTGGTAACCCTTATCCAGCAGTGGGTACATAAGGTTCCACACAAGTTTCCCGCTAACACCCAGAGTGGGGGGACATTCTGGGGGTTGTATCCGGGAATCTCGCCCCTCGTACACACGAAATTTGTAAGTGTACCCTGAGGTACTCTCACAAATTTTGTATAGCTTCACGCCATACCTCGCCCGCTTTGTGGGAATATATTGGTGGAAACTGAGTCTCCCCTTGAACGCAACGAGAGACTCATCAACCGCGACCTCCCTTCCAGGTACGTAGGCCTGCTGAAATTTGGCCCCAAAGTGATCGATGACCGGCCGTATCTTATACAGCCGGTCATAGGCAGGATCACCTTGGGGTGGACATGCTGCATTATCGGAATAATGCAGACATTTCCGGATGGCCTCAAACCGGGGATGTGTCATGACCATACTGTACAGTGGGGTCTGGTATAGGACGTCCCCACTCCAGTATTGCCTGACACTGGGTTTTTGGACTAGACCCATATGCAGCACGAGGCCCCAAAATGTCCAAAAATGAGCCTGGGTTTTGAGCGACGAACTGTTGGGCGTACAGATTCGTCTGCTCCACCATCAGATTCAGCAGTGGGTTACTGAAAAGAAAAAAAAAAAAAGTTAATTTCAGTAAACCCCACTGTGGGAATCTGGATTCCAGGATTTCCAGCAAAATCTGGAATCTTAGGCTCAAAGTCCACTGGGGGACACCAACTAAGTTCATCGGCAGGGGGCTCCGGTGGGCTTATTTGGTGGGCCGGGAAACCAGTACAAAAATAGAAATTTCGAAATAGTTTCTCCATCTGCCATTAACTCTTGTGGAACACCTAAAGGGTTAACAAAGTTTGTAAACCCAGTTTTGAATACCTTGAGGGGTGTACTTTCTTAGATGGAGTCACTTTTTAGAAATTTCTATTCTAGGGGTGCAACAGGGGGCTTCAAATGGGACATGGTATAAACAAAACCAGTCCTGCAAAATCTGCCTTCCAAAACCCATATGGTGTTCCCCTCCTTCTATGTGCTCCCGTTCGGCCAAACAGTAGTTTACGACCACATATGGGGTGTTTCTGCAAACTACAGAATCGGGGCAACCCATTTTGAGTTTTGTTTGGCAGTTAACCCTTGTTTTACTCCTGGAAAAAATTGATTATATTGGAAAATTTTCCAAAAAATAGAAATTTCAAAATTGTTTCTTCATCTACCATTAACTCGTGTGTACGAAGGGCGAGATTCCCGGATACAACCCCCAGAATGTCCCCCCACTCTGGGTGTTACCGGGAAACTTGTGTGGAACCTTATGTACCCACTGCTGGATAAGGGTTACTACTTGTACGTGGATAACTTTTATACCAGCATTCCCTTGTTCAGGTCCCTTGCCGCCAGATGATCCACGTTCGCTTGTGGGACCGTGCGGAAAAATCAACGCGGCCTCCCTGCCTACCCCCTCCAGGTACCTATCCCCAGGGGTGAGACCCGTGCACTTACCAGTGGAAACCTGTTGCTGGTCAGGTATAAGGACAAGAGGGATGTCCTTATGCTGTCCACAATCCACGGTAACAGCACCACCCCTGTCCCTGTGCGAGGTACCGCGGCAACGGTCCTCAAGCCCGATTGTATCGTCGACTACAATCGGTATATGGGAGGAGTTGATCTCTCTGATCAAGTCCTCACGCCATATAACGCCATGCGCAAAACCCGGGCATGGTACAAAAAAGTTGCGGTCTACTTGGTGCAGGTTGCCATGTACAACTCTTTTGTACTATCCCGAAGCGCTGGCAGCACAGGGACATTCCTCCAATTCTATGAGGCAGTCCTCAAGGACCTGATCTTTTCGGACCGGGAAAGAGCAGGCCGGAGTACGTCGGGAATTGGAGGCGCCCGGATCGTCCCTGGCCAACACTTTCCAGGTGTGGTCTCCCATACTGGAAAGAAGGGACGAACCCAAAAAAAGTGCAGAGTGTGTCGCAGGAGGGGGATACGGAAGGACACCACCGCTCAGTGCGACACGTGCCCCGATCATCCGGGCCTCTGCGTTATCGATTGCTTCAGGGAGTATCACACTTCCATGGAGTACTAAATTTTTATAATCCCCAACAGTCCACTAGAGAACATAAAAAACTATGGCTCTCAGACTTTGGAGACACGGAAACAATTTTTTTTTTCCCAAAAAATATTAGTTTTAGTGCAGGCATCCTCAAACTGCGGCCCTCCAGATGTTGTAAAACTATAACTCCCAGCATGCCCAGACAACCTACAGCCATCAGCAGGGCATGGTGGGAATTGTAGTTTTACAACATCTGGAGGGCCGCAGTTTTAGGATGCCTGCTTAGTGTCTCCAACATCTGAGAACCATACATATTGGGCATCGTCGCGTGTGTAAAAGTCGTCGCTATAAAAATAACTTTTGACCAAACGCCTCGGATGAACAGTGTTAAAAATATAAAATAAAAACGGTGCCAAAAAATTTCCATTTGAATCCTTTTTGCCGGTAACAAAGCAAGGGTTAACAGCCAAACAAAACTAAATATTTATTGCCCCGATTCTGTAGTTTGAAGAAACACCCCATATGTGGTCGTAAATGGCTATATAGCCGCACGGCAGGGCATAGAACGAAGGGAACTCCATATGGTTTCTGGAAGGCAGATTTTGATGGACAGTTTTTTTTTTTTTTACACCATGTCCCATTAGAAGCTCCCCCTGATGTAGCCTAGACTAGAAACTCCAAAAACGTGACCCCATCTAAGAAACTACACCCCTCAAGGTATTCAAGAGTTACTTTACAAACTATGTTAACCCTTTAGGTGTTCCACAAAACTAAATAGCGAATGTAGAAACAATTTTAGAATTTTATTTTCTTGTTACATTGCCTCAAAAAAGAGTAATATAGAGCAACCAAAAATCATATTTACCCCTAAAATAGTCCCAAAACAACAACCACCTTATCCCGTAGTTTCCTAGATGGGGTCACTTTTATGGAGTTTCTACTCTAGGGGTGCATCAGGGGGCTTGAAAGGGTACATGGTGTAAATAAACCAGTCCTGCAAAATCTGCCTTCCAAAACCCATATGGTGTTCCTCTCCTTCTATGTGCTCCCGTTCGGCCAAACAGTAGTTTACGACCACATATAGGGTGTTTCTGCAAACTACAGAATTGGGGCAACCCATTTTGAGTTTTGTTTGGCAGTTAACCCTTGTTTTACTCCTGGAAAAAATTTATTATATTGGAAAATTTTCCAAAAAATAGAAATTTCAAAATTGTTTCTCAATCTGCCATTAACTCTTGTGGAAGACCTAAAGGGTTAATAAAGTTTGAAAAAACATTTTTGGGAGGTTTCTATTATCTAAGCCTCACAATATGACTTCAAACCTGAACTGGTCCATAAAAAGTGGGATTTTGAAGATTTCTGAAAAATTTCAAAATTTGCTTCTAAACTTCTAAGCCTTGTAACATCCCCAAAAAATAAAAATAAATTCCCAAAATGCTACAAACATGAAGTAGACATATGGGGAATGTAAAGTCATCACAATTTTTGGGGGTATTACTATGTATTACAGAAGTAGAGAAACTGAAACTTTGATATGTGCTAATTTTTATAAATTTTTGGTAAAAATTGTATTTTTTTATGCAAAAAAAATTAACTTTTTTGACCCAATTTTAGCAGTGTCATGAAGTACAATATGTGACGAAAAAACAATCTCAGAACGGCCTGGGTAAGTCAAAGCGTTTTAAAGTTATGACCACTTAAAGTGACACTGGTCAGATTTGCAAGAAATGGCCAAGTCCTTAAGGTGAAATAGGGCTGAGTCCTTAAGGGGTTAATATTGCTGTCCATCAACTGTATTCATCGAAAAATGCTTTTATTTTATTGTTAATTAGCTTGTATAGGTGCCCAGAGGCAGCGTTGATGCATGTGCTGCTGCCCATGCTCCTCGGCGCTTCTCAAAGCAAACCACTTCCCTTTCACCCCTCTGGGCTGCCCTAGGTTCTTCAGTTTCCATCATCTCTTCAACCCTAAATCCTGCTCCTGCGCTGTTTAACATAATTCTCGCGCCTGAACAATACATTACCCTAATTAGTCTACTTTTTCAAATTTTGGTTTCATTTAACAAAATAAAAGCATTTTTGAACCCAAAAAATCATGTTTTAATCTGAGAGCCGTATTTTATTTAAATTTTTGGCCATTTGTCTTAGGTAGTGGCTCATTTTTTGCGTGATAGGGGGCACACCATGGGCGTAGCTATAGGTGATGCAGAGGTAGCAGTCGCTACTGGGCCCAGGAGCCTGAGGGAGCCCAAAGACCCTTGTGGTGCATACAAAGACACTTGTATTATAGAAAGTGTATGCTGGTCAAGTTACACCTCTGGCTGGGGGGAAGGGGTTAGGTCAAGAATTTAGCATGGGGATGGGGGGAGGAGGTGCTGTTTTAATTTTTGCCTGAGGCAGCATGAAGGCTATGTGCTTCCCTGTCCCTGACCACTAAGCACTGAGGGAAGGGGGCCCAAGCTTAACTCTTGCACCAGGGGTCATGAACCTTTAGCTACGTCCCTGGGGCATACGCCTTTTGGATTGCTTAGTGTTGCACTTTTAGTGATAGCACTTCTGTAAGGTGACAAAAAATATTTTTTTCTAGCAAATATTCATTTTTTTCGGTCTTTATCAGAGGCGTTAGGTCATGTGATTATCTTTATTGTGCCGGTTGATACGGACGTGTCAATATCTAATATGTCTACTTTAATTTTTTCATTTATTTTTAACAATTTCTTTCTTTTTGCTTTATTTGGGAAGACAAAAATGCAATTTTTTCTGGGTTGGAAAAATAATTTTTTAAATATTTTATTTCCAATTTATTTTGGGTCCCACTCTGGGAATTCAACTTTTGGGGTCTGAACCCCTTTACAATGCATTCAAATACTTCTGTATTGGAATGCATTGGCTGTAGGAGTAATACAGTTGTATTACTTATACAGCTTCCTGCCTGTGAAATCCAGGGGGCTGGATCTCACAGGCAGTTCACCGGAAGGCAGCCCCGATGCCTCAGGAAGGAATCGGGCTGCCTTCCAAGCCATCGGGTCCCCGTGGTACAGCAGCACGGGGACCCGATGGAGACACCGGACCGGATCCCGCAAGTACCACGGTCAGCGCTGATCAAGGCCGTGCTGGGGTTAATAGGCCGGCATCTGTGATTTCACCGATGTGGGCGTAAGCAGCAGGTGTCCGGCCATTAGTGACGGACAGAACCCTGCCGCTTATGGGATGGTTGCAGAAACTCCTGCAACCGACCAATCAAATCCCTCTACATGTACGGCGCTGGTCGTTAGTGGTCAAAAGATGAAATACGGATGTAGTAGAGTTAACACACATGCTTTATGAGACATATAATGTAAACTAAATTAAACTAAATCCTTTTTTTTTAATGGCTTTTGTTTCAAGATAACGCAATAAATTATGAAATTTGCCTTAAGAGTTTGTGTGTCAACCCTGATACATCATAGCAGCATCACTGAATATATACATTAGAGAGTGTTGTAGAGAGAGATAAAGTCATGTAAGCAGCACTGTACCTGGGCATATTCTCTCACTTTCTTTATGGATGCGATCCATATGGTGGCGCTTTAAATCGCACCATTTTTTTTGAATAGATGCCTTTGGGGGCCTCCTATCAAATTTTTCTGCCATCTCCTCTATCAGCTCTGTGATAATGGCGTCCTTCGCCGCATGTTTTCTGGTGCGATGGTCGCCCTTTTCCAACATGCGCTGCAGAATAAAGATGCAAGCATATAATCCCAATTATTTGAAATACAAGTTTTCAACAAAAAAGTCCTCAACAAAACAGCAAATAGTAGTTACGTATTTGAAGGGGAAATATTATATTTAATGTTACAGTGATAATTTAAGATCAGATTCTATTGCGATTGTATGTGTGTAGGGTCTGAGCTATCAGATATTGCCCAACTGAGCTGCGCTGTACCTGTCTAGTGAAGTGACGGGACGGTATGGGGTGTGCTGCTGTTTCGTACATATAAATTATTTGTCATGCATGCAGTATGTAATACTAAAATACAATGCTGTGATACAATATTACTTACAGTGAGGAGAAATTCTTCCTCAACCTCTTTAAAGTATTTTTTCACAATTTTTCGCTAGCCGATAATTTTTCGGGCACTATGTTCGAATCCGGTATAGAAAACGAAACCAGGTCACGTGACACTGTAACTTCGTACGATCATGTACTAAGTAACGCGATAATTTCATAACTTCCCGATTTTCGGTTGAAAATCGGATATTCGAATTTAAAGATCGATTCCAGCCTGCTTCTTGCGCTAATGGGAACTGGGCAGGGAGGAATCGATATATTCAAAACTGAATAACTGTACTGCGAAAAAAAAAAAAGAATGAAACAAGAACTGTTGAAATGAATGATTTTAATATATTCGTTATTTCGAATATCCGATTATTTGAAATTTCTAGTACAGTTTTTCGCAAGATAGAATATACTGTCGGATCTGAGTTTCTCCTGCAACTCAGATCCGATGGTATATTCTAACCCACAGGCGTTCCCATGGTGACGGGGATGCTTGTCGGGGAAGATTATTCTGAAAAACTGTGTACTACAGATTGAAAACAAAGGCGAATATTCTAAATAACGAATTTATAGCAATATAGCGAATATTCGTAAAATACACAAATAGACTGTAATTTAGCTAATATAGTACTATAGTATTTTTTTTTAATAGTGCTAATTTTTTCCTAAATATGAACTTCATATTTGGGAAAAAATTCGCACTATTAAAAATAAATACTATAGCACTATATTAGCTAAATTACAGTCTATTTGTGTATTTTACGAATATTCGCTAGATTGCTATAACTTTGTTTTTTAGAATATTCGTAATATGCTAAAAAACGAAGTTAAACCAATATAACGATTATTCGCTATATTGCTATAACTTCGTTTTTTAGAATATTCGTAATATTCTAAATAACGAAGTTATAGCAATATAACGATTATTCGTAAAACAGGAAAGGAAAGTTGCCTTATACAGTTAAAATAAAATCACAATATGCAAATAATTGAATCGCATATTGTTCACGGAAAATAGAATAATTACGAATATTCGATTACGACGAATATAAAACGAATATTCAATCGAATATTCGCGAAATATTGCGAAATCGAATATGGCACCTCCCGCTCATCACTACTTATCACATGCTCTCATGAACTCCGTCTTAGAGGTGGTAGGAATTTATACACCCTTATTATAAGGTAATTACAGATATTTTGGCAATCATTGACAGACTAACTCAGGTATAAAAAAAAATATGACAGTTATCCTTTAAATAGCTGATGGGGAACAGGTGGCCAGTGGAACTTTCCCCTTTTTTTCTGCCTGATTGCTTTGACATCATTGGTTCTTTCTATTTCTTAGTTTATAGATTATATGCCAAAGATTATCCTATTATGGTGTATAAATATCTCTGTAACCCAGCCAGATGAGATCCTATGTAACCCCTTACGCGTAGTTAACACTTTTCTATACCAACATAAACATAACATATACCAAACATAAACAAACATTTGGGAAAACTCACATTATCTGTCCATAGAAAAGTCCATTCAAGTATCCTTATGTATAATGTGGAGATGCATCTTGCACCACTGTTAGTTCATTATTGATGCAAAGAAAATCACAGAAATAAGATAACAACATAGAAGCCCAATGGCTTAGGTAGGTTTAGCGTAGGACCCGCCTGACCTGAGACCACCTTGGCGCTTGGTAGGCGGGCACAGATGTGTTTTGATCAAAATATATTGGCTAAGTGTCTCAGATTTAATTATATCAGAGTGAGGACTTTGTCAATATATAATGCTTGCATATACTTTACTAAGTGCATTATTATCTTATTTCTGTGATTTTCTTCAATAATATGGCCAGTGACATTCTCAAATTTATATATCATACCATGCAGGATGTTTTTACCTTTGTTTTTTCTGTGATTGCCATGCATCTTTATGTATAATCCCTGCTTACAGGTGTATTTAGATTGCATTACACTGAGCCTACCACTAGGGGGAGATAACACCTCCCATATATATAGTTCAGCTCAGTCTCTAGTTCAGTTAGTTCCAGACCAGTTCTGTCCAGTTCAGTCTGGAGTTTTGATCCCTGAGTTGAAGTGCTCCTTCACTCAGCAGGATATAAATTCAAAGAATACTAAATAAGGATACCCCCAAAGGGTTACGGCCATCTCCACAAGCGCCTTAGGACCTTTGGATTCAAAAGTGAAGGATTCACCAGCCTCCGGCAGCCTCACTAACCTGCACTGGGATAACCAGGACCAGCCTAGAAGTCCTCTACCAGTAAGGCTACAAACTTATATCATTTAATAGCTAGAGAGACACCCATTACACCTGTCAGCAGTGGATCTGTTGCAGTTTTTCCCCTATCCATCTTAATGAGACTGTACTATACTTGGATGTTACTGTTACCAGGAGCAACGTTCAATAAAAGTTATCAGTTGAATTACACCATCCTCGTCTCAGTCTTCAGTTCCTTAATTAACACTACAGTAAATGGTTGTACCACCACAAAAGGTACTAGCGTCACGACTACAAGGGACCTTGCCATAGGCACATTAATACAGACCATCAAGGGCACCTCGAATCACAATCTGGCCTGTGTCCCTTACACCAGCGTGTGCCCCCAGAGAATAATTGTGCCGTTCTCCTCTTCACTTGTGCGAGCATGCCCAGGGACGACGTAACCGTGAGTAACCAAAACTGTATTGACCTCAGCCCACCTATTGCTCACAATGTGACCTCACATGTAATTCCCCTGTTTGGTCTGGCATACCGCATCTGCTGTTTGTTAATGTCAAATTACATTTATGAAACACTGCACGGCTTAAGCAGTACTGTTTATTATGTAAGCATGTTCAAGTCCCTTTGAGGGACTAAAATAGGTAATAAATAAAGATTCAATAAAGTGTAAAATAAAAATAAAAATTTCCCCTATAAAACTTTTTTTTTTAAGTAAAAAGAAATTAAATAATTGGTATTGTCGCAATTGTCCTGAACAAAACTGTAAAATGATCACATTATTCATCCCGCACAGTGTAAATGGAAAAAATAAAAATACAGTGCTAGAATTGCTGCTTTTTGCTTATTCACTTTGCAAAAATGAAAAAAGTGCTCAAAAAAGGTTTGAACCGCAAATTAATATCAATAAAATTTTGAACTTGCCATGCAAGAAATGAGCAATAAAGTTATGCCTATTGTTTTTGTAAGTGTATTTATTGTGCAACAGTAGTCTAATATATAAAACTGAGGGTATGTATGTATGTATGTATGTGTGTATGTCTGCTAAAGGAATCCGCACCGTCGCATTTATACAAAATTTTGCACAGACTCCTCCTGTGACTCGGGGACTGTGTGTTTTGAGTGGAAATTTTCACCCTGTGCTTTCCAATAATTTGCCCAAAAATTCGCTTAGTAACCTAACCTCCAAACTACATTGTCTGTTGGCTGTTGTGGCAGTTAGCCTGGATATTCATCAGGTCGCATATAGCAACCAATCACAGCTCAGCTTCTATTTTGCTGCATGTCATTAATATGTTTCTATAGGCAACGAAGGACATTCTTAGTATAAGGCCTCTTTCACACGGCCGTTTTTTTTCCCCGTTTACTGGCCGTTTTTTGCGGTCCGTATACGGTCCGTATACGGAACCATTGATTTCAATGGGTCCGCAAAAAAAACGGAATGTACTCCGTATGCATTCCGTTTCCGTTTTTCCGTTTTTCCGTTCCGTTTTAACATAGAACATGTCCTATATTTGGCCGCAAATCACGTTCCGTGGCTCCATTAAAGTCTATGGGTCCGCAAAAAAACGGAATGCATACGGAAGTGCATCCGTATGTCTTCCGTATCCGTTCCGTTTTTTGCGGATCCATCTATTGAAAATGTTATGCCCAGCCCAATTTTTTCTATGAAATTACTGTATACTGTATTTGCCATACGGAAAAACGGAACGGAAAAACGGAACGGAAACGGAAACACAACGGAAACAAAAAACGGAACAACGGATCCGTTTAAAACGGACCGCAAAACACTGAAAAAGACATACGGTCGTGTGCAATAGGCCTAAGACAGCTTATGTGTGAGTTGATATGATTTCGATTGCGATGCTTAGCTAACGTTGTTGTAGAGGCTGATGTAACTCACATGACTTTAAGGCCTCCTGCACACGACCATATGGCTTTTTCAGTGTTTTGCAGTCCGTTTTCACGGATCCGTTGTTCCGTTTTTTGTTTCCGTTGTGTTTCCGTTTCTGTTCCGTTTTTCCGTTCCGTTTTTCCGTATGGCATATACAGTAATTACATAGATAAAATTGGGCTGGGCATAACATTTTCAATAGATGGTTCCGCAAAAAACTGAATTATTAATGATTTTCTTTGCCTATATTATTTAACAGACAAATATACAGTTAGGGTCCATTCACACGTCCGCACTTTGGGTCCGGATCCATTCCGCAATTATGCAGAACGGGTGCAGACCCATTGAATTTCAATGGGGACGGAAAAGATGCGGACAGCACACATGCGGACATCCAAACTTCCGGTCCGCGGTTCCGCAAAAAAATAGAACATGTCCTATTCCTGTCCACAGCTGCAGACAAGAATAGGCATTTCTATTGGGGTGCCGGCCCGGTGTTTTGCGGATCCGAAAAACACTGCGGACGTGTGAATGGACCCTAACTCTAAAACTCATTTTGACGCTGACCAGTGAGGAAAGTGAGACATCAAAGTCAAACATCATTTCAATTTGTCTCCTAGCTAGGATTTAAAAATACATTTTTGTTGGGGATGTGATGACGTGAGGACGCCACATTGCACCCTCCTCCTCACCCTGTCTGCCTCTGTGATTCTGATGCCTCTCAGACAGTGCTCCCGTCTCCATTGCTATGTGCCTGAAACCTGCCTTGCTCTCTCTTCTACTGCCTCTGTGTTTGCAGTGACCTGCAATCTGACCTGTGTCCTGGACGCTGTGGTATGCTTCTCTCCATCAGCAGGCACAATATTGTTGTGTATAGCTGCTTGGGGCTTGGAGGGATCAGGTGGGATGCCTGGTTTCTATTCCTTGCTGCTCCCAGCATCTGCGCTTCTCTGTTCTATAAGTTTCAATCCATGTGTAGTGTCCCACTAGGTAGGCGTGGGCACTACACAAGGGTCAATTGGGTGACGTGTTACTCCTGCTCACGAGGGACAGAAATATTATATTTAACTATGCATTTAATGTATATTTCTATGTGTTTTTACATGCAATGTTTCCCCTGTATTATGCATTGCAGGCCTATTAGGGTGTAGTTAGGCATCCTAGACACTAGAGGGAGATAGGGAGCCCCTAGTATAAATGTCCAGGCCCAGACAGGGAGGGGTTGAGTTCATAGTCAGGAGTCTGTGGAGACAGAAGTGAGAAGGCACCAGCCCGAGATATGCTGAGGGCCTACTCCTGACATGCAGCTAGACAGTCCTGGTTTCTAGTTGCCCTAGGAGGCTATGAAGAGTACAGCCTGCCTGGAGACCAGAGATTCAGCCAACACAGTGGAGATACCCCAGTAGTAGGAGAGCACCTCCTGGGAAAAACCTGCAGCCACCTTTAAAGCCAGCACCGAGTACAGCTAGGAAAAGAAGGTATTGTAACCTTGAGCAAGTGCCAATACTGGAGGAAGGATTTTGTACCAAGGATTTAAGCCAGCACTTAGGCATCCGGGCCTTGGGATCCAGCCAGCTAGAATAGCTGAAGGGGATAGAGCAGCATTGCACTGCAAAGTATTAATTGTTTTCCCTCCAAGTATCTTGCAAGATTGAAACCTGCTGTGAAGTAAACCTGCTGTGCATTTGTATGATAAAGGACTGCATTATATACCACTATAACTGCATGTAAAAAGTTGGACTGTTTCCACCAAGTAAAGGAACGTTTGGTTTACCAACTGCATACTCTATTATTCCTCTATTATTCCTCCTACCAATCGATGTGCCACTGTTACAGGCACTGGCGTCACGAATCTTAAAGGGACCTTACCTAAGGCACTCAAAACACCTCCAACACCCAGGGCACCTCACACAACATCAGGCCTGGTCCCTAACAGAGTGTGCCCCAGAGGAACTAGTGTCTACCTCTCCTTCACTGCTGCATGCCTGCCCAGGGTTCTCCTCAGAAAAGTGAGTAACCCTCGATTGCCCATACCGTGACCTCACTGTCGCTATACCCTGCAGGTCTGGCGTGCTGCACATGCTCTTTAGTTTGGAAATTAACTTCCCTTGGACCTCAAGCGTCCCTTTTTCTTCTTGGTACTTCTGCAAATTGTGGTGAGATCTACTTATATTGGATACTTGCTCTTCTGCTTTTTGTTTCCTGATGTTTTCTTCTTTTTTTAGATTACTCTGTGATAATGTAAAGGGGGAAAGGGAAGGAAAGAAAAAAAAGGGAAAAAAATATAAAGAGAGGAGGAGGAAGAAGGAAAAAAGGGAAAAAAATTAAAGGAAAAGAGAGAAGGAGAGAACAAAGGAGGCAAAAAAACAGGACAGATCTGCAGAGGCTGTAAAAATTGACCAGTTTTTAAAATCACCAAGCATAAATACAAGAGCTGGACAAAAAGGAAAGCAGGATTCATTGCCAAAAAAAAAAAATACTGCTGGTTTAAGATTGGAGGAGGAGGCAGTGGATGATTACTCGCAGAGTGGAGACGGGGAGAGGGCGGAGGAAATGGATACTGCTAGTGGGGACCTCTCTCCATTAGATTCTAGCCACGGTCATAAATAACAGAAAAGTGATACAAGATATTGCAATGCAGCTGGGGACAGTCCAGTCCGATAGCTCTTTAATTAGAGACGATGTAACAAAGATACAGCCATAGAAAAGACCGTTGGCTCGTTGGAGCATAAAGGGAAAATATTTAAATCTGAAATCGCCATGTTAAGAACAGAATATAATATTCTACAACAAAAAGCTGTAGATAAGGAACATAGGTCGAGACGATCTAACGTGAGTATTCTGGGGCTTCCTGAGGGCACAGAGGAAAAAAATCCTGTGGGAATGATACAGTCTCTGATCCTTGAAAATTTTGGAAAGGAACACTTCTCATCTTTATTTTTAGTAGAGAGGGCCCATCGGATACCCGGGGATAAACTAACCTCTGGAATGCAGCCTCGGGTACTCCTGGCAAAGATTCTTGTTTCCCGGGATAGAGACATGATCTTAAAGTGTCCTCCCATTATATACAATGGCAGTAAACTGTCCTTCTTTCCGGACTTTTCGAAAGAGATTAAAAAAAGAGACGCAGTTATCTGGCTGTTAAAAAACATCTACAGGCTCTAACTTTACTAAATGGGGATTTTAATTCTGTTATTAATCCCAAGATAGACCGGACTTCTATGTCTGGAGATAGTCATATTGCTGTATCCAATCAGGGATCTCCGCTAGCACGATTCTGTCAAGAGTCGGGCTTTGTGGATGTCTGGGGTTTTTATGGACGAGGGAGGAGAGCTTATTCCTGTGTTTCAAAATCTGGGAATTGCATGTCCAGGATTGACCTGGCCTTAATTAATGAAAAACATTTCAAACATATTAAATATATGAAATATGAAGCCAGGTCACTCTCGGAAAATGTGCCAGTATCCATTGAGTTCTGTATGCCTGATGACATAAAAGGGGTAGTACCCCCTTTTAGATTAAATCTAGAGTTGAACGGACACCTGAATGTTTGGGTTCGACGGGTTCGGCCGAACTTCGGAAAAAAGTTTGAGTTCAGGACCCGAACTTGACCCCGAACCCCATTGAATTCAATGGGGAGCCGAACTTTTGAGCACTAAAATGGCTGTAAAAAGTCATGGAAAGGGCTAGAGGGCTGCAAATGGCGTCAAAATGTGGTTAAGAGCAGGGCAAGTGCTCTGCAAACAAATGCGGATAGGGAAATGACTTAAAATAAAATAAAATACGTAAAAATTTAAAATAATAATTTTGATCTAGGAGGACCAGATCCATATGGAGTAGGAGGTTGAGGAGGCGGTGGATGTGGCGGTGTAGGTGGAAGCGGCGGTGGAGGAGGAGGTAGCCTACACTGCTTTTTGGTTTTAAATTTTATTTTTAAAATTAGGGTACACCCCAAAACATTGGGAAATATAACCTGTGATAACCCCCTCCAGTCATGCTAAACACACATTCAGACAATACACTGGCTGCAGAGCAGGCCAGCACCTCCAAGGGGTAAAGGGCAAGCTCAGGCCATGTGCCCAATTTGGAGACCCAGAAGTTGCAGGGGCTGACCCCTGTCAGTCAGTTCGTGTAGGCGTGTGCACACTTAGGCCCCTTTCACATGGGCGTTGCGGGAAAATGTGCGGGTGCGTTGCGGGAACACGTGCGATTTTTCCGCGCGCGTGCGAAACATTGTAATGCGTTTTGCACTCGCGTGAGAAAAATCGCGCATGTTTGTTACAACAAACCCAAACTTCTTCACAGAAGTTCGGACTTGGGATCGGTGTTCAGTAGATTGTATTATTTTCCCTTATAACATGGTTGTAAGGGAAAATAATATCATTCTGAATACAGAATGCATAGTACAATAGCGCTGGAGGGGTTAAAAATAAATAAAATAAATTTAACTCACCTTAATCCACTTGCTTGGCATGTCCAGGATTGACCTGGCCTTACTTAATGAAAAACATTTCAAACATATTAAACATATGAAATATGAAGCCAGGTCACTCTCGGAAAATGTGCCAGTATCCATTGAGTTCTGTATGCCTGATGACATAAAAGGGGTAGTACCCCCTTTTAGATTAAATCTAGAGTTGAGCGGACACCTGAATGTTCGGGTTCGACGGGTTCGGCCGAACTTCGGGAAAAAAGTTTGAGTTCAGGACCCGAACTTGACCCCGAACCCCATTGAATTCAATGGGGAGCCGAACTTTTGAGCACTAAAATGGCTGTAAAAAGTCATGGAAAGGGCTAGAGGGCTGCAAATGGCGTCAAAATGTGGTTAAGAGCAGGGCAAGTGCTCTGCAAACAAATGCGGATAGGGAAATGACTTAAAATAAAATAAAATACGTAAAAATTTAAAATAATAATTTTGATCTAGGAGGACCAGATCCATATGGAGTAGGAGGTTGAGGAGGCGGTGGATGTGGCGGTGTAGGTGGAAGCGGCGGTGGAGGAGGAGGTAGCCTACACTGCTTTTTGGTTTTAAATTTTATTTTTAAAATTAGGGTACACCCCAAAACATTGGGAAATATAACCTGTGATAACCCCCTCCAGTCATGCTAAACACACATTCAGACAATACACTGGCTGCAGAGCAGGCCAGCACCTCCAAGGGGTAAAGGGCAAGCTCAGGCCATGTGCCCAATTTGGAGACCCAGAAGTTGCAGGGGCTGACCCCTGTCAGTCAGTTCGTGTAGGCGTGTGCACACTTAGGCCCCTTTCACATGGGCGTTGCGGGAAAATGTGCGGGTGCGTTGCGGGAACACGTGCGATTTTTCCGCGCGCGTGCGAAACATTGTAATGCGTTTTGCACTCGCGTGAGAAAAATCGCGCATGTTTGTTACAACAAACCCAAACTTCTTCACAGAAGTTCGGACTTGGGATCGGTGTTCAGTAGATTGTATTATTTTCCCTTATAACATGGTTGTAAGGGAAAATAATATCATTCTGAATACAGAATGCATAGTACAATAGCGCTGGAGGGGTTAAAAATAAATAAAATAAATTTAACTCACCTTAATCCACTTGCTTGGCATGTCCAGGATTGACCTGGCCTTAATTAATGAAAAACATTTCAAACATATTAAACATATGAAATATGAAGCCAGGTCACTCTCGGAAAATGTGCCAGTATCCATTGAGTTCTGTATGCCTGATGACATAAAAGGGGTAGTACCCCCTTTTAGATTAAATCTAGAGTTGAGCGGACACCTGAATGTTCGGGTTCGACGGGTTCGGCCGAACTTCGGAAAAAAGTTTGAGTTCAGGACCCGAACTTGACCCCGAACCCCATTGAATTCAATGGGGACCCGAACTTTTGAGCACTAAAATGGCTGTAAAAAGTCATGGAAAGGGCTAGAGGGCTGCAAATGGCGTCAAAATGTGGTTAAGAGCATGGCAAGTGCTCTGCAAACAAATGCGGATAGGGAAATGACTTAAAATAAAATAAAATACGTAAAAATTTAAAATAATAATCTTGATCTAGGAGGACCAGGTCCATATGGAGTAGGAGGTTGAGGAGGCGGTGGATGTGGCGGTGTAGGTGGAAGCGGCGGTGGAGGAGGAGGTAGCCTACACTGCTTTTTGGTTTTAAATTTTATTTTTAAAATTAGGGTACACCCCAAAACATTGGGAAATATAACCTGTGATAACCCCCTCCAGTCATGCTAAACACACGTTCAGACAATACACTGGCTGCAGAGCAGGCCAGCACCTCCAAGGGGTAAAGGGCAAGCTCAGGCCATGTGCCCAATTTGGAGACCCAGAAGTTGCAGGGGCTGACCCCTGTCAGTCAGTTCGTGTAGGCGTGTGCACACTTAGGCCCCTTTCACATGGGCGTTGCGGGAAAATGTGCGGGTGCGTTGCGGGAACACGTGCGATTTTTCCGCGCGCGTGCGAAACATTGTAATGCGTTTTGCACTCGCGTGAGAAAAATCGCGCATGTTTGTTACAACAAACCCAAACTTCTTCACAGAAGTTCGGACTTGGGATCGGTGTTCAGTAGATTGTATTATTTTCCCTTATAACATGGTTGTAAGGGAAAATAATATCATTCTGAATACAGAATGCATAGTACAATAGCGCTGGAGGGGTTAAAAATAAATAAAATAAATTTAACTCACCTTAATCCACTTGCTTGGCATGTCCAGGATTGACCTGGCCTTAATTAATGAAAAACATTTCAAACATATTAAACATATGAAATATGAAGCCAGGTCACTCTCGGAAAATGTGCCAGTATCCATTGAGTTCTGTATGCCTGATGACATAAAAGGGGTAGTACCCCCTTTTAGATTAAATCTAGAGTTGAGCGGACACCTGAATGTTCGGGTTCGACGGGTTCGGCCGAACTTCGGAAAAAAGTTTGAGTTCAGGACCCGAACTTGACCCCGAACCCCATTGAATTCAATGGGGACCCGAACTTTTGAGCACTAAAATGGCTGTAAAAAGTCATGGAAAGGGCTAGAGGGCTGCAAATGGCGTCAAAATGTGGTTAAGAGCATGGCAAGTGCTCTGCAAACAAATGCGGATAGGGAAATGACTTAAAATAAAATAAAATACGTAAAAATTTAAAATAATAATCTTGATCTAGGAGGACCAGGTCCATATGGAGTAGGAGGTTGAGGAGGCGGTGGATGTGGCGGTGTAGGTGGAAGCGGCGGTGGAGGAGGAGGTAGCCTACACTGCTTTTTGGTTTTAAATTTTATTTTTAAAATTAGGGTACACCCCAAAACATTGGGAAATATAACCTGTGATAACCCCCTCCAGTCATGCTAAACACACGTTCAGACAATACACTGGCTGCAGAGCAGGCCAGCACCTCCAAGGGGTAAAGGGCAAGCTCAGGCCATGTGCCCAATTTGGAGACCCAGAAGTTGCAGGGGCTGACCCCTGTCAGTCAGTTCGTGTAGGCGTGTGCACACTTAGGCCCCTTTCACATGGGCGTTGCGGGAAAATGTGCGGGTGCGTTGCGGGAACACGTGCGATTTTTCCGCGCGCGTGCGAAACATTGTAATGCGTTTTGCACTCGCGTGAGAAAAATCGCGCATGTTTGTTACCCAAACCCAAACTTCTTCACAGAAGTTCGGACTTGGGATCGGTGTTCAGTAGATTGTATTATTTTCCCTTATAACATGGTTGTAAGGGAAAATAATATCATTCTGAATACAGAATGCATAGTACAATAGCGCTGGAGGGGTTAAAAATAAATAAAATAAATTTAACTCACCTTAATCCACTTGCTTGCAGCCGGCATCTCCTTCTGTCTTCATCTTAGCTGTGTGGAGGAACAGGACCTGTGGTGACGTCACTCCGGTCATCACATGATCCATCACATGATCTTTTACCATGGTGATGGATCATGTGATGGACCATGTGATGACCGGAGTGACATCACCACAGGTCCTGTTCCTCCACACAGCTAAGATGAAGACAGAAGGAGATGCCGGCTGTGCGAGCAAGTGGATTAAGGTGAGTTAAATTATTTCACTTTTTTTTTAACCCCTCCAGCGCTATTTTATTATGTATTCTGTATTCAGACTGCTATTATTTTCCCTTATAACCATGTTATAAGGGAAAATAATAATGATCGGGTCCCCATCCCGATCGTCTCCTAGCAACCGTGCGTGAAAATCGCACCGCATCCGCACTTACTTGCGGATGCTTGTGATTTTCACGCAGCCCCATTCACTTCTATGGGGCCTGCGTTGCGTGAAAAACGCAGAATATAGAGCATGCTGCGATTTTCACGCAACGCAGAAGTGATGCGTGAAAATCACTGCTCATGTGAATAGCCCCATAGAAATGAATGGGTCGGTATTCAGTGCGGGTGCAATGCGTTCAACTCACGAGCGTGTCCGGATATGGTCCGGATGCGTTGCTGCAAACCTGCGGGAGTAGGTACCCAATTGCAGTCAGTTTTGGCTGAGATTGCTTTCCGTTGTTCAGTTTTTATCGTGCGGGTGAAATGTGTTTTGCACGCGCGTGATAAAAAACTGACTGTGGTACCCAGACCCAAACTTCTTCACAGAAGTTCAGGTTTGGGTTCAAGGTTGTGTAGATTGTATTATTTTCCCTTATAACATGGTTATAAGGGAAAATAATAGCATTCTGAATACAGAATGCTAAGTAAAATAGGGCTGGACAGGTTAAAAAAAATAAAAATAAAAATAAAAATGTAACTCACCTTAATCCACTTGTTCGCGCAGCCGGCATCTCTTCTGTCTTCATCTGTGAGTAAAAGGACCTTTGATGACGTCAAGGTGAGTTAAATTATTTTTTAATTGGATATGGTCCGGATGCGTTGCTGCAAACCCGCGGGAGTAGGTACCCAATTGCAGTCAGTTTTGGCTGAGATTGCTTTCCGTTGTTCAGTTTTTATCGTGCGGGTGAAATGTGTTTTGCACGCGCGTGATAAAAAACTGACTGTAGTACCCAGACCCAAACTTCTTTACAGAAGTTCAGGTTTGGGTTCAAGGTTGTGTAGATTGTATTATTTTCCCTTATAACATGGTTATAATGGAAAATAATAGCATTCTGAATACAGAATGCTAAGTAAAATAGGGCTGGAGAGGTTAAAAAAAATAAAATAAAATGTAACTCACCTTAATCCCCTTGTTCGCGCAGCCGGCATCTCTTCTGTCTTCATCTGTGAGTAAAAGGACCTTTGATGACGTCAAGGTGAGTTAAATTATTTTTTATTTTTTTTAACCCCTCCAGCCCTATTTTACTTAGCATTCTGTATTCAGAATGCTATTATTTTCCCTTATAACCATGTTATAAGGGAAAATAATAATGATCGGGTCCCCATCCCGATCGTCTCCTAGCAACCGTGCGTGAAAATCGCACCGCATCTTGCTTGCGGATGCTTGCGATTTTCACGCAGCCCTATTCACTTCTATGGGGCCTGCTTTGCGTGAAAAACGCACAAAATAGAGCTTGCTGCGATTTTCACGCAACGCACAAGTGATGAGTGAAAATCACCGCTCATGTGCACAGCCCCATAGAAATGAATGGATTCAGTGCGGGTGCAATGCGTTCACCTCACGCATTGCACCCGCGTGAGAAAACTCGCCCGTGTGAAAGGGGCCTTAGTGCCCAACCATGTCGCACGTCCCCGTGATGTTCACGATACAATTTGATAACTGCTCTATCAACTTTTGATGTTCTTTTATGCGCCTACCATGGTGATCACGGGTGGCGGGGAATCAGGGTTCCAGGCCAGAGAGGGAGCGTGAGAAAGAGAGACCAGAACCAAGATAGGATTCATTTTTTCAAATTTAAAATTCTAGAGTTGAAATATGGGAGAAATTATTAAAGCGTAAAAGTGTGACAATTTTCAAAGTTTAAGCATTGAATGAAAGGATGTGGCGCACATTAATTACTGAATGATATATAAAAATTTATTCCCTGTCACCTATGCATAGCAGGTGTTTATTCACGTCTAAAATTGTATAATGTCAACCCAAGATTGTAACAGAAAAATTATTGAAATTTATTAAGCTGTCAACTAGGTAGAGGCGGGGTATATTACACCCAAAAAATGTAACTGACAATTTTTTATATTTTTTTTCAGTCTACTAGGTATAGGAGTGGTACATCACACCCAAAAATTTGTGAATTTCGCCAGAATATATAACTGGCAATTTTTTTTTTTTTAACCTGTCTACTAGGTACTAAACACATGTTCAGATAATACACTGGCTGCAGGGCAGGCCAGCACCTCCAAGGCGTAAAGGGCAAGCTCAGGCCATGTGCCCAATTTGGAGACCCAGAAGTTGAAGGGGGAAGACCCATCATTCAGTACGTGTAGGCGTGTGCACACATACTGCTCCACCATGTTGGTGAAATGCTGTCTACTGCTAAGACGTTTCATATCAGCTGGTGGTGCTGGTTGTTGTGGCGTGCTGACAAAGCTTTTCCACATTTAGGCCATGCTAACCCTACCTTCTGAGGTGCTGGCGGTGCCCCAGTTGCGTTGGAGACCTCTTCCTCGTCCTCTGCCTTTGCCTTGTGCTTTCATTGTGCCCCCGCTGTCAGGTGGGAATGCCACCAGCAGCTTGTACTCGCGCATCTTACGATCACGCTCCAGTGACGGAATTAAGGACGGTACGTTGTCCTTGTAACGGGGATCCAGCAGCATGGCCATCCAGTAATCAGCACAAATTAGAATGTGGGCAACTCGGCGGTCATTGTGCAGACACTTGTCACCGCCAGTTCTGTGAGAAGGTCTGGCAGACGTCCTTCTCTACCTCTTGCATGACGTTCTTTGTTTTGGTTTCACTTTGTTATCTCCTTTCCTTCTCCCAGGTGTCACCTATTTAGACTAATCGTCTCCCTTAATATTCCCTCCCATACTGCCTCACTTTGCAGTTTATACTACCTGGATGAAGTGTTCACTGCTGGAGGCTGCTGCTGCTGTTTGCTCAGATAATTATTTTCATGTATTGTGTTTCCTGGCTGGCTTGAAGCAAGGGGTGATGTCAATGGGAAGAATTTTCACCATGAACCGTCACCCATCACATAAAAAAAGGGAAAGAAATGAAAAGTGGTGAGCGCCACTCCGTTAATAAATACAATCTAATAAATAAATATTCGTGCACTGGGAAGATAATATGTTAAAACAACCAATAGTTCTAGCACGAGGATGTTATAAAAATTGTTATTAAAAACACCATTTGGTGAATCTAAAATGAATTAAAAATTGGTAATTATTATATTAAGGTAATAAACAGGTAATATAAAAGTAAATCATTCACTCACTTCACTGGGGGGGTGGTCGTCAGGATAAGCACATGACACCTGAGACCTAAAGAACCCCCCCGGCCAGGATCGTAGGTAGAATGGTAGTGACAGACGGAAGCACCACAGGAGGGCTTCAGGTCAAACACTTTATTCGGTATAATATATGGCTCAACACGTTTCGGGGACATAAGTTCCCCTTCCTCAGGAGCAAATGTAGAATCTAGGTGACCCTGACTCCATCCGTATTAAGTGCAGGGAGCCGGTGGTCGTGTCCCCTCACTATTATAGTGTTTTCAGGTGTCACACAGTCTTAGGTACATGGGCATGCAATCGTCTATCATTGAGACCCTTGCAAGGGCAGAGCAGTCAGGGAGAGCTCTTAGGGTTTTATAGGGCTCACCTATATGCTCCTTAGTTTGGGATCAAGCCAGTCGGTCGTTTATTCATAAGTTCCAGCTATCTGCAACATCATCCGTGACATTATAAACCGCCGTAACCGTCTTAAGCATGGATCCGGTTTCAGCCTTGATTGACCGCATGCAAGGTCTTTCGCTGGAGGTAGCAGATCTCTGTAAAGCTGTGTCTTAGTTTCAGGTGACCGGTTCTGCTGGCCTTCATGGAGTTTGTTCCGAGCCTAAGATCTCGCTTCCGGATACGTTCTCCGGGGGTAGTGAGAATTTTGTTCGCTTTAGAGAGGCTTGCAAACTCCATTTTCGCCTACTTCCCCATTCCTCTGGTGATGAGGAGCAGAGTGTGGGGATCATCATCTCGCTGCTTAGGGATAACGCTCAGTCTTGGGCCTTTTCGCTGCCGGTGGGGGCACGGCCCCTCCGATCGGTGGATGAATTTTTTGTAGCCCTGGGGCAGATATATGATGACCCGGATCGTATGGCTCTGGCTGAATCTAAACTGCGTCTTTTATGCCAGGGTAAACAGTCCGCAGAGATATATTGTTCTGAATTTCAGAGATGGGCAGCTGATACTGGTTGGAATGATGCTGCACTCCGAAGTCAATTTTGCCATGGTCTTTTGGAAAGATTGAAAGATGCATTTGCTTTTCATGAGAGACCAGCCTCGTTAGAATCTGCCATGTCTCTAGCTGTTCGTATTGACAGGCGTCTTAGAGAGAGAGAGGAGACTACTCCTTCCTGTCATATTCAGCCCAAGGACAGTGGGGGCTGTCTCATTCAGTGCGCAGAGGTCTCAGTTTCTCTCAATCCCCTCTGAGGAGGAGGCCATGCAGCTGGGTTTGCTTGTCTCTGATAGTAGAGGATTCAGCTCTCAGAGGAGGGTTTGTTTCTGTTGTGGGGGTATAAATCATTTGGCTAATGTTTGCCCCTCTAGGAGATTCATGGAGTTTTCTGAGGGTAATAAAAAAATATAAAAAAATAAAAAAAACTCTAAAAACTTTCCATTTGCTACTATTGGCAAGGTTGATGCAGAAATTGAAGGTTTGCCGTTTGCTTGTAGTTCCCGTTTTCTCCTACCTGCCAGGGTGGCGCTAGACAGCAAGAACATTGTTTGTGAGATTTTTGTAGATAGTGGAGCAGCTGTCAATCTCATTGATAATCAATTTGCAATAACGCATGGTTTCCAGGTATGCACTTTGGAAAAGGATATACCTGTTTTTGCTATCGATTCCGCTCCACTTTCTCAAAGATCGTTAAAGGGCATAGTTCACAATATCCGTTTGACTGTGGGTGACGCTTATGTTGAGGATATGTCATGTTTCGTCCTAACCTGATTACCTACTCCTCTAGTGTTGGGGCTACCCTGTCTCACTAAACATAACCCCACCATTGATTGGCAAGCAAGGCAAATAAATGGTTGGAGTGAGTTTTGCAGAGAGAATTGCCTCACGGCGTCTTTTTCAGAGGTTTCTACCAAGACTGTACCATCTTTTCTCTCTGAATTTTCGGATGTGTTTTCCGAGAGTGGTGTCCAGGAGCTGCCCCCTCACCGGGAGTACGACTGCCCTATTAATCTCATCCCAGGCGCCAAGCTGCCAAAATCACGTTTATATAATCTCTCCCAACCTGAAAGAGTCGCTATGCGTACTTATATCTCTAAGAGCCTGAGAAAGGGACACATCCGACCCTCGAAGTCACCTGTTACCGCTGTTTTTTTTTTTGTTAAGAAAAAAGATGGTTCTTTAAGACCTTGTCTGGATTTCAGGGAGCTGAACCGTATCACAATTCGTGACCCATATCTGCTTCCTCTGATCCCAGAACTGTTTAACCAGATTGTTGGGGCTAAAGTTTTTTTTAAGCTGTATTTAAAGCGAACCTTTCACCTGGATTTCACTTAATAAACTATCAAAAGTACCTTATAGATCATCCTCATTGTGTTAGCACACGGTCTTGTCCCGCTTTTCTGTCATGTATATGCATGGAAAAATCGCTTTATAAAGTACTCTTCTCCAGCTCCACAAGTCACGGTAGAAGTCAAGGGGGTAGCCCTTCCCTCACTCCAGGCTGTAACTCCTCTGCCCTAACCCCGCCTCTATGCAGTCTAATTGACACCCGGCTCAGTCGCCGGGACCGCGCTTGTACAGGCGGCACATGCGCCGTCGGACTCAAGCGCGATCCTGTAACTGAATCGCGCGTGAGGAAGAAAAGACAGGCAGGCATCGGGGACGGCGCATGCCAGCCGTCCCCGATGCCTGCCTGTCTTTTCTTCCTCACGCGCGATTCAGTTACAGGATCGCGCTTGAGTCCGACGGCGCATGCGCCGCCTGTACAAGCGCGGTCCCGGCGACTGAGCCGGGTGTCAATTAGACTGCATAGAGGCGGGGTTAGGGCAGGGGAGTTACAGCCTGGAGTGAGGGAAGGGCTACCCCCTTGACTTCTACCGTGACTTGTGGAGCTGGAGAAGAGTACTTTATAAAGCAATTTTTCCATGCATATACATGACAGAAAAGTGGGACAAGACCGTGTGCTAACACAATGAGGATGATCTATGAGGTACTTTTGATAGTTTATTAAGTGAAATCCAGGTGAAAGGTTCGCTTTAAGAGGGGCATACAACCTAGTCACGGTCAGGGAAAGGGACGAATGGAAGACAGCCTTCAATACACCTGAGGGTCATTTCGAGAGTTTGATGAATGCTCCGGCCGTCTTCCAACATTTTGTGAACAGCATTTTTTATCATTTAATGGGGAAATTTGTTCTGGTGTATCTAGATGACATTTTGATTTTTTCTCCTGATTTCAAGACTCATCGGGACCACCTAAGTCAGGTCTTGCTGATTCTGCGGGAGAATAAATTGTACGCTAAACTGGAAAAATGTGTGTTTGCGGTTCGGGAGATTTAATTTCTTGGTTTTCTTCTCTCTTCTTCTGGTTTTCGCATGGACCCTGAGAAGGTCCGCGCTGTGCTTGATTGGGAGCTTCCTGAGAATCAGAAGGCGCTGAAGCGGTTTTTGGGTTTTGCCAATTATTACAGAAAGGTCATTTTGAATTACGGTATTCCTCTGTTGTTAAGCCACTCACTGATATGACTAAAAACGGGTAGATTTATCCTCGTGGTCGGTAGATGCACTTAAAGCCTTTTCTAGTATCAAAGAGAGTTTTGCTTCCGCTACCATTTTGGTACAACCTGATGTCTCTCTACCTTTTATTGTTGAGGTGGACGCTTCTGCGGTGGGTGTGGGTGCGGTCTTATCTCAGGGTCCCTCTCCTGCCAAATGGCGACCGTGTGCCTTTTTCTCAAGGAAACTCTCCTCTGCAGAGAGAAATTACGATGTGGGAGATATGAAGTTGTTGGCCATCAAATTAGCTTTTGAGGAATGGCGCCATTGGTTAGAGGGAGCCAGACACCCTATTACCGTGTTTACCGACCATAAGAATCTGGCCTACTTGGAATCGGCCAAGCGTCTGAACCCGAGACAGGCCAGATGGTCTTTGTTCTTTTCTAGGTTTAATTTTGTTCTCACGTTCCGCCCTGGGGTTAAAAATGTGAAGGTGGATGCCCTGTCACGTTGTTTTCTGGGAGGGAGGAACTTTAAAGACCCGGGTCCCATTTTGGCTGAAGGGGTGGTCGTTTCTGCTCTTTATCCTGATTTGGAGGCAGAGGTTCAGGCAGCCCAGGCAGAGGCTCCTGATCTTTGTCCTCCTGGGAGGTTGTTTGTGCCTCTCGCTTTACGACACATGGTTTTTAAGGAGCACCACGATACTGTCCTTGCTGGGCACCCGGGGAGTAGAGCCACAGTGGATCGCATTGCTCTGAGATTCTGGTGGCCGGCTCTTCGTAAAACGGTTGAGGGTTTTGTGGCAGTCTGCGAGACCTGCGCTCGTGCCAAGGTCCCTCATTCACGGCCATCGGGTTCTGTTCTCCCATTACCCATTCCTTCCCGTCCTTGGACGCATCTGTCCATGGACTTCATTACGGACCTGCCTCGTTCCTTGGGGAAGACTGTGATTCTGGTGGTAGTTTTAGCAAAATGGCGCATTTCATTCCCTTTCCTGGGTTACCCAATGCTAAGACGTTGGTGCAAGCGTTTGTTGATCACATTGTTAAATTGCATGGCATTCCTTCAGACATAGTTTATGATAGGGGCACGCAATTTGTTTCCAGATTCTGGAAGGCCTTCTGTTCTCGTTTGGGGATTTGGTTGTCGTTCTCTTCTGCTTTTCACCCGCAGTCGAATGGTCAGACCGAACGCGTCAATCAGAATCTGGAGACATATCTGCGCTGTTTTGTGGCGGAGAATCAGGAGGATTGGTATTATTTTTTGTCCCTTGCTGAGTTTGCTTTAAATAACCTTCGCCAGGAGTCCTCTGATAAGTCACCATTTTTTGGTGCATATGGGTTTCATCCGCAGTTTGGGACATTCTCTGGAGAGTGGTCTTCTGGTTTACCTGATGAGGAGAGATTTTCCTCGTCTTTGTCATTTATTTGGCAAAAGATTCAGGGTAATCTGAAGAGGATGAGTGAGAGATATAAGCGTTTAGCAGATAAAAGACGTGTGCCTGGTCCGGACCTGAATGTGGGTGATCTGGTGTGGTTGTCTACAAAGAATATCAAACTGAAGGTTCCCTCCTGGAAGTTGGGTCCTAAGTTTATTGGGCCTTACAAGATCTTGTCCGTCATCAATCACATTGCCTTCCGTCTTGATCTTCCTCAGACTTTAAAGATCGATATGTTTTTCACAGGTCCCTATTAAAACATTATGTCCAACCCACTGTACCCTCCTCTTTGCCTCCTCCTCCGATTGTTGTTGATGGTAATCTTGAATTTCCGGTCTCTAGGATTGTGGATTCTTGCATTATCCGCGGTTCTCTCCAGTACCTCGTTCATTGGGAGGGTTATAGTCCTGATGAGAGGATGTGGGTCCCAGTGGCGGACATTAAGGCCACTCGTCTAAACAGGGCTTTCCATAGGTCTCATCCTGAGAAGGTGGGCTCTGAGTGTCTGGAGTCCACCCGTAGAGGGAGGGGTACTGTCACCGCCAGTTCTGTGAGAAGGTATGGCAGACGTCCTTCTCTACCTCTTGCATGACGTTCTTTGTTTTGGTTTCACTTTGTCATCTCCTTTCCTTCTCCCAGGTGTCACCTATTTAGACTAATCGTCTCCCTTTATATTCCCTCCCATACTGCCTCACTTTGCGGTTTATACTACTTCCTGGATGAAGTGTTCACTGCTGGAGGCTGCTGCTGCTGTATGCTCAGAAAAGTCTTTTCATGTATTGTGTTTCCTGGCTGGCTTGATTCTAGGTGACCCTGACTCCGTCCGTATTAAGTGCAGGGAGCCGGTGGTCGTGTCCCCTCACTATTATAGGGTTTTCAGGTGTCACACAGTCTTAGGTACGTAGGCATGCAATCGTCTACCATTAAGACCCTTGCATGGGCATAGCAGTCAGGGAGAGCTCTTAGGGTTTTATAGGGCTCACCTATATGCTCCTTAGTTTGGGATCAAGCCAGTCGGACGTTTATTCATAAGTTCCAGCTATCTGCAACATCATCCGTGACAACACTGCAGCATGTAATCGCTCATGTGTGCCAGGCTGCCCAGAGGCAATGAAAAGCTGTCCTCTGTGGGAGGTGTATCATCTGTGTCCTCTGTATCCCCCCATCTCCACGCACCAATGATGGCCATGAGCTGGTCTGGGTGCCACCCTGCTGTGAATATGGTTCCTCCTCCTCCATCTCCTCCTTCTCATTTTCCACCTCGTCATCCTCCTGAACGGTGCCCTGGCTGGACAATTGTGTACCTTGGGTTTGTGGGTGCAGGAACCCACCCCCGGAGCCACTTGGGAGTGACTGGCCGGCAACCCTACGAAATGATCCCTCTTCCTCCTCCTCCTCCTCCTGTGCCACATCCTCTTCCATCATCGCCAGGAGCGTTTTTTCAAGGACGCATAGAAGTGGGATAGTAACGCTGAGAACGGAGTTATCGGCACTGGTCATGTTGGTGGAGTACTCGAAACAGCGCAACAAGGAACACAGGTCTCGCATGGAGGACCAGTCATTGGTGGTGAAGTGGTGCTGTTCCGCCGAGCGACTAACCCGTGCGTGCTGCAGCTGAAACGCCACTATCGCCTGCTGCTGCTCGCACAGTCTAGCCAGCATGTGCAAGGTGGAGTTCCACCTTGTGGGCACGTGGCATATGAGGCGGTGAGCGGGAAGGCCGAAGTTACGCTGCAGCGCTGACAGGCGAGCAGCAGCAGGGTGAGAAGGCCGAACGCGCGCACAGACGGCCCGCACTTTATGCAGCAGCTCTGACATATCGGGGTAATTTTTAAGGAATCTCTGCACCACCAAATTCAGCACATGCGCCAGGCAAGGGATGTGCGTCAAACGACTAGTCCCAGAGTTTCTACGAGATTTCGCCCATTATCGCACACCACCAGGCCAGGCTTGAGGCTCACTGGCACAAACCACTCTTCGTTCTGTTGTTCAAGGCCCTTCCACAGCTCCTGCGCGGTGTGGGGTTTGTCCCCCAAACAGATAAGTTTTAAAACTGCCTGCTGTCATTTACCCCTGGCTGTGAAGGTGTTACGCTGACCGGAGGAGGAGCTGGTAGAGGATGAGGAAGCAGAGTAGGAGGAGGAAGCAACAGGAGGCAAACTGAAGCGCCCTGCAATCCTCGGTGGTGGAAGGACATGCGCCAAACTGCTATCCGCCTCAGGCCCATCCGCCACTGCATTTACCGAGTGTGCTGTTATGGAGATATAACGGCCCTGACCGTGCTTACTGGTCCACGTATCCGTAGTCAGGTGCACCTTGCCACAGATGGCGTTGCGCAGTGCACACCTGATTTTGTCCCCTACTTGGTTGTGAAGGGAAGGGATGGCTCACCTTGAAAAGTAGTGGTGGCTGGGCACGACGTACTGTGGGAAAGCCACTGCCATAAGCACTTTAAAACTATCCGTCTCCACCAGACGGAATGACAGCACTTCAAAGGCCAGTAATTTAGAAATGCTGGCATTCAGGGCTAGGGATCGCGGGTGGGTAGGGGGGTACTTCTTCTTCCTCTCCAGTGTTTGGGATATGGAGAGCTGAACGCTTCCGTGGGACATTGTGGAGATGCTTGGTGACCTAGGTGTTGCTGTTGCTGGCAGATCCTCTGTTTGCGGGGTGCCAGGTGGCACTATCACTCCAGAGGTGGATGAAGAGGCTGCGACTGCAGCAGAAGAGGAAGCAAGAGGAGCCAGAGACCTTCCTTGGTTTTTGAGGTGTCTACTCCACTGCAGCTCGTGCTTTGCACTTAAATGCCTGGTCATGCAGGTTGTGCTCAGGTTGAGAACGTTTATGCCTTGCTTCAGGCTCTGATTGCACAGCGTGCAAACCACGTCGTCAGCACATTGTCTGAAGAACTGCCACGCCAGGGAACTCCTTGGAGCTGACTTTGGTGTGCTCAGTTCCTTGCTGCGGTGGGCAGTAGGAGGCGTACTGTCTAGAGGACGGCTGCTCTGCTTTTGCACCCTGCTCCCTCTTCTGCTGTCCTGGTGGCTCTGTGCGACCACCGACTCTTCCTCCGAACTACATAGGTCACTTGCATGACCTTGATTCCATGTGGGGTCGAGGACCTCATCGTCCTCCACATCATCTTCCAGCCAGTCTTCACCCCTGTCTTCCTTGTCGGCCTGCACACTTTCGAAAGACCCACCAGTTTGCACCTGTGTTTCGTCATCATCCGAGACGTGCTGCGATGGTCCTCCCATGTACTCATCTTGAAAGATAAGTGGTTGGGCATTATTGCACTTAATCTCTTCCACTTCTGGGACAGGGATAGGTGAATGGCCCTGGGAAACCGTGCTAACAGAGTCATAAAAAAGCAGAAGAGACTGCTGCATGACTTGGGGCTCAGACTGCTCGGCTGATTTGCAAGGGGGTGAGGTGAAAGACTGATGGACATCGGCTGCAGGTGCAACTGTGGTCTTTGAGCAGGAGACTGGGTGGGAGAAAATGTGAAGGAACTGGATCCACTGTCAGCAACCCAATCTACTATTGCCTGTACTTGTTCAGGCCTCACCATTCATAGAGCAGCATTAGGCCCGATCAAATACTGTTGCAGGTTTTGTCACCTACTCGCACCTGAGGAAGGGGTTTCACTTGTGCGTGTAGCTGGCACAGATCGACCACGTCCTCTCCCTGCAACAGGAGCTCCACCAGCAGCACCACGAACTGGTCCACGTCCGTTATTTGACGCTCTCCTCATATTTTTCGAATTTAGGATCTTGCCCTAAATGGGTGTTTAATTAATAGTAGAATAGAACAACAGTATGTAAAGGGTGTATTTCACATGGTCTGAACCAGTGAAGGCCTGAATCCAATATTTCTTTGCACAAAATGTCTGTATTTCAAATGTCTGTATTTCAAATCCCTGAATCAAACCCCTGTATGTAGAGGGTGTATCTCACAGGGCCTGAACCAGTATAGGCCTGAAGTAAATATTTCTTTGCACAAAATGGCTGTATTTCAAATGGCTGTATTTCAAATTCCTGAATCAAACCCCTGTATGTAGAGGGAGTATCTCACAGGGTCTGAACCAGTGTAGGCCTGAAGTAAATATTTCTTTGCCCAAAATGGCTGTATTTCAAATGGCTGTATTTCAAATCCCTGAATCAAACCCCTGTATGAAGAGGGAGTATCTCACACGGTCTGAACCAGTGTAGGCCTGAATTCAATATTTCTTTGCCCAAAATGGCTGTATTTCAAATGGCTGTATTTCAAATGCCTGAATCAAACCCCTGTATGTAGAGGGAGTATCTCACAGGGCATGAACAAATGTAGGCCTAAATTAAATATTTCTTTGCCCAAAATGGCTGTATTTCAAATGCTTGTATTTCAAATGCCTGATTCAAACCCCTGTATGTAGAGGGGGTATCTCACACAGTCTGAACCAGTGTAGGCCTGAAGTAAATATTTCTTTGCCCAAAATGGCTGCATTTCAAATGGCTGTATTTCAAATGCCTGATATAAACCCCTGAATGTAGAGGGGGTATCTCACAGGGCCTGAATCAGTGTAGGCCTAAATTAAATATTTCTTTGCCCAAAATGGCTGTATTTCAAATGGCTATATTGGAAATGCCTGATTCAAACCCCTTTATGTAGAGGGGGTATCTCACACGGTCTGAACCAGCATAGGCCTGAAGTAAATATTTCTTTGCACAAAATGGCTGTATTTCAAATGGCTGTATATCAAATGAATGATTCAAATCCCTATATGTAGAGGGGGTATCTCACACGGTCTGAACCAGTGTAGGCCTGAAGTAAATATTTCTTTGCACAAAATGGCTGTATTTCAAATGGCTGTATTTCTAATCCCTGAATCAAACCCCTGTATGTAGAGGGTGTATCTCACAGGGCCTGAACCAGTGTAGGCCTGAAATAAATATTTCTTTGCCCAAAATGGCTGTATTTCAAATGGCTGTATTTCAAATGCCTAATTCAAACCCCTGTATGTAGAGGGGGTTTATCAGAGGCCCTGAACCAGTGTAGGCCTAAATTAAATATTTCTTTGCCCAAAATGGCTGTATTTCAAATGGCTGTATTTCAAATGCCTGATTCAAACCCCTGTATGTAGAGGGGTATCTCACACGGTCTGAACCAGTGTAGGCCTGAAGTAAATATTTTTTTGCCCAAAATGGCTGTATTTCAAATCCCTAAATCAAACCCCTGTATGTAGAGGGAGTATCTATCTCACACGGTCTGAACCAGTGTATGCCTGAAGTAAATATTTCTTTGCACAAAATGGCTGTATTTCAAATCGCTATATTTCAAATCCCTGAATCAAACCCCTGTATGTAGAGGGTGTATCTCACAGGGCCTGAACCAGTGTAGGCCTAAATTAAATATTTATTTGCCCAAAATGGCTGTATTTTAAATGGCTGTATTTCAAATGCCTGATTCAAACCCCTGTATGTAGAGGGGGTATCTCACATGGTCTGAACCAGTGTAGGCCTGAAGTAAATATTTCTTTGCCCAAAATGGCTGTATTTCAAATCTCTAAATCAAACCACTGTATGTAGAGGGAGTATCTCACACGGTCTGAACCACTGTAGGCCTGAATTCAATATTTCTTTGCCCAAAATGGCTGTATTTCAAATGGCTGTATTTCAAATGCCTGATTCAAACCTCTGTATGTAGAGGGGGTATCTCACACGGTCTGAACCAGTGTAGGCCTGAAGTAAATATTTCTTTGCACAAAATGGCTGTATTTCAAATGGCTATATTTCAAATCCCTGAATCAAACCCCTGTATGTAGAGGGTGTATCTCACAGGGCCTGAACCAGTGTAGGCCTAAATTAAATATTTATTTGCCCAAAATGGCTGTATTTTAAATGGCTGTATTTCAAATGCCTGATTCAAACCCCTGTATGTAGAGGGGGTATCTCACATGGTCTGAACCAGTGTAGGCCTGAAGTAAATATTTCTTTGCCCAAAATGGCTGTATTTCAAATCTCTAAATCAAACCACTGTATGTAGAGGGAGTATCTCACACGGTCTGAACCACTGTAGGCCTGAATTCAATATTTCTTTGCCCAAAATGGCTGTATTTCAAATGGCTGTATTTCAAATGCCTGATTCAAACCTCTGTATGTAGAGGGGGTATCTCACACGGTCTGAACCACTGTAGGCCTCAAGTAAATATTTCTTTGCACAAAATGGCTGTATTTCAAATGGCTATATTTCAAATCCCTGAATCAAACCCCTGTATGTAGAGGGTGTATCTCACAGGGCCTGAACCAGTGTAGGCCTAAATTAAATATTTATTTGCCCAAAATGGCTGTATTTTAAATGGCTGTATTTCAAATGCCTGATTCAAACCCCTGTATGTAGAGGGGGTATCTCACATGGTCTGAACCAGTGTAGGCCTGAAGTAAATATTTCTTTGCCCAAAATGGCTGTATTTCAAATCTCTAAATCAAACCACTGTATGTAGAGGGAGTATCTCACACGGTCTGAACCACTGTAGGCCTGAATTCAATATTTCTTTGCCCAAAATGGCTGTATTTCAAATGGCTGTATTTCAAATGCCTGATTCAAACCTCTGTATGTAGAGGGGGTATCTCACACGGTCTGAACCAGTGTAGGCCTGAAGTAAATATTTCTTTGCACAAAATGGCTGTATTTCAAATGGCTATATTTCAAATCCCTGAATCAAACCCCTGTATGTAGAGGGTGTATCTCACAGGGCCTGAACCAGTGTAGGCCTGAAGTAAATATTTCTTTGCCCAAAATGGCTGTATTTTAAATGGCTGTATTTCAAATGCCTGATTCAAACCCCTGTATGTAGACGGGGTATCTCACAGGGCCTGAACCAGTGTAGGCCTAAATTATATATTTCTTTGCCCAAAATGGCTGTATTTCAAATGGCTGTTAGAGTTGAGCGGACACCTGGATGTTCGGGTTCGGCAGGTTCGGCCGAACTTGAAAAAAAAGTTTCGGTTCGAGACCCGAACATGACCCGAACTTGACCCCCATTGAAGTCACTGGGGGCCCGAACTTTTGGGCACTAAAATTGCTCTAAAATAGTCCTGGAAAGGGCTAGAGGGCTGCAAAAGGCATCAAAATGTGCCTAAGAGCATGACAACTGTTCTGCAAATGTATTGTCCCACTACATAAAGGTGGGCACTACTAAGAGTTATGTTGTTCCCACCTCCTGTGGGAGAAATGTGTTTTGTATTGCATTGTAATGCCATGTTAATTCCTGTGTGCCAGGCCTGTCAGGGGTGTAGTTTCTCCTCCCAAGCTGTAGAGGGAGCTAGGGAACCCCCTAGTATATATAGTTAGGCCCAGACAGGAAGGAGTTAGGGCAGTGTAGTCCAGGAGGCTAGTGAGTGCAGTCTAGCCTGCCTGAGGTTCCTGAGCAAGAGAAGCTCACAAGTTTGCCACCAGGAGAAGAGGTTACCTCCTGAGAAACCTGAAGTTCCTAGAAGAGTACAGAGCAGAGCCATTATTCCAGCCAGCCAGAGAGCTGAAGGGCAGCAGGATATATTCAAAGCAAGGAGTCATATACGAAAGAAAGTTTTCCCCTAACCAAGGATAAAGCCAGCAATAGGGCATACGGGCCTTGGGATAAAGACAGACAGGATTCTGAGGAAAAGTGCAGCCTGATCTGTAAGTGTTTTAACCCTCTGAGCACCTTGCAAGAACATTGTACCTGCCAATTGATGTAAAGCCTGAATGTGACTACTTCTTACATATGGAACTCTTACCAAAGACTGTAAATAGTTAACTGTTTCAGTAAAAGGAAGTTTTGGTTCACTGCAACTAGTGTTCCTCACTTATTACTACCATAAATCGGTGTGCCACCATTACCGGCACTTGCGTCACAAACTTAAAGGGATCTTGCCACCGGCAAATTAAACTTCCAACACCCAGGGCACCTCACCTACCATCGGCCTGGTCCCTATACACAGAGAGTGCCCCAGAGGACCCCTGTGCCAGCCTCTCCATTACTGCTGTACGCCTGCCCAGGGTCTTCTATAAACTGTGAGTAACCAAGAGCAACCCTCGTTTTGCCTATTAACCATGACCTCACCATTGCTCACCCTGCAGGGCTGCGTACTGCATATTTTGGCGTCACGAACAGGATTTACGGATTAGACCTACGCCATTGTGGAATCTAAACTGTGTGCCGTTAATGCCTATAAAGTGATTCTGTGATATAATCACATTTGCAAGCCCGTGTGTGTCAGGCCCACACAGACTGTCTTGTGGCCACTGGCTAGGCCTCCACTTATACTGTTACAGGGTGTCACTCACTCACAAATACCTCGCAGATAAAAAAAAATTCTATTTAATATTTTTCTGTGATATAATCACATTTGCAAGCCAGTGTGTGTCAGGCCCACAGAGACTGTATTGTGGCCACTGGCTAGGCCTCCACTTATACCGTTGCAGGGTGTCACTCACTCACAAATACCTCGCAGATAAAAAAAAATTATATTTAATATTTTTCTGTGATATAATCACAGTTGCAAGCCAGTGTGTGTCAGGCCAAAACAGACTGTATTGTGGCCACTGGCAAGTGGCTAGGCCTCCACTTATACCGTTACAGGGTGTCACTCACTCACAAATACCTTGCAGATAAAAAAAAATTCTATTTAATATTTTTCTTATTAAATAGAATATTTAATATTTAATATTTATTGTGGCCACTGGCAAGTGGCTAGGCCTCCACTTATACCGTTACAGGGTGTCACTCACTCACAAATACCTCGCAGATAAAAAAAATATATATTTAATATAATTATATTAAATTATATTTAGTCCTACGCCATTGTGGAATCTAAACTGTGTGCCGTTAATGCCTATAAAGTGATTCTGTGATATAATCACATTTGCAAGCCCGTGTGTGTCAGGCCCACACAGACTGTCTTGTGGCCACTGGCTAGGCCTCCACTTATACTGTTACAGGGTGTCACTCACTCACAAATACCTCGCAGATAAAAAAAAATTATATTTAATATTTTTCTGTGATATAATCACATTTGCAAGCCAGTGTGTGTCAGGCCCACAGAGACTGTATTGTGGCCACTGGCTAGTGGCTAGGCCTCCACTTATACCGTTACAGGGTGTCACTTACTCACAAATACCTCGCAGATAAAAAAAAATTCTATTTAATATTTTTCTGTGATATAATCACAGTTGCAAGCCAGTGTGTGTCAGGCCAAAACAGACTGTATTGTGGCCACTGGCAAGTGGCTAGGCCTCCACTTATACCGTTACAGGGTGTCACTCACTCACAAATAACTCGCAGATAAAAAAAAAAATATTTTTAATATTTTTCTGTGATATAATCACAGTTGCAAGCCAGTGTGTGTCAGGACCACACAGACTGTATTGTGGCCACTGGCTAGTGGCTAGGTCTCTACTTATACCGTTACAGGGTGTCACTCACTCACAAATACCTCGCAGATAAAAAAAATTCGATTTAATATTTTGCTGTGATCTACGGTAATCACATTTGCAAGCCCGTGTGTGTCAGGCCCACACAGACTGTATTGTGGCCACTGGCTAGTGGCTAGGCCTCCACTTATACCGTTACAGGGTGTCACTCACTCACAAATAACTCGCAGATAAAAAAAAAAATATTTTTAATATTTTTCTGTGATATAATCACAGTTGCAAGCCAGTGTGTGTCAGGACCACACAGACTGTATTGTGGCCACTGGCTAGTGGCTAGGCCTCCACTTATACCGTTACAGGGTGTCACTCACTCACAAATACCTTGCAGATAAAAATAATTATATTTAATATTTTTCTGTGATATAATCACAGTTGCAAGCCAGTGTGTGTCAGGACCACACAGACTGTATTGTGGCCACTGGCTAGTGGCTAGACTACCACCTATACTGTTACAGGGTGTCACTCACTCACAAATACCTCGCAGATAAATAAAAATTCTATTTAATATTTTTCTGTGATATAATCACAGTTGCAAGCCCATGTGTGTCAGGCCCACACAGACTGTATTGTGGCCACTGGCTAGTGGCTAGGCCTCCACTTATACCGTTACAGGGTGTCACTCACTCACAAATACCTCGCAGATAAATAAAAATTCTATTTAATATTTTTCTGATATCTAATCACATTTGCAAGCCCGTGTGTGTCAGGCCCACACAGACTGTATTGTGGCCACTGGCTAGTGGCTAGGCCTCCACTTATACCGTTACAGGGTGTCAATCACTCACAAATACCTCGCAAATAAAAAAAAATTATATTTCATATTTTTCTGTGATATTATCACAGTTGCAAGCCAGTGTGTGTCAGGCCCACACAGACTGTATTGTGGCCACTGGCTAGGCCTCCACTTATACTGTTACAGGGTGTCACTCACTCACAAATACCTCACAGATAAATAAAAATTCTATTTAATATTTTTCTGTGATCTAATCACATTTGCAAGCCCGTGTGTGTCAGGCCCACACTGACTGTATTGTGGCCACTGGCTAGTGGCTAGGCCTCCACTTATACCGTTACAGGGTGTCACTCACTCACAAATACCTCGCAGATAAAAAAAAATTCTATTTAATATTTTTCTGTGATATAATCACAGTTGCAAGCCAGTGTGTGTCAGGCCAAAACAGACTGTATTGTGGCCACTGGCAAGTGGCTAGGCCTCCACTTATACCGTTACAGGGTGTCACTCACTCACAAATACCTCGCAGATAAAAAAAAAATATTTTTTATATTTTTCTGTGATATAATCACAGTTGCAAGCCAGTGTGTGTCAGGACCACACAGACTGTATTGTGGCCACTGGCTAGTGGCTAGGCCTCTACTTATACCGTTACAGGGTGTTACTCACTCACAAATACCTCGCAGATAAAAAAAATTCTATTTAATATTTTGCTGTGATCTACGGTAATCACATTTGCAAGCCCGTGTGTGTCAGGCCCACACAGACTGTATTGTGGCCACTGGCTAGTGGCTAGGCCTCCACTTATACCGTTACAGGGTGTCACTCACTCACAAATACCTCGCAGATAAATAAAAATTCTATTTAATATTTTTCTGTGATCTAATCACATTTGCAAGCCAGTGTGTGTCAGGCCCACACAGACTGTATTGTGGCCACTGGCTAGGCCTCCACTTATACCGTTACAGGGTGTCACTCACTCACAAATACCTCGCAGATAAATAAAAATTCTATTTAATATTTTTCTGTGATATAATCACAGTTGCAAGCCCATGTGTGTCAGGCCCACACAGACTGTATTGTGGCCACTGGCTAGTGGCTAGGCCTCCACTTATACCGTTACAGGGTGTCACTCACTCACAAATACCTTGCAGATAAATAAAAATTCTATTTAATATTTTTCTGATATCTAATCACATTTGCAAGCCCGTGTGTGTCAGGCCCACACAGACTGTATTGTGGCCACTGGCTAGTGGCTAGGCCTCCACTTATACCGTTACAGGGTGTCAATCACTCACAAATACCTCGCAAATAAAAAAAAATTATATTTCATATTTTTCTGTGATATTATCACAGTTGCAAGCCAGTGTGTGTCAGGCCCACACAGACTGTATTGTGGCCACTGGCTAGGCCTCCACTTATACCGTTACAGGGTGTCACTCACAAATACCTCACAGATAAATAAAAATTCTATTTAATATTTTTCTGTGATCTAATCACATTTGCAAGCCCGTGTGTGTCAGGCCCACACTGACTGTATTGTGGCCACTGGCTAGTGGCTAGGCCTCCACTTATACCGTTACAGGGTGTCACTCACTCACAAATACCTCGCAGATAAAAAAAATTCTATTTAATATTTTGCTGTGATCTAATCACATTTGCAAGCCCGTGTGTGTCAGGCCCACACAGACTGTATTGTGGCCACTGGCTAGTGGCTAGGCCTCCACTTATACCGTTACAGGGTGTCACTCACTCACAAATACCTCGCAGATAAAAAAAAATTCTATTTAATATTTTTCTGTGATCTAATCACATTTGCAAGCCTGTGTGTGTCAGGCCCACACAGACTGTATTGTGGCCACTGGCTAGGCCTCCACTTATACCGTTGCAGGGTGTCACTCACTCACAAATACCTCGCAGATAAAAAAAAATTATATTTAATATTTTTCTGTGATATAATCACATTTGCAAGCCAGTGTGTCTGGCCCACACAGACTGTATTGTGGCCACTGGCTAGTGGCTAGGCCTCCACTCATACCGTTACAGGGTGTCACTCACTCACAAATACCTTGCAGATAAAAAAAAATTCTATTTAATATTTTTCTGTGATCTAATCACATTTGCAAGCCTGTGTGTGTCAGGCCCACACAGACTGTATTGTGGCCACTGGCTAGTGGCTAGGCCTCCACTTATACCGTTACAGGGTGTCACTCACTCACAAATACCTCGCAGATAAATAAAAATTATATTTAATATTTTTCTGTGATATAATCACATTTGCAAGCCCGTGTGTGTCAGGCCCACACAGACTGTATTGTGGCCACTGGCTAGTGGCTAGGCCTCCACTTATACCGTTACAGGGTGTCACTCACAAATACCTCGCAGATAAATAAAAATTCTATTTAATATTTTTCTGATATCTAATCACATTTGCAAGCCCGTGTGTGTCAGGCCCACACAGACTGTATTGGGGCCACTGGCTAGTGGCTAGGCCTCCACTTATACTGTTACAGGGTGTCAATCACTCACAAATACCTCGCAAATAAAAAAAATATATATTTCAGATTTTTCTGTGATATTATCACAGTTGCAAGCCAGTGTGTGTCAGGCCCACACAGACTGTATTGTGGCCACTGGCTAGGCCTCCACTTATACCGTTACAGGGTGTCACTCACTCACAAATACCTCGCAGATAAATAAAAATTCTATTTAATATTTTTCTGTGATCTAATCACATTTGCAAGCCCGTGTGTGTCAGGCCCACACTGACTGTATTGTGGCCACTGGCTAGTGGCTAGGCCTCCACTTATACCGTTACAGGGTGTCACTCACTCACAAATACCTCACAGATAAAAAAAAAAATCTATTTAATATTTTTCTGTGATATAATCACAGTTGCAAGCCAGTGTGTGTCAGGACCACACAGACTGTATTGTGGCCACTGGCTAGTGGCTAGGCCTCTACTTATACCGTTACAGGGTGTCACTCACTCACAAATACCTCGCAGATAAAAAAAATTCTATTTAATATTTTGCTGTGATCTAATCACATTTGCAAGCCCGTGTGTGTCAGGCCCACACAGACTGTATTGTGGCCACTGGCTAGTGGCTAGGCCTCCACTTATACCGTTACAGGGTGTCACTCACTCACAAATACCTCGCAGATAAAAAAAAATTATATTTAATATTTTTCTGTGATATAATCACATTTGCAAGCCAGTGTGTCTGGCCCACACAGACTGTATTGTGGCCACTGGCTAGTGGCTAGGCCTCCACTCATACCGTTACAGGGTGTCACTCACTCACAAATACCTTGCAGATAAAAAAAAATTCTATTTAATATTTTTCTGTGATCTAATCACATTTGCAAGCCTGTGTGTGTCAGGCCCACACAGACTGTATTGTGGCCACTGGCTAGTGGCTAGGCCTCCACTTATACCGTTACAGGGTGTCACTCACTCACAAATACCTCGCAGATAAATAAAAATTATATTTAATATTTTTCTGTGATATAATCACATTTGCAAGCCCGTGTGTGTCAGGCCCACACAGACTGTATTGTGGCCACTGGCTAGTGGCTAGGCCTCCACTTATACCGTTACAGGGTGTCACTCACAAATACCTCGCAGATAAATAAAAATTCTATTTAATATTTTTCTGATATCTAATCACATTTGCAAGCCCGTGTGTGTCAGGCCCACACAGACTGTATTGGGGCCACTGGCTAGTGGCTAGGCCTCCACTTATACTGTTACAGGGTGTCAATCACTCACAAATACCTCGCAAATAAAAAAAATATATATTTCAGATTTTTCTGTGATATTATCACAGTTGCAAGCCAGTGTGTGTCAGGCCCACACAGACTGTATTGTGGCCACTGGCTAGGCCTCCACTTATACCGTTACAGGGTGTCACTCACTCACAAATACCTCGCAGATAAATAAAAATTCTATTTAATATTTTTCTGTGATCTAATCACATTTGCAAGCCCGTGTGTGTCAGGCCCACACTGACTGTATTGTGGCCACTGGCTAGTGGCTAGGCCTCCACTTATACCGTTACAGGGTGTCACTCACTCACAAATACCTCACAGATAAAAAAAAAAATCTATTTAATATTTTTCTGTGATATAATCACAGTTGCAAGCCAGTGTGTGTCAGGACCACACAGACTGTATTGTGGCCACTGGCTAGTGGCTAGGCCTCTACTTATACCGTTACAGGGTGTCACTCACTCACAAATACCTCGCAGATAAAAAAAATTCTATTTAATATTTTGCTGTGATCTAATCACATTTGCAAGCCCGTGTGTGTCAGGCCCACACAGACTGTATTGTGGCCACTGGCTAGTGGCTAGGCCTCCACTTATACCGTTACAGGGTGTCACTCACTCACAAATACCTCGCAGATAAAAAAAAATTCTATTTAATATTTTTCTGTGATCTAATCACATTTGTAAGCCTGTGTGTGTCAGGCCCACACAGACTGTATTGTGGCCACTGGCTAGGCCTCCACTTATACCGTTACAGGGTGTCACTCACTCACAAATACCTCGCAGATAAAAAAAAATTATATTTAATATTTTTCTGTGATATAATCACATTTGCAAGCCAGTGTGTGTCAGGCACACACAGACTGTATTGTGGCCACTGGCTAGTGGCTAGGCCTCCACTCATACCGTTACAGGGTGTCACTCACTCACAAATACCTTGCAGATAAATAAAAATTCTATTTAATATTTTTCTGTGATATAATCACATTTGCAAGCCCGTGTGTGTCAGGCCCACACAGACTGTACTGTGCCCACTGCCCACCACTTATATAGGGTGGCACAGTACCTTGCACGCATAGTAACACTTATCTAATAAAAAATGACAGGCAGAGGCAGGCCACGCCGCAGGGGCCTTCTTGTTCGTGGTGCTGTGATTTCCACTGGCCCTGGAATAATGCCCAGTGTTCAGAGGCCACTTACCCTGAACCCAAAAAATTCGGAGAAAATAGTTGACTGGCTTACACAGGACACCCAATCTTCAACAGCTTCCGCTAAGAATCTTGACGCACCATCCTCTTTCAGCTCAGCTTTGGTCACCTGCTCTCAAGTTACCACTCTCCCGCCTGCCGCCATTACCACCACTTCCACCACAGCCACCACAGCCGCTTCACTTGATCCCTCAGAGGAGTTAATTACACATCAGTTGGATGAAATTAGTGATGCGCAGCATTACACACATGGACGTACAGTGTGATGATGATGATGATGATGTTGTACCCGCTGCTGCTTCCTTTGCTGAGGTGTCAGATACAAGTGAAGTGGTTGATGATGACGATGTGTCCGTGGATGCCACGTGGGTGCCTGCTCGAAGAGAAGAAGAAGAGGGGGAAAGTTCAGAAGGGGAGACAGAGAGAAGGAGGAGATGAGTTGGAAGCAGGGGGAGGTCGTCGCAAGGAGCTAGTGGCACAGTCAGACAGCATGTATCGGCACCCACGTGTATCAGCCAGACAGCACGCCAATCAACACATGCTGTTGCCACCACCAGAATGCCGTCATTGCAAAGCTCAGCAGTGTGGCATTTTTTTTGTGTGTCTGCCTCTGACAACAGCGATGCCATTTGCAACTTGTGCCAAAAGAAACTGAGTCGTGGGAAATCCAACACCCACCTAGGTACAACTGCTTTGCGAAGGCACATGATCGCACATCACAAACGCCTATGGGATCAACACATGATGACGAGACACAAGCTCAAAGCCACCATCCTCCTCCTGGTCCAGCATCTTCAGCCACGTCAACCATTGCTGTCCTCCTTGCCCCCTCTCAACCACCCGCCACTCCGCCTCTCACCTTCAGCAGTTTCATCTCATCTGCCCACAGTCAGGTGTCTGTAAAGGAAATGTTTGAGCGTATGAAGCCAATGTCACAGAGTCACCCCCTCTTGCCCGGCGTCTGACAGCTGGCTTGACGGAACTCTTAGCCCGCCAGCTTTTAACCATAACAGCTGGTGGAGTCTGAGGCCTTTAAAAAGAAATTCGCTATTGGGACACCACAGTGGAAGGTACCCGGACGAATTTTTTTTTCAAAAAAGGCAATCCCAAACCTCTACTCAGTGATTGAAAAGGAAGTCATGGCATCTCTGGCATACAGTGTTGGGGCAAGGGTCCATCTGACCACTGATACCTGGTCTGCAAAGCACGGTCAGGGCAGGTATATCACCTACACTGCGCATTGGGTCAACCTGCTGACGGCTGACAAGCATGGAATGCGTGTCTCTGCAGCGGAGTTGGTGACACTGCCACGACTTGCAAGCAGGCCTACTGCCACCTCCTCTACTCCTCCTACTCCATCCTCTTCCATAACCTCCTCGGCTGAGTCCTCTTCTGCTGCGGTGTCTGGCTGCACATCAACTGAATCCCCCCAGCTCCCCAGGGGCTATTTCACATCCTGGATACGACAGTGTCACGCTGTCTTGGGGTTGACTTGCCTGAAAGCAGAGAGCAACACCGGACCAGAACTCCTGTCCACCCTGAACGCACAGGTGGATCAGTGGCTGACCCCGCACCAACTGGAGATCGGCAAAGTGATGTGTGACAATGGAAGCAATTTGTGCAAGTTGTCACATGTGCCGTGCATGGCACATGTGTTGAATCTCATCGTACAACGCTTTGTGTCTAAGTACCCAGGCTTACAGGATGTCCTCAAGCAGGCCAGGAAGGTGTGTGGCCATTTCAGGCGTTCCTACACGGCCATGGTGCACTTTTCAGACATTCAGCGCCGAAACAACATGCCAGTGAGGCGCTTGATTTGCTACAGCCCGACACGTTGGAATTCAGCACTCCTAATGTTCGACCGCCTGCTCCAACAAGAAAAAGCCATCAACGAGTATTTGTATGACCGAAGTGCTAGGACAGCCTCTGTGGAGCTGGGAATTTTTTTGCCACGTTACTGGACGCTCATGTGCAATGCTTGTAGGCTCATGCGTCCTTTTGAGGAGGTGACAAACCTAGTCAGTTGCACTGAAGGCACCATCAGCGACCTCATCCCATTTGTTTTCTTCCTGGAGCGTGCCCTGCGTAGAGTGCTGGATCAGGTTGTAGATGAGCATGTAGAGGAAGAGTTGTGGTCACCATCACCACCAGAAACAGCCTTGTCATCATCGCTTGCCGGACCTGCGGCAACACTGCAAGAGGAGTATGAGGAAGAGGAGTCAGAGGAGGAATGTGGCTTTGAGGAGGAGGAAGACCAACCACAGCAGGCATCCCAGGGTGCTCATTGTTGTCACCTATCTGGGACCCGTGGTGTTGTACGTGGCTGGGGTGAAGAACAGACCGTCAATGACGTCAGTGAGGACGAGGAACGGGAAATGAGTAGCTCGGCATCCAACCTTGTGCAAATGGGGTCTTTCATGCTGTCATGTCTGTTGAGGGACCCTCGTATAAAAAGGATGAAGGAGAACGACCTGTACTGGGTGGCCACGCTACTAGACCCCCGGTATAAGCAGAAAGTGGCGGAAATGTTACCAACTTACCGAAAGTCAGAAAGGATGCAGCAGTTCAAAACAAAACAAAAAAATATGCTTTACACAGCTTATATAGGGGATGTCACAGCACAACGGGAATCTAACAGGGGAAGAGGTGAAAGTAATCCTCCTCCTACCACGACCACGGCGGCAAGGACAGGATGCTTTACAGATGTGTTGTTGATGGAGGACATGCAGAGCTTTTTCAGTCCTACACATCGCCACAGCCCTTCGGGATCCAGCCTTAGAGAACGACTCGACCGACAGGTAGCAGACTACCTCGCCTTAACTGCAGATATCGACACTCTGAGGAGCGATGAACCCCTTGACTACTGGGTGTGCAGGCTTGACCTGTGGCCTGAGCTATCCCAGTTTGCGATAGAACTTCTGGCCTGCCCCGCTTCAAGTGTCCTGTCAGAAAGGACCTTCAGTGCAGCAGGAGGCATTGTCACTGACAAAAGAAGTCGCCTCGGTCAAAAAAGTGTTGATTACCTCACCTTTATTAAGATGAATGAGGCATGGATCCCGAAGGGACTGACAGTGGGGGATACGTTTGACTAACAAAAGGCCTGATGACATGCTTTGGCCTCAAAATGGTCCCCACGCTGCTGTATTTAATGTCTGCATACCGGATGACTTTCGTGAATTCTCCGCCACCAACTAGGGTTCAAGCCGCAATGTTTTAGTCACCTTTCTGCCTTGAAAACATCAATTTCTCCGGCCGCTGCTACAACAGCGGCTGCAACAATAGCATTAATTTTCAGGCATGTGTACATGCCTAATTTTTCTGGCCTCTGGTGCTGCACTGTGGCTGCAAAGACAAAACAAAAAAGGCACATACAAGTGTAAATTCCCCTTCGTGATCGTTACCTTGTTGTGGTGAAAGGGCTTGCGTATCACAATGAAGCGATCATCACCTCTATGAGTGTGTTGGCAATGTTGCCACACCCCAGATGATAAGGCCGTTGCTTCATTATGATCAGACCAAAAGCGATCGGCTGGATAATTTTTCATAGAAAAAACAAAAAAATATATATTTTTTTTTTAAGTTGTATAAGTGGGTTTTTAATACATAAAATAAAAAAATCATAATAAAGTCTCTTAATAGTTTATTAGAAATAATGCAGACAATTAAAAAAATTCTCATCAATTCCAATACAAAGCAAATACAAAGCTCAGAACTAAATTATTCCAGGATGTCGTAATGGTTCGTTAATTCGACAATGGTTAATCAATTCGACACACGTCCCCGGATAGGGGACGATTCAGGGATTAAACTGATAGGAATAGTACTAGTTAAGACACCACTCATATAGGGTGTCACAGCACATTGCTCCGTGCACGCGCAGTGCCCCAACTTGGGAGTAAGAGGACCGACCAAGCTGCTTTTTCCATCTCCCGGTTCCTAAAATCAATTCAGTTTGGTGTATCAGAGTTTGGTCTGTCACTGTGAAGGCAGTCGAAGGTACCCGGCCTAAATTTTTTTTCACAAAAGGCAATTCCACCCTGATATGGGACTTAACAGGGATTAAACTGATGAGAATAGTACTACAGAAAATAGCACTCATATCGGGTGTGAGAGTAAATTGCACGGCGCAGACGCAGTGACCGTGGCGTGGATTCAAACAAAGGGGAGGGAGACAGCGTTTTTTTAACCATCTCCCCATTCGAAAAATCAATTTAATAAATGGACCCCAGAATGGGGACGTAACAGGGATTAAACTGATGAGAAGAGAGAACTACAGAAAATAGCACTCATATCGGGTGGGACAGTAAATTGCACGGCGCAGATGCAGTGACCGTGGCGTGAATTCAAACAAAGGGGAGGGAGACAGCGTTTTTTTAACCATCTCCCCGTTCGAAAAATCTATTTAATAAATGGACCCCAGATTGGGGACGTAACAGGGATTAAACTGATGAGAAGAGAGAACTACAGAAAATACCACTCATATCGGGTGTGAGAGTAAATTGCACGGCGCAGACACAGTGACCGTGGCGTGGATTCAAACAAAGGGGAGGGAGACAGCCTTTTTTTAACCATCTCCCCGTTCAAAAAATCTATTTAATAAATGGACCCCAGATTGGGGACGTAACAGGGATTAAACTGATGAGAATAGTACTACAGAAAATACCACTCATATCGGGTGGGACAGTAAATTGCACGGCACAGACGCAGTGACCGTGGATTCAAACAAAGGGGAGGGAGCCAGCGTTTTTTTAACCATCTCCCCGTTCGGAAAATCTATTCAATTCACCTTTCCGGGACCCTTGGTGTTGTACGTGGCTGGGTGGAGGAAGAAACCTTCAATGACATCAACGAGACATGGCTAGCTTGGTATCCAACCTTGTACAAATGGGGAGTTTGCGGTTGGGCAAATGGACTGTTTGCGTTTTTTTGCGGTGCATTAAAAGGGGAGTTTGGTCTGTCAATGTCTGTGAAGCGGGCGTAACCCTTACACTACCTGATCGATACAACATCATACCTGATCGTATACACACACTGGATGTTTTAAACCACGTTGTTCAAAAAAAAAATTGGATTGTTAGGTGATTTATGCCCTTTATGGATTAAAATCCAACTCTGCGTCAACTATGTAATTTTCCATGGGAGTTTTGCCATGGATCCCCCTCCGGCATGCCACAGTCCAGGTGTTAGTCCCCTTGAAACAATTTTTCCATCACTACTGTGGCTAGAAAGAGTCCCTGTGGGTTTTAAAATTCGCCTGCCTATTGAAGTCTATGACGGTTTGCCCGAACATTTGCAGAAATTCGTGTTCGCGAACGGAAAATTTTATGTTCGCGAAATCTCTAATGCTCACATACTTCTCATTCTTAAAGAAAGCTGTAAACCAAAAAATGAAGAACTGATAGATAAAATTGTATCTGCTGAAATCCCTAACATAGAAATCACTCCTCGCTTACATGCAATTGTAACAAAGCATATGATTCATGGATAGGGATGAGCGAACCCGAACTGTATAGTTCGGGTTCGTACCGAATTTTGGGGTGTCCGTGACACGGACCCGAACCCGAACATTTTCGTAAAAGTCCGGGTTCGGGTTCGGTGTTCGGCGCTTTCTTGGCGCTTTTTGAAAGGCTGCAAGGCAGCCAATCAACAAGCGTCATACTACTTGCCCCAAGAGGCCATCACAGCCTTGCCTACTATTGGCATGGCTGTGATTGGCCAGTGCAGCATGTGACCCAGCCTCTATATAAGCTTGGGTCACGTAGCGCTGCACGTCACTCTGCTGATTCAAGCATAGGGAGAGGTTGCTGCTGCGACGTTAGGGCGAAATTAGGCAGATTAACTCCTCCAAAAGACTTAATTCAGTGATCGATCTCCAGCTGTGGATCATTGAAGTGCTAATATTGAATTGCTCACTTTTTTTAGGCTGCCCAGAGCGTTTTTATATCACTTTTTTCTGGGGTGATCGGCGGCCATTTTGTGGCTTGTGGTGCGCCAGCACAAGCTACCACCAAGTGCTTTTAACCATCAATAGTGTGGTTATTTTTTGCTATATCCTACATCAGCTGCAGGCTGAGCCTGTGTCACTGAAGTGCATTTAACCATCAACAGTGTGGTTATTTTTTGGCCATATACTACATCAAGTGCAGGCTGAGCCTGTGTCACCCAAGTGCATTTAACCATCAACAGTGTGGTTATTTTTTGGCCATATACTACATCAGGTGCAGGCTGAGCCTGTGTCACCCAAGTGCATTTAACCATCAACAATGTGGTTAATTTTTGGCCATATACTACATCAGGTGCAGGCTGAGCCTGTGTCACCCAAGTGCATTTAACCATCAATAGTGTGGTTATTTTTTGGCCATATACTACATCAGGGGCAAGTTGAGCCTGTCACCCAGCGCCTAAAAAATAGACCTGACATTTATATTCCTCCAAATCAGTACTGTTTTAGCTGGTCAAGTTATTTGTAGTGACCGTAAAAGCACAGTTTTTGTTCTGGGTTGAAAAACTATTCCCAAATTTGCCATTCTCAAAATTAGTAGTTTCTGCTATATCAGGCCTACTTTAAATCTATCCCAAAAAGGATATCTTAGATTCAAGGTGCTGATAGTGTCATTCTGAAAAACTTAACACACACGCTACCATGCAGATACAAGTCTAATTCTGTGATTAAAGGTATATCTGTACTGTTTTAGCTGGTCAAATTATTTGTAGTGACCGTAAAAGCACAGTTTTTGTTCTGGGTTGAAAAACTATTCCCAAATTTGCCATTTTCAAAATTGTGGTGAACGGGAACAATGAGGAAAACATCTAATAAGGGACGCGGACGTGGGCATGGTCGTGGTGGTGTTAGTGGACCCTCTGGTGCTGGGAGAGGACGTGGCCGTTCTGCCACAGCCACACGTCCTAGTGAACCAACTACCTCAGGTCCCAGTAGCCAGCAGAATTTACAGCGATATTTGGTGGGGCCCAATGCCGTTCTAAGGATGGTAAGGCCTGAGCAGGTACAGGCATTAGTCAATTGGGTGGCCGACAGTGCATCCAGCACGTTCACATTATCTCCCACCCAGTCTTCTGCAGAAAGCGCACAGATGGCGCATGAAAACCAAGCCCATCAGTCTGTCACATCACCCCCATGCATATCAGGGAAACTGTCTGAGCCTCAAGTTATGCAGCAGTCTCTTATGCTGTTTGAAGACTCTGCGGCCAGGGTTTTTCCAAGGGGTGGAAGAGATAGAATGCACTAACGCACAACCACTTATGTTTCCTGATGATGAGGACATGGGAATACCACCTCAGCACGTCTCTGATGATGACGAAACACAGGTGCCAACTGCTGCATCTTTCTGCAGTGTGCAGACTGAACAGGAGGTCAGGGATCAAGACTGGGTGGAAGACGATGCAGGGGACGATGAGGTCCTAGACCCCACATGGCTCCCCCTGCTATCTCTTCTGCTGCTGCCGCCTCGGCCTCTTCTGCTGCTGCCGCCGCCTCGGCCTCTTCCTCCGCCTCTGGAGGAACGTTGGCACCTGCCGCCCAGCAAACATGGGATGTACCACCAACACCACCACCTGCGTCACCAAGCATCTCAACCATGTCACACGGCAGCGTTCAGCTCTCCATCTCACAAACATTTGAGAGAAAGCGTAAATTCCCACCTAGCCACCCTCGATCCCTGGCCTGAATGCCAGCATTTCTAAACTACTGGCCTATGAAATGCTGTCATTTAGGCTGGTGGACACAGAAAGCTTCAAACAGCTCATGTCGCTTGCTGTCCCACAGTATGTTGTTCCCAGCCGCCACTACTTTTCCAAGAGAGCCGTGCCTTCCCTGCACAACCAAGTGTCCGATAAAATCAAGTGTGCACTGCGCAACGCCATCTGTGGCAAGGTCCACCTAACCACAGATACGTGGACCAGTAAGCACGGCCAGGGACGCTATATCTCCCTAACTGCACACTGGGTAAATGTAGTGGCGGCTGGGCCCCAGGCGGAGAGCTGTTTGGCGCACGTCCTTCCGCCGCCAAGGATCGCAGGGCAACATTCTTTGCCTCCTGTCTCCTCCTCCTCCTACTCAGCTTCCTCCTCCTCTTCTTCCACCTGCTCATCCAGTCAGCCACACACCTTCACCACCAACTTCAGCACAGCCCGGGGTAAACATCAGCAGGCCGTTCAGAAACTCATATGTTTGGGGGACAGGCCCCACACCGCACAGGAGTTGTGGCGGGGTATAGAACAACAGACCGACGAGTGGTTGCTGCCGGTGAGCCTCAAGCCCGGCCTGGTGGTGTGCGATAATGGGCGAAATCTCGTTGCAGCTCTGGGACTAGCCGGTTTGATGCACATCCCTTGCCTGGCGCATGTACTGAATTTGGTGGTGCAGAAAATCATTCACAACTACCCCGACATGTCATAGCTGCTGCGTAAAGTGCGTGCCGTCTGTTCGCGCTTCCGGCGTTCACACCCTGCTGCTGCACGCCAGTCTGCGCTACAGCGTAACTTCGGCCTTCCCGCTCACCGCCTCATATGCGATGTGCCCACCAGGTGGAACTCCACCTTGCACATGCTGGACAGACTGTGCGAGCAGCAGCAGGCCATAGTGGAGTTTCAGCTGCAGCACGCACGGGTCAGTCGCACTGCGGAACAGCACCACTTCACCACCAATGACTGGGCCTCCATGCGAGACCTGTGTGCCCTGTTGCGCTGTTTCGAGTACTCCACTAACATGGCCAGTGGCGATGACGCCGTTATCAGCGTTACAATACCATTTCTATGTCTCCTTGAGAAAACACTTAGGGCGATGATGGAAGAAGAGGTGGCCCAGGAGGAAGAGGAGGAAGAGGGGTCATTTTTAGCACTTTCAGGCCAGTCTCTTCGAAGTGACTCAGAGGGAGGTTTTTTGCAACAGCAGAGGCCAGGTACAAATGTGGCCAGACAGGGCCCACTACTGGAGGACGAGGAGGACGAGGATGAGGATGAAGCATGTTCACAGCGGGGTTGCACCCAAAGCAGCTCGGGCACATCACTGGTGCGTGGCTGGGGGGAAACACAGGACGATGACGATACGCCTCCCACAGAGGACAGCTTGTCCTTACCTCTGGGCAGCCTGGCACACATGAGCGACTACATGCTGCAGTGCCTGCGCAACGACAGCAGAGTTGCCCACATTTTAACGTGTGCGGACTACTGGGTTGCCACCCTGCTGGATCCCCGGTACAAAGACAATGTGCCCACCTTACTTCCTACACTGGAGCGTGATAGGAAGATGCGCGAGTACAAGCGCACGTTGGTAGACGCGCTACTGAGAGCATTCCCAAATGTCACAGGGGAACCAGTGGAAGCCCAAGGCGAAGGCAGAGGAGGAGCAAGAGGTCGCCAACGCAGCTGTGTCACGGCCAGCTCCTCTGAGGGCAGGGTTAGCATGGCAGAGATGTGGAAAAGTTTTGTCACCACGCCACAGCTAACTGCACCACCACCCGATACGGAACGTGTTAGCAGGAGGCAACATTTCACTAACATGGTGAAACAGTACCTGTGCACACCCCTCCGCGTACTGACTGATGGTTCGGCCCCATTCAACTTCTGGGTCTCCAAATTGTCCACGTGGCCAGAGCTAGCCTTTTATGCCTTGGAGGTGCTGGCCTGCCCGGCGGCCAGCATTTTGTCTGAACGTGTATTCAGCACGGCAGGGGGCGTCATTACAGACAAACACAGCCGTCTGTCTACAGCCAATGTGGACAAGCTGACGTTCATAAAAATGAACCAGGCATGGATCCCACAGGACCTGTCCATCCCTTGTGCAGATTAGACATTAATTACCTCCCCTTAACAATATATTATTGTACTCCAGGGCACTTCCTCATTCAATCCTATTTTTATTTTCATTTTACCATTATATTGCGAGGCAACCCAAAGTTGAATGAACCTCTCCTCTGTCTGGGTGCCGGGGCCTAAATATGTGACAGTGGCCTGTTCCAGTGGTGGGTGACATGAAGCCTGATTCTCTGCTATGACATGAAGACTGATTCTCTGCTGACATGAAGCCTGAATCTCTGTTATGGGACCTCTCTCCTCTGTCTGGGTGCCGGGGCCTAAATATGTGACAGTGGCCTGTTCCAGTGGTGGGTGAGGTGAAGCCTGATTCTCTGCTATGACATGAAGACTGATTCTCTGCTGACATGAAGCCTGAATCTCTGTTACGGGACCTCTCTCCTCTGTCTGGGTGCCGGGGCCTAAATATGTGACAGTGGCCTGTTCCAGTGGTGGGTGACGTGAAGCCTGATTCTCTGCTATGACATGAAGACTGATTCTCTGCTGACATGAAGCCTGAATCTCTGTTACGGGACCTCTCTCCTCTGCCTGGGTCTAAATGTGTGACAGTGGCCTCTTCTAGTGGTGGGTGACGTGAAGCCTGATTCTCTGCTATGACATGAAGACTGATTCTGTGCTGACATGAAGCCAGATTCTCTGTTACGGGACCTCTCTCCTCTGCCTGGGTGCCTGGACCTAAATATGTGACAGTGGCCTCTTCCAGTGGTGGGTGACGTGAAGCCTGATTCTCTGCTATGACATGAAGACTGATTCTGTGCTGACATGAAGCCTGAATCTCTGTTACGGGACCTCTCTCCTCTGCCTGGGTGCCTGGGCCTAAATATGTGACAGTGGCCTGTTCCAGTGGTGGGTGACGTGAAGCCTGATTCTCTGCTATGACATGAAGACGGATTCTCTGCTGACATGAAGCCTGAATCTCTGTTATGGGACCTCTCTCCTCTGTCTGGGTGCCGGGGCCTAAATATGTGACAGTGGCCTGTTCCAGTGGTGGGTGACGTGAAGCCTGATTCTCTGCTATGACATGAAGACTGATTCTCTGCTGACATGAAGCCTGAATCTCTGTTACGGGACCTCTCTCATCTGTCTGGGTGCCTGGGCCTAAATATGTGACAGTGGCCTGTTCCAGTGGTGGGTGACGTGAAGCCTGATTCTCTGCTATGACATGAAGCCAGATTCTGTGCTGACATGAAGCCAGATTCTCTGTTACGGGACCTCTCTCCTCTGCCTGGATGCCTGGGCCTAAATATGTGACAGTGGCCTCTTCCAGTGGTGGGACGTGAAGCCTGATTCTCTGCTATGACATGAAGACTGATTCTGTGCTGACATGAAGCCTGAATCTCTGTTACGGGACCTCTCTCCTCTGCCTGGGTGCCTGGGCCTAAATATGTGACAGTGGCCTGTTCCAGTGGTGGGTGACGTGAAGCCTGATTCTCTGCTATGACATGAAGACTGATTCTCTGCTGACATGAAGCCTGAATCTCTGTTATGGGACCTCCCTCCTCTGTCTGGGTGCCGGGGCCTAAATATGTGACAGTGGCCTGTTCCAGTGGTGGGTGACGTGAAGCCTGATTCTCTGCTATGACATGAAGACTGATTCTCTGCTGACATGAAACCTGAATCTCTGTTATGGGACCTCTCTCCTCTGCCTGGGTGCCTGGGCCTAAATGTGTGACAGTGGCCTGTTCCACTGGTGGGTGACGTGAAGCCTGATTCTCTGCTATGACATGAAGACTGATTCTCTGCTGACATGAAGCCTGAATCTCTGTTACGGGACCTCTCTCCTCTGCCTGGGCCTAAATGTGTGACAGTGGCCTCTTCCAGTGGTGGGTGATGTGAAGCCTGATTCTCTGCTATGACATGAAGACTGATTCTGTGCTGACATGAAGCCAGATTCTCTGTTACGGGACCTCTCTCCTCTGCCTGGGTGCCTGGGCCTAAATATGTGACAGTGGCCTGTTCCAGTGGTGGGTGACGTGAAGCCTGATTCTCTGCTATGACATGAAGACTGATTCTCTGCTGAAATGAAGCCTGAATCTCTGTTATGGGACCTCTCTCCTCTGTCTGGGTGCCGGGGCCTAAATATGTGACAGTGGTCTGTTCCAGTGGTGGGTGACGTGAAGCCTGATTCTCTGCTATGACATGAAGACTGATTCTCTGCTGACATGAAGCCTGAATCTCTGTTATGGGACCTCTCTCCTCGGCCTGGGTGCCTGGGCTTAAATGTGTGACAGTGGCCTGTTCCAGTGGTGGGTGACGTGAAGCCTGATTCTCTGCTATGACATGAAGACTGATTCTCTGCTATGACATGAAGACTGATTCTCTGCTGACATGAAGCCTGAATCTCTGTTATGGGACCTCTCTCCTCTGTCTGGGTGCCGGGGCCTAAATATGTGACAGTGGCCTGTTCCAGTGGTGGGTGACGTGAAGCCTGATTCTCTGCTATGACATGAAGACTGATTCTCTGCTGACATGAAGCCTGAATCTCTGTTACAGGACCTCTCTCCTCTGCCTGGGTGCCTGGGCCTAAATATGTGACAGTGGCCTGTTCCAGTGGTGGGTGACGTGAAGCCTGATTCTCTGCTATGACATGAAGACTGATTCTCTGCTGACATGAAGCCTGAATCTCTGTTACGGGACCTCTCTCCTCTGTCTGGGTGCCGGGGCCTAAATATGTGACAGTGGCCTGTTCCAGTGGTGGGTGACGTGAAGCCTGATTCTCTGCTTTGACATGAAGACTGATTCTCTGCTGATATGAAGCCTGAATCTCTGTTATGGGACCTCTCTCCTCTGCCTGGGTGCCTGGGCCTAAATATGTGACAGTGGCCTGTTCCAGTGGTGGGTGACGTGAAGCCTGATTCTCTGCTATGACATGAAGACTGATTCTGTGCTGACATGAAGCCTGAATCTCTGTTACGGGACCTCTCTCCTCTGCCTGGGTGCCTGGGCCTAAATATGTGACAGTGGCCTGTTCCAGTGGTGGGTGACGTTAAGCCTGATTCTCTGCTATGACATGAAGACTGATTCTCTGCTGACATGAAGCCTGAATCTCTGTTATGGGACCTCTCTCATCTGTCTGGGTGCCGGGGCCTAAATATGTGACAGTGGCCTGTTCCAGTGGTGGGTGACGTGAAGCCTGATTCTCTGCTATGACATGAAGACTGATTCTGTGCTGACATGAAGCCTGAATCTCTGTTATGGGACCTCTCTCCTCTGCCTGGGTGCCTGGGCCTAAATGTGTGACAGTGGCCTGTTCCAGTGGTGGGTGACGTGAAGCCTGATTCTCTGCTATGACATGAAGACTGATTCTCTGCTGACATGAAGCCTGAATCTCTGTTACGGGACCTCTCTCCTCTGCCTGGGTGTTTGGGCCTAAATGTGTGACAGTGGCCTCTTCCAGTGGTGGGTGATGTGAAGCCTGATTCTCTGCTATGACATGAAGACTGATTCTGTGCCGACATGAAGCCAGATTCTCTGTTACGGGACCTCTCTCCTCTGCCTGGGTGCCTGGGCCTAAATATGTGACAGTGGCCTGTTCCAGTGGTGGGTGACGTGAAGCCTGATTCTCTGCTATGACATGAAGACTGATTCTCTGCTGACATGAAGCCTGAATCTCTGTTATGGGACCTCTCTCCTCTGCCTGGGTGCCTGGGCCTAAATGTGTGACAGTGGCCTGTTTCAGTGGTGGGTGACGTGAAGCCTGATTCTCTGCTATGACATGAAGACTGATTCTCTGCTATGACATGAAGCCTGAATCTCTGTTATGGGACCTCTCTCCTCTGCCTGGGTGCCTGGGCCTAAATATGTGACAGTGGCCTGTTCCAGTGGTGGGTGACGTGAAGCCTGATTCTCTGCTATGACATGAAGACTGATTCTCTGCTGACATGAAGCCAGATTCTCTGCTATGGCATGAAGAGACTGATTCTCTGCTGACATGAAGCCAGATTCTCTGCTATGGCATGAAGAGACTGATTCTCTGCTGGCGTGAAGCCCGATTCTCTGCTATGGGACCTCTGTCCAATTGATATTGGTTAATATTTTTTTATATTTTTTTTATTTTAATTAATTTCCCTATCCACATTTGTTTGCAGGGGATTTACCTACATGTTGCTGCCTTTTGCAGCCCTCTAGCTCTTTCCTGGGCTGTTTTACAGCCTTTTTAGTGCCGAAAAGTTCGGGTCCCCATTGACTTCAATGGGGTTCGGGACGAAGTTCGGGTCGGGTTTGGATCCCGAACCCGAACATTTCCGGGAAGTTCGGCCGAACTTCTCGAACCCAAACATCCAGGTGTTCGCTCAACTCTATTCATGGACCATGCGGAGCACTCAATCCTAATTCTCCATGTATGACAAATGACAAATGCTGTAAGGATTTTCCGAAGGAATTCCAACAAAAAACTATTGCTAATAGCAATGGCTATCCAAAGTACAAGAGAAGAAATACAGGCCAAACTATAATTCTTAACGGAAAGAATATTGATAATTCTTGGGTTGTACCATATAATCCTTACTTAGCGTTGAAGTACAATTGCCACATTCATTTTTCACATCAGTGGAAAGTGTCAAATACCTTTTTAAATATGTGTACAAAGGTCATGATTGTGCAAATGTTGTCATTAAAGAACAAGGTACTTTGAATCATGATGAAATAAACACCTTTATTAATTCTTAGGCTACTTTCACACTTGCGTTCAGAGCGGGTCCGTCTGGTATCTGCACAGACGGATCCGCTCCTATAATGCAAACGCTTAGATCCGTTCAGAACGGATCTGTTTGCATTACCATGAACAAAAAAAAATAATAATCTTTTTTTTTATTTTTAATTTTTGTTCATGATAATGCAAACGGATCCGTTTTGACTTTACATTGAAAGTCAATGGGGGACGGATCCGTTTGAAAACTGAGCCATATTGTGTCAACTTCAAACGGATCCGTCCCCATTGACTTATATTGTAAGTCTGGACGGATCCGTTTGCCTCCGCACGGCCAGGCGGACACACGAACGCTGCAAGCAGCATTCAGGTGTCCGCCTGCTGAGCGAAGCGGAGGACAAACGGTGCCAGACTGATGCATTCTGAGCGGATCCGCCTCCACTCAGAATGCATTAGGACTGGACGGATCCGTTCGGGGCCGCTTGTGAGAGCCTTCAAACGGAGCTCACAAGCGGAGCCCCGAACGCTAGTGTGAAAGTAGCCTAAGTATGTCAGTGCTCCAGAAGCAGCATGGCGTTTGCATGGGTTTGAAATGCATTATCAATCCCATACCATCCATAGATTAGCAGTGCATCTGCCTGAAGAACAATACGTTTTTTTCAACCCAAATGACATTACCACAGCGGTACAGAGAGCTTTAAATCGTGATACTCAATTGACAGCTTGGTTCAAATTGAATCAACAAAAAGAGGAAGCAAAGAATATATTATATTCGGACATTCCTTTGCATTATGTGTTTGACTCTCAAAATTGTTGTTGGAAATTGCGTCAACGTGGTGCAGAAAAAATTATTGGACGAATGTATTCTGTCAACTTAAGTTAACCACCTCAGCCCCCCTAGCTTAAACACCCTTAATGACCAGACCACTTTTTACAATTCTGCACTACACTACTTTCACGGTTTATTGCTCGGTCATGCAACTTACCACCCAAATGAATTTTGCCTCCTTTTCTTCTCACTAATAGAGCTTTTATTTGGTGGTATTTCATTGCTGCTGACATTTTTACTTTTTTTGTTATTAATCGAAATTTACCGATTTTTTTGCAAAAAAATGACATTTTTCACTTTCAGTTGTAAAATTTTTCAAATAAAACTACATTTCTATTTAAATTTTTCTCTAAATTTATTGTTCTACATGTCTTTGATAAAAAAATGTTTGGATAAAAGTTATACCGTTTACAAACTATGGTACAAAAATGTGAATTTCCGCTTTTTGAAGGAGCTCTGACTTTCTGAGCACCTGTCATGATTCCGGAGGTTCTACAATGCCCAGACAGTAGAAAAAACCCACAAACGACCCCATTTCGGAAAGTAGACACCCTAAGGTATTCGCTGATGGGCATAGTGAGTTCATAGAACTTTTTATTTTTTGTCACAACTTAGCGGAAAATGATGATTATTTTTTTTTCCTTACATAGTCTCATATTCCACAAACTTGTGACAAAAAATATAATCTTCCATGAACTCACTATGCCCATCACGAAAAACCTTGGGGTGTCTTCTTTCCAAAATGGGGTCACTTGTGGGGTAGTTATACTGCCCTGGCATTTTAGGGGCCCTAATGCGTGAGAAGTAGTTTGAAATCAAAATGTGTAAAAAATGCCCTGTGAAATCCTAAAGGTGCTCTTTGCGCACCTAGGCTGCAAAAAAGTGTCACACATGTGGTATTTCCGTACTCAGGAGAAGTTGGGCAATGTGTTTTGGGGTGTTATTTTACATATACCCATGCTGGGTGAGATAAATATCTCGGTCAAATGCCAACTTTGTATAAAAAAATGGGAAAAGTTGTCTTTTGCCGAGATATTTCTCTCACCCAGCATGGATATATGTAAAAAGACACCCCAAAACACATTTCCCAACTTCTCCTGAGTACGGCGATACCACATGTGTGACACTTTTTTGCAGCCTAGGTGGGCAAAGGGGCCCACATTCCAAAGAGCACCTTTAGGATTTCACAGGGCATTTTTTACAGATTTTGATTTCAAACTACTTCTCACGCATTAGGGCCCCTAAAATGCCAGGGCAGTATAACTACCCCACAAGTGACCCCATTTTGGAAAGAAGACACCCCAAGGTATTTCGTGATGGGCATAGTGAGTTCATGGAAGTTTTTATTTTTTGTCACAAGTTAGTGGAATATGAGACTTTGTAAGAAAATGAATAAATAAATAAAAAATCATCATTTTCCGCTAACTTGTGACAAAAAATAAAAAATTCTAGGAACTCGCCATGCCCCTCACGGAATACCTTGGGGTGTCTTCTTTCCAAAATGGGGTCACTTGTGGGGTATTTATACTGCCCTGGCATTTTAGGGGACCTAATGCATGAGAAGTAGTTTAAAATCAAAATGTGTAAAAAATGCCCTGTGAAATCCTAAAGGTGCTCTTTGGAATGTGGGCCCCTTTGCGCACCTAGGCTGCAAAAAAGTGTCACACATGTGGTATCGCCGTACTCAGGAGAAGTTGGGCAATGTGTTTTGGGGTGTCTTTTTACATATATCCATGCTGGGTGAGAGAAATATCTCGGCAAAAGACAACTTTTCCAATTTTTTTATACAAAGTTGGCATTTGACTGAGATATTTATCTCACCCAGCATGGGTATATGTAAAATGACACCCCAAAACACATTGCCCAACTTCTCCTGAGTACGGCGATACCACATGTGTGACACTTTTTTGCAGCCTAGATGCGCAAAGGGGCCCAAATTCCTTTTAGGAGGGCATTTTTAGACATTTGGATCCGAGACTTCTTCTCAAGCTTTAGGGCCCCTGAAATGCCAGGGCAGTATAAATACCCCACATGTGACCCCATTTTGGAAAGAAGACACCCCAAGGTATTCAATGAGGGGCATGGCGAGTTCATAGAAGATTTTTTTTTTTGGCACAAGTTAGCGGAAATAGATTTTTTTTTTTTTCTAACAAAGTCTCCCTTTCCGCTAACTTGGGACAAAAAGTTCAATCTTTCATAGACTCAATATGCCCCTCAGCGAATACCTTGGGGTGTCTTCTTTCCGAAATGGGGTCACATGTGGGGTATTTATACTGCCCTGGCATTTTAGGGGCCTTAAAGCGTGAGAAGAAGTCTGGAATATAAATGTCTAAAAAAATTTACGCATTTGGATTCCGTGAGGGGTATGGTGAGTTCATGTGAGATTTTATTTTTTGTCACAAGTTAGTGGAATATGAGACTTTGTAAGAAAAAACCAAAAAAACAAAACCAAAAAATTTCCGCTAACTTGTGCCCAAAAAAATTCTGAATAGAGCCTTACAGGGGGGTGATCAATGACAGGGGGGTGATCACCCCACATAGACTCCCTGATCACCCCTGTGTCATTTATCACCCCCCTGTAAGGCTCCATTCAGACGTCCGTATGTGTTTTGCGGATCCGCGGTGTCCGTGTTTTGCGGATCCACGGATCCGCAAAACACATACGGACGTCTGAATGGAGCCTTACAGGGGGGTGATCAATGACAGGGGGGTGATCAGGGAGTCTATATGGGGTGATCACCCCCCTGTCATTGATCACCGCCCCTGTAAGGCTCCATTCAGACGTCCGTATGTGTTTTGCGGATCCGATCCATGGATCCGTGGATCCATAAAACACATACGGACGTCTGAATGGAGCCTTACAGGGGGGTGATCAATGACAGGGGGGTGATCAGGGAGTCTATATGGGGTGATCACCCCCCTGTCATTGATTACCCCCCTGTAAGGCTCCATTTAGATGTCCGTATGTGTTTTGCGGATCCGATCCATGGATCCGTGGATCTGTAAAACACATACGGACGTCTGAATGGAGCCTTACAGGGGGGTGATCAATGACAGGGAGGTGATCAATGACAGGGGAGTGATCAGGGAGTCTATATGAGGGGATCACCCCCCTGTCATTGATCACCCCCCTGTAAGGCTCCATTCAGACGTCAGTATGTGTTTTGCGGATCCGATCCATGGATCCGTGGATCTGTAAAACACATACGGACGTCTGAATGGAGCCTTACAGGGGGGGGTAATCAATGACAGGGGGGTGATCAGGGAGTCTATATGGGGTGATCACCCCCCTGTCATTGATCACCCCCCTGTAAGGCTCCATTCAGACGTCCATATGTGTTTTGCGGATCCGATCCATGGATCTGTGGATCCGTAAAACACATTCGGACGTCTGAATGGAGCCTTACAGGGGGGTGATCAATGACAGGGGGGTGATCAATGACAGGGGGGTGATCAGGGAGTCTAAATGGGGTGATCAGGGGTTAATAAGGGCTTAATAAGTGACAGGGGGGTGTAGTGTAGTGTGGTGCTTGGTGCTACTTATTACAGAGCTGCCTGTGTCCTCTGGTGGTCGATCCAAGCAAAAGGGACCACCAGAGGACCAGGTAGCAGGTATATTAGATGCTGTTATGAAAACAGCGTCTAATATACCTGTTAGGGGGTTAAAAAAAATCGCATCTACAGCCTGCCAGTGAACGATCGCCGCTGGCAGGCTGTAGATCCACTCGCTTACCTGCAGTTCCTGTGAACGCGCGCGCCTGTCTGCGCGCGTTCACAGGAAATCTCGCGTCTCACGAGATGACGCGTATATGCGTGACTCTGCCTGAGTGAGCCGCCTCCGGAACGCGATCCTGCGTTAGGCGGTCCGGAGGCGGTTAATATCAGATGCAGAGTGTTACTGTCTGCGTCTACTATTGCTGCATGTGGCTGGTGCAGTATCCTTTGAAGATCTGAGGACAGTACATGGTAATGTCTACCCCACTTTCCAAGAGGCTGCAAAAGCAAAAGGACTTATTAATGATGATGATGTGTGGGAGAACACTCTGGAAGATGCTGTCCACTTTACAATGCCTAAACAACTTAGGGAATTATTTGCATATGTCTGCATTTTTGCATCATTACAAAACATGAATGCACTTTTTCTAAAATATGAGCAATATTTCATTGAAGATTTAGTTCACAGACATAAACAACACAATGATGATTGTACAATTTGTCGTAAGATCGCACTTAGGCCTCATGCACACGGTCCGCAAAACAGGGTTCCGTTGGTCCGTGATCCGTGACCGTTTTTTCGTCCGTGGGTCTTCCTTGATTTTTGGAGGATCCACGGACATGAAAAAACAGTCGTTTTGGTGTCCGCCTGGCCGTGCGGAGCCAAACGGATCCGTCCTGAATTACAATGCAAGTCAATGGGGACGGATCCGTTTGACGTTGACACAATATGGTGCAATTTCAAACGGATCCGTCCCCCATTGACTTTCAATGTAAAGTCCGGAGTTAATATACCATCGGATCGGAGTTTTCTCCAATCCGATGGTATATTTTAACTTGAAGCGTCCCCATCACCATGGGAACGCCTCTATGTTAGAATATACTGTCGGATATGAGTTACATCGTGAACCTCATATCCGACAGTATATTCTAACACAGAGGCGTTCCCATAGTGATGGGGACGCTTCTAGTTAGAATATACTACAAACTGTGTACATGACTGCACCCTGCTGCCTGGCAGCACCCGATCTTTTACAGGGGGCTGTGATCAGCACAATTAACCCTTCAAGTGCCGCACCTGAAGGGGTTAATTGTGCGTATCATAGCCCCCTGTGAGAGATCAGGGGCTGCCAGGCAGCAGGGGGCAGACCCCCCTCCCTCCCCAGTTTGAATATCATTGGTGGCCAGTGTGCGGCCTCCCCTCTCCCCCCCTCCGTCGGCCCCCCTCTATTGTAATATCATTGGTGGCCAGTGTGCGGCCTCCCCTCCCCCGCCCCCCCCTCCGTCGGCCCCCTCCCCCCCTCTATTGTAATTTCATTGGTGGCCAGTGTGCGGCCTCCGTCGCCCCCCCCCCCCCCCCTCCCGATGATTGGTGGCAGCGGAGATTCCGATCGGAGTCCCAGTTTAATCGCTCTGGGGCTCCGATCGGTAACCATGGCAACCAGGACGCTACTGCAGGCCTGGTTGCCATGGTTACTTAGCAATATTACAATATTGGAAGCATCATACTTACCTGCTGGCTTCTGCGATGTCTGTGTCCGGCCGGGAGCTCCTCCTACTGGTAAGTGACAGATCAATGCGCCGCACAGACCTGTCACTTACCAGTAGGAGGAGCTCCCGGCCGGACACACATCACAGCAGCCAGCAGGTAAGTATGATGCTTCTAATATTGTAATATTGCTAAGTAACCATGGCAACCAGGCCTGCAGTAGCGTCCTGGTTGCCATGGTTACCGATCGGAGCCCCAGAGCGATTAAACTGGGACTCCGATCGGAATCTCCGCTGCCACCAATGATCGGGAGGGGGGGGGGCGACGGAGGCCGCACACTGGCCACCAATGAAATTACAATAGAGGGGGGGAGGGGAGCCGATGGAGGGGGGGGAGGGGAGGCCGCACACTGGCCACCAATGAAATTACAATAGAGGGGGGAAGGGGGGCCGACGGAGGGGGGGGCGGGGGAGGGGAGGCCGCACACTGGCCACCAATGATATTAATACAATAGAGGGGGGGCCGGCGGGGAGGCCGCACACTGGCCACCAATGATATTACAATAGGGGGGGGGCGGGGGGGCTGCACACTGGCCACCAATGATATTCAAACTGGGGAGGGATGTTGAAGCATGTATAAAGTATAATAAACTGTGGCAAAACTTCCAAATACTTAACCTTACAAACAATATCCGTTCAGTTGATACTGAATTCAGCAATTGGTTGATCCAAGTTGGCAATGGTGATACACCACACATTGACGGTTTGCCTGAAGACATAATTGAAATCCCTTCAAAAAATTTATGTGCAGGAAATATTGTCAACAACTTTTTTGGAGAAAGAATTTTAGTTGCTGATGTCTCAAAGATAACAAAAAAAATTATTCTTTGCCCAAAGAACTCTGATGTTGATAGCATAAATGAAGAGGTGCTAAACATTTTGGAAGGAGATACTGTGACATTCCTTAGCTCAAACTCAATTGATGACTCAACTGAGGAAGATATGCAGAACTATCCTATTGAGTTTCTTAATGAGTTAACTCCAACAGGAATGCCGAGGCATAAACTGAACCTTAAAAAGGGAGCAATAATTATGCTCCTCAGAAATATAAACACTAAAAGAGGATTGTATGGAACCCGCCTCTTTGTTAAAGACTTGAAAAGAAACCTGATTATTGCTCAAGTAATAACAGGTTCAGCGGAAGGGGACATGGTCTTTATTCCACGTATTGATTTAGCTCCATCCTCTACTAATTTGCCATTTACGTTAAGACAACAATTTCCAGTTGCATTAGCCTTTGCCATGACAATTAATAAAGCTCAGGGGCAAACCTTAGAAAAAGTTGGTATTTACTTGCCAGAACCAGTATTCTGCCACAGTCAGTTATATGTTGCATTATCTAGAGTTAGAACTTTTTCAGATGTGGTTGTAAAGGTTGTAGATGGTCCTGAACAAGGCAAACTGTTGCCAAATTCAGATAGAATATTTACAAGAAATGTTGTGTATAAAGAAATTTTATAGAAAAATTTCAAGAGGTTAAAAAATGCCTTTTTCCTGAATATCTGATTCAGGTATTGTATATTGCAGATTGTTACAAACTATACTTACTGTATCGTGATATATACGTTTCCATTTTATTTTTTATTATTAATTTACTTTTGACTTCTTTCCAAAATATTTTTGACAAAAGAAAATAAAACAAGAAATACAATGTGGTTAAATTATCTTACTATTTAATATAGACTGTTTCTACTAATGTTTATACACTACTGTTCTAGCGCCCCTTATTATAACGGGCTTAATGTCTAGTTATTATTATAATTATTATTCACTACACACATCACATCCAGACAGAAAACTCTCTTCTGTGAAAAAGGAGGATTGAAATACAGCAGCACCTGCCCCATCTTTCTTATCTCAGCAGTGGCCCTCAGGAGTGTATGTACACAAAGCAGAGCTCCTTATCTCTGTATCTGTATCACACTCTATACAGATACATACAATATCTTCATAGACAGTATCACACCTGCTAGTACTAGGTACACAGCTGAGCAGACTGTATCACACATGATATAATTTGATACACTGCTCAGCACACTCCTCTCCTGAAATACTCTGTGCTGCTGGGGACTAGAGATGGCCTTGCAATTTGCCCAGCGGTTGTTTCGCGGCGAACTTTGCTAGTTTGCTGTTCAACGAAAGGGCGAACATATGGAGATGTCCGCCGATGCCATATTCTTTTACATTGTGAAGAACTTTGACCCATGACACATCCATCAGGTGGTACAGGACAGCCAATTGAGACTTTTCAGCACATGGACATACCCCCTACCTTATAAATAAACCTGATCTGGCCGCCATTTTACATTCAGTCTTTTGCCAGTGTAGGGAGAGGTTGCTGTGTGGAGCAGGGACAGACTGTTAGGGACACCAAATGCTAGCTAATAGGGCCAAAAAAGTCCTTTTAAGGACTGGTATAGGTGTGCCATCGATAGGTGTGACTTACTGAGGAGTGTAATATAATATACTGTCACGGTGGACAGGATATAAGATACACAGATAACTAAACAAACAAGTTTTCTAGGCGAGAAGCTGGGGATAAGGTCACCTCCTAGCCAATCCCTAACAGCTCTCCCTATTCTGCTTTGCCCACATTCAGACCCTAATGGTGGGAATAATGTGTCCTCATGCCTGGGCTGAGAATACCCTAGAATCTTTAAGATGGTGAAAGGGGAAAAGGGGAAGCCTGCTCCCTCAGAACCAGGAGGGGACAGATGACACTCAAACAGCCTAGACAGCAAACCAAAGAAATCAGAAACCAACTTATCTTATCTGAGCAGGAAAAGCCAATCCTTCACTCCTTGCTTCCACAGCCTGACAGAAACTATACCCCGCACGGAACACTGGGATGGGAGTAATTTAAACCAATGACCCCACCCAGTGCACCTGAAGGGAGGTGGATCTAGCACGACTCCAAAACAAATAACTAGACATGTGCTGCTAATCTGACAGACCTCCGTACATAGTCTGAGCACGGCATGACAATACCCCCCCTTCTACGGGTGACCTCCGGACACCCCGGACCAACCTTATCCGGGTGGGATCTGTGAAAAGCCCTCACTAGTCGTCTGGCACTGGCATCCAGCGCCGGAACCCACATCCTCTCCTCAGGGCTGTATCCCCTCCAGTGTACCAGGTACTGAAGGGAAACCCGAAGAACTCTAGAGTCAAGAACCCTGGAGATCTCGAACTCTAAATTTCCATCGACCAGAACCGGAGGAGGGGGCAATGGCGATGGTTCCACCGGTTTCACATATTTTTTTCAGTAAAGACCTGTGAAACACATCATGGATCCTACAAGTCTGCGGAAGATCCAGCCGAAACGCTACTGGATTGATCACCGCAGATATTTTGTACGGACCAATAAATCTTGGACCCAGTTTCCAAGATGGCACTCTCAGTTTAATATTTTTAGTGGACAACCACACCAGATCACCCACACACAGGTCCGGACCAGCCACATGTCTCCTGTCAGCCATTTGCTTATACCTCTAACCCATATTCTCCAAATTCACTTGGATCCTCCGCCAGATAGAAGACAAGGCAGAAGAAAATCTCTCCTCTGGCATCCCAGAAGAACTAGTCCCAGAAAAGGTACCAAACTGAGGATGGAAACCGTATGCGCCAAAACATTGCGACTTACCCATGGACTCCTGCCTACGGTTATTCAAAGCAAACTCTGCTAGGGACAAGAATGAGGACCAGTCCTCCTGATTCTCAGCCACAAAGCACCTCAAGTAGGTCTCCAGGTTTTGATTAGTACGCTCTGTCTGTCCATTCGACTGCGGATTAAAAGCCGAAGAGAACGAAATTTGAATGCCAAGCCGAGAGCAGAACGCCCTCCAAAACCTGGAGACAAACTGCGTGCCCCTATCAGAAACCACATCCTAAGGAATACCATGCAATTTCACAATATTATCAACAAAAATCTGCGCAAGAGTCTTGCCATTAGGCAGACCAGTTAACGATATAAATTGAGCCATTTTACTAAAACGGTCAACCGCCACCAAAATTACTGTTTTCCCGGAGGAACTCGGCAGATCCGTAATAAAGTCCATAGACAAGTGCGTCCAAGGACGAGACGAAATCAACAAAGGAAGAAGTGAACCAGCCGGTCGAGTATGAGCAACCTTTGACCGTGCACAGGTTTCACAAGCTGCCACGTAATCCTCAATGCTCTTACGTAACCCGGGTAACCAGAACCTCCGGACACAAGGTCACAGGTGGACTTACCACCAGGATGTCCAGCAAGGACAGTATCGTGATGTACCTTGAATACCTTGTATCGCAGTCCTTCAGGAACAAACAACCTCCCTGGGGGACAAGAACCAGGAGCCTCCTCCTGGGCTCCCAACACCTCCATCTCCAATTCGGGGTACAGAGCGGAGACCACCACCCCATCAGCCAAAATCGGAGCAGGATCCTCTGAATCACATCCCCTAGGAAAACTGCGAGACAACGCATCTGCCTTGACGTTTTTAACCCCCGGGCGAAAAGTAACCACAAAATTGAACCTGGTAAAAAACAATGACCATCTGGCCTGTCTAGGGTTCAGACGTTTGGCAGATTGCACGTAAGCTAAATTCTTATGATCCGTATATACTGTAACGGGGTGAGACGCCCCCTCCAACCAGTGACGCCATTCCTCAAAGGCCAACTTGATGGCCAGCAACTCTCTATCTCCCACATCATAATTCTTCTCGGCGACCGAGAGCTTCTTGGGAAAAAAAGCACACGGGACCCACTTGCCAGGAGATGAACCCTGCGACAGCACCGCTCCAACCCCCACTTCTGATGCATCAACCTCCACCACGAATGGCTGAGACACATCGGGCTGCACCAGAATGGGAGCAGACGCAAAACACTCCTTAATAGTCGAAAAGGCCTGCAATGCCTCATCCGACCATACAGAGACGTCGGCGCCCTTCTTAGTCATATCAGTCAGAGGTCTTACAATGGTAGAATAGTTAAAAAAAATAATTCTATAATAATTAGTAAACCCCAAAAACCGCATCAAAGCTTTCTGATTCTCTGGTCGGTCCCATTCCAGAACTGCCCGGACCTTTTCGGGGTCCATACGAAAACCAGAGTCAGAAAGCAGTTATCCCAAAAACGGAAGCTCCTGCACAGAAAACACACATTTCTCCAATTTGGCATATAATTTATTCTCCCGAAGGATCGTCAAAACCTGTCTCACATGATCCTGATGGGTCTTCAGATCAGGAGAGTAAATTAAAATGTCATCCAAGTAAACTACCACGAACCTCCCCACCAAATGGTTGAAAATGTCATTGACGAATCGCTGAAATACCGCTGGCGCGTTCGTCAACCCAAAAGGCATAACCAGAGTCTCAAAATGACCCTCGTGCGTATTGAAGGCCGTTTTCCACTCATCCCCTTCCTTGATTCTGATCAGATTGTAGGCCGCTCTCAAATCCAACTTGGAGAACACCTTGGCACCAACAATCTGATCAAAAAGGTCGGAGATCAAAGGAAGGGGATACGGATCCCGGACCGTAATACGGTTCAATTCCCGGAAATCCAAACAAGGTCTCAGCGATCCATCCTTTTTCTTTACAAATAATAAACCTACTGCCACCGGAGACTTAGATGGCCTAATATGACCTTTTGCCAAACTCTCGGCGATATACTTCCGCATGACCTCTCTTTCGGGTTGAGAAAGATTGTAAAGCCGAGACTTTGGCAACTTAGCCCCTGGGATGAGATTAACTGGACAATCATAGTCACGATGAGGGGGCAATTCCTGAGCCCCACCCTCCGAAAAGACATTCGCAAAATCTGAGAGATACTGAGGTAGAGCCGTAGTGGACACACCAGAGATAGATGTGCCAAGACAATTATCCGAACAAAATTCATTCCAACCAATGATTTGTCTTGCTTGCCAATCAATAATTGGGTTATGTTTTGTCAACCACGGTAACCCTAAGACTATAGGAGCGGGCAAATCCTTCATGACAAAACAAGACATAATCTCAACATGTGAATCACCCACCCTTAACTGAATACAATGAGCAATATGAGTGAGACTCCTTTGAGAAAGAGGGGAAGAATCAATTGCAAAAACCGGAATCTCTCTTTCTAAAGTGCAAGTACTTAGACTCAGATTTTGAAGAAAAAGAAAGTCAATAAGGTTTACCCCAGCACCACAGTCAATGAGTACTTCAACAACCAAAAAATCTTGAGTCTAGCGCCACCATAGCTGGAAGGAGAAAACGAGTATTACAGGGAGCTTGCATACCTGCTTGCTCCACCACTCCATTCACGCTACCAAGAGTCAGGACGTGTTTTTTTTCTCTTTCTTATCATCATGCGGTTTAACAAAAGGACAAGCAAAAACAAAATGACCACTTTTCACACAGTGGTAACATAGTTTATGCAATTTCCTAAAGGCTCTACAACCAGTACGGAAAGATACCTGACCCAGCTGCATTGGTTCCTCCCCTACCCCAGAGTTACCTGTAACATCACCCTGGGAAGCAGTAGAGACGAAACCACTCACAGGAGGGATCCCTTGCGCGGAGGGAGCCTTACACCTCTCTCTAATACGTCTATCTAACCGTACTGCCAAAGACATAGCATTCTCCAAAGAATCTGGGTACTCATGAAAAGCAAGGGCGCCTTTCAATCTCTCAGATAACCCCTGACAAAACTGACTACGTAACGCAGGGTCATTCCACTCTGGCTCTGTAGCCCATCTCATATACTCAACGCAGTAAACCTCTGCAGTATGTTCACCCTGTAATAAATTATGCAATTTAGATTCCGCCATCGAGACCCGATCTGGGTCATAGTAAATTAATCCCAGGGCTTTGAAAAATTCTTCCACCGACCGGAGGGCCAGAGAACCGGGCGGCAGAGAAAAGGCCCAGGATTGCGCGTCCCCTTTAAGCAGAGAAATGATTATACCAACCCTCTGACTTTCATCACCTGACGAAGATGGACGCAGCCGAAAATACAACTTGCATGACTTTTTAAAGCGGATAAAGTCATCCGCACCCCCTGCAAATCTCTCAGGAAGAGTGACTTTAGGCTCCCCACAAATTTGACCTGCACCTGATGCCAGAGCATTCTGACACCGTGTGACCGAACTACGCAGATCCGCAACCTCTAGAGATAATCCCTGCATGCGGTCAACTAGCGCATCAATTGACGCCATCACAAAACCGCTGAGTAATGGCAGTCAAAGTATGCGGGTTATAATGTCACGGTGGACAGGATAAAAGATACACAGATAACTTCTAGGCGAGAAGCTGGGGATAAGGTCACCTCCTAGCCAATCCCTAACAGCTCTCCCTATTCTGCTTTGCCCACATTCAGACCCTAATGGTGGGAATAATGTGTCCTCGTGCCTGGGCTGAGAATACCCTAGAATCCCTGAGATGGTGAAAGGGGAAAAGGGGAAGCCTGCTCCCTCAGAACCAGGAGGGGACAGACGTCACTCAAACAGCCTAGACAGCAAACCAAAGAAATCAGAAACCAACTTATCTTATCTGAGCAGGAAAAGCCAATCCTTCACTCCTTGCTTCCACAGCCTGACAGAAGCTATAACCCGCACGGAACACTGGGAGTAATTTAAACCAACGACCCCACCCAGTGCACCTGAAGGGAGGTGGATCTAGCACGACTCCAAAACAAAACAAATAACTAGACACGTGCTGCTAATCTGGCAGACCTCCATGCATAGTCTGAGCAGGGCATGACATATACTTTCTAACATAGAAAGTATATTATAGTGCATTTGTATTGTGCAGCAGTTGTGTGCGGTCTGCTGCGATACTTCAGCTACACAGAGTGCCAAACGCTATTGGAACAAATAATTTCTACTGGTGTGATATACCAGTTGCCCCCCAAAAATACTGATTAAAGCAGGGGTGTTATATACCAATAATATACTTTTTATATAGTGCATTTAGGTAGTGAAGCATTTGTTTGCGGTTTAGCTGCGTTACTGTAGCTACAGATAGTGACAAACGCCATTGGAACAAATAATTTCTACTGGTGTGATATACCAGTTGCCCCATAAAAAAACAGATTGAAGCAGGGGTGTGATATACCAATTATATGCTTTCTATATAGTGCATTTGGGTAGAGCAGCATTTGTTTGTGGTTTTGCTGCGTTACCTCAGCTCACAGAGTGACAAACACCATTGGAACAAATAATTTCTACTGGTGTGATATACCAGTCGCCCCCCCAAAAAACAGATTAAAGCAGGGGTGTTATATACCAATAATATACTTTCTATATAGTGCATTTAGGTAGTGAAGCATTTGTTTGCGGTTTTGCTGCGTTACCGTAGCTACAGATAGTGACAAACGCCATTGGAACAAATAATTTCTACTGGTGTGATATACCAGTTGCCCCTTAAAAAAACTGATTGAAGCAGGGGTGTGATATACCAATTATATGCTTTCTATATAGTGCATTTGTGTAGTGTAGCAAAGATAATGCAGTTCTGCTGCATTATCTCAGCTAACAGAGTGACAAACGCCATTGGAACAAATAATTTCTACTGGTGTGATATACCAGTTGCCGCCCCCAAAAAAAAAAACTGATTGAAGCAGGGGTGTGATATACCAATTATATGCTTTCTATATAGTACATTTGTGTAGTGCAGCATTTGTTTGCAGTTCTGCTGCGTTATCTCAGCTAACAGAGTGACAAACGCCATTAGAACAAATAATTTCTACTGGTGTGATATACCAGTTGCCCACCCAAAAAAGTGATTGAAGCAGGGGTGTTATATACCAATTATATCTAATATATAAAGCTGAGTGTATGTGTGTGTGTGTGTGTGTGTGTGTGTGTATGTCTGCTAAAGGAATCTGTACCGTCTCATTTACAATCACGAAATTTGGCACACAGGTACTTCAGGTGTCCGGGAAGGTTTTAGACCAGGTCTCACCGCTCTAGAATGTACCGTTCCTGAGACCTTCCGCAAAAGTGCATTAGACAATAGAAGCTTGGTAACATGACCCTTATCAGCCAATGGATGCTCGCAGGTCCTCCAGCCTCCACATACACAGTTTTACTCCAGGTTTCCATAACAACCCAATTATTTTTCTTCACTGCTGTAGGAGAGCTTTAAAGGAAATCTGTCACAAGGATAATTGCTATTGAAATAAATCCATGGCCTAATAGCGCTTAATGCCTTATTTTAAGATGTGTCATTGTTCCAGCGATAAATGTTTTAACCCTCTGAAAATCCAGTTTATTTGGTATGCAAATGAGCCAGTAAAGTGCCCAGAGGGGAGTCACTCTTGCAGGAAGGAACCCAGACACGCCCCCTGCCACAATATATACTTTCTATATAGTGCAATTGGGTAGTGCAGCATTTGTTTGCGGTTTAGCTGCGTTACCTCAGCTACACAGAGTGACAAATGCCATTGGAACAAATAATTTCTACTGATGTGTAGGGTTGAGCGAACCCGAACTGTAAAGTTCGGGTTCGTACCGAACTTTAGGATTTTTGGACCCTGAACCCGAACATTTCAGTAAAAGTTCGGGTTCAGGTTCGGTGTTCGGCGAGTTAATGGCGCTTTATGAAAGGCTGCAGAGCAACCAATCAACAAGTGTTTAACTCTGTGCACTTAGAAGCCATCACAGCCATGCCTACTAATGGCATAGCTGTGATTGCCCAGTGCAGCATGTGACCCAGCCTCTATATAAGCTGGAGTCACGTAGCGCTGCACGTCACTCTGCTCTTAGTAGTGTAGGGAGAGGATGCTGATGATGTGAGGGAAAGAATAGGAAAAAAACTTTAATCAGAACTGCAATTGAACTCAGCGATCTACATAGATTTTGTTGTGTGGGTGCAATACACAATCTTTTTACCCTGCCCTGAGCCCAATGACAGAGAAAAATAACATTTATCTGTTTGTTAGCCAGGTGGGCGGCGGCAGCCATTTTATGCAAGCTCAGTGCACAAGCACTGCATATGTGCTTTTGTGACATTCAAATCCAAGCTTAAAAATACTGCAATAATAATCTGGGTTTAAAAATACACCCATTTTTGGCAATATCCTACATCTGGTGCTTTTGCAGCATTAGTCAGTGTGCAATTTAAGCTAGAAATACAGCAATAATTTTCAGGGTTTTAAAAAACACCCTTTTAGGGCAAAATACTCAGTTTTACAGCCCTTACTGCATCTGTACGTGTGAAATTCAAGCGTTATATACCGCTGTCATATTCTGTTATTCAAAAAACACAAATTTTGGGCGAAATTCTTAATTTGCGGCCTTGTCTGTATCTGTACGTGTGGAATTCAAGCGTTATATACTGCTATCATATTCTGTTATTTTAAAAAAAACACCCTTTTTGGGCAAAGTACTTAATATTGCAGACTTTGCTGCATCTGTTATTGTTAAAACAAGCTTAAAAAACTTCAATAATTTTCTGGGTTTTAAAAAACACCCATTTTTTGCAATACCCTCCATCTGGGGTCTCTGCTACATTAGTCAGTGTGCAATTTAAGCTAGAAATACAGCTATCATTTTCTGGGTTTTAAAAAACACCCATTTAGGGCAAAATACTTAATTTGCGGCCTTGTCTGCATCTGTCCGTGTGAGATACACGCTTTAGATACTGCTGTGCTATTTTGGTATTTAAAAAACACCCATTTAGGGCAAAAATCTTCATTTTGCAGCATTTGCTGTATCTATCATTGTGAGATACACCCTTCACATACTGCTGTGCTATTCTGGTATTAAATAAACACACATTTAGGGCAAAATACTTAATTTGCGGTCTTGTCTGCATCTGTACCTGTGAGATACACCCTTTTAGATACTGTTGTTCTATTCTGCTATTAAAAAAACACCTATTTAGGGCAAAAATCTTAATTTTGCAGCCTTTGCTGAATCTGTCATTGTGAGATACACCCTTTACATACTGCTGTGCTATTCTGGTATTAAAAAAACACCCATTTTGGGCAAAAATCTTAATTTACGGCTATGTCTGCATCTGTACGTGTGAGATCCACCCTTTAGATACTGTTGTTCTATTCTGCTATAAAAAAAAACCACCCATTTTGGGCAAGATCCTAAATTTGAGAAATATGAGGAGAGCGTCAAATAAGGGACATAGCCCCGGTCGTGGTGCTGCTGGTGGAGAAACTGTGGCAGGGACGTGGTCAATCTGTGCCAGCTACACGCACAAGTAAAACACCTTCCTTAGGTGCGAGTAGGCGACAGAACCTTCAGCGGTATTTGGTCGGGCCTAATGCAGCTCTACGAATGGTGAGGCCAGAACAAGTACAGGCGATAGTAGATTGGGTTTCTGACAGTGCCCCCAGTTAATTTACATTGTCTCCCACCCAGTCTCCTTCTGAAAGATCAGAGTTAGCACCTGCAGCCGATATCCATCAGTCTTTCACCTCACCCCCTTGCAAATCAGCCAAGCAGTCTGAGCCCCAATTTATGCAGCTGTCTCTTCTGCTTTTTGATGACTCTGCTAGCAGGGTTTCCCAGGGCCATCCACCTAGCCCTGCCCCAGAATTGGAAGAGATTGAGTGCACCGATGCCCAACCACTTATATTTCAAGATGAGTACATGGGAGGACCATCGCAGCACGTCTCGGATGATGACGAAACACAGGTGCTAACTGCTGTGGCTTTGAAAGTGTGCAGACCGACAAGGAGGGCAGGGATGAAGACTGGGTGGAAGATGATGTGGAGGACGATGAGATCCTCGACCCCACACGGAATTAAGGTCATGCGAGTGACCTGTGTAGTTCGGAGGAAGAGGTGGTGGTCGCTCCGAGCCACCAGCACAGCAGAAGAGGGAGCAGGGTGAAAAAGCACAGTGGCCGTCCCCTAGACAGTATGCCTGCTACTGCCCACAGCAGCAAGGATACCGAGCACACCAAAGCCAGCTCAAAGGAGTTCCCTGGCGTGACAGTTCTTCAGACAATGTGCTGGCTACAAGACACGAGTGGTTTGCACGCTGTGCAATCAGAGCCTGGAGCGAGGCATAAACGTTCTCAACCTGAGCACAACCTGCATGACCAGGCATCTAAGTGTAACACCCCAGAGTTGTGTTACTAAATTCTTCTACCCCGCTACAATCTGTTAAGAGCCTTAACCTTGTCATCTCATGTAATTTCACATAATATCCTTCCAACTGTGCATTCTAAACCTTGCAATTCTCATGTTCACCAGCAGATGGCAGCAATGTTCTGGCAAGGACTTAAGTTCAGTTTAGTGTTCCTAGGCTGGAATAGTTCATTCCAGTTTAGTTCCCCCTCTGTGAGCAGAGTGGGTTGTTCCCACATCCTGCCTCATGGGTGGAGAAGGAAGTTAGAGTCAGTGTGCCAGCCACCCCTGCTAGGGGAAGGCTGTGCATGTAGGAGCTTCTAGATATAGGGAATCAAGCCAGGATCTTGTATCGGCTGAGACATTGATCATCATCCCCAGCCTGAGCCTTGCAGCCTCAGTTGGAAGAAGCAAGCAGACAAACTCCAGTTCCAGGAAGAAACCATACCCTGTGAAGATAACTGTGAGTCAAGTTCCAGAGACCCAGGAGAAGCCATATTCCTCCTCAGCTAGTCAGTCCCCACACAGCAGAAGATAGAAAGTGCAGAAGCCAAATTCCTGCCAAAGTATAGAGCTACAAAGCAGACGTTCTTTCCTGCAAGCTCCAGGTACATGAGAGAGCAGAAGATAAATTCCTGCCAAACATTGCCAATACCTGCTGGGACCTAAGACTAGAGCACCAAGCATCTCCACAATGTCCCACGGAAGCGTTCAGCTCTCCATCTCCCAAACACTGGAGCGGAAGAGGAAGTACCCCCCTACCCACCCACGATGCCTGGCCCTGAATGCCAGCATTTCAAAGTTACTGGCCTTTGAAATGGTGTCATTCCGTCTGGCAGAGACGGAGAGTTTTAAAAGCCTTATGGCGGTGGCTGTCCCACAGTACGTCGTGACCAGCCGCCACTACTTTTCCAGGTGTGCCAACCATTCCCTGCACACCTGACTACGGATACGTGGACCAGTAAGCATGGTCAGGGACGTTATATCTCCATAACATCACACTGGGCAAATGCAGTGGTGGCTGGGCCTGAGGCGGCTAGCAGTTTGGCGCATGTCCTTCCACCACCGAGGATTGCAGGCCGCTTCAGTTTGCCTCCTGTTGCTTCCTCCTCCTACTCCGCTTCCTCATCCTCTACCGCCTCCTCATCCGGTCAGTGTAACACTTTCACCAACAACTTGGGGTAAACGACAGCAGGCAGTTTTAAAACTTATCTGTTTGGGGGACAAACCCCACACTGTGCAGGAGCTGTGGACGGGCCTTGAACAACAGACCGATGAGTGGTTGGTGCCAGTGAGCCTCAAGCCCGGCCTGGGTGGTGTGCGATAATGGACGAATTCTTGCAGCAGCTCTGGGACTAGCCGGTTTGATGCACATCCCTTGCCTGGCGCATGTGCTGAATTTGGTGGTGCAGAGATTCCTTAAAAATTACCCCTATATGTCAGAGCTGCTGCATAAAGCGCGGGCCGTCTGTGCGCGCTTTTTGCGTTCTCACCCTGCTGCTGCTCTCCTGTCAGCACTGCAGCATAACTTCGGCCTTCCCACTCACCGCCTCATATGTGATGTGCCCACAAGGTGGAACTCCACCTTGCACATGCTGGCCAGACTGTGCGAGCAGCAGCAGGCGATAGTGGAGGTTCAGCTGCAGCACGCACGGGTGAGTCGCTTTGCAGAACAGCACCACTTCACCACCATTGACTGGGCCTCCATGCGAGACCTGTGTTCCTTGTTGCGCTGTTTCAAGTACTCCACCAACATGGCCAGTGCCGATAACGCCGTTCTCAGCGTTACTATCCCACTTCTATGCCTCCTTGAAAAAATGCTGTTGGCAATGATGAAAGAGGATGTGGCACAGGAGGAGGAAGAGGGACTATTTCATAGGGTTTCCGGCCAGTCATTCACAAGTGGCTCCGAGGGTGGGTTCCTGCACCCAAAAACGCCAGGTACACAATTGTCCAGCCAGGGCACAGTTCTGGAGGATGAGGAGGTGGAGGATGAGGAGATGGAGGAGGAGGAACAATGTTCACAGCAGGGTGGCACCCAATCCAGCTAATGGCTATCACTGGTGTGTGGCTAGGGGGATACAGAGGACACCGACGATACACCTCCCACAGAGGACAGATTTTCGTTGCCTCTGGGAAGCCTGGCACACATTTCACTAATTTTTCTGTTACATTTTCAGGTGACATTCAACAATTTTTGGCTGTGATAGACCCCTGCTCTATCTAGTAGATAGGTTAATAAATTTCACAAATTTTTCTGTTACATTCTTGGGTGACATTTTACAATTTTTGCCGTGAATAAACCCCTTCTCTGCATAGGTGACAGGGAACTAACATTTTTAAAATAATCTGTTCCATTGGTGGGTGGCATTAACCCATTTCTGGCGATGAAAAACCCCTGCTCTGCATAGGTGAAAGGGACTTCAACTTCGAAAATTCATCTTTAATTGGCACTTTCATTCGATCCTTCTGCTTTAATAACTTGTCCCACATTTCCGCTCCATCGCATTGCAGCCATTGACCTCCCTTGGATGAGGTCTCCCTTTCTCACGCTCCCTCTCCAGCGTGGAACCCTTATTCGCCGATAACCGTGTTCAACATGGTAGGCTCAGAAAAGAACATCGAAAGTTGATAGAGAAGATATCCAAATGGATCATGGACGTCAGGCAGAAGTTATGTAGAGTCAACAAAGCGGCAGCTGGGCCTCACCTGTCTAACGTTTCCAAATCCAAAATACCCCAGTGACATTCCCTATAATTTTTTATTAATCATTCCAATAACAGGGCATCTTAAGAGTCCTGTATTGTTATTTATCGTCACTACCTCCCCGAGTCTGGAGTGGGTAATTAGTGCGAGCCCCCTCCTTTACTTCAATTCTTCTGCTTTAATAATTTGTCCCACATTTCCGCTCGATCACAATTAAATTTCATCCATTGATCTCCCTTGGATGTGGTCTCTCTTTCTCACGCTCCCTCTCCTGCGTGGAACCCTGATTCGCTGCTAACCGTGATCAACATGGTAGGCACAGAAAAGAACATCGAAAGTTGCTAGAGCAGATATCAAATTGGATTGTGAACATCACGGGGACGTGCAACATTGTAGGGCAGTATGTTTGCACACGCCTACACAAACTGACTGATGGGTCTGCCCCCTTTAACTTCTGGACCTCCAAATTGGGCACATGGCCTGAGCTTGCCCTTTACGCCTTGAAGGTGCTGGCCTGCCCTGCAGCCAGTGTATTGTCTGAACGTGTGTTTAGCACATCTGGAGGTGGTTATCACAAGTTATATTTCCCAATGTGTTGGGGTGTACCCTAATTTAAACAAAAAATAAATAAAAATAAAATGAATTAAAACCAAAAACCAGTGTTGGCTACCTCCTCCTGCTCCAAAGCCACTTCCACCTACACATCCACTGCCTCCTCAACCTCCTACTCAATATGGATCTCGTCCTCCTAGATCAAGATTATTATTTTTTATTTTTATGTATTTTATGTTATTTACAGTCATTTCCCTATCCACATTTGTTTGCAGAGCACTTGCCATGCCTTTAACCACATTTTGCTGGGATTTTCAGCCCTCTAGCCCTTTCCATGACATTTTTAGAGCCATTTTCGTGCTCAAAAGTTCAGGTCCCTATTGACTTCAATGGGGTTCGGGGTCAAGTTTGGGTCAAGTTCGGGTTTTTGTGAAGTTTGGCCGAACTTGTCAAACCCGAACATCCAGGTGTCCGCTCAACTCTACTGGTGTGATATACCAGTTGCCCCCAAAAAACTGATTGAAGCAGGGGTGTTATATACTAATTATATACTTTCTATATAGTGCGTTTGGGTAGTGCAGCATTTGTTTGTGGTTTTGCTGCGTTACCTCAGCTACAGATAGAGAAAAACGCTTTGGAACAAATAATTTCTACTCGTGTGAAATACCAGTTGCCTACCTAATAAACTGATTGAAGCAGTGGTGTGATATAACAATAATATACTTTCTATATAGTGCAATTGGGTAGTGCAGCATTTGTTTGCGGTTTTGCTGCGTTACCTCAGCTACATAGAGTGGCTCGCTCAGCCTTTCGCTTCTGCCCGCCAACTACTTCCATATAAATTGGTGGACTCGGAGGCCTTCAGAAAATTTGTGGCCATTGGCAGACCGCAATGGAAGGTATCCAGAAGGAAATATTGTTCCCAGAAGGGTATCCCGAAGCTATATGGCCACGTTCAGCGGCAAGTGAATGTATCTCTGGCCCACAGTGTCAGTGCCAAGATACATCTGACCACAGACACATGGTCTAGCAAACACGGGCAGGGAAGGTACATAACTTTTACTGCCCACCATGCACCCCAAGCTCCCCAGAACCTATTTGACGTGCCAGGTGAGATGTTGCCATGTTGTGCTGCGGCTGTTGTGTCTGGAAGCCAAGAGCCAGACTAGCCCTGCACTGAAACAGGGCAAAATGACACACGTACCGTGCATGGCACACGTCCTGAACTTAGTCGTGCAGCAATTTGTTGCCAAATACCCCGGGTCCAGGACGTCTTGCGGTAGGCCAGGAAAATCTCTGGCCATTTTAGAAGATCTTACACGGCCATGGCTCGCCTTGCTGACATTCAGCGGAGACACCACCTACCCGTCAGACGTCTGATTTGTGACAGCCCGACGCGATGGAACTCAACCTTGTATATGTTTGATAGGCTGCTACAGCAGAAACGTGCAGTTAACGACTACCTGTATGAACTCTGCGGCAGGACAGGTTCTGGGAGCTTGTTTTTTTTTTCACCGCGGCAGTGGCTGCTCATGCGTGATGCATGCAGACTTCTGCGGCCATTTGAATGAGGCATGGATCTCGGAGTACTTCAACACCTGTGACGACCACGTTTAATTGAATTTCCTCATGCCAGCCCACAAATATCCGCGACCACCCAGAACAAATATTGGTCCCTGTCTTAGGAAAATACAGAGGCATAAAAGGCCTTTTCTGTCCGTTGAATGCCTAATGTTTTGGGTCTCGGAGGAATTCAACACCTGTGACGACCACGTTTTTCAACTATTATCATCAGTTTTTAATCCAATTTAATATTTTTATTTCTTTTAAACATATGGATTTGACCAATATTTGTACTGGCCTTCAGTAAAATTGATATCCATTGACCATATAATAGACCTCCAGCCACATACTTAGTTGTTCTATTATGTACGCTGAATGCATAATTTTTGGGGCCTGTAGTACACTGGCCTGCTGGAAAATTGATATCCAATGACCGTGTAATCTAACTTCAGCCACTTACTTATTTGTTCTTTTATACACGCTGAATGCATAATTTTTGGGGCCTATAGTACACTGAGCAGCTGTAAAATTGATATCCAATCACCGTGTAATCTACCTCCAGCCACATACTTACTTGTTCTTTTATGTACGCTGAATGAATAATTGTTGCAGCCTCGGAGGAATTCAACACCAGTGACGACCACGTGTCATCGAATTTCAACAATTATCATTAGTTTTTTTTTTAAGAGGGGGTATTTCGTTAGCCATGTTTTTAATCCAATTTTATATTTTTATTTCTTTTAAACATATGTATTTGACCAATATTTGTACTGGCCTTCAGTAAAATTGATATCCATTGACCATCTAATAGACCTCCAGCCACATACTTACTTGTTCTTTTATGTATGCTGAATGCATAATTTTTGGGGCCTGTAGTACACTGGCCTACTGTAAAATTGATTATCCAATGACCGTGTAATCTACCTTCAGCCACTTACTTAATTGTTATTTTATGTACGCTGAATGCATATTTTTTGGGGCCTGTAGTACACTGGCCTGCTGTAAAAATTGATATCCAATGACCGTGTAATCTACCTTCAGCCACTTACTTACTTTTTCTTTTATGTACGTTGAATGCATAATTTTTGGGACCTGTAGTACACTGGTGTGCTGGAAGATTTATATCCAATACTTACTTGTTCTTTTATGTGCGCTGAATAAATAATTGTTGCGGCCTCGGAAGAATTCAACACCAGTGACGACCACGTGTTATCGAATTTCAACTATCATCCTTAGGGTTTTTTTAAGAGGGGGGATTTCGTTAGCCATGTTTTTAATCCAATTTTATACTTTTTGTTTTTTTAAATATATTTATTTGACCTGTATTTGTACTGGCCTTCAGTAAAATTAATATCCATTGACCATCTAATAGACCTCCAGTCACATACTTACTTGTTCTTTTATGTACGCTGAATGCATAATTTTTGGGGCCTGTAGTAGCCCAATGGCTTAGGTAGGTTTAGCGTAGGACCCGCCTGACCTGAGACCACCTTGGCGCTTGGTAGGCGGGCTTAGATGTGTTTTGATCAAAATATATTGACTAAGTGTCTCAGATATTATCATATCAGAGTGAGGACTTTGTCCATATCTAATGCTTGCATCTACTTTACTAAGTGCATTATTATCTTATTTCTGTGACTGTGTAATCTACCTTCAGCCACTTACTTATTTGTTTGTTTTATGTATGCTGAATGCATAATTTTTGGGGCCTGTAGTACACTGGCCTGCTGGAAGATTTATATCCAATGATCGTGTAATCTACCTCCAGCCACATACTTACTTGTTCTTTTATGTACGCTGAATAAAAAATTGTTGGGGCCTCGGTGGAATTCAACACCAGTGATGAAAACGTGTTATCAAATTTCAACTATCATCATTACGTTTTTTTTTAAGAGGGGGGATTTTGTTTGCCATGTTTTTAATCCAATTTTATATTTTTTGTTTTTTTAAACATATATATTTGACCTGTATTTCTATTGGCCTTCAGTAAAATTGATATCCATTGACCATCTAATAGACCTCCAGCCACATACTTACTTGTTCTTTTATGTACGCTGAATGCCTAATTTTTGGGGCCTGTAGTACACTGGCCTGCTGGAAAATTAATATCCAATGACTGTGTAATCTACCTTCAGCCACTTATTTATTTGTTCTTTTATGTATGCTGAATGCATAATTTTTGGGGCCTGAAGTACACTGACCTGCTGTAAAATTGATATCCAATGACCGTGTAATCTACCTCCAGCTACATACTTACTTGTTCTTTTATGTATGCTGAATAAATAATTATTGCGGCCTCGGTGGAATTCAACACCAGTGACGACCACGTGTTATCGAATTTCAACTATCATCCTTAGGGTTTTTTTTTAAAAGGGGAGATTTCGTTAGCCATGTTTTTAATCCAATTTTATATATATATATATATATTTTTAACCCCTTAAGGACTCAGCCCTATTTCACCTTAAGGACTTGGCCATTTTTTGCAAATCTGACCAGTGTCACTTTAAGTGCTCATAACTTTAAAACGCTTTGACTTACCCAGGCCGTTCTGAGATTGTTTTTTCGTCACATATTGTACTTCATGACACTGCAAAAAATTGGGTCAAAATAGTTAATCTTTTTGCAGAAAAAAAATACAATTTTTAAATTTTGAAAAATAAGCAAATTTCAAAGTTTCAGTTTCTCTACCTCTGTAATACATAGTAATACCCCCAAAAATTGTGATGACTTTACATTCCCCATATGTCTATTTCATGTTTGTAGCATTTTGGGAATGATATTTTATTTTTTGGGGATGTTACAAGGCTTCGAAGTTTAGAAGCAAATTTTGAAATTTTTCAGAAATCTTCAAAATCCCAGTTCAGGTTTGAAGTCATATTGTGAGGCTTAGATAATAGAAACCTCTCAAAAATGACCCCATTCTAGAAACTACACCCCTCAAGGTATTCAAAACTGTTTTTTCAAACTTTATTAACCCTTTAGGTCTTCCACAATAGTTAATGGCAGATTTAGAAACAATTTTGAAATTTCTATTTTTTGGAAAATTTTCCAATATAATCAATTTTTTCCAGGAGTAAAACAAGGGTTAACTGCCAAACAAAACTCAAAATGGGTTTCCCCGATTCTGTAGTTTGCAGAAACACCCCATATGTGGTCGTAAACTACTGTTTGGCCGAACGGGAGCACATAGAAGGAGGGGAACACCATATGGGTTTTGGAAGGCAGATTTTGCAGGACTGGTTTTGTTTATACCATGTCCCATTTGAAGCCCCCTGTTGCACCCTTAGAATAGAAATTTCAAAAAAGTGACTCCATCTAAGAAAGTACACCCCTTAAGGTATTCAAAACTGGGTTTACAAACTTTGTTTACCCTTTAGGTGTTCCACAAGAGTTAATGGTAGATGGAGAAACAATTTTGAAATTTCTATTTTTTGGAAAATTTTCCATTATAATCAATTTTTTCCAGGAGTAAAACAAGGGTTAACTGCCAAACAAAACTCAAAATGGGTTGCCCTGATTCTGTAGTTTGCAGAAACACCCCATATGTGGTCGTAAACTACTATTTGGCTAAACGGCAGGACATAGAAGAAGAGGAACGTCATATGGTTTTTGGAAGGCAGATTTTGCTGGACTGGTTTATTTACACCATGTACCCTTTCAAGCCCCCTGATGCACCCCTAGAGTAGAAACTCCATAAAAGTGACCCCATCTAGGAAACTACGGCATAAGGTGGTTGTTGTTTTGGGACTATTTTAGGGGTAAATATGATTTTTGGTTGCTCTATATTACTCTTTTTTGAGGCAATGTAACAAAAAAATTAAATTCTAAAATTGTTTCTACATTCGCCATTTAGTTTTGTGGAACACCTAAAGGGTTAACATAGTTTGTAAAGTAACTTTTGAATACCTTGAGGGGTGTAGTTTCTTAAATGGGGTCACTTTTTTGGAGTTTCTAGTCTAGGCTACATCAGGGGGGGGGGCTTCTAATGGGATATGGTGTCAAAATGTAAAACTGTCCATCAAAATCTGCCTTCCAGAAACCGTATGGAGTTCCCTTCGTTCTATGCCCTGCCGTGCGGCTATATAGCCATTTACGACCACATATGGGGTGTTTCTGAAAACTACAGAATCAGGGCCATAAATATTGAGTTTTGTTTGGCTGTTAACCCTTGCTTTATTACCAGCAAAAAGGATTCAAATGGAAATTTTGCCCAAAAATTGGTGTTTTGGCACCGTTTTTATTTTATATTTTTAACACCGTTCATCCGAGGCGTTTGGGCAAAAGTTATTTTTATAGCGACGACTTTTATGCACGCGACGATGCCCAATATGTATGGTTCTCAGACTTTGGAGACACTAAGCAGGCATCCTAAAAACTGCGGCCCTCCAGATGTTGTAAAACTACAATTCCCACCATGCCCTGCTGATGGCTGTAGGTTGTCTGGGCATGCTGGGAGTTATAGTTTTACAACATCTGGAGGGGCGCAGTTTGAGGATGCCTGCACTAAAACTAATATTTTTGGGGGGAAAAAAAATTGTTTCCGTGTCTCCAAAGTCTGAGAGCCATAGTTTTTTATGTTCTCTAGTGGACTGATGGGGATTATAAAAATTTAGTACTCCATGGAAGTGTGATACTCCCTGAAGCAATCGATAACGCAGAGGCCCGGATGATCGGGGCAAGTGTCGCACTGAGTGGTGGTGTCCTTCCGTATCCCCCTCCTGCGACACACTCTGCACTTTTTTTGGGTTCGTCCCTTCTTTCCAGTATGGGGGACCACACCTGGAAAGTGTTGGCCAGGGACGATCCGGGCGCCTCCAATTCCCGAAGTACTTCTGCCTGCTCTTTCCCGGTCCGAAAAGATCAGGTCCTTGAGGACTGCCTCATTGAATTGGAGGAATGTCCCTGTGCTGCCAGCGCTTTGGGATAGTACAAAAGAGTTGTACATGGCAACCTGCACCAAGTAGACCGCAACTTTTTTGTACCATGCTCGGGTTTTGCGCATGGCGTTATATGGTGTAAGGACTTGATCAGAGAGATCAACTCCTCCCATATACCGATTGTAGTCGACGATACAATCGGGCTTGAGGACCGTTGCCGCGGCACCTCGCACAGGGACAGGGGTGGTGTTGTTACCGTGGATTGTGGACAGCATAAGGACATCCCTCTTGTCCTTATACCTGACCAGCAACAGGTTTCCACTGGTAAGGGCACGGGTCTCACCCCTGGGGATAGGTACCTGGAGGGGGTAGGCAGGGAGGCCGTGTTGATTTTTCTGCACGGTCCCACAAGCGAACGTGGATCTGGCGGCAAGGGACCTGAACAAGGGAATGCTGGTATAAAAGTTGTCCACGTACAAGTGGTAACCGTTATCCAGCAGTGGGTACATAAGGTCCCACACAAGTTTCCCGGTAACACCCAGAGTGGGGGGGACATTCTGGGGGTTGAATCCGGGAATCTCGCCCCTCGTACACACAAAATTTGTAAGTGTACCCTGAGGTACTCTCACAAATTTTGTATAGCTTCACGCCATACCTCGCCCGCTTTGTGGGAATATATTGGCGGAAACTGAGTCTCCCCTTGAACGCTGTTGAGGAAGGGTTGAGACGTATGCATATATATCCATGCATGCCTGCAAACACGTGCGGGCATGTATGGTATATATATGCATACATTAACCACCGCATCATGGGGTGATGTGCGCAGATGTGCCAAGCATCTGCGCACGTCTGCCCATGGTGATCCCCAGGGGCTCATGGTGGCCCCTGTGGGAAATATGTGGTCCCTGGAAGCTGTGCCCCCTTATAATCCCCCTTATATTAGTATATATATGTGCCCCCTTATATGTGTCCCCTTATAGTTAGTATATATTTCCTGTATGACCGTGTATATATTGGCCCTGTATGGCAAGTGGGGACATATGCATGTACCCTGTATGTGATGCCCCAGATATATGCGAGGGTGTGTGTATATATAGATATGTGTGCATGTATTTGCACACGTGTCTATGTATATACACTTATGTCAGCATGACAGTATGTATGTGGGCTTATTGCTGCCCATTCATACCCCCGGTTTTGTATGTGTTTATAGATGTGCCCCAAGCATCTGTGGATATATATATGTATATATGCAATTCCAACTCTTATCTACAGAGTTGTTTAGAGAAAAACTTGTGCTGATAGCCTGTAGGATAACAGCTGATTAGCATCTAGTCCCCTTTTGTTCAGGCCCCATACAATCAGACTCTCTGGCACCGTTCGTTAGAGGGCCTTCTGACCAGACACATCATAACCTGTTTTCCACACCTCTGCCCCATGGCCATGCCCATTACTCCCAGCATTTTTGGGACTAGGGGGGAGGACTAAGGCACACTATGATGTCACATGCCTGAGGAAGGAGGAGGGGGGCTGGTTTTGGGCTATAAAGCCCCAAGCAGGGCAGAGGCGCGGTCTCTTGCAACCAGACTAGAATCAGAGACACATGGGAGAGAGCAGCTCCATGATGACCGCCTGGAAAAGGCCTACTAACGCTGGAAGGATTAAGTATATCCCCTGACCCCCGACCTCTATATCTCTCCCCTGGTTAACCCACACCCCTGGTCCTGTAACCCCTATATTTGTGTCCCTGATGTGCACCTTGGGCCCTGATTAACCCTTGCCCCTGATGTGTACCCTGGGCCCTGATTTACCCTTGCCGTGTTACTGGACACCCTGATCCCCCAAACCCTTGCCTTATTGTATCCTTGTTTGTACCCCTGATCCTGTGCCACTGGTTCCCTGATCCTGTGCCCCTGATTGTATTTGTGGTTCAGTTACACCCCCCTGATGACCCCCACTGTATCTCACCCCTATTACTGTATTAGTGTCTGTGGACTACATACACTCCTGTAGTGCCACCGTGTAACCCTCGTCGTACCCTGTAGGGACAGTGAATAGTCAGGTGGGGTGGGTTGTTATATACTTGTATGTGTGAATAGTCTAGTTAGTTTATGGGTGGAATATGGGAATGTGTAGTGTAGTTTAGGATTTAGTGCTGTATTGTTAGTATATATATAGTATATGTATATTGGGTGCGTAGTGTATTGTAAGTAATAAATACTGTGTTACTTGTAACTATCTGTGTAACGTGTAGTTATTGGAGATAGTTAGTTAGTTAGGCGCATGCAGCTAGCGTAGCGATCAGTGTAAAGCATAGCGAAAGTATTGTGTTATTGTTATATAAAGGTATAAATGGGCGGAGTCATCAATAGTTGGTTCCTCCTATTTATGAATATTAATTATTGATATTTGCATAAATATTGGTGATTAATATTCCCCCTTTACAAACGCAACGAGAGACTCATCAACCGCGACCTCCCTTCCAGGTACGTAGGCCTGCTGAACTATGGCCCCAAAGTGATCGATGACCGGCTGTATCTTATACAGCCGGTCATAGGCAGGAACACCTTGGGGTGGACATGCTGCATTATCGGAATAATGCAGACATTTCCGGATGGCCTCAAACCGGGGACGTGTCATGACCATACTGTACAGTGGGGTCTGGTATAGGACGTCCCCACTCCAGTATTGCCTGACACTGGGTTTTTGGACTAGACCCATATGCAGCATGAGGCCCCAAAATGTCCTCATCTCGCGACATTTTGAGCGACGAACTGTTGGGCGTACAGATTCGTCTGCTCCACCATCAGATTCACCAGTGGGTTACTGAAAAAAAAACTAAAATAGTCAATTTCAGTAAACCCCACTGTGGGAATCTGGTGGTGGGGAAGGGGGGTGGGGTGGGGGTCTGGTGGTGGGGGGGGGGGCAAGTGGCAGGGGGGGGGGTCTGGGGTCTGATGGATGGATCAAAGAAAGTTTGGAATAAAAGTAATTTTTTATTTTTTTCCTAACTAACTTTTCCCTTCTTTCCCTGCCTAACGGTGCCTCTCCCTCACTGACCCTAACCTACCTGGGTGGCGATGGGTGCAGGAGGGTGATGGATGCCAATTAGGGGGACACAGGAGCTGGTGCTGAATGGTGCTGCACGGTCAGGGTGCTGGACAGGAAGAGGAGGGGAGAGAGGAGCGCAGGAAGTTTGAATCTCGCGCCTCTCTCCCCTGCACCAATCAGGACCCTGGACAGCAGTGTTCAGCACCAGGGCCAGCACCACCTCTCCAAATCCTCGGACTGCGATAGGTGGTGTATAATTACGCCACCGATCGCAGTCTTTTTCCGGTTCATCGGGTCACAGGACACCCGAATGGACCGGAAACGCAGAAAACCGCAGGTCTGAATTGACCTGCGGTTTTCTGCGATCGTCGATGCGGGGGGGTCAAATGACCCCCCCTGCATTGTTACGGGATGCCGGCTGAATGATTTCAGCCGAAATCCCGTTCCGATTAACCCCTGGGGCGCCGGAATACCGATTTCAAGTTAGGACGTACCGGTACACCCTGAGTCCTTAAGGACTCGGGAAATAGGGCGTACCGATACGCCCTGCGTCCTTAAGGGGTTAAACATATGTATTTGACCTGTATTTGTACTGGCCTTCAGTAAAATTGATATCCATTGACCATTTAATAGACCTCCAGCCACATACTTACTTGTTCTTTTATGTACGCTGAATGCATAATTTTTGGGGCCTGTAGTATATTGGCCAGCTGCAAAACTAATATTTAATGACCGTGTAATCTACCTTCAGCCGCTTACTTACTTGTTCTTTTATGTACGCTGAATGCATAATTTTTGGGGCCTGTAGTACACTGGCTTGCTGTAAAAATTTATATCCAATGACCGTGTAATCTACCTTCAGCCACTTACTTACTTGATCTTTTATGTACGCTAAATGCATAATTTATGGGGCCTGTAGTACACTGGCCTGCTGGAAGATTTATATCCAATAATCGTGTAATCTACCTTCAGCCACATACTTACTTGTTCTTTTATGTACGCTGAATGAATGAATAATTGTTGTGGCCTTGGAGGAATTCACAACAGTGACGACCACATGTTATCGAATTTCAACTATCATCCTTAGGGTTTTTTTAAGAGGGGGGATTTTGTTAGCCATGTTTTTAATCCAATTTTATATTTTTAGTTTTTTTAAACATATGTATTTGACCTGTATTTGTACTGGCCTTCAGTAAAATTAATATCCATTGACCATCTAATAGACCTCCAGCCACATACTTACTTGTTCTTTTATGTACGCTGAATGCATAATTTTTGGGGCCTGTATTACACTGGCCTGCTGGAAAATTAATATCCAATGACTGTGTAATCTAAATCACAGAAATATAGTGGCAAATATGGAGGAACTGCTCAAAACCCAAACACTGTAGCGTGTTTCTCATTGGGGGAGCAGTCCCACCGCATGTGGACAGCAGCAAACGACAATCCCCAGCAAAAAATGCGTACAATGAAGGATGCCGGCGTGGTCCACATGCACCACAAAGTCAACCTACACAAAACGGAGCATTGTGCAGATGAAAATATAATTATATAAATCACAGAAAAAATGCACCAAACGGATATGCCACTGACTATACTAACTAGTCATACAAGCAGGTATTAAAAGCTGAGACTTTTGCCAATATATTCCTGTCAAGAACACATCGGAGCCCATCATGCACCACGTCACGGTCTCTCAGCATGGCAAGGGTTCTACCACTACGCTAACTATGGTGTGAACACGGTCTGAAGGTGATGAAATCCAGCTCACAGCCAAGCTTCCACACAACCGCATAGCATGACAACTAATGCAATGTGAATAAAGCAAGACTGTAAGCCACACCCATATCAAACCGTGTGACGGAGGTTACCAGGTGCAAAAGAATGTTTAAATGCCAGGTAAAGGCACACTCAATACACATAAAACAAAATCACAGAAATATAGTGGCAAATATGGGGGAACTGCTCAAACCCCAAACACTGTAGCGTGTTTCTCATTGGGGGAGCAGTCCCATCGCATGTGGACCGCAGCAAACGACCATCCCCAGCAAAAAAATGCGTACAATGGAGGATGCCGGCGCGGTCCACATGCACCACAAAGGCATCCTACACAAAATGGAGCATTGTGCGGATGAAAATATAATTATATAAATCACAGAAAAAATGCACCAAACGGATATGCCACTGACTATACTAGCTAGTCATACAAGCAGATATTAAAAGCTGAGACTTTTGCCAATATATTCCTGTGTAATCTACCTTCAGCCACTTACTTATTTGTTCTTTTATGTATGCTGAATGCATAATTTTTGGGGCTTGTAGTACACTGGCCTGCTGTAAAAATTGATATCCAATGACCGTGTAATCTACCTTCAGCCACCTACTTACTTGATCTTTTATGTACGCTAAATGCATAATTTTTGGGGCCTGTAGTACACTGGCCTGCTGGAAGATTTATATCCAATGACCGTGTAATCTACCTCCAGCCACATATTTACTTGTTCTTTTATGTACGCTGAATAAATAATTGTTGCGGTCTCGGAAGAATTCAACACCAGTGACGACCACGTGTTATCGAATTTCAACTATTATCATTAGGGTTTTTTTAAGAGGGGGGATTTCGTTAGCCATGTTTTTAATCCAATTTTATATTTTTAGTTTTTTTAAATATATTTATTTGACCTGTATTTGTACTGGCCTTAAAATTAATATCCATTGACCATCTAATTGACCTCCAGCCACATACTTACTTGTTCTTTTATGTACGCTGAATGCCTAATTTTTGGGGCCTGTAGTATATTGGCCTGCTGCAAAACTAATATCCAATGACCGTGTAATCTACCTTCAGCCGCTTACTTGTTCTTTTATGTACGCTGAATGCATAATTTTTGGGGCCTGTAGTACACTGGCCTGCTGTAAAATTTATATCCAATGACCGTGTAATCTACCTTCAGCCACTTATTTACTTGTTCTTTTATGTACGCTGAATGCATAGTTTTTGGGCCTATAGTACACTGGCCTGCTGTAAAATTTATATTCAATGACCGTGTAATCTACCTTTAGCCACTTACTTATTTGTTCTTTTATGTACGCTGAATAGATCATTTTTGGGGCCTGTAGTACACCGGCCTACTGTAAAATTGATATTCAATGACCATGTAATCTACCTTCAGCCACTTACTTACTTGATCTTTTATGTACGCTGAATGCATAATTTTTGGGGCCTGTAGTACACTGGCCTGCTGTAAAATTAATATCCAATGATCGTGTAATCTACCTTCAGCCACATACTTGTTCTTTTATGTACACTGAATGAATAATTGTTGCAGCCTCGGAGGAATTCACAACAGTGACGACCACATGTTATCGAATTTCTATTATTTTTATTAGGGTTTTTTTCAAGAGGGGGGATTTCGTTAGCCATGTTTTTAATCTAATTTTATATTTTTAGTTCTTTTAAACATACGTATTTGACCTGTATTTGTCCTGGCCTGCAGTAAAATTGATATCCATTGACCATCTAATATACCTCCAGCCACATAATCACTTGATCTTTTCTGTCCGGTGAATGCCTAATGTTTGGAGACTGTAGTGGAGCCAAATTATTATGGGAGGGACTACTATGTGGGGGGAAAATTACTATGTGAGGGCAAATTACTATATGGGGCAGTTTTTGGGCAAATTACTATGTGGGGGCAAATTACTATGTGGGGCAGTGTGTGGGAAACTACTATGTGGGGGCAGTGTGGAGGAAATTGCTATGTGGGGGCAAATGACTATATGGGGCAGTTTGGGATAAATTACTATTTGTGGTCTGGGCTGAGGTGTGCAAGAACGTGGAGTTGGGAGGGATGCCTACCAGCCCTCCATGATCTATCTGGCTGAATTGTGCCCGGAGCCAGTGCGGGGTAGGCCGAAATATGTCGGCCACCCAGGAGACTGAAATGAAAGAAAGAAGGGTGAGGAGGGTGGGGCACGAAGCGACCGCCCCCAGGGTGAGGCTGCTTGGGATTATATATAGGGCAGCCCCACCCACAAATCCAGGCTGTAACCAGCCTTACTATTTGTGGTCTGGGCTGAGGTGTGCAAGAACGTGGAGTTGGGAGGGATGCCTACCAGCCCTCCATGATCTATCTGGCTGAATTGTGCCCGGAGCCAGTGCGGGGTAGGCCTGAATATGTGGGCAAAAAGTCTACCAACACTGCTAGGTGCGAAATATGTATTTGAAACCGAACAGGACAAGTCACAATGCCAACGAATGAAAGCCCTGGAAATCTCGACCTGCGGATTGGGAATATACCTAGCAAAGCACGAGGACTTCCAGCGCCCCATCTTGCGGACAACATGCGCGGGCACCTGGAGCTTGGAGGCCGAGGAGGCGGCTCCTATGCGGAACGAGTGCCCTGAAATTGTATCTGGATTATACCCCAAACCTGCTGCTAACGTGCGGATGTGGGAAATGACCTGAGCCGCGGTGAGGGGCCTGCCCTGGAGGGGAAGAAGCGGGTCCTCTGGAGAAAGAGGAAGGAGAAACTCGGCAAGGTCTCCCAGCACCTTGACAGGACACCAACTGTTTTACATAGGGAAGAACTTGGTCTAGACGGGAGGACCTACCTGACTACATTTGGCGACTAGAGGAACTTGAACAATTCCGGTGACAATGCCGAATGAACCTGAGTGAATCGAGTGACATCCTGAATGATTCAGGACGAAGAACCTAACCCTGCGCGATTCAGGTGGTTGTACGTGGCCGTAAAAGAAAAGATGTCCCGAGCGACACAGGAGGTAACATGAGCCTGAGCGATTCAGGCAGGTGCCGGGCTGTTAAATGTCCTGAGCGATTCAGGAAGGCACCGGATAGTTATGAGGTGGAAACTAAGATGGACCCTAATAGTGGCTGGCGTCTGAGCTATTTTAAGAAAGAGACAGCCAGTACGCGGACCTGAGTGATTCAGGTGGACACTGGCCGACAAGAAAACCCGAGCGAATCAGGCAGAAAAGTAAACCCTGGAGGCGCAGGTAGAAGACAGTCTGGTGAAAGTATCCGGCTAAGTGGACCTGACGTGTTCAGGAAGGCCTAGACAGCTATAAAACAGACGGAACTGGCGACGGCCACTAGCTAATAAAATGAATCGGCGACGGACATTGGTAGCAAAACGTGATGATCCAGGATGACAGAGGCAGAGCGAGCCTGGGCGATCCAGGATGACAGAGGCAGAGCGAGCCTGGGCGATCCAGGACGACAGAGGCAGAGCGAGCCTGGGCGATCCAGGATGACAGAGGCAGAGCGAGCCTGGGCGATCCAGGACGACAGAGGCAGAGCGAGCCTGGGCGATCCAGGATGACAGAGACAGAGCGAGCCTGGGCGATCCAGGATGACAGGAAACAAAGCGAGCCTGGGCGATCCAGGATGACAGAGACAGAGCGAGCCTGGGCGATCCAGGATGACAGGAAACAAAGTGAGCCTGGGCGATCCAGGATGACAGAGGCAGAGCGAGCCTGGTTGATCCAGGATGACAGAGGCAGAGCGAGCCTGGGCGATCCAAGATGACAGAGCGAGCCTGGGTGATCCAGGATGACAGAGCGAGCCTGGGCGATCCAGGATGACAGGAAACAAAGCGAGCCTGGGCGATCCAGGATGACAGAGACAGAGCGAGCCTGGGCGATCCAGGATGACAGGAAACAAAGCGAGCCTGGGCGATCCAGGATGACAGAGGCAGAGCGAGCCTGGTTGATCCAGGATGACAGAGGCAGAGCGAGCCTGGGCGATCCAAGATGACAGAGCGAGCCTGGGTGATCCAGGATGACAGAGCGAGCCTGGGTGATCCAGGATGACAGAGGCGGAGCGAGCCTGGGCGATCCAGGATGACAGAGGCAGAGCGAGCCTGGGCGATCCAGGATGACAGAGGCAGAGCGAGCCTGGGCGATCCAGGATGACAGAGGCAGAGCGAGCCTGGGCGATCCAGGATGACAGAGGCAGAGCGAGCCTGGGCGATCCAGGATGACAGAGGCAGAGCGAGCCTGGGCGATCCAGGATGACAGAGGCAGAGCGAGCCTGGGCGATCCAGGATGACAGAGGCAGAGCGAGCCTGGGCGATCCAGGATGACAGAGGCAGAGCGAGCCTGGGCGATCCAAGATGACAGAGCGAGCCTGGGTGATCCAGGATGACAGAGGCAGAGCGAGCCTGGGTGATCCAGGATGACAGAGGCGGAGTGAGCCTGGGCGATCCAGGATGACAGAGGCGGAGTGAGCCTGGGCGATCCAGGATGACAGAGGCAGAGCGAGCCTGGGCGATCCAGGATGACAGAGGCAGAGCGAGCCTGGGCAATCCAGGATGACAGAGGCAGAGCGAGCCTGGGCGATCCAGGATGACAAAGGCAGAGCGAGCCTGGGCGATCTAGGATGACAGAGGCAGAGCGAGCCTGGGCGATCCAGGATGACAGAGGCAGAGCGAGCCTGGGCGATCCAGGCTGACAGGAAACAAAGTGAGCCTGGGTGATCCAGGATGACAGAGGCAGAGCGAGCCTGGGCGATCCAGGATGACAGAGGCAGAGCGAGCCTGGGCGATCCAAGATGACAGAGGCAGAGCGAGCCTGGGCGATCCAAGATGACAGAGCGAGCCTGGGCGATCCAGGATGACAGAGGCAGCGTGGGCCTGGGCGATCCAGGGAGACAACAGATGATGTGTGAGAGCGAGACAAGAAGCATGGAAGACAGACAAAAGACGTATGCGTGATACCTGAAGAATTCAGGAAGCTGTTGAGCAGCTACTTGGCTGATCGGGGGGACTGGATATCAGACGGTACTGCAGCCCTGTTTGTTTTAGAAAAATGTGCCCAAAATGGTACATTAGGAACCGGAAAATAGCACCTCCACCTAACCTGGGAAGGGAAGAACCCGGTTAAGGGAAATCCTGCCCCCCATCAAGTGTGTCAGCCAAGCGGAGACTGCCGATCTTCAGATGACTGGAGAACTCCCCGTTTTTTGGTTCCCAGAACAAAATCTAGTCGGGTCAGAAGGAGGAATAACTGAGGAGATGAAGGCCTGGGCGATTCAGGAGACAGAGGTGGGTATGAGCCTGGGCGATCCAGGAGACAGAGGTAGGTATGAGCCTGGGAGATCCAGGAGACAGAGGTAGGTATGAGCCTGGGAGATCCAGGAGACAGAGGGAAACAGGGAAACATATGAATAAATGAACATACACATACAGAACGGCCCTGCTACCACTACATATCAGTACAGATGACGGCAGGCAAATGGTCAGCGTGCAGTGACCGCTCATAGAGTTTAGGCTGAAGCTGTGTATTGCCAACCCAGGTGAGTCGTATTCATGTAAAACATAGCCCAGCATGCGCTCCAACATGAGGATTCTGCACTGTATGACCAGCTCCTAGCAACCACAACAAGGAATAGAGGAGCTGGTTTAGCTGCAAGCCACTATCAAGAGCGATGTCAGTGTGTGTGAACCTGATCTGCAAAATGCCGCTGTAGGAAGCATAGAGGAACCAGGAGGAGCGAGCACCGGTAAGTTTGGGCAGCAATGCCACAGTACTAACCAGGACACCACCTGTGATTCTAAACACACAAGTTCGGCAGTGGTTCTCAACATGCGCTCCATGCTGGAACGCACGCCGACCCCGCGACCGGAAGCAGGGAAACACTTGAGCGCTGATCGGAGGAGCCCTGTGGAGGGGATGGACTGAGGGATGGAGCTTACCCGTCCTGGAGACGCGTACAAGCGGCGGACGACTCGGACTGCAGTAATGAAAGTTTGTTTTTTTGTTTTTTTAAAGGAGACCAGTCTGAGTGAATATGAACCAGGATCTCCCTGAGGTGAACAGAAAAGTAGGCCTATGGAATGTAACAGACCACTGAGGAAAGGAATGTAAGCCTTAAAACAACGCAGTTATGTTTGTTGGGAGAGAGGTACCAGAGCGGTGGGTGCAGACGGCCCCGGTGAGATTGAGTAAAACCATGACGTAGCAATGAACAGGAGAATGCAGCTTTGAGTGGAAGCAGAGTACAGCACATGATGTAACAACAAATGGGGCTTTGGATGTGAGTGGTACCTAAAAAACACGGTATGGGCGCAGCTCTGAGTATGGGAATGGAGTGTAGGACAAGATGTAAAAGCAGACATGCGGACGCAGCTTTGGATGTGAACAGAATATTAACTTGATGTGACAGCAGACATGGAAAGAACCTGAAGTAGCATAGGACGTGTGAACGCAGCTCTGGGTGCGAGTAGAGTAAACCTGATATATCGATAGACGGATGAATGAAACTCTGGTCGAGGGTGGAGTGCAAAAAATGATTTGACAGATTAGTGTGAATGCACCTCTGGGTGTGGCCGAGAATGAAATTGGTAGAACAGAAGCTCTAAATGTGAGTGGAGCATAAACATGATGTAACAGTGAAAGTGAATGCAGCTCTGAAACAAGCCTAGTATGAACATGTTGTCACAGCGGACGTGCAAACACAGCTCTCAAGGTGAGCAGAGCAAACATGGAATAACAGTCGACGCATGAACGCAGCTCTGGTTGTGAGTGGAGCAAGGTGTGAACACCAGGGTGGTGCGTCCAGAGAATAAAATGGAGTAACAGTAGCAGCTGTAAGCCGAGTATACAACATGAAATAACAGGCGTGTAATACGGATCCGGCTGTCGGCTGGGTACGGAATGAGATGTAACAGCCAACAGGTGACTGCAGGTTGAATGTGAGACCAATCTGAGGGAATACGAACCAAGAGTAGGAAAGTGCAGGACAGTAAAGACGTGCGGATGCAGCATAAGACATGAAATAAAAGCCAGAAGTGTAAATGCCGCTCAGGATAAGAGCATAAAAGTGTGGCAGGGTTTTTAAGTACATGGAGCAGTGAAATACATGAAGTCTAAAGATGGTGGTAGCGGGGGGAGGGGGAGACACATGGCAAGGAACAGCTACAGCAAGAGGCCTAAATAATAACAGCTGCGTCCGATCTCCAAACGTGACGTCACATGCAGCCCGGGTAACTCTTCCTTTACAGCAAACCGGCTGAAGAAACTTTTCATACGAGATGAACAAAGCAAAGTAGAACTTGTAAGATTTATAGGAACCAACAAACAAAGTTGAAGAGAAATAGAAGTATTTAGCCCCAGCGAGCAACCTGAGGTAGCAGATTCTGAGGCGAAGCCTCCCTTTCACTAGCAAAGCCGGTTCCGACCGGTCAGGAGAGACGGCCCAGGCCCAACCTACTTACGTCGTATGGCGCGTGCTAGTGTTGAGCGCGAATATTCGAATTTCGAATTTTTTTCTCGAATATCGCAATTTTGAGATTTCGCGAATATTTAGAATATAGTTCCAAATATTCGCGAAATCGAATATTCGTATTTTTTATTCGAAAAAAAAATTCGTACGATTATTTTAATCTTATGATTTTTTTTTTTTCCTATGACTATGGCTAGGCTAATATGTGTATTTTACGAAATTTCTTAATATTGCTCTAACTTCGTCTTTTAGAATATTCGTAATATTCTAAAAGACGGAGTTAGAGCAATATTCCGAATATTCTAAAAGACGAAGTTAGAGCAATATTAAGAAATTTCGTAAAGTACACATATTAGCCTAGCCATAGGAAAGAAAAAAAAAATCATAAGATTAAAATAATCGTACGATTATTTTAATCGCATATTATTCGCGAAAAATTAAATAATTACGAATATTCGATTTCGACGAAAATAATAAGAATATTTATTCGAATATTCGTGAAATATCGCAAAATCGAATATGGCACCTCCCGCTCATCACTAGCGCGTGCATGCCACGGTAGCAGAGAGCAAAATAACAAGCTCCATGCTGCAAAGAAAAATCCTACCACCAGAGAAGCTAGTTTGCTAATGACACCCAGCGGCAGCTGTGCACCTGAGAACCCATGACAGAGGCAGAAGCACGAAGCGACCGCCCCCAGGGTGAGGCTGCTTGGGATTATATAGAGGGCAGCCCCACCCACAAATCCAGGCTGTAACCAGCCTTACTATATGGGGGAGGTGTGGGGAAAATTACTATGTGGGGGCAGTGTATGGAAATTACTATGTGGGCGCAGTGTGGTGGAAATTACTATGTGGGGGCAAATTACTGTGTGGGGAAAACTACTGTGTTGGGGCATTGTGGGGGAAATTACTATATGGGGCAGTGTGGAGGAAATTACTATGTGGGGGCAAATTACTGTGTGGGGAAAACTACTGTGTTGGGGCATTGTGGGGGAAATTACTATATGGGGCAGTGTGGAGGAAATTACTATGTGGGGGAAATTACTATATGGAGCAGTGTGGGGAAAATTACTATGTGGGGGAAATTAATGTGTGGGGGAAATTACTATGGGTGATTACTATGTGGGGGCAGTGTGGGGGAAATTACTATATGGGGGCGTTGCTATTGGGGAGGCACTGTAGGGGCAATTCTATTATTTTTGCCTGGAGCACAATATAGGGTGTTATTATTACTGTGAACACTATAGGGACAATTTATTAAACTGGTGTAAAGTAGAACTGGCTTAGTAGCCCATAGCAGCCAATCAGGTTCCACCATTAAGTTTTGACAGCCGTTTTTCGAAATCCAGTTCTACTTTACACTAGTTGGATAAATGACCCCAATTATGTCTATTAGGGTCACTATTGTTCAGCAGTATAGTACCTGGGGCATTGGGGAGCACAACGGGCACAGTATTAAGAGTGGCAGCAGGATGGCACTGTGGGGATAGCAGGATAGGGAGGTTGATGGAAAAATTGAGAAATCTAACGTGTCTGTGTTACAAACTCTGTAGAGACGAGAAGTGGATGAAATAATTTGCTATGGCGATCTGGGTCAAATGGAGGAGAAGAGGAAAGAGAAGGTCTACATGACACAAGATGTCACTGGATGTAAGAGGTATGTGGTGCTGTATTCTCCTCCATGTCTTTTTTTTATAATTCAGTTTAGGACCCAATTTGGGGTTATTTGGGGTATTTTGTTTAGTCTGAAGATGTCATTTTATGGCCTAGGAAGAGACTGTGGAGCTCACGAAGCACCGCAGCCCCTTCATACAAAAAATACTAAAATAAAATGGAGGGAGGGGCCCAAGTTGGGTAGGCACCCTGGGCCTATCATACACTTAATCCGCCCCTGATGCTGTCACTCTGTTGCTATTGTCATCCACAAAGGAAAGAAGCTTCCCTGATAAGCTCTAGTCTTTGCTGCACACACATCCACACTGACTCACTTCCTCCTAGAGAGGAAGGGGTGGTGCAAGCCTTGCCTAGCAACATTAGCTAGAAACATCTCACTCTCTTCATATACAACCTTTGGAACATACAGGGAAGGGGATGTATAAATAAAAATGGTATAAATGAAACTGTCTTAGTTGCTCATAGCAACCAATTAGATTCCACCTTTCATTTTTCAGAGCTTTTTTGGAAGAGCATCATCGGTTTGAAAGGATACAGCAAAGGAAGTGCTACATACAGAAACAAAACCACAGTGATTTGTTTACATTGCTAAAATGGTTAAGGAAAGTGAAAACTGAAAAAATATGGGGAACTTGTATATGAAGTAACCAACTACATGAGCATATGTGACCAGTGGCGTAACTACCGGGGAAGCAGGGGAAGCAGCTGCTTCGGGGCCCGGGCTGACATGGGGCCTGGCGCCCGACAGCGTGTCAGTCAAGTTTAATCTTTTTTATTTATATGCAAATTACCTTCCTAACGTGCCCAAGAGGTTGTCCCTCTGGCCGTTTGTGCCCAGCCGCGCCCATTATCGCCAAGCCCACCACCGCCCCGCTGTTAACTATTCACTGCTGTCCTCGTCTTTTTTTTTTTCTAAATGCGCCGTAGTCTCGCGCATGAGCTGATGTTACTCACGTCCGGGCCCATGCGGTGTCCTGGCAGCAGCCTCAAGTAGTGTAATCACGCATGCGCCAGCTTTCTCCGCTTTCTGGCGCATGCGCGATTACATTACTTGAGGCTGCTGCCAGGACAGCGCGCGGGCCCGCACGTGAGTAACATCGGCGCATGCGCGAGACTACGGCGCACTTAGAAAAAAAAAAAGACGAGGACAGCAGTGAATAATTAATAGCGGGACGGCGCTGGGCTTGGCGATAATGAACGCAGCTGGGCACAAACGGCCGGAGGCACAGCCCTTTGGGCACGTTAGGAAGGTAATTTGCATATAAATAAAAAAGATTTTTATCAAAAATAAAAAGGACAGGTGGGGGTAAAAATAGTATATCAAAAATTGGGCGGGGGCTGGGGGGGCCCATACAAAAATTTGCTGTGGGGCCCAGGCACTTCTAGTTACGCCCCTGTATGTGACGGTCATCTGCTCAAGCTCCTTTTTAAAAATGTTTCCATTTTAGCAACCAGATCATGGACAAGATTGCCCCTGCCCAGCTGAATGTGCACTCAGTGTATTTGAATTTCCATCCCAATTGTATGTGGTTTAATTCCCCATCTTTAGTCATCCATACAGTTCTCTGAGAAAAGTTAGAAACACGTGACATGCCATATGGCACATTTAATGCCGCATGCTAATGACTGTTTTTTTTATTTTTTTATCTGCGTGCTATAGCACACTGACCTATTACTTTCAATGGGGCCATGCACCCATCCGTATTTTTTGCTAATCCATGTTGCCATTTCGCAAATTAGAAAACTGAGAAAAATGTTGAATACACATGGAAGGTATCCATATTTCGTGATAGAAAATAGTGTGTCTTCCCAGGATATTTGACTGCAGAGGCAGTTCACCTGGGTACCGCTCAGGGAAGTAAAGAGTATGCAGAGAAGGGGAGCAGTAACAATTTTAAAACATAGCTTTTAATGTCTATTCTCCCAGGGTAGGGAGTAAAAGACCCCTTACAAACAAAAAAACACAAAAAGACAGACAAGACCCCTGGAGATTTATGCCGTGTGTGTAATGCTGCGTACCCACACAGGTGTCGTCCTCCCTAGGCCTATGGTATTAACACAAGGGCCTATGAGGAAAGGACCATGTGATCCCTAGTATCTGAAACCCTTAAGGTGATGTTAGGATCAGAAAATAAATAAGAAATAGAAAGGTCTTACCAGTTCTTAGACGGCCTCACTTAATAACCCCAAATAATGGGTTAGTACAGGAGGTGGTCACAATCAGGCAGGAAGGTACGTCAACAGATGTTCATGTAGGGAGGTGATAAGGACGTCCGAAGTGTCCATACAGCCTGGTATTAGAGTAGCCTCAGAAAAGAAACTCACCCTAGTACCTCCCTACTTGACCTACCTGGCCCTAGTGACCTATCACTGGGTCCGTGCCCCGCAAGGGGTGGCCCCGTCCGGAACCTTGCCCTGATGCGGAATCCCTAGGTAACCCTATCACAGGGTGACTAAGGGCAGGGTCCTGTATATCAAGGCAGGTAGAGATATAAATAATCTAAGGTAACGTATATTTCAAAATCAATAAGGTGAAAAAATTTAATAATAAGCACAAGAAGAGTGCGTGTTTTTAGTGATATGTGAGCGTGTCCCTAGTGATATGTGAGCGTGTCCCAACGTGTTTCATAAGTGTAACATATCTTAAATCCACATTCTTAAACCTAAAGCCCCATAAATCATCAGGGGACACGGGGTTAGGTATTATGGCTCCTGTCGGTCTAGCTATTACAACTGTATTAGGTATTCCAGTGTATCAAAATATAAGGGAGTAATCACTCAAGCAAATGACTCCATATCAAAGTAGACCATTGACAGAGTGAGGCATATAGGATGATGTACCTATAGAAAAACATAGACAGAAACAGTATAAAAAGAATGTCTAAGTGTCCATGCTGTCCACATAGTGATGGGTGCAAGCCGGTACTTACATAACTACTGGAGTGGTATCATTCAGTGTCCAGAAGTGACGGCATGGAGGTTCACCATGTCGTCCATCACAGGGTGCATGCCTGACATCTAAGCCAAGGCGCGCTGTATTTAAATGAGAGGAAGGGGAGAGTCGCCGGTCATTGCGCATGCGTCAGTATGACGTCGACCCACGTGACCGGATCAAGTCACATGATCGGGCCAGACGGGGGTGCGGCGTCCCAACAGGGCGCATGCGCCATAAGGCACGGCGTTATCGGGTAAGGCCAAGGGGGAGGCAGCTATTATGACGCGGTCGCATCACCACGGCTACCGGGCCGTCCGATGGGCGCAACTCAGGGGGGAGGAGTGGAAAACCTCAGATCGCCCCAGTATGCAGCGCCACTTGCAGTGCGATCTGCAGATAGAGGGGGTGGAGCCAGACAGGGAGAGTAAAGATGCAGACCGAGTGGCTACTACACTAGTCTTCCCCAGGTGGGGAGAGGATGACCCCTCAATATTTGGACAATAGTGGGACATTTTGGTAGGTTAAAATACTAGCTAGCCTGAGAGGGGGGGGGGGGGGGGGGGGTTAAGGAGGAAAAGACAGACAGTTGATAGAGAGGACATTATATTGTGAACTCCAACTATATGAATACCTAGGGAGAAACATTAAAGGTAGAACTGCCAATGACCCATGCGAAAAACGTCATACTTTTGGGTCGGAACAAAGGAGAGTCCCTTTCTCAGGAGGCTATTTTCCTTTGTGTTCAGGGGGCGAGAGGACAGGTTGATAACTAGCCTGTCGTCCTCTGATCTTACACATTTTGTAACGTGGGGTTTCGGTTGCGCAGCGGATAGTGTGTCCCTTGTTCTAAAAAAGGAGAGGAAGAAGAGGATGAAGAGGGCTGCGTGGAGAAGGGCGGCTGGGTAGAGGGGGGACATTGTGATTGGTTTGGGAATTGACCCGTATTGTATCTACCACCTCCCCGTCTCCTACCTCTATAACCACCTCTCCCCCGACCTCTATTCCTAGGGTATCTGTCTCTATCGGTATCCGAGGCCTCCGTGTCGGTTGAGGACAGGTCAGTTTTTTCGGACGTGCCTGGCCTCGTAAGAAACAAGTATACCTTGTTATCTTTGAAGTCCTGCAGGTCCCTAGTGAACTGCTTGTGCTTGCGCTCCCGGAGAGAACTCCGTAAAAGGATGAGTGAACACTTGGGAGACATCCGCAATGGGAGGGATATACCTGTATCCAGGCATGTTCGGTCACTACACGGTGGCCGCACATCAGCCATTAAGTTTATGGGAATCGAACGGGTGAACAAACCATTCCGGGGGGGTGACTGGGACAGACGGATCCTCCAGCGTGAATGCTGGTGGATCTTTAAACTCAACACATCCCACCCCCATGGCCTCAACGAACAACTACATTTTGGCTGTTATATATCAGTTTCTCCTCCCCGTGTATCACTGCATGGGTCATTGGCAGTTCTACCATTAATGTTTCTCCCTAGGTATTCATATAGTTGGAGTTCACAATATAATGTCCTCTCTATCAACTGTCTGTCTTTTCCTCCTTAACCCCCCCCCCCCTCTCAGGCTAGCTAGTATTTTAACCTACCAAAATGTCCCACTATTGTCCAAATATTGAGGGGTCATCCTCTCCCCACCTGGGGAAGAGTAGTGTAGTAGCCACTCGATCTGCATCTTTACTCTCCCTGTCTGGCTCCACCCCCTCTATCTGCAGATCGCACTGCAAGTGGCGCTGCATACTGGGGCGATCTGAGGCTTTCCACTCCTCCCCCCTGAGTTGCGCCCATCGGACGGCCCGGTAGGCGCGGTGACGCGACCGCGTCATAATAGCTGCCTCCCCCTTGGCCTTACCCGATAACGCCGTGCCTTATGGCGCATGCGCCCTGTTGAGACGCCGCACACCCGTCTGGCCCGATCATGTGACTTGATCCGGTCACGTGGGTCGACGTCATACTGACGCATGCGCAAAGACCGGCGACTCTCCCCTTCCTCTCATTTAAATACAGCGCACCTTGGCTTAGATGTCAGGCGTGCACCCTGTGATGGACGACATGGTGAACCTCCATGCCGTCACTTCTGGACACTGAATGATACCACTCCAGTAGTTATGTAAGTACCGGCTTGCACCCATTTATACTGTTTCTGTCTATGTTTTTCTATAGGTACATCATCCTATATGCCTCACTCTGTCTATGGTCTACTTTGATATGGAGTCATTTGCTTGAGTGATTACTCCCTTATATTTTGATACACTGGAATACCTAATACAGTTGTAATAGCTAGACCGACAGGAGCCATAATACCTAACCCTGTGTCTCCTGATGATTTATGGGGCTTTAGTTTTAAGAATGTGGATTTAAGATATGTTACACTTATGAAACGCGTTGGGACACGCTCACATATCACTAGGGACACGCTCACATATCACTAAAAACACGCACTCTTCTTGTGCTTATTATTTAATTTTTTCACCTTATTGATTTTGAGATATACGTTACCTTAGATTATTTATATCTCTACCTGCCTTGATATACAGGACCCTGCCCTTAGTCACCCTGTGATAGGGTTACCTAGGGATTCCGCATCAGGGCAAGGTTCCGGATGGGGCCACCCCTTGCGGGGCACGGACCCTGTGATAGGTCACTAGGGCCAGGTAGGTCAAGTAGGGAGGTACTAGGGTGAGTTTCTTTTCTGAGGCTACTCTAATACCAGGCTGTATGGACACTTCGGACGCCCTTATCACCTCCCTACATGAACATCTGTTGACGTACCTTCCTGCCTGATTGTGACCACCTCCTGTACTAACCCATTATTTGGGGTTATTAAGTGAGGCCTTCTAAGAACTGGTAAGACCTTTCCATTTCTTATTTATTTTCTGATCCTAACATCACCTTAAGGGTTTCAGATACTAGGGATCACATGGTCCTTTCCTCATAGGCCCTTGTGTTAATACCATAGGCCTAGGGAGGACGACACCTGTGTGGGTACGCAGCGTTACACACACGACATAACCCTCCAGGGGTCTTGTCTGTCTTTTTGTGTTTTTTGTTTGTAAGGGGTCTTTTACTCCCTACCCTGGGAGAATAGACATATTAAAAGCTATGTTTTAAAATTGTTACTGCTCCCCTTCTCTGCATACTATCCATATTTCGTAGATCTGTGGTTTGAGACAGAAATATGGACACAGTCATGTGCATGAAGCATTAGTCCTGTGCTTATCATAAAAAATGCAAAACACTAAACCAATAGCCACCAATGACAACACTTATGTATGTTCTTATATTTCAAATAACTATTGGTGTTTTGAAGAAAGATTCTCACTAGCAGAGCTTGGAGCCCGAAGCCCTTGTTTATTTCGTAAAGCGAGACTGCAGGAAGTCATCTTTTAAAATGAGGCAACAACAGGCGAGGTATAAAATGTCAGATCGCTGTCAGATCTGAATGGAAAGTCTCTTTTCTGTCTGTTGTTTTAGTTCTTTTGAAAAGCCAAATCAATTCATCCGACCCAATTTATCATGAAAACAAAGCTGACATTAATTGGGCAGTGTTATTACAAGAGCAGGTCAGATGTGCTCTACTCTAATAGACTTTACAGATTCTTAGTTTTATAGATATTCCAAGAGGGCTCGAGTGTATTACAGAAAGTTGAGGTCAACCCCAGAGCCGCCCTGAAGAAATAAAAAGAGAAGGATTTATATCACTTGTGCAGAGAATGTGGTAGGGAAACAGGGGCCTTGGGCTTTAATTGTGCCAATAGAATCACAAATTGGAATACAACAGCCAAAGTGCCAAAGGACTCTTACTATACACTTCAGTATAACATACTTTGCCCTTTATTACTATAGTGCAGGTACTTTATATTCTTATTGTAGTTTTTTAATAAATTAAGAGTTGAAACAATTGTGATTATGGGTAAATAATCTAGTGATCTAGTGCTTTTTAAAGGGGTATTCCAGTTGGTAAAAGTTATTCCCTATCTACACGATAGGGGATAACTATTAGATTGGTGGGGGTCCTAGCACTGGGACCCCCACAGATAATGAAAATGGGGGACCAGGCAACCTGAAATGAACGGAGCAGCTAGTCGCACATGTGCACAGTCGCTCTATTCATTACTATGAGAGTTCCGGAGATAGCAGAGCAGTGTACTGTGAAAGCTGTCACACGCCCGTTTAAAAACAAACAATGGTTGCACTGCCATTTTTTGACAGCCTGTGATTTCTGTGAAGAAGTTCGGGTTTGGGTACCAAACATGCGTGATTTTTCTCACGCGAGTGCAAAACGCATTACAGTGTTTTGCACTCGCGCTGAAAAATTGCGGGTGTTCCCGCAACGCACTCGCCCATTTTCCCGCAACGCCCGTGTGAAAGAGGCCATACAGTTATTCTTGATCTTTTAGGCCTCTTTCAGATGGGCGTTGCGGGAAAAGATGCGGGTGCGTTACGGGAACACCTGAGATTTTTCCGCGCGAGTGCAAAAGATTGTAATGCGTTTTGCACTCGCGTAAGAAAAATCGCGCATGTTTGGTACCCAAACCCGAACTTCTTCACAGAAGTTCGGGCTTGGGATCGGGGTTGTGTAGATTGTATTATTTTCCCTTATAACATGGTTATAAGGGAAAATAATAGCATTCTGAATACAGAATGCATAGTAAAATAGCACTGGAGGGGTTAAAAAAAAAATAATAATAATTTAACTCACCTTAATCCACTTGCTCGCGCAGCCCGGCATCTCCTTCTGTCTCCTTTGCTGAACAGGACCTGTGGTGACGTCACTCCGGTCATCACATGATCCATCACCATGGTAAAAGATCCTGTTCAGCAAAGGAGACAGAAGGAGATGCCGGGCTGCGCGAGCAAGTGGACTAAGGTGAGTTAAATAATATATTATTTTTTTTAACCCCTCCAGCGCTATTTTACTATGCATTCTGTATTCAGAATGCTATTATTTTCCCTTATAACCATGTTATAAGTGAAAATAATAATGATCCGGTCTCCATCCCGATCGTCTCCTAGCAACCGTGCGTGAAAATCACACCGCATCCGCACTTGCTCCTTCACTTCTATGGGGCCTGCGTTGCGTGAAAAACACTGAATATAGAGCATGCTGCGATTTTCACGCAACGCACAAGTGATGCGTGAAAATCACCGCTCATGTGAACAGCCCCATAGAAGTGAATGGGTCGGTATTCAGTGCGGGTGCAATGCATTTAACTCACGCATCGCATCCGCGCGGAATACTCGCCCGTGTGAAAAGGGCCTTAGGGTAATAACAGGTAAGGTAAAAAACTAGAAAAACTAAAGCTCATAAACATCCAACTTATGAAAAAAGTACTTTATTGTTACATAATAATACCAGTAACGCCATCCCAGTAACGCAGGTCCTGTCAATATTGCTAACTGTTGTCCTTTTCATGTCATCCACCATTGAGGGCTCACCTTTATAACGTAACCGATTAATTTTTGATTGTACATGCATTTACTTGGATTTAGTGACCTGTAGGTTGCTGGGATGGTGTTTTTCTCTGTTCCCTACCCTCCTTTTTAATGGTATCGTATACATTATTTATTATGTAACAATAAAGTACTTTTTCATAAATTGGATGTTTATGAGCTTTAGTTTTTCTAGTTTTTTGCCTCATTTAGTGAGCTCTTCCTGGTTACATGTATGCTGGGGAGTCCCTATGTATAGCTATAATACTTCAGTGGTTACTTTTTTGGCAGGGACGCCCATAGTTGAATCAGTTTTTTAATAATAACAGGTAAGGCATGGCTGTTTAATTGTGACACCAGTAGGTAAATTACTACACTTTCCTCCGGCATCCATCGGAGGGCACCACGCTGTGCAGCACAAGGGCCTCAGCCTTCAGGCTGGGTGTATGTAAATTTATTGTGTGTTCCCAGCATTTGTGGTTGTGCTCATTGCCACGTTTAAGTAAAATACTGTTTTGGCAAAAGTTGGTGTTGGGGTTGCTTTCCTCGTTCGTGACTTCGCTGTATCCTGGGGAGCCCACCCGGGTACACGGCTTACACACTTGTGAATTTGGATGTGCTAGTCTAAATTTTTTTGCAGTTACAGCCAGGCCTCTGTCCCTGATCAGGCAAGCAAAGCTCCTGTGCCCACCCTATCAGCACGCAATGGTAGCATGATGCTGGTCGATAACTCACTTCCTGCTTTGACATATATGTACAGTGCATGTCGAGAGGGGGAGAACGTTAGTTAATATAGCTATTAGTATTCTCTTCTATATGCCCCCTTTGGCTGACTTATTTAGACCAATATTTTGCACCAAAATGTTGATGCATTTTTACTCACTTTTCTCTAAGCATTTTCTACACATGTGTGTACAAATGTGAGGCTCAAAAAGAACCTTGAACACATGCATCTGGTACTTGGCATGTACCCCATTTTTGGCACAAATTAAGCCAATAGTAAGTCTTCACCATTAGGCCTCCTGCACACGACCGTATGGCTTTTTCAGTGTTTTGCGGTCCGTTTTTCACGGATCCGTTGTTCCGGTTTTTGTTTCCGTTGTGTTTCTGTTCCGTTTTTCCGTTCCGTTTTTTCGTATGGCATATACAGTATACAGTAATTACATAGATAAAATTGGGCTGGGCATAACATTTTCAATAGATGGTTCCGCAAAAAACGGAACGGAAACGGAAGACATACGGATGCATTTCCGTATGTGTTCCGTTTTTTTGCGGACCCATTGACTTGAATGGAGCCACGGAACGTGATTTGCGGGCAATAATAGGACATGTTCTATCTTTAAACGGAACGGAAAAACGGAAATACGGAGACGGAATGCATACGGAGTACATTCCGTTTTTTTGCGGAACCATTGAAATGAATGGTTCCGTATACGGACCGTATACGGAACGCAAAAAACGGGCAGTAAACGGGAAAAAAAACGGTCGTGTGCAGGAGGCCTTAAGTAGATATAACCATGTAAACACCCCCTTGCTGACGCCATAGCTCCTCTTCCAATGATATTCTGTGTTATTAGATTTTTGCACAGATGTGTGTGCAGATTTACTAGTCCGGAATAAAATAATGTAAAAAATGAAAACCAGACATCATATATTACATGACAAGCTCTTTCTAGCAAAACTAGAACCAGCTGTGTACTGTACCTCATATGGATCCAGAGATTTTCTCATTCATTGCTGCAATTAATCTGCTAGATTTATATCTAGCTGGCAGCTCAAGGGGAGCGTACTTTTTCAGGGCGTGTCTTTCTTCTGTAGCTCTCTACCTATCATGACTCAGGAGGCAGTGGAAGGATGAAATTGAGCATGTGCAGCCTTGTCAGTAAGTAGGACATAGAAATAATAATAAGAAAAAACAGCAGGTGGCGCTATGCAGATACATTTTATTGAATAACTCAGTGGCTGTACTAAAAATTAATATTTATGGCCAATCATTTTGTTCTTCCAGGAGATAAGTGTCACAGTTCCCTGCCTCAATGTGGCTTCATTGTTCGGTTGCCAGGGGAAATGACATTGTCATGCAGCCCTCTCAGCCTGGGGCCAATGAAGGAGCACATCATAGCATTAGGGCGTCAGCTCGTTCAGTTCAGCTGAACGTGTAGGGAAGCCAGCTGGAGAGCATTCCCAGCTCTCTATATACGGGGTCATGCACATGACCGTATGTATTTTGCGGTCCGTTTTATTTTTTGGGCGGATGCATCCAGAAAACAGACAAGAATAGGACATGTTCTATTTTTTTTGCGTAGCGGACATATTGACACGGAATGTACCCAGAGTAATTTCCTTTTTTTTTTTCAATCCCCATTAAAATTAATGGTTTCATATGCGGACCTGTAAAAAACGGAACGGAAACAGAAAAAAAATACGTTCATGTGCATGTCTGGATCCTGTGGGTGCAGGTGCTGGTGAATTTCTGTTCCTCTGGCTCCCCCTGTTGTTCTTTGGTAATATTGTGTTTACTTTGGCAGTGACTTCGGGATCTGGTACTGTGACTACGTTTTATGGTTTTAGGCGATTTAGTCGTGTATTGCTCTCCTGGTTTTTGACTTCTTCTAGTTTTGCTTCTGGCATTCTTGGCACTTCACTGACTGACTGGCTTTTGACCCTGGTACTGTACAACTACTCTTATTGTGTCTGTTTGTTTATTACCTGTTCTTGTGTTGCTCCCTTAGATACGTGTAGGGATCGTCGACCAATTGTGGGGTCACTGTGTAGGGTGACCGTGCAAGTAGGTAGAGACAGTGGGTCTGGGTAGTTTTAGGGCTACACTATCTATGTATGTGCATGCTACATTGCCTTCACATTCTGACAATCGACCATAACCAGAAGTGTCTGGCAGCAGCCTTCTCTGCTCTCCCCAAAGAATACAGTCGTGGCCAAAGGTTTTGAGAATTACATAAATATTGGAAATTGGAACGGTTGCTGCTTAAGTTTTTATAATAGCAATTTGCATATACTCCAGAATGTTATGAAGAGTGATCAGATGAATTGCATAGTCCTTGTTTGCCATGAAAATTAACTTAATCCCAAAAAAACCTTTCCACTGCATTTCATTGCTGTCATTAAAGGACCTGCTGAGATCATTTCAGTAATCGTCTTGTTAACTCAGGTGAGAATTTTGATGAGCACAAGGCTGGAGATCATTATGTCAGGCTGATTGGGTTAAAATGGCAGACTTGACATGTTAAAAGGAGGGTGATGCTTGAAATCATTGTTCTTCCATTGTTAACCATGGTGACCTGCAAAGAAACGCGAGCAGCCATCATTGCGTTGAATAAAAATGGCTTCACAGGCAAGGATATTGTGGCTACTAAGATTGCACCTCAATCAACAATTTATAGGATCATCAAGAACTTCAAGGAAAGAGGTTCAATTCTTGTTAAGAAGGCTTCAGGGCATCCAAGAAAGTCCAGCAAGCGCCAGGATCGTCTCCTAAAGAGGATTCAGCTGTGGGATCGGAGTGCCACCAGTGCAGAGCTTGCTCAGGAATGGCAGCAGGCAGGTGTGAGCGCATCTGCACGCACAGTGAGGCGAAGACTTTTGGAAGATGGCCTGGTGTCAAGAAGGCCAGCAAGAAGCCACTTCTCTCCAAAAAAAACATCAGGGACAGATTGCTCTTCTGCAGAAAGTATGGTGAATGGACTGCTGAGGACTGGGGCAAAGTCATATTCTCTGATGAAGCCTCTTTCCGATTATTTGGGGCATCTGGAAAAAGGCTTGTCCGGAGAAGAAAAGGTGAGCGCTACCATCAGTCCTGTGTCATGCCAACAGTAAAGCATCCTGAGACCATTCATGTGTGGGGTTGCTTCTCATCCAAGGGAGTGGGCTCACTCACAATTTTGCCCAAAAATACAGCCATGAATAAAGAATGGTACCAAAACACCCTGCAACAGCAACTTCTTCCAACAATCCAACAACAGTTTGGTGAAGAACAATGCATTTTCCAGCACGATGGAGCACTGTGCCATAAGGAAAAAGTGATAACTAAGTGGCTCGGGGACCAAAATGTTGACATTTTGGGTCCATGGCCTGGAAACTCCCCAGATCTTAATCCCATTGAGAACTTGTGGTCAATCCTCAAGAGGCGGGTGGACAAACAAAAACCCACTAATTCTGACAAACTCCAAGAAGTGATTATGAAAGAATGGGTTGCTATCAGTCAGGAATTGGCCCAGAAGTTGATTGAGAGCATGCCAAGTCGAATTGCAGAGGTCCTGAAAAAGAAGGGCCAACACTGCAAATACTGACTCTTTGCATAAATGTCATGTAATTGTCGATAAAAGCCTTTGAAACGTATGAAGTGCGTGTAATTATATTTCACTACATCACAGAAACAACTGAAACAAAGATCTAAAAGCAGTTTAGCAGAAAACTTTGTGAAAACTAATATTTGTGTCATTCTCAAAACTTTTGGCCACGACTGTACTGATGATTTTTTCCGTTTCAAGGAATCATGTAAGTTGTACTTTCGTTTGTGTCCATTTTCATCAGGTAATGAGGATCAGAGGGTGGGTATCGTCATGTCTTTGCTGAAAGGGGACGCGCAATCCTGGGCTTTTTCCCTGCCGCCCGGTTCTCTGGCTCTCCGGTCGGTGGAGGAATTTTTTAAAGCCCTGGGATTGATTTACGATGACCCAGATCGAGTTTCAATGGCAGAGTCAAAATTACGTAACTTACTACAGGGTAAACATACGGCTGAGGTTTACTGCACAGAGTTTAGGAGGTGGGCTACTGAGTCGGGGTGGAACGACCCCGCGTTACGTAGCCAGTTTTGTCAGGGATTATCTGAAAGGTTGAAGGATGCTCTGGCTTTTCATGAATACTCTGATACTTTGGAAAATGCAATGTCTTTGGCGATACGTTTGGATAGACGTATCAGAGAGAGGGGTAAGGGTCCCTCTGTGCAGGGGGTTTCTCCCGCGTGTAGTTTTGTTCCACCAGCTGCCCAGGGAGATATTGCTTGTTATTCTGGCCTAGGAGAGGAACCCATGCAGTTAGGTCAGATATCTTTCCATTCGGATAATAGAGACTTTCGTAAAGTGCGCAATTTGTGTTTGTTGATTGAGAGCATGCCCAGTCGAATTGCAGAGGTCCTGAAAAAGAAGGGCCAACACTGCAAATACTGACTCTTTGCATAAATGTCATGTAATTGTCGATAAAAGCCTTTGAAACGTATGAAGTGTGTAATTATATTTCACTACATCACAGAAACAACTGAAACAAAGATCTAAAAGCAGTTTAGCAGCAAACTTTGTGAAAACGAATATTTGTGTCATTCTCAAAACTTTTGGCCACGACTGTATTTTCAGCTGAATGATCACCTATTGAGTGTGTATGGTCGACTTTAGACAGGTAGTCTAAAGAGCTAGCAAATTTATCACAGTGTCTCAGGCTGGATGATATATTTGGTAGATGGGTTGACAAGTTTGTCTAACTTTATTCCAAATGTTAGTTTGCTTACTCTGTTACAATTTTTTTTGATGAAATTGTGGAAAAAATGTCTCAAATTTTGGGGCATAACCACAAAAGTAACTGTGGGCCGCTATATTACCGATTGCTCTTCTTAGGACAGTGCAGGGCTTTTTGTATGGAAAAACAGCATTCTTGTCATATGCCCCTTGAAGTAAAAGAAAGGTGGCCTCACTTTGCCTCATACAGTACATAGTGTATTCCTGACAATAAAACAGTCACATTGCATTGATATGTAATATTAATATGTAATAATATTACAGCCATCATGTTCCTATATAATAGTGTTAGCCACAGAGTTACTATAAAGCTGGGCTACCTGGCACATGACCAAAATCATTTGTGCATCTTGTCTGCAACTTGCTGTTGCACAACTATTTTGAATCTGAATTTGGCTGTAACAGTTCTTGCAGTCGTACATGACTTGCAGTGTGGACTATGATAGCAATGTCATATGCAACTTGTGACCAGAAATCCAACATTGTTGAATTTTTTGCTGCTGTTGAGTCACAGTTGCAGCAGGTCGCAGTGTGACCCCATTAACAATCATTAAATACAATGTCACAACGCAATTGTGCAGTCTTCATGTTATAGCCCAGCCTTACACTAAATACTGAATGTCCATGATCAGACACATAGAGAACTCTACATTTTTTGTCAGGTTTTTGAATAAATTAAACTACATTTGTTTTTTCACTGCCTTTATTTTATTATGCTACAGCTCCTCACCCCTGGATACTGTAAAATAATAAAAATAGAAATATATATGAATATTATACCCTTTTTCCCATAATAGTGTGTCACAAACATTTGACAATAAAAGGTGACGTTAAGGGGCAGGGACTTAATTTAATAGCTGGAAATGGAACAGTGCCTCTCTTTATTTTATAGGCTCAGAGTTATTCTCTGGCTTTCAAACAGTGTCTCACCTGGCACTGACAATATTGGCACCCTGTATAAATGGTTGTGTTGGAGTGCCTGGAGAAGGCAGCAGATGGACAGCAGAGCTATCACAATGCTGTTACATTGCATACAGTCTTCAGGTGCCCTCTGCAAATACCTTTAAACAGGTAATGAGAACACAAATGGAAATGAATAGAGCAATTTGCGAGTAGTAATCACATACTACAAGGTATGCACTATCACCATTTTAATGAACTGGAAGCAGAGACAGGCAATAAATGGTATCTTTATTCACAAGTAATAAAAACTCCTCTGTACATGAAATTACATGTGGCTTTACAAACAAATCAGTTTTGCAACTGACTTAAAGAAACTCGTCTGACAGCATGAGGAAGGGTCTGGGGAGAACAGTACAAATATATATTTTGTGTGGCTTTTGTTATCAGGAGTAGTACCGTATTTTTTGCCCTATAAGACGCACCGGCCCATAAGACGCACCTAGGTTTTTGGGAAGGAAAATAAGAAAAAAAAATTTTTTAACCAAAAGGTGTGCTGTGTGTTTGGTGGGTTTGGAACTAATGGTGCTCTGTGGATGGCACTATTACTGGGGATCTGTGGATGACGGACACTGTTATGAGGGGATCTGTGGATGACGGACACTGTTATGGGGGGATCTTTGGATGACGGACACTGTTATGGGAGGATCTGTGGATGATGGACACTGTTATGGGGGGATCTGTGGATGACGGACACTGTTATGGGGGGATCTGTGGATGACGGACACTGTTATCGGGGGATCTGTGGATGACGGACACTGTTATCGGGGGATCTGTGGATGACGGACACTGTTATGGGGGGGATCTGTGGATGACGGACACTGTTATGGGGGGATCTGTGGATGACGGACACTGTTATGGGGGGGATCTGTGGATGACGGACACTGTTATGGGGGGATCTGTGGATGACGGACACTATTATGAGGGGGATCTGTGGATGACGGACACTGTTATGGGGGGATCTGTGACGGACACTGTTATGGGGGGATCTGTGACGGACACTGTTATGGGGGGATCTGTGGCTTGCACTGTTACAGGGGGATCTGTGGCTGGCACTGTTACAGGGGGGATCTGTGGCTGGCACTGTTAGAGGGGGGATCTGTGGGTGGCACTGTTATATATGTGCCATCCACAGACCCCCCAGCCCATAACAATGCCATCCACAGACCCCCAGCCCATAACTGTGCCATCCACAGATGTCCCCCATAAAAATGTCATCCACAGACCCCCCCCCGCCGCTCCAGTATACAAATATAAGATGTCTTATTCAATTAATAGTTATTAAACATACCCCCTCACTCCTAAAAGTACCTTACATCCTAACCGCTTCAGTAGAACCCAGGCAGGCAGGCCGGGCGGCCGGCGCACCACTCACTGACGTCACTTGCCTGTGCCGCCTTCTTCATTCATAAAGTAGGCGGCACAGGCACGTGACATCAGGGAGTTACGCTGCCGCCCGTCCAGCCAGCATGCCTGCCTGCATTCTACTGAAGCTGTTAGGATGTAAGGTACTATTAGGAGTGAGGGGGCATGTTTAATAACTATTAATTGAATAAGACATCTTATATTAGTATACCGGAGCGGCGGGGTGGGGCTATAGTACACTGACTGCACCGCCCCGCCGCTATTGCCGGCCCCCAGCTCCTCCTCCCAGTCCCTCCCCGAGTCCCCGCTCGCTCGTACATCGCAGCTTGCGATGTAAAACTGCAAGCATTCGCCCCATAAGACGCATAGGCATTTTTCCCCCACTTTGGGGGGAGAAAAAGTGCGTCTTATGGGGCGAAAAATACGGTATATTATATTTTTTCCTGTCAGGTTCTGTTCCTGCAAGTGCCCTGGAGGTGGAGATTTTCTGGTTGTATGCTACAGATGTCACTCAGGACAAAGTGAATGGTCTTAGGAAGAACACAATACAAAAAGCAGAGAACACTTGCAGAGCAATTGCACGAGCATATTCTGGCAGAATAAAAGTTCTTACTCACACTACTCCTGTAAAACTCTTTTCAGACCCCACCTATTGCTATCATCACTTTAGTATGGTCAAATTGTCCCTTTAATATCCTGAGAACATTTAAAGGGTTTCTCAGGGTTTTTAATATTGATTCAGGTCAGCAGGGTCCAACACCCTTCATGCCTGCCAATCAGCTGTATGTTCGCTGCCGCAATGTCTATGGTGAGCAGGAAGAGAAAAGGGAGACGGCATGTGCAGACTGCACACGCCTTCCCTTCATACAGCTGATCGTCAGGGGTGCCGGGCGTCTGACCCCGGCCGATCTGATATTGAAGACCTATCCTCAGGATAGGTCATCAATATTAAAAACCCCAGAGAACATCATTAAAATATCATCATGTATAATGTTAGAAATGAGAAAAGATATGCTGTTTGTACTGTGGTAACTGGATTCCCTATTGGTCCATATCTCTATATGCTGCAGTGGAGCAGTGCTTCTATAACACCTCTGTAATACAGTATGCACTTGCTACAGGCTACTTTTATTTTTATTTTTTGACACTGTCTCATTTATAATACATTGACAGTTTTGCCAGTTAATGAAAAGCTAATTCAAAGTGACAACTAATATGGCTGCACTTCATATAATCACTTACTTACAAATATGGCCACTGAAACAAAACATTAAACACTGCAGTGACCATGTTTGTATGATTACCAAACTTTGGCTACTGCTCTAACTGATTTACTACCCCTTTACTAATATATAACAACTTTTATGTTTTGGGCAAAAATGTTTTGATGGTCAATGCCTATTTCTACATTTTGTTTAACCCCTTAAGGAACCAGGATGAGAATGCTCATCCCAAATGGCTGGTACTTTGTGCCCCAGGACGAGCATTCTCATCCTGTGGTCCTTCCTCCCCCCATGTGCGGTGCCGCGATTACCAGCACGGATCCGGCAGTTACTGACAGCTAGATCCCTGCTGCATCCACCAGCATTGATGATAACGCCGATGCCAGTGGATTAACCGGCGCTGACCGTGGCATATGGGAGGTTTGCGCTCCCTCTCTTCATCCATCGGGTCCCCATGCTGCGGTGGCGGGGACGCGATGGTTGCCATGGCAGACCCAAGACATTAAAAGGCCTTGGGGCCTGGCATGTGCGGAGGCCTATGAGGCCCAGCTACCAAGCTGGCTCTCATAGGCAAACTATCAGTGTATTACACTGTGTAATACACTGATAGTCAATGCAGTACAATATAGATGAATTGTGCTGCATTGAAACAGGGATCAGACCCTGTAATGTTGAAGTCCCATAGTGGGACAAAAATAAAAAATTATAAAAGTGAAAAAAGGTGTTTTTAACAATAAAAAAAAATTAAGTTTCAATTTAAAAAAAACCCCTTTCACATAAAAAGAGACTTCTAAAATTGTAAAAAATATAAAAATAAAAAACAGTCATATTATGTATCACCACGTGCGTAACAACCTGCTCTATAAAAAAATATTACATGATCCACCCCGTCTGGTCAACACCGTAAAAAACTATTAATAAAAACTGCAAAAAAATGCTATTTTTTTGTCACCTTTCATCACAAAAAGAGTAATACCAAGTGATTAAATAGTCATATGTACCCAAAAATACTACCAATCAAACCGTCATCTCATCCTGCAAAAAATGAGACACTAAATAAGACAATTGCCTAGAAAATAAAAAAGATATGACTTTCAAAAAATGGAGACATAAAACATGATTGCTTTTTTTGTGTAAAACCAAAATAAATATAAAAAAATAGACAAATTAGGTAATCACTAGGGATGAGCGAACCCGAACTGAAAAGTTTGGGTTCGTACCGAACTTTAGGTTTTTTGGACCCCGGACCCAAACCCGAACATTTCTGTAAAAGTTTGGGTTCGGGTTCGGTGTTCGGCGCTTTCTTGGCGCTTTTTGAAAGGCTGCACAGTAGCCAATCAACAAGCGTCATACTACTTGCCCCAAGAGGCTATCACAGCCATGCCTACTAATGGCATGGCTGTGATTGGCCAGAGCAGCATGTGACCCAGGCCCTATATAAGCTTGAGTCACGTAGCGCTGCACGTCACTCTGCTGTTACAAGTGTAGGGAGAGGATGCTGCTGGACTTGTTATTTCAGAGAGAGAATAGGAGAGAATCTAACTCGGCGATCTACCTAGAAATAGTTGTGTGGGTGAAGGGCACAATCGTTTTACCCTGCCCTGAGGCCATTGACCAAAAAAAAATAACTTTTATAATTCTGTTAGTTAGGTGGGTGGCGGCGGTGGCCATTTTATGCAAGCTCAGTGCACCAGCACTGCATCTGAGCTTTTGGGACATTGCAAATCACCATTTTTTTTTTGCAAACTACAACATCTGGATTAGTCAGTGTGCAATTTAAGGTCGAAATACACCCATCATTTTCTGGGGACTGAAAAACACACATTTTCTTTTTCAAAAAACGGTATTTTCTAGATCTGCAAGTGTTAAATTCAAGTTTAATATATACAGCTTTTATATTCTGTTACCAAAAAAAGACTTTTTTGGCAATCTACAGCCATTTAAAATACAGCCATTTTGGGCAAAGAAATATTTACTTCAGGCCTACAGTAGTTCAGGCCCTGTGAGATACCCCCTCTACATACAGGGGTTTGAATCAGGCATTTGAAATACAGCCATTTTGGGCAAAGATATATTTACTTCAGGCCTACAGTGGTTCAAGCCCTGTGAGATACCCCCTCTACATACAGGGGTTTAAATCAGGCATTTGAAATACAGCCATTTTGGGCAAAGATATATTTACTTCAGGCCTACAGTGGTTCAGACCGTGTGAGATACACCCTCTACATACAGGGGTTTGAATCAGGCATTTGAAATAAGGCCATTTGAAATACAGCCATTTTGTGCAAAGATATATTTACTTCAGGCCTACACTGGTTCAGGCCCTGTGAGATACCCCCTCTACATACAGGGGTTTGAATCAGGCGTTTGAAATATAGCCATTTGAAATACAGCCATTTTATGCAAAGATATATTTACTTCAGGCCTACAGTGGTTTAGACCGTGTAAGATACTCGCTCTACATACAGGGGTTTTATTCAGGGATTTGAAATACAGCCATTTAAAATACAGCCATTTTGGGCAAAGAAATATTTACTTCAGGTCTACAGTGGTTCATGCCCTGTAAGATACTTCATCTTCATACAGGGGTTTGATTCAGGGATTTAAAATACAGCCATTTGAAATACAGCCATTTTGTGCAAAGATATATTTACTTCAGGCCTACAGTGGTTCAGACCGTGTGAGATACCCCCTCTACATACAGGGGTTTGAATCAGGCATTTGAAATACAGCCATTTGAAATAAAGCCATTTTGTGCAAAGATATATTTACTTCAGGCCTACACTGGTTCAGGCCCTGTGAGATACCCCATCTAAATAAAGGGGTTTGAATCAGGCATTTGAAATACAGCCATATGAAATACAGCCATTTTGTGCAAAGATATATTTACTTCAGGCCTACACTGGTTCAAGCCCTGTGAGATACCCCCTCTACATACAGGGGTTTAAATCAGGCATTTGAAATACAGCCATTTTGGGCAAAGATATATTTACTTCAGGCCTACAGTGGTTCAGACCGTGTGAGATACACCCTCTACATACAGGGGTTTGAATCAGGCATTTGAAATAAGGCCATTTGAAATACAGCCATTTTGTGCAAAGATATATTTACTTCAGGCCTACACTGGTTCAGGCCCTGTGAGATACCCCCTCTACATACAGGGGTTTGAATCAGGCGTTTGAAATATAGCCATTTGAAATACAGCCATTTTGTGCAAAGATATATTTACTTCAGGCCTACAGTGGTTTAGACCGTGTAAGATACTCGCTCTACATACAGGGGTTTTATTCAGGGATTTGAAATACAGCCATTTAAAATACAGCCATTTTGGGCAAAGAAATATTTACTTCAGGTCTACAGTGGTTCATGCCCTGTAAGATACTTCATCTTCATACAGGGGTTTGATTCAGGGATTTAAAATACAGCCATTTGAAATACAGCCATTTTGTGCAAAGATATATTTACTTCAGGCCTACAGTGGTTCAGACCGTGTGAGATACCCCCTCTACATACAGGGGTTTGAATCAGGCATTTGAAATACAGCCATTTGAAATAAAGCCATTTTGTGCAAAGATATATTTACTTCAGGCCTACACTGGTTCAGGCCCTGTGAGATACCCCATCTAAATAAAGGGGTTTGAATCAGGCATTTGAAATACAGCCATATGAAATACAGCCATTTTGTGCAAAGATATATTTACTTCAGGCCTACACTGGTTCAGGCCCTGTGAGATACCCCCTCTACATACAGGGGTTTAAATCAGGCGTTTGAAATATAGCCATTTGAAATACAGCCATTTTGTGCAAAGATATATTTACTTCAGGACTAAAGTGGTTTAGACCGTGTAAGATACTCCCTCTACATACAGGGCTTTGATTCAGGGATTTGAAATACAGCTATTTAAAATTCAGCCATTTTGGGCAAAGAAATATTTACTTCAGGCCTACAGTGGTTCAGGCCCTGTAAGATACTCCCTCTTCATACAGGGGTTTGATTCAGGGATTTGAAATGCAGCCATTTTGTGCAAAGATATATTTACTTCAGGCCTACAGTGTGTCACAGCCAGACAGCTGAGAAGCGCTCACAGGAGCTTCTCAGATCCTCCTCCTTGAATTTCTTTGTTTTGGTTTAGTTTCTCATCTCGTTAGTCTATCTCAGCTGTCATGCAGTTGGACTAATTGCTACCCTTTAAGTTCCTCCCCATAATGCAGTAGTGTGCGGCTGAGACAACTTCCTGGAGTGTGTGTGCATGCTGTTCCCAGTTCCCAGTCCTCAGTCGTCAGTTGTCTGCAAGATAAGTGCTGTTTATGTATTTATGATTTTGTCTTTTCTGGATCCAGGTGACCCTGACTCCCTCCGTGTCAGTGTAGGGAGCCGGTGGTCGTGTCCCTTCACTATTGTAGGGTCTTCAGGTAATAGATAGCTGAGGAACGTGGATATGCGGCCATCCACCTTTGGGGTGTTCGCATAGGCTGAGCAGTGAGGGAGAGCGGCAGGTCTATTGCAGGGGTCTCCCTTTGTTCCTTAGTTGTGGATCCAGAGAGACATTGTTTATATGGTATTGTCTTGTTTCCTGTACACCATCCGTGACATTATCAGCCGCCTAAACCGTCTCAAGCATGGATCCGGTTTCACTTTTGGCTGAACGCTTTCAGGGTCTTTCTTTGGAGGTAGCTGATCTCCGTAAGACTTTTTCTCAGTTTCAAGTGACCGGTTCAGCTTGCGTTCATGGAGTTTGTTCTGAGCCTAAGATCTCGCTCCCGGATACGTTCTCCGGGGGTAGTGAGAATTTTGCGCGTTTTAGAGAGGCTTGCAAACTCCATTTTCGCCTTCTTCCCCATTCTTCTGGTGATGAAGAACGGAGGGTGGGGATCATTATATCGCTGCTCAGGGGTAACGCTCAGTCCTGGGCCTTTTCGCTGCCGGAGGGGGCACGGCCCCTTCGTTCAGTGGATGAATTCTTTTTAGCCCTGGGTCAGATATATGATGATCCGGATCGTATTGCTCTGGCTGAGTCTAGACTACGTCTGTTATGCCAGGGTAAACAATCCGCAGAGATATACTGTTCAGAATTTCGGAGATGGGCAGCAGATACGGGTTGGAATGATGCTGCACTCCGAAGTCAATTTTGCTATGGTCTTTCAGAGGGATTGAAAGATGCATTTGCCTTTCATGAAAGACCTACCTCCTTGGATTCTGCTATGTCTCAGGCTGTTCGTATTGACAGGCGTCTTAGAGAGAGAGGAGAGATCTCTCCTTCCTGTCATACTCAGTCCCGGGACAGTGCAGCGGTCTCATTCTGTGCACAGGGGTCTCAGTCGCTGTCAGCCCCTTCTGAGCAGGAGTCCATGCAGCTGGGGTTGATTGCCTCTGACAATAGAAGATTTAGCCCGCAGGGGAGGGTTTGTTTTTGTTGTGGAGGTATAAATCATCTGGCAAATGTTTGTCCCTCTAGGAGATTCAGGCAGTTTTCTGGGAGTAATAAAGAGACAAAAAGGAAAAAATCTTTTAAAAATGTTCCGTCTGTTACTATTGGCAGGGTTGAGGCGGAAATTGAAGGTTTTCCGTTTGCTTGTAGTTCCCGTTTTGTCCTGCCTGCTAGGGTGGCGCTAGAGAGCAAGAGCATTTTTTGTGAGATTTTTGTGGATAGTGGAGCAGCTGTCAACCTCATTGATAATCAATTTGCAATAACTCATGGTTTCCAGGTATGCACTTTGGGGAAGGATATTCCTGTTTTTGCTATTGATTCAGCTCCACTTTCTCAGAAATCATTAAAGGGCATAGTTCACAATATCCGTTTAATTGTGAGTGATGCTCATGTTGAGGATGTGTCATGTTTCGTCCTTAGCGGTTTGCCTACTCCTCTAGTGTTGGGGCTACCCTGGCTCACTAAACATAACCCCACCATTGATTGGCAAGCGAGGCAAATAAATGGTTGGAGTAACTTTTGCAGAGAGAATTGCCTCATAACATCTGTTTCTGAGGTTTCTACTAAGACTGTACCACCTTTCCTCTCAGAATTTTTGGATGTCTTCTCTGAGAGTGGAGTTCAGGGTTTACCTCCGCACAGGGAGTATGATTGCCCTATTAATCTCATCCCAGGCGCCAAGCTGCCTAAATCTCATTTATACAATCTCTCCCAACCTGAGAGGGTCGCTATGCGGGCTTATATCTCTGAGAGTCTGAGAAAAGGACACATACGACCCTCGAAGTCACCTGTTGCCGCTGGTTTTTTCTTTGTTAAGAAAAAAGATGGTTCTTTAAGACCTTGTCTGGATTTCAGGGAGCTGAACAGTATCACTATTCGTGATCCTTATCCGCTTCCTCTGATCCCGGACCTGTTTAACCAGGTTGTTGGGGCTAAAGTCTTTTCCAAATTAGACCTAAGAGGGGCATACAACCTGGTTAGGGTCAGAGAAGGAGACGAATGGAAGACGGCTTTCAATACCCCTGAGGGCCATTTTGAGAATTTGGTTATGCCTTTTGGTTTGATGAATGCCCCAGCCGTTTTTCAGCATTTCGTCAACAGCATTTTTTATCATTTAATGGGAAAATTTGTATTAGTGTATTTGGATGACATTTTGATTTTTTCTCCTGATTTCAAGACTCATAAGGAACACTTACGTCAGGTCTTGCTCATCCTGCGGGAGAATAAATTATACGCGAAACTGGAAAAATGTGTGTTTGCGGTTCCAGAAATCCAATTTCTGGGGTTTCTTGTCTCCGCTTCTGGTTTTCGCATGGACCCCGAGAAGGTCCGCGCTGTGCTTGAGTGGGAGCTTCCTGAGAATCAGAAGGCGCTGATGCGTTTTTTGGGCTTTGCCAATTATTACAGGAAATTTATTTTGAATTATTCCTCTGTTGTTAAACCACTCACTGATATGACCAGAAAGGGGGTAGATTTTTCTTCCTGGTCGGTAGAGGCGCGTAAGGCCTTTTCTAATATCAAGGAGAGTTTTGCTTCCGCTCCCATCCTAGTACAACCTGATATTTCGTTACCCTTCATAGTTGAGGTTGATGCTTCTGAGGTAGGGGTGGGTGCGGTCTTGTCTCAGGGTTCCTCTCCTGCCAAATGGCAACCGTGTGCCTTTTTCTCAAAGAAACTCTCCTCCGCAGAGAGAAATTATGATGTGGGAGATAGGGAATTGTTGGCCATCAAGTTGGCTTTTGAGGAATGGCGCCATTGGCTAGAGGGAGCCAGACACCCTATTACCGTGTTTACTGACCATAAAAATCTGGCCTACTTGGAGTCAGCCAAGCGTCTGAACCCGAGACAGGCCAGGTGGTCTTTGTTCTTTTCAAGGTTTAATTTTGTTGTTACGTTCCGCCCTGGGGTTAAGAATGTGAAGGCAGATGCCCTGTCACGTTGTTTTCCGGGAGGTGGGAATTTTGAAGACCCGGGTCCCATTTTGGCTGAAGGTGTGGTGGTCTCTGCTCTTTTTCCTGAATTGGAGGCAGAGGTGCAGGCAGCCCAGTCAGAAGCTCCTGATCTTTGTCCTCCTGGGAGGTTGTTTGTGCCTCTCGCTTTGAGACACAAGATTTTTAAAGAACACCATGACACGGTCCTTGCTGGGCACCCGGGGGCAAGAGCCACACTGGATCTCATCGCTCGGAGATTCTGGTGGCCTGCGCTTCGTAAGTCGGTTGAGGGTTTTGTGGCAGCTTGCGAGACTTGCGCTCGTGCCAAGGTCCCTCATTCACGGCCATCTGGTCCTCTCCTTCCTTTGCCTATTCCTTCCCGTCCTTGGACACATCTGTCCATGGACTTCATAACGGACTTGCCTCGTTCCTCGGGGAAGTCTGTGATTCTGGTGGTGGTGGACCGTTTTAGCAAAATGGTGCATTTTATCCCTTTTCCTGGTTTGCCCAATGCTAAGACGCTGGCGCAGGCATTTATTGACCACATTGTCAAATTGCATGGGATTCCTTCAGACATAGTCTCTGATAGGGGCACGCAGTTTGTTTCCAGATTCTGGAAGGCTTTCTGTTCTCGCTTGGGGGTTCGGTTGTCATTCTCTTCTGCTTTCCATCCGCAGTCGAATGGCCAGACAGAGCGCGTCAATCAGAATCTGGAGACATATCTGTGCTGTTTTGTGGCGGAGAATCAGGAGGATTGGTGTTCTTTTTTGTCCCTTGCTGAGTTTGCTTTAAATAACCGTCGTCAGGAGTCCTCTGATAAGTCACCATTTTTTGGTGCATATGGGTTCCATCCGCAGTTTGGCACTTTCTCGGGAGAGGGCTCTTCTGGTTTGCCTGATGAGGACAGATTCTCCTCGTCTTTGTCATCTATTTGGCAAAAGATTAAGGATAATCTAAAGAGCTTGAGTGAGAGATATAAGCGTGTGGCGGATAAGAGACGTGTGCCTGGTCCGGACCTGAATGTTGGTGATCTGGTGTGGTTGTCTACCAAGAATATCAAATTGAAGGTTCCCTCCTGGAAGTTGGGTCCTAGGTTTATTGGGCCTTACAAGATCCTGTCTGTCATCAATTCTGTTGCCTACCGTCTTGATCTTCCTCAGACTTGGAAGATCCATAATGTTTTTCATAAGTCCTTATTGAAACCTTATGTTCAACCTATTGTACCCTCGCCTTTGCCTCCTCCTCCGATTATGGTTGATAGAAATCTTGAATTTCAGGTCTCTAGGATTGTGGATTCTCGTCTTGTCCGCGGTTCCCTCCAGTACCTCGTTCATTGGGAGGGTTATGGTCCTGAGGAGAGGATGTGGGTCCCAGTGACGGACATTAAGGCCTCTCGTCTCATCAGGGCTTTCCATAGGTCCCATTCTGAGAAGGTGGGCTCTGAGTGTCCGGAGTCCACTCCTAGAGGGAGGGGTACTGTCACAGCCAGACAGCTGAGAAGCGCTCACAGGAGCTTCTCAGATCCTCCTCCTTGAATTTCTTTGTTTTGGTTTAGTTTCTCATCTCGTTAGTCTATCTCATCTGTCATGCAGTTGGACTAATTGCTACCCTTTAAGTTCCTCCCCATAATGCAGTAGTGTGCGGCTGAGACAACTTCCTGGAGTGTGTGTGCATGCTGTTCCCAGTTCCAGGTTCCCAGTCCTCAGTCCTCAGTCGTCAGTTGTCTGCAAGATAAGTGCTGTTTATGTATTTATGATTTTGTCTTTTCTGGATCCAGGTGACCCTGACTCCCTCCGTGTCAGTGTAGGGAGCCGGTGGTCGTGTCCCTTCACTATTGTAGGGTCTTCAGGTAATAGATAGCCGAGGAACGTGGATATGCGGCCATCCACCTTTGGGGTGTTCGCATAGGCTGAGCAGTGAGGGAGAGCGGCAGGTCTATTGCAGGGGTCTCCCTTTGTTCCTTAGTTGTGGATCCAGAGAGACATTGTTTATATGGTATTGTCTTGTTTCCTGTACACCATCCGTGACACAGTGGTTCAGATCGTGTGAGATACCCCCTCTACATACAGCGGTTTGAATCAGGCATTTGAAATACAGCCATTTGAAATACAGCCATTTTGTGCAAAGATATATTTACTTCAGGCCTACACTGGTTCAGGCCCTGTGAGATACCCATTCTACATACAGGGGTTTAAATCAGCCATTCGAATTACAGCCCTTTTGTGCAAAGATATATTTACTTCAGGCCTACAGTGGTTCAGGCCCTGTAAGATACCCACTCTACATACAGGGGTTTAAATCAGGCATTTGAAATACAGCCAATTGAAATAAAGCCATTTTGGGCAAAGATATATTTACTTCAGGCCTACAGTGGTTCAGACCGTGTAAGATATCCCCTCTACATACAAGGGTTTGAATCAGGCATTTGAAATACAGCCATTTGAAATACAGCCATTTTGTGCAAAGATATATTTACTTCAGGCCTACACTGGTTCAGTCCCTGTGAGATACCCCCTCTACATACAGAGGTTTAAATCAGGCATTTGAAATACAGCCATTTGAAATACAGCCATTTTGTGCAAAGATATATTTACTTCAGGCCTGCAGTGGTTAAGGCCCTGTGAGATACCCCCTCTACATACAGGGGTTTGAATCAGGCATTTGAAATACAGCCATTTTGTGCAAAGATATATTTACTTTAGGCCTACAGTGGTTCAGACCGTGAGAGATACTCCCTCTACATACAGGGGTTTAATTCAGGGATTTGAAATACAGCCATTTGAAATACAGCCATTTTGTGTAAAGATATATTTACTTCAGGCGTACAGTAGTTCAGACCGTGTGAGATACCCCCTCTACATACAGGGGTTTGAATCCGGCATTTGAATTACATCCATTTGAAAAAACAGCCATTTGAAATACAGCCATTTTGTGCAAAGATATATTTACTTCAGGCCTACAGCGGATCAGACCGTGTAAAATACCCCCTCTACATACAGGGGTTTGAATCAGGCTTTGGAAATACAGCCATTTTGGGCAAAGATATATTTACTTCAGGCCTACAGTGGTTCAGACCGTGTGAGATACACCCTCTAAATACAGTGGTTTGAATCAGGCATTTGAAATACAGCCATTCGAAATACAGCCATTTTGTGCAAATATATATTTACTTCAGGCCTACAGTGGTTCAGGCCCTATAAGATACTCCCTCTTGATACAGGGGTTTGATTCAGGGATTTGAAATACAGCCATTTGAAATACAGCCATTTTGTGCAAAGATATATTTACATCAGGCCTACACTGGTTCAGGCCCTGTGAGATACCCCCTCTACATACAGGGGTTTGAATCAGGCGTTTGAAATATAGTCATTTGAAATACAGCCATTTTGTGCAAAGATATATTTACTTCAGGCCTACAGTGGTTCAGACCGTGTGAGATACCCCCTCTACATACAGCGGTTTGAATCAGGCATTTGAAATACAGCCATTTGAAATACAGCCATTTTGTGCAAAGATATATTTACTTCAGGCCTGCAGTGGTTAAGGCCCTGTGAGATACCCCCTCTACATACAGGGGTTTGAATCAGGCATTTGAAATACAGCCATTTTGTGCAAAGATATATTTACTTTAGGCCTACAGTGGTTCAGACCGTGTGAGATACCCCCTCTACATACAGGGGTTTGAATCCGGCATTTGAATTACAGGCATTTGAAAAAACAGCCATTTGAAATACAGCCATTTTGTGCAAAGATATATTTACTTCAGGCCTACAGTGGTTCAGACCGTGTGAAATACCCCCTCTACATACAGGGGTTTGAATCAGGCTTTGGAAATACAGCCATTTTGGGCAAAGATATATTTACTTCAGGCCTACAGTGGTTCAGACCGTGTGAGATACACCCTCTACATACAGTGGTTTGAATCAGGCATTTGAAATACAGCCATTCGAAATACAGCCATTTTGTGCAAATATATATTTACTTCAGGCCTACAGTGGTTCAGGCCCTATAAGATACTCCCTCTTCATACAGGGGTTTGATTCAGGGATTTGAAATACAGCCATTTGAAATACAGCCATTTTGTGCAAAGATATAATTACTTCAGGCCTACAGTTGTTCAGACCGTGTGAGATACCCCCTCTACATACAGCGGTTTGAATCAGGCATTTGAAATACAGCCATTTGAAATACAGCCATTTTGTGCAAAGATATATTTACTTCAGGCCTGCAGTGGTTAAGGCCCTGTGAGATACCCCCTCTACATACAGGGGTTTGAATCAGGCATTTGAAATACAGCCATTTGAAATACAGCCATTTTGTGCAAAGATATATTTACTTTAGGCCTACAGTGGTTCAGACCGTGTGAGATACCCCCTCTACATACAGGGGTTTGAATCCGGCATTTGAATTACAGCCATTTGAAAAAACAGCCATTTGAAATACAGCCATTTTGTGCAAAGATATATTTACTTCAGGCCTACAGTGGTTCAGACCGTGTGAAATACCCCCTCTACATACAGGGGTTTGAATCAGGCTTTGGAAATACAGCCATTTTGGGCAAAGATATATTTACTTCAGGCCTACAGTGGTTCAGACCGTGTGAGATACACCCTCTACATACAGTGGTTTGAATCAGGCATTTGAAATACAGCCATTCGAAATACAGCCATTTTGTGCAAATATATATTTACTTCAGGCCTACAGTGGTTCAGGCCCTATAAGATACTCCCTCTTCATACAGGGGTTTGATTCAGGGATTTGAAATACAGCCATTTGAAATACAGCCATTTTGTGCAAAGATATATTTACTTCAGGCCTACAGTTGTTCAGACCGTGTGAGATACCCCCTCTACATACAGGGGTTTTAATCAGGCATTTGAAATACAGCCATTTGAAATACAGCCATTTTGTGCAAAGATATATTTACTTCAGGCCTACACTGGTTCAGGCCCTGTGAGATTCCCACTCTACATACAGGGGTTTGAATCAGCCATTCGAATTACAGCCATTTTGTGCAAAGATATATTTACTTCAGGCCTACAGTGGTTCAGGCCCTGTGAGATACCAACTCTACATACAGGGGTTTTAATCAGGCATTTGAAATACAGCCATTTGAAATACAGCCACTTTGGGCAAATATATATTTACTTCAGGCCTACAGTGGTTCAGACAGTGTGAGATACCCCCTCTACATACAGGGGTTTCAATCAGGCATTTGAAATACAGCCGTTTAAAATACAGCCATTTTGGGCAAAGAAATATTTACTTCAGGCCTACAGTAGTTCAGGCCCTGTGAGATACCCCCTCTACATACAGGGGTTTGAATCAGGCATTTAAAATACAGCCATTTTGGGCAAAGATATATTTACTTCAGGCCTACAGTGGTTCAGGCCCTGTGAGATACCCCCTCTACATACAGGGGTTTGAATCAGGCATTTGAAATACAGCCATTTTGGGCAAAGATATATTTACTTCAGGCCTACAGTGGTTCAGACCGTGTATCAGGCATTTGAAATAAGGCCATTTGAAATACAGCCATTTTGTGCAAAGATATATTTACTTCAGGCCTACACTGGTTCAGGCCCTGTGAGATACCCCCTCTACATACAGGGGTTTGAATCAGGCGTTTGAAATATAGCCATTTGAAATACAGCCATTTTGGGCAAAGATATATTTACTTCAGGCCTACAGTGGTTTAGACCGTGTAAGATACTCGCTCTACATACAGGGGTTTTATTCAGGGATTTAAAATACAGCCATTTGAAATACAGCAATTTTGTGCAAAGATATATTTACTTCAGGCCTACAGTGGTTCAGACCGTGTGAGATACCCCCTCTACATACAGGGGTTTGAATCAGGCATTTGAAATACAGCCATTTGAAATACAGCCATTTTGTGCAAAGATATATTTACTTCAGGCCTACACTGGTTCAGGCCCTGTGAGATTCCCACTCTACATACAGGGGTTTGAATCAGCCATTCGAATTACAGCCATTTTGTGCAAAGATATATTTACTTCAGGCCTACAGTGGTTCAGGCCCTGTGAGATACCCACTCTACATACAGGGGTTTTAATCAGGCATTTGAAATACAGCCATTTGAAATACAGCCACTTTGGGCAAATATATATTTACTTCAGGCCTACAGTGGTTCAGACAGTGTGAGATACCCCCTCTACATACAGGGGTTTGAATCAGGCATTTGAAATACAGCCGTTTAAAAAACAAACATTTTGGGCAAAGAAATATTTACTTCAGGCCTACAGTAGTTCAGGCCCTGTGAGATACCCCCTCTACATACAGGGGTTTGAATCAGGCATTTAAAATACAGCCATTTTGGGCAAAGATATATTTACTTCAGGCCTACAGTGGTTCAGGCCCTGTGAGATACCCCCTCTACATACAGGGGTTTGAATCAGGCATTTGAAATACAGCCATTTTGGGCAAAGATATATTTACTTCAGGCCTACAGTGGTTCAGACCGTGTATCAGGCATTTGAAATAAGGCCATTTGAAATACAGCCATTTTGTGCAAAGATATATTTACTTCAGGCCTACACTGGTTCAGGCCCTGTGAGATACCCCCTCTACATACAGGGGTTTGAATCAGGCGTTTGAAATATAGCCATTTGAAATACAGCCATTTTGGGCAAAGATATATTTACTTCAGGCCTACAGTGGTTTAGACCGTGTAAGATACTCGCTCTACATACAGGGGTTTTATTCAGGGATTTGAAATACAGCCATTTAAAATATAGCCATTTTGGGCAAAGAAATATTTACTTCAGGCCTACAGTGGTTCAGGCCCTGTAAGATACTTCCTCTTCATACAGAGGTTTGATTCATGGATTTAAAATACAGCCATTTGAAATACAGCCATTTTGTGCAAAGATATATTTACTTCAGGCCTACAGTGGTTCAGACCGTGTGAGATACCCCCTCTACATACAGGGGTTTGAATCAGGCATTTGAAATACAGCCATTTGAAATACAGCCATTTTGTGCAAAGATATATTTACTTCAGGCCTACACTGGTTCAGGCCCTGTGAGATTCCCACTCTACATACAGGGGTTTGAATCAGCCATTCGAATTACAGCCATTTTGTGCAAAGATATATTTACTTCAGGCCTACAGTGGTTCAGGCCCTGTGAGATACCCACTCTACATACAGGGGTTTTAATCAGGCATTTGAAATACAGCCATTTGAAATACAGCCACTTTGGGCAAATATATATTTACTTCAGGCCTACAGTGGTTCAGACAGTGTGAGATACCCCCTCTACATACAGGGGTTTGAATCAGGCATTTGAAATACAGCCGTTTAAAATACAGACATTTTGGGCAAAGAAATATTTACTTCAGGCCTACAGTAGTTCAGGCCCTGTGAGATACCCCCTCTACATACAGGGGTTTGAATCAGGCATTTAAAATACAGCCATTTTGGGCAAAGATATATTTACTTCAGGCCTACAGTGGTTCAGGCCCAGTGAGATACCCCCTCTACATACAGGGGTTTGAATCAGGCATTTGAAATACAGCCGTTTAAAATACAGCCATTTTGGGCAAAGAAATATTTACTTCAGGCCTACAGTAGTTCAGGCCCTGTGAGATACCCCCTCTACATACAGGGGTTTGAATCAGGCATTTGAAATACAGCCATTTTGGGCAAAGATATATTTACTTCAGGCCTACAGTGGTTCAGACCGTGTATCAGGCATTTGAAATAAGGCCATTTGAAATACAGCCATTTTGTGCAAAGATATATTTACATCAGGCCTACACTGGTTCAGGCCCTGTGAGATACCCCCTCTACATACAGGGGTTTGAATCAGGCGTTTGAAATATAGTCATTTGAAATACAGCCATTTTGTGCAAATATATATTTACTTCAGGCCTACAGTGGTTTAGACCGTGTAAGATACTCGCTCTACATACAGGGGTTTTATTCAGGGATTTGAAATACAGCCATTTAAAATACAGCCATTTTGGACAAAGAAATATTTACTTCAGGCCTACAGTGGTTCAGGCCCTGTAAGATACTTCCTCTTCATACAGGGGTTTGATTCAGGGATTTAAAATACAGTCATTTGAAATACAGCCATTTTGTGCAAAGATATATTTACTTCAGGCCTACAGTGGTTCAGACCGTGTGAGATACCCCCTCTACATACAGCGGTTTGAATCAGGCATTTGAAATACAGCCATTTGAAATACAGCCATTTTGTGCAAAGATATATTTACTTCAGGCCTGCAGTGGTTCAGACCGTGTGAAATACCCCCTCTACATACAGGGGTTTGAATCAGGCTTTGGAAATACAGCCATTTTGGGCAAAGATATATTTACTTCAGGCCTACAGTGGTTCAGACCGTGTGAGATACACCCTCTACATACAGTGGTTTGAATCAGGCATTTGAAATACAGCCATTCGAAATACAGCCATTTTGTGCAAATATATATTTACTTCAGGCCTACAGTGGTTCAGGCCCTATAAGATACTCCCTCTTCATACAGGGGTTTGATTCAGGGATTTGAAATACAGCCATTTGAAATACAGCCATTTTGTGCAAAGATATAATTACTTCAGGCCTACAGTTGTTCAGACCGTGTGAGATACCCCCTCTACATACAGCGGTTTGAATCAGGCATTTGAAATACAGCCATTTGAAATACAGCCATTTTGTGCAAAGATATATTTACTTCAGGCCTGCAGTGGTTAAGGCCCTGTGAGATACCCCCTCTACATACAGGGGTTTGAATCAGGCATTTGAAATACAGCCATTTGAAATACAGCCATTTTGTGCAAAGATATATTTACTTTAGGCCTACAGTGGTTCAGACCGTGTGAGATACCCCCTCTACATACAGGGGTTTGAATCCGGCATTTGAATTACAGCCATTTGAAAAAACAGCCATTTGAAATACAGCCATTTTGTGCAAAGATATATTTACTTCAGGCCTACAGTGGTTCAGACCGTGTGAAATACCCCCTCTACATACAGGGGTTTGAATCAGGCTTTGGAAATACAGCCATTTTGGGCAAAGATATATTTACTTCAGGCCTACAGTGGTTCAGACCGTGTGAGATACACCCTCTACATACAGTGGTTTGAATCAGGCATTTGAAATACAGCCATTCGAAATACAGCCATTTTGTGCAAATATATATTTACTTCAGGCCTACAGTGGTTCAGGCCCTATAAGATACTACCTCTTCATACAGGGGTTTGATTCAGGGATTTGAAATACAGCCATTTGAAATACAGCCATTTTGTGCAAAGATATATTTACTTCAGGCCTACAGTTGTTCAGACCGTGTGAGATACCCCCTCTACATACAGGGGTTTTAATCAGGCATTTGAAATACAGCCATTTGAAATACAGCCATTTTGTGCAAAGATATATTTACTTCAGGCCTACACTGGTTCAGGCCCTGTGAGATTCCCACTCTACATACAGGGGTTTGAATCAGCCATTCGAATTACAGCCATTTTGTGCAAAGATATATTTACTTCAGGCCTACAGTGGTTCAGGCCCTGTGAGATACCAACTCTACATACAGGGGTTTTAATCAGGCATTTGAAATACAGCCATTTGAAATACAGCCACTTTGGGCAAATATATATTTACTTCAGGCCTACAGTGGTTCAGACAGTGTGAGATACCCCCTCTACATACAGGGGTTTCAATCAGGCATTTGAAATACAGCCGTTTAAAATACAGCCATTTTGGGCAAAGAAATATTTACTTCAGGCCTACAGTAGTTCAGGCCCTGTGAGATACCCCCTCTACATACAGGGGTTTGAATCAGGCATTTAAAATACAGCCATTTTGGGCAAAGATATATTTACTTCAGGCCTACAGTGGTTCAGGCCCTGTGAGATACCCCCTCTACATACAGGGGTTTGAATCAGGCATTTGAAATACAGCCATTTTGGGCAAAGATATATTTACTTCAGGCCTACAGTGGTTCAGACCGTGTATCAGGCATTTGAAATAAGGCCATTTGAAATACAGCCATTTTGTGCAAAGATATATTTACTTCAGGCCTACACTGGTTCAGGCCCTGTGAGATACCCCCTCTACATACAGGGGTTTGAATCAGGCGTTTGAAATATAGCCATTTGAAATACAGCCATTTTGGGCAAAGATATATTTACTTCAGGCCTACAGTGGTTTAGACCGTGTAAGATACTCGCTCTACATACAGGGGTTTTATTCAGGGATTTAAAATACAGCCATTTGAAATACAGCAATTTTGTGCAAAGATATATTTACTTCAGGCCTACAGTGGTTCAGACCGTGTGAGATACCCCCTCTACATACAGGGGTTTGAATCAGGCATTTGAAATACAGCCATTTGAAATACAGCCATTTTGTGCAAAGATATATTTACTTCAGGCCTACACTGGTTCAGGCCCTGTGAGATTCCCACTCTACATACAGGGGTTTGAATCAGCCATTCGAATTACAGCCATTTTGTGCAAAGATATATTTACTTCAGGCCTACAGTGGTTCAGGCCCTGTGAGATACCCACTCTACATACAGGGGTTTTAATCAGGCATTTGAAATACAGCCATTTGAAATACAGCCACTTTGGGCAAATATATATTTACTTCAGGCCTACAGTGGTTCAGACAGTGTGAGATACCCCCTCTACATACAGGGGTTTGAATCAGGCATTTGAAATACAGCCGTTTAAAAAACAAACATTTTGGGCAAAGAAATATTTACTTCAGGCCTACAGTAGTTCAGGCCCTGTGAGATACCCCCTCTACATACAGGGGTTTGAATCAGGCATTTGAAATACAGCCATTTTGGGCAAAGATATATTTACTTCAGGCCTACAGTGGTTCAGGCCCTGTGAGATACCCCCTCTACATACAGGGGTTTGAATCAGGCATTTGAAATACAGCCATTTTGGGCAAAGATATATTTACTTCAGGCCTACAGTGGTTCAGACCGTGTATCAGGCATTTGAAATAAGGCCATTTGAAATACAGCCATTTTGTGCAAAGATATATTTACTTCAGGCCTACACTGGTTCAGGCCCTGTGAGATACCCCCTCTACATACAGGGGTTTGAATCAGGCGTTTGAAATATAGCCATTTGAAATACAGCCATTTTGGGCAAAGATATATTTACTTCAGGCCTACAGTGGTTTAGACCGTGTAAGATACTCGCTCTACATACAGGGGTTTTATTCAGGGATTTGAAATACAGCCATTTAAAATATAGCCATTTTGGGCAAAGAAATATTTACTTCAGGCCTACAGTGGTTCAGGCCCTGTAAGATACTTCCTCTTCATACAGAGGTTTGATTCATGGATTTAAAATACAGCCATTTGAAATACAGCCATTTTGTGCAAAGATATATTTACTTCAGGCCTACAGTGGTTCAGACCGTGTGAGATACCCCCTCTACATACAGGGGTTTGAATCAGGCATTTGAAATACAGCCATTTGAAATACAGCCATTTTGTGCAAAGATATATTTACTTCAGGCCTACACTGGTTCAGGCCCTGTGAGATTCCCACTCTACATACAGGGGTTTGAATCAGCCATTCGAATTACAGCCATTTTGTGCAAAGATATATTTACTTCAGGCCTACAGTGGTTCAGGCCCTGTGAGATACCCACTCTACATACAGGGGTTTTAATCAGGCATTTGAAATACAGCCATTTGAAATACAGCCACTTTGGGCAAATATATATTTACTTCAGGCCTACAGTGGTTCAGACAGTGTGAGATACCCCCTCTACATACAGGGGTTTGAATCAGGCATTTGAAATACAGCCGTTTAAAATACAGACATTTTGGGCAAAGAAATATTTACTTCAGGCCTACAGTAGTTCAGGCCCTGTGAGATACCCCCTCTACATACAGGGGTTTGAATCAGGCATTTAAAATACAGCCATTTTGGGCAAAGATATATTTACTTCAGGCCTACAGTGGTTCAGGCCCAGTGAGATACCCCCTCTACATACAGGGGTTTGAATCAGGCATTTGAAATACAGCCGTTTAAAATACAGCCATTTTGGGCAAAGAAATATTTACTTCAGGCCTACAGTAGTTCAGGCCCTGTGAGATACCCCCTCTACATACAGGGGTTTGAATCAGGCATTTGAAATACAGCCATTTTGGGCAAAGATATATTTACTTCAGGCCTACAGTGGTTCAGACCGTGTATCAGGCATTTGAAATAAGGCCATTTGAAATACAGCCATTTTGTGCAAAGATATATTTACATCAGGCCTACACTGGTTCAGGCCCTGTGAGATACCCCCTCTACATACAGGGGTTTGAATCAGGCGTTTGAAATATAGTCATTTGAAATACAGCCATTTTGTGCAAATATATATTTACTTCAGGCCTACAGTGGTTTAGACCGTGTAAGATACTCGCTCTACATACAGGGGTTTTATTCAGGGATTTGAAATACAGCCATTTAAAATACAGCCATTTTGGACAAAGAAATATTTACTTCAGGCCTACAGTGGTTCAGGCCCTGTAAGATACTTCCTCTTCATACAGGGGTTTGATTCAGGGATTTAAAATACAGTCATTTGAAATACAGCCATTTTGTGCAAAGATATATTTACTTCAGGCCTACAGTGGTTCAGACCGTGTGAGATACCCCCTCTACATACAGCGGTTTGAATCAGGCATTTGAAATACAGCCATTTGAAATACAGCCATTTTGTGCAAAGATATATTTACTTCAGGCCTGCAGTGGTTAAGGCCCTGTGAGATACCCCCTCTACATACAGGGGTTTGAATCAGGCATTTGAAATACAGCCATTTTGTGCAAAGATATATTTACTTTAGGCCTACAGTGGTTCAGACCGTGTGAGATACCCCCTCTACATACAGGGGTTTGAATCCGGCATTTGAATTACAGCCATTTGAAAAAACAGCCATTTGAAATACAGCCATTTTGTGCAAAGATATATTTACTTCAGGCCTACAGTGGTTCAGACCGTGTGAAATACCCCCTCTACATACAGGGGTTTGAATCAGGCTTTGGAAATACAGCCATTTTGGGCAAAGATATATTTACTTCAGGCCTACAGTGGTTCAGACCGTGTGAGATACACCCTCTACATACAGTGGTTTGAAACAGGCATTTGAAATACAGCCATTCGAAATACAGCCATTTTGTGCAAATATATATTTACTTCAGGCCTACAGTGGTTCAGGCCCTATAAGATACTCCCTCTTCATACAGGGGTTTGATTCAGGGATTTGAAATACAGCCATTTGAAATACAGCCATTTTGTGCAAAGATATATTTACTTCAGGCCTACAGTTGTTCAGACCGTGTGAGATACCCCCTCTACATACAGGGGTTTTAATCAGGCATTTGAAATACAGCCATTTGAAATACAGCCATTTTGTGCAAAGATATATTTACTTCAGGCCTACACTGGTTCAGGCCCTGTGAGATTGCCACTCTACATACAGGGGTTTGAATCAGCCATTCGAATTACAGCAATTTTGTGCAAAGATATATTTACTTCAGGCCTACAGTGGTTCAGGCCCTGTGAGATACCAACTCTACATACAGGGGTTTTAATCAGGCATTTGAAATACAGCCATTTGAAATACATCCACTTTAGGCAAATATATATTTACTTCAGGCCTACAGTGGTTCAGACAGTGTGAGATACCCCTCTCTACATACAGGGGTTTCAATCAGGCATTTGAAATACAGCTGTTTAAAATACAGCCATTTTGGGCAAAGAAATATTTACTTCAGGCCTACAGTAGTTCAGGCCCTGTGAGATACCCCCTCTACATACAGGGGTTTGAATCAGGCATTTGAAATACAGCCATTTTGGGCAAAGATATATTTACTTCAGGCCTACAGTGGTTCAGACCGTGTATCAGGCATTTGAAATAAGGCCATTTGAAATACAGCCATTTTGTGCAAAGATATATTTACATCAGGCCTACACTGGTTCAGGCCCTGTGAGATACCCCCTCTACATACAGGGGTTTGAATCAGGCGTTTGAAATATAGTCATTTGAAATACAGCCATTTTGTGCAAATATATATTTACTTCAGGCCTACAGTGGTTTAGACCGTGTAAGATACTCGCTCTACATACAGGGGTTTTATTCAGGGATTTGAAATACAGCCATTTAAAATACAGCCATTTTGGACAAAGAAATATTTACTTCAGGCCTACAGTGGTTCAGGCCCTGTAAGATACTTCCTCTTCATACAGGGGTTTGATTCAGGGATTTAAAATACAGTCATTTGAAATACAGCCATTTTGTGCAAAGATATATTTACTTCAGGCCTACAGTGGTTCAGACCGTGTGAGATACCCCCTCTACATACAGCGGTTTGAATCCGGCATTTGAATTACAGCCATTTGAAAAAACAGCCATTTGAAATACAGCCATTTTGTGCAAAGATATATTTACTTCAGGCCTACAGTGGTTCAGACCGTGTGAAATACCCCCTCTACATACAGGGGTTTGAATCAGGCTTTGGAAATACAGCCATTTTGGGCAAAGATATATTTACTTCAGGCCTACAGTGGTTCAGACCGTGTGAGATACACCCTCTACATACAGTGGTTTGAAACAGGCATTTGAAATACAGCCATTCGAAATACAGCCATTTTGTGCAAATATATATTTACTTCAGGCCTACAGTGGTTAAGGCCCTATAAGATACTCCCTCTTCATACAGGGGTTTGATTCAGGGATTTGAAATACAGCCATTTGAAATACAGCCATTTTGTGCAAAGATATATTTACTTCAGGCCTACAGTTGTTCAGACCGTGTGAGATACCCCCTCTACATACAGGGGTTTTAATCAGGCATTTGAAATACAGCCATTTGAAATACAGCCATTTTGTGCAAAGATATATTTACTTCAGGCCTACACTGGTTCAGGCCCTGTGAGATTCCCACTCTACATACAGGGGTTTGAATCAGCCATTCGAATTACAGCAATTTTGTGCAAAGATATATTTACTTCAGGCCTACAGTGGTTCAGGCCCTGTGAGATACCAACTCTACATACAGGGGTTTTAATCAGGCATTTGAAATACAGCCATTTGAAATACATCCACTTTAGGCAAATATATATTTACTTCAGGCCTACAGTGGTTCAGACAGTGTGAGATACCCCCTCTACATACAGGGGTTTCAATCAGGCATTTGAAATACAGCTGTTTAAAATACAGCCATTTTGGGCAAAGAAATATTTACTTCAGGCCTACAGTAGTTCAGGCCCTGTGAGATACCCCCTCTACATACAGGGGTTTGAATCAGGCATTTAAAATACAGCCATTTTGGGCAAAGATATATTTACTTCAGGCCTACAGTGGTTCAGGCCCTGTGAGATACCCCCTCTACATACAGGGGTTTGAATCAGGCATTTGAAATACAGCCATTTTGGGCAAAGATATATTTACTTCAGGCCTACAGTGGTTCAGACCGTGTATCAGGCATTTGAAATAAGGCCATTCGAAATACAGCCATTTTGTGCAAAGATATATTTACTTCAGGCCTACACTGGTTCAGGCCCTGTGAGATACCCCCTCTACATACAGGGGTTTGAATCAGGCGTTTGAAATATAGCCATTTGAAATACAGCCATTTTGTGCAAAGATATATTTACTTCAGGCCTACAGTGGTTTAGACCGTGTAAGATACTCGCTCTACATACAGGGGTTTTATTCAGGGATTTGAAATACAGCCATTTAAAATACAGCCATTTTGGGCAAAGAAATATTTACTTCAGGCCTACAGTGGTTCAGGCCCTGTAAGATACTTCCTCTTCATACAGGGGTTTGATTCATGGATTTAAAATACAGCCATTTGAAATACAGCAATTTTGTGCAAAGATATATTTACTTCAGGCCTACAGTGGTTCAGACCGTGTGAGATACCCCCTCTACATACAGGGGTTTGAATCTGGCATTTGAAATACAGCCATTTGAAATACAGCCATTTTGTGCAAAGATATATTTACTTCAGGCCTACACTGGTTCAGGCCCTGTGAGATTCCCACTCTACATACAGGGGTTTGAATCAGCCATTCGAATTACAGCCATTTTGTGCAAAGATATATTTACTTCAGGCCTACAGTGGTTCAGGCCCTGTGAGATACCCACTCTACATACAGGGGTTTTAATCAGGCATTTGAAATACAGCCATTTGAAATACAGCCACTTTGGGCAAATATATATTTACTTCAGGCCTACAGTGGTTCAGACAGTGTGAGATACCCCCTCTACATACAGGGGTTTGAATCAGGCATTTGAAATACAGCCGTTTAAAATACAGCCATTTTGGGCAAATAAATATTTACTTCAGGCCTACAGTAGTTCAGGCCCTGTGAGATACCCCCTCTACATACAGGGGTTTGAATCAGGCATTTAAAATACAGCCATTTTGGGCAAAGATATATTTACTTTAGGCCTACAGTGGTTCAGGCCCTGTGAGATACCCCCTCTACATACAGGGGTTTGAATCAGGCATTTGAAATACAGCCATTTTGGGCAAAGATATATTTACTTCAGGCCTACAGTGGTTCAGACCGTGTATCAGGCATTTGAAATAAGGCCATTTGAAATACAGCCATTTTGTGCAAAGATATATGTACTTCAGGCCTAAACTGGTTCAGGCCCTGTGAGATACCCCCTCTACATACAGGGGTTTGAATCAGGCGTTTGAAATATAGCCATTTGAAATACAGCCATTTTGTGCAAAGATATATTTACTTCAGGCCTACAGTGGTTTAGACCGTGTAAGATACTCGCTCTACATACAGGGGTTTTATTCAGGGATTTGAAATACAGCCATTTAAAATACAGCCATTTTGGGCAAAGAAATATTTACTTCAGGCCTACAGTGGTTCAGGCCCTGTAAGATACTTCCTCTTCATACAGAGGTTTGATTCATGGATTTAAAATACAGCCATTTGAAATACAGCCATTTTGTGCAAAGATATATTTACTTCAGGCCTACAGTGGTTCAGACCGTGTGAGATACCCCCTCTACATACAGGGGTTTGAATCAGGCATTTGAAATACAGGCATTTGAAATACAGCCATTTTGTGCAAAGATATATTTACTTCAGGCCTACACTGGTTCAGGCCCTGTGAGATTCCCACTCTACATACAGGGGTTTGAATCAGCCATTCGAATTACAGCCATTTTGTGCAAAGATATATTTACTTCAGGCCTACAGTGGTTCAGGCCCTGTGAGATACCCACTCTACATACAGGGGTTTTAATCAGGCATTTGAAATACAGCCATTTGAAATACAGCCACTTTGGGCAAATATATATTTACTTCAGGCCTACAGTGGTTCAGACAGTGTGAGATACCCCCTCTACATACAGGGGTTTGAATCAAGCATTTGAAATACAGCCGTTTAAAATACAGACATTTTGGGCAAAGAAATATTTACTTCAGGCCTACAGTAGTTCAGGCCCTGTGAGATACCCCCTCTACATACAGGGGTTTGAATCAGGCATTTAAAATACAGCCATTTTGGGCAAAGATATATTTACTTCAGGCCTACAGTGGTTCAGGCCCAGTGAGATACCCCCTCTACATACAGGGGTTTGAATCAGGCATTTGAAATACAGCCATTTTGGGCAAAGATATATTTAATTCAGGCCTACAGTGGTTCAGACCGTGTATCAGGCATTTGAAATAAGGCCATTTGAAATACAGCCATTTTGTGCAAAGATATATTTACATCAGGCCTACACTGGTTCAGGCCCTGTGAGATACCCCCTCTACATACAGGGGTTTGAATCAGGCGTTTGAAATATAGCCATTTGAAATACAGCCATTTTGTGCAAAGATATATTTACTTCAGGCCTACAGTGGTTTAGACCGTGTAAGATACTCGCTCTACATACAGGGGTTTTATTCAGGGATTTGAAATACAGCCATTTAAAATACAGCCATTTTGGACAAAGAAATATTTACTTCAGGCCTACAGTGGTTCAGGCCCTGTAAGATACTTCCTCTTCATACAGGGGTTTGATTCAGGGATTTAAAATACAGTCATTTGAAATACAGCCATTTTGTGCAAAGATATATTTACTTCAGGCCTACAGTGGTTCAGACAGTGTGAGATACCCCCTCTACATACAGGGGTTTGAATCAGGCATTTGAAATACAGCCATTTGAAATACAGCCATTTTGTGCAAAGATATATTTACTTCAGGCCTACAGTGGTTCAGGCCCTGTGAGATACCTCCTCTACATACAGGGGTTTGAATCAAGCGTTTGAAATATAGCCATTTGAAATACAGCCATTTTGTGCAAAGATATATTTACTTCAGTTCTAAAGTGGTTTAGACCGTGTAAGATACTCGCTCTACATACAGGGGTTTTATTCAGGGATTTGAAATACAGCCATTTAAAATACAGCCATTTTGGGCAAAGAAATATTTACTTCAGGCCTACAGTGGTTCAGGCCCTGTGAGATACCTCCTCTACATACAGGGGTTTGAATCAGGCGTTTGAAATATAGCCATTTGAAATACAGCCATTTTGTGCAAAGATATATTTACTTCAGTTCTAAAGTGGTTTAGACCGTGTAAGATACTCGCTCTACATACAGGGGTTTTATTCAGGGATTTGAAATACAGCCATTTAAAATACAGCCATTTTGGGCAAAGAAATATTTACTTCAGGCCTACAGTGGTTCAGGCCCTGTAAGATACTTCCTCTACATACAGGGGTTTGAATCAGGCGTTTGAAATATAGCCATTTGAAATACAGCCATTTTGTGCAAAGATATATTTACTTCAGTTCTAAAGTGGTTTAGACCGTGTAAGATACTCGCTCTACATACAGGGGTTTTATTCAGGGATTTGAAATACAGCCATTTAAAATACAGCCATTTTGGGCAAAGAAATATTTACTTCAGGCCTACAGTGGTTCAGACCGTGTGAGATACCCCCTCTACATACAGGGGTTTGAATCAGGCATTTGAAATACAGCCATTTGAAATACAGCCATTTTGTGCAAAGATATATTTACTTCAGGCCTACAGTGGTTCTGGCCCTGTGAGATACTCCCTCTACATACCGGGGTTTGATTCAGGCATTTGAAATACAGGCATTTGAAATAAAGCCATTTTGTGCAAAGATATATTTACTTCAGGCCTACACTGGTTCAGGCCCTGTGAGATACCCCATCTACATAAAGGGTTTTGAATCAGGCATTTGAAATACAGCCATTTGAAATTCAGCCATTTTGGGCAAAGATATATTTACTTCAGGCCTACAGTGGTTCAGACCGTGTGAGATACCCCCTCTACATACAGGGGTTTTAATCAGGCATTTGAAATACAGCCATTTAAAATACAGCCATTTTGGGCAAAGAAATATTTACTTCAGGCCTACACTAGTTCAGGCTAAGTGAGATACGCCCTCTACATACAGGGGTTTGAATCAGGCATTTGAAATACAGCCACTTTGTGCAAAGATATATTTACTTCAGGCCTACAGTGTTTCAGCCCCTGTGAGATACCTCCTCTACATACAGGGGTTTGAATCAGGCATTTGATATACAGCCATTTGAAATACAGCCATTTTGTGCAAAGATATATTTACTTCAGGCCTACACTGGTTCAGGCCCTGTGAGATACCCCCTCTACATACAGGGGTTTAAATCATGCGTTTGAAATATAGCCATTTGAAATACAGCCATTTTGTGCAAAGATATATTTACTTCAGGACTAAAGTGGTTTAGACCGTGTAAGATACTCCCTCTACATACAGGGCTTTGATTCAGGGATTTGAAATACAGCTATTTAAAATTCAGCCATTTTGGGCAAAGAAATATTTACTTCAGGCCTACAGTGGTTTGGGCCCTGTAAGATACTCCCTCTTCATACAGGGGTTTGATTCAGGGATTTGAAATACAGCCATTTTGTGCAAAGATATATTTACTTCAGGCCTACAGTGGTTCAGATCGTGTGAGATACCCCCTCTACATACAGGGGTTTGAATCAGGCATTTGAAATACAGCCATTTAAAATACAGCCATCTTGTGCAAAGATATATTTACTTCAGGCCTACACTGGTTCAGGCCCTGTGAGATACCCCTTCTACATACAGGGGTTTGAATCAGCCATTCGAATTACAGCCATTTTGTGCAAAGATATATTTACTTCAGGCCTACAGTGGTTCAGGCCCTGTGAGATACCCACTCTACATACAGGGGTTTAAATCAGGCATTTGAAATACAGCCAATTGAAATAAAGCCATTTTGGGCAAAGATATATTTACTTCAGGCCTACAGTGGTTCAGACCGTGTAAGATATCCCCTCTACATACAAGGGTTTGAATCAGGCATTTGAAATACAGCCATTTGAAATACAGCCATTTTGTGCAAAGATATATTTACTTCAGGCCTACACTGGTTCAGTCCTTGTGAGATACCCCCTCTACATACAGGGGTTTAAATCAGGCATTTGAAATACAACCATTTGAAATACAGCCATTTGAAATACAGCCATTTTGTGCAAAGATTTATTTACTTCAGGCCTACACTGGTTCAGTCCCTGTGAGATACCCCCTCTACATACAGGGGTTTAAATCAGGCATTTGAAATACAGCCATTTGAAATACAGCCATTTGAAATACAGCCATTTTGTGCAAAGATATATTTACTTCAGGCCTACAGTGGTTAAGGCCCTGTGAGATAACCCTCTACATACAGGGGTTTGAATCAGGCATTTGAAATATAGCCATTTGAAATACAGCCATTTTGTGCAAAGATATACTTACTTTAGGCCTACAGTGGTTCAGACCGCGAGAGATACTTCCTCTACATACAGGGGTTTGATTCAGGGATTTGAAATACAGCCATTTGAAATACAGCCATTTTGTGTAAAGATATATTTACTTCAGGCCTACAGTGGTTCAGACCGTGTGAGATACCCCCTCTACATAAAGGGGTTTGAATCCGGCATTTGAATTACAGCCATTTGAAAAAACAGCCATTTGAAATACAGCCATTTTGTGCAAAGATATATTTACTTCAGGCCTATAGTGGTTCAGACCGTGTCAAATACCCCCTCTACATACAGTAGTTTGAATCAGGCTTTGGAAATACAGCCATTTTGGGCAAAGATATATTTACTTCAGGCCTACAGTGGTTCAGACCGTGTGAGATAAACCCTCTACATACAGTGGTTTGAATCAGGCATTTGAAATACAGCCATTTGAAATACAGCCATTTTGTGCAAAGATATATTTACTTCAGGCCTACAGTGGTTCAGGCCCTGTAAGATACTCCCTCTTCATACAGGGGTTTGATTCAGGGATTTGAAATACAGCCATTTGAAATAAAGCCATTTTGTGCAAAGATATATTTACTTCAGGCCTACAGTTGTTCAGACCGTGTGAGATACCCCCTCTACATACAGGGGTTTGAATCAGGCCTTTGAAATACAGCCATTTGAAATACAGCCATTTTGTGCAAAGATATATTTACTTCAGGCCTACACTGGTTCAGGCCCTGTGAGATACCCACTCTACATACAGGGGTTTGAATCAGCCACTCGAATTACAGCCATTTTGTGCAAAGATATATTTACTTCAGGCCTACAGTGGTTCAGGCCCTGTGAGATACCCACTCTACATACAGGGGTTTTAATCAGGCATTTGAAATACAGCCATTTGAAAAACAGCCACTTTGGGCAAATATATATTTACTTCAGGCCTACAGTGGTTCAGACCGTGTGAGATATCCCCTCTACATACAAGGGTTTGAAACAGGCATTTGAAATACAGCCATTTGAAATACAGCCATTTTGTGCAAAGATATATTTACTTCAGGCCTACACTGGTTCAGTCCCTGTGAGATACCCCCTCTACATACAGGGGTTTAAATCAGGCATTTGAAAAACAGCCATTTGAAATACAGCCATTTTGTGCAAAGATATATTTACTTCAGGCCTACAGTGGTTCAGACCGTGTGAGATACCTTCTCTACATACAGGGGTTTGAATCCGGCATTTGAATTACAGCCATTTGAAATACAGCCATTTGAAATACAGCCATTTTGTGCAAAGATATATTTACTTCAGGCCTACAGTTTTTCAGACCGTGTGAAATACCCCGTCTACATACAGGGGTTTGAATCAGGCATTTGAAATACTGCTATTTAAAATACCGCCATTTTGGGCAAAGAAATATTTACTTCAGGCCTACTGTGGTTCAGGCCCTGTGAGATACTCCCTCTACACACAGGGGTTTGAATCAGGCATTAGAAATAAAGCCATTTGAAATACATCCATTTTGGGGAAAGATATATTTACTTCAGGACTACAGTGGTTCAGGCCCTGTGAGATACCCCCTCTACATGTAGGGGCTTGAATCAGGCATTTGAAATACAGCCATTTAAAATACAGCCATTTTGGGCAAAGATATATTTACTTCAGGCCTACAGTTGTTCAGACCGTGTAAGATAATCCCTCTACATACAGGGGTTTGATTCATGGATTTGAAATACAGCCATTTGGAATACAGCCATTTTGTGCAAAGATATATTTACTTCAGGCCTACATTGGTTCAGGCCCTGTGAGATACCCCATCTACATAAAGGGTTTTGAATCAGGCATTTGAAATACAGCCATTTGAAATTCAGCCATTTTGGGCAAAGAAATATTTACTTCAGGCCTACAGTAGTTCATGCCCTGTTAGATACCCCCTCTACATACAGGGGTTTGAATCAGGCATTTGAAATACAGCCATTTTGTGCAAAGATACATTTACTTCAGGCCTACATTGTTTTAGGCCCTGTGAGATACCCCCTCTACATACAGGGGTTTGAATCAGGCATTTGAAATACAGCCGTTTTGGGCAAAGATATATTTACTTCAGGCCTACAGTGGTTCAGACCGTGTGAGATACACCCTCTACATACAGGGGTTTGAATCAGGCATTTGAAATACAGCCATTTAAAATACAGCCATTTTGTGCAAAGATATATTTACTTCAGGCCTACACTGGTTTAGGCCCTGTGAGATACCCCCTTTACATACAGGGGTTTGAATCAGGCATTTGAAATATAGCCATTTGAAATACAGCCATTTTGTGCAAAGATATATTTACTTCAGGCCTCCAGTGGTTCAGACCGTGTAAGATATTCTTTCTACATACAGGGGTTTGATTCAGGGATTTGAAATACAGCCATTTGAAATACAGCCATTTTGTGCAAAGATATATTTACTTCAGGCCTACAGTGGTTCAGACCGTGTGAGATACCCCCTCTACATACAGGGGTTTGAATCAGGCATTTGAAATACAGCCATTTGAAATACAGCCATTTTGTGCAAATATATATTTACTTTAGGCCTACACTGGTTCAGGCCCTGTGAGATACCCCCTCTACATACAGGCGTTTGAATCAGCCATTTGAAATACAGCCATTTGAAATACAGCCATTTTGGGCAAAGATATATTTACTTCAGGTCTACAGTGGTTCAGGCCCTGTGAGATACCCACTCTACATACAGGGGTTTTAATCAGGCATTTGAAATACAGCCATTTGAAAAACAGCCACTTTGGGCAAATATATATTTACTTCAGGCCTACAGTGGTTCAGACCGTGTGAGATATCCCCTCTACATACAGGGGTTTGAATCAGGCATTTGAAATACAGCCATTTGAAATAAAGCCATTTTGGGCAAAGATATATTTACTTTAGGCCTACAGTGGTTCAGACCGCGTAAGATACCCCCTCTACATACAGGGGTTTGAATCAGGCATTTGAAAAACAGCCATTTTGTGCAAAGATATATTTACCTCAGGCCTACACTGGTTCAGGCCCTGTGAGATACCCCCTCTACATACAGGGGTTTGAATCAGCCATTTGAAATACAGCCTTTTGAAATACAGCCATTTTGTGCAAAGATATATTTACTTCAGGCCTACAGTGGTTCAGGCCCTGTGAGATACCCACTCTACATACAGGGGTTTAAATCAGGCATTTGAAATACAGCCATTTGAAATAAAGCCATTTTGGGCAAAGATATATTTACTTTAGCCCTACAGTGGTTCAGACCGTGTAAGATACCCCTTCTACATACAGGGGTTTGAATCAGGCATTTGAAATACAGCCATTTTGTGCAAAGATATATTTACTTCAGGCCTACACTGGTTCAGTCCTTGTGAGATACCCCCTCTACATACAGGGGTTTAAATCAGGCATTTGAAATACAACCATTTGAAATACAGCCATTTGAAATACAGCCATTTTGTGCAAAGATATATTTACTTCAGGCCTACACTGGTTCAGTCCCTGTGAGATACCCCCTCTACATACAGGGGTTTAAATCAGGCATTTGAAATACAGCCATTTGAAATACAGCCATTTGAAATACAGCCATTTTGTGCAAAGATATATTTACTTCAGGCCTACAGTGGTTAAGGCCCTGTGAGATCCCCCTCTACATACAGGGGTTTGAATCAGGCATTTGAAATATAGCCATTTGAAATACAGCCATTTTGTGCAAAGATATATTTACTTTAGGCCTACAGTGGTTCAGACCGCGAGAGATACTTCCTCTACATACAGGGCTTTGATTCAGGGATTTGAAATACAGCCATTTGAAATACAGCCATTTTTTGTAAAGATATATTTACTTCAGGCCTACAGTGGTTCAGACCGTGTGAGATACCCCCTCTACATAAAGGGGTTTGAATCCGGCATTTGAATTACAGCCATTTGAAAAAACAGCCATTTGAAATACAGCCATTTTGTGCAAAGATATATTTACTTCAGGCCTATAGTGGTTCAGACCGTGTGAAATACCCCCTCTACATACAGTAGTTTGAATCAGGCTTTGGAAATACAGCCATTTTGTGCAAAGATATATTTACTTCAGGCCTATAGTGGTTCAGACCGTGTGAAATACCCCCTCTACATACAGTAGTTTGAATCAGGCTTTGGAAATACAGCCATTTTGTGCAAAGATATATTTACTTCAGGCCTACACTGGTTCAGTCCCTGTGAGATACCCCCTCTACATACAGGGGTTTAAATCAGGCATTTGAAATACAGCCATTTGAAATACAGCCATTTGAAATACAGCCATTTTGTGCAAAGATATATTTACTTCAGGCCTACAGTGGTTAAGGCCCTGTGAGATCCCCCTCTACATACAGGGGTTTGAATCAGGCATTTGAAATATAGCCATTTGAAATACAGCCATTTTGTGCAAAGATATATTTACTTTAGGCCTACAGTGGTTCAGACCGCGAGAGATACTTCCTCTACATACAGGGGTTTGATTCAGGGATTTGAAATACAGCCATTTGAAATACAGCCATTTTTTGTAAAGATATATTTACTTCAGGCCTACAGTGGTTCAGACCGTGTGAGATACCCCCTCTACATAAAGGGGTTTGAATCCGGCATTTGAATTACAGCCATTTGAAAAAACAGCCATTTGAAATACAGCCATTTTGTGCAAAGATATATTTACTTCAGGCCTATAGTGGTTCAGACCGTGTGAAATACCCCCTCTACATACAGTAGTTTGAATCAGGCTTTGGAAATACAGCCATTTTGGGCAAAGATATATTTACTTCAGGCCTACAGTGGTTCAGACCGTGTGAGATACACCCTCTACATACAGTGGTTTGAATCAGGCATTTGAAATACAGCGATTTGAAATACAGCCATTTTGTGCAAAGATATATTTACTTCAGGCCTACAGTGGTTCAGGCCCTGTAAGATACTCCCTCTTCATACAGGGGTTTGATTCAGGGATTTGAAATACAGCCATTTGAAATAAAGCCATTTTGTGCAAAGATATATTTACTTCAGGCCTACAGTTGTTCAGACCGTGTGAGATACCCCCTCTACATACAGGGGTTTGAATCAGGCCTTTGAAATACAGCCATTTGAAATACAGCCATTTTGTGCAAAGATATATTTACTTCAGGCCTACACTGGTTCAGGCCCTGTGAGATACCCACTCTACATACAGGGGTTTGAATCAGCCACTCGAAATACAGCCATTTTGTGCAAAGATATATTTACTTCAGGCCTACACTGGTTCAGTCCCTGTGAGATACCCCCTCTACATACAGGGGTTTAAATCAGGCATTTGAAAAACAGCCATTTGAAATACAGCCATTTTGTGCAAAGATATATTTACTTCAGGCCTACAGTGGTTCAGACCATGAGAGATATTCCCTCTACATACAGGGGTTTGATTTCAGGGATTTGAAATACAGCCATTTGAAATACAGCCATTTTGTGCAAAGATATATTTACTTCAGGCCTACAGTGGTTCAGACCGTGTGAGATACCTTCTCTACATACAGGGGTTTGAATCCGGCATTTGAATTACAGCCATTTGAAATACAGCCATTTGAAATACAGCCATTTTGTGCAAAGATATATTTACTTCAGGCCTACAGTTTTTCAGACCGTGTGAAATACCCCGTCTACATACAGGGGTTTGAATCAGGCATTTAAAATACTGCTATTTAAAATACCGCCATTTTGGGCAAAGAAATATTTACTTCAGGCCTACTGTGGTTCAGGCCCTGTGAGATACTCCCTCTACACACAGGGGTTTGAATCAGGCATTAGAAATAAAGCCATTTGAAATACATCCATTTTGGGGAAAGATATATTTACTTCAGGACTACAGTGGTTCAGGCCCTGTGAGATACCCCCTCTACATGTAGGGGCTTGAATCAGGCATTTGAAATACAGCCATTTGAAATACAGCCATTTTGGGCAAAGATATATTTACTTCAGGCCTACAGTTGTTCAGACCGTGTAAGATAATCCCTCTACATACAGGGGTTTGATTCATGGATTTGAAATACAGCCATTTGGAATACAGCCATTTTGTGCAAAGATATATTTACTTCAGGCCTACATTGGTTCAGGCCCTGTGAGATACCCCATCTACATAAAGGGTTTTGAATCAGGCATTTGAAATACAGCCATTTGAAATTCAGCCATTTTGGGCAAAGAAATATTTACTTCAGGCCTACAGTAGTTCATGCCCTGTTAGATACCCCCTCTACATACAGGGGTTTGAATCAGGCATTTGAAATACAGCCATTTTGTGCAAAGATATATTTACTTCAGGCCTACATTGTTTTAGGCCCTGTGAGATACCCCCTCTACATACAGGGGTTTGAATCAGGCATTTGAAATACAGCCGTTTTGGGCAAAGATATATTTACTTCAGGCCTACAGTGGTTCAGACCGTGTGAGATACACCCTCTACATACAGGGGTTTGAATCAGGCATTTGAAATACAGCCATTTAAAATACAGCCATTTTGTGCAAAGATATATTTACTTCAGGCCTACACTGGTTTAGGCCCTGTGAGATACCCCCTTTACATACAGGGGTTTGAATCAGGCATTTGAAATATAGCCATTTGAAATACAGCCATTTTGTGCAAAGATATATTTACTTCAGGCCTCCAGTGGTTCAGACCGTGTAAGATATTCTTTCTACATACAGGGGTTTGATTCAGGGATTTGAAATACAGCCATTTGAAATACAGCCATTTTGTGCAAAGATATATTTACTTCAGGCCTACAGTGGTTCAGACCGTGTGAGATACCCCCTCTACATACAGGGGTTTGAATCAGGCATTTGAAATACAGCCATTTGAAATACAGCCATTTTGTGCAAATATATATTTACTTTAGGCCTACACTGGTTCAGGCCCTGTGAGATACCCCCTCTACATACAGGCGTTTGAATCAGCCATTTGAAATACAGCCATTTGAAATACAGCCATTTTGGGCAAAGATATATTTACTTCAGGTCTACAGTGGTTCAGGCCCTCTGAGATACCCACTCTACATACAGGGGTTTGAATCAGGCATTTGAAATACAGCCATTTGAAATAAAGCCATTTTGGGCAAAGATATATTTACTTTAGGCCTACAGTGGTTCAGACCGCGTAAGATACCCCCTCTACATACAGGGGTTTGAATCAGGCATTTGAAAAACAGCCATTTTGTGCAAAGATATATTTACTTCAGGCCTACACTGGTTCAGGCCCTGTGAGATACCCCCTCTACATACAGGGGTTTGAATCAGCCATTTGAAATACAGCCTTTTGAAATACAGCCATTTTGTGCAAAGATATATTTACTTCAGGCCTACAGTGGTTCAGGCCCTGTGAGATACCCACTCTACATACAGGGGTTTAAATCAGGCATTTGAAATACAGCCATTTGAAATAAAGCCATTTTGGGCAGAGATATATTTACTTTAGGCCTACAGTGGTTCAGACCGTGTAAGATACCCCTTCTACATACAGGGGTTTGAATCAGGCATTTGAAATACAGCCATTTGAAATACAGCCATTTTGTGCAAAGATATATTTACTTCAGGCCTACACTAGTTCAGGCCCTGTGAGTTAACCCCTCTACATACAGGGGTTTGAATCAGGCATTTGAAATACAGCCATTTGAAATAAAGCCATTTTGGGCAAAGATATATTTACTTTAGGCCTACAGTGGTTCAGACCGTGTAAGATACCCCTTCTACATACAGGGGTTTGAATCAGGCATTTGAAATACAGCCATTTGAAATACAGCCATTTTGTGCAAAGATATATTTACTTCAGGCCTACACTAGTTCAGGCCCTGTGAGTTAACCCCTCTACATACAGGGGTTTGAATCAGGCATTTGAAATACAGCCATTTGAAATACAGCCATTTTGTGCAAAGATATATTTACTTCAGGCCTACACTGGTTTAGGCCCTGTGAGATACCCCCTCTACATACAGGGGTTTGAATCAGGCGTTTGAAATATAGCCATTTGAAATACAGCCATTTTGTGCAAAGATATATTTACTTCAGGCCTACAGTGGTTCAGACCGTGTAAGATACTCTTTCTACATACAGGGGTTTGATTCAGGGATTTGAAATACAGCCATTTGAAATACAGCCATTTTGTGCAAATATATATTTACTTCAGGCCTACAGTGGTTCAGACCGTGTGAGATACCCCCTCTACATACAGGGGTTTGAATCAGGCATTTGAAATACAGCCATTTGAAATACAGCCATTTTGTGCAAAGATATATTTACTTTAGGCCTACACTGGTTCAGGCCCTGTCAGATACCCCCTCTACATACAGGCGTTTGAATCAGCCATTTGAAATACAGCCATTTGAAATACAGCCATTTTGGGCAAAGATATATTTACTTCAGGTCTACAGTGGTTCAGGCCCTCTGAGATACCCACTCTACATACAGGGGTTTAACCACCTCCGGACCGCCTAACGCAGGATCGCGTTCCGGAGGTGGCAGCGCTGCGCACAGTCACGCATATATGCGTCATCTCGCGAGACGCGAGACTTCCTGTGAACGCGCGCACACAGGCGCGCGCGCTCACAGGAACGGAAGGTAAGAGAGTTGATCTCCAGCCTGCCAGCGGCGATCGTTCGCTGGCAGGCTGGAGATGTGTTTTTTTTAACCCCTAACAGGTATATTAGACGCTGTTTTGATAACAGCGTCTAATATACCTGCTACCTGGTCCTCTGGTGGTCCCCTTTGTTTGGATCGACCACCAGAGGACACAGGTAGCTCAGTAAAGTAGCACTAAGCACCACTACACTACACTACACCCCCCCCATCACTTATTAACCCCTTATTAGCCACTGATCACCCCTGATCACCCCATATAGACTCCCTGATCGCCCCCCTGTCATTGATTACCCCCCTGTCATTGATCAACCCCCTGTAAAGCTCCATTCAGACGTCCGCATGATTTTTACAGATCCACTGATAGATGGATCGGATCCGCAAAACGCATCTGGACGTCTGAATGAAGCCTTACAGGGGCGTGATCAATGACTGTGGTGATCACCCCATATAGACTCCCTGATCACCCCCCTGTCATTGATTACCCCCCTGTCATTGATTACCCCCCTGTAAAGCTCCATTCAGACGTCCGCATGATTTTTACGGATCCACTGATAGATGGATCGGATCCGCAAAACGCATACGGACGTCTGAATGAAGCCTTACAGGGGCATGATCAATGACTGTGGTTATCACCCCATATAGACTCCCTGATCACCCCCCTGTCATTGATTACCCCCCTGTAAAGCTCCATTCAGATGTCCGCATGATTTTTACGGATGCACTGATAGATGGATCGGATCCGCAAAACGCATACGGACGTCTGAATGAAGCCTTACAGGGGCATGATCAATGACTGTGGTTATCACCCCATATAGACTTCCTGATCACCCCCCTGTCATTGATTACACCCCTGTCATTGATCAACCCCCTGTAAAGCTCCATTCAGATGTCCGCATGATTTTTACGGATCCACTGATAGATGGATCGGATCCGCAAAACGCATCCGGACGTCTGAATGAAGCCTTACAGGGGCATGATCAATGACTGTGGTTATCACCCCATATAGACTCCCTGATCACCCCCCTGTCATTGATTACCCCCCTGTAAAGCTCCATTCAGATGTCCGCATGATTTTTACGGATGCACTGATAGATGGATTGGATCCGCAAAACGCATCCGGACGTCTGAATGAAGCCTTACAGGGGCGTGATCAATGACTGTGGTTATCACCCCATATAGACTCCCTGATCACCCCCCTGTCATTGATTACACCCCTGTCATTGATCAACCCCCTGTAAAGCTCCATTCAGATGTTTGCATGATTTTTACGGATCCACTGATAGATGGATCGGATCCGCAAAACGCATACGGACGTCTGAATGAAGCCTTACAGGGGCGTGATCAATGACTGTGGTTATCACCCCATATAGACTCCCTGATCACCCCCCTGTCATTGATTACACCCCTGTCATTGATCAACCCCCTGCAAAGCTCCATTCAGATGTCCGCATGATTTTTACGGATCCACTGATAGATGGATCGGATCCGCAAAACACATACAGGCGTCTCCCTGGAGCCTTCCAGGGGGGGTGATCAATGACTGTGGTGATCACCCCATATCGACTCCCTGATCACCCCCCTGTCATTGATCACCCCCCTGTCATTGATCACTCCCCCTGTCATTGATCACCCCCCTCTCATTGATCACTTTCTGTAAGGCTCCATTCAGACATTTTTTTGGCCCAAGTTAGCGGAATTTTAATTTTTTTTTCTTACAAAGTCTCATATTCCACTAACTTGTGTCAAAAAATAAAATCTCACATGAACTCACCATACCCCTCACGGAATCCAAATGCGTAAAATATTTTAGACATTTATATTCCAGACTTCTTCTCACGCTTTAGGGCCCCTAGAATGCCAGGGCAGTATAAATACCCCACATGTGACCCCATTTCGGAAAGAAGACACCCCCAGGTATTCCGTGAGGGGCATATTGAGTCCATGAAAGATTGAAATTTTTGTCCCAAGTTAGCGGAACGGGAGACTTTGTGAGAAAAAAATTTAAAATATCAATTTCCGCTAACTTGTGCCAAAAAAAATTATTTCTATGAACTCGCCATGCCCCTCATTGAATACCTTGGGGTGTCTTCTTTCCAAAATGGGGTCACATGTGGGGTATTTATACTGCCCTGGCATTCTAGGGGCCCCAAAGCGTGAGAAGAAGTCTGGTATCCAAATGTCTAAAAATGCCGTCCTAAAAGGAATTTGGGCACCTTTGCGCATCTAGGCTGCAAAAAAGTGTCACACATCTGGTATCGCCGTATTCGGGAGAAGTTGGGGAATGTGTTTTGGGGTGTCATTTTACATATACCCATGCTGGGTGAGAGAAATATCTTGGTCAAATGCCAACTTTGTATAAAAAAATGGGAAAAGTTGTCTTTTGCCAAGATATCTCTCTCACCCAGCAAGGGTATATGTAAAATGACACCCCAAAACACATTCCCCAACTTCTCCTGAATACGGCGATACCACATGTGTGACACTTTTTTGCAGCCTAGGTGGGCAAAGGGGCCCATATTCCAAAGAGCACCTTTAGGATTTCACAGGTCATTTACCTACTTACCACACATTAGGGCCCCTGGAAAATGCCAGGGCAGTATAACTACCCCACAAGTGACCCCATTTTGGAAAGAAGACACCCCAAGGAATTCCGTGAGGGGCATGGCGAGTTCCTAGAATTTTTTATTTTTTGTCACAAGTTAGTGGAAAATGCTGATTTTTTTATTTTTTTTTTCATACAAAGTCTCATATTCCACTAACTTGTGACAAAAAATAAAAACTTCCATGAACTCACTATGCCCATCAGCGAATACCTTGGGGTCTCTTCTTTTCAAAATGGGGTCACTTGTGGGGTAGTTATACTGCCCTGGCATTCTAGGGGCCCAAATGTGTGGTAAGGAGTTTGAAATCAAATTCTGTAAAAAATGACCAGTGAAATCCGAAAGGTGCTCTTTGGAATATGGGCCCCTTTGCCCACCTAGGCTGCAAAAAAGTGTCACACATCTGGTATCTCCGTACTCAGGAGAAGTTGGGGAATGTGTTTTGGGGTGTCATTTTACATATACCCATGCTGGGTGAGAGAAATATCTTGGCAAAAGACAACTTTTCCCATTTTTTTATACAAAGTTGGCATTTGACCAATATATTTATCTCACCTAGCATGGGTATATGTAAAAAGACACCCCAAAACACATTCCTCAACTTCTCCTGAATACAGAGATACCAGATGTGTGACACTTTTTTGCAGCCTAGGTGGGCAAAGGGGCCCATATTCCAAAGAGCACCTTTCGGATTTCACAGGTCATTTTTTACAGAATTTGATTTCAAACTCCTTACCACACATTTGGGCCCCTAGAATGCCAGGGCAGTATAACTACCCCACAAGTGACCCCATTTTGGAAAGAAGAGACCCCAAGGTATTCGCTAATGGGCATAGTGAGTTCATGGAAGTTTTTATTTTTTGTCAGAAGTTAGTGGAATATGAGACTTTGTATGAAAAAAAATAAATAAAAAAATCATCATTTTCCACTAACTTCTGACAAAAAATAAAAAATTCTAGGAACTTGCCATGCCCCTCACGGAATACCTTGGGGTGTCTTCTTAACAAAATGGGATCACTTGTGGGGTAGTTATACTGCCCTGGCATTCTAGGGGCCCAAATGTGTGGTAAGGAGTTTGAAATCAAATTCTGTAAAAAATGACCTGTGAAATCCGAAAGGTGCTCTTTGGAATGTGGGCCCCTTTGCCCACCTAGGCTGCAAAAAAGTGTCACACATCTGGTATCTCCGTACTCAGGAGAAGTTGGGGAATGTGTTTTGGGGTGTCATTATACATATACCCATGCTGGGTGAGAGAAATATCTTGGCAAAAGACAACTTTTCCCATTTTTTTATACAAAGTTGGCATTTGACCAAGATATTTATCTCACCCAGCATGGGTATATGTAAAATGACACCCCAAAACACATTCCTCAACTTCTCCTGAATACAGAGATACCAGATGTGTGACACTTTTTTGCAGCCTAGGTGGGCAAAGGGGCCCATATTCCAAAGAGCACCTTTCGGATTTCACAGGTCATTTTTTACAGAATTTGATTTCAAACTCCTTACCACACATTTGGGCCCCTAGAATGCCAGGGCAGTATAACTACCCCACAAGTGACCCCATTTTGGAAAGAAGAGACCCCAAGGTATTTTGTGATGGGCATAGTGAGTTCATAGAAGTTTTTATTTTTTGTCACAAGTTAGTGGAATATGAGACTTTGTAAGAAAAAAATAAAATTAAAAAAAATCATCATTTTACGCTAACTTGTGACAAAAAATAAAAAGTTCTATGAACTCACTATGCCCATCAGCGAATACCTTAGGGTGTGTACTTTCCGAAATGGGGTCATTTGTGGGGTGTTTGTACTGTCTGGCCATTGTAGAACCTCAGGAAACATGACAGGTGCTCAGAAAGTCAGAGCTGCTTCAAAAAGCGGAAATTCACATTTTTGTACCATAGTTGTAAACGCTATAACTTTTACCCAAAGCATTTTTTTTTTACCCAAACATTTTTTTTTTATCAAAGACATGTAGAACAATAAATTTAGAGCAAAATTTATATATGGATCTCGTTTTTTTTTTCAAAATTTTACAACTGAAAGTGAAAAGTGTCATTTTTTTGCAAAAAAATCGTTAAATTTGGATTAATAACAAAAAAAGTAAAAATGTCAGCAGCAATGAAATACCACCAAATGAAATCTCTATTAGTGATAAGAAAAGGAGGTAAAATTCATTTGGGTAGTAAGTTGCATGACCGAGCAATAAACGGTGAAAGTAGTGTAGGTCAGAAGTGTAAAAAGTGGCCTGGTCTTTCAGGGTGTTTAAGCACTGGGGGCTGAGGTGGTTAAATCAGGCATTTGAAATACAGCCATTTGAAATAAAGCCATTTTTGGCAAAGATATATTTACTTTAGGCCTACAGTGGTTAAGACCGTGTAAGATACCCCCTCTACATACAGGGGTTTGAATCAGGCATTTGAAAAACAGCCATTTTGTCCAAAGATATATTTACTTCAGGCCTACACTGGTTCAGGCCCTGTGAGTTAATCCCTCTACATACAGGGGTTTGAATCAGGCATTTGAAATACAGCCATTTGAAATACAGCCTTTTGAAATACAGCCATTTTGTGCAAAGATATATTTACTTCAGGCCTACAGTGGTTCAGGCCCTGTGAGATACCCACTCTACATACAGGGGTTTAAATCAGGCATTTGAAATACAGCCATTTGAAATAAAGCCATTTTGGGCAAAGATATATTTACTTTAGGCCTACAGTGGTTCAGACCGTGTAAGATACCCCTTCTACATACAGGGGTTTGAATCAGGCATCTGAAATACAGCCATTTGAAATACAGCCATTTTGTGCAAAGATATATTTACTTCAGGCCTACACTGGTTCAGGCCCTGTGAGTTAACCCCTCTACATACAGGGGTTTGAATCAGGCATTTGAAATACAGCCATTTGAAATACAGCCATTTTGTGCAAAGATATATTTACTTCAGGCCTACAGTGGTTCAGGTCCTGTGAGATACCCCCTCTACATACAGGGGTTTAAATCAGGCATTTGAAATACAGCCAATTGAAATACATCCATTTTGTGCAAAGATATATTTACTTTAAGCCTACAGTGGTTCAGGCCCTGTGAGATACCCCCTCTACATATAGGGGCTTGAATCAGGCATTTGAAATACAGCCATTTGAAATACAGCCATTTTGGGCAACGATATATTTACTTCAGGCCTACAGTGGTTCAGACCATGTAAGATACTCCCTCTACATACAGGGGTTTCATTCAGGGATTTGAAATACAGCCATTTGAAATACAGCCATTTTGTGCAAAGATATATTTACTTCAGGCCTACACTGGTTCAGGCCCTGTGAGATTCCCCATCCATATAAAGGGTTTTGAATCGGGCATTTGAAATACAGCCATTTGAAATTCAGCCATTTTGGGCAAAGATATATTTACTTCAGGCCTACAGTGGTTCAGACCGTGTGAGATACCCCCTCTACATACAGGTGTTTGAATCAGGCATTTGAAATACAGCCATTTAAAATACAGCCTTTTTGGGCATAGAAATACAGTGGGATGCGAAAGTTTGGGCAACCTTGTTAATTGTCATGGTTTTCCTGTATAAATCATTGGTTGTTACGATAAAAAATGTCAGTTAAATATATCATATAGGAGACACACACAGTGATATTTGAGAAGTGAAATGAAGTTTATTGGATTTTCAGAAAGTGTGCTATAATTGTTTAAACACAATTAGGCAGGTGCATAAATTTGGGCACTGTTGTCATTTTATTGATTCCAAAACCTTTAGAACTAATTATTGGAACTCAAATTGGCTTGGTAAGCTCAGTGACCCCTGACCTACATACACAGGTGAATCCAATTGTGAGAAAGAGTATTTAAGGGGGTCAATTGTAAGTTTCCCTCCTCTTTTAATTTTCTCTGAAGAGTAGCAACATGGGGGTCTCAAAACAACTCTCAAATGACCCGAAGACAAAGATTGTTCACCATCGTGGTTTAGGGGAAGGATACAGAAAGCTGTCTGTTTCCACAGTTAGGAACAAAAATTGCCGCTTGAGGTGGGCTAAAGCACATTTGGACAAGCCAGCTTCATTTTGGAATAAGGTTCTGTGGACTGATGAAACTAAAATTGAGTTATTTGGCCATAACAAGGGGCGTTATGCATGGAGGAAAAAGAACACAGCATTCCAAGAAAAACACCTACAGTAAAATATGGTGGTGGTTCCATCATGCTGTGGGGCTGTGTGGCCAGTGCAGGGACTGGGAATCTTGTCAAAGTTGAGGGACGCATGGATTCCACTCAGTATCAGCAGATTCTGGAGACCAATGTCCAGGAATCAGTGACAAAGCTGAAGCTGCGCCGGGGCTGGATCTTTCAACAAGACAACAACCCTAAACACTGCTCAAAATCCACTAAGGCATTTATGCAGAGGAACAAGTACAACGTTCTGGAATGGCCATCTCAGTCCCCAGACCTGAATATAATTGAAAATCTGTGGTGTGACTTAAAGAGAGCTGTCCGTGCTCGGAAGCCATCAAACCTGAATGAACTAAAGATGTTTTGTAAAGAGGAATTGTCCAAAATACCTTCAACCAGAATCCAGACTCTCATTAGAACCTACAGGAAGCGTTTAGAGGCTGTAGTTTCTGCAAAAGGAGGATCTACTAAATATTGATTTCATTTCTTTTTTGTGGTGCCCAAATTTATGCACCTGCCTAATTTTGTTTAAACAATTATAGCACACTTTCTGTAAATCCAATAAACTTCATTTCACTTCTCAAATATCACTGTGTGTGTCTCCTATATGATATATTTAACTGACATTTTTTATCGTAACAACCAACGATTTATACAGGAAAATCATGATGATTAACAAGGTTGCCCAAACTTTCGCATCCCACTGTATTTACTTCAGGCCTACAATAGTTCAGGCCCTGTGAGATACCCCCTCTACATACAGGGGTTTGAATCAGGCATTTGAAATACAGCTCTTTTTTGCAAAGATATATTTACTTCAGGCCTACAGTGTTTCAGGCCCTGTGAGATACCCCCTCTACATACAGGGGTTTGAATCAGGCATTTGAAATACAGCCATTTTGGGCAAAGATATATTTACTTCAGGCCTACAGTGGTTCAGACCATGTGAGATACACCCTCTACATACAGGGGTTTGAATCAGGCGTTTGAAATATAGCCATTTGAAATACAGCCATTTTGTGCAAAGATATATTTACTTGAGGCCTACAGTGGTACAGACCGTGTAAGATACTCCCTCTACATACAGGGGTTTGATTCAGGGATTTGAAATACAGCCATTTAAAATGCAGCCATTTTGGGTAAAGAAATATTTACTTCAGGCCTACAGTGGTTCAGGCCCTGTAAGATACTCCCTCTTCATACAGGGGTTTGATTCAGGGATTTGAAATACAGCCATTTGAAATACAGCCATTTTGTGCAAAGATATATTTACTTCAGGCCTACACTGGTTCAGGCCCTGTGAGATTCCCCATCTATATAAAGGGTTTTGAATCGGGCATTTGAAATACAGCCATTTGAAATTCAGCCATTTTGGGCAAAGATATATTTACTTCAGGCCTACAGTGGCTCAGACCGTGTGAGATACCCCCTCTACATACAGGTGTTTGAATCAGGCATTTGAAATACAGCCATTTTGGGCAAAGATATATTTACTTCAGGCCTACAGTGGTTCAGACCGTGTAAGATACTCTTTCTACATACAGGGGTTTGATTCAGGGATTTGAAATACAGCCATTTGAAATACAGCCATTTTGTGCAAATATATATTCACTTCAGGCCTACAGTGGTTCAGACCGTGTGAGATACCCCCTCTACATACAGGGGTTTGAATCAGGCATTTGAAATACAGCCATTTGAAATACAGCCATTTTGTGCAAAGATATATTTACTTTAGGCCTACACTGGTTCAGGCCCTGTGAGATACCCCCTCTACATACAGGCGTTTGAATCAGCCATTTGAAATACAGCCATTTGAAATACAGCCATTTTGGGCAAAGATATATTTACTTCAGGTCTACAGTGGTTCAGGCCCTCTGAGATACCCACTCTACATACAGGGGTTTAAATCAGGCATTTGAAATACAGCCATTTGAAATAAAGCCATTTTTGGAAAAGATATATTTACTTTAGGCCTACAGTGGTTCAGACCGCGTAAGATACCCCCTCTACATACAGGGGTTTGAATCAGGCATTTGAAAAACAGCCATTTTGTGCAAAGATATATTTACTTCAGGCCTACACTGGTTCAGGCCCTGTGAGATACCCCCTCTACATACAGGGGTTTGAATCAGCCATTTGAAATACAGCCTTTTGAAATACAGCCATTTTGTGCAAAGATATATTTACTTCAGGCCTACAGTGGTTCAGGCCCTGTGAGATACCCACTCTACATACAGGGGTTTAAATCAGGCATTTGAAATACAGACATTTGAAATAAAGCCATTTTGGGCAAAGATATATTTACTTTAGGCCTACAGTGGTTCAGACCGTGTAAGATACCCCTTCTACATACAGGGGTTTGAATCAGGCATTTGAAATACAGCCATTTGAAATACAGCCATTTTGTGCAAAGATATATTTACTTCAGGCCTACAGTGGTTCAGGCCCTGTGAGATACCCCCTCTACATACAGGGGTTTGAATTAGGCATTTGAAACACAGCCAATTGAAATACATCCATTTTGTGCAAAGATATATTTACTTTAAGCCTACAGTGGTTCAGGCCCTGTGAGATACCCCCTCTACATATAGGGGCTTGAATCAGGCATTTGAAATACAGCCATTTGAAATACAGCCATTTTGGGCAACGATATATTTACTTCAGGCCTACAGTGGTTTAGACCATGTAAGATACTCCCTCTACATACAGGGGTTTCATTCAGTAAAATATGGTGGTGGTTCCATCATGCTGTGGGGCTGTGTGGCCAGTGTAGGGACTGGGAATCTTGTCAAAGTTGAGGGACGCATGGATTCCACTCAGTATCAGCAGATTCTGGAGACCAATGTCCAGGAATCAGTGACAAAGCTGAAGCTGCGCCGGGGCTGGATCTTTCAACAGGACAACAACCCTAAACACTGCTCAAAATCCACTAAGGCATTTATGCAGAGGAACAAGTACAACGTTCTGGAATGGCCATCTCAGTCCCCAGACCTGAATATAATTGAAAATCTGTGGTGTGACTTAAAGAGAGCTGTCCGTGCTCGGAAGCCATCAAACCTGAATGAACTAAAGATGTTTTGTAAAGAGGAATTGTCCAAAATACCTTCAACCAGAATCCAGACTCTCATTAGAACCTACAGGAAGCGTTTAGAGGCTGTAGTTTCTGCAAAAGGAGGATCTACTAAATATTGATTTCATTTCTTTTTTGTGGTGCCCAAATTTATGCACCTGCCTAATTTTGTTTAAACAATTATAGCACACTTTCTGTAAATCCAATAAACTTCATTTCACTTCTCAAATATCACTGTGTGTGTCTCCTATATGATATATTTAACTGACATTTTTTATCTTAACAACCAACGATTTATACAGGAAAATCATGATGATTAACAAGGTTGCCCAAACTTTCTCATCCCACTGTATTTACTTCAGGCCTACAATAGTTCAGGCCCTGTGAGATACCCCCTCTACATACAGGGTTTTGAATCAGGCATTTGAAATACAGCCCTTTTTTGCAAAGATATATTTACTTCAGGCCTACAGTGTTTCAGGCCCTGTGAGATACCCCCTCTACATACAGGGGTTTGAATCAGGCATTTGAAATACAGCCATTTTGGGCAAAGATATATTTACTTCAGGTCTACAGTGGTTCAGACCATGTGAGATACACCCTCTACATACAGGGGTTTGAATCAGGCGTTTGAAATATAGCCATTTGAAATACAGCCATTTTGTGCAAAGATATATTTACTTGAGGCCTACAGTAGTACAGACCGTGTAAGATACTCCCTCTACATACAGGGGTTTGATTCAGGGATTTGAAATACAGCCATTTAAAATGCAGCCATTTTGGGTAAAGAAATATTTACTTCAGGCCTACAGTGGTTCAGGCCCTGTAAGATACTCCCTCTTCATACAGGGGTTTGATTCAGGGATTTGAAATACAGCCATTTGAAATACAGCCATTTTGTGCAAAGATATATTTACTTCAGGCCTACACTGGTTCAGGCCCTGTGAGATTCCCCATCTATATAAAGGGTTTTGAATCGGGCATTTGAAATACAGCCATTTGAAATTCAGCCATTTTGGGCAAAGATATATTTACTTCAGGCCTACAGTGGTTCAGAGCGTGTGAGATACCCCCTCTACATACAGGTGTTTGAATCAGGCATTTGAAATACAGCCATTTAAAATACAGCCTTTTTGGGCATAGAAATACAGTGGGATGCGAAAGTTTGGGCAACCTTGTAAATTGTCATGGTTTTCCTGTATAAATCGTTGGTTGTTACGATAAAAAATGTCAGTTAAATATATCATATAGGAGACACACACAGTGATATTTGAGAAGTGAAATGAAGTTTATTGGATTTACAGAAAGTGTGCTATAATTGTTTAAACACAATTAGGCAGGTGCATAAATTTGGGCACTGTTGTCATTTTATTGATTCCAAAACCTTTAGAACTAATTATTGGAACTCAAATTGGCTTGGTAAGCTCAGTGACCCCTGACCTACATACACAGGTGAATCCAATTGTGAGAAAGAGTATTTAAGGGGGTCAATTGTAAGTTTCCCTCCTCTTTTAATTTTCTCTGAAGAGTAGCAACATGGGGGTCTCAAAACAACTCTCAAATGACCCGAAGACAAAGATTGTTCACCATCATGGTTTAGGGGAAGGATACAGAAAGCTGTCTGTTTCCACAGTTAGGAACATATTGAGGAAATGGAAGACCACAGGCTGAGTTCAAGTTAAGGCTCGAAGTGGCAAACCAAGAAAAATCTCGGATAGACAGAAGTGACGAATATGAGAACAGTCAGAGTCAACCCACAGACCAGCACCAAAGACCTACAACATCATCTTGCTGCAGATGGAGTCACTGTGCATCATTCAACCATTCGGCGCACTTTACACAAGGAGATGCTGTATGCGAGAGTGATGCAGAGGAAGCCTTTTCTCCGCCCACAGCACAAAAATTGCCGCTTGAGGTGGGCTAAAGCACATTTGGACAAGCCAGCTTCATTTTGGAATAAGGTTCTGTGGACTGATGAAACTAAAATTGAGTCATTTGGCCATAACAAGGGGCGTTATGCATGGAGGAAAAAGAACACAGCATTCCAAGAAAAACACCTGCTACCTACAGTAAAATATGGTGGTGGTTCCATCATGCTGTGGGGCTGTGTTGCCAGTGCAGGGACTGGGAATCTTATCAAAGTTGAGGGACGCATGGATTCCACTCAGTATCAGCAGATTCTGGAGACCAATGTCCAGGAATCAGTGACAAAGCTGAAGCTGCGCCGGGGCTGGATCTTTCAACAAGACAACAACCCTAAACACTGCTCAAAATCCACTAAGGCATTTATGCAGAGGAACAAGTACAACGTTCTGGAATGGCCATCTCAGTTCCCAGACCTGAATATAATTGAAAATCTGTGGTGTGACTTAAAGAGAGCTGTCCGTGCTCGGAAGCCATCAAACCTGAATGAACTAAAGATGTTTTGTAAAGAGGAATTGTCCAAAATACCTTCAACCAGAATCCAGACTCTCATTAGAACCTACAGGAAGCGTTTAGAGGCTGTGGTTTCTGCAAAAGGAGGATCTACTAAATATTGATTTCATTTCTTTTTTGTGGTGCCCAAATTTATGCACCTGCCTAATTTTGTTTAAACAATTATAGCACACTTTCTGTAAATCCAATAAACTTCATTTCACTTCTCAAATATCACTGTGTGTGTCTCCTATATGATATATTTAACTGACATTTTTTATTGTAACAACCAACGATTTATACAGGAAAATCATGATGATTAACAAGGTTGCCCAAACTTTCGCATCCCACTGTATTTACTTCAGGCCTACAATAGTTCAGGCCCTGTGAGATACCCCCTCTACATACAGGGGTTTAAATCAGGCATTTGAAATACAGCCCTTTTTTGCAAAGATATATTTACTTCAGGCCTACAGTGTTTCAGGCCCTGTGAGATACCCCCTCTACATACAGGGGTTTGAATCAGGCATTTGAAATACAGCCATTTTGGGCAAAGATATATTTACTTCAGGCCTACAGTGGTTCAGACCATGTGAGATACACCCTCTACATACAGGGGTTTGAATCAGGCGTCTGAAATATAGCCATTTGAAATACAGCCATTTTGTGCAAAGATATATTTACTTGAGGCCTACAGTGGTACAGACCGTGTAAGATACTCCCTCTACATACAGGGGTTTGATTCAGGGATTTGAAATACAGCCATTTAAAATGCAGCCATTTTGGGTAAAGAAATATTTACTTCAGGCCTACAGTGGTTCAGGCCCTGTAAGATACTCCCTCTTCATACAGGGGTTTGATTCAGGGATTTGAAATACAGCCATTTGAAATACAGCCATTTTGTGCAAAGATATATTTACTTCAGGCCTACAATGGTTCAGACCGTGTGAGATACTCCCTCTACATACAGGGGTTTGAATCAGGCATTTGAAATACAGCCATTTTGTGAAAAGATATATTTACTTCAGGCCTACACTGGTTTAGGCCCTGTGAGATACCCCCTAAACATACAGGGGTTATAATCAGCCATTTGAAATGCATCCATTTTGTGTAAAGATATATTTACTTCAGGCCTACAGTGGTTCAGGCCCTTTGAGATACCCACTCTACGTACAGGGGTTTCAATCAGGCATTTGAAATACAGCTATTTGAAATAAAGCCATTTTGGGCAAATATATATTTACTTCAGGCCTACAGTGGTTCAGACCGTGTGAGATATCCCCTTTACATACAAGGGTTTGAATCAGGCATTTGAAATACAGTCATTTGAAATACAGCTATTTTGTGCAAAGATATATTTACTTCAGGCCTACAGTGATTCAGACCGTGTGAAATAACCCCTCTACATACAGGGGATTGAATCAGGCATTTGAAATACAGCCATTTAAAATACCGCCATTTTGGGCAAAGAAATATTTACTTCAGGCCTACAGTGGTTCAGGCCCTTTGAGATACCCCCTCTACATACAGGGGTTTGAATCAGGCATTTGAAATACAGCCATTTGAAATACAGCCATTTTGTGCAAAGATATATTTACTTCAGGCCTACACTAGTTCAGGCCCTGTGAGTTAACCCCTCTACATACAGGGGTTTGAATCAGGCATTTGAATTACAGCCATTTGAAATACAGCCATTTTGTGCAAAGATATATTTACTTCAGGCCTACACTGGTTTAGGCCCTGTGAGATACCCCCTCTACATACAGGGGTTTGAATCAGGTGTTTGAAATATAGCCATTTGAAATACAGCCATTTTGTGCAAAGATATATTTACTTCAGGCCTACAGTGGTTCAGACCGTGTAAGATACTCTTTCTACATACAGGGGTTTGATTCAGGGATTTGAAATACAGCCATTTGAAATACAGCCATTTTGTGCAAATATATATTTACTTCAGGCCTACAGTGGTTCAGACCGTGTGAGATACCCCCTCTACATACAGGGGTTTGAATCAGGCATTTGAAATACAGCCATTTGAAATACAGCCATTTTGTGCAAAGATATATTTACTTTAGGCCTACACTGGTTCAGGCCCTGTGAGATACCCCCTCTACATACAGGCGTTTGAATCAGCCATTTGAAATACAGCCATTTGAAATACAGCCATTTGAAATACAGCCATTTTGGGCAAAGATATATTTACTTCAGGTCTACAGTGGTTCAGGCCCTCTGAGATACCCACTCTACATACAGGGGTTTAAATCAGGCATTTGAAATACAGCCATTTGAAATAAAGCCATTTTTGGAAAAGATATATTTACTTTAGGCCTACAGTGGTTCAGACCGCGTAAGATACCCCCTCTACATACAGGGGTTTGAATCAGGCATTTGAAAAACAGCCATTTTGTGCAAAGATATATTTACTTGAGGCCTACACTGGTTCAGGCCCTGTGAGATACCCCCTCTACATACAGGGGTTTGAATCAGCCATTTGAAATACAGCCTTTTGAAATACAGCCATTTTGTGCAAAGATATATTTACTTCAGGCCTACAGTGGTTCAGGCCCTGTGAGATACCCACTCTACATACAGGGGTTTAAATCAGGCATTTGAAATACAGCCATTTGAAATAAAGCCATTTTGGGCAAAGATATATTTACTTTAGGCCTACAGTGGTTCAGACCGTGTAAGATACCCCTTCTACATACAGGGGTTTGAATCAGGCATTTGAAATACAGCCATTTGAAATACAGCCATTTTGTGCAAAGATATATTTACTTCAGGCCTACAGTGGTTCAGGCCCTGTGAGATACCCCCTCTACATACAGGGGTTTGAATCAGGCATTTGAAATACAGCCATTTGAAATGCAGCCATTTTATACAAAGATATATTTACTTCAGGCCTACAGTGTTTCAGACCCTGAGAGATACTCCCTCTACATACAGGGGTTTTATTCAGGGATTTGAAATACAGCCATTTGAAATACAGCCATTTTGTGCAAAAATATATTTACTTCAGGCCTACAGTGGTTCAGACCGTGTGAGATACCCCCTCTACATACAAGGGTTTGAATCCGGCATTTGAATTACAGCCATTTGAAATACAGCCATTTGAAATACAGCCATTTTGTGCAAAGATATATTTACTTCAGGCCTACAGTAGTTCAGACCGTGTGAAATACCCCCTCTACATACAGGGGTTTGAATCAGGCATTTGAAATACAGCCATTTAAAATACCGCTATTATTGGCAAAGAAATATTTACTTCAGGCCTACAGTGGTTCAGGCCCTGTGAGATACTCCCTTTACATACAGGGGTTTGAATCAGGCATTTGAAATACAGCCATTTGAAATACATCCATTTTGTGCAAAGATATATTTACTTTAAGCCTACAGTGGTTCAGGCCCTGTGAGATACCCCCTCTACATATAGGGGCTTGAATCAGGCATTTGAAATAAAGTTATTTGAAATACAGCCATTTTGGGCAACGATATATTTACTTCAGGCCTACAGTGGTTCAGACCATGTAAGATACTCCCTCTACATACAGGGGTTTCATTCAGGGATTTGAAATACAGCCATTTGAAATACAGCCATTTTGTGCAAAGATATATTTACTTCAGGCCTACACTGGTTCAGGCCCTGTGAGATTCCCCATCTATATAAAGGGTTTTGATTTGGGCATTTGAAATACAGCCATTTGAAATTCAGCCATTTTGGGCAAAGATATATTTACTTCCGGCCTACAGTGGTTCAGACCGTGTGAGATACCCCCTCTACATACAGGTGTTTGAATCAGGCATTTGAAATACAGCCATTTAAAATGCAGCCATTTTGGGTAAAGAAATATTTACTTCAGGCCTACAGTGGTTCAGGCCCTGTAAGATACTCCCTCTTCATACAGGGGTTTGATTCAGGGATTTGAAATACAGCCATTTAAAATGCAGCCATTTTGGGTAAAGAAATATTTACTTCAGGCCTACAGTGGTTCAGGCCCTGTAAGATACTCCCTCTTCATACAGGGGTTTGATTCAGGGATTTGAAATACAGCTATTTGAAATACAGCCATTTTGTGAAAAGATATATTTACTTCAGGCCTACACTGGTTTAGGCCCTGTGAGATACCCCCTAAACATACAGGGGTTTGAATCAGCCATTTGAAATGCATCCATTTTGTGTAAAGATATATTTACTTCAGGCCTACAGTGGTTCAGGCCCTGTGAGATACCCACTCTACATACAGGGGTTTCAATCAGGCATTTGAAATACAGCTATTTGAAATAAAGCCATTTTGGGCAAAGATATATTTACTTTAGGCCTACAGTTGTTTAGACCGTTTAAGATAACCCCTCTACATACAGGGGTTTGAAATAGGCATTTGAAATACAGCCATTTGAAATAAAGCCACTTTGGGCAAATATATATTTACTTCAGGCCTACAGTGGTTCAGACCGTGTGAGATATCCCATTTACATACAAGGGTTTGAATCAGGCATTTGAAATACAGTCATTTGAAATACAGCTATTTTGTGCAAAGATATATTTACTTCAGGCCTACAGTGATTCAGACCGTGTGAAATAACCCCTCTACATACAGGGGATTGAATCAGGCATTTGAAATACAGCCATTTAAAATACCGCCATTTTGGGCAAAGAAATATTTACTTCAGGCTACAGTGGTTCAGGCCCTTTGAGATACCCCCTCTACATACAGGGGTTTGAATCAGGCATTTGAAATACAGCCATTTGAAATACATCCATTTTGTGCAAAGATATATTTACTTCAGGCCTACAGTGGTTCAGGCCCTGTGAGATACCCCCTCTACATATAGGGGCTTGAATCAGGCATTGGAAATACAGACATTTAAAATACAGCCATTTTGGGCAAAGATATATTTACTTCAGGCCTACAGTGGTTCAGACTGTGTAAGATACTCCCTCTACGTACAGGGGTTTGATTCAGGGATTTGAAATACAGCCATTTGAAATACAGCCATTTTGTGCAAAGATATACACTGCTCAAAAAAATAAAGTGAACACTTAAACAACACAATGTAACTCCAAGTCAATCACACTTCTGTGAAATCAAACTGTCCACTTAGGAAGCAACACTGAGTGACAATCAATTTCACATGCTGTTGTGCAAATGGGATAGACAACAGGTGGAAATTATAGGCAATTAGCAAGACACCCCCAATAAAGGAGTGGTTCTGCAGGTGGTGATTACAGACCACTTCTCAGTTCCTATGCTTCCTGGCTGATGTTTTGGTCACTATTGAATGCTGGCGGTGCTTTCACTCTAGTGGTATCATGAGACGGAGTCTACAACCCACACAAGTGGCTCAGGTAGTGCAGCTTATCCAGGATGGCACAACAATGCGAGCTGTGGCAAGAAGGTTTGCTGTGTCTGTCAGCGTAGTGTCCAGAGCATGGAGGCGCTACCAGGAGACAGGCCAGTACATCAGGAGACGTGGAGGAGGCCGTAGGAGGGCAACAACCCAGCAGCAGGATCGCTACCTCCGCCTTTGTGCAAGGAGGAACAGGAGGAGCACTGCCAGAGCCCTGCAAAATGACCTCCAGCAGGCCACAAATGTGCATGTGTCTGCTCAAACGGTCAGAAACAGACTCCATGAGGGTGATATGAGGGCCTGACGTCCACAGGTGGGGGTTGTGCTTACAGCCCAACACCGTGCAGGACGTTTGGCATTTGCCAGAGAACACCAAGATTGGCAAATTCGCCACTGGCGCCCTGTGCTCTTCACAGATGAAAGCAGGTTCACACTGAGCACATGTGACAGACGTGACAGAGTCTGGAGACGCTGTGGAGAACGTTCTGCTGCTTGCAACATCCTCCAGCATGACCGGTTTGGCATTGGGTCAGTAATGGTGTGGGGTGGCATTTCTTTGGAGGGCCGCACAGCCCTCCATGTGCTCGCCAGAGGTAGCCTGACTGCCATTAGGTACCGAGATGAGATCCTCAGACCCCTTGTGAGACCATATGCTGGTGCGGTTGGCCCTGGGTTCCTCCTAATGCAAGACAATGCTAGACATCATGTGGCTGGAGTGTGTCAGCAGTTCCTGCAAGACGAAGGCAATGATGCTATGGACTGGCCCGCCCGTTCCCCAGACCTCAATCCAATTGAGCACATCTGGGACATCATGTCTCGCTCTATCCACCAACGTCACGTTGCACGACAGACTGTCCAGGAGTTGGCAGATGCTTTAGTCCAGGTCTGGGAGGAGATCCCTCAGGAGACCGTCCGCCACCTCATCAGGAGCATGCACAGGCGTTGTAGGGAGGTCATACAGGCACGTGGAGGCCACACACACTACTGAGCCTCATTTTGACTTGTTTTAAGGACATTACATCAAAGTTGGATCAGCCTGTAGTGTGTTTTTCCACTTTAATTTTGAGTGTGACTCCAAATCCAGACCTCCATGGGTTGAAAAATTTGATTTCCATTTTTTTATTTTTGTGTGATTTTGTTGTCAGCACATTCAACTATGTAAAGAACAAAGTATTTCAGAAGAATATTTAATTAATTCAGATCTAGGATGTGTTATTTTTGTTTACCCTTTATTTTTTTGAGCAGTGTATTTACTTCAGACTTACACTGGTTCAGGTCCTATAATATACCCCCTCTACATACAGGGGTTTGAATCAGGCCTTTGAAATACAGCCATTTGAAATACAGCCATTTAAAATACAGCCATTTGAAATACAGCCATTTTGTGCAAAGATATATTTACTTCAGGCGTACAGTGGTTCAGACCGTGTGAGATACCCCCTCTACATACAGTGGTTTGAATCAGGCATTTGAAATACAGCCATTTAAAATACAGCCATTTTGGGCAAAGAAATATTTACTTCAAGCCTACAGTGGTTCAGGCCCTGTGAGATACCCCCTCTACATACAGGGGTTTGAATCAGGCATTTGAAATACAGCAATTTTGTGTCAAGATATATTTACTTCAGGCCTACAGTGTTTCAGGCCCTGTGAGATACCCCCTCTACATACAGGGGTTTGAATCAGGCATTTGAAATACAGCCATATTGGGCAAAGATATATTTACTTCAGGCCTACAGTGTTTCAGACCGTGTGAGATACATCCTCTACATACAGGGGTTTGAATCAGGCATTTGAAATACAGCCATTTGAAATACAGCCATTTTGTGCAAAGATATTGTCACGAGGGTGTCAAGAACCACGCCTGACTCTGTTATACCCGGGGTCAGGAAGTCGCAGCCGTTGGCTGCGCGCTCTATGTAAGATAGGGCTGTTTGCTTATGGTAGCTTTCTGGGTTTGCTTTGCAACCCTTTTTGCTCACTCAGGGATCCGTAGCTCCTTCTCCTCAGCTGTTCCTTGTCCAGCACTCCCAACCTCCTTATATACCCCTCTCACACTTCTCTGGTTGCCAGATATAGAGCTTCCTGCCTGGACTTCTATACTGACCCTCTGGAGCTGTGTTGCTGCGTTCTCTGGTAGTTGGTCCAGAACGTTACCCTCCGGATCCCTGTTGGACCTTTGTGGTCTTCTGTGGTCGCCCACCTGGGTGTATGTGTTTGTCTTTATTGTCTGTCCTCTCCCTGGTGTTTCCCTCTTAGTGTCAGTGGTGCGGACTAGCGATCCCACCGGCCCGTTCACTATCTAGGGCTCATTCTAGGGAAAGCCAGGGTTTAGGCACGTGATCGCCGCACGGGTGAGGAACCCGTCTAGGGACGTCAGGGCAGTCAGGTGCCAGCCGCAAGGTGAGTCAGGGGTCACCACCTTTCCCTCTCCCTTGGGCAGGGCTTTCCCTTTTCCCTCCCTGTGCGTGACGCCGGTCATTACAGATATATTTACTTCAGGCCTACAATGGTTCAAGGCCCTGTGAGATACTCCCACTTCATACAGGGGTTTGAATCAGGGATTTGAAATACAGCCATTTGAAATACAGCCATTTTGTGCAAAGATATATTTTCTTCAGGCCTACAATGGTTCAGACCGTGTGAGATACCCCCTCTACATACAGGGGTTTGAATCAGGCATTTGAAATATAGGCATTTGAAGTACAGCTATTTTGGGTAAATTTATATAGATTTCAGGCCTACAGTGGTTCAGACTGTGTGCGATACTCACTCTACATACAGGGGTTTGTTTCAGGGATTTGAAATACAGCCATTTTAAATACAGCTATTTTGTGCAAAGATATATTTATTTCAGGCCTACAGTGGTTCAGACCGTGTGTGATACTCCCTCTACATACAGGGGTTTGAATCAGGCATTTGAAATATAGCCATTTGAAATACAGCCATTTTGGGCAAAGAAATATTTACTTCAGGCCTACAGTGGTTCAGACCCTGTGAGATACTCCCTCTACATACAGGGGTTTGAATCAGGCATTTGAAATAAAGGCATTTGAAGTACAGCTATTTTGGGTAAATTTATATAGATTTCAGGCCTACAGTGGTTCAGACTGTGTGCGATACTCACTCTACATACAGGGGTTTGTTTCAGGGATTCGAAATACAGCCATTTTAAATACAGCTATTTTGTGCAAAGATATATTTATTTCAGGCCTACAGTGGTTCAGACCGTGTGTGATACTCCCTCTACATACAGGGGTTTGATTCAGGGATTTGAAATACAGCCATTTGAAATACAGCCATTTTGTGCAAAGATATATTTACTTGAGGCCTACAGTGGTTCAGACCCTGTGAGATACTCCCTCTACATACAGGGGTTTGATTCAGGGATTTGAAATACAGCCATTTGAAATACAGCCATTTTGTGCAAAGATATATTTACTTAAGGCCTACAGTGGTTCAGACCGTGTGAGATACCCCCTCTACATACAGGGGTTTGAATCAGGCATTTGAAATACAGCCATTTGAAATGCAGCCATTTTGGGCAAAGAAATATTTACTTCAGGCCTACACTGGTTCAGGCCCTGTGAGATACTCCCTTTACATACTGTCGTGCTATTCTATTATTAATTAAACACCCATTTTGGGCAAGATCCTAAATTTAAAAAATATGAGGAGAGCGTCAAATAAGGGACGTGGCCCAGGTCGTAATGCTGCTGGTGGAGCTCCTGTTGAAGGGAGAGGACGTGGTCGATCTGTGCCAGCTACACGCACAGGTGAAACCCCTTCTTTAGGTGTGAGTAGGCGACAAAACCTGCAGCGGTATTTGGTCGGGCCTAATGCTGCTCTACGAATAGTGAGGCCTGAACAAGTACAGGCGATAGTAGATTGGGTTGCTGACAGTGGATCCAGTTCCTTCACAATATCTCCCACCTAGTCTCCTGCTGAAAGACCACAGTTGGCACCTGCAGCCGATGTCTATCAGTCTTTCACCTCACCCCCTTGCAAATCAGCCAAGCAGTCTGAGCCCCAAGTCATGCAGCAGTCTCTTCTGATTTTTGATGACTCTGTTAGCAGGGTTTCCCAGGGCCATCCACCTAGCCCCGCCCCAGAAGTGGAGGAGATTGAGTGCACCGATGCCCAACCACTTATCTTTCAAGTTGAGTACATGGGAGGACCATCGCAGCACGTCTCGGATGATGACGAAATACAGGTGCCAACTGCTGGGGCTTTCGAAAGTGTGCAGACCGACAAGGAAGGCAGGGGTGAAGACTGGGTGGAAGATAATGTGAAGGACGATGAGGTCCTCGACCCCACATGGAATCAAGGTCATGCGAGTAGTTCGTGGCTTTTTTTACACCTTTTTTTTTTTTTTTTTTTACGGTATTCACCTGAGGGGTTAGGTCATGTGATATTTTTATAGAGAAGTATATTACGGACGTGTCGATACTTAATTTGTATACTTTTTTATTTATGTAAGTTTTACACAATTATTTCATTTTTGCAAAAAAAAATAAATCATGTTTTAGTGTCTCCATAGTCTGAGAGCCATAGTTTTTTTTAATTTTTTGGGAGATTATCTTAGGTAGGGTCTCATTTCTTGAGGGATGAGATGACGGTTTGATTGGCACTATTTTGGGGTGCATATGACTTTTTTATCACTTGCTATTACACTTTTTGTGATGTAAGGTGACAAAAAATGGCTTTTACACCGTTTTTATTTTTTACGGTGTTCATCTGAGGGGTTATGTCATGTTATATTTTTATAGAGCAGGTTATTACGGACGCGGCGATACCTAATATGTATACTTTTCTTTTATTTATGTAAGTTTTACACAATAACAGCTTTTTAAAAAAAGAATAATCATGTTTTAGTATCTCCATATTCTGAGCCATATTTTTTTTTATTATTTGGGCGATTGTCTTAGGTCGTGGCTCATTTTTTGCGGGATTAGGTGATGGTTAGATTGGTACTATTTTGGTGGGCATTCGCCATTTTGATCGCTTGCTGTTGTACTTTTTTTGATGTAATGTGACCAAAAATTGATTATTTAGCACAGTTTTTTTTTTTTTTTTACGGTGTTCATCTGAGGGGTTAGGTCATGTGATACGTTTATAGAGCCGTTCGATACGGACGCAGAGATACCTAATATGTCAACTTTTTTTTTTTTCCCAAATTTTTCCCTTTTTTTTTTTTACTTTATTTGGGGAAAATTAAGTTTTTGTTTATTTTTACTTGAAACTTTAAATTTTTTGGGGGGAAACTTTATTTTTTCAACTTTTTTTTCACTTTATTTTTTTATCCCACTTTGGGACTTCAACTTTTGGGGGTCTAATCCTTTACAATGCATTCCAATACTTCTGTATTGGAATGCATTGGCTGTATGAGTAATACAGTGTGTATTACTTTATACAGCTTCCGACCTGTGAGATCGAGGGGGCTGGTTCTCACAGGCTCATCACAGGAAGGCAGCGCCGATGCCTCAGGAAGGCATCACGCTGCCTTACATGCCATCGGGTCTCCCCTACAGCCCCACGGGGACCCGATGGCACTACTGCCCACTGCCGCCCGCAACATGTAAAAGCCGCAAACCGCAGGTCTAGTAGCGTTTATTTCAATCATTAAAACTAAAACAGAACAGGAGAAAAAAGAAAAAAGAAAGTGCTTTTTAAAATTTCAAGGTGCTATGTGGATATTAACGGCGGTAGATAGGGATATAATTCCCATATAAGTGCGTCCTTATTTCCTTAGGGATAATTCCCAATTAGCGCCACCTATGGTGTGACTACTGCCGCTAGAGTGTCCAGAGATAGCCTCAAGTATCGCTTTGGGATGATTCCCTATTAGCGCCACTCTAAGTGCAAATGCTGCCGCTGCAGTCTCCAAATGTGGTGAGACTGCAGTCCTCACCACAGAGACACAATATCCTTCATGCACCTAATTTAAAAATCAATCTAGAGCTCTAGATTGATTTTTAAATTAGGTGCATGAAGGATATTGTGTCTCTGTGGTGAGGACTGCAGTCTCACCACATTTGGACACTCCAGCGGCAGCATTTGCACTTAGAGTGGCGCTAATAGGGAATCATCCCAAAGCGATACATGAGGCTATCTCTGGACACTCTAGCGGCAGTAGTCACACCATAGGTGGCGCTAATTGGGAATTATCCCTAAGGAAATAAGGACGCACTTATATGGGAATTATATCCCTATCTACCGCCGTTAATATCCACATAGCACCTTGAAATTTTAAAAAGCACCTTCTTTTTTCTTTTTTCTCCTGTTCTGTTTTAGTTTTAATGATTGAAATAAACGCTACGCTTTATTTGACCAGAAACAGGAGCTTTGTAGCCTTCGGCTATTTGAATCATATAATTTCAAAATCCTGGGTCCAAAAGGGTCTATGAAAAATAATTTCATGTCTACATGTTTCGGATCATGAAGTGCTGATCCTTAGGCCTCTTTCACACGGGCGTTGCGGAAAAATGTGCGGGTGCGTTGCGGGAACACCCGCGATTTTTCCGCGCGAGTGCAAAACATTGTAATGCGTTTTGCACTCGCGTGAGAAAAATCGCGCGTGTTTGGTACCCAAACCCGAACTTCTTCACAGAAGTTCGGGCTTGGGATCGGTGTTCTGTAAATAGTATTATTTTCCCTTATAACATGGTTATAAGGGAAAATAATAGCATTCTGAATACAGAATGCTAAGTAAAACAGGGCTGGAGGGGTTAAAAAAAAATAAAAAATCATTTAACTCACCTTAATCCACTTGCTCGCGATGCCCGTCATCTCCGTCTGACTCTTTTACTGTAAAGGACCTGTGGAGAGCATTAACTATAGTTTAAGGACCTGGGATGACGTCACTTTGGTCATCACATGGTACGTCACATGATCTTTTACCATGGTGAATCACCATGGTAAAAGATCATGTGACGTACCATGTGATGACCGGAGTGACGTCATCCCAGGTCCTTAAACTATAGTTAATGCTCTCCACAGGTCCTATACAGTAAAAGAGTCAGACGGAGATGCCCGGCATCGCAAGCAAGTGGATTAAGGTGAGTTAAATGATTTTTTTTTTTTTTTAACCCGTCCAGCCCTGTTTTACTATGCATTCTGTATTCAGAATGCTATTATTTTCCCTTATAACCATGTTATAAGGGAAAATAATAAGGTTAGGGTCTCCATCCCGATCGTCTCCTAGCAACCGTGCGTGAAAATCGCACCGCATCCGCACTTGCTTGCGGATGCTTGCGATTTTCACGCAACCCCATTCATTTCTATGGGGCCTGCGTTACATGAAAAACGCACAAAGAGGAGCATGCTGCGATTTTCACGCAACGCAAAAGTGATGCGTGAAAATCACCGCTCGTGTGCACAGCCCCATAGAAATGAATAGGTCAGTATTCAGTGCGGGTGCAATGCGTTCACCTCCCGCATCGCATCCGCGCGGAATACTCGCTCGTGTGAAAGGGGCCTTACTCATGACAGAAATGAAATACACAGGCATGAATTTTTATAGTGACTCACTGAAGAAATCAAAAGAAAACAGGTGATCATAATTAAACCTAGCTACACCTTCATGCAGATAAAATACACAATGTTTCAGTGTTTGAATAAAACCACAAGCAAACAAATCTAAAACCATTGTAGTACATAGGGTCAGTAATGTAAGATCAGCTCATGTCTACGATTGAGACCCTTGGGGATATGTGAATCCATACAAAAAATCCAAAAAGATTCCCTATTCAGCAGTTTCCTTCTGTGGTCACCTCCCCTTGCTGAAGGGTTAACTCTCTCCAGACCCTGAACGTGCATGCCTGTGATATCGCCTCCATGAACAGCCGCATAATGTAAACTGACCGCAGACATATTCCTCACCTTGGAATGTGGAATGTCAGAAATGTGCCTGCAGATCCTGATTTTTAGGCTGTTAGTAGTACAACCTATGTATTGTAGGCGACACAAAGAGCGGGTGAGGTGGGTTCTGGTGAAGCTACAGGAGGTAGTCCATCTAGCCCAGATCAGTTAATCCATAACATTGTTGAATATGTCAATTCATGGTTGAGTTTTGATCAGGATGTATCTGCATGGTTAAGTGAGCTGCAGGCAGAAGCCAAGAAAAAATGTGTGGATGTATGGACATCACTTGGTACAGTCAGGAGTAGGGATGAGCAAACCCGAACTGTATAGTTCGGGTTCGTACCGAATTTTGGGGTGTCCGTGACACGGACCCGAACCCGAACATTTTCGTAAAAGTCCGGGTTCGGGTTCGGTGTTCGGCGCTTTCTTGGCGCTTTTTGAAAGGCTGCAAAGCAGCCAATCAACAAGCGTCATACTACTTGCCCCAAGAGGCCATCACAGCCTTGCCTACTATTGGCATGGCTGTGATTGGCCAGTGCAGCATGTGACCCAGCCTCTATATAAGCTTGGGTCACGTAGCGCTGCACGTCACTCTGCTGATTCAAGCATAGGGAGATTAACTCCTCCAAAAGACTTAATTCAGTGATCGATCTCCAGCTGTGGATCATTGAAGTGCTAATATTGAATTGCTCACTTTTTTTAGGCTGCCTAGAGCGTTTTTATATCACTTTTTTCTGGGGTGATCGGCGGCCATTTTGTGGCTTGTGGTGCGCCAGCACAAGCTACCACCAAGTGCTTTTAACCATCAATAGTGTGGTTATTTTTTGCTATATCCTACATCAGCTGCAGGCTGAGCCTGTGTCACCGAAGTGCATTTAACCATCAACAGTGTGGTTATTTTTTGGCCATATACTACATCAGGTGCAGGCTGAGCCTGTGTCACCCAAGTGCATTTAACCATCAACAGTGTGGTTATTTTTTGGCCATATACTACATCAGGTGCAGGCTGAGCCTGTGTCACCCAAGTGCATTTAACCATCAACAGTGTGGTTAATTTTTGGCCATATACTACATCAGGTGCAGGCTGAGCCTGTGTCACCCAAGTGCATTTAACCATCAATAGTGTGGTTATTTTTTGGCCATATACTACATCAGGGGCAAGTTGAGCCTGTCACCCAGCGCCTAAAAAATAGACCTGACATTTATATTCCTCCAAATCAGTACTGTTTTAGCTGGTCAAGTTATTTGTAGTGACCGTAAAAGCACAGTTGTTGTTCTGGGTTGAAAAACTATTCCCAAATTTGCCATTCTCAAAATTAGTAGTTTCTGCTATATCAGGCCTACTTTAAATCTATCCCAAAAAGGATATCTTAGATTGAAGGTGCTGATAGTGTCATTCTGAAAAACTTGGCAATAAGAGAGAAATTCTGCTTCGGCGCAAGTCCACAAATGGAAACGGTCTCACAAGTATGATAGTTCTTCTTTAATGGAAACAACGCGTTTCGGGGAGTGAAACTTCCCCTTCATCAGGTTTCATAGTATTACAATAAACAGACAAATATTTATAGGTGCAGAATAACAAAAAACAACAAAAAAACTGCCAAAAACGAGCACCTGGGGCCCGCCCCCTAGGGGCGGAGCTACATACAGGTGTCACTTCAGACATCATGTAAACTCAATCTAATCAAATCTCAGTTTTGTTTACACAGATCTTACTATGGTGTAATCCCATGTAATTCTGTGTAGGTTCAATAAAAAAACGAGTATCCTAAACATTTATTTCATGTAGAGACATTTCTGTGTATTTAACACATATACATCATGTGACTGCAGAAGGTCACATGATCGGACTGCAGGCTGGAGACATGAGCATCCTCTGGTGATTGGCTCTCTCTCATATGGAAATGCAGGGGGAGAAGGAGAGAGGACGATCACCATGGGCTCCTGTCTCTGTGTGTATGGATACTTTGCTGTCTGCAGGAGGCTGCCGGCCAGGGGGCGTGTCGGTCTGTGACGTCATGACCATGTGATCGCAACCAGGCAGTCACATGGTCCGTTGCCAGGGCAACGGCAATGCTTTGGTTTCAGGCCACACTTAGGAGATATGAAAGAGCTCTGCCCTGGTGTATCAAGGGGATTCAGTAGACCAGGTTACAGCTCTGTATATTCATTTAGGATAGCTCTGCATATTACATATGCTTGGAGTGCATACTAAAATTGTTATTATTATAAATGAGGGGTAAAAGATGAATGAAAGGTAATCACATAATTATCAGATAATTAATAGATAATTGATAAATAGGGTGTATATAAAATTAATAGATAGTATGAATAAAATCCAATAGCACTGTTTAAGTAAAAATCGATATAAAAACTACTCATAATTGGTAAGAATATAAAATAAAATTGTTTGTAATGAAAATATACAATATAGTGGGATATAAATATAGATATAAAATTGGAGTAATTTCAGATATGCCGTTTCCCTAATACTAGTTGTTTTCTTGTGTATTAAAAGGTACTCAGTGAGCACATAATATATTATAATATTTTGGTACATTATTTTATTTAAATTTTTTATATTTTTATTTCTATTTTTATTTTTGTAGGGCATATTGTTTATTATATATCTAACGTTGAATACTTGGACTTCATAGATTAATTTCAAATGCCTCGTTAAGGCCATAGGGATTGAGGCTGTTTAATTTAAAGATCCAGTACATCTCTCGGCGTCTGATGTACTGGATGTCTTTCTGCAGATGGATTGGGATCTGTTCTATAGGTGTCACAGAGAATCCGACTGCATTACCCTCGTGCTGTTCCGTTGCGTGTCTGGAGACGCTATGTTTCATAAATTTATTTTTGATATTTGACCTATGCTTATTAAATCTGTTACGTAGGGTTTGAATGGTGCGGCCTACATATTGTAGGTGACATGGACATTCAAGCAGGTATATTATGTGGTTGGAGTTGCAGGTTAGGTGTTCTGAAATCTGAAAGGATTCCCCAGTTGAGCGGCTTTGGAAGGATGACCTCTGGTAGATGCTAGTACAGCATAAACATCTACGGTGACCACATTTGTAGCTGCCTTGAGGGGTCCTAGTGTCCTGATCACGGGTGGGATAAGTAATAGATCTTAGTTTACTAGGTGCCAGGATATTTTTCAGGGTTTTTGCTCTTCTGTATGTGAAGCGGGGATTCACTGGAATGATTTGGCTCAAAATGGGGTCTCTTTTTAGGATGTGCCAGTGTTTCTCCATAGCCGCTTTGATGGCCTTATGGTTCTGATTGTATGTTGTTATAAAATTGTACCCATAGGGACTGATTTCGGTGTTTCCCTTCTCTTTTTTTGTTGCTGGGGCCAGACATTCTGATTGTGTAAGATCAACTGCTTTTTGTCTTGCACCCATGATGATGTTTCTTGGGTATCCTTTTTGTTTGAACCTAGATGTAAGGGGTATCGCATTGTAGTGTAAAGTCCGTATCTAATGTACAGTTTCGACGGAGGCGCTTGTATTGGCTAAAAGGAACGTTGGCTTTCCATTTCCTGTAATGTGAGCTCCGGAAATCGAGATAGCTATTGCTGTCTACCTTTTTGAAAAATGTACGTGTCCTGATTTCTTTGTTTTGTATAAAGATCTCTAGATCTAAAAAATTATTTTTTTCCGGATCATACGTTCCTGTGAGTGATATGCCCCAGTTGTTTGTATTGAGGTGGGAAATGAATTTTTTTTTTATTGTTGTCTGGTCGCCATCCCAAATGAAAATGAGATCATCAATGTATCTTTTGAAAAAGATGATATTATCTGTCCAGAACAAGTTAGCATAACTCGGTGCGAAACATGTCCCCATTGCGGTCCCCCTTGTCTGTCTATAGATTTTGTCTTGAAATATGAAAACATTGTGTTTTAAGATGAATTCCATCCCTTTGATGATAAATGATCTCTGTTGTATAGGCATCTCTTGATCGTTGTTCAAAAGAATGGATGCACACTTCAGTCCCAAGTCATGGGATATGTTGGTGTAGAGTGCTGACACATCTAGAGTGAGCAGAAGGTAACTCTCTTTCCATTTGATATTTTTTAATAGTGTGATCAAGGATGTGGAGTCTTTCAGATGGGACTTCAAATTTAGAACATATTTTTGGAGGTGGATATCTATATAATGGGAAAGATTCCTAGTAAGGGAGGTAACACCGGAGATGATGGGTCTCCCGGGGGGATTTTTTAGGTCTTTATGGATTTTGGGGAGGTGGTAGAAGGTGGCGAGTGTTGCATCTTTCACAAGAATATATTCTTTCTCCTTTTTGTTTAAGATGGTTTCTGCTGATTTGATGAGTTTCCCAAAATCTTCCCTATCCTGTGTTGATGGGTCCTGTTGAATGGGTAGATAATAGTTTTTATCAGATAGTATATTGAGGGCTTCCTTGATGTATTCCTCTCTGTTTTGGATCACCACTCCACCTCCTTTGTCTGCATTTTTAATTATAATATTTGTGTTTGACTGTAGACTTTTGAGGGCCGCTATTTCAAAGGGTTTAAGATTGTGTTGTCTCGGATGAGAAAATGGAGTGGTCTCTTTATTAATTTGTCTAAATTCATTGGAGACCAGGGAATAGAATGTGTCTATGAAGTTGCCCTTATGATGGATTGGATAAAAATTGGAGGGTGGTTTTAAACCTGAAGGGATGGCTCTAGGGTCTTCTTTCTCAGATGGAGAAATGGCAGTGGATCCTGTGGATAGCTTTTTTGCAGAGTTTTCTGTTATTTTGAAATGTCGTTTTAGGGTGAGTTTGTTAATATACCGGTTGAGGTCTAAAAATAAATCAAATTCGTTGATTTTACTACTGGGACAGAATGATAGGCCTTTGGATAGTACGGCAATTTCCGCTTTTTTCAGAGTGTATGAGGATAGGTTATATATACCACATGATTTTTCTATATCTTCCAGTGGTTGTTCTCCAACTGACTTTATGTTTTTCTTTTTACTTTTGCCTGCTCTACATCCTCTTCTAGTTTTTTTCGTTTGGTGGGTTTTCGGCCTAGTGGGTGAAAAAAATGAGTAATGGTAGTTGTTTTGGGGCTCTTAAGAATGGGATAAGCTACCGTGGGGTGAATAAGGGGAGGGAGAGCTATAAATGAAAGAGAGGCGGGGGGACCTGCTACAGAATGGTCTGTGGTCAAATTGGGGTTGATGGGGCTAGTTGGGGTAGGTATGAGGTGGGTATTGGAAGAACAGTTGGGTGGGTCTGGAGTGGATATTACACAGTCTGGATCGGAAGTATTAGTGGGAGGTGTACAGATATGTACAGTAAGGAGTGAATCGGCTTCCACATCTGAGGAATTGGAGGCAGTGGAAAGCCTGGGGGAAGTTGGCATTGATGGGTGGGAATGGGTGTGAAAATTGGTAGGTGGTAGATTGAGTGGTCCACATGCCGCTCTGACGTTTTCAGGAAAAACAATAGATGGAGAGAGGATGGGTGTTTTGTTTTTGAAGGAAAAGAATGAGTCTGATTTTCTTGGGCTGTGTGATGGAGTGAAAAACTCTGAATTTGGTGTATCTGGATAGGAAATTGGGGTAGAACCTTTGGTGTTGGTCTCATAGTTTATGGGGTCTATGATTTTTCTGATGTGGTGGGTCTTATTTTGAAGTGTGTGTTCTGTCCCACTGGTGGATGGCAAGGGTCTTATGGCTTCTGATGTCCTTTGCGGGGGTCTGGGTTGGGTCCGTGTGTTCTGGTGGTGGGTGGGCTTGTTTCTATTGAAGTAGAGGTTCCGTGGTTTCCAGTGTTGTGAATGTTTATGATTTTGTGTTAGTCTGGGTGGTGGTTTGGAGGTAGTAGTATTGGTCTGCTCATGATTGATGTCTCCCCTGTTAGTGTCACTTGGTAGAACTTGTTGTTCTATTCGTGTTTTATAATTAGAAGTAAGTGGCTCTGTGGGTTTTTGCCAAAATTTTATGTTATTTGTGGAAAAATCCGACCGGTCTCTGGCTAGCTTGCCACTTTTTTTGGTTAGGGTATCTTTTTCAAGAGTGAGTATCCTAGATGTGATAAGCCGATCAAACTTGGGGAAGTTAATGTGTGCTCTGTGTTTGGATAATTCCGCATAACACTCGGATATTTCCCCCCCTAGGTCTAAATATAGGGACCGCCTTTTTTCAATTAATCTAATCATGAGACCTTTAGCACAGTCCAGTAGATAGTTGTCCCAATCAGTGGTAAAGTTCAAATCTTCTTTAAATGAATTACCAAACCTTAGTCTCAGGCCACGGGGAACGATCTGTTCTTGTATGTATATCTCCAAAAAAGTAGCATCCTATCACGGTCGGCGTGACTATCACATACGTGACACAGAGGGAGGGAACAAGGAAGGCCCTGACCAAGTGAGAGGGAAGGTGGTGACCCCTGACTCACCTAGCGGCTGGCACCTGGCTGCCCTGACGTCCCTAGACGGGTTCCTCACCCGTACGCCGATCACGTGCCTAAAGCCCTGGCTTTCCCTAAGCTGAGCTCTAGATAGTGAGCAGGGCGGTGGGAACACTAGTCCGCACCACTAGCTCTAAAGGAAAACACCAAGGGAAGGACAGACAATACAAACTCAACATATAATCCCAGGTGGGCGACAACAGGAGACAACAAGAAGCCCAACAGGGATCCGGAGGGTAGCACTCTGGAACGACAACCAGGATTCACAACTCCAGTGGGTCAGTATAGATGTCCAGGCAGGAAGCTCTATAACTGGCAACTAGAGAAGTGTGAGGGGAGAATATAAGGAGGTTGGGAGTGGCAGACAAGAAACAGCTGAGGAGGAGAAGCTACGGATCCCTGATTGAGACAAAAAGGATAGCAAGGCAAACACAGAAAACAATCACTAAGAAACAACGTGATCTTTAGATATAGAGCGCGCAGCCACCCGCTGCGACCTCCTGACCCCGGGTATAACGGAGTCAGACGTGGCTCTAGATACCCTCGTGACAGTACCCCCCCTTTCACGAGGGGCCTCCGGACACTCAGGACCAGGTCTCTCCGGATGAGAGGTATGGAAAGCCTGAATTAACCTGTTGGCGTTTACCTCTGACGCTGGAACCCACATTCTTTCCTCGGGACCGTAACCCCTCCAATGCACCAGATACTGAAGAGAGCGGCGGACCCGACGAGAATCAACAATTCTGGCTATTTGAAACTCCAGATTACCATCCACAATAACAGGAGGAGGTGGCAGCGGTGATGGTTCTAGAGGTGGAACATACTTCTTGAGTAACGATTTATGGAAGACGTTATGGATCTTAAAAGTCTGAGGTAGCTCCAGGCGAAAAGCCACAGGGTTAATGACGGCTACTATTTTATAAGGACCAATGAACCTAGGGCCCAGTTTCCAAGAGGGAACCTTCAACTTAATATTCCTAGTAGACAACCACACATAGTCATTCACCCCTAGGTCCGGACCTGGCGACCGTTTCTTATCGGCCATGCATTTATATTTACCACTCATCTTTTTCAAGTTAACTTGCACCTTCTGCCATACCGAAGAAAGAGATGAAGAAAACCTTTCCTCTTCGGGAACCCCAGAAGACCCCCCCTCTTTGAAAGTACAAAATTGGGGATGAAAACCGTATGCACCAAGGAATGGTGACTTGCCAGTGGACTCCTGATAATCATTATTTATGGCAAACTCAGCTAACGGTAAATATGATGACCACAACTCTTGGTTTTCAGACACAAAACACCTTAAATATGTTTCTAGGTTTTGGTTGGTACGCTCAGTCTGTCCATTCGACTGAGGATGGAAAGCTGAGGAAAAGGACAAGTGTACCCCCAAACGGGAACAAAAAGCTTTCCAAAACTTAGAAATAAACTGGGTTCCCCGATTCGAAACCACATCGGAAGGGACCCCGTGAAGCTTCACGATTTCACTGATAAACACCTGAGCAAGAGTTTTAGCATTAGGAAGTGCGGGTAGCGCAATAAAGTGTACCATTTTGCTAAACCTGTCTACTACTACCAAAATAACTGTTTTACCCGCAGACAACGGTAAGTCAGTGATGAAATCCATTGACAGATGTGTCCATGGCCTATTGGGGATAAAAAGAGGCAATAAAGACCCTGCTGGACGTGTATGAGAGACTTTCGCGCGTGCACAAGTAGAGCAAGTAGACACGAAATCCATTACATCCTGACGCAACCTTGGCCACCAAAAACGACGAGATAATAGCTCCAAAGTTGCTTTACTACCCGGGTGCCCAGCAAGTGCCGAATTATGATGTTCTTTTAATAATTCAAGACGCAGGTTTAACGGTACAAACAATTTCTCTGAGGGGCAAGAGGCCGGGGCGTCCCCCTGGGCCTCTAACACCTTTCCCTCTAGAACAGAGTGTACAGCAGAGACAACCACTCCTCTTTGTAAAATAGGTACCGGATCACTAGCATTACCCCCTCCAGGGAAACTACGAGATAACGCGTCTGCCTTGGTATTTTTTGCCCCAGGACGATAGGTGATTACAAAGTTAAATCTGGTAAAGAATAGCGACCACCTAGCTTGTCTAGGGGTGAGACGCTTAGCCGATTCTAGGTACAGAAGGTTTTTGTGATCCGTAATCACCGCGACGGGGTGGATTGCTCCCTCTAAGAAGTGACGCCACTCTTCAAGCGCCAGCTTAATCGCCAACAGTTCCCTATTTCCAACATCATAGTTCTTCTCTGCAGAAGATAATTTTTTGGAAAAGAAAGCGCAAGGGCGCCATTTGCCAGGAGACGGACCCTGAGACAATACAGCCCCCACTCCCACCTCTGACGCATCTACCTCAACAATAAAAGGCTGGGAGACATCAGGTTGAATTAGAACAGGTGCCGAGGTAAACCTCTCTTTTAGAGAGGAAAATGCATTTTTAGCGGCGTCAGACCATTTAGAAAAATCAGTCCCCTTCCTAGTCATGTCGGTAAGGGGTTTAACGATCACTGAATAATTTTTTATGAACTTTCTATAGAAATTTGCGAAACCCAAAAACCGTTGTAGGGCTTTAAGGTTCTCAGGAAGATCCCAATCTAAAATTGCCTGGACCTTCCCAGGATCCATACGGAAACCTGAAGCAGATAATAGATATCCCAGGAACTGTATTTCCTGAACGGCGAAGACACATTTTTCAATTTTCGCATATAATTTATTCGTCCGTAGGACCTGCAGTACTTGCCTGACATGCACCTCATGTGTTTTCAGATCAGCCGAATAAATTAAGATATCATCTAGGTATATGACAACAAACCTGCCGATGAGATGACTAAAAATATCATTAACGAAATGTTGGAAGACAGCGGGGGCATTGGTCAGACCGAAAGGCATAACTAGATTTTCATAATGCCCCTCAGGGGTGTTAAAAGCTGTCTTCCACTCATCCCCTTCCCTGATACGAATCAGATTGTAGGCTCCCTAAGATCAAGTTTGGAGAACCACCTAGCACCCGCAATCTGATTAAAAAGGTCAGGAATGAGAGGAAGAGGGTATGGGTCTCGGATGGTTATCTGGTTTAGCTCACGAAAATCTATGCAAGGACGCAGGCCCCCATCTTTCTTTTTAACAAAGAAAAACCCTGCAGCCACGGGTGAAGAAGAGGGTCTGATGTGTCCCTTAGCCAGACTCTCGGAGATATAATCTTTCATGGCTTGTCTCTCGGGACCCGAAAGATTATACAACCTGGACTTGGGTAATTTTGCACCGGGAATCAGGTTAACCGGGCAATCATAAGGACGATCCCTGACAACCCTTTTCAGAAAAAACGTCCTCAAAGTCCGAAATAAATGTAGGTAGGGAAGCTATGGAGGCGATTAAGCAATTGTTATTTAAGCAATTCTCTCTGCAATGCTCACTCCACTCCAATATCTCCCTGGCCTGCCAATCCACCACTGGATTGTGCGCTACCAACCAGGGAAGACCCAATACCACAGGAGAGGGAAGACCCTCCAGAACGTAACATGAAAGACACTCATTATGGTGGTCCCCTACCCGAAGGTGTAAATTATGAACAATGTGGGTGAGGTTTCTCTGAGACAGAGGAGCCGAATCTATAGCGAATACGGGAATAGGTCTCTGCAGCGTACAGAGAGACAAACCCATAGTGCGGGCAAAATGGGCATCAATCAAATTTACCCCTGCTCCACTGTCTAGAAAAAAAGAAATAGACTCCGTCTTAACACCAAAAACAATAACCGCTGGTAACACAAATTGAGATGTTCGTATGGAGGAAACGTATACCCCCCGGCTGACATCCTCTGCACAGCCTGGGGTTAGTAGTTTTCCGACGGTCTTTTGTTTTTGAGAAAGGAGGGACAGACATTAATGAAATGACCCTTCCCCCCACAGAAAAAACAAGCCCCCCCCCTACGGCGAACCTCAGGAGGACGGACCTGACGAGAAGTTCCGCCTAGCTGCATAGGCTTATCTAAGTCAGTACAGACTAATTGTTGCTTGGGAGAGGTAACCAATTGCTCAGGAATTTTCGATCTCTCCCTAAGACGCCTATCTATTCTGATAGAGAGGGACATAACAGCATCAAGGGAAAGGGGGGTCTCATACAGCGCCAGTGCATCCTTAACCCTTTCAGATAACCCAGAGCAGAACTGACTCCTGAGAGCCGGGTCGTTCCACTGAGTATCCGTAGCCCACCTACGGAACTCTGAGCAATATTCCTCTGCTGACCGATCTCCCTCTAGGAGTCTCCATAACTTCGACTCAGCCAGGGCGACTCGGTCAGGGTCATCATATATGAGACCCAAAGCCCCAAAAAATCCCTCGACTGACCGGAGAGCCTGGGAACCAGGGGGTAACGAGAACGCCCAGGATTGTGGGTCCCCCTGAAGCAGGGAAATGACAATCCCAACCCGCTGTTCTTCATTACCTGAGGAGTAAGGGCGCAACTTAAAGTATAATTTGCAGGCCTCACGGAACGTTGCAAATTTGTCCCTTCCCCCAGAAAATCTGTCAGGAAGAACAACCTTGGGTTCTGTAACAACCTGGTTACCCATAGCAACCACTGGGGGTGCGGTCTGCTGCATTTGCTGCTGTTGTTGGAGGACAGACGCCTTCAATTCTGCCACCTCCAAAGACAGGCCTTGAAGCTGTTTTGCCAAGGCAGCAATAGGATCCATATTGGATTCTAAGTAGAGAAAAAAAACAACAAAAAAATTTTTTTTTTAATTTTTTTTTTATTTTTTTATTTTTCTCAAAAAGTAAAGGCCAGTTATAATATCACGGTCGGCGTGACTATCACATACGTGACACAGAGGGAGGGAACAAGGAAGGCCCTGACCAAGTGAGAGGGAAGGTGGTGACCCCTGACTCACCTAGCGGCTGGCACCTGGCTGCCCTGACGTCCCTAGACGGGTTCCTCACCCGTACGCCGATCACGTGCCTAAAGCCCTGGCTTTCCCTAAGCTGAGCCCTAGATAGTGAGCAGGGCGGTGGAAACACTAGTCCGCACCACTAGCTCTAAAGGAAAACACCAAGGGAAGGACAGACAATACAAACTCAACATATAATCCCAGGTGGGCGACAACAGGAGACAACAAGAAGCCCAACAGGGATCCGGAGGGTAGCACTCTGGAACGACAACCAGGATTCACAACTCCAGTGGGTCAGTATAGATGTCCAGGCAGGAAGCTCTATAACTGGCAACTAGAGAAGTGTGAGGGGAGAATATAAGGAGGTTGGGAGTGGCAGACAAGAAACAGCTGAGGAGGAGAAGCTACGGATCCCTGATTGAGACAAAAAGGATAGCAAGGCAAACACAGAAAACAATCAATAAGAAACAACGTGATCTTTAGATATAGAGCGCGCAGCCACCCGCTGCGACCTCCTGACCCCGGGTATAACGGAGTCAGACGTGGCTCTAGATCCCCTCGTGACACATCCAGATGATGCTGTATTTCCTCAGTAATAAGTTTTTCAAGTTTATAAAATAAGTTCAATAACGATTTTTCATCAATAGTACTTGCGTTTTTTTTTTCTTCTTCTCCTTCCTGGGTCGTATTCGAGGTACATTCCACCAGATTTTTAGTGCATTGAAGAATCAAACGTTCCCGTTGTTCGATTCTGTTCGCAATGTAGTCCATACTCTCTTTGTTAGATCGTTTTTCCGCTTTTGTGCAATTGGTCCTATGTGCTGCTCCCAGAGATCTGGAGATTCCAGGAAACGAAGTCTTTGTGTGTTGGACAGATCTAAATTCCTCTCAGTAAATGAGGGGAATAGAGAAATAGGAGAGAAAAGGGGCGCACCTCCCACTAATACTTCCGATCCAGACTGTGTAATATCCACTCCAGACCCACCCAACTGTTCTTCCAATACCCACCTCATACCTACCCCAACTAGCCCCATCAACCCCAATTTGACCACAGACCATTCTGTAGCAGGTCCCCCCGCCTCTCTTTCATTTATAGCTCTCCCTCCCCTTATTCACCCCACGGTAGCTTATCCCATTCTTAAGAGCCCCAAAACAACTACCATTACTCATTTTTTTCACCCACTAGGCCGAAAACCCACCAAACGAAAAAAACTAGAAGAGGATGTAGAGCAGGCAAAAGTAAAAAAAAAAACATAAAGTCAGTTGGAGAACAACCACTGGAAGATATAGAAAAATCATGTGGTATATATAACCTATCCTCATACACTCTGAAAAAAGCGGAAATTGCCGTACTATCCAAAGGCCTATCATTCTGTCCCAGTAGTAAAATCAACGAATTTGATTTATTTTTAGACCTCAACCGGTATATTAAAAAACTCACCCTAAAACGACATTTCAAAATAACAGAAAACTCTGCAAAAAAGCTATCCACAGGATCCACTGCCATTTCTCCATCTGAGAAAGAAGACCCTAGAGCCATCCCTTCAGGTTTAAAACCACCCTCCAATTTTTATCCAATCCATCATAAGGGCAACTTCTTAGACACATTCTATTCCCTGGTCTCCAATGAATTTAGACAAATTAATAAAGAGACCACTCCATTTTCTCATCCGAGACAACACAATCTTAAACCCTTTGAAATAGCGGCCCTCAAAAGTCTACAGTCAAACACAAATATTATAATTAAAAATGCAGACAAAGGAGGTGGAGTGGTGATCCAAAACAGAGAGGAATACATCAAGGAAGCCCTCAATATACTATCTGATAAAAACTATTATCTACCCATTCAACAGGACCCATCAACACAGGATAGGGAAGATTTTGGGAAACTCATCAAATCAGCAGAAACCATCTTAAACAAAAAGGAGAAAGAATATATTCTTGTGAAAGATGCAACACTCGCCACCTTCTACCAGCTCCCCAAAATCCATAAAGACCTAAAAAATCCCCCCGGGAGACCCATCATCTCCGGTGTTACCTCCCTTACTAGGAATCTTTCCCATTATATAGATATCCACCTCCAAAAATATGTTCTAAATTTGAAGTCCCATCTGAAAGACTCCACATCCTTGATCACACTATTAAAAAATATCAAATGGAAAGAGAGTTACCTTCTGCTCACTCTAGATGTGTCAGCACTCTACACCAACATATCCCATGACTTGGGACTGAAGTGTGCATCCATTTTTTTGAACAACGATCAAGAGATGCCTATACAACAGAGATCATTTATCATCAAAGGGATGGAATTCATCTTAAAACACAATGTTTTCATATTTCAAGACAAAATCTATAGGCAGACAAGGGGGAGCGCAATGGGGACGCGTTTCGCGCCGAGTTATGCTAACTTGTTCATGGGAGCTTTTGAAGAGACCCTCATTTACCAAACTAAATTCTGGACAGATAATATCATCTTTTTCAAAAGATACATTGATGATCTCATTTTCATTTGGGATGGCGACCAGACAACAATAAAAAAAAAATTCATTTCCCACCTCAATACAAACAACTGGGGCATATCACTCACAGGAACGTATGATCCGGAAAAAAATTATTTTTTAGATCTAGAGATCTTTATACAAAACAAAGAAATCAGGACACGTACATTTTTCAAAAAGGTAGACAGCAATAGCTATCTCGATTTCCGGAGCTCACATTACAGGAAATGGAAAGCCAACGTTCCTTTTAGCCAATACAAGCGCCTCCGTCGAAACTGTACATTAGATACGGACTTTACACTACAATGCGATACCCTAACATCTAGGTTCAAACAAAAAGGATACCCAAGAAACATCATCATGGGTGCAAGACAAAAAGCAGTTGATCTTACACAATCAGAATGTCTGGCCCCAGCAACAAAAAAAGAGAAGGGAAACACCGAAATCAGTCCCTATGGGTACAATTTTATAACAACATACAATCAGAACCATAAGGCCATCAAAGCGGCTATGGAGAAACACTGGCACATCCTAAAAAGAGACCCCATTTTGAGCCAAATCATTCCAGTGAATCCCCGCTTCACATACAGAAGAGCAAAAACCCTGAAAAATATCCTGGCACCTAGTAAACTAAGATCTATTACTTATCCCACCCGTGATCAGGACACTAGGACCCCTCAAGGCAGCTACAAATGTGGTCACCGTAGATGTTTATGCTGTACTAGCATCTACCAGAGGTCATCCTTCCAAAGCCGCTCAAATGGGGAATCCTTTCAGATTTCAGAACACCTAACCTGCAACTCCAACCACATAATATACCTGCTTGAATGTCCATGTCACCTACAATATGTAGGCCGCACCATTCAAACCCTACGTAACAGATTTAATAAGCATAGGTCAAATATCAAAAATAAATTTATGAAACATAGCGTCTCCAGACACGCAACGGAACAGCATGAGGGTAATGCAGTCGGATTCTCTGTGACACCTATAGAACAGATCCCAATCCATCTGCAGAAAGACATCCAGTACATCAGACGCCGAGAGATGTACTGGATCTTTAAATTAAACAGCCTCAATCCCTATGGCCTTAACGAGGCATTTGAAATTAATCTATGAAGTCCAAGTATTCAACGTTAGATATACACTGCGTGCAGAATTATTAGGCAAATGAGTATTTTGACCACATCATCCTCTTTATGCATGTTGTCTTACTCCAAGCTGTATAGGCTCGAAAGCCTACTACCAATTAAGCATATTAGGTGATGTGCATCTCCTTAATGAGAAGGGGTGTGGTCTAATGACATCAACACCCTATATCAGGTGTGCATAATTATTAGGCAACTTTCCTTTGGCAAAATGGGTCAAAAGAAGGACTTGACAGGCTCAGAAAAGTCAAAAATAGTGAGATATCTTGCAGAGGGATGCAGCACTCTTAAAATTGCAAAGCTTCTGAAGCGTGATCATCGAACAATCAAACGTTTCATTCAAAATAGTCAACAGGGTCGCAAGAAGCGTGTGGAAAAACCAAGGCGCAAAATAACTGCCCATGAACTGAGAAAAGTCAAGCGTGCAGCTGCCAAGATGCCACTTGCCACCAGTTTGGCCATATTTCAGAGCTGCAACATCACTGGAGTGCCCAAAAGCACAAGGTGTGCAATACTCAGAGACATGGCCAAGGTAAGAAAGGCTGAAAGACGACCACCACTGAACAAGACACACAAGCTGAAACGTCAAGACTGGGCCAAGAAATATCTCAAGACTGATTTTTCTAAGGTTTTATGGACTGATGAAATGAGAGTCTTGATGGGCCAGATGGATGGGCCCGTGGCTGGATTAGTAAAGGGCAGAGAGCTCCAGTCCGACTCAGACGCCAGCAAGGTGGAGGTAGAGTACTGGTTTGGGCTGGTATCATCAAAGATGAGCTTGTGGGGCCTTTTCGGGTTGAGGATGGAGTCAAGCTCAACTCCCAGTCCTACTGCCAGTTTCTGGAAGACACCTTCTTCAAGCAGTGGTACAGGAAGAAGTCTGCATCCTTCAAGAAAAACATGATTTTCATGCAGGACAATGCTCCATCACACGCGTCCAAGTATTCCACAGCGTGGCTGGCAAGAAAAGGTATAAAAGAAGAAAATCTAATGACATGGCCTCCTTGTTCACCTGATCTGAACCCCATTGAGAACCTGTGGTCCATCATCAAATGTGAGATTTACAAGGAGGGAAAACAGTACACCTCTCTGAACAGTGTCTGGGAGGCTGTGGTTGCTGCTGCACGCAATGTTGATGGTGAACAGATCAAAACACTGACAGAATCCATGGATGGCAGGCTTTTGAGAGTCCTTGCAAAGAAAGGTGGCTATATTGGTCACTGATTTGTTTTTGTTTTGTTTTTGAATGTCAGAAATGTATATTTGTGAATGTTGAGATGTTATATTGGTTTCACTGGTAAAAATAAATAATTGAAATGGGTATATATTTGTTTTTTGTTAAGTTGCCTAATAATTATGCACAGTAATAGTCACCTGCACACACAGATATCCCCCTAAAATAGCTAAAACAAAAAACAAACTAAAAACTACTTCCAAAAATATTCAGCTTTGATATTAATGAGTTTTTTGGGTTCATTGAGAACATGGTTGTTGTTCAATAATAAAATTAATCCTCAAAAATACAACTTGCCTAATAATTCTGCACTCCCTGTATAATAAACAATATGCCCCACAAAAATAAAAATAGAAATAAAAATATAAAAAATTTAAATAAAATAATGTACCAAAATATTATAATATATTATGTGCTCACTGAGTACCTTTTAATACACAAGAAAACAACTAGTATTAGGGAAACGGCATATCTGAAATTACTCCAATTTTATATCTATATTTATATCCCACTATATTGTATATTTTCATTACAAACAATTTTATTTTATATTCTTACCAATTATGAGTAGTTTTTATATCGATTTTTACTTAAACAGTGCTATTGGATTTTATTCATACTATCTATTAATTTTATATACACCCTATTTATCAATTATCTATTAATTATCTGATAATTATGTGATTACCTTTCATTCATCTTTTACCCCTCATTTATAATAATAACAATTTTAGTATGCACTCCAAGCATATGTAATATGCAGAGCTATCCTAAATGAATATACAGAGCTGTAGCCTGGTCTACTGAATCCCCTTGATACACCAGGGCAGAGCTCTTTCATATCTCCTAAGTGTGGCCTGAAACCAAAGCATTGCCGTTGCCCTGGCAACGGACCATGTGACTGCCTGGTTGCGATCACATGGTCATGACGTCACAGACCGACACGCCCCCTGGCCGGCAGCCTCCTGCAGACAGCAAAGTATCCATACACACAGAGACAGGAGCCCATGGTGATCGTCCTCTCTCCTTCTCCCCCTGCATTTCCATATGAGAGAGAGCCAATCACCAGAGGATGCTCATGTCTCCAGCCTGCAGTCCGATCATGTGACCTTCTGCAGTCACATGATGTATATGTGTTAAATACACAGAAATGTCTCTACATGAAATAAATGTTTAGGATACTCGTTTTTTTATTGAACCTACACAGAATTACATGGGATTACACCATAGTAAGATCTGTGTAAACGAAACTGAGATTTGATTAGATTGAGTTTACATGATGTCTGAAGTGACACCTGTATGTAGCTCCGCCCCTAGGGGGCGGGCCCCAGGTGTTCGTTTTTGGCAGTTTTTTTGTTGTTTTTTGTTATTCTGCACCTATAAATATTTGTCTGTTTATTGTAATACTATGAAACCTGATGAAGGGGAAGTTTCACTCTCCGAAACGCGTTGTTTTCATTAAAGAAGAACTATCATACTTGTGAGACCGTTTCCATTTGTGGACTTGCGCCGAAGCAGAATTTCTCTCTTATTGCCATTTTTCCTTTTGTGGGACTGGACATCCCATCAAAAAGAACTCACAATCTGCGGCTGCAGTTCCGGAAGATAAGTCTCATCACTCTAAAGCCTTCAATAGAGTTGTGCCTAAATTTTGCACAACCAAAAAAGGTGAGCCTTCACAATTCCTATGATATTATCATTTTATCTGTATATACATACTACCCTATTGTGCGCCCCTTTTCTCTCCTATTTCTCTATTCCCCTCATTTACTGAGAGGAATTTAGATCTGTCCAACACACAAAGAATTCTGAAAAACTTAACACACACACTACCGTGCAGATACAAGTCTAATTCTGTGATTAAAGGTATATCTGTCACACAGCGCGTAAAAAATAGGCCTGACATTTCTATTCCTCCAAATCAGTACAGTTTTAGCTGGTCAAGTTATATTAGTGACCGTAAAAGCACAGTTTTTGTTCTGGTTGAAAAACTATTCCCAAATTTGCCATTCTCAAAATAAGTAGTTTCTGCTATATCAGGCCTACTTTAAATCTATCCCAAAAAGGATATCTTAGATTCAAGGTGCTGATAGTGTCATTCAGAAAAACTTAACACACACGCTACCGTGCAGATACAAGTCTAATTCTGTGATTAAAGGTATATCTGTCACACAGCGCGAAAAAAATAGGCCTCACATTTCTATTCAACCAAATCTGTACTGTTTTAGCTGGTCAAATTATTTGTAGTGACCGTAAAAGCACAGTTTTTGTTCTGGTTTGAAAAACTATTCCCAAATTTGCCATTCTCAAAATAAGTAGTTTCTGCTATATCAGGCCTACTTTAAATCTATCCCAAAAAGGATATCTTAGATTCAAGGTGCTGATAGTGTCATTCAGAAAAACTTAACACACACGCTACCGTGCAGATACAAGTCTAATTCTGTGATTAAAGGTATATCTGTCACACAGCGCAAAAAAAATAGGCCTCACATTTCTATTCAACCAAATCTGTACTGTTTTAGCTGGTCAAATTATTTGTAGTGACCGTAAAAGCACAGTTTTTGTTCTGGTTTGAAAAACTATTCCCAAATTTGCCATTCTCAAAATAAGTAGTTTCTGCTATATCAGGCCTACTTTAAATCTATCCCAAAAAGGATATCTTAGATTCAAGGTGCTGATAGTGTCATTCAGAAAAACTTAACACACACGCTACCGTGCAGATACAAGTCTAATTCTGTGATTAAAGGTATATCTGTCACACAGCGTGAAAAAAATAGGCCTCACATTTCTATTCAACCAAATCTGTACTGTTTTAGCTGGTCAAATTATTTGTAGTGACCGTAAAAGCACAGTTTTTGTTCTGGTTTGAAAAACTATTCCCAAATTTGCCATTTTAAAAATTGTGGTGAACGGGAACAATGAGGAAAACATCTAATAAGGGACGCGGACGTGGACATGGTCGTGGTGGTGTTAGTGGACCCTCTGGTGCTGGGAGAGGACGTGGCCGTTCTGCCACAGCCACACGTCCTAGTGAACCAACTACCTCAGATCCCAGTAGCCAGCAGAATTTACAGCGATATTTGGTGGGGCCCAATGCCATTCTAAGGATGGTAAGGCCTGAGCAGGTACAGGCATTAGTCAATTGGGTGGCCGACAGTGGATCCAGCACGTTCACATTATCTCCCACCCAGTCTTCTGCAGAAAGCGCACAGATGGCGCATGAAAACCAAGCCCATCAGTCTGTCACATCACCCCCATGCATATCAGGGAAACTGTCTGAGCCTCAAGTTATGCAGCAGTCTCTTATGCTGTTTGAAGACTCTGCTGCCAGGGTTTCCCAAGGGCATCCACCTAGCCCTTCCCCAGGGGTGGAAGAGATAGAATGCACTAACGCACAACCACTTATGTTTCCTGATGATGAGGACATGGGAATACTACCTCAGCACGTCTCTGATGATGACGAAACACAGGTGCCAACTGCTGCGTCTTTCTGCAGTGTGCAGACTGAACAGGAGGTCAGGGATCAAGACTGGGTGGAAGACGATGCAGGGGACGATGAGGTCCTAGACCCCACATGGAATGAAGGTCGTGCCACTGACTTTCACAGTTCGGAGGAAGAGGCAGTGGTGAGACCGAGCCAACAGCGTAGCAAAAGAGGGAGCAGTGGGCAAAATCAGAACACCCGCCGCCAAGAGACTCCGCCTGCTACTGACCGCCGCCATCTGGGACCGAGCACCCCAAAGGCAGCTTCAAGGAGTTCCCTGGCATGGCACTTCTTTAAACAATGTGCTGACGACAAGACCCGAGTGGTTTGCACGCTGTGCCATCAGAGCCTGAAGCGAGGCATTAACGTTCTGAATCTTAGCACAACCTGCATGACCAGGCACCTGCATGCAAAGCATGAACTGCAGTGGAGTAAACACCTTAAAAACAAAGAAGTCATTCAGGCTCCCCCTGCTACCTCTTCTGCTGCTGCCGCCTCGGCCTCTTCTGCTGCTGCCGCCGCCTCGGCCTCTTCCTCCGCCTCTGGAGGAACGTTGGCACCTGCCGCCCAGCAAACATGGGATGTACCACCAACACCACCACCTGCGTCACCAAGCATCTCAACCATGTCACATGGCAGCGTTCAGCTCTCCATCTCACAAACATTTGAGAGAAAGCGTAAATTCCCACCTAGCCACCCTCGATCCCTGGCCCTGAATGCCAGCATTTCTAAACTACTGGCCTATGAAATGCTGTCATTTAGGCTGGTGGACACAGACAGCTTCAATCAGCTCATGTCGCTTGCTGTCCCACAGTATGTTGTTCCCAGCCGCCACTACAAGGTCCACCTAACCACAGATACGTGGACCAGTAAGCACGGCCAGGGACGCTATATCTCCCTAACTGCACACTGGGTAAATGTAGTGGCGGCTGGGCCCCAGGCGGAGAGCTGTTTGGCGCACGTCCTTCCGCCGCCAAGGATCGCAGGGCAACATTCTTTGCCTCCTGTCTCCTCCTGTCTCCTCCTCCTCCTACTCAGCTTCCTCCTCCTCTTCTTCCACCTGCTCATCCAGTCAGCCACACACCTTCACCACCAACTTCAGCACAGCCCGGGTAAACGTCAGCAGGCCGTTCTGAAACTCATGTTTGGGGGACAGGCCCCACACCGCACAGGAGTTGTGGCGGGGTATAGAACAACAGACAAGTGGTTGCTGCCGGTGAGCCTCAAGCCCGGCCTGGTGGTGTGCGATAATGGGCGAAATCTCGTTGCAGCTCTGGGACTAGCTGGTTTGACGCACATCCCTTGCCTGGCGCATGTGCTGAATTTGGTGGTGCAGAAGTTCATTCGCAACTACCCCGGCATGTCAGAGCTGCTGCATAAAGTGCGGGCCGTCTGTTCGCGCTTCCGGCGTTCACACCCTGCTGCTGCACGCCTGTCTGCGCTACAGCGTAACTTCGGCCTTCCCGCTCACCGCCTCATATGCGATGTGCCCACCAGGTGGAACTCCACCTTGCACATGCTGGACAGACTGTGCGAGCAGCAGCAGGCCATAGTGGAGTTTCATCTGCAGCACACACGGGTCAGTCGCACTGCGGAACAGCACCACTTCACCACCAATGACTGGGCCTCCATGCGAGACCTGTGTGCCCTGTTGCGCTGTTTCGAGTACTCCACCAACATGGCCAGTGGCGATGACGCCGTTATCAGCGTTACAATACCACTTCTATGTCTCCTTGAGAAAACACTTAGGGCGATGATGGAAGAGGAGGTGGCCCAGGAGGAAGAGGAGGAAGAGGGGTCATTTTTAGCACTTTCAGGCCAGTCTCTTCGAAGTGACTCAGAGGGAGGTTTTTTGCAACAGCAGAGGCCAGGTAAAAATGTGGCCAGACAGGGCCCACTACTGGAGGACGAGGATGAGGAGGAGGTAGAGGAGGATGAGGATGAAGCATGTTCACAGCGGGGTGGCACCCAAAGCAGCTCAAGCCCATCACTGGTGCGTGGCTGGGGGGAAACACAGGACGATGACGATACACCTCCCACAGAGGACAGCTTGTCCTTACCTCTGGGCAGCCTGGCACACAAAATCACTGTAGAATTGCAGTGGCCAATATGGCGGAACTGTTCAGACCCCAAACACTGTAGCGTGTTTCTCATTGGGCGAGCAGTCCCATCGCATGTGAACCACAGAAATATCGTGGCAGATATGGAGGAGCTGCTCAAACCCCAAACACTGTAGCGTGTTTCTCATTGGGGGAGCAGCCTGGCACACATGAGCGACTACATGCTGCAGTGCCTGCGCAACGACAGCAGAGTTGCCCACATTTTAACGTGTGCGGACTACAGGGTTGCCACCCTGCTGGATCCCCGGTACAAAGACAATGTGCCCACCTTACTTCCTGCACTGGAGCGTGATAGGAAGATGCGCGAGTACAAGCGCACGTTGGTAGACGCGCTACTGAGAGCATTCCCAAATGTCACAGGGGAACCAGTGGAAGCCCAAGGCGAAGGCAGAGGAGGAGCAAGAGGTCGCCAACGCAGCTGTGTCACGGCCAGCTCCTCTGAGGGCAGGGTTAGCATGGCAGAGATGTGGAAAAGTTTTGTCACCACGCCACAGCTAACTGCACCACCACCTGATACGAAACGTGTCAGCAGGAGGCAACATTTCACTAACATGGTGGAACAGTACCTGTGCACACCCCTCCACGTACTGACTGATGGTTCGGCCCCATTCAACTTCTGGGTCTCCAAATTGTCCACGTGGCCAGAGCTAGCCTTTTATGCCTTGGAGGTGCTGGACTGCCCGGCGGCCAGCGTTTTGTCTGAACGTGTATTCAGCACGGCAGGGGTCGTCATTACAGACAAACGCAGCCGCCTGTCTACAGCCAATGTGGACAAGCTGACGTTCATAAAAATGAACCAGGCATGGATCCCACAGGACCTGTCCATCCCTTGTGCAGATTAGACATTAATTACCTCCCCTTAACAATATATTATTGTACTCCAGGGCACTTCCTCATTCAATCCTATTTTTATTTTCATTTTACCATTATATTGCGGGGCAACTCAAAGTTGAATGAACCTCTCCTCTGTCTGGGTGCCGGGGCCTAAATGTGTGACAGTTGCCTGTTCCAGTGGTGGGTGACGTGAAGCCTGATTCTCTGCTATGACATGAAGACTGATTCTGTGCTGACATGAAGCCTGAATCTCTGTTATGGGACCTCTCTCCTCTGCCTGGGTGCCTGGGCCTAAATATGTGACAGTGGCCTGTTCCAGTGGTGGGTGACGTGAAGCCTGATTCTCTGCTATGACATGAAGACTGATTCTCTGCTGACATGAAGCCTGAATCTCTGTTACGAGACCTCTCTCCTCTGCCTGGGTGCCTGGGCCTAAATGTGTGACAGTGGCCTCTTCCAGTGGTGGGTGACGTGAAGCCTGATTCTCTGCTATGACATGAAGACTGATTCTGTGCTGACATGAAGCCAGATTCTCTGTTACGGGACCTCTCTCCTCTGCCTGGGTGCCTGGGCCTAAATATGTGACAGTGGCCTGTTCCAGTGGTGGGTGACGTGAAGCCTGATTCTCTGCTATGACATGAAGACTGATTCTGTGCTGACATGAAGCCAGATTCTCTGTTACGGGACCTCTCTCCTCTGTCTGGGTGCCGGGGCCTAAATATGTGACAGTGGCCTGTTCCAGTGGTGGGTGACGTGAAGCCTGATTCTCTGCTATGACATGAAGACTGATTCTGTGCTGACATGAAGCCAGATTCTCTGTTACGGGACCTTTCTCCTCTGCCTGGGTGCCTGGGCCTAAATATGTGACAGTGGCCTCTTCCAGTGGTGGGTGACGTGAAGCCTGATTCTCTGCTATGACATGAAGACTGATTCTGTGCTGACATGAAGCCTGAATCTCTGTTACGGGACCTCTCTCCTCTGCCTGGGTGCCTGGGCCTAAATATGTGACAGTGGCCTGTTCCAGTGGTGGGTGACGTGAAGCCTGATTCTCTGCTATGACATGAAGACTGATTCTCTGCTGACATGAAGCCTGAATCTCTGTTATGGGACCTCTCTCCTCTGTCTGGGTGCCGGGGCCTAAATATGTGACAGTGGCCTGTTCCAGTGGTGGGTGACGTGAAGCCTGATTCTCTGCTATGACATGAAGACTGATTCTCTGCTGACATGAAGCCTGAATCTCTGTTATGGGACCTCTCTCTTCTGCCTGGGTGCCTGGGCCTAAATATGTGACAGTGGCCTGTTCCAGTGGTGCGTGACGTGAAGCCTGATTCTCTGCTATGACATGAAGACTGATTCTCTGCTGACATGAAGCCTGAATCTCTGTTATGGGACCTCTCTCCTCTGTCTGAGTGCCGGGGCCTAAATATGTGACAGTGGCCTGTTCCAGTGGTGGGTGACGTGAAGCCTGATTCTCTGCTATGACATGAAGACTGATTCTCTGCTGACATGAAGCCTGAATCTCTGTTACGGGACCTCTCTCCTCTGTCTGGGTGCCGGGGCCTAAATATGTGACAGTGGCCTGTTCCAGTGGTGGGTGACGTGTAGTGTTGAGCGCGAATATTCGAATTTCGAATTTTTTTCTCGAATATCGCAATTTTGAGATTTCGCGAATATTTAGAATATAGTTCCAAATATTCGCGAAATCGAATATTCGTATTTTTTATTCGAAAAAAAAATTCGTACGATTATTTTAATCTTATGATTTTTTTTTTTTTCCTATGACTATGGCTAGGCTAATATGTGTATTTTACGAAATTTCTTAATATTGCTCTAACTTCGTCTTTTAGAATATTCGTAATATTCTAAAAGACGGAGTTAGAGCAATATTCCGAATATTCTAAAAGACGGAGTTAGAGCAATATTAAGAAATTTCGTAAAATACACATATTAGCCTAGCCATAGAAAAAAAAAAAAAAATCATAAGATTAAAATAATCGTACGATTATTTTAATCTTATGATTTTTTTTTTTTTTCCTATGACTATGGCTAGGCTAATATGTGTATTTTACGAAATTTCTTAATATTGCTCTAACTTCGTCTTTTAGAATATTCGTAATATTCTAAAAGACGGAGTTAGAGCAATATTCCGAATATTCTAAAAGACGAAGTTAGAGCAATATTAAGAAATTTCGTAAAATACACATATTAGCCTAGCCATAGAAAAAAAAAAAAAATCATAAGATTAAAATAATCGTACGATTATTTTAATCTTATGATTTTTTTTTTTTTTCCTATGACTATGGCTAGGCTAATATGTGTATTTTACGAAATTTCTTAATATTGCTCTAACTTCGTCTTTTAGAATATTCGTAATATTCTAAAAGACGGAGTTAGAGCAATATTCCGAATATTCTAAAAGACGAAGTTAGAGCAATATTAAGAAATTTCGTAAAATACACATATTAGCCTAGCCATAGAAAAAAAAAAAAAAATCATAAGATTAAAATAATCGTACGATTATTTTAATCTTATGATTTTTTTTTTTTTCTATGACTATGGCTAGGCTAATATGTGTATTTTACGAAATTTCTTAATATTGCTCTAACTTCGTCTTTTAGAATATTCGTAATATTCTAAAAGACGGAGTTAGAGCAATATTCCGAATATTCTAAAAGACGAAGTTAGAGCAATATTAAGAAATTTCGTAAAGTACACATATTAGCCTAGCCATAGGAAAGAAAAAAAAAATCATAAGATTAAAATAATCGTACGATTATTTTAATCGCATATTATTCGCGAAAAATTAAATAATTACGAATATTCGATTTCGCCGAAAATAATAAGAATATTTATTTGAATATTCGCGAAATATCGCGAAATCGAATATGGCACCTCCCGCTCATCACTAGTGACGTGAAGCCTGATTCTCTGCTATGACATGAAGACTGATTCTCTGCTGACATGAAGCCTGAATCTCTGTTATGGGACCTCTCTCCTCTGCCTGGGTGCCTGGGCCTAAATATGTGACAGTGGCCTGTTCCAGTGGTGGGTGACGTGAAGCCTGATTCTCTGCTATGACATGAAGACTGATTCTCTGCTGACATGAAGCCTGAATCTCTGTTATGGGACCTCTCTCCTCTGCCTGGGTGCCTGTAACGGTCACGTCCACACACACACAGGGGGAAGGGTAGTGACCACTGCGCTCCACCCTCACCCCTGGCCCTGCCTACTTGCCTCACGAGTCCTGATGACAGGGGACAACTGGACGGCAGTCCCTAACTTAGGATATGTGCAGGGAAGACAGACAAGACAAAATACGGAACATGAACGGACCGGGTCAGAACCAAGAGAGCTATGCAGTACAACGGATTAAGCAAAGAATGGTCAGGAGAAGCCGGGGTAAAATACCAGGAGAGTAGCGAAGTACAAGAGGAGTCCTAAGAGAGTAGTCAGGTGGGAGCCGAGGTCACAAAACCAGGATGTATGCGCAGTACAGGAGGAGCAGGCAGAGGATCGTCAGGGAACAGGATCAGGTAAATATTCAGTAGTCCAACAAATAGCCAGGAACCTAGAAATTAACAGGCAACCTGTAGCCAGCAGGCTGCCTGTATTTATAGTGGGGAGTGAGGGTCATGTGACGTGGCCAGCGTCACATGACCGACAGACCAACCAGTCGAGCACCGAGTGATCAGCTCGGCGCTCAAGGCAGACTAGGAGCAGGGAGCCATCCAGCTAGTAAAGCCGCCCTGGGAATGAGGTCAAACACAGAACCTCATTCCAAAAGCTAAGCAACAGTTCTGCGGGCAATGGGGGACCGAGTGCACCTTCGGAACCCCGTGACAGTACCCCCCCTTTTACGAGGGGCCACCGGACCCAAGACTTCAGGCGATGGCTTTTCAGGGTGTTCTAAATGAAATTTACGAACAAGTCTAGGAGCATGAACCTCCCTGGCAGGTACCCAAGATCTCTCTTCAGGTCCATACCCCTTCCAGTGAATCAGGTACTGCAAGGAATTACGCATCTTCCTGACATCCACTATTTTAGACACCACATACTCGACAGCATCATTAACAAGAACCGGCGGAGGCGAGGCTTTCGATGGTACTAGCGGTTCAAAATATTTTTTAAGTAGAGATTTATGGAACACATTATGAATGTGGAATGACTCGGGCAGCTCCAACCTAAATGATACCGGGTTAATCACCTCCGTGATCTTATATGGACCAATAAAACGAGGAGCAAATTTTCTAGAAGCTACCTTGAGAGATAGATTCTTGGAGGACAACCATACTTTATCCCCAACCTGAAAGTTCACCCCCCTTGAACGTCTCCTATCAGCCTTGAGTTTTTAAGAACTTTGAGCCTTTTCTAGGTTCGATTGAACCCAGGCCCAAACAGTGCACAGTTCGATGGAGAGTTTATCAGCTTCAGGGTTAGAGGAGGAGACGGACGACCCAGAATGAAAACGGGGATGAAAACCATGGTTACAAAAGAAAGGGGAGACCCCAGCAGAAGAATTGACACGGTTATTCAGAGCAAATTCAGCCAACGGAAGGAATTTGACCCATAATTGCTGGTCATCAGCAACATACAACCTCAGGAATTGTTCCACAGACTGATTAAGGTGTTCAGTCTGCCCATTACTCTCAGGATGGTAGGCGGAAGAAAAAGACAACGAAATTTTACATCTTTGACAGAAGGCCCTCCAGAATTTGGACACAAACTGCACACCCCTGTCCGAAACAATATTTTCCTTGATGCCATGTAAACGAACAATCTCTCTCACAAAAATAGATGCCAGGGTTTTAGCATTCGGAAGTCTAGACAGGGGAATGAAATGAACCATCTTGCTAAACCTATCGACCACTACCCAAACCACAGTCTTACCCTCCGCCAGCGGTAGGTCAGTTATAAAGTCCATCGAGATATGGGACCAGGGTCTACTGGGAATGGGTAGGGGTCGTAGGTTACCAGCAGGGCGAGTCCTAGGTGTCTTAGACCTGGCACAAACCTCACAGGCTGACACGTAGGACTTGACATCCCTGGTCAGAGTGGGCCACCAATAAGATCTAGAAACCAGATCCTTAGTGCCCTCAGTACCCGGATGTCCACAAAAGGCAGAATCGTGACACTCACCCAACAGCTGGAGACGAAATTGTACGGGAACAAACAACTTATCTGTTGGGGTGGATACCGGTGCCAGATGTTGTTCAGCCTTAATGCGAGCCGAGATATCCTGGGTTAGAGCCGCTAAGAAGATGTTTGCTGGTAGGATGGATTCAGGCGGCGTCTCAGTGGGTTGAAAAGCATGGAAGCTCTGAGATAATGCGTCTGCCTTCACATTTTTACTTTCCGGCCTGAACGTAATGGAGAAATCAAAACGGGTAAAAAACAGAGCCCATCGGGCTTGTCGGGGATTCAACCTCTTAGCGGACTCGAGAAACATTAGGTTTTTATGGTCAGTGACAACAGTTACCCGATGCCTTGCCCCCTCCAAAAAATGTCTCCACTCCTCAAATGCCCATTTAATGGCCAACAGCTCCCTATTCCCTATGTCGTAGTTTCTCTCCGTGGGAGAGAATTTCCTAGAGAAGAAGGCACACGGTCTCAGGTTAGTGAGGCTAGCAGGACCTTGTAAAAAAAGGACTGCTCCTGCGCCGTCCTCGGACGCATCCACCTCCACAATAAAGGGTCTCTCCTGATCAGGCTGGATCAAAATGGGAGCACTACTAAATGCCTTTTTTAATGTTTCAAACGAAGAAATGGCCTTGGTAGACCAATTCTCCAAATCCGCCCCTTTCTTAGTAAGGTTGGTCAATGGCTTAGCAATTACAGAAAAATTCATGATAAATTTACGGTAGTAATTAGCGAAACCCAAAAACCGTTGTAAAGCCTTTAAGGATGAAGGCCTTACCCATTCCTTAATTGCTAAAACCTTACCAGGATCCATCTTAAAGGCGTGAGGAGTCAAAACATGCCCTAGAAACAGTATCTTCTGTACACCAAAGACACATTTCTCTTGCTTAGCGGATAGCTGGTTCTCCCTCAACACCTCTAATACTTGTTTGACATGGGACACATGAGATTCGAAATCAGGAGAGAATATCAAAATGTCGTCAAGATAGACAATAATAAATTTACCTAAGAACTCCCTAAGAATATCGTTCATTAAGTTTTGGAACACAGCTGGGGCATTGCTGAGTCCAAAAGGCATCACCTGATATTCAAAGTGTCCTATCGGAATATTGAACGCTGTCTTCCATTCGTCTCCCTCCTTGATTCGGATTAGATTGTATGCCCCTTTCACGTCAATCTTGGAAAACCAGGTTGCCCCCAAAACCTGGTTAAATAAATCCGGAATCAATGGGAGAGAGTATCTATTTTGGACACTGATTTTATTTAATCTCCGGTAATCAATACAAGGCCTAAGACCACCATCCTTCTCTTTAACAAAGAAAAACCCTGCTCCCATAGGAGAGACTGAAGGTCTAATATGCCCTTTAGCAAGGCTCTCCTTAATATAATCTTCCATAGCCTTGCGTTCGGGCCCTGAAAGATTATAAATTCGACCTTTAGGAAATTCGGCACCCTCAATTAGCTCTATGGCGCAATCACAAGGTCTATGGGGGGGTAGAACCTCTGGAGTAAGGGACGAGAACACATCAGAATATTCCTTAATAACAGAGGGTAATGTATTAGACCTTACTGAAACCCCAGCCTGGACCACGGACAAGCATGAGTCACACTTAGGTCCCCATTTCACCAACTCTCCTTTGGACCAATCAATTGTGGGGTTATGTAAACGGAGCCAAGGCAACCCTAGTACCACCTCAACCGGTAGGTTCTCCAGGACTAGAAGAGAACATCTCTCAGAGTGGCACACACCCACGGACAGAGAAATTTCAGAGGTACATGACCTCACCGTACCACCAATCAGGGGAGTAGCATCAATAGCCATGACATGGATAGGTGTAGGTAAAGCAAACATTGGAATACCCAATTTACAAGCAAACTCAAAGTCAATAAAGCTGGCCGCTGAACCGGAGTCAATAAAGGCCTTACCTGGCCACTTATTAACCGGAGTCAATAAAGGCCTTACCTGGCCACTTATTAACCCCCAGAGAAATTGTTATGGGTACCAAAAGCTTACCTTTAGAAAAATCAGGGTGTACCTGGTCTTTAGGTTGTCTTGCCTTAGAAGACTTGTCAGAGAGGTCCCTCTTAGGACACTTGTTGATCCAATGGCCAGGATTTCCACAGTAGAAGCACTCTCCGCGTCTGCGACGAAGATTACCCCGGGTCATGCCAACCTGCATGGGTTCCTCGGTGGAGACCTCAGTGTTGTCCCTGGAAAAGGCCTCTGGCTGGACCACCATCTGAGAACAGAACTGTCGTTCTTGTCGTCTCTCTCTAACTCGTCTGTCAAGTCGGACAACTAGGGTCATCATCTCCTCTAAGGTCTCAGGAATTTGGTAATTGACCAATAGATCTTTTAAATTATCAGATTGACCAGACCTAAACTGACTCTTCAGGGCTGGTTCATTCCATCCTGAGGGGACACACCACCGTCTGAATTGGGTGCAATACTCCTCCGCAGGGAGATGGCCCTGAACCAGTGCCCTAAGAGCTGTCTCGGCTACCAGGGCCCTGTCTGGTTCGTCATAGAGGGTACCCAGGGCCTGAAAAAACCCCTCCACAGAAGTTAGACAACTGGCCCCAGGAGGTAACGAAAATGCCCAGTCCTGGGGATCACCCTGTAGTAGAGAAATGATAATCCCCACGCGTTGGCTCTCGGGACCGGAGGACACGGGGCGCAAACGGAAGTAGAGTTTGCAATTCTCCTTAAAGGAGAGAAACCTCTTCCGGTCTCCAGAAAAGGGTTCTGGGAGCTTGATCTGGGGTTCAAAATATGGACTGGAGGACAGAGGAGTGGAAGAACATTGCCCTAACTCACAAGAACGGAGTTTCTCTCCTAGCTCCTGCACTCTCTGTGTCAAGTTAGAGACATGGTCAGTCAGGGTAGTAAGAGGATTCATGATACAGTGGTTATTGGGCCTGTTAATCTGTAACGGTCACGTCCACACACACACAGGGGGAAGGGTAGTGACCACTGCGCTCCACCCTCACCCCTGGCCCTGCCTACTTGCCTCACGAGTCCTGATTACAGGGGACAACTGGACGGCAGTCCCTAACTTAGGATATGTGCAGGGAAGACAGACAAGACAAAATACGGAACATGAACGGACCGGGTCAGAACCAAGAGAGCTACGCAGTACAACGGATTAAGCAAAGAATGGTCAGGAGAAGCCGGGGTAAAATACCAGGAGAGTAGCGAAGTACAAGAGGAGTCCTAAGAGAGTAGTCAGGTGGGAGCCGAGGTCACAAAACCAGGATGTATGCGCAGTACAGGAGGAGCAGGCAGAGGATCGTCAGGGAACAGGATCAGGTAAATATTCAGTAGTCCAACAAATAGCCAGGAACCTAGAAATTAACAGGCAACCTGTAGCCAGCAGGCTGCCTGTATTTATAGTGGGGAGTGAGGGTCATGTGACGTGGCCAGCGTCACATGACCGACAGACCAACCAGTCGAGCACCGAGTGATCAGCTCGGCGCTCAAGGCAGACTAGGAGCAGGGAGCCATCCAGCTAGTAAAGCCGCCCTGGGAATGAGGTCAAACACAGAACCTCATTCCAAAAGCTAAGCAACAGTTCTGCGGGCAATGGGGGACCGAGTGCACCTTCGGAACCCCGTGACAGTACCCCCCCCTTTTACGAGGGGCCACCGGACCCAAGACTTCAGGCGATGGCTTTTCAGGGTGTTCTAAATGAAATTTACGAACAAGTCTAGGAGCATGAACCTCCCTGGCAGGTACCCAAGATCTCTCTTCAGGTCCATACCCCTTCCAGTGAATCAGGCGAGGCTTTCGATGGTACTACTGGTTCAAAATATTTTTTAATTAGAGATTTATGGAACACATTATGAATGTGGAATGACTCGGGCAGCTCCAACCTAAATGATACCGGGTTAATCACCTCCGTGATCTTATATGGACCAATAAAACGAGGAGCAAATTTTCTAGAAGCTACCTTGAGAGATAGATTCTTGGAGGACAACCATACTTTATCCCCAACCTGAAAGTTCACCCCCCTTGAACGTCTCCTATCGGCCTTGAGTTTTTGAGAACTTTGAGCCTTTTCTAGGTTCGATTGAACCCGGGCCCAAACAGTGCACCAACCAGTCGAGCACCGAGTGATCAGCTCGGCGCTCAAGGCAGACTAGGAGCAGGGAGCCACCCAGCTAGTAAAGCCTCCCTGGGAATGAGGTCAAACACAGAACCTCATTCCAAAAGCTAAGCAACAGTTCTGCGGGCAATGGGGGACCGAGTGCACCTTCGGAACCCCGTGACAGTGCCTGGGCCTAAATGTGTGACAGTGGCCTCTTCCAGTGGTGGGTGACGTGAACCCTGATTCTCTGCTATGACATGAAGACTGATTCTGTGCTGACATGAAGCCAGATTCTCTGTTACGGCACCTCTCTCCTCTGTCTGGGTGCCGGGGCCTAAATATGTGACAGTGGCCTGTTCCAGTGGTGGGTGACGTGAAGCCTGATTCTCTGCTATGACATGAAGACTGATTCTCTGCTGACATGAAGCCAGATTCTCTGCTATGGCATGAAGAGACTGATTCTTTGCTGACATGAAGCCAGATTCTCTGCTATGGCATGAAGAGACTGATTCTTTGCTGACATGAAGCCAGATTCTCTGCTATGGCATGAAGAGACTGATTCTCTGCTGACGTGAAGCCCGATTCTCTGCTATGGGACCTCTGTCCAATTGATATTGGTTAATTTTTTTTTATTTTATTTTTTTTATTCATTTCCCTATCCACATTTGTTTGCAGGGGATTTACCTACATGTTGCTGCCTTTTGCAGCCCTCTAGCTCTTTCCTGGGCTGTTTTACAGCCTTTTTAGTGCCGACAAGTTTGGGTCCCCATTGACTTCAATGGGGTTAGGGTTCGGGATGAAGTTCGGGTCGGGTTCGGCCGAACTTCTCGAACCCGAACATCCAGGTGTTCGCTCAACTCTAGTCAGGAGACATCTAACCAATTTTGGTGTGCTTAAAAGTAACGCCAGTAAAGACCAACACCTCTTAAAGATGTTGCCACCAGTCCTGTATGCAATATTAGAAGTCAGTACCCTCTTAAAGAGTAAAAATATGCATACAGTTGTTTTCAAAATTATTCAACCCCCACTGAAATTGAGTGTTTTGGCCAGTTTGACATTGATTTTTATCATTTCAGTCATCTTGTTTACAATTAAATCAAAGAGGCACTTGTAAGTCAGACAAATATAACATAACATTTATAATGAAATAACCACAAATGTATTTTCTGTGCTCACATCATTATCAGTTTTATTCAACCCCCAAGTGACATTCAATCTTAGTACTTAGTACAACATCCTTTTCCAGTTATAACAGCTTTTAAACGTGAAGCATAGCTTGACACAAGTGTCTTGCAGCGATCTACGGGTATCTTCGCCCATTCTTCATGGGCAAAATCCTCCAGTTCAGTCACATTCTTAGGCTTGCGCACTGCAACTGCTTTCTTTAAGTCCCACCAGAGGATCTCAATCGGATTTAAGTCTGGTGACTGCGATGGCCACTTCAAAATGTTCCAGCCTTTAATCTGCAACCATGCTCTAGTGGACTTGGAGGTATGCTTGGGATCATTGTCCTGTTGAAGGGTCCAACGTCTCCCAAGCCTCAGGTTTGTGACGGACTGCATCACATTTTCATCCAATATCTCCTGCTACTGAAGAGAATTCTTGGTACCTTGCACACGCTGAAGCTTCCCTGTACCTGTAGAAGCAAAACAGCCCCAAAGCATGATTGACCCCCCACCATGCTTCACAGTAGGCAATGTGTTCTTTTCTTCATAGGCCTTGTTCTTCCTCCTCCAAACATAGCGTTGATCCATGGGCCCAAACAGTTCTAATTTTGTTTCATCAGTCCACAGAACACTATCCCAAAACTTTTGTGGTTTGTCCACATGACTTTTGGCATACTTCAGTCGACTCTTCTTATTCTTTGGAGACAGCAAGGGGGTGCGCATGGGAGTTCTGGCATGGAGGCCTTCATTATGCAGTGTGCGCCTTATTGTCTGAGCTGAAACTTCAGTACCCACATCTGACAAATCTTTTTTCAGTTCCTCAGCAGTCACACAGCAGTCGAAGTCAGCATCTTCTTTCTGCCACGACCAGGTAGCGTTTCAACAGTGCCCTTTGCCTTGAATTTGCGAATGATGCTTCCTATGGTGTCTCTTGGTATGTTTAACATCTTTTCAATCTTCTTATAGCCATTGCCCTTCCTGTGAAGAGAAATCACCTCTTCTCTTCTCTTCCTGGACCATTCTCTTGACTTCACCATGTTTGTAAACACACCAGTAAATGTCTAGAAGGAGCTGAGTATCACAGTCCTTTTAAATCTGCCTAATTGGTGCTTATTATGCTTGATTGCTGCTCCTTGACATCCACAGGTGTTTTCAATACCTGATCGAAAACACTTGAATGAACCTCTGTTCTTAAGAGTGGTAGACTTTAAGGGGTTGAATAATTGTGTCAATGAAGAAATCACAAAAAAACATTTAATACTGTATTACAAAAACAATTGATGTCATTTTAGTTGCATTTGGTTCTTTAAAAAGTCCTTGTAAGATTTCATTCTGAACACAATTACAAATGTACACTAAATTCCCTAAAACCCTTTACAGCATTGGGGGTTGAATAATTTGGAACACAACTGTATAACAGACATGCAGGCCTATATATCCTGTATAGAAACAGAATTTGAATCTGCAAAAGCATCGATTGAGGACTTAAAGCGTGAGCTCGATCTCAGCCATGATGTCTATCATCAACTAAAAATTGAGGCATATGAGCTGAACCTCCGTTATTGCAGACTTCAGCAAACAGACCGGCCAAGCCATAATGTCAATGTTGAAAGTGATCTGTCTGATAATGAGAGATTTTTGGATCCTCCAGCTCTCACACCCCAAAATATAGATATGTCATCATCACGTGCTCTTGAAGCGAAATCCATCCCAGACCCTAAGCCACCCGAGGGTGATGGCATGATTACCCAGGATGCATTAACCCAATTAAATCAGGCGTTTAAAGCTGTAACCACCTTACTAGGCGCTGGCGACGCCAAAGGCCACAGAAGTGTCCCCCCACACCTTCCCCTAGAGAGCAATGTTAGGGTTAAGTCACCTGTGCCAAGTGAATACGATGAAAGTGTGGGAAGTATGAGTGATTATGACAGTGACGTGGAAAAGCGTGTGGCTTATTCCCTACCGCGCAGACATGAGTTTGCCCACAAGGGGGTTGAGAGTTCCAGGCGACCGTCATATGCTGAGGTGGTCTCTAGAAAGAAAAATGCTCAGTGTTCAGAAGGGGATCAGAGTTCCTCGAGTATTATTAAATTTCTAGATGCCACTGTACCTAAATTCTCTAAAAGAGGTTCTCCCGAAATTGCTGATCACTGTACCAGTCCACCATGCATTCTTTAAAATTGTTTTCTTTTTTTTTTATATTGACAATTTTTATTGTTTTTCTTCTTCATACGTTTGTAAATTGCCAAGGACAGTATATAATAATATCACAGGTGTAATATTGAAATGAAACAGTCACAAATAGGACTAGCATGTACAAAACGTGGCCTGCAAGGCCCAGTAAGGAAGGTAACAAATAGGGTTAAACAATTGTACTGGTTTAAGATAACAGTATGACATGAATACCTAGGCACAGGTAATGTGTTATGAGGTAGGGATTTTCTAGTGCATGAACATCTTAATTTTGGATTGTGGGTTATACTACTAGTAAGGGGTGAGTGCTAAGAGAATTTTCTGTAGGTCCTCCAGTGAGACCAAATCTGGATAAAGGTGGATCTGGAGCGTGACTCCCAGTGAGAAATTTCTTCTAGCCTGTAGATCTGGTCCACTTTGTTAACCCAATGTTCCACACTGGGAATCTCGGGGGACAGCCAATGATTCGGTAGGAGCAAACTGGCAGCTGCTATCATAAGGGAGAAGAGTGATGATCTATGGGGGCCCACTCCCCCAACTCCCAGGGATAATAAAGTTAGTTTGGGGGTGCAGGGGAAGGAAGTCTGGCAGATCTGATTGCTTAGTTTAATTATGTTGAGCCACCAGGGTTTGATTAGCTCACAAGACCACCAGATGTGAATAAAGGAGCCTCTATCTTTGTGACATCTCCAGCAGACATCAGAGGCACTTCGATTATACAAACATGTCTTATCTGGAGTCCTGTACCATCGTGATAGGACTTTGTAGCTGTTTTCTTGAATACGGATGCATCTGGAGATCTTATGAGGGGTGATTAATACTTTTGCAATCTCAGAAGGTGTCAGAGTTCACTGTAGGTCTTTTTCCCAGAGATTAATTACAGCCGGCTTTGCTAAAGAGGGAGGTGATTTCAATTATTTGTATATTGTAGAAATGATTTTGGGGGGGTACTTCGTGTTACCTAACATTTCTTCAAACCAGCTAGACTCAAGTGGAGGGGGAGTCTTCTTTGTAAGGAGGAGTGATTCTGACCTAAGGAAGTGCATAAGAATAGGGTTACGGATCTGTGTTTTAAGTATTTTGCAAATTTCAAGGTCTGGGAGCATACAACCATCTTGATCTAGCAGTTTTGAAATGGCATCTTCCGATGACCTTAAGGAGATTGGACAGCTCTCTTTCAGCTCTTTGGGAGCCAAGTCAATAACATCCTTTATAAGCATAAGGGGGGAGGGGAGTGTTAAGGCCCCAGAGCTGGCCGAGAACCACCTCCAGACCTTTAGAATATAACGGATGAGGGGATTAGGTATTGAGCAGGGTGCAAGAGGTGGTCTGTCAGCCAGCAGAAGGGCCCGTATAGGGGAAGGTAGCAAGGCATTTTCCAATATGAGCCAGGACATATGAATTGGGTCTCTCACCCAATCTACAACTCTTGAAAGCTGGATAGCCTTCATGTACATCTCAGGGTCAGGTAGCCCAATTCCCCCTTTAGCTCTAGGTTTGGTTAGTGTATCAAAAGAGATACGTGGGTTTTTTCCCTGCCATATGAACTTGCGAATGTGTTTGTTTAGGGAAATAAAGTAAGATTTGGGAATCTCAATGGGGAGCAATTGCATCAGGTATGTGAGTCTCGGTATCACCAAAGACAGGAGGATATTCTTTCTCCTGAACCAGGAGAGATAGGGAAAGTCCAATGAGTCCAGCTGGGCATACATAGATAGTAGCAAATGTTTATAGTTCAGCTGGAATAGATCTGACAGGTGGGGGGAAATCTTCACACCCAGGTATGTTAATTGTTGGGTTTGCCAATTAAATGGAGAATTTGTCTGGAGGGATGAAAGAGTAGGGGGAGAGAGGCCAACATGGAGTATTTGGGACTTGGAGGGGTTGGCTTTAAAATTGGACAGGGATCCAAAGAGGTTAAGTTTTGATAATATTAAAGGCATGGATTTGTGTGGATTTGTAGTAAGGATCAGTAAGTCATCTGCAAAAGCCGCCAATTTAAATTCACAACCCTCAACCTTCAGGCCTCTGATCTCATTGTCTTGTCTAAGGGCTTGTAGGAGTGTTTCCATCACCAAGACAAATAGGAGAGGTGAGAGTGGGCAGCCCTGTCTCGTTCCGTTTCTAATTGGAAAGTGGGAGGATAGGATCCCGTTAACTGACACGGATGCCGAAGAGCAGGAGTACATACAGAACACAGCATTGATGTAAGGGTCTGGTATTTGAAATTTAGAGAGAGTCAACCTAATGTATGTCCAATCAACTCTGTCAAATGCTTTTTCGGCATCCGTGCCAATCAGGACTAGAGGGGTGGATTTGTGTGAAGCATAGTATAGGGCGTTTAATATCTTGGTGGTGTTATGCTTCCCCTCACGTCCTTTGACAAATCCCACCTGGTCTGGGTGGATTAAGTTAGGTAGCAGATTTTGTAATCTAGTGGCTAGCATTTTGGCTAATAGTTTGAGATCAACATTAAGTAAGGAGATAGGGCGGTAATTGGAACAGGCCGTGGGATCTTTGCCTTCTTTGGGAATAATTGTGATAGTGGCTTTTGTCATGTCTGATGTAAGTGGGTGGTTGGACATTGCGAGATTGGGAGCAAGAAGGGGATTAGGGTATCCCTGAAGGCCGAGTAGTAAAATATGGAGAGTCCGTCGGGGCCTGGGCATTTTCCTTTGGGGGTTGACTTAATGGCTGTTGTTAGTTCTAAGGAAGTGAATGGTTTAATCAGTATTTCTCATTGTAAAGGGTTTAAAGACGGGAGGCTGAGAGTGCCTAGGAAAGAGTCGATGTTGGCCTCTCTTCCCAGAGAAGGGTTTGTGAGATCAGGGGAGGGGAGATTGTAAAGTGACTCATAGAATAATCTGAATTGTTCAGCAATCTCTTCTGCTTTAAATAATTGGTTGCCTTGAGGGGATTTAATGCTCTGAACATATCGGGAGTTTCTTCTCCGTTTTATTGTTTGCATCATAAACTTTGAAGCCTTGTTGCCATGAGCAAAGACTTTTTGTTGAGCAGACAAGAGAAACTTGGCTGAACGCTCATTAACCCCATAGGGACACAGCCTTATTTCACCTTAAGGACCAGGCCATTTTTTGAAAATCTGACCACTGTCACTTTAAGTGCTGATAACTTTAAAACGCTTTGACTTATCCAGGCCGTTCTGAGATTGTTTTTTCATCACATATTGTACTTCATGACACTGGTAAAATGAAGTAAAAAAAAAAAAAAAATTTTGCACAAAATAATACCTAATTTACCCAAAAATTGGAAAGATTTGCAGATTTCAAAGTTTCAGTTTCTCTACTTCTGTAATACATAGTAATACCCCCAAGAATTGTGATGACTTTACATTCCCCATATGTCTACTTCATGTTTGAATTATTTTGGGAATGATATTTTATTTTTTGGGGATGTTATAAGGCTTAGAAGTTTAGAAGCAAATCTTGAAATTTTTCAGAAATTTACAAAAACTAAATTTTTAGGGACCAGTTCAGGTCTGAAGTCACTTTGCGAGGCTTACATAATAGAAACCACCCAAAAATTACCCCATCTAAGAAACTACACCCCTCAAGGTATTCAAAACTGATTTTACATACGTTGTTAACCCTTTAGGTGTTGCACAAGAGTTATTGGCAAATGGGATTGAAATTTGAGAATTTCATTTTTTCTGTCTAATTTTCCATTTTAACCCATTTTTTCCACTAACAAAGCAAAAGTTAACGGCCAAACAAGACTGTATCTTTATTGCCCTGACTCTGCCGTTTACAGAAACACCCCATATGTGGCCGTAAACTACTGTACGGCCACACAGCGGGGCATAGAGTGAAAGGTGCGACGTTTGGTTTTTGGAAGGCTGATATTTATGGACTGGTTTATTTACACCATGTCCCATTTGAAGCCCCCTGATGCACCCCTAGAGCAGAAACTCCCTAAAAGCGACCCCATCTAAGAAAGTACACCCCTCAAGGTATTCAAAACTGATTTTACATATGTCGTTAACCCTTTAAGTGTTGCACAAGAGTTATTGGCAAATGGGGATGAAATTTGAAAATGTCATTTTTTTGCCTTATTTTCCATTTTAACCCATTTTTTCCACTAACAAAGCAAGGGTTAACAGCCAAACAAGACTGTATCTTTATAGCCCTGACTCTGCCATTTACAGAAACACCCAATATGTGGCCGTAAACTACTGTACGGCCACACAGCGGGGCGTAGAGTGAAAGGTGCGCCATTTGGTTTTTGGAGGGCTGATTTTTATGGACCGGTTTATTTACACTGTGTCCTGTTTCAACCCCCCTGATGCACCCCTGGAGTAGAAACTCCCTAAAAGTGACCCCATCTAAGAAAGTACACCCCTCAAGGTATTCAAAACTGATTTTACATATGTTGTTAACCCTTTAGGTGTTGCACAAGAGTTATTGGCAAATGGGGATGAAATTTGAAAATTTCATTTTTTTGCCTTATTTTCCATTTTAACCCATTTTTTCCACTAACAAAGCAAGGGTTAACAGCCAAACAAGACTGTATCTTTATTGCCCTGACTCTGCCGTTTACAGAAACACCCAATATGTGTCCGTAAACTACTGTACGGCCACACAGCGGGGCGTAGAGTGAAAGGTGCGCCGTTTGGTTTTTGGAGGGCTGATTTTTATGGATCGGTTTATTTACACCGTGTCCTGTTTCAACCCCCCTGATGCACCCCTGGAGTAGAAACTCCCTAAAAGTGACCCCATTTTGGAAACTACGGGATAAGGTGGCATTTTTTGGGGGACTATTTTTAGGGTACATATGATTTTTGGTTGCTCTATATTACATTTTTGTGAGGCAAGGTTACCAAAAATTGAAATTCAGAAATTTTATCGCCATTTGCCATTAACTGTTGAGGAACACCTAAAGGGTTAATAAAGTTTGTATAATCAGTTTTGAATACCTTGAGGGGTGTAGTTTCTTAGATGGGGTCACTTTTAGGGAGTTTTTACTCTAGGGGGGCATCAGGGGGGCTTCAAAAGGGACATGGTGTCAATAAAAAAGGCCATCAAAATCGGCCTTCCAGAAACCATGTCGGTCCTTTCCTTTTGCGGCCTCTCTTTTACTGATACAGCAGTTTACGACCACAAATGTGGCATTTCTGTAAACTGCAGTATCAGGGTAATAAATATTAACTTTTATTTGGTTGTTAACCCTTGTTTTGTTACCGGAAAAAACGGATTGAAATGGAAAAGTGCCAAAAATTGCGCTTTTGGCACCGTTTTTTTAATTTTTTTTAACCGTGTTAATCTGGGGGGTTAGGTCATGGGATATTTTTATAGAGGAGATTCTTACGGACGCGGCGATACCTAATAAGTCTTTTTTGTCTCTCTAAAGTCTAGGTGTCATTTTTTTATTTATTTTTTATCCGATTATCTTATGTGGGGGCTCATTTTTTGTGGGACGAGCGGACTGTTTTATTGGCACTATTTTGGGGGCTATATGACTTTTTTATCGCTTGCTATTAAATTTTTTGTTATGTTTGGTGACCCAAAAATGCATTTTTTGCACATTTATTTTTTTTTTGACCGTGTTAATCTGGGGGGTTGGATCATGGGGTATTTTTCTAGAGGAGATTCTTACAGAGGCGGCGATACCTAATAAGTCTACTTTTTTTTTACAATTATTTAGTTTTTTGACTATATTATTATTTATTTTTTATCCGATTATCTTATGTGGGGGCTCATTTTTTGCGGGACGAGCAGACGGTTTTATTGGCACTATTTTGGGGGCTATATGACTTTTTGATCGCTTGCTATTAAACTTTTTGTTATGTAAGGTGACAAAAAAAATCTTTTTTTGCACCTTTTTTTTTTTTTTTTCGTGTTAATCTGGGGGGTTAGGTCATGGGGTATTTTTATAGAGGAGATTATTACCGACGCGGCAATACCTAATATGTCTACTTTTAATAAATTATTTTAGTTTTTTTGGGTGTCTCAAGTCTGAGAACCAGTTTTTTTATCCGATGTCAGTGCTAAATTGGGATATAAATTTAGTACTCCATGGAAGTGTGATACTCCCTGAAGCAACCAATAATGCAGAGGCCCGGATGATCGGGGCACGTGTCACATTGAGTAGTGGTGTCCTTCCGTATCCCCCTCCTGTGACACACTCTGCACCTTTTTTGGGTTCGTCCCTTCTTTCCAGTATGGGAGACCACACCTGGAAAGTATTGGCCAGGGACGATCCGGGCACCTACAGTTCCCGAGGTACTCCGGCCTGCTCTTTCCCGGTCCGAAAAGATCAGGGCCATGAGGACTGCCTCATAGAACTGGAGGAATGTCCCTGTGCTGCCAGCGCTTTGGGATAGTACAAAAGAGTTGTACATGGCAACCTGCACCAAGTAGACCGCAACTTTTTTGTACCATGCCCGGGTTTTGCCCATGACATTATATGGCTTGAGGACTTGATCAGAGAGATCAACTCCTCCCATATACCGATTGTAGGCAACGATACAATCGGGCTTGAGGACCGTTGCCGCGGTACCTCACACAGGGACAGGGGTGATGCCGTTACCATGAATTGTGGACAGCATAAGGACATCCCTCTTGTCCTTATACCTAACCAGCAACAGGTTTCCAGTGGTAAGGGCACGGGTCTCACCCCTGGGGATAGGTACCTGGAGGGGGAGGGCAGGGAGGCCTCGTTGATTTTTCCGCACGGTCCCACAAGCGAACGTGGATCTGGCGGCAAGGGACTGGAAAAAGGGGATACTGGTATAAAAGTTATCCACGTACAGGTGGTAACCCTTATCCAGCAGTGGGTGCATAAGGTCCCACACAAGTTTCCCGGTAACACCCAGAGTGGGGAGACATTCTGGGGGTTGAATTCAGGAATCTCGCCCCTCGTATATACGAAATTTGTAAGTGTACCCTGAGGTACTCTCACAAATTTTATATAGCTTCACGCCATACCTCGCTCGCTTGGAGGGCACATACTGGCGGAAAATGAGTCTCCCCTTGAACGCAATGAGAGACTCATCAACCGCGACCTCCCTTCCAGGTACATAGGCCTCCATGAATTTGGCCCCAAAGTGATCGATGACCGGCCGTATCTTATACAGACGGTCATGGGCAGGAACACCTCGGGGGGGACATGCTGCATTATCGGAATAATTGCAGACATTTCCGGATGGCCTCAAACCGGGAGCGTGTCATGGCCGTACTGTAAAGTGGGGTCTGGTATAGGACGTCCCCACTCCAGTACAGCCTGACACTGGATTTCTTGACCAGGCCCATATACAGCACGAGGCCCCAAAATGTCCTCATTTCGGCTGCACCGACCGGCGTCCAGCCACCGGGCCTGGCCAAAAAGGAGCCCGAGTGTTGAGCGACGAACTGTTGGGCGTACAGATTCGTCTGCTCCACTATCAGATTTACCAGTGGGTCACTGAAAAAATGACGAAAAAAGTCATATTCAGTGTAGCCCACTGTGGAAATCTGGATTCCTGATTGGCCTACAAAATCAGGAATCACAGGCTCGTATCGCTCTGGGCTACACCAGACAAGTTCACCAGCAGGGTGCTCCGGTGGATTTAACTGGTGGGCCGGGAAACCAGTACGAGCCCCAGAGCTGCTCGTACTAGTGTGGGCCACAGGGTCCCTAACATGGCGGTCCCCTTGCTCCGCCTGGCGGCGTCTCCGCCGCCTTGGGGGCTCATCATCATTGCTAGATGATGAGGAGGACGCGGATGAAAACAGGAATGTGGGGTCATCCTCGTCCTCACTGGGACTCTCGGAGTCGGAGGCAAGCTGGGCGTATGCCTCCTCGGCCGAGAACGTCCGGCGGGCCATAGGGGAGTGTGTGTCTGCGTGTATATGTGCGTGTGTGTAACTCTTTATTTTGTGTGCGTGTGTGTGGGGGCACGGGTGTTCACGAACTCACCCTAAAACTAACAGAAAAAAAATAAAAAACTAACTAAAAAAAGGGCAAAAAATGTGAAAACAAATATTCTAAACCACTGATCAACCGTCCGAAGTTGATCAGCGGTGGGGTGTGCGATGCGCTAACAATGGCCGTACACTAAGTGCCGGCCACAGTCAGCGTACACCAAAAAAATAAAAATAAAATGCACCCCAAAAAAGGTGGGGGGGCGAAGTGGCAGCACCCCTGGGGGTCTAGGGTCACACAGCTGTGCTGTGGACCCCAGACACCCTAACTTAGGGTGATGCAATCAAAGTTCAGAAACTAACTTTCCCTTTTTTTTCCCTGCCTAAACCAAACTTTCCCTGTGCTGTCCCTATGTACCTGATGGGGGGTGCTGGGGCACAGATCGGGTCCTGGGAGCAGAGATCGGGTCTTGGGGGTGCTGGCAGCGATGGCGGACACACGTGCAGGCAGCTCCTCTCTCCTCCGGCTCCGGAACACAAAAGGAGGAGGAGAGGAGCGCCTGCCTCTTTTGAATCTGCCGCCGGACCGCCCACAGACCAATCAGAAAGCGATCCTGAGTGGTGATGTCACCATCACCACTCAGGATCGCTGGATGGTGATTGGTGGAGTGAAATCACACCACCATCACCATCCTGTTCCGGGTTATCGGGTCTTCAGAGACCCGAATAACCCGGAAACGCAGAAAACCGCAGGTCTGAATTGACCTGCAGTTTTTTGCAATCGCCGACATGGGGGGGTCACAGGACCCCCCGGCGCATTTGCCCCAGGTGCCTGCTCAATGATTTGAGTACCAGGACATCATGACGTACCTGTACGTCATGTGTCCTTAAGAGGTTAAGAAGGTTTTTTAGTTCAGTTCTGAGAGAAGAAAGTTCTGAGAGTTGCTGAGCAAGTAGTGATTGCTTATGAGCTTTTTCTAACGCATGAATTTTCAATAGTAGTGTAGTGAGTTTTCTCTCCGATTCTTTTCTAAGAAAGGAGCAGAGACTAATTAGTCTGCCTCTAATGCAGGCTTTATGGGCATCCCAGAAGACCTGGGGGGATATCTCTGGAGTGTAATTGGTTGAGAAATATTCCTCTAGGAAGGAAGATATTTGTGATTTATGTTTGGCATTGCCCAACTAAGACTCATTGAACCTCCAACTTGTGTGTTTATTAGACCTGACATCGGGACGTATATCACAGTATATAGGGGAGTGATCAGACAGTGTTGTGTCGCCTATCAAGGAGGATGAGCAGAATTGTAGATTTTCTTTTGGAATTAGGATATAGTCTATCCTGCTATATGAGTTATTTGCTGTGGAGTAGAAGGAGTAGTCTAGTGTCTCAGGGTTAAGGCAGCGCCATATATCTATGAGGCCCAAGTTATAGAGTTTTGTATGTAGTAATTTGAGTGCCCTCGATGAAACAGGGGATTTTTTGGAGGAGGTGTCAATAAGTAAGTTAAAGGCTAAGTTAAAGTCTCCGGCTATGATCAGGAATCCCTTCCTAATGGGTTACAGGGATAATGATGTCTGCCCACGCTGTAACATTAGTAGTGCAGATTTGATCCATCTTATGTGGAACTGCCCAAGGTTACGAAGGTATTGGGTTGAGATAGTGGAACTTATAAGCAAGATTTTTAAAATCAATCTGGAAATTAAACCGTTGACATGTTTACTCGGCTATGTGACAGTGCCTAGGAATTTGCTTAAAAAAAAGGTTGCTGTCATGAGGGTATTGTACCAAGCAAGAAAGTGTATAGCATTCCACTGGATTGATGAAACAGCTCCTACGATTCAGGAAGTGGTAGGGAGGGTGCATACACTAGTTAAACTAGAGGAATATGTTTATTTGAAAAGAAATTTGAGGAAATAATTTGAGAAATATGGTCCTCGTGGATTATGCATTACAATCTGTCCGAAGGTGTATCTGTAGGGTGTGAGAGAAGTGGTAGGGATGGAAGTGTATGATGTGTGAATGGTCAGGTATGTGTAAACGTATTGTGATGAGATGTCGGTACAGATATAATACGGGGCTGCTTATTTGGCAGTACAGAAGCTCTGTGAAGCAACGGATTTGTTTAAAAGAGAATGGATTAAGATGTCTCCAGATGGACTTTCCAATTGCTATTATAGACTGGATACTGATTCTTGCAGATGGTCGTGCACTGGGGGGGGGGAAGGGGGGTTGGGGTGGGTGGGGTTGGGGTGGGAAGGGGGGGGTTTATATTGTAATTGTATTACAATTTTTCTTGAAAAACCAATAAAAATTATCTGATTTAAAAAAAGGAATCCCTTCCTATGGGCTTCTACTAGTGACAGGAGAGTAATGAGCCAGCTAATTTGGTCTGTATTAGGAGCATAAATGTTCACAAATGTGAACAGAGTTTGTCCCACCAGGCCTTTGAGGATGAGGTATCTACCTTCTGGATCTTGGATGTGGGACTTGTATTGAAAGGGTAGGCCTCTGTGGAAGCCTATGCTAACTCCTCTCGAGGCGGCACCCCCAGCCCCGCAATGGTACCAGCTGGGGAATTTAGAGTAGGAGAGGTTGGGATAGTTATCATGTTTGAAGAGGAAAACTATTGAACACTTCTCTTTGTTTAGAAGGGAGAAGATTTGGCATCTCTTAGAAGGGGATCTCAACCCCTTGACATTATATACTAGTCTGAAATCAGACATATTCGAGTATGAAGAGGGGTATAGGGGGGGCTATGGGTAGCTTGATAAAAAGGCAATAACCAACCGGCAATAGGAGGAGAGGGAGGGTGCCACCTCGAGAAAAGGACATCATCAGCCACCTTTTCGAACAGCAACAAGTCAGTGCTTTCTTTCTTTGCACAATCCCATTGTCATACACATAAATGAATAGTCAAACTAATCATAGGTACCTGTCAAAACAACAAAAGTGCAAAACATAAAATGAAACACGAAATAGAAACCAAAATTGACTGCTCTCTCGCCGTTCAAGAGAGGACTTAACATCAAAGCCTCTCTGGTTAGGCAACATAAGGGGGGGGGAGTAAAATACCTAGAAGCATTTCCCTCTTTGGAATCATTGGTACTGGAAATTACTACTATTGGGGGACCTAGGAGCTACGCATTTCTGGAGATCCACCATTATTGAGGTTGTACCAACTAAGTGTGGAGGGGAGGGGGGTAAGCCTTTTCTGGCCTAACTAGGAAAGAGAGCTTAGTGAGGTGTTAAAAGCAATAAAGGCACAAGAATGAGAGCTCCACTTGTTATATCTTGTGGGATGTAAGATATTATGCTACGGGTGATATAATGTACATCATGTAGGTTACTCCTTAGCTATGGAACTGCCCTAGCCTGAGGACAGATGGGAAGGATCCCTACTGTCTCGTCGTCCAATACTGAGTGGAGATAGGATCTAGCTGGGTGGTGTAAAAATATGAGCTCCTTTATCTCCACTCAGTAAAGAAAGCAGAGTGGTGTGGAAAATACTATAGTAAAAGGGTAGTGGCAAAAAGTCCCGTAATGTAGGTCATAGGGCTCTCTTTTCAAAGTGAGGATGGCTGGAAGTTGGTTACTTATCCACAAGAGCTAGGCGTTTTGGGGTGGATGTAAAGTTTCCTCTTTTGAGCCTTTGGAGCTTTGGGGTGCAGGGAGGCTCCCAGGATGTCACTGTAGGTAAGTCAGGTAATGTGGTTAGGTTCTGGACTATTTCCCAATTTTCTATGGGCAATGGGGAGAGTTGAAGGAGGTCATAGGCTTTATCCAGGTCACTGTAGGAAGAGATGTGGATGCGGCGTCCATCATGAAGGAATGTAAGGCCAAATGGAAAAGTCCATCGGTAAATGATTTTGTGGTGACGCAGCCAATCCGTAAGCGGTTTCATAGCCTTGTGTTTCCTAAGCGTAGATTGGGCTAAGTCCTGGTAAATGGTGATGGCATTATCTTCCCATTCTACTGAGTTGGAGTTTCTGGCGCTTGCCAGTATGGCTTCCTTAACTGGGAAGTGTAAAAATTTACAAATCACGGCCCCAGTAGTTTAAGGCAGATCTGGATCACTGTTTCAGGTATGTCCACTGCAGATATCGTTTCAGGTATACCTCAGAAGCGTAAGTTGTTGCATCTACTCCTGTTCTCCTGATCTCCCATGGCAGTGTACAAGGAGTTAATGTGGTTTTGAGCTAGGGTTAAGCTGGTGGTCACCTCGTTTTGGTGAAGCAGGATTGCGGCTTGGGTTTCTTCTAGTGTTTCCACTCTCCGACCTATGTGGCGTACATCTTCCTTAATGGAGGAGAGATCAAGCCTAAGGAGTCCCAGGGTGTCTGCCAGAGCTTCTTTAAGGTAAGCTCTAGAGATGGGTAGGCAGTCAATTTCATTGGGATCTTCCCCTACCTTATCGCGTTTGCCGCCGCTGCCTGCTTGTGGCTTGTGCGTGGTGTTCCGGGCGCCATCTCGGGCTCCTTGTTCACCGCTGCAGCGGCAGCCTTTTTTATGAATTTCTCCATTTCTCCGGGTTGGCTCAGGGAGCAACTATGTCCCGTCTGGTCAGCAGGCCACCGATCTTGACCATTTTGGGGTCCAGTAAGCTGATATAAATGTGCTATGAGGGTTATGCTGGCAGGAGAGCTGCACTTCACACAGCCATCAGACTCCGGTGCAGACTCCGCCCCCTTTAAAAAAAAATCTGATGCGGACAGGATCAGATTCCTACCATGGGCATTTGAAAATAAGTATCGCCACTACTTTATTTCCTTTAGAGACAGGGGGATCTGGGATTGGCAAGATGTTTTTCACAAAGTAAAATTAGAATTCAGCCCTTACCGGACTATTACTGCTGCAAAACATGATATTTATAAACTCGCATTTAGACCCAATCAAAGTCCCCAGGAATTCCTCTCTATCCTTAAAAATGCCTATGGGTTAGCGTACAGGTCCCTAAATTGGGAATCTGGGGAATTCAAACAAATGTTTTATGATGCAATGCTTATGCAAATTTTATTTAGCCTATCTAGAGATCTTGATCTTAAAGCTCCCTTGGACAGATTGGTGATGGCTGCCACTTCACTGTAAAACATCAGTGAGTGCCATGCTACGGGTGAGAAAAGATACAAAATGTCCCCAGAACATAAAGTACAGTAGCAGAAGCTAAACTAAACCCCAACCTGGGATTTAAAACGCAGCCAGGAATCGACCTCCTGAAAAGATTGAGTTCCATAGTAGACTTCATCAATGAAGCAATCTGGACTCAGCTAAAGGCACCTATTGTCTATGAGTACTCTTGCAATGCACAACCCCAACGTAGTTGTCATGTGATTGAAGAAAGGCTTAACTCTGTTGAAGTTTGTTTTAGGAACAACCAGATGCCAGATGTCACGATCCTGAAAAATGGTAAGCCTGGGGAAGCTGTCAATTGTACCGCTCATACCATAACCATCCAGAAGGACAGAATTGAAAAGGTAACCTTAGATGGGGACGTATTAACTATTTATCCCTTCGAAATGATCACAGGCAGGAAGATGGTGTTACCCGCATTTACTCTACCAGACAACAGACCACAATTTGATAAATACTTCAACAGCTCATCAGTATATGGAAAATCTACGCAAGCACCTACAGCATGCTTTTGCATTTGCCCAGAAGAATATAGGGAAAGCAGCAGTAAGCGCCAAAACCTACTATGACCTGAAAACTACTCAAAAGGAATACTAGATTCCCGATCAGGTTTATCTCTATAACTTTGCCCGGGATCAGGTGAAGGACAGAAAGTTCCTGCCATCCTGGAAAGGACCCTATGTCGTAATTTACAAATTGTCACCTGTGGTCTACAAGATCAAAATTCCTAAGGGGGAAGGATTTATAGAGAAATGGGTGCATATTAATCAATTACGTGTTTGACATCCTAGGCCACAACTTCGCAAAATGGAAGGATTACCGGATGATGAGGAGTGAAGAGATATCAAGGTTCCAGCTAAAGACAGAAATCCAGGATCGGTATCATATAAACAAAAGAGTGTACTAACCTATCCTCATGTATTTTCCTCTGTAACTAATTATCTCTTGACTCACTTCTGAACCAAAAACTTGCTCTGTTAAAGAAAGAAAAACTACTGTATGCTAAATTGAAGATGTATGGTAGTATGATTTTTTTTATCGTAGGGTTGATAAAAAGAAAAGTGGAAAGATTTACACAGACATGTGCAGAAATGTTTGTCACAGATGGTGCAGGACATCGGTTTAAGAGTGGGTGATTTTCATCAGGAATCCATTTCGTGTTTTGTGTTGGAGGGTCTGCCTGCTCCATTGGTTCTGGGTTTACCATGGTTGAGCAAACATAATCCTACAATTCACTGGCAAGCGAGACAGATTCTCGATTGGAGTGATTATTGCATGGACAACTGTCTTAATACATCTCTTACTGTCTTGACCACTAACGCTGTTCCTTCTTTTATTTCAGATTTTTCAGATGTATTTTCTGAGAGTGGTTGCCAGGGGTTACCCCCAAATCGGGAATATGATTGTCCTATCAATCTTATTCCCGTAGCGAAGTTGTCCAAATCTAGGTTATATAACCTCTCTAAATACGAAAGAGCGGCCATGCGAGAGTGTAACGGGGCACCGAAGGCGCACTCGGTCTCCCATCAACCGCAGATCTGCTGCTTAGCTTCAAGAGCGAGGATCTGTGTTTGGCCTCGTTCCCAGGGCGGCCTTGCTAGCTGGGAGGCTCCCTGCTCCTAGGTCTGCCTTGAGCGCCGAGCTGATCACTCGGTGCTTAACTTGTTTGTCTGTCGGTCATGTGATGCTGGCCACGTCACATGACCCTCACTCCCCACTATAAATACAGGCGGCCTGGGGGGGCGCATGCGCGCGGCTTGCAGGACAGACATGTCTGTGTGAGCTTCGCACCGATCGCTGGAAATTTTCCTTCATTAGCGCCGTTCATTCGGCTCCATAAGCACTGAGTGCCCATGCAGAGATCACAGAAGACTGCCCGAGGCAAAAGGGGATCGAAAATCCCGGGAACGCCGACCGCTTCACAAACAATACCGGAGATCTTCCGAAGCACGAGGAATTCCATCATGGCCGACAAAGCGGCTTCTCCAGCAAGCCCGGCCTCATCTACTGAGGGCGAACTTCATGTGGAAGCGATACCTCCACAAGCAGGTCAGGAGGAACTATATACTAACATTGCAGCCCTTTTCAAATCGGAGCTTTCACAGGCGGTCGCAGAATTCTCCCGCCAAATTAATGAGCTGGGGAGCAGAGTATCTGACCTGGAGACCAGGACAGACGAATTAGCTGACGCCATTGGGACCGACAGGGAGGACATCGACGCGCACTCCCTTCAACTACAAGCTCTAGAGACAAAGATTGAGGACCTGGAGAACAGGTCTAGAAGAGGGAATTTGCGCATAAAGGGCTTACCTGAATCCTTCCAAGACCTCCCAGGTACAATTGGCGCGCTGTTTAGCACCTTGCTCCCACAGGCTCCATTGTCTCAACTAAAGATGGATAGAATCCACAGAGCCCTGGGGAGGCCACGCATCCCTGATACCCCTAGGGATGTAATCCTTAAGTTACATTACCCTGAGATGAGAGACTTGATCCTCAACGCCGTACGAAATTTGAAGGCCATGCCGGACCTTCCGTCTGAGGTACACATTTATGCGGACCTGGCTCCCACGACGCTCCGGAAGCGTAGGGAGATGAAGCCGGTGACTCAAGCGCTACAGCAGGCTCAGGTACGCTACAGATGGGGATTCCCCTTCGCCCTATCGTTCCAGCTTAATTCGCGCCAGTATACGGTTCATACACCTGCTGAGGGGATTGAAAAGTTGAGGCAAGCCGGCTTAAAGGTGGACTGCTTGGAGAAATCTGTTGCGCCTCCTAGGCTTTAGCGCCCTGCCAGAGTTTGGTCCCAGGTACCAACTACCTCCAAGTCCCCAGGACACTGAAAACACAGTTCAGCTTTGCTCATCCACAGAAGGTGATATTCTGAATAGTCTTCTAAAAAGTCTCCAGGAATGTTTATTCTTGATTTCCTGACTGCAGCTTGATGTTTGGGCTGGTCTCCTGTGACTTTCGGTGAGGGTACAGTTCAGGACTCTTACCAGGGATACAGCGAATCGGACATCATTGTTGCCCTTCATTTACGGGTTACAAACTGTGGTTTCAGGGATGATTATTGCATCCTTGATTTCCACATTAGACCCACTAATTATTGCGGGCTATGTTAAGCCCAGCCAGTTATGCTATCTAACAGTATTGTTGGATTTGTTTATATTTTTTAGTTTTATCGTTTGTATGGAGATCTATGTTGTTACTACTTCCTATGCTAGGCGGTCCAGACATACTGCCGTATTAAGCTTTACCCTATATTGTTGGGATAATGTGTAAGATATTGTCACATAATGTGCGTGGCCTGAACTCACCAGGCAAACGTAAAACAGCATTCACATCTTACGTTAGACATGAACCAGATGTAATATGTATTCAGGAGTCACATTTCACACCCTCCTCTCACCCCAAATATTTCCATCCCAGATATTCCAGATTCTTCTCCTCCACCTTCCGCACTAAATCCAGGGGGGTCATTACTCTTCTACGGAACTCATTCCCATATCAGGTTACCAACCAAATCACTGACCAAGAAGGACGTTATGTTATATTAATAGGGGAACATAAAGGGAAGGTTTTGTGCATAGTGAACATATATGCCCCAACTGAGGACCCAATTATGTTTTTTAATTACATATATCAGAAGCTTGAGACATTGCGATATGATGAGGTAGCTTGGGCAGGTGACTTCAATTTTGTAATGAACCCTTTGCTAGACCGTTCCTCACAGCCTAATACACCGCGTTCTGACGCCTTGGGACATCAAATTTCGAGGGTTATGAGGTCACTTTCTCTAGCTGACTCTTGGAGGGAACATAATGGCACTCAGAGGGGCTACACCTACTACTCTCCAGCCCACGGCCTATACACACGCATTGATAGGATTTTAGTCTCCACATCCCTTCTACCACATCTTGCATATTGCAGACATCAAATTGCACCTTGGTCAGACCATGACATGGTCATTGCGGATATTACTCCTACAACTCCCACTAGCCGACTATTTACTTGGAGGCTTAACGAGTCATTATTGACCAGACCCATAATTCGTGACCGACTTCAGGATGAATTAAAACAATTCTTTCTGGACAACTCTGACCCAGATGTAGATCCTGTGGTAGTTTGGCTCTCTCACAAGGCCTTCATGAGAGGTCAAATTATCAAAGAGGCTTCACGTCTCAAAAAAGAGAGACATGCTGCTCTACTGGATCTTGAATCTAAACTTAGCAGATTGGTCAAAGCTCACCAGAGATTACCCTCATTATACCTCCTTAAGGAGATTAAAACTGCCAAGCTTCAAATTAACATGATTCTCTCGAATCAAACAGAAAAAGCACTACGTTGGACTGCGTCCTATTACTATAAATATGCTAACAAACCCGATAAGATGCTAGCTCGTCATCTTAAAGCGAAACAAAAAATTAATCAGGTGTTCCAGATTCAAACTAATGCAGGCCTAGTTACCTCAAATCCTGAAACCATATATCAGACCTTCCATACGTTCTACCAAAAGCTTTATTCTAAAGTGTCAGGTAGTCAAGAACATGTACATAACAGTTTTTTGAGCTCTATAAGATTGCCACAAGCCTCCCATGAAGCGGTGTGTGATCTGGGTAAAGATATCATGAGTGAAGAGGTAGAATATTCCATTAAAACATTAAAATTAGGCAAAGCCCCAGGTCCAGATGGCCTGACAGCCCTGTACTATAAAAAATGTACCCCCTTGTTAACCCCCCATATCACTAAACTTTGTAATCACATAATGCAAGGCAATACCCCCCACTCTGACTTTCTGGAGGCCAACATAACCGTCATCCCCAAACCCAAAAAGGATCACTTATCCACTTCCAACTATAGACCAATCTCGCTATTGAACCTGGATACGAAAATCCTCACATCCATTCTGGCGCGTCGGCTAAACATGCTACTTCCCACCCTTATTGGTAAAGATCAAGTAGGGTTCATTCCGGGTAGGGAAGCTCCGGACAACATACGTAAAATTCTGAATCTGATCCAAGTTGCTAATGCTAAAAACACACCGTTAGCTGTCCTAGCTCTCGACATAGAGAAAGCTTTTGACTCTGTCACATGGGATTATCTGCATCAGGTCCTTCAATCCATGGGTATTCAGGGTCCATTTGTACAGGCCATCAAGGCTCTGTACTCTTCTCCTGTCGCATATCTTAAGCTCCCATCCATGAACCCTACCCCCATCCACTGTCACGGCCATGGCTATGACCGTGACTCCTGAACAGCATGCGGTTGTCAGCGGTTTTCTTTGGTTGTCAATCACAGGTGAGGGCTGTGGTATCTGCCTCACCTGTGGTTGCCGCTGGCAACAGTATGTATGTGGCAGCGTAGCAGTCTGAGCTGTGCCATTGCAGCTTGCTATGTTGTGCATGCGGTTTTGTGTGATGTGTGTATGTGTGCACTTGCTTTTTATGTTATTGTGTGCACGTCTCCTTTAAGTGGTGTTTTCCCTTCCCTGGTGTTGGAAGGGTTAATCTCCTTCCTAGTGTGTGTGTGCACTGGGTGTGTCCGACTGTGGGGTGTGGCTTCTTGGCCTATAAAGCCTCACTGCTTTCAGCTAAGCATGGCTGAAGCAACCTGCAGACCTGCAAAAGCAGTGAGGCTTTATAGGCCAAGAAGCCACACCCCACAGTCGGACACACCCAGTGCACACACACACTAGGAAGGAGATTAACCCTTCCAACACCAGGGAAGGGAAAACACCACTTAAAGGAGACGTGCACACAATAACATAAAAAGCAAGTGCACACATACACACATCACACAAAACCGCATGCACAACATAGCAAGCTGCAATGGCACAGCTCAGACTGCTACGCTGCCACATACATACTGTTGCCAGCGGCAACCACAGGTGAGGCAAATACCACAGCCCAAACCTGTGATTGACAACCAAAGAAAACCGCTGACAACCGCATGCGGTTCAGGAGTCACGGTCATAGCCATGGCCGTGACATCCACATCCTCAGGGGTACACGTCAAGGATGTCCTCTATCTCCGGCGCTCTTTGCCCTGGCGATGGAACCTTTGGCAATTGCCATCAGAAACAACATAAATATTTCAGGAGTCAAAGTTGGTGACACTGAACATAAACTAAGCTTATTTGCAGATGACCTCCTCCTCTCACTCACTAATCCCCTAATCTCCTTACCGAACCTTCTTAAATTGCTAAAGTCTTTTTCAGAAATTTACGGACTACATATTAACCATCAAAAATCCGAGCTCATGTTATGTAATACTCCCCCCACATTGCAGTCACTCTTAAGACAAGATTTCCAGTTTCGCCATCTGCCCAATCACATCCCATACCTGGGTACAGTAGTCCCCACACACCTTCATTTGATGTATAAACTAAACTATGCCCCCTTATACCGGGCCATCAGGGAGGACCTTAAATCCTGGAGTTCATTACCCATATCATGGATAGGTCGGATACATGTTATTAGGATGGTAGTTTTGCCCAGACTGTTATATTTATTTCGCTAAATACCACTACCAGTCCCGGGAGGGGATCTCCGCGACCTGCAGAAAGATGTATTAAAGTTTATATGGGGCAATAAACGTGCCCGCATAGCTCGGACTACCATGTGTCGACATAAAACACAAGGGGGTCTTTCTGTTCCTGATTTCATAAAATACTATAAAGCTGCTAGATTAGCCCAGCTTTTTCTGACGCATACTAAGTCGGAGACACACCCCTTATGGGTTTCTATAGAACAGTCCCTCATCTCACCTTGGTCGTGGAGAGCCCTACTATGGACGTCACTATCTTTACCTATTAGGATACGCTCCAATTCACCATTGTCCTACCAGGCACTATTATTGTGGAGATCTGTCAGGTTTAAGCTGGCCCTGCAATCGAAAATCTCTCCCCTCCTTCACCTTATAGGCAATCCTGCATTTCCCCCAGGAATTAAAGCCTCCGATTTTAGTTGGTGGATTGATAACAAATATGTGACTCTACATAGATTCTTAGTCAGAGGGAAACTCATTGCCTTGAATGATTTTAAAGATAAATGTGCCCTCCCTAGGAGTGAATCATTCAGGGCTAATCAGATATTCTCATTCTTTCACTCTTTAGAGCTCAACAATGTGAGTCTAGACTTCACCCCCTTTGAACGTTATGCTAATTTTTCTTTGTATAGGCGAGGTCTGTTGTCTAGACTATACGGAATGCTAGATCCCTCACCAGATGGGATTCGCCTCCCGTATATGATGGAGTGGGAGAAGGATACACAGGTAGAATACCCTCTTTCAGATTGGTTCTTTCGTTCCCAAACTATAACTAAAAGTTTGTGGCAAACCACACTGGCAGAAACCTCTGTGAAAGTCCTTCATAGAACTTATTTAGTTCCTTATAGGTTACACCACATTTACCCAGAGGTTTCACCATTATGTTTTAGGGGATGTGCTGAGAACGGAACAGTCTATCATATCTGGTGGACGTGCCCCCATGTCCAGTTATTATGGTCTAAAGTATGTAGATTGCTTTCATCAGTTCTAGATTGTAACTACCAACCAAACCCCATTTATTGCCTCCTAGGAGATAAACCCCCTTGGTTGACATTTGCTAAGTTTAAGCTATCTCATTATATCTTAATGGCCGCCAGAATCCATATAGCGTACAAGTGGAAAACTAGTTTATTAAGCTATCAAGCAGTCTTAGATAGAATTAATAGGATTCTGTTATATGAAAAGCTTTCAGCCATTCGTATGGATACTTTTGAGGCATTTGAAAAACTTTGGGAACCCTGGGTTTCATCCTCCTACTCCGCTAACATACAAAAAAGCATATCATTATAATGATGACAATATTGTACAAGAATATTCTAAATATGTTGACTATATGTGTTTGTATGTCAAACGCTATTGCACTATAAGATCTCCATTTGACGATTGATATTGTTCTTATTATTTAAAAAAAAAAAATTGTATTTTTACATGTTATGTATACTTAAAATGTATATCACATTGCTATGTCAAGATGCTCTTACTCAATGGTACTTTACTTTTCAATAAAGCATTTGAAACATAAATACAGGCGGCCTGCTGGCTACAGGTTGCCTGTGATTTTTGTCCTATAGGCTGTGTACTTTATTGTTATTAAGCTACCTCTGGAATTGAACCTCGATCCGCCTCTTGACACCTCTTCTGCCTGCTCCCTGTTCCTTGACGCTACCTCTCGGATTTTGAGCTCGGCTCGTTTAGGGATTTGTCTTTGCCTCTTCCCTTGTTCTGACATGACCTCCTGGACTGACCTCGGCTAGGACAGGGGACCGGGTGGCAGCTCAGGGGGTGCACCTCCGCTCTATCTTGATACCCGTGACAGATTGACAGGCCCAAATTCAGCATGGACCCTATACAGAGCCTCACCGAACATGTGCAGGGTCTTGCTCAAATAGTACAGGAACTTGGGGAGAGACTACAAGTTCAGGAGACCGTCCGAACTCCCCTACTCTTGTTCCCACCACCGTTCAGGTGGAACCTCACATTAAATTGCCCGATCGGTTTTCGGGTGACCGCCGAAGTTTTTTAGCTTTCAAGGAAAGCTGTAAACTTTATTTTCGACTACGACCCCACTCCCCCGGCCCTGACCCACAGAGGGTTGGTATTATCATTTCCTTGCTTCAAGGGGACCCCGAGGAATGGGCCTTTTCTTTACCACCAGATTCTCCTTAGCTCTGTGGACCTCTTTTTTCCAGGCGTTAGGGGTTCTTTATGATGAACCTGACCGAGCCTCTGTGGCAGAATCCAATCTTAAGGCCCTCACTCAGGGAAATCGTCCCGTGGAGGATTATTGTACGCAGATTCGCAAGTGGTGTGTTCCTTCGGGCTGGAACGAACCAGCGCTCAAATGTCAATTTAGGGCAGGCTTGACTGAAAAGTTAAGGGTTATGTTGGTTTGTTATCCCTGTCCTGACTCTTTAGAGGAGACCATGACGCTAGCCATCAGACTAGATAGACGGATCAGAGAGAGACAGCGGGAGCATTTGTTTTCTCCTCATACCCTTCTTCAACCTGAGACCCCACTCCTTGAACCCAGGATGGAAGCTGTGGCGAAACCAACCTCGCCACTGGGGTTTGGAGGGGCCTGTTTGCCAGCCTCTTGCCCCAGGATTATGGGCCCTCTCATCAGCCCATGCTAAACTTTTGAACCCCTGGTCTAATTCATGCCATTTTGGGATATGTTAAATGTCTATGTGTACTGTAAAGGGTGGGACATTGTATATTTGAGTAGTAATGTCTGTCCTATTGTCTCCACGTGTGTATTGGCGATTTCCCTTTGTCCTGAGAGATAATTGAATTACTACTCGGTTGTCTCCAGGACAGAAGACATTGTGTATTCTCCTGCCTGTGATGATTACATTAACCCATTGTGTAAGGTAATTGTATCACAGGCAGAGGGGAGGATTTTGTGTGGGAGTGTTTTACTGTATTGTACGTGTTAATTGGTTGTTTTTACAAAACCCTGTGGGTGGTAACCTTGTTGGAAAACGTGTATAAGTCAATGCATGTGTGTTCAATAAAAAGTCTTCTTCTACCCTTCATCATGTTTCGGCTGGTGTTTGGGTATCTGTGATCGTTGTGGGATTTACACTGTTCCTGTGAATGCTGCATGTTTCATCCGAACGGACTAGGGAATGACTGCAACCAAGGTCCGTTCAGCGAAAAGCAAACGAACTACACACTACCCCTAATAGAGTTCGTTACAGAAGCCCACTCGGGCGAGCCCATGCAACTCGGGATGACGCGAAGAGAACTACGTAGTCATCGCGGCTCTTGTTTTTATTGTGGGGATCCCGAACACTGGATCCGTCAGTGTAGTAAAGCTCCGCCTTCTGGAAAATCATCCAAGTCTGAGGGATTCAAGGACAAGGTACTCCCAGAGGTGGTAAGAAGTAAACTATTGCTGCCAGTTTCTATTGCCTTTGGGGTCTTAAAGGGGTCAGGAAATGCCTTTGTGGATTCAGGTTTGACAAAGGCTCACAGTAGCCGAAACGCGTCACTTACCACTTGAAAATTACTACCAGAGCGAGTGCCGGTCCTTTCTATACAAGTACGTGCGGACCTTCCCTGGACACGCGCACCGGATCACTGACAGCGGAGTGCCGCCTGTATCTTCTTTGGATTTGTGGATTCAGGGTCAGCTTTTAGTTTTATTGATTACAAATTCATTGATCAGATGGGAATTCCTATACTAAAATTACCCACCCCGATCCAGGTTGTCGCCATTGATTCTACCCCCCTGCTAGGGGGCACAGTAAAATTCCGTACTCTAGAGGTTACCCTATCTGTAGGGATTTGCCACTCTGAGAAATGTTCCTTCTTTGTTTTAGAGAATCTTCCAGTTCAGGTACTCCTTGGTATGCCCTGGCTTCAGCAACACAATCCGGTCATTAACTGGAGTTCGGGCGAGTTAGAGAGATGGGGGCCTAACTGTAATTCTTGCTTAACCGAAGTTGGGGTCTCATCAGATATTCCTCATTTTATTGCTGATTATTCAGATGTTTTTGCCACCTCTGATACAGATACTCTCCCTCCCCATAGGTCTTATGACTGTGTTATTGACTTGATACCTGAGTCCAAATTTCCTAAAGGACGGATTTATAATCTGTCCGGTCCTGAGCGCAAGTCCATGAAAGACTACATCCAGGAGAGTCTCAAGAAACAACATATTAGGCCCTCCACCTCTCCCCTGGGAGCAGGATTCTTTTTAGTTAAAAAGAAAGACGGTGGTCTCAGGCCCTGCATTGACTACAGAAATTTGAATAAAATTACTATTAGGAATCAGTATTCCATCCCGTTGATTTCTGATTTGTTTAACTAGATTTTGGGTGCTTCTTGGTTTTCTAAATTTGATTTGAGAGGAGCTTATAACCTAGTTCGTATTAAGGAGGGAGATGAGTGGAAAACTGCTTTTAATACTCCAGAGGGACACTTTGAGTATCTTGTTATGCCATATGATATTTTTAGAGAACTTATTGGGTGGTTCATTCACGGCAAAAGGGGGTTCATGTCACCCAGCAATACAACAGAGGATTTTGAGAGAATTTGGCCCCTGTCACCCCGGCACAGCAGGGGTTCATTTACGTCAAAAGGGGGTTCATGTCACCCAGCAATACAACAGAGGATTTTGAAAGATTTAGGCCCCTGTCAGCAATGCAGAGCAGGGGTTCATTCACGGCAAAAGGGGGTACATGTCACCCAGCACTACAACAGAGGATTTTGAGAGATTTAGGCCCCTGTCAGCAATGCAGAGCACTATTTCATTCACGGCAAAAGGGGGTTCATGTCACCCAGCAATACAACAGAGGATTTTGAGAGATTTAGGCCCCTGTCAGCAATGCAGAGCAGGGGTTCATTCACGGCAAAAGAGGGTACATGTCACCCAGCAATACAACAGAGGATTTTGAGAGATTTAGGCCCCTGTCAGCAATGCAGAGCAGGGGTTCATTAACGGCAAAAGGGGGTTCATGTCACCCAGCAATACAACAGAGGATTTTGAGAGATTTAGGCCCCTGTCACCTAGGCACAGCAGGGGTTCATTCACGGCAAAAGGGGGTTCATGTCACCCAGCAATGCAACAGAGGATTTTGAGAGATTTAGGCCCCTGTCAGCAATGCAGAGCAGGGGTTCATTCACGGCAAAAGGGGGTACATGTCACCCAGCAATACAACAGACGATTTGGAGAGATTTAGGCCCCTGTCAGCAATGCAGAGCAGGGGTTCATTCACGGCAAAAGGGGGTACATGTCACCCAGCAATACAACAGATGATTTGGAGGGATTTAGGCCCCTGTCAGCAATGCAGAGCAGGGGTTCATTCACGGCAAAAGGGGGTACATGTCACCCAGCAATACAACAGACGATTTTGAGAGATTTAGGCCCATGTCAGCAATGCAGAGCAGGGGTTCATTCACGGCAAAAGGGGGTACATGTCACCCAGCAATACAACAGAGGATTTGGAGAGATTTAGGCCTCTGTCAGCAATGGAGAGCAGGGGTTTATTCACGGCAAAAGGGGGCTCATGTCACCCAGCAATACAACAGAGGATTTTGAGAGATTTAGGCCGCTTTTACCCAGGCACTGCAGGGGTTTGTTTACGCCAAAAATGGTAAAATGTCACCCGACAATTGAAAGTAAGAATTTTTTCAATTTAGGGCACTAAAATTGGCACTTTTTTTTTTATTAAAATGGCTCTAAAATAGTCCTTGAAAAGGCTAGAGGGATGTAAAAGGCAGTAAAATGTGCTTAAGAGCATGGCAACTGCTCTGCAAACAAATGTGGATAGGGAAATAACTTAAAATGAAATAAAATAACTAAAAATTACAAATTATTAACCTGCAACTCAGAGAAGGAGGTGGATATGGAGTCGGAGGTTGAGGAGGCGGTGAATGTGGTGTTGTAGGTGGAGGCAGCAATGGAGGAGGAACAGGTAGCCAACAATGTTTTTTTTTAATTTTTATTGGGTAGGTAGCCCCCAAAATATTGGGACAAATAAAAAAAAAAGAAAACAAAGAATCATTGCACTTGACTTGAGTACAAGAATGTATGTTTGATGGTGGTATAAATGTCTATTCTGCACAAGGTACAGACAAGTGTTGTGGGATCCAAGCCTGGTTCATTTTAATGAACGTGAGCTTGTCCATGTTGGCTGTGGACAGGCGGCTGCGTCTGTTTGTAATGACGCCTCCTGCCGTGCTAAATACACGTTCAGAGAGTACACTGGCTGCAGGGCAGGCCAGCACCTCCAAGGCATACAGGGCAAGCTCTGGCCATGTGGACAATTTGGAGACCCAGAAGTTGAATGGGGAAGAACCATCAGTCAGTAAGTGTAGTCGTGTGCACAGGTACTGTTCCACCATGTTGTTCAAATGCTGCCTCCTGCTAACACGCTCCATATCAGCAGTTGGGCCGGTTGTTGCAGCGAGATGACAAAGCTTTTCCACATGTCGGCCATGCTAACCCTGCCTTCTGAGGTGCTGGCGCTGACACAGCTGCGTTGGCGACCTCTTCCTCCTCCCCTGCCTTCGCCTTGTGCTTCCACTTGTCCCCCGGCGTCAGTCAGGAATGCTCTCAGGAGCGCGTCTACCAGCGTGCGCCTGTAGTCGCGCATCTTCCGAACACGCTTCAGTGAGGGAATTAAGGACGGCACATTGTCTTTGTAATGGGGATCCAGCAGGGTGGCCACCCAGTAGTCAGCACACGTTAAAATGTGGGCAACTCTGCAGTCGTTGTGCAGGCACTGCAGCATGTAATCACTCATGTGTGCCAGGCTGCCCAGAGGTAAGGACAAGCTATCCTCTGTGGGAGGCGTATCGTCTGCATCCTCCGTACCCCCCAGCCACGCACCAGCTGCTTTGGATGCCACCCCGCTGTGAATATGCTTCATCCCCATCCTCCTTCTCCTCCTCATCCTCCTCCTCCTCGTCCTCCAGTAGTGGGCCCTGGCTGGCCAAATTTGTACCTGGCCTCTGCTGTTGCAAAAATCCTCTTTCTGAGCCATTTCTAAAAGACTGGCCTGAAAGTGTTAGAGATGACCCCTCTTCCTCCTCCTCGTCCTGGGCCACATCCTCTTCCATCATCGCCCTAAGTGTTTTCTCAAGGAGACATAGAAGTGGTATTGTAACGCTGATAACGGCGTCATCGCCACTGGCCATGTTGGTGGAGTACTCGAAACAGCGCAACAGAACAGGGCACACAGGTTTCGCATGGAGGCCCAGTCATTGGTGGTGAAGTGGTGCTGTTCCGCAGTGCGACTCACCCGTGTGTGCTGCAGCTGAAACTCCACTATGGCCTGCTGCTGCTCGCACAGTCTCTCCAGCATGTGCAAGGTGAAGTTCCACCTGGTGGGCACGTCGCATATGCGGCGGTGGGCGGGAAGGCCGAAGTTACGCTGCAGCTCTGACAGGCGAGCAGCAGCAGGGTGAGAACGCCGGAAGCGCGCACAGACGGCCCGCACTTTATGCAGCAGCTCAGACATGTCGGGGTAGTTGTGAATGAATTTCTGCACCACCAAATTCAGCACATGTGCCAGGCAAGGATGTGCGTGAAACCGGCTAGTCCCAGAGCTGCAATGAGATTTCGCCCATTATCGCACACCACCAGGCCGGGCTTGAGGCCCACTGGCAGCAACCACTCATCGGTCTGTTGTTCTATACCCCGCCACAACTTCTGCGCGGTGTGGGGCCTGTCCCCCAAATACATCAGTTTCAGAACGGCCTGCTGACGTTTACCCCTGGCTGTGCTGAAGTTGGTGGTGAAGGTCTGTCGCTGACCGGATGAGGAGGTGGAAGAAGAGGAGGAGGAAGCCGAGTAGGAAGAGGAGGCATAAGGAGGCAAAGAATGATGCCCTGCGATCCTTGGCGGCGGAAGGACGTACGCCAAACAGCTCTCCGCCTGGGGTCCAGCCACCACTACATTTACCCAGTGTGCAGTTAGGGAGATATAGCGTCCCTGGCCGTGCTTACTGGTCCACGTATCTGTGGTTAGGTGGACCTTGCCACAGATGGCGTTGCGCAGTGCACACTTGATTTTATCCGATACTTGGTTGTGCAGGGAGGGCACGGCTCTCCTGGAGAAGTAGTGGCGGCTGGGAACAACGTACTGTGGGACAGCAAGTGACATGAGCTGTTTGAAGCTGTCGGTCTCCACCAGCCTGAATGACAGCATTTCAAAGGCCAGCAGTTTAAAGGTTTGTGAGATGGAGAGCTGAACGCTTCCGTGTGACATGGTGGAGATGCTTGGTGACGGAGGTGGTGTTGTTGGTGGCACATCCTCTGTTTTCTGGGCGGCAGGTGCCAACGTTCCTCCAGAGGCGGAGGAAGAGGCCGAGGCAGCAGCAGAAGAGGGAGCAGGAGGGGCTTGAGCCCTTTCTTGGTTTTGAAGGTGCTTACTCCACTGCAGCCCGTGTCTCGCATGTTGATGCCTGGTCATGCAGGTTGTGCTAAGGTTCAGAACGTTAATGCCTCGCTTCAGGCTCTGATGGCACAGAGTGCAAACCACTCGGGTCTTGTCGTCGGCACATTGTGTGAAGAAGTGCCATGCCAGGGAACTCCTTGAAGCTGCATTTGGTGTGCTCGGTCCCTGTTGACGGTGGCCAGTAGCAGGCGAACTGTTTTGGCGACTGCTGCTCTGCTTTTGCACCCTGCTCCCTCTTTTGCTACGCTGTTGGCTCAGTCTCACCACTGCCTCTTCCTCCGAACTCTGAAAGTCAATGGCACGACCTTCATTCCATGTGGGGTCTAGGACCTCATCGTCCCCTGGATCGTCTTCCACCCAGTCTTCCTCCCTGACCTCCTTTTCGGTCTGCACACTGCAGAAAGACGCAGCAGTTGGCACCTGTGTTTCGTCATCATCAGAGACGTGCTGAGGTGGTATTCCCATGTCCTCATCAGGAAACATAAGTGGTTGTGCGTCAGTGCATTCTATGTCTTCCACCCCTGGGGAAGGGCTAGGTGGATGCCCTTGGGAAACTCTGCCAGCAGAGTCTTCAAAGAGCATAAGAGACTGCTGCATGACTTGAGGCTCAGACTTGAGGCTCAGACAGGAACCTGAGGTAGTAGGTTCAGTAGGATGTGTAGCTATGGAAGAACGGTCACGTCCTCTCCCTGCACCAGAGGCTCCACCAACACCACCACCACGACGATGACCGCATCCCTTATTAGATGTTTGCCTCATAGTTAGCGTTCGCAAAGTAAAAAGTGGTTAAGTATGTTAAAAATAATTAACCGCCAATATAAACCCTGATGTAGGGTATTGCACTCAATTTTTTTTTTTTAACTCTATATGACAGCGGTATTTGTGGCCTAAATGTAACACTCACTTATGCACGTCTTATCCCAGATGTGCAGTATATCAGAGGGTTTTTTCACCCCAGTAACCAAAAAGCCGTATTTCTGGCCAAAATGTGACAGTCACTTATGCATGTCTAATCCTAGATGTGCAGTATATCAGAGGCTTTTTTCACCCCAGTAACCAAAAAGCCGCATTTCTGGCCTAAATGTGGCAGTCACTTATGCACGTCTAATCCTAGATGTGCAGTATATCAGAGGCTTTTTTCACCTCAGCAACCAAAAAGCCGTATTTATGGCCTAAATGTGACAGTCACTTATGCACGTCTAATCCTAGATGTGCAGTATATCAGAGGCTTTTTTCACCCCAGTAACCAAAAAGCCGTATTTCTGTCCTAAATGTGACAGTCACTTATGCTTGTCTAATCCCAGATGTGCAGTATATTAGAAAGTTTTTTCACCCTAACCAAAAAGCTGTATGTCTGTCCTAAATGTGACAGTCACTTATGCACGTGTAATCCCAGATGTGCAGTATATGAGAGGCTTTTTTCACCCCAGTATGCCAAAGCCGTATTTATGGCCTAAATGTGACAGTCACTTATGCACGTGTAATCCCAGATGTGCAGTATATTAGAGGGTTTTTTCATCCTAACCAAAAAGCTGTATTTCTGTCCTAAATGTGACAGTCACTTATGCTTGTCTAATCCCAGATGTGCAGTATATTAGAGGGTTTTTTCACCCTAACCAAAAAGCTGTATTTCTGTCCTAAATGTGACAGTCACTTAGGCACGTGTAATCCCAGATGTGCAGTATATGAGAGGCTTTTTTCACCCCAGTATGCCAAAGCCGTATTTATGGCCTAAATGTGACGGTTACTTATGCACGTGTAATCCCAGATGTGCAGTATATAAGAGGCTTTTTTCACCCCAGTATGCCAAAGCCGTATTTATGGCCTAAATGTGATTGTCACTTATGCATGTCTAATCCCAGATGTGCAGTATATTAGAGTTTTTTTTAACCCTAACCAAAAAGCTGTATTTCTGTCCTAAATGTGACAGTCACTTATGCACGTTTAATCCCAGATGTGCAGTATATGAGAGGCTTTTTTCACCCCAGTATGCCAAAGTCGTATTTATGGCCTAAATGTGACAGTCACTTATGCACGTGTAATCCCAGATGTGCAGTATATTAGAGGGTTTTTTCACCCTAACCAAAAAGCTGTATTTCTGTCGAAAATGTGACAGTCACTTATGCTTGTCTAATCCCAGATGTGCAGTATATTAGAGGGTTTTTTCACCCTAACCAAAAAGCTGTATTTCTGTCCTAAATGTGATAGTCACTTATGCACGTGTAATCCCAGATGTGCAGTATATGAGAGGCTTTTTTCACTCCAGTATGCCAAAGCCGTATTTATGGCCTAAATGTGACAGTCACTTATGCACGTGTAATCACAGATGTGCAGTATATCAGAGGGTTTTTTCACCCCAGTAAGAAAAAAAGCTGTATTTCTGTCCTAAATGTGACAGTGATTTATGCACGTGTAATCACAGATGTGCAGTATATCAGAGGGTTTTTTCACCCCAGTAAGAAAAAAAGCTGTATTTCTGTCCTAAATGTGACAGTGATTTATGCACGTGTAATCACAGATGTGCAGTATGTAACCAAAAAGCTGTATTTCTGTCCTAAATGTGACAGTGACTTATGCACGTGTAATCACAGATGTGCAGTATATTACAGGCTTTTTTCACCCCAGTAACCAAAAAGCTGTATTTCTGTCCTAAATGTGACAGTGACTTATGCACGTGTAATCACAGATGTGCAGTATATTAGAGGCTTTTTTCACCCCCTAACCAAAAAGCTGTATTTCTGTCCTAAATGTGACAGTCACTTATGCTCGTCTAATCCCAGATGTGCAGTATATTAGAGGGTTTTTTCACCCTAACCAAAAAGCTGTATTTCTGTCCTAAATGTGACAGTCACTTAGGCACGTGTAATCCCAGATGTGCAGTATATGAGAGGCTTTTTTCACCCCAGTATGCCAAAGCCGTATTTATGGCCTAAATGTGACAGTCACTTATGCACGTGTAATCCCAGATGTGCAGTATATAAGAGGCTTTTTTCACCCCAGTATGCCAAAGCCGTATTTATGGCCTAAATGTGATTGTCACTTATACATGTCTAATCCCAGATGTGCAGTATATTAGAGGGTTTCTTCACCCTAACCAAAAAGCTGTATTTCTGTCCTAAATGTGACAGTCACTTATGCACGTGTAATCCCAGATGTGCAGTATATAAGAGGCTTTTTTCACCCCAGTATGCCAAAGCCGTATTTATGGCCTAAATGTGATTGTCACTTATGCATGTCTATTCCCAGATGTGCAGTATATTAGAGGGTTTTTTCACCCTAACCAAAAAGCTGTATTTCTGTCCTAAATGTGACAGTCACTTATGCACGTTTAATTCCAGATGTGCAGTATATGAGAGGCTTTTTTCACCCCAGTATGCCAAAGTCGTATTTATGGCCTAAATGTGACAGTCACTTATGCTTGTCTAATCCCAGATGTGCAGTATATTAGAGGGTTTTTTCACCCTAACCAAAAAGCTGTATTTCTGTCCTAAATGTGATAGTCACTTATGCACGTGTAATCCCAGATGTGCAGTATATGAGAGGCTTTTTTCACCCCAGTATGCCAAAGCCGTATTTATGGCCTAAATGTGACAGTCACTTATGCACGTGTAATCACAGATGTGCAGTATATCAGAGGGTTTTTTCACCCCAGTAAGAAAAAAAGCTGTATTTCTGTCCTAAATGTGACAGTGATTTATGCACGTGTAATCACAGATGTGCAGTATGTAACCAAAAAGCTGTATTTCTGTCCTAAATGTGACAGTGACTTATGCACGTGTAATCACAGATGTGCAGTATATTACAGGCTTTTTTCACCCCAGTAACCAAAAAGCTGTATTTCTGTCCTAAATGTGACAGTGACTTATGCACGTGTAATCACAGATGTGCAGTATATTAGAGGCTTTTTTCACCCCCTAACCAAAAAGCTGTATTTCTGTCCTAAATGTGACAGTCACTTATGCTTGTCTAATCCCAGATGTGCAGTATATTAGAGGCTTTTTTCACCCCAGTATGCCAAAGCTGTATTTCTGGACTTGCAGATAGCCTATGCTGGTGCACTATCGTTGCATAAAATGGCTGCCGATCAGGTATTGATATTGATGAAATGAAGAATAAAAAGTTCATTTTCAGCAGTAGTTGGCTCAGGGCATAAACCAGTTCTTGATAAGATCGCTCCCTGATCTCTCCCTCACAGCAGCTGCAGCCTCTCCCTACACTAATCCAAGCAGAGTGACGGGCGGCGCTAAGTGACTCCAGCTTAAATAGAGGCTGGGTCACATGCTGCAGTGGCCAATCACAGCCATGCCAATAGTAGGCATGGCTGTGATGGCCTTTTGGGGCAAGTAGTATGACGCTTGTTGATTGGCTGCTTTGCAGCCTTTCAAAAAGCGCCATAAAAATCGCCGAACACCGAACTAGAACCCGAACTTTTACGTAAATGTTCGGGTTCGGGTCCGGGTGCCGAAAAACCTAAAGTTCGGTACGAACCCGAAATTTACAGTTCGGGTTCGCTCAACTCTACTCGTTTTAACTTTTCTGTTACTTTCAGACCAGGAAGTAAAAATGTTAAGGCAGATTCCTTGTCCCGGAGTTTTAATGCCATCCAACCTCCTGATACCCCCCGGAACCCATCTTGGCAACAAACATCTTTGTGGCAGCAGTTTCTGCGGATCTTTATTAACCCAGTATCTTTTAGACTTAAGCTACCCGACTCCCTCCGTATACATGATGTGTTCCATAAGTCGTTACTTAAGAAATATGTGTCACCAGTGGTTCCGGTTAAAAAACCTCCTCCACCTGTGGAGGTTGAGGGTCAGGAGGAATTCATTATTTCTAAAATAATAGATGTCAGAAAGATTAGAAATTCCTTTCAATACCTGGTCCACTGGAAAGGTTTTGGACCTGAGGAGAGGTCCTGGATACCTATGTCTAGGATGCATGCTTCCAGGTTAACGAACACCCTGAGAAACCTCGTCCACAATGCTTGGGTCCGGTGGCCCCTCATAAAAGGGAGGTACTGTAACAGGGCGCCGAAGGCGCACTCGGTCTCCCATCAGCCGCAGACCTGCTGCTTAGCTTTGGGAGCGAGGATCTGTGTTTGGTCTCGTTCCCAGGGCGGCCTTGCTAGCTGGGAGGCTCCCTGCTCCTAGGTCTGCCTTGAGCGCCGAGATGATCACTCGGTGCTCGACTTGTTTGTCTGTCGGTCATGTGACGCTGGCCACGTCACATGACCCTCACTCCCCACTATAAATACAGGTGGCCTGCTGGCTACAGGTTGCCTGTGATTTACGTCCTATAGGCTGTGTACTTTATTGTTATTAAGCTACCTCTGGAATTGAACCTCGATCCGCCTCTTGACACCTCCTCTGCCTGCTCCCTGTACCTTGACGCTACCTCTCGGATTTTGACCTCGGCTTGTTTACGGATTTGTCTTTGCCTCTTACCTTGTTTTGACATGACCTCCTGGACTGACCTCGGCTAGTTAACCCGCCTCGCCTTCTGTTTTTGTTCTACCTCTTGTCTGCTTATTGTAACTTCTCAGTGGCTGTCCTCTTCCCTGCTGTCTCTTTCTCTCTGCTTGCACTTAGTAGGTTAGGGACTGTCGCCCAGTTGCGCTCCATCACCTAGGGTGGGTGGTGCAAGTAGGCAGGGACAGGGGATCCGGGTGGCAGCTCAGGGGGTGCACCTCCACTCTATCTTGATTCCTGTGACTCTACCCGTGACACGAGAGTATATTGCTGAGAGTTTGGCTAAGGCACATATTAGACCTTCTAAGTCCCCAATGGTGGCTGGGTTTTTCTTTGTAAAGAAGATAGATGGAACTCTTAGGCCATGTCTGGATTTCCATGAACTCAATCGGATTACCGTCCGTAATTCGTACCTCCTTCCTTTGATTCCTGACTTGTTTAATCAGATTGTTGGTGCCAAGGTGTTCTCCAAGTTGGACTTAAGTGGGGCATATAATCTGGTCAGGAGCAATGAAGGGGATGAATGGAAGACAGCGTTTAATACCCCAGAGGGTCATTTTGAGAGTCTGGTCATGCCGTTTGGATTAACTAATGCTCCCGTGGTTTTTCAGCATTTTGTTAATGATATCTTTCATCATCTGGTGGGGAGGTTTGTTGCTGTGTATCTGGATGACATTTAAATTTATTCTCCAGATATGGAGACTCATCAGGATCACGTGAGACAGGTGTTACAGATCCTAAGAGAGAATAAATTGTATGCTAAGATAGAGAAGTGTGTATTTGCAGTTCAGGAAGTGCAATTCCTGGGTTACCTACTCTCATCTTCAGGTTTTCGTATGGATCCTGAGAATGTCCATGCTGTGTTGGACTGGGATCGACACGAAAATCTGAAAGCGTTTATGCGGTATTTGGGATTCACCAACTACTACCGTAAATTTCTTTTGAACTACTCGACTGTGGTCAAACCTTTGATGGACATAACTAAGAAAGGTTCGGATGTCTCAGTCTGGTCTGATGCGGCATTACAAGCCTTTTCTGCGGTGAAGGAGTGTTTTGCTTCTGCTCCTATACTGGTGCAACCTGATGTGACACAACCATTCATTGTGGAAGTTGACGCATCCGAGGTGGGGGTAGGAGCAGTTTTGTCGCAGGGTCCTTCACCTAGTAAATAGCGCCCATGTGCTTTCTTCTCTAAGAAACTCTCAGCTGCATAAATGGAATTATGACATGGGTAATAGAGAGTTGCTGGCCATTAAGTTGGCTTTTGAGTAATGGTATCATTGGTTGGAAGGAGCTATTCTTCCTATTACTGTGCTTTCTGACCACAAAAATCTGTCTTATCTGGAGTCGGCTAAACGACTGAACTCTATGCAGGCCAGATGGTCATTGTTTTTCACCAGATTTAAATTCATCGTCACCTATCGCCCTGGGGTTAAGCACGTCAAGGGTGATGCTTTGTCGCGTAGCTTCCCTGGGGGGAGGTGATTCGGAAGATCCTGGTCCAACGGATTCTTGTCCTCCGGGGGAAGTTTGTTCCTTCTGAATTATGTCACAAGGTGTTCGAGGAACATCACTGTACGGTTCTCACAGGAAACCCTGGGAGCAGATCCACTGTCGATCTCATCTCTCGTAGATTCTGGTGGCCCAGGTTGTGTAAGAGTGTTGAGAACTATGTGTCTGCTTGTAGTACTTGTGCACATGCTAAGGTGACACATACTCGGTCTTCCGGATCTTTACTTCCGTTGCCCATCCCGTCCAGACTTTGGACTCATTTGTCCATGGATTTTATCACAGATTTACCTAATTCTTCAGGAAAAACAGTGATTTTGGTGGTTGTTGATCATTTGAGTAAGATGGCGCACTTTATAACATTGCTAGGTCTACCTAATGCTAAAACTCTGGCACAAGTGTTTGTCGATAACATCGTGATATTACATGGTATTCCTTCTGATGTGGTGTCTAATAGGGGGACTCAGTTTGTTTCCAAATTCTGGAAGGCGTTCTGTACTCATCTGGGGGTACAATTATCCTTCTCTTTGGCCTTTCACCCTCAGTCGAGTGGACAGACTGAATGCACTGACCAAAATCTGGAGACCTATTTGAGATGTTTTGTCTCGGAGAACCAGGAGGAGTGGTCTTCATTTTTGTCTTTAGTCGAGCCATAAATTTTTGCCATAAATAACCGTAGAAGGAGTCCACTGATAAGTCAACGTTTTTTGGGGCATATGGGTTCCACCCACAATTTGAGACATTTTCTGGTACAGAGACTTCTGGTATACCGGAAGAGGAACGATTTTCCTCTTCTTTGTCATCTATTTGGCAGAAGATTCAAAATAATCTAAAAAAATGGGCAATAAGTATAAACGTATGGCTGACAAGAGACGTATGAATGGTCCGGACCTGAGAGTGGGTGATTCTATGTGGCTGTTCACAAGAAACATTAAGTTGAAAGTATTTATTATAAAAACGGATGCGACTGGGTGTTTGGGGCCTAAAGGGGTTATCCGAGTTAATAAAAAAACAAAAAAAAAACACTTAAAATCCATTAGGATATACATATAATTTGGTTAAGCTTGATTTCATCAAGTTAAAACCCATATTTGCACCTTTTCATGGTCCTGTCATTGCTTTGTTTACATGCTCAAGTACAAGGTGAGGGGACGTAGAACAACAAAGCCTGAGCTCTGCCTCATGAATATTTGTGGGAGTGAACAACCTGACCTTCCCCTCACCCTGCTCTGCACTTTGCATAAAAATAAATAAATACACACACACAGGGCAGAAGATCTTCCTGTCACATTGCAGCTGTACAGTGTAAGTTATGTTATTTTACATACATTTCTTTCATGTTTGGTTTTGTTTCTAGTCTAAAAATTTTCTTTCTGTTATTACAGTATATCAAGGAGGACGTATTTGCACTAATTCCAAATTCCGTCAATGCGGACCCATTTGCGGATGTGTGAATGGAGCCTAAGGGTACTTTCACACTAGAGGCAGGATCGATCCAACAGGCTGTTCACCCTGTCGGATCCGGCCAGCCGCTATTTTGCTGTGCCGCTGGACTGCCGCTCTGTCCCCATTGACTATAAAGGGGACGGTGGTGGAGCTATGGCGCAGCACGGCAGTGCACAGCGAGCGGCCACTTGACTAAAAGTCCTGGATTTTCGACTTTTTATGGTACTTTCACACTAGCGTTAGTGTGATCCGGCAGGCAGTTCCATCGTCGGAGCTGCCCGCCGGATCCGCCAATCAGTGTGACAACTGACAGCATTTGTAGACGGATCCAGGTGCGGATCCGTCTAGAAATGCATTGCAATAACGGATCCGTCTATCCGCTTGCCATGTCGATGGACGGATCCCTCTTGCAGTCTTTTTCACAGTTTTCATGTTCTGCGCATGCGCAGACCGGAAAGGCGGATCCGTCCTTCAGTTGTTTTGCAACGCCGGATCCGCAAGGCAGCTCCCTCGTCGGAGCTGCGTGCCTGCTGGATGCGCTGATCAGTGTGACAAGTGACAGCATTTGTAGACGGATCCAGGTGCGGATCCATCTAGAAATGCATTGCAATAACGGATCCGTCTATCCGCTTGTCATGCAGATGGACGGATCCCTCTTTCAGTCTTTTTCACAGTTTTCATGTTCTGTGCATGCGTAGACCGGAAGGACGGATCCGTCTATCCCCTTGTCATGTGGATGGACGGATCCCTCTGTCAGTCTTTTTCACATTTTTCATGTTCTGCGCATGCGCAGACCGGAAGGGCGGATCCGTCCTTCAGTTGTTTTGCAACGTCTAGAAATGAATTGCAATAACGGATCCGTCCAGCGGCACCGTCAAATAGCGGCAGGGCGAATCCGACAGGGTGAACAGCCTGTCGGATACGTCCTGCCGCTAGTGTGAAAATATCATTAGCATTATCTGTATTTAAGCAATATCTATATTATTCAAATATATATTCAATATGGATATTGCTTAGATAAATCCATATATTGGTGGCAGATAAGGATTTTATATAGCTGAATAATGATGATGATGATGATCATAATAATGATGGCCAATAATTTATTTATATTCCCCAGGGGGTGTTGAATGTGTACTAGTGTGTGTGTGGGGGGGGGGGGGGGGGGGGGCTGTAATAATGATCCCCAGATGCAGAGGGGAACATTTACAAACTGCCACCTCTAGCCCCAGTGAATGCAGGAGGGACAAACTTACCCTGTGCTGCTGGAGAAGAGATCACCTTGGTATGTACTGCACATGAGTGATCGCATAGCAGAGCCGAGGCAGTGACAAGAGCTGGAGGGGGGAGGGGGGAGGGCACCAGTGGCTCTGACGTCTCGTTTAGGGCTCTTTCACACCTGCGTTGTTGTCTTCCGGCATAGAGTTCCGTCGTCGGGGCTCTATGCCGGAAGAATCCTGATCAGGATTATCCTAATGCATTCTGAATGGAGAGAAATCCGTTCAGGATGCATCAGGATGTCTTCAGTTCCGGAACGGAACGTTTTTTGGCCGGAGAAAATACCGCAGCATGCTGCGCTTTTTGCTCCGGCCAAAAATCCGGAACACTTGCCGCAAGGCCGGATCCGGAATTAATGCCCATTGAAAGGCATTGATCCGGATCCGGCCTTAAGCTAAACGTCGTTTCGGCGCATTGCCGCATCCGACATTTAGCTTTTTCAGAGTGGTTACCATGGCTGCCGGGACGCTAAAGTCCTGGCAGCCATGGTAAAGTGTAGTGGGGAGCGGGGAGCAGTGTACTTACCGTCCGTGCGGCTCCCCGGGCGCTCCAGAGTGACGTCAGGGCGCCCCAAGCGCATGGATCATGTGATCACATGGATCACGTCATCCATGCGCATGGGGCGCTCTGACGTCATTCTGGAGCGCCCGGGGAGCCGCACGGACTGTAAGTATACCGCTCCCCCGCTCCCCACTACTACTATGGCAACCAGGACTTTAATAGCGTCCTGGGTGCCATAGTAACACTGAACGCATTTGGAAGACGGTTCCGTCTTCAAATGCTTTCAGTACACTTGCGTTTTTCCGGATCCGGAGTGTAATTCCGGCAAGTGGAGTACACGCCGGATCCGGACAACGCAAGTGTGAAAGAGGCCTTACAGAACCTGGACACTCCCTCAAGCAGAGAGAAGCTTGTAAACGAGACATCAGCAGCAGAGCAGAGCCGGGCAGTGTGAGGAGAGCTGGAGGGGGGAGGGGGGAGGACACCAGAGGCTCTGACGTCTCGTTTACACAGCCTGGACACTCCCTCAAGCAGGGAAAAGCTTGTAAACGAAACGTCACCAGCAGAGCTGGCTTACTGACGTCAGGTGTAACATGACCCTGAACTGAACTGGCCAAACAGTGATAGATAGGTGATGAAAGTGATTTTAAGAATCTTTCACTGGTCTACAATAAATGCAATTAGAATAGATTTATTTAAGTCGGATAACCCCTTTAATGAACGCAATGATTTGTCAGTGTTCATTGAATAGGATGCGTTATACATGCGTCTTTGTTCATTTGTATCACTGACTATAGGGTTATAGCAACCATATACATATATGTATGTATATATATATATATATATATATATATATATATATATACACTTTTTGTATTTTTGTATCTTTATATATTGGTATTTTTCTATTTAGCTCATCTTCAGAGGACTTAAATGTCATTTCTGCTATTCATATTAACTTTGTGTCACCTTTTGTAATACTCTGCAACTGTTGTAACTTGTATTTCACCTTTGTTACTTTTGTTTTTAAAATTGCACTAATGGATCGATGCACCTGTGTTTCAGGTGTGAGCTGCTGGTGTGACGTCAGGGGTTTCTGAGTGATGGGTCGGTTGAACCCTCCCCCCTATGAGGTTATAGGTCAGCGCGCACACGATCCACAGAGTGAATCAAACAGCCGGAGGAAGCGGTCACACCGCGAAACGGCCGTCGCTGTTAACTTATATTCCATGTGAGTCTGCCCCTGCATGTAACTCTGCAATCACTAATAAAGAAGCGTGAACATGAACATGGATGGTGAGTGCGATGCATCTTTTTGATCTTGCTTTCAATTAAGTTGAAAGTACCTCTTGGAAGTTGGGTCCAAGGTTTATTGATCCATATAAAATCATTGCCATTGTTATCCCAGTTGCCTTTCCTCTTGAAGTCCCTCAGACTTTGAAGATTCATAATGTGTTCCATAAGTCGTTGTTGAAGAGATATGTCAAACCTATTGAACCATCCTCCTTGCCTCCTGTGCCTGTCATGGTGGGCGGTAATCTACAATTTCAAATAGCCAGGATAGTGGACTCACAAATTCTCCATAGATCCCTCCAGTATCTCGTCCACTGGAAGGGTTATGGACCAGAGGAGCGGATGTGGGTTCCAGCAGCCAACGTTAATGCTAATCGTCTTGTGAAAGCTATTCACAGGGCCCTGTTAGGGTGAGATTGGGCTTAGGTTCCTGCATATGAACATTCCTACTATCAAGGTCTGTTCATACTGATAGCAGTCAGGGCTCGGCGTCGGGACTCACTAGGTGTTACCATTTCCCTAGGTTCCAGGCCTAATACCTTTTCCCTTCCCTTCTGTGTTCAGTGTGGAGTCTATTTACCACACTGCACCGTGACACGTTTCAGAATGTGGACATGGGAGGACAACTGCAGCATGTCTCTGATGATGACGAAACACAGGTGCCAACTGCTGTGGCTTTCTGCAGTGTGCAGAACGGCAAGAAGGGCAGGGGTGAGGAGTGGGTGGAAGATGATGTGGAGGTTGATGAGGTCCTAGACCCCACATGGAATCAAGGTCTTGGGAGTGATGTGTGCAGTACGGAGGAAGAGGTGGTGGTCACATAGTGCCAGCCGCACAGCAAAAGAGGGATCAGGGTGCAAAAGCATGGCAGTTCTTCAAGAAATGTGCTGAATACAAGACGCAAGTGGTTTGCACGTTGTGCAATCGGAGCCTGAAGCAAGGCATAAATGTTCTAAACCTGAGCACCACCTGTAAAACCAGGCATCTAAATGCAAAGCACGAGCTGCAGAGGAGTACACACCTCAAAAACCACGAAAGATCTCAGGCTCGTCCTGCTCCCTCTTCTGCTGCAGTCTCGGCCTGTTCCTCCCTCTCTGGAGTGACAGTGGCACCTGCCACCCTGCAAACAGTGGATGTGGCAGCAACACCACCACCGTCACCAAGCATCTCCACACTGTCCCATGGAAGCAGTCAGCTGTCCATCCCCCAAAACTGGAGAGAAAAAGCCACCAGCGATCCCTGGCTCTGAATGCCAGCATTTCAAAATTCCTGGCTTTTGAAATGCTATCATTCGGTCTGGTGGAGACGGAGACTTTTAAAAACCTTATGGCGGTGGCTGTCCCACAGTACGTTGTCCCCAGCCGCCACTACTTTTCCAGACCAGCCATCCCTGCCCTGCACAACCAAGTGGCGGACAAAATCAGGTGTGCACTGCGCAACGCCATCTGTGGTAAGATCCACATAACCACCAACATGTGGACCAGTAAGCATGGGCTGGGATGTTATATCTCCCTAACTGCACACTGGGTAAATGCAGTGGCGGCTGGGCCTGAGGTGGATAGCAGTTTGGCGCATGTCTTTCTGCCACCGAGGATTGGAGGACGTTTCTCGTTGCCTCTTGTTGCCTCCTATTCCACTTCCTCCACTGCCGCCTTGTCATCCGGTCAGCCTAACACCTGCACCACTAACTTCAGGACAGCCAGGGAGAAACGACAGCAGGATGTTGTTTTGAAACTCATCTGTTGGAGGGGGGGGGGGGGAACACACCGCGCAGGAGCTGTGGACGGACATGGAAAAACAGACCAATGAGTGGTTGGTGCCACTGAGCCTCAAGCCTGGCCTGGTGGTGTGCGATAACGGGAAAAATCTCATAGCAGCTCTGGGCCTAGCCGATTTGAAGCACATCCCTTGCCTGGCACATGTGCTGAATTTGGTGTTGCAGAGGTTCCTGAAAAATTACCCCGATATATCAGAGCTGCTGCAGAAAGTGCTGGCCGGCTTTCTGTATTCTCATCCTGCTGCTGATCGCCTGTCTGCGCTGCAGCATTACTTCAGCCTTCCTGCTCACTGTCTCATATGCGACACACCCACAAGGTGAAACTCCACCATGCACATGCTGGAGAGACTGTGCGAGCAGCTGCAGGCGATAGTGGAGTTTCTACTGCAGCACGCATGGGTGAGTCGCTCTGCGGAACAGCACCACTTCCCCACCAACGAGTGGGCCTCCATGTGGGAAGTGTGTACCGTGTTGCGCTGTTTCGAGTACTCCACCAACATGGCCAGTGCCGATGAAGCTGTCCTCAGCGTTACTATCCCACTTTTATGTCTCCTTGAAAAAACGCTTCAGGCGATGATGGAAGAGGATGTGGCACAGGAGGAAGAAGAGCAGGAAGAGGGATCATTTCCACTGTTATTAGGCCAGTCATTCACAATTGGCTCGGAGGGTGGGTTCCTGCACTAACAGAGGCCAGGTACAAAACTGTCCAGCCAGGACACAGTTCTGGAGGAGGAGGAGGAGGATGATGATGAGGAGGAGGAACTGTGTTCACAGCAGGGTGGCACCCTCAGCAGCTCATGGGCATCACTGAAGCGTGGCTTGGGGAATACAGAGGACACAGACAATACACCTCTCACAGAGGACAGCTTGTCATTGCCTCTGGACTGCCAGGCACACATGAGCGACTACATGCTGCAGTGCCTGCGCAACTTCTGCCGAGTTGCCCACATTCTAACCAGTGCTGATTACTGGGTTGCCACCCTGCTGGATCCCTGCTACAAGGACAACGTGCTGTCCTTAATTCCGTCACTGGAGCGTGATCGTAAGATGCGCAAGTACAAGCGCACGCTGGTAGACGTGCTGCTCATGGCATTCCCACCTGACAGCGGGGGCTCAGTGGAAGCATAAGGCGAAGGCAGAGGAGAAGGAAGAAGTCACCAACACAGCTGGGGCACCACCAGCACCTCAGAAGGGAGGGTTAGCATGGCCAAAATGTGGAAAAGCTTTGTGAGCACGCCACAACAACCATCCCCACCAGCTGATACAGAACGTCTTAGCAGGAGGCAGCATTTCAGCAACATGGTGGAACAATACGTGTGCACATGCCTACACGTACTGACTGATGGGTCTGCCCCATTTAACTTCTGGGTCTCCAAATTGGGCACATGGCCCGAGCTTACCCTTTACACCTTGGAGGTGCTGGCCTGCGCTGCGACCAGTGTATTGTCCGAACGTGTGTTTAGCACGGCTGGGGGGGTGATCACAGAGAAGCGCAGGCATGGATCCCACAGGATACCCTTGTGCTGAATAGACAAGTATACCGGCTGCACCTGCAGCACGCCAGACCTGCAGGGTATTGCGATTGTGAGGTCACGGTTCGTGGGCAAGCGAGGGTTACTTACAGTTTTGTAGGAGAACCCTGGGCAGGCGTACAGCAGTGAAGGAGAGGCTGGCACAGGAGTCCTCTGGGGCACACTCTGTATCTAGGGACCAGGCCTGGTGGTGGATGAGGTGCCCTGGATGTTGCAGGTGTTTTATGTGCCTGGGGCAAGGTCCCTTTAAGAAACGTGACGACAGTGCCTGTAACAGTGGCACACCGATTTCTAGTAGTAGTAAATGAGGAACACGATGGTATGGTGAACCAAACTTTGCTTTACTGAGAAACAGTTCAACTTTGTACAATTCAGGTTCAGTTCCACATTGCAGCAGTAACGATTAGCAGGCTTTTTATAAATGGCAGATAATGTTCTTTGCAAGATACTCAGAGGGTAAAATCAACACTCCAGACCAGGCTGCACTATTCCTCAGTTGTTCTGGCTGGCTATATTCCAAGGCCCATATGCCCTAATGCTGGCTTTTATCCTTGGTAAACAATCTTCCTCAGGTATATATCCCTTGCTTGAAGTCAATGATTCCTCTGCCCTTACTTGTTTAGCTGGAACACTGGCTCTGCTCTGCTTGTGGGAACTGTAGGTTTCTCCCAGGAGGCAAACTCTTCTCTTGGGGTGAATCTTCTGAGCTAACAGAGGCTCAGGAACTTCAGGCAGGCTAGACTGCACTACTAGCCACCTGGAATGCACTAACTCTCCCCTGTCTAGGCCTACCCATATATACTCAGGGCTCTCTAGCTCCCTCTAATGTCTAAGAGGCCGAACTACACCCTAACAGGCCTGACATCCAGATAACACGGGGAAATGAACATAAACCATCACATTAATACAATAGACATATTAACCCTTGTGTAGTGCCCACCTTTACCTAGTGGGACACTACATACCCCGTTGCTGTGATGTTGCCTGTCCTCGGCACAACATAAGGGGCCCGCCCAGCTGGAAACTGCAACCTGAAAGACAAAATGGAGAACAGGCATATACGGTAATCACCACATTAGCAGTATAAATATATCAAGCAGTTCCACTGGAAAGTTCGGTGAAAAGGGGCGTCGTTCTCTTCTCTCAGGATAGTATAAGGGAACAGGGGGCGCTGACCTGGCACAGCGAATCAAGGATAGCCAGGATAGTCCATAATGATAGTCTATAGAAAATGCAAAAACAACATAAGTTCCTGGAGGCTCAAAGAACAAAATTAGTCTGTACCCGGGTCTTGTAAATGGTTAAACAAGGGTTTCCCGTGAGGGGCTACCTGGGCCCATAATGTAGTCTCCAAATCTCACAGGTGGGTGCCCATTGGTAGACCGCGTGGACCTCCTTACTGGCAAAGGTTCTTCCTGCCTCGGCTCAGGAGGGTCAGAGGAGTTTACAGGCTCTGGAGCTGTTTCAGGTACGCTCTGGGACAGATTGTCCTGGGGTTGAGGACTAGCAGGAACTGGAGCTGGTACCACCAAGTTCAACCAGGGTGTGAGGAACCAATGAAGTGGATATTGGTCATGTATCAGGTTCTCAACAGCCTGCATAGGATCAGCAGGTTGGGCTGGCAACTCGAGCTCAGGAGACTCCGGCTCAATGTCCTCTGCTGCAGGTTCTCCTTCTATGCAGGGTTTTAAACGATTTCTATGTACAACTTGGGAGCCTTTACCCTCTCTGGAGATTTTATAAATGTGAGCCTCATCATTAGGGATGGCAGAAAAGTACAGAGGGAATCCTTTCCCACTTACTGTCCAATTTACTGGTTCGATGGTTGTTCTTCAACCATACCATGTCTCCTAGGGCTAGGGGTTCAGCATGGGCAGCCAAGTCATAGTCTTTTTGCTGTCGTTCTCGGGCATTCTCCATGTGCTCCTGCACAATCTCCTTAGCATTGAGGAGACACCTTTGATGCTCCACCACCCAATGAGTCTTTGGTAGTGGATTGATAACATCAGGCACTTGTACATCCATGGAATGGTCAGCAGGTAACCTCCCTTGACGGCCAAACATCAGATAAAAGGGTGTGTACCCGGTGGAGCAGTGAATTGTGTTGTTATAGGTATACATGAGTTGTGGCCGCAGAGTAGGCCAATCTCCCCTTGTCTCAGGGGGTACTGCTTTCAGCATTTCAATGAGAGTTTGATTCATCTTTTCACAGAGTCCGTTACCTTGCAATTGTGCAGCAGGCACATCTCTTGGAACAGCTGTGATTCAAACGCAGACCCTTGGTCGGTGAGGATCCTCTCTGGGCAGCCGTAAGGCTGGAGGAAATGCTTCCAGAACACCTCCGCTGTAGTCTTGGCTGTCAGGTCTTTCACAGACACTGCTACAACAAACTTAGTGAAGTGATCAATAATGGTCATGGCATAGGTATACCCTGAGTGACTTGGCTCCAACTTCACATGATCAATAGCAACAAGTTCTAAAGGAGTTTTACTCACGATAGGATGGAGAGGCGCCCTCTCGTCATGGCGTTCACTTTGCCCCACAGTACATTCCCGGCACCATTTCTCAATGTCTTCTCTCATCCCGATCCAATAGAATCTCCTGCGAATGGTGGCCTCTGTCTTCTGCACGCCGAAGTGTCCGGACTGGTTATGATACATTTCTAACACCAGACTGGCATCTCGACGGGGTATGAGGATCTGATATATCCTATCACAGGACACTGGATCCAGGCTCCTTCTAAGCAACAGACCTTTTTGAAGGAAGAGTTGGTGGCGATGTCTCCACAGTCTCATTAGTTCTGGGTCTGCACTCTTCCTGCGGACTCTCTCAGGAGTTCTCCCACTGGTAAGGAAGTCGAGCAGTTCGCTGAGGAATGAGGAATATTTGATGAGGAAGGATCAGTATCTGAGTGGTTTTCAGTGCAAACATTATCCTGCTGAGCAAATTTGTTGTAAAACGCCGGCATCTCCACTTCTTCCCAGGCATCTTTTGGTTCCTCTGGGGCTTCTGTAGTGGGAAGCCGGGACAGGGCATCAGCATTGTCATTGGAGCGGCCTGCCCGGTATTTCACAGTGAAGTCATAGTTGGCAAGGCGGGAGGCCCACCTTTGCTCCAGGGCCCCTAACTTGGCTGTATTCAGATGTGTTCAGATGTGCCAAACGGTGTGGCCACAAGATAGTCTTTGAATTTTTCAGTCACAGCCCACACTAAGGCAAGGAACTCCAGCTTGAAGGAACTGTAATTCCGATCGTTTTTCTCAGCTCCCCTCAGGGATTGCTGGCGTAGGCAATCACCCTCTCTTTGTTGTCTTGCACTTGGGCCAACACAGCTCCCAGGCCTCTTTTACTGGCATCCGTGTAGAGGTGGAACGGCTTCTGATAATCCAGGTAAACCAGGACAGGGGGTTCGGTCAGCTTCTTCTTCAGGAGCTGGAAGGCAATCTCCCGTTCTTCATTCCATTCAACAGGGATAGGAGTCTTTGGACTCTTCTTGGGATGCCCCCTTAGGAGTTCCTGGATCGGATCCGCAATTTGTGCAAAATGCGGGATGAAGCGTCTATAATATCCTGCAAAGCTGAGGAAACTTCTCACCTCTTTCACGGTGGTGGGAGTAGGCCAATTCCGGACAGCAGCAAGTTTAACAGGATCAGGCTGGACTCCTTCGGCACTAACAACGTGCCCTAGATACTTTACTGCTGGTTTCAGCAGGTGGCACTTGGACGGCTTGATTTTGAGGCCATATTTAGTAAGGACTTGAAACACTTTGGCCAAGTGTTTTAGATGGTCCTCATACGTCTTGGAGTAAATAATGACGTCATCTAGGTATAACAATACTGTCTCAAAGTTCCTATGACCTAAACAACGCTCCATCAGCCGCTGGAACGTCCCTGGAGCGTTACACAGTCCAAATGGCATATAATTAAATTCAAACAGGCCCATAAGTGTAGTGAAAGCGGTCTTCTCACAATCTTCTGGAGCCATAGGTACCTGCCAGTACCCGCTAGTTAAGTCCAGAGTGGAGAAGTAGGCTGATGACCCCAAGGCAGTCAAGGACTCCTCAATGCGTGGTAATGGATAAGCGTCTTTGTGGGTGATTTGATAGATTTTTCTGTAATCCATGCAGAACCTTATACTGCCATCTTTTTTTCGAACAAGGACTAGGGGCGCAGCCTAGGGACTATGACTGTCCCGGATTATATTAGAGTCTTTCATCTATTGTATCATCTCTTTCACAGACTGATAGGTAGTAGGTGGTATGGGTCTGTATCTCTCCTTTATAGGAGGATGAGAGCCAGTGGGTATGGTGTGTTTGATTACACTGACCTCTCCATAGTCCGTAGAGTGCTTGCTAAAGGCCTTGTGGTGCTCTTTCACCAGATTCAGGACTCCCTCTATTTGCTCCTTCGGGGTGGATTCGTTCCCCACATGAAGTTCTTCCCACCAGGATACTGAAGAGGCTCTGGCAGTGGCGCTGTTGCTCTGTGCGGTCTGGAACGTCTCCGTGGCAGGAAGACGGATCACATTCTGGAAAGATACCTGGAAAAGCTGTGCAACGGGGCAGTGCTTAAAAAGAGTAACGGGGTGATCAACAAAATTAATCAAACGGACAGGCACTTTACCTTGGGACACGGTCACCAGACTCTTGGCTGTTCGTACAAAGGGGTGATTCTCAATTTTGATAGGGATCCAGGGCCAGGACTATCAAGCCCTAGTGGAACCTAACACAGCACGGCACCACAGGATGATCTGAGAATTTGGAGGCAGAATTACCGGCCGGTTATCCCGGATCCGGACAGTGCAGATTTCTCCTTTCCCGTTGGCGAACCTTTGTTGAGCACACAGCACACTGATGGTCTTTTGAATGACTCTTCTGGAAGCAGGTGAGGCCGAAAATATAGTTTGGTTCAAAGCTTCAAGCACTTCGGAGTAACAATTTTTAAAGACGTTATTCCTTAGGATCACAGGGTGTCCTCCTTTATCTCCTGCTTGTATCACGATCACACCTTGCTGCGGTAAGGTGGCGTCTCCCACCTGAAGGGTAAGTTCCCAGTACCCATGGACTTTCACTGGCTTACCGTTGCTGGCGATGATATCCAGCCAGGACTCTGGTGGCTGGGTGAGGAGGCTTGAATCCCAGAACTTGTCAAAGGCAGGTCGTTGGATGGTGGTGACCTGAGACCCAGTATCCAGCAGGGCTTCAAAAGGTATCCCATTGATACATATGTTAATTTTTGGACGGGATCCTACGTATCTGGGCATCCAGCTTGGATCCTTTGGACCTACTGTTCTACCTCCCGAGGGGCGGTCCTCTGCCTCAGGGGTTGCCCGTTTAACTGCCAGCACATTGATTCAGTATGTCCATATTTTTTACAATAATGACAGACAGGCTGTTTGCGATTTCTAGACCGGTAACTTGGTCGTCCATCAGGTTCCTTGGGATATACATCTTTATATGCAGGCGGGAGGCTTGGAGGAAAAGGGCCTTCATCTTCCAGTAATAATGGCCTCTCCCATTCCTCTATCTTCTTGCACACTTTCTCTAGGCTCATAGTGAGATGGTTTACCTGCTCCATTAGTGCCGCTACCACATCTGTTACTGGAGCCTGCGTGGCTTAACTGACTCCAGCCGGCCTCACATTGACAGTCTTTGGCTGACAGGCCGGGGGTTCAAGGGAGGCTGCTGGACCTGCAGACGGTTTTTGGCCTAGGATACTGATAGCCAGCTCCTTAAAATCCAAAAATGCACAATTGGGGTGTTGAGCTGACAGCATTCTCAGCTGGCCCTTTAAGTGCTCAGTACTTATACCCGCAATGAACTGCTCTCTAAGAGTCCTGTCCTGGTCCTCGGCCTCCTTGGGGTCCACCTGGACCACAGCCCTCAGGGTCTCTTGCAAGATCAGAGCAAAATCCCGGAGCGACTCCCCAGGCTGTTGCTTCCTGCTGAAAAATCGCATTTTAACTTCGGACACCGTTCTGGCCTCAAACGTGGTGCCGAGGCGATCAAAAATCTGCTCCAGGCTACTCTTTTCAGAACGGGGCCATGACATGACTTCCCTGCGGGCGGCCCCTTCTAACTGAGCTAGGAGGATCTCCATTTGTTGTTCAGCAGAGATAGGGTAGAGCCGGAATAGGGCCAGGATCTGGTCTCTAAAGTCCTTTAATTTATGGGCTTCCCCGGAATATTGCGGGAACCAGGGGGCCCCAAAATAATACGGCATGGTCAGTGGCATCAGGCTTGACGCTGCCGCGGCGACAGGCGCCCTATTATCAGCTGCGGGCACTTCAGTAGGCACATCAGGGGCCGCCTGCCCCGCTTCTTCAGGCGCGGACATAGCGTTGCTAAGGAGGCGATGGAGTGAGTATGGCCCTTTAAGAAACTGCGGAGTGCAACGGAGCTAAGACGGACAGATTTTTCCCCTAGGTCAAGTCTCTTTTTGCTAGTTGGGGACCCTCCCTGGTTCCTGGCAAGGATCGGGACCTCCCCGGTACAGTTATATGAAGGGGTCGGTGAATGGTAAAGTTTGTACTTACTCCGGCGGTGCTCGCTCCAATTCTCGCGAGATGTATGGCTACGTCAGACGGGACTCCCACACACAGCGTCAGAAGGTAGGCGCGGCCTCTTGGAGCTCCGGGATTCCAGGTAGGCGGTATCCTCTTTCCAGACAGGGTGGCGTTTCTCCTCCTTGCAAGCTGGGCGGTACCTTCTCCTTGTCTTTTTCGCGCCAAACGGGCGTAACGAGGCGCACTAATAATCTAGCCAGGTTAATCTTTGAGCACATCGCTGTCTATTCACTGACAGCAAGCGGTGACTTAAATAAACGGCAAACAGTTCATGCAATAAAATCTTCACACCGCGATTATTACAGTTCTTTGGCCTAGCAATTTTTCCAATAAACAAGTAGGGCTTAGTCACTTTTTGGGCATACAATGGCACACAGTTTTAAATTCCACAGTGGCGTAGGAATAGTCCGTAAATCCTGTTCGTGATGCCAATTTATGCAGCACGCCAGACCTGCAGGGTATTGCGATTGTGAGGTCACGGTTCGTGGGCAAGCGAGGGTTACTCACAGTTTTGTAGGAGAACCCTGGGCAGGCGTACAGCAGTGAAGGAGAGGCTGGCACAGGAGTCCTCTGGGGCACACTCTGTATCTAGGGACCAGACCTGGTGGTGGATGAGGTGCCCTGGATGTTGCAGGTGTTTTATGTGCCTGGGGCAAGGTCCCTTTAAGAAACGTGACGCCAGTGCCTGTAACGGTGGCACACCGATTTCTAGTAGTAGTAAATGAGGAACACGATGGTATGGTGAACCAAACTTTGTGTCACTACCAGAGCTTTGAGACGTTCTCACAGCTCTGTTTCTCCACCCCTGTGATGAAGTCTTTACTTTCTGTTTCCTTCCTCCCAGCTGTTCCTCCTGCGTTTGATTTCCCTGCCTTTAAATCACCCCTCCTCCTATTGTAGGGCGTGGATTATATTTCTCATTTCAGTTGTAGCTCTTGCTTGAGTATCTTCACTTGTAGCTATCAGTTCACTGGACCTGTGTTCTGCTGCAGCAAGCACTCCGGATATTGCCAGCTGTCCTTGGATCCGTCTTCTCTGCGGCTGCAGCTCCTTCAGCTAAGTGTGCAGACATTGTTGTGTACCTGGTTATTTTCTGACTGGATCTGAGGTGGCCACGGTTCCCTCCATATACTGAGCAGGGCACCGGTGGCCGTGCCCCTTCCACTATTGTAGGGGTTACAGTGGTCATCAGTCTTAGGTACGCGGGCATGCCTCGTTCCGCCATTTGGATCCGGGCATGTGCTTTAGCAGCATAGGGAGAGCCTTGAGGGTCTGACAGGGGTCACCCTTTTTCCTCCCTAGTTTGGGTCCGGTCACTAGCTCTTTTTACTGTGTATACTCTTATTGCTCACATACAGCCGTGACATTATAATCCACCAAAACCGTCCTTTTTTGACATGGATCCGCTTTCTGGCCTGGTTGACCGCATGCAGGGTCTTTCTTTGGAAGTAGCGGATCTCCGTCAATCTATGACTCAGCTTCAAGCATTGGGCTCTGCCCCGGCTCATGGAGTCTGTTGCGAGCCAAAGGTCTCACTTCCGGAAACGTTCTCCTGGGGCAGTGAGAATTTTGTTCGCTTCAGAGAGGCATGCAAACTCCATTTTTGCTTGTGTCCCCACTCCTCTGGTAAGGAGGAGCAGAGGGTGAGGATTGTCATCTCCCTGCTCAGGGGTAGTGCTCAGACTTGGGCTTTTTCGCTGCCATCAGGGGACCCCTCCCTTCGATCCGTGGAAAGATTTTTTGTGGCCCTGGGGCAGATATATGATGACCCGGATCGTGTTGCTCTGGCCGAATCTAACTTACGTTTTTTATGCCAGAACAAACTGTCTGCGGAGCTTTATTGTTCTGAATTTTGGAGATGGGCAGCTGATTTAGGTTGGAATGATGCTGCACTCCGGAGTCAGTTCTGTCATGGTCTCTCAGAGAGATTGAAAGATGCGTTTGCTTTCCATGAGAGACCAACGTCCTTAGAGTCTGCCATGTCATTGGCGGTACGCCTTGACAGGCGTCTAAGAGAAAGAAACAAGACCTCTCTGTCCAGCCATTGTCAGTCTAGGGGCAATGGTGCGGACTCATTCAGTGTGCAGGGGCCTCATCCTGTCTCGCTCTCCCCGCTGAGGAGGAGCCCATGCAGCTAGGTCGACTTGCCCCTGATAAAAGAGGATTTAGTCCTCAGAGTATGGTGTGCTTTTGTTGTGGGGGCATAGGTCATTTGGCAAATGTTTGTCCGTCTAGGAGATTCTTGAACTGTACTAAGAGTGATAATAAGAGAAAAACCTCAAAAGGTAAATCATCAAATTCTGCTTCATCTGCTACTTTGGGCAAAGTTGATGTAGGAATTGATGCTTTTCCTCTGACCTGCAGTTCCCGTTTTCTCCTGTCTGCCAGGGTGGCGCTAGAGAGCAAAGTCATTTCTTGTGAGATTTTTGTCGATAGTGGAGCGGCCGTCAATCTTATTGACACTCAATTTGTAGCCATGCATGGTTTTCAGGTTTGCACATTAGAAAAGGATATACCTGTTTTTGCTATTGACTCTGCTCCACTCTCACAGAGATCTCTGAAGGGCATTGTTCACAATATCCGGCTAGCTGTAGGTGACACTCATGTGGAGGATATATCTTGTTTTGTCCTTAACGGATTGCCTTCTCCTCTAGTTTTGGGGTTACCCTGGCTCACTAGACATAACCCCACTATTGATTGGCAAGGAAAGCAAATAAATGAGTGGAGTGACTTTTGTAGAGAGAATTGTCTCACAGCGACTTTTGCAGAGGTGTCTACTAAAACTGTGCCATCATTTCTCTCTGATTTCTCGGACGTGTTTTCCGAGAGCGGTGTTCAGGAGCTACCTCCTCACCGGGAGTTTGACTGTCCCATTAACCTCATTCCCGGCGCCAAGCTGCCAAAAGCACGCCTCTACAATCTCTCACAACCGGAAAGAATCGCAATGCGAACTTATATCTCCGAGAGTCTCGATAAGGGGCATATTCGTCCCTCAAAGTCACCTGTGGCCGCGGGTTTTTTTTTTGTTAAAAAAAAGATGGCTCTCTGAGACCTTGCCTAGATTTTAGGGAGCTGAACCGTATCACGATTTGCGATCCCTATCCCCTTCCTCTGATCCCGGACCTCTTCAACCAAATTGTTGGGGCCAAGGTGTTTTCCAAATTGGATTTGAGAGGCGCGTACAACCTGGTCAGGGTCAGAGAGGGGGATGAATGGAAAACGGCCTTTAATACCCCTAACGGGCATTTCGAGAATCTCGTTATGCCTTTCGGCCTGATGAATGCTCCGGCCGTCTTTCAGCATTTTGTTAATAGTATTTTCTACCATTTAATGGGGAAATTTGTATTGGTGTATCTTGATGATATTTAGATTTTTTCCCCTGATGTTCAGACCCATCAGGATCATCTTTTTCAGGTTCTGCAGATTCTGCAGGAAAATAAATTGAACGCCAAGCTGGAGAAATGTCTTTTTATGGTATCGGAGATTCAATTTCTGGGTTTTCTCCTCTCTGCTTCTGGTTTTCGCATGGATCCGGAGAAGGTCCGTGCTGTACTTGAGTGGGAGCTTCCTGAGAATCAGAAGGCATTGATGCGCTTTCTGGGTTTTGCGAACTATTACAGAAAGTTCATTTTGAATTATTCCTCTGTTGTCAAACCCCTTACTGACATGACAAAAAAGGGGGTGGATTTTTCCTCTTGGTCGGAGGAGGCGCTTGCAGCCTTTTCTAAGATTAAAGAGAGTTTTGCGTCTGCTCCCGTCTTGGTGCATCCCGATGTTTCCTTACCTTTTATTGTTGAGGTGGATGCTTTCGAGGTGGGTGTGGGTGCAGTTTTGTCTCAGGGCCCTTCTCCTGCCAAATGGCGACCCTGTGCCTTTTTTTTTTAAAAACTCTCCCCGGCAGAGAGAAACTATCATGTGGGAGATAGGGAGTTGTTGGCCATCAAGTTGGCTTTCGAGGAATGGCGCCATTGGTTGGAGGGGGCCAGGCACCCTATCACCGTTTTTACCGACCATAAGAATCTGGCATACTTGGAGTCGGCCAGGCGTATGAATCCGAGACAGGCCAGATGGTCTCTGTTCTTCTCCAGATTCAATTTTGTCGTTACATTCCGACCTGGGATCAAAAATGTGAAGGCTGATGCTCTCTCTAGTTGTTTTCCGGGAGGAGGAAACTCCGAGGACCCGGGTCCCATTTTGGCGGAGGGGGTAGTTGTTTCTGCTCTATATTCCGATTTGGAGGCCGAGGTCCAGGCTGCCCAGACTGAGGCACCTGCCCGTTGTCCTTCTGGGAAGTTGTTCGTGCCTCCTGAGCTACGTCACAAACTCTTTAAGGAGCATCATGATACGGTTCTTGCTGGTCACCCCGGGAGTAGAGCCACAGTAGATCCCATTGCTCGGAGATTTTGGTGGCCGGCTCTTCGTAAGTCGGTGGAGGGTTTTGTGGCTGCTTGTGAGACGTGCGCTCGCGCTAAGGTCCCTCGTTCACGGCCTTCAAGTTCCCTTCTCCCGTTACCCATACCTTCCCGTCCTTGGACACACCTGTCCATGGACTTTTTATCACGGATCTTCCTCGTTCCTCGGGGAAGTCGGTGATCCTGGTGGTGGTGGACCGTTTTAGCAAGATGGCTCATTTCGTACCTTTCCCTGGTTTACCCAATGCTAAAACGTTGGCGCAAGCTTTTGTCGACCATATTGTTAAATTGCACAGCATTCCCTCTGATATTGTTTCCGATAGAGGCACGCAGTTTGTGTCCAGGTTCTGGAAGGCTTTCTGTTCTCGCCTGGGGGTTCGGCTGTCCTTCTCTTCTGCTTTTCACCCGCAGTCGAATGGTCAGACTGAGCGCCTCAATCAGAATCTGAAAACATATTTGCGCTGTTTTGTGGCAGAGAACCAGGAGGATTGGTGTTCATTTCTCCCTCTTGCTGAGTTTGCTCTGAACAACCGTCGTCAGTAGAGTTGAGCGAACACCTGGATGTTCGGGTTCGAGAAGTTCGGCCGAACTTCCCGGAAATGTTCGGGTTCGGGATCCGAACCCGACCCGAACTTCGTCCCGAACCCGAACCCCATTGAAGTCAATGGGGACCCGAACTTTTGGGCACTAAAAAGGCTGTAAAACAGCCCAGGAAAGAGCTAGAGGGCTGCAAAAGGCAGCAACATGTAGGTAAATCCCCTGCAAACAAATGTGGATAGGGAAATGAATTTAAATTAAAATTAAAAAAATAAAAATGAACCAATATCAATTGGACAGAGGTCCCATAGCAGAGAATCTGGCTTCACGTCAGCAGAGAATCAGTCTCTTCATGCCATAGCAAAGAATCTGGCTTCATGTCAGCAGAGAATCAGTCTCTTCATGCCATAGCAGAGAATCTGGCTTCATGTCAGCGCAGAATCAGTCTTCATGTCATAGCAGAGAATCAGGCTTCACGTCACCCACCACTGGAACAGGCCACTGTCACACATTTAGGCCCAGGCACCCAGACAGAGGAGAGCGGTCCCGTAACAGAGAATCTGGCCTTATGTCAGCGCAGAATCTGTCTTCATGTCATAGCAGAGAATCAAGCTTCACGTCACCCACCACTGGAACAGGCCACTGTCACACATTTAGGCCCCGGCACCCAGACAGAGGAGAGAGGTCCTGTAACAGAGAATCTGGCCTTATGTCAGCACAGAATCTGTCTTCATGTCATAGCAGAGAATCAGGCATCACGTCACCCACCACTGGAACAGGCCACTGTCACACATTTAGGCCCAGGCACCCAGGCAGAGGAGAGAGGTCCCGTAACAGAGAATCTGGCCTTATGTCAGCACAGAATCTGTCTTAATGTCATAGCAGAGAATCAGGCTTCACGTCACCCACCACTGGAACAGGCCACTGTCACACATTTAGGCCCAGGCACCCAGGCAGAGGAGAGAGGTCCCGTAACAGAGAAACTGGCCTTATGTCAGCGCAGAATCTGTCTTCATGTCATAGCAGAGAATCAGGCATCACGTCACCCACCACTGGAACAGGCCACTGTCACACATTTAGGCCCAGGCACCCAGGCAGAGGAGAGAGGTCCCGTAACAGAGAATCTGGCCTTATGTCAGCGCAGAATCAGTCTTCATGTCATAGCAGAGAATCAAGCTTCACGTCACCCACCACTGGAACAGGCCACTGTCACAAATTTAGGCCCTGGCACCCAGACAGAGGAGAGAGGTCCTGTAACAGAGAATCTGGCCTTATGTCAGCACAGAATCTGTCTTCATGTCATAGCAGAGAATCAGGCATCACGTCACCCACCACTGGAACAGGCCACTGTCACACATTTAGGCCCAGGCACCCAGGCAGAGGAGAGAGGTCCCGTAACAGAGAATCTGGCCTTATGTCAGCACAGAATCTGTCTTAATGTCATAGCAGAGAATCAGTCTTCACGTCACCCACCACTGGAACAGGCCACTGTCACACATTTAGGCCCAGGCACCCAGGCAGAGGAGAGAGGTCCCGTAACAGAGAATCTGGCCTTATGTCAGCGCAGAATCTGTATTCATGTCATAGCAGAGAATCAGGCTTCACGTCACCCACCACTGGAACAGGCCACTGTCACACATTTAGGCCCAGGCACCCAGGCAGAGGAGAGAGGTCCCGTAACAGAGAATCTGGCCTTATGTCAGCGCAGAATCTGTATTCATGTCATAGCAGAGAATCAGGCTTCACGTCACCCACCACTGGAACAGGCCACTGTCACACATTTAGGCCCCGGCACCCAGACAGAGGAGAGCGGTCCCGTAACAGAGAATCTGGCCTTATGTCAGCGCAGAATCTGTATTCATGTCATAGCAGAGAATCAGGCTTCACGTCACCCACCACTGGAACAGGCCACTGTCACACATTTAGGCCCCGGCACCCAGACAGAGGAGAGGTTCATTCAACTTTGGGTTGCCCCACAATATAATGGTAAAATGAAATTAAAAATAGTATTGAATGAGGAAGTGCCCTGGAGTAGAATATTATATTGTTAAGGGGAGGTAGTTAATATCTAATCTGCACAAGGGATGGACAGGTCCTGTGGGATCCATGCCTGGTTCATTTTTATGAACGTCAGCTTGTCCACATTGGCTGTAGACAGGCGGCTGCGTTTGTCTGTAATGACGCCCCCTGCCGTGCTGAATACACGTTCAGACAAAACGCTGGCCGCCGGGCAGGCCAGCACCTCCAAGGCATAAAAGGCTAGCTCTGGCCACGTGGACAATTTGGAGACCCAAAAGTTGAATGGGGCCGAACCATCAGTCAGTACGTGGAGGGGTGTGCACAGGTACTGTTCCACCATGTTAGTGAAATGTTGCCTCCTGCTAACACGTTCCGTATCAGGAGGTGGTGCAGTTAGCTGTGGCGTGGTGACAAAACTTTTCCACATCTCTGCCATGCTAACCCTGCCCTCAGAGGAGCTGGCCGTGACACAGCTGCGTTGGCGACCTCTTGCTCCTCCTCTGCCTTCGCCTTGGGCTTCCACTGGTTCCCCTGTGACATTTGGGAATGCTCTCAGTAGCGCATCTACCAACGTGCGCTTGTACTCGCGCATCTTCCTATCACGCTCCAGTGTAGGAAGTAAGGTGGGCACATTGTCTTTGTACCGGGGATCCAGCAGGGTGGCAACCCAGTAGTCTGCACACGTTAAAATGTGGGCAACTCTGCTGTCGTTGCGCAGGCAGTGCAGCATGTAGTCGCTCATGTGTGCCAGGCTGCCCAGAGGTAAGGAAAAGCTGTCCTCTGTGGGAGGCGTATCGTCATCGTCCTGTGTTTCCCCCCAGCCACGCACCAGTGATGGGCCCGAGCTGCTTTGGGTGCCACCCCGCTGTGAACATGCTTCATCCTCATCCTCCTCCACCTCCTCCTCATCCTCGTCCTCCTCGTCCTCCAGTAGTGGGCCCTGTCTGGCCACATTTGTACCTGGCCTCTGGTGTTGCAAAAAACCTCCCTCTGAGTCACTTTGAAGAGACTGGCCTGAAAGTGCTAAAAATGACCCCTCTTCCTCCTCTTCCTCCTGGGCCACCTCCTCTTCCATCATCGCCCTAAGTGTTTTCTCAAGGAGACATAGAAGTGGTATTGTAACGCTGATAACGGCGTCATCGCCACTGGCCATGTTGGTGGAGTACTCGAAACAGCGCAACAGGGCACACAGGTCTCGCATGGAGGCCCAGTCATTGGTGGTGAAGTGGGTCTGATCCGCAGTGCGACTGACCCGTGCGTGCTGCAGCTGAAACTCCACTATGGCCTGCTGCTGCTCGCACAGTCTGTCCAGCATATGCAAGGTGGAGTTCCACCTGGTGGGCACGTCGCATATAAGGCGGTGAGCGGGAAGGCCGAAGTTACGCTGTAGCGCAGACAGGCGAACAGCGGCAGGGTGTGAACGCCGGAAGCGCGAACAGATGGCCCGTACTTTATGCAGCAGCTCTGACATGTCGGGGTAGTTGCGAATGAACTTCTGCACCACCAAATTCAGCACATGCGCCAGGCAAGGGATGTGCGTCAAACCGGCTAGTCCCAGAGCTGCAACGAGATTTCGCCCATTATCGCACACCACCAGGCCGGGCTTGAGGCTCACCGGCAGCAACCACTCGTCGGTCTGTTGTTCTATACCCCGCCACAACTCCTGTGCGGTGTGGGGCCTGTCCCCCAAACATATGAGTTTCAGAATGGCCTGCTGACGTTTACCCCGTGCTGTGCTGAAGTTGGTGGTGAAGGTGTGTGGCTGACTGGATGAGCAGGTGGAAGAAGAGGAGGAGGAAGCTGAGTAGGAGGAGGAGGAGACAGGAGGCAAAGAATGTTGCCCTGCGATCCTTGGCGGCGGAAGGACGTGCGCCAAATAGCTCTCCGCCTGGGGCCCAGCCGCCACTACATTTACCCAGTGTGCAGTTAGGGAGATATAGCGTCCCTGGCCGTGCTTACTGGTCCACGTATCTGTGGTTAGGTGGACCTTGCCACAGATGGCGTTGCGCAGTGCACACTTGATTTTATCGGACACTTGTTTGTGCAGGGAAGGCACGGCTCTCTTAGAGAAGTAGTGGCGGCTGGGAACAACATACTGAGGGACAGCAAGTGACATGAGCTGTTTGAAGCTGTGTGTGTCCACCAGCCTAAATGACAGCATTTCATAGGCCAGTAGTTTAGAAATGCTGGCATTCAGGGCCAGGGATCGAGGGTGGCTAGGTGGGAATTTACGCTTTCTCTCAAATGTTTGTGAGATGGAGAGCTGAACGCTGCCGTGTGACATGGTTGAGATGCTTGGTGACGCAGGTGGTGGTGTTGGTGGTACATCCCATGTTTGCTGGGCGGCAGGTGCCAACGTTCCTCCAGAGGCGGAGGAAGAGGCCGAGGCGGCGGCAGCAGCAGCAGAAGAGGCCGAGGCGGCAGCAGCAGAAGATGTAGCAGGGGGAGCCTGAGTGACTTCCTTGTTTTTAAGGTGTTTACTCCACTGCAGTTCATGCTTTGCATGCAGGTGCCTGGTCATGCAGGTTGTGCTAAGGTTCAGAACGTTAATGCCTCGCTTCAGGCTCTGATGGCACAGCGTGCAAACCACTCGGGTCTTGTCGTCAGCACATTGTTTGAAGAAGTGCCATGCCAGGGAACTCCTTGAAGCTGCCTTTGGGGTGCTCGGTCCCAGATGGCGGCGGTCAGTAGCAGGCGGAGTCTCTTGGCGGCGGGTGTTCTGATTTTTCCCACTGCTCCCTCTTTTGCTACGCTGTTGGCTCGGTCTCACCACTACCTCTTCCTCCAAACTGTGAAAGTCAGTGGCACGACCTTCATTCCATGTGGGGTCTAGGACCTCATCGTCCCCTGCATCGTCTTCCACCCAGTCTTGATCCCTGACCTCCTGTTCAGTCTGCACACTGCAGAAAGACGCAGCAGTTGGCACCTGTGTTTCGTCATCATCAGAGACGTGCTGAGGTGGTATTCCCATGTCCTCATCATCAGGAAAAATAAGTGGTTGTGCGTTAGTGCATTCTATCTCTTCCACCCCTGGGGAAGGGCTAGGTGGATGCCCTTGGGAAACCCTGGCAGCAGAGTCTTCAAACAGCATAAGAGACTGCTGCATAACTTGAGGCTCAGACAGTTTCACTGATATGCATGGGGGTGATGTGACAGACCGATGGGCTTGGTTTTCATGCGCCATCTGTGCGCTTTCTGCAGAAGACTGGGTGGGAGATAATGTGAACGTGCTGGATCCACTGTCGGCCACCCAATTGACTAATGCCTGTACCTGCTCAGGCCCTACCATCCTTAGAACGGCATTGGGCCCCACCAAATATCGCTGTAAATTCTGCTGGCTACTGGGACCTGAGGTAGTTGGTTCACTAGGACGTGTGGCTGTGGCAGAACGGCCACGTCCCCTCCCAGCACCAGAGGGTCCACTAACACCACCACGACTATGTCCACGTCCGCGTCCGTGTCCCTTATAAGATGTTTTCCTCATTGTTCCCGTTCACCACAATTTTGAGAATGGCAAATTTGGGAATGCTTTTTCAACCCAGAACAAAAAGTCTGCTTTTACGGTCACTACAAATAACTTGACCAGCTAAAACTGTGCAGATTTGGTTGAATAGAGATGTGAGACCAGTTTTTTTTTTGCGCTGTGTGACAGTTATAGGTTTAATCACAGAATGACACTTCTATCAGCACGTTAGCGTGTGTCTTAGGTTTTTCTGAATGATACTATCAATAACTTCAATGTAAGATTTTATTTTTGGGATAGATTTCAAGTAGGCCTGAAATACCACAAACTAGTTATTTTCAGAATGGCAAATTTGGGAATGCTTTTTCAACCCAGAACAAAAAGTCTGCTTTGACGGTCACTACAAATAACTTGACCAGCTAAAACTGTGCAGATTTGGTTGAATAGAGATGTGAGACCTGTTTTTTTTTGCGCTGTGTGACAGTTATAGGTTTAATCACAGAATGACACTTCTATCAGCACGCTAGCGTGTGTCTTAGGTTTTTCTGAATGATACTATCAATAACTTCAATGTAAGATTTTCTTTTTGGGATAGATTTCAAGTAGGCCTGAAATACCACAAACTAGTTATTTTCAGAATGGCAAATTTGGGAATGCTTTTTCAACCCAGAACAAAAAGTCTGCTTTGACGGTCACTACAAATAACTTGACCAGCTAAAACTGTGCAGATTTGGTTGAATAGAGATGTGAGACCTGTTTTTTTTTGCGCTGTGTGACAGTTATAGGTTTAATCACAGAATGACACTTCTATCAGCACGCTAGCGTGTGTCTTAGGTTTTTCTGAATGATACTATCAATAACTTCAATGTAAGATTTTCTTTTTGGGATAGATTTCAAGTAGGCCTGAAATACCACAAACTAGTTATTTTCAGAATGGCAAATTTGGGAATGCTTTTTCAACCCAGAACAAAAAGTCTGCTTTGACGGTCACTACAAATAACTTGACCAGCTAAAACTGTGCAGATTAGGTTGAATAGAGATGTGAGACCTGTTTTTTTTTGCGCTGTGTGACAGTTATAGGTTTAATCACAGAATGACACTTCTATCAGCACGCTAGCATGTGTCTTAGGTTTTTCTGAATGATACTATCAATAACTTCAATGTAAGATTTTCTTTTTGGGATAGATTTCAAGTAGGCCTGAAATACCACAAACTAGTTATTTTCAGAATGGCACATTTGGGAATGCTTTTTCAACCCAGAACAAAAAGTCTGCTTTGACGGTCACTACAAATAACTTGACCAGCTAAAACTGTGCAGATTTGGTTGAATAGAGATGTGAGACCTGTTTTTTTTTGCGCTGTGTGACAGTTATAGGTTTAATCACAGAATGACACTTCTATCAGCACGCTAGCGTGTGTCTTAGGTTTTTCTGAATGATACTATCAATAACTTCAATGTAAGATTTTCTTTTTGGGATAGATTTCAAGTAGGCCTGAAATACCACAAACTAGTTATTTTCAGAATGGCAAATTTGGGAATGCTTTTTCAACCCAGAACAAAAAGTCTGCTTTGACGGTCACTACAAATAACTTGACCAGCTAAAACTGTGCAGATTTGGTTGAATAGAGATGTGAGACCTGTTTTTTTTTGCGCTGTGTGACAGTTATAGGTTTAATCACAGAATGACACTTCTATCAGCACGCTAGCGTGTGTCTTAGGTTTGCAGCCTTTCAAAAAGCGCCAAGAAAGCGCCGAACACCGAACCCGAACCCAGACTTTTACGAAAATGTTCGGGTTCGGGTCCGTGTCACGGACACCCCAAAATTCGGTACGAACCCGAACTATGCAGTTCGGGTTCGCTCATCCCTAGTCGTCAGGAATCTTCTGATAAGTCACCATTCTTTGGTGCATATGGGTTCCATCCGCAGTTTGGGACATTCTCGGGAGGGGCTCTTTCTGGTTTACCTGAGGAGGAGAGATTTTCCTCGTCTTTGTCTACCATTTGGCAAAAGATTCAGAGTAATCTTAGAAAAATGAGTGAGAAGTATAAGCGTGTGGCTGATAAGAGACGTGTGCCTGGTCTGGACCTGAATGTGGGTGATCTGGTGTGGTTGTCTACAAGAAATATTAAACTGAAGGTTCCCTCCTGGAAATTGGGTCCCAAGTTTATTCGGCCTTATAAAATCTTGTCAGTCATCAATCCTGTTGCCTTCCGTCTTGATCTTCCACGGGTTTGGAAGATACATAATGTATTTCACAGATCTCTCTTAAAACCATATGTCCAGCCCACTGTACCCTCCTCTTTGCCTCCTCCTCCGATTTTGGTTGATGGCAATCTGGAGTTTGAGGTTTCCAGAATTGTGGACTTTCGCATTGTCCGCGGTTCTCTTCAGTACCTCGTTCATTGGAAGGGTTATGGTCCTGAGGAGAGGATGTGGGTTCCGGTGTCGGACATTAAAGCCACTCGCCTCATCAGGGCATTTCATAGGGCTCATCCTGAGAAGGTGGGTCCTGGGTGTCCGGAGTCCACCCGTAGAGGGGGGGGGGGGGGGGTACTGTCACTACCAGAGCTTTGAGACGTTCTCACAGCTCTGTTTCTCCACCCCTGTGATGAAGTCTTTACTTTCTGTTTCCTTCCTCCCAGCTGTTCCTCCTGCGTTTGATTTCCCTGCCTTTAAATCACCCCTCCTCCTATTGTAGGGCGTGGATTATATTTCTCATTTCAGTTGTAGCTCTTGCTTGAGTATCTTCACTTGTAGCTATCAGTTCACTGGACCTGTGTTCTGCTGCAGCAAGCAATCCGGATATTGCCAGCTGTCCTTGGATCCGTCTTCTCTGCGGCTGCAGCTCCTTCAGCTAAGTGTGCAGACATTGTTGTGTACCTGGTTATTTTCTGACTGGATCTGAGGTGGCCACGGGTCCCTCCATATACTGAGCAGGGCACCGGTGGCCGTGCCCCTTCCACTATTGTAGGGGTTACAGTGGTCATCAGTCTTAGGTACGCGGGCATGCCTCGTTCCGCCATTTGGATCCGGGCATGTGCTTTAGCAGCATAGGGAGAGCTTTGAGGGTCTGACAGGGGTCACCCTTTATCCTCCCTAGTTTGGGTACGGTCAGTAGCTCTTTTTACTGTGTATACTCTTGTTGCTCACATACAGCCGTGACACTTTGCTTTACTGAGAAACAGTTCAACTTTGTACAATTCAGGTTCAGTTCCACATTGCAGCAGTAACGATTAGCAGGCTTTTTATAAATGGCAGATAATGTTCTTTGCAAGATACTCAGAGGGTAAAATCAACACTCCAGACCAGGCTGCACTATTCCTCAGTTGTTATGGCTGGCTATATTCCAAGGCCCATATGCCCTAATGCTGGCTTTTATCCTTGGTAAACAATCTTCCTCAGGTATATATCCCTTGCTTGAAGTCAATGATTCCTCTGTCCTTCAGCTTACTTGTTTAGCTGGAACACTGGCTCTGCTCTGCTTGTGGGAACTGTAGGTTTCTCCCAGGAGGCAAACTCTTCTCTTGGGGTGAATCTTCTGAGCTAACAGAGGCTCAGGAACTTCAGGCAGGCTAGACTGCACTACTAGCCACCTGGAATGCACTAACTCTCCCCTGTCTGGGCCTACCCATATATACTCAGGGCTCTCTAGCTCCCTCTAATGTCTAGGAGGCCAAACTACACCCTAACAGGCCTGACATCCAGATAACACGGGGAAATGAACATAAACCATCACATTAATACAATAGACATATTAACCCTTGTGTAGTGCCCACCTTTACCTAGTGGGACACTACACACCCAGCCATTGTTATACTCCAGCGCACTTTTACAGTGTCCTGATACACTAGCTTAATACTGTGATTGTGTTTCATGTAAATTGTGCTTGTATATGAGTTCCAATAAAGTTGCATAGGGAGGGGGAGGTTCTAACAAGCCTCCCATGGATGACCCCACCCTGAACACAGTACAGAGGAGAAGGAGAACCTGGTCAGTGTGTGTGATGTCTGAGGACAAAGATGCACCTCAGCAGCCATCTTGGAGAGTTACAAAAACTCCAACGTTAGTTCCATGTACCAGCCCATAAAAGGGAAAGATTACAGAAGAACTAGGAAACTCAGAGAGAGAGAGTGATAATATTGGCAAAGGAAGGTAACTGTCATTTATCAGGCTCTAGGTAAGAAAAAAGAAGTTCTGCATCGGCGAAAATCTGCGCCGATGCAGAACTTCTTTTTTCTTACCTACAAATTCTTTTGGGGGACTGGACATCCCAGCCAAGAGATCCAAAAATATGCGGCTGCAATCCTGGTTCAAAAGGTCCTGTTTCTACCAAGTCTTCAGTAGCGTTGTGCCTGCCGGAGCACAACCCTATAAGGTGAGTTTGGATATTTCTCACTCTGACATTCTTATCCGGTGTGTGAACATACTACCCTATTGTGCGCTCTTTTTTTTCTCTGTTTCCCTGCTCCCGAGGGAAATTTAGATTTGTCCGTGATCCATTTATCAGGCTCTAGTCTCCTTTGCATTAGGTGGAGAGATTCTAAGCTACAAGCTGCCCACAATAACCAAGGACAGAAAGGCCATCTGTCAGAATATAGTATTCCTAGAGAGGATACAGAAGAATATGATTATACAGTACAGCAGAGATAGTACATCCCTCCAGTCTGGAGAAACAAGGTTGATTGTCATAGAAAACTGCCCCCTTATGTAACTTCTGGAAACTAATCTGAATCACTGTAAAAGCTGCCTTGCTGTAAATGACTTTTGCATACATTGATGACCTTTTGGATCAGCTTCAGTAAAGTACTGGGAGTTTGTTAAGAAACGTGGTCTCCTTATTCCAGATCATCTCCTAAGTGCACCTAACGGTGCTGGCATCACAAACACAGGGGCCCAGCCACCAAAGCACCCTAAGCATACTCATTACCATTAACGGAATCTCAACTTCCATCTAGCTGGTGTTGCCTGCAATAGAGAGTGCCCCGAAGGATTTAGTGCTGTTTTCCTCATCACTGCACGCCGACCCAGAGAGCCGTGAGTACGACTACTACCCCCATCAGCCCACCGTGCACTCACATACGGCCCCTGCGGTCCGGTCCGCTGCATTTTCTCTTTTCCATTTCCATTTGGGGTCTTCCCAAATAAAAAAAAATAAATAAAGGGAAAAAAAAACATTTTTGGCTATCTCCTCCACTGCCGCTTCCACCTACACCGCCACTTCTACCACCTCCTCAACCTCCTACTCCACTTTGACCTCCGCCTCCTAGTTCAAGATTTTTTTTTTTTATATTCTATGTTATTTAAGTAATTTCCCTATCCAAATTTGTTTGCAGGGCAATTGTCCTGCTATTACCCCCTTTTGCAGCCCTCTTGACCTTACTATGGCTATTTTACAGCCATTTTAGTGCACCAAAGTTTGGGTCCCCATTGACTTCAATGGGGTTCGGGTTCGAGTTCAGGTCCCGAACTTTGACCTGAAGTTCGATCAGACCCGAACATCCACGGGTCCGACTGCTCATCCCTACTGGCTTCAAATGTAGGAGGGAAAAAAATTCAAAAATAATTCTGGCCATATGAACAAGTAAAGTAACCACATTTCCATCACAAACTTTGCAGCTGCCTCTCACCCTTTGGGTGGTTTTGGGTTGTTTTGACGTTCTCAGGTATCAAGGAATCAATTCATACTTTTCTACTGTGTTTTTACATTACACTTCTTATGCAATGTGAATGTAGCAACATATTATGCACTTGGTACACCAGCAGATGGAGTATGGTTGGCAATGTTCAGTAACTCCTGGCACTACAAGACCTTTCTGCCATCATCTCTAGAGCCAGAGATACTCCATCCTCAAACTGCAGCAGAATCATCTGGGCCACATGGGCCCTCTTCATTAGCTCGATCCACAGTGGATCACAGATGAAACCTCTACTGGAGTTACTGCAGAGAACACCATAGCCAGTAATAACAGCCCTGAGGATTCCACGTTTCAGGATCCAGTTGCTGCAAGAGACTATGGGTTCCAACCAGGCCTGAAGCTCTTGAGTAAAGCTGGAAGACCTAAAAGCCTGGCGAGCTTCAGGAGGGTGAGATACAAGAGACTGTTTTAAAGGGAACCTGTCACAGGGATTTTGTGTATAGAGCTGAGGACCAGTGATGGCCAGTTCGCCGTGTTCGCCTGCGAACACATGCGGGCTGCCATCTTAAACAGTGGCGTAACTATAGGGGTCGCAGCGGTCGCAATTGCGACCGGGCCCCTGAGTCAGGGGGGCCCACAGGGCCCCCTCAAGCCAGGAGAACGCAGCCCCAGCTGAATAACTAAAATACGATTTACAGGGGGCGGAGCGGAGGCCGAGAGGAGAGGCCCTGCGTGACGCGCACTGTGCAGGGCAGCTGGGCAGGCGAAGTGAGGAGGAGGGGCCGGGGGAGCGGCTTCAATTGAGGTGCGACGCAGGACTTAGTCACGTACCTCACTGTGACCTCCTGCGTCGGATCTCGCGAGATGACGCGGCGCGGGAAGGCACAGTGAGCGAGGCATTGGTGACCGCCTGTACCAGGATGCCACAAGCTGTGAAGGAGAGAGAGGTAAGTATTAATTTTTTTTTTTTTTTATGTACCCTACGTTCTACCCTTATTGCAGAGGCACTGGGGGCACGAGAGGAGGACCACTGACAGTACTCAGTCAGTGGACATCATAGTATTAATAAGAGTGGAGACTGGAGAGACTACCATTATATTAATAATAAAGAGGGGGCTATTATATTAATAACGAGGGGGACATTATATTATTAATAAAGAGGGGGCTATTATATTAACAACGAGGGGGCCATTATATTAATAATAAAGAGGGGGCCATTATATTAATAATAAAGAGGGGGCCATTATATTAATAATAAAGAGGGGGCCATTATATTAATAATAAAGAGGGGGCAATTACATTAATAACAAAGAGGGGGCCAATACATTATTATTAATGTAATGTCCCCCTCTTTATTATTAATATAATGGCCCCCTCTTTATTATTAATATAATGGCCCCCTCTTTATTATTAATATAATGGCCCCTCTTTATTATTAATATAATGGCCCCCTTGTTGTTAATATAATGGCCCCCTTGTTGTTAATATAATGGCCCCCTCTTTGTTATTAATGCAATGGCCCCCTCTTTATTATTAATATAATGGCCCCCTCGTTGTTAATATAATGGCCCCTCTTTGTTATTAATATAATGGCCCCCTCTTTATTATTAATGTAATGGCCCCCTCTTTATTATTAATATAATGGCCCCCTTGTTGTTAATATAATGGCCCCCTTGTTGTTAATATAATGGCCCCCTCTTTATTATTAATATAATGGCCCCCTCGTTGTTAATATAATGGCCCCCTCTTTATTATTAATGTAATGGCCCCCTCTTTGTTATTAAAGAGGGGCCATTATATTAATAATAAAGTGGGGGCCATTATATTAATAATAAAGTGGGGGCCATTATAATATACAGGGGGAATAATATTATGGGGAATGGGGGACTATCTGTCTGGCTCTAGCACAATATTGGGGGGCAGCAGGAGGAGTTGTTGAGACACCAGGAAGGAGAGGATGAGAGTAAAGTGAGGAACCTAAAAAATAATCTGTGAAACTCTGCAGAGACGAGAAGCAGCTGAAAGAAGGTGTCATGGCGGTCTTATCTCTGGATGAAGACGTTGAGAAAAGTGTACATCACAGGAGACGTCACTGGATGTAACAGGTATGGTGCGGCATTCTCCTGTAATAATATTACCCATGCACATATCTGTTTCTTGGTAGGGTAAGGGGTATATAGAATTTGACCCACACTGCCGCATCCGGCCCCAGACTTCAGGTAACACTGTGTTCTGAATTCTGGGGCCTCACACCCATCTACAACATTATCTGTACTCAGAGAGTTATCACTGTGTTACATAGGACTGCTAGTGATCTACTACAGTATTTGTTAAAAGGGGCGTGCCCGGGGTAGGGGGGTGGCACCATTTTTGGCTTTCCCCGGGTGCAGGCAACCCACGCTACGCCACTGCTCTCCTATCCTGTGAGTGTGACTGCGACTGCGAGACACACTGACTGACCTGACTGACTTACTGAGGTGAGCGTCCGACCGACCGGGGTCCTGGTCCGGTTGGTCCAGTGAGTGAGTGACTGCGACTCTGTGTCTGTCCTGAGTGAATCCGGGCTCTGACCCGCCTGGTGGGAGCGCCGGTGAGATTGTGATAATAAGCCCCATGCCAGGGGGTCCCTGATGTATTAACTGACCAATAACATAGAGATCCCAGTGCCAACTGCCTTGCTGGTGAACGATTGGCATATACTTCTGCTGTGGAGTAGGGGGGGCCCAAATTGAACTCTTGCACCAGGGCCCATGAGCCTATAGCTACGCCCCTGATCTTAAATCACAAGTCCGACGAAGAACAGGTAAGCCCTTACCTGTGCCTGCGCCGCGAGCCGGTCTGAAACAAATGCGGTCACCGGGAGCAGGCAGTTCCGAGAACAGCCCAATGAAGGCCCCCGGCAGCTGTTCTCGGAACTGGATGGCCGCTAGCACATCCGCAATATCCAGTCCCCATAGCTCTGTGTGCTTTTATTGTGTAAAAAAAACGATTTGATACATATGCAAATTAACCTGAGAAGAGTCAGTCCCTGACTCATCTCAGGGACAGGACTCATCGCAGGTTCATTTGCATATGTATCAAATCGTTTTTTTACACAATAAAAGCACACAGAGCTATGGGGACTGGGTATTGCGGATGTGCTAGCGGCCATCTAGCAACCCATGTCCTCAGCTCTATACACAAAATCCCTGTGACAGGTTCCCTTTAACCACCTCCGGACCGCTGTACGCAGATTCGCGTTCCGGAGGTGGCAGCCCTGCGCTCAGCGACGCATATACGCGTCATCTCGCGTGAGCCGGGATTTCCTGTGAACACGCGCACACAGGCGCGCGCGCTCACAGGAACGGAAGGTAAGAGAGTTGATCTCCAGCCTGCCAGCGGCGATCGTTCGCTGGCAGGCTGGAGATGTGTTTTTTTTAACCCCTAACAGGTATATTAGACGCTGTTTTGATAACAGCGTCTAATATACCTGCTACCTGGTCCTCTGGTGGTCCCCTTTGTTTGGATCGACCACCAGAGGACACAGGTAGCTCAGTAAAGTCCCACCAAGCACCACTACACTACACTACACACCCCCCCGTCACTTATTAACCCCTTATTAGCCCCTGATCACCCCATATAGACTCCCTGATCACCCCCCTGTCATTGATTACACCCCTGTCATTGATCAACCCCCTGTAAAGCTCCATTCAGATGTCCGCATGATTTTTACGGATGCACTGATAGATGGATCGGATCCGCAAAACGCATCCGGACGTCTGAATGAAGCCTTACAGGGGCATGATCAATGACTGTGGTTATCACCCCATATAGACTCCCTGATCACCCCCCTGTCATTGATTACCCCCCTGTCATTGATCAACCCCCTGTAAAGCTCCATTCAGATGTCCGCATGATTTTTACGTATCCACTGATAGATGGATCGGATCCGCAAAACGCATCCGGACGTCTGAATGAAGCCTTACAGGGGCATGATCAATGACTGTGGTTATCACCCCATATAGACTCCCTGATCACACCCCTGTCATTGATCAACCCCCTGTAAAGCTCCATTCAGATGTCCGCATGATTTTTACGGATGCACTGATAGATGGATCGGATCCGCAAAACGCATCCGGACGTCTGAATGAAGCCTTACAGGGGCATGATCAATGACTGTGGTTATCACCCCATATAGACTCCCTGATCACCCCCCTGTCATTGATTACCCCCCTGTCATTGATCAACCCCCTGTAAAGCTCCATTCAGATGTCCGCATGATTTTTACGGATCCACTGATAGATGGATCGGATCCGCAAAACGCATCCGGACGTCTGAATGAAGCCTTACAGGGGCATGATCAATGACTGTGGTTATCACCCCATATAGACTCCCTGATCACACCCCTGTCATTGATCAACCCCCTGTAAAGCTCCATTCAGATGTCCGCATGATTTTTACGGATGCACTGATAGATGGATCGGATCCGCAAAACGCATCCGGACGTCTGAATGAAGCCTTACAGGGGCATGATCAATGACTGTGGTTATCACCCCATATAGACTCCCTGATCACCCCCCTGTCATTGATCACCCCCCCTGTCATTGATTACCCCCCTGTAAAGCTCCATTCAGATGTCCGCTTGATTTTTACGGATCCACTGATAGATGGATCGGATCCGCAAAACGCATCCGGACGTCTGAATGAAGCCTTACAGGGGCGTGATCAATGACTGTGGTTATCACCCCATATAGACTCCCTGATCACCCCCCTGTCATTGATCAACCCCCTGTAAAGCTCCATTCAGATGTCCGCATGATTTTTACGGATGCACTGATAGATGGATCGGATCCGCAAAACGCATACGGACGTCTGAATGAAGCCTTACAGGGGCGTGATCAATGACTGTGGCTATCACCCCATATAGACTCCCTGATCACCCCCCTGTCATTGATTACACCCCTGTCATTGATTACCCCCCTGTAAAGCTCCATTCAGATGTCCGCATGATTTTTACGGATGCACTGATAGATGGATCGGATCCGCAAAACGCATCCGGACGTCTGAATGAAGCCTTACAGGGGCATGATCAATGACTGTGGTTATCACCCCATATAGACTCCCTGATCACCCCCCTGTCATTGATTACACCCCTGTCATTGATTACCCCCCTGTAAAGCTCCATTCAGATGTCCGCATGATTTTTACGGATGCACTGATAGATGGATCGGATCCGCAAAACGCATCCGGAAGTCTGAATGAAGCCTTACAGGGGCATGATCAATGACTGTGGTTATCACCCCATATAGACTCCCTGATCACCCCCCTGTCATTGATTACACCCCTGTCATTGATTACCCCCCTGTAAAGCTCCATTCAGATGTCCGCATGATTTTTACGGATGCACTGATAGATGGATCGGATCCGCAAAACGCATCCGGACGTCTGAATGAAGCCTTACAGGGGCATGATCAATGACTGTGGTTATCACCCCATATAGACTCCCTGATCACCCCCCTGTCATTGATTACACCCCTGTCATTGATTACCCCCCTGTAAAGCTCCATTCAGATGTCCGCATGATTTTTACGGATGCACTGATAGATGGATCGGATCCGCAAAACGCATACGGACGTCTGAATGAAGCCTTACACGGGCGTGATCAATGACTGTGGTTATCACCCCATATAAACTCCCTGATCACCCCCCTGTCATTAATCACCCCCCTGTCATTAATCACCCCCCCTGTCATTGATCACCCCCCCCTGTCATTGATCACCCCCCTGTCATTGATCACCCCTCTGTAAGGCTCCATTCAGACATTTTTTTGGCCCAAGTTAGCGGAATTATTTTTTTTTTTTTCTTACAAAGTCTCATATTCCACTAAGGCCTCTTTCACACTTGCGTTGTTGGGATCCGGCATGCACTTCCGTTGCCGGAGGTGCCTGCCGGATCCGGAAAAACGCAAGTGTACTGAAAGCATTTGAAGACGGAACCGTCTTCCAAATGCTTTCAGTGTTACTATGGCACCCAGGACGCTATTAAAGTCCTGGTTGCCATAGTAGGAGCGGGGAGCGGGGGAGCGGTATACTTACAGTCCGTGCGGCTCCCGGGGCGCTCCAGAATGACGTCAGAGCGCCCCATGCGCATGGATGACGTGATCCATGCGATCACGTGATCCATGCGCTTGGGGCGCCCTGACGTCACTCTGGAGCGCCCCGGGAGCCGCACGGACGGTAAGTACACTGCTCCCCCGCTCCCCGCTACACTTACCATGGCTGTCAGGACTTTAGCGTCCCGGCAGCCATGGTAACCACTCTGAAAAAGCTAAATGTCGGCTCCGGCAATGCGCCGAAACGACGTTTAGCTTAAGGCCGGATCCGGATCAATGCCTTTCAATGGGCATTAATTCCGGATCCGGCCTTGCGGCAAGTGTTCCGGATTTTTGGCCGGAGCAAAAAGCGCAGCATGCTGCGGTATTTTCTCCGGCCAACAAACGTTCCGTACCGGAACTGAAGACATCCTGATGCATCCTGAACGGATTACTCTCCATTCAGAATGCATTAGGATAATCCTGATCAGGATTCTTCCGGCATAGAGCCCCGACGACGGAACTCTATGCCGGAAGACAATAACGCAGGTGTGAAAGAGCCCTAACTTGTGTCAAAAAATAAAATCTCACATGAACTCACCATACCCCTCACGGAATCCAAATGCGTAAAATTTTTTAGACATTTATATTCCAGACTTCTTCTCACGCTTTAGGGCCCCTAGAATGCCAGGGCAGTATAAATACCCCACATGTGACCCCATTTAGGAAAGAAGACTCCCCCAGGTATTCCGTGAGGGGCATATTGAGTCCATGAAAGATTGAAATTTTTGTCCCAAGTTAGCGGAACGGGAGACTTTGTGAGAAAAAAATTAAAAATATCAATTTCCGCTAACTTGTGCCAAAAAAAAAAAAATTCTATGAACTCGCCATGCCCCTCATTGAATACCTTGGGGTGTCTTCTTTCCAAAATGGGGTCACATGTGGGGTATTTATACTGCCCTGGCATTCTAGGGGCCCCAAAGCGTGAGAAGAAGTCTGGTATCCAAATGTCTAAAAATGCCCTCCTAAAAGGAATTTGGGCCCCTTTGCGCATCTAGGCTGCAAAAAAGTGTCACACATCTGGTATCGCCGTACTCAGGAGAAGGTGGGGAATGTGTTTTGGGGTGTCATTTTACATATACCCATGCTGGGTGAGATAAATATCTTGGTCAAATGCCAACTTTGTATAAAAAAATGGGAAAAGTTGTCTTTTGCCAAGATATTTCTCTCACCCAGCATGGGTATATGTAAAATGACACCCCAAAACACATTCCCCAACGTCTCCTGAATACGGCGATACCACATGTGTGACACTTTTTTGCAGCCTAGGTGGGCAAAGGGGCCCACATTCCAAAGAGCACCTTTAGGATTTCACAGGTCATTTACCTACTTACCACACATTAGGGCCCCTGGAAAATGCCAGGGCAGTATAACTACCCCACAAGTGACCCCATTTTGGAAAGAAGACACCCCAAGGTATTCCGTGAGGGGCATGGCGAGTTCCTAGAATTTTTTATTTTTTGTCACAAGTTAGTGGAAAATGATGATTTTTTTTTTATTTATTTTTTTCATACAAAGTCTCATATTCCACTAACTTGTGACAAAAAATAAAAACTTCCATGAACTCACTATGCCCATCAGCGAATACCTTGGGGTCTCTTCTTTCCAAAATGGGGTCACTTATGGGGTAGTTATACTGCCCTGGCATTCTAGGGGCCCAAATGTGTGGTAAGGAGTTTAAAATCAAATTCTGTAAAAAATGACGAGTGAAATCCGAAAGGTGCTCTTTGGAATATGGGCCCCTTTGCCCACCTAGGCTGCAAAAAAGTGTCACACATCTGGTATCTCCGTATTCAGTAGAAGTTGGGGAATGTGTTTTGGGGTGTCATTTTACATATACCCATGCTGGGTGAGAGAAATATCTTGGCAAAAGACAACTTTTCCCATTTTTTTATACAAAGTTGGCATTTGACCAAGATATTTATCTCACCCAGCATGGGTATATGTAAAATGACACCTCAAAACACATTCCCCAACTTCTCCCGAGTACGGAGATACCAGATGTGTGACACTTTTTTGCAGCCTAGGTGGGCAAAGGGGCCCATATTCCAAAGAGCACCTTTCGGATTTCACTCGTCATTTTTTACAGAATTTGATTTCAAACTCCTTACCACACATTTGGGCCCCTAGAATGCCAGGGCAGTATAACTACCCCACAAGTGACCTCATTTTGGAAAGAAGAGACCCCAAGGTATTCGCTGATGGGCATAGTGAGTTCATGGAAGTTTTTATTTTTTGTCACAAGTTAGTGGAATATGAGACTTTGTATAAAAAAAAAAAAATCATCATTTTCCACTAACTTGTGACAAAAAATAAAAAATTCTAGGAACTCGCCATGCCCCTCACGGAATACCTTGGGGTGTCTTCTTTCCAAAATGGGGTCACTTGTGGGGTAGTTATACTGCCCTGGCATTCTAGGGGCCCAAATGTGTGGTAAGGAGTTTGAAATCAAATTCTGTAAAAAATGACCTGTGAAATCCGAAAGGTGCTCTTTGGAATATGGGCCCCTTTGCCCACCTAGGCTGCAAAAAAGTGTCACACATCTGGTATCTCCGTACTCAGGAGAAGGTGGGGAATGTGTTTTGGGGTGTCTTTTTACATATACCCATGCTGGGTGAGATAAATATCTTGGTCAAATGCCAACTTTGTATAAAAAATGGGAAAAGTTGTCTTTTGCCAAGATATTTCTCTCACCCAGCATGGGTATATGTAAAATGACACCCCAAAACACATTCCCCACCTTCTCCTGAGTACGGAGATACCAGATGTGTGACACTTTTTTGCAGCCTAGGTGGGCAAAGGGGCCCATATTCCAAAGAGCACCTTTCGGATTTCACAGGTCATTTTTTTACAGAATTTGATTTCAAACTCCTTACCACACATTTGGGCCCCTAGAATGCCAGGGCAGTATAACTACCCCACAAGTGACCCCATTTTGGAAAGAAGAGACCCCAAGGTATTCGCTGATGGGCATAGTGAGTTCATAGAACTTTTTATTTTTTGTCACAAGTTAGTGGAATATGAGACTTTGTAAGAAAAAAAAAATAAAAAAAAAAATCATCATTTTCCGCTAACTTGTGACAAAAAATAAAAAGTTCGATGAACTCACTATGCCCATCAGCGAATACCTTAGGGTGTGTACTTTCCGAAATGGGGTCATTTGTGGGGTGTTTGTACTGTCTGGCCATTGTAGAACCTCAGGAAACATGACAGGTGCTCAGAAAGTCAGAGCTGCTTCAAAAAGCGGAAATTCACATTTTTGTACCATAGTTTGTAAACGCTATAACTTTTACCCAAACCATTTTTTTTTTACCCAAACATTTTTTTTTATCAAAGACATGTAGAACAATAAATTTAGAGCAAAATTTATATATGGATGTCGTTTTTTTTTGCAAAATTTTACAACTGAAAGTGAAAAATGTCATTTTTTTGCAAAAAAAATCGTTAAATTTCGATTAATAACAAAAAAAGTAAAAATGTCAGCAGCAATGAAATACCACCAAATGAAAGCTCTATTAGTGAGAAGAAAAGGAGGTAAAATTCATTTGGGTGGTAAGTTGCATGACCGAGCAATAAACGGTGAAAGTAGTGTAGGTCAGAAGTGTAAAAAGTGGCCTGGTCTTTCAGGGTGTTTAAGCACTGGGGGCTGAGGTGGTTAATGTTTGGATCCTACACAGCCACCCTCCTGCCTCTAACCTACAAAAGGGACTCCCTTCATTTATTTCAAGTTGGCACCTATTGAGCCTTACCTACTTGCATGTTTTCTCCGCATCATGGATCAAAATAGTGCATGTCTCTGTTTTTTTCACAGACTCGTGGTCAGTGGAAAATCATGGATGTGTAAATAATCATAATATCATACGTGTGTTACTAATTTTGTGAATAAGGCCTATTGTAAGTGATAGTTAATAAGGATGCTTAAAATATTACAGTACATAAACTTGTTCTTTGAAATTGTTAGACAATATGACATAACAGTAAGCTGCTGTGAATGAGTTAAAATACCCCAGCTCCATCTGCCACAACACATTGAGCCGACGACTATGCCTATTACTCGGCCACAGTTAGATGCGAATCACCTGCAGAGAGTGCCCAGGTGCTCAGATCGTAATTTGCAGCTGCTCTTACATTTCGGAACCTAACTGGAGTTGGCCAAGTGAGTAACATCTCTGGAATAGGATGAATTTTGGTCTGATATCAGCACAGCAGATGTGAGCTGGACATGAGGTCTGGCTTGGAGACACGGCAAGGTTAACTTGGGCAAATGAGTGCTCCGAGTGGCTGAGCAGGCCAGGAATGCTTATAATCAGAGATGGGTGTTGTTAAATGAGCTTCTAATCACATTCCCTTTCCCTAATTGTCTCTTTTATAATATCAACCTCTAATGAAATATCATGTCTGTCAGGCTGTAGGTCAATGAAGGACAATGTGGGTGCAAATAAGTGAGAATGGTTCATTTCTGTAACACATTGCTAAGAGGAATAAAGTTTTCAATTAAACTGAAAAAATACTGGATTTAACTGTGAGCAATCTGTGTAATATTAAAGATTTTTATAGACAATTGTACATTTTATATATTATTCAAAGCTGCCAAACTGATTCCTTTCCATAGCAAATGCATCTACCTTTTCTCCATGTTGCTCTAATTTCCTGCTGGCAACAACCTGGATTAGATTTATTAACCAGCATAATACAATATCTATTAGAACCAATTTGTTTATTCGGCATTCATTGCTAATAGCCACACAGTAACCCGCCAAGCCACATGGGCATTAACAACGAACACCAAATAAACAATTTGGTTCTAATCAATTAATGTGTCCTACTACTTGATTAACTACACGCTACTCGGCTGCTTGGTGTACGTGTCCCTGTCAAGGCAAAACTATGCCATGTGGCCATATCCTAAGAATACGACCATACCTTTAGTTTTTTTTATGCAGTTTTTGAAGCTAGACTTTTTGAAGGTGTAGATCATGAAAGAAGTGAAAGTATTAAAGACAGATGCTACTATTTTTAAATCACTCATGGTATTAGCTTCACAAACAACATACCCATAGACTAGGGCTACATGGGCATCTTAGCTGTGACACCTATCGCAAGACACTGTACTGTACCAGATAGGTCTTCAATATTAAAAGCTGGGAGAACACCCTTAACTATCGCAAGGGCCCAGTAGTGGATTGTTATCAGAAAGACACCACTGAGTAAGGTTGAGTTCACACTTCAGTTATTTGGTCAGTTATTTCCATCAATTATTGTGAGAAAACCAGGTATGGGTCCAAAACACAGAACAGGAGGACATTTTTACATTATACCTTATCTCTGAGTAGGCTTCTATACTGGATTTGGCTCACAATATCTGATGGAGATAACTGACCAAATAACTGAAATGGGAACTCTGCCTAAGGGTGCTTTTATCACCCCACAGTTTTTTTTCCATTCCGTTTGCGGTCCGTATGCGGAACCATTCATTACAATGGTTTCACACCAAAAAACTGAATTTACTCTGTATGCATTCCATTTCTGTTTTTCCGTATATCCATTCCACTAAAAGATAGAACTTGTCCTATTATTGTCCACAAATAACGTTCCGTGGCTCCATTCAAGTCAATACGGAACACATCCGTATCTCATCTGTTTTTTGCGGATCCATGCCCACTTTGTGTTTACTGTTTACAAACATTACTGTACATTACACTAATTATTACAAATTTTATGTTTCCGTTTGCAATCCGCAAAAAACGGATCACATACGGAAACCATATGGAGATTTTTTGCGTAAAAACGGAAATGGAAACACAACGGATACAAAAAATGGAAAAACAGATCCGTGAAAAACGGACCGCAAAACACAGCAAAAGACATACGGTCGTGTGCAAGAAGCCTTAGGCCTCTTTCACAAGAATAATACGGATTAGGTCCGGATGCGTTCAGGGTGCATTCAGTCAGTTTTGTCTGAGATTGCGCTCAGTTGTTCAGTTTTTTTCACGTGGATGCAATGCGTTTTTCACTGAAGCCCCATTCACTTTTATGGGACCAGGGCTGCGTGAAAAACACAGAATATAGAACATGCTGCGTTTTTCACACAACGCAGAACTGATGCGGGAAAAAAACGCTCATGTACACAGACCCATTGAAACGAATCGGTCAGGATTCAGTGCGGGTGATATGCGTTCATGTCAAAGGAGCCTTAGTCAAGGGAAGCACTGGGAGAGTGCAGAGATGGTGAAAGTTGATGATACCTGGATGCTGTCTACAGAAAATACCTGGATATCAATTTATAGCTCAGCAATTAAAAGTCGTCATGGCCTAAATAACTCCCTACTAACTGTAGTGAATGGCTTGATAATCTGCTATCTAGTGACATTGCATGGGCATAGATCCTGCATATTATTTATCTTTACAGACAAAAAAGCATTTCTGTCCGTATCTTTTAACCCCTTCTACCCCAGGCCAGTTTTTGCTCTTCTGCCCAGGCCATTTTTTGCAAATCTGACATGTGTCACTTTATGTGGTAATAGCTTTGGAACACTTTTACTTATCTAAGCCATTCTGAGACTGTTTTCTCGTGACACATTGTACTTCATGATAGTCATAAATTTGAGTAAATATATTTCACCTTTATTTGTGAAAAAATCCCAAATTTACCAAACATTTTTAAAAATTCCCAAATTTTCAAATTTCAATTTCTCTACTTTTATAATAGATAGTGATACCTCATATCATAGTTATTACTTTACATTAACCCTATGTCTACTTCATGTTTGGATCATTTTGAAAATGACATTTTATTTTTTGGGGATGTTAGAAGGCTTAGAAGTTTAGAAGCAAATCTTTAAATTTTTCAGAAAATTTCCAAAACCCACTTTTTAAGGACCAGTTCAGTCACTTTGTGGGGCTTACATAATAGAAACCACCCAAAAATTACCCTATTTTAGAAACTTCACACCTCAAGTTATTCAAAACTGATTTTACAAACTTTGTTAACCCTTTAGGTGTTCCACAAAAATTAATGGAAAATGGAGATTAAATTTCTGAATTTCACTTTTTTGGCAGATTTTACATTTTAATCAATTTTTTCCAGTAACAAAGCAAGGGTTAGCAGCCAAACAAAACTCAATATTTATTACCCTAATTCTGCAGTTTACAGAAACACTCCACATGTGGTCGTAAACTGCTGTATGGCCACACGGCAGGGTGCAGAAGGAAAGGAACGTCATATGGTATTTGGAAGGCAGATTTAGCTGAACTGGTTTTTAGATGCCATGTCCCATTTGAAGCCCCCCTGATGCACCCCTACAGTAGAAACTCAAAAAAGTGACCACATTTTGGAAACTACGGGATAAGGTGCCAGTTTTGTTGGTACTATTTTGGGGTACATATGATTTTTAATTGCTCTATATATTAAGATTTTTGTGATGCAAGGTAACCCAAAAATTAATATTTTGGCACCGTTTAAATTTTTTATTTTTTACAACATTCATCTGACGGTAGATCATGTGCTATTTTTATAGAGCAGGTTGTTACGGACGCAAACATGTCTACTTTCTATGTTTGTTTGTTTTCAGTTTTACATAATAAAGCATTTTTAAAAAAAAAAATTTTTGTGTCTCCATTTTCTGAACGCCCTATTTTTTTTTATTTTTCTGCCGATTGTTTTGTGCAGGGGCTCGTTTTTTGCAGGAAGAGTTGACATTTTTATTGGTACCATTTTTAGGTACATATGATTTTTTGATCATTCATTATTACACTTTATGAGACAAGTTGACCAAAGAATTGGTTGTTTTGGCACAGTTTTTATTTATTTATTTTTACAGTGTTTACCTGAGGGATTAGGTCATGTGACTTTTTTATAGAGCAGATCGTTATGGATGTGGCAATACCTAATATGTCTACTTTTTCGTATTTATTTAAGTTTTACACAATAATAATAGCATTTTTGAAACCGAAATCATGATGTTTTAGTGTCTCCATAGTCTGAGAGCCATAGGTTTTTTTTATTTTTTGACCGATTGTCTTAGGTAAGATCTCATTTTTTGAGGGTTGAGGTGATGGTTTGATTGGTACTATTTTGGAGGTATATGCCTTTTTGATCGCTTGGTGTTGCAATTTTTGTGATGTAAGGTGACAAAAATGCTCAATTCCAGCAGAATCAATTTACATAAATAATGGGGTATACAAAGTATATATCAAGTTCCAGCAGAAAAGTAACCCCTAAAAACACAATTTTAATGATATGCCTTTAAAAAGGCCCTTTATGGGCATCCTATAGAAACACGAAAAATTACATAAAGACTAATTAACCGATGGCATATATCCAGCAATTAAGAGAATTACCTGGGGTGGGGGGGGGGGAGAATTCTATCCCTATAACCACCCTTATCCTAAAACCTCAGCCCAGGGGAGACCCCTAATGGTGGAGACCCCCTGTCCACGTACCTAGACTAATATCCCTATTGTGTCCCTACAGGGATGAGGAGTTATACTAGAGTATCCCAGGTATAAGGTGAGGATAATAAAGTGCTAATAGCACCAAAATTGACTGAATATTGCTGGATATCGACAACACAGTACAGACACACAACAAGAAAAATCAGGGTTGATAGAGTGATCAGACACCTGAAATACATAAAATTTTTATATAATAGATAGTCAGGGATGACAGTATAGTCAGAAGACACCTGAATTAACCTCCTGGCTTTTTTTTACACAGTTTTTATTTTTATTTTTTTACGGTGTTCACATGAAGGATTAGGTCATGCAATATTTTTATAGAGCAGGTTGCTATGGATGCGGCGATGCCTAATATGTCTACTTTTTTTTATGTATTTCATTTTAACACAATAATAGCAGTTTTGAAGCGAAAAAAAAAATCTAATTTTAGTGTCTCCATTGTCTGAGAGTGATAGCTTTTTTATTTTTTGACCAATTGTCTTAAGTAAGGTGTCATTTTTTGCGGGATGAGGTGACGGTTTGATTGGTACTATTTTGTGGAGCCTTTTTGATCGCTTGCTGTTGCAATTTCTGTGATGTAAGGTCACATAAATGGCTTTTTTTTCACAGTTATTTTTTTAAAGTGTTCACCTGAGGGGTTAGGTCATGTGATATTTTTATAGAGGTTGTTACGGACTTGGTGATACCTAATATGTATATATTTTTTTATGTATTTCACTTTAGCACAATAATAGCAGTTTTGAAACAAAAAAATTATGTTCTAGTGTCTCCATGTTCTGAGAGCTGTAGTTTTTTTTATTTTTTGGGCGCTTGTCTTATGTAGGGGCTCATTTTTTGTGGGATGAGGAGACTGTTTTATTGATATCACCTTTTTAATCGCTTGGTGTTGCACTTTTTGTGATGTAAGGTGACAAAAATGGCATTTTTTTACACCGTTTTTATTTTTTATGGTATTTATCGGACAGGATGGATAATTTTTTATAGAGCCGGTCATTACGGACGCGGTGATACCTAATATGTGTGGGTTTTTTTTTTCTGTTATTTATTATAAAATTGGGGTAAAGGGGCGTTTTTTCTTTTCTTTTTTTAACTTAAAAACGTTATTAATTTTATTAAAACACTTTTTTTTTTACTTTTTTGTCTCTACTTTGTCTCTACTCTATTTATGATGTTCACTTTTGGGGGTCTGTTCCCCTCTGCAATGCATTACAATACATCTGTATTGTAATGCATTGCCTGTTCGTGTACTATAGTGAGTAGTACACTAACAGGTTGCCTAGGAGACCCAGCCTGAGGCATTGGGCAGCCTCTGCACAGCATTGGGCTGCCTTCTGACACCCAGAGTCCCCGTCACAGCAGCATGGGGACTTGATGCGCTTCCTCACCTGACACAAACCCCTGCTATGTCACATTCAGCACGGACTACGGCATAGAAGGGGTTAATCCACCAGCATCTGCTTTTACAGCAATGCCGTCAGATACAGCTGATCACCGCCTGATCACCATGACGTACTATTACGTCAAATTGCGGGAACGCAGTAGCTTCCATGACGTAATATTATTATTATTTATTATTAAAGCGCCATTCATTCTATAGCGCTGTACATATGAGAAGAGGTATACATACATAATACAGGCAATTGCACTAATCTTAAACAAGACGGGTTACAAACTGGTCCAGAAGGAGAGAGGGCCCTGCCCGTGAGGGCTTACAATCTACATGGTATGGGAGAAGGACACAGTAGGTGCGGGTGAAGTTGGTCATGGCGGTATGGACGCAGCAGGGTCACTGGTTGTAGGCTTGTCTGAAGAGGTGGGTTTTCAGGTTTCTTTTGAAGGATTCCACTGTAGGTGAGAGTCTGATATGTTGGGGTAGCGAGTTCCAGAGTATGGGAGATGCACAGGAGAAATCTTGGAGTTGATTGTGGGAAGAGGCGATAAGAGAAGAGGAGAGAAGGAGGTCTTGTAAGGATTGGAGAGTGCATGTGGGGGTGTATCAGGAAAGTAGCTCAGAGATGTAGGGAGGGGACAGATTATGGACGGCCTTGTATGTATTTGTTAGTACTTTGAAGTGAATTCGCTGGGCAATGGGGAGCCAGTGAAGGGATTGGCAGAGGGGAGAGGCAGAGGAGTAATAGGTTGAGAGGTGGATTAGTCGGGCAGCAGAGTTGAGGATAGATTGAAGGGGTGCGAGATTGCTAGATGGAAGGCCACAGAGGAGAGTGTTGCAGTAGTCTAGGCGGGAGATGATGAGGGCATGTACAAGCATTTTCGTAGATTCAAAGTTAAGGAAAGCACGGATGCGGGAGATGCTTTTGAGTTGGAGGCGGCAGGTGGTGGAAAGGGCTTGGATGTGCGATCTGAAGGAGAGGGCAGAATCCAAGGTTACTCCAAGGCAGCGGACTTGGTTGACCGAGGAGAGTGTGCAGCCATTGATCGTGATAAATAGGTCTGTTGGGGGGGTTGAGCAAGATGGGGGAAAGATGATGAATTCTGTTTTATCCATGTTAAGTTTTAGAAAGCGAAAGGCGAAGAAGGATGATATAGAAGATAGACATTGTGGGATTCTTGATAGTAAGGTGGTGATGTCTGGACCAGAGAGGTAGATTTGTGTGTCGTCAGTGTAGGAGTGATACTGAAAGCCATGGGACTCTATCAGCTGTCCCAGGCCAAAAGTGTAGATAGAGAAGAGCAGGGGTCCTAGGACAGAGCCTTGCGGGACACCAACAGAGAGGGAATGAGACGAGGAGGTGGTGCGGGAGTGGGAGACGCTAAACGTCCGGTCTGTGAGGTATGGTGTGATCCAGGAGAGGGCCAGGTCAGTGATGCCAAGAGATGAGAGAGTTTGCAACAGAAGGGAGTGGTCAACAGTGTCGAAGGTAGAGGACAGGTCAAGGAGAAGGAGGACAGAGTATTGTTTCTTGGTTTTGGCTGTCAGTAGGTCATTGGTGACTTTGGTAAGGGCAGTCTCATTCGAGTGTTGGGATCGGAAGCCAGATTGTAGGCGGTCAAAGAGGGAGCAGGAGGAGAGGTAAGAGGACAGTTCTGAATGGACCTGTTGTTCAAGTAGCTTTGAGGCATACAGAAGAAGTGATATGGGGCGATAACTGGACAAAGAAGACGGGTCAAGTGAAAGCTTTTTGAGGATGGGTGTAATGGTAGCATGTTTAAAAGCAGAGGGGAAGACAACAGAGGTTAGTGATAGGTTAAAGAGATGAGTTAGGGCTGGAATAAACACTGTGGTGAGGTTAGGGATGAGGTGGGATGGGATTGGGTCAAGTGCACAGGTGGTAAGATGTGATCTGGAGAGTAGAGTGGAGAGTTTTTCTTCTGTAATGGTGGAGAAGCGGGTTTTGGGAGAAGAGGACCGAGCAGTTGTGTAGAGGGTCTGTGATCTGTAATAGTATGTCATGTGTCGGGAAGGGGTTAAAGAGAGTCTGTCACCACAATTTGACATTATAGACCGCTTACATAGCGCTGTAGCATAACTATACATGAATCAAATGGTACCTTTGTTGTGTTGTTCTGAAGTTCAACAGAGGCAAAAACGCAGTTTTATTCATATGTAAATGAGGGCTCGCAAGTGCCCAGGGGCGGCGTTCGGGCTGTAAGTGCCCAGGCCAGTCTATCTTCTTTGCATCTAGTGAGTTTCAAAACAAAACAACAAAGGTGTGAGATTGAGAAACCGTTCTTAATGTTTGAATACTGTTTGTGTGGACTAAGTTAACAAGACTGTTATTTTGCTGTTTGGCCACAAGAGGCCGCTGTTTACCCACACAGCTAATATACTGCTGGATTTCAATATTCATGAGAGGTGGGGTTAAGGAGTTCGAGAAAAAGCAGGAAGCAGAGGAACAGCAGACATCTTAGAAGGAGACAGACAGAACAGGACGGTGTGCGAATCGAATCCGCTGGCATCCAAGTGTCCGAGTGGGCGGAGCAGCAGCTGAGTGACGCTGATCGCAGTCCAAGTCCCAGAGCCCGTTCAGAGGAAAAGGATCGTTTCCAGGAAGGCTGTTAGGACCTTTGGAACAAAGCGCTATCTTCTCTGCAGAGCCGCATGTGTGCTGAAGAGACTTGCTGCTGTCCATGTTGAAAACATCATTGGGTGAAAATATACCTGGGTCGGTAAAATCGTGCATGCATCACATTGTAGTACTGGCGCCTGAAATACCAGAGACTGAGATTAGACCTGCAGTTAGTTAGGGTCTATATGTGTGGCATTTCCCTACTGGGTTTTAATTATTTATCTTGTATGTGTGCCTATTTGTTCAATAAAGATTTATACGGACATTACCGCGGGTTGGTTTTGCTTTTGTAGGAGTTTCATGTTTTGTGGCCGTGCGGTACATATAATTGCTGGTCCCAGCTTTTGTTGGTATATTATTAATTTTGGAGAACAAGGGTTTGGCGTCACTCAATATCTGGCACAAATATAGGCAGGCAAAGGACAATATTCAGGAATATTATTTATTAGGTTACTCACAACATGTTGTGTAAAATAACGAGATAAAATGACAATAAAACATTAAAAATTATAAAAAATCACACATATAGCATATTAGGACTCCTATAATACTTCCTATGTTCAGTCTCTTTGTATTATTATATGGTTCACAGTTCATATATGGTGAATTACCAAGTGAGGTCAATGGCAGTTCAATTGATTTAAAACACTTTGGTAATATAAATGTACTTTACCACTCCTGTTTAGCCGTACAGATGCCTGGCTATGGGCTGCAAGGATCGCTCCTATTAAACGTGGGGCCGCTTGGCTGTAAGCTGCTTGGTTTGTGAACTGCAGGAAACACTCCTGTTGGCCGTGCGTCCGTTTGGCTGTGAGCTGCAAGGACCTTTGGAGGCGGGTTCGCCTGTCGACACTTCCCCGTATTGCTGAATGTTACAACCAACTCTGACCTTCCAGGACCTGATCGTGGCGTCCCACGTGGTTCGGCCGGATCGGTCAGGTGACTTCCTCTTTCAGGCGGGGTTTTCAAATGAATACAGCATTCGCTTGTAATAATCGGTGTCTTCCTTGTATCGTCCCACACTGTCTGCCGACCATACGCGTTTCGGGATGAGATCCCTTCCTCAGTGGGGGACGATACAAGGAAGACACCGATTATTACAAGCGAATGCTGTATTCATTTGAAAACCCCGCCTGAAAGAGGAAGTCACCTGACCGATCCGGCCGAACCACGTGGGACGCCACGATCAGGTCCTGGAAGGTCAGAGTTGGTTGTAACATTCAGCAATACGGGGAAGTGTCGACAGGCGAACCCGCCTCCAAAGGTCCTTGCAGCTCACAGCCAAACGGACGCACGGCCAACAGGAGTGTTTCCTGCAGTTCACAAACCAAGCAGCTTACAGCCAAGCGGCCCCACGTTTAATAGGAGCGATCCTTGCAGCCCATAGCCAGGCATCTGTACGGCTAAACAGGAGTGGTAAAGTACATTTATATTACCAAAGTGTTTTAAATCAATTGAACTGCCATTGACCTCACTTGGTAATTCACCATATATGAACTGTGAACCATATAATAATACAAAGAGACTGAACATAGGAAGTATTATAGGAGTCCTAATATGCTATATGTGTGATTTTTTATAATTTTTAATGTTTTATTGTCATTTTATCTCGTTATTTTACACAACATGTTGTGAGTAACCTAATAAATAATATTCCTGAATATTGTCCTTTGCCTGCCTATATTTGTGCCAGATATTGAGTGACGCCAAACCCTTGTTCTCCAAATTGTACTCTCAAACAGCAACAGGGAGTGCTGTGTGGCAGTGCACCCATTCCATTGTACATCAGTGAGTGAGCCACCTAACCTTGAATATTATTAATTTTCCCTATTGCATTACAGAAGAATCTAATATGGATTATCGATCACGTGATCAAACCTGGATTGCCCAGGTGGAAGCAGTATTCTCAGGAGGGGCAGGCGGTGTGGAGGATTCTGGTCAGCGGAGCACAAGGGAGCTCAAGTTAAGGTTCAAGAGTTTATTGCACAAACGCATTAGAACGTAGTGGACTAAGGCTACATTGGAACAATATATTCTCAAATCATTAATTCCGAGGGGTTTGAGGGTACAGACATTCCCCTCCTATGGTTGGGATGATAATGAGTTCTGCTCTAAGTGGGAGGCGTCCTGTGATGGCTGTTCACGCAGCCAGATGCAGCTTATTATCGAGCTTAATACTAAAACCTTATCTCAGCTTGAAGGTGAAATTGGGGAAGTGGAATCATCATTATCCCAAAAAATGTCTACAAGTGAATTCGAAGCCTTTAGAAAAGAGGTGGATGCACTATTTGTCAAATGGGAGGAGCAAATTAAAACTACCAAGATGAAAAAACTGCAGAGGGATCGCCTTGATGTTGAGATGAATAGGGTATATCGTTGGAAGCACAGAGACCCAGGTGCAAGACTGAGATCAGCATCTGTTACTTCTATTACGTGAGGATGGTAGCTCTGGGGTCTCGGACTCTAGGAGATACCCCCACAGATCCAATAAACGGAAGGAGGCGAATCCCGGGTGCCGACAGGAAAGAGACGCCTGGATGGGTCGTTTGGAACATTACAGGTAATTAATCTGTCCACCCGTGTGCTCACGGATGATCAGAAGTCTATTTTGGAGAAGGGTCTTTCCTTTTCTCCCAGCAGTGATTTTGACTTGTTTTTGACAGTGAGAGATGTGTATTTGTTTGCAGGCAAGCTGGTTTTAAAGAAGTTATTTTATCAGAGGCCGGATCCAAATTTTCCAACCCCACTGGAGCAGGAGGCATTGGCTACATTAACTTCCCTGTTGGAGGAGCAAGAAGCATCTTCAGAAACGGGTGAGTTTCCCAAGAAATTATGTCCTAAATCTAAGAAATTTCCCCCATTATCACTCTTTCCCAATATTGATCTATTCGTACAAATGGTGTGCAATGATCTGACCAAGATTCCGGTATCCAATGCCGTTGATAATTGCACCAAGGGTGAAAGGTCTGCTCTGAAGGAAATGAAAACTTGGAAAGATGTGGTGATCGAAGGGGCTGATAAGGGGGGCAATATTGTCATTTGGCCCCACACCCTGTATGAAAGAGAAGCTTGGAGGCAGTTACATGACAAGGAGTGTTATGTTAAGCTGACCTTCAACCCCACCATAAAATATACTGATGAGTTAAACAGCATATTGAATGGGGCAGTTATGGAAGGGGTAATTTCGGCCAAACAAGCATCATATCTGTTGCACGAATATCCAGTAATTCCCACCTTATACCTTCTCCCCAAGGTGCACAAAAACTTACGAGAACCCCCGGGATGTCCGATTGTGTCTCGGGAACCAATAGTCTAATGATGTAGTATGCAAGTAAATTGACTCCTTCTTACATCCGCTGGTTGAAGAGCTACCGTCATACTTGAAGGATACAATGGATGTTCTTAGAAAGGTTGAAGATTTACATTTGGACCCCGATATGCTGTTGGCGACATGCGACGTCGAGTCGCTGTATACATCCATCAAGCATTCTGATGGGCTCAAGGCAGCCGAGTTCTTTTTACGTAGCTCCAACTTGGAATTTGTTGGATTTTGTACTCACTCACAACTTTTTCACATTTGGGGGTCTCTTTTTCCTACAGCTCCGGGGTACAGCGATGGGAGCGTCGTGCGCGCCCTCGTACGCCAATTTGTTCCTGGGGCTGTGGGAGAGAGAGATCCTACAAACCAGTGTGTCTTCTCTGGGTCTGAAGGTTCAGTACTAGGGAAGATACATTGATGATTTGCTCATTATCTCGCAGGGTTCCAGTGAGGAATTCAAATTGTTTATGGATGAGCTGAATAACAACCAGTTGATCATCCGACTTACGTATACATGTAGTAGAACAGGGTTTGACTTCTTGGTTGTGAAACTACGGGTGGATGCTGATGGGAGTATTACTTCAGATCTGTTTAGGAAACATACTTCGGTAAATTCCCTCCTTTTAGCTCAGTCCTCTCACCTGAGGAATCTGATCAACAGCATCCCTGTTGGCCAGTTCCTGCGGGCGAGAAGAATCTGCTCCACTGATCATTTATTTGAAATTCAGGCTGACGACCTTCGGAAGAGATTTCAGCAGAGAGAATACAGTATATACGAGACGGCCGATTGAGAGGGCATATCGTCGAGCACGTTTGGCTAAGCGCCCTGAACTTTTACAACCAAGAGTACGGTGGGACGCATCTGACGAGATACGGTTTATCACAACGTACAATAATAACTGCACCGAAATAGGTGAGGTGTTATCTAAATATTGGGGAATTTTGCGTGGGGACTCACAGTTGGGACCGACAAATTCGGATCACCCGAGTTTAACATTTAGACGGTCCAAGAATCTTAAGGTCCACCTGGTACGAAGCCATCATAGTGTGAGACAACCTGGGCTTTTTGGGTCCAAGGGCCCCAAATGGGGCAATAAGCCATGCGGTAAATGCGTTGCTTGTTGCAATATGGACAGGACAGAAATTTTCTGGGATACGGCACACAGAAAGGAATACCGGATCACCTACCCAATTGATTGTGCTACCACTGAGGTGGTATACTGAGCTTTATGCCCATGTGACAGAATTTACGTGGGGCTGATGACACGCCAATTTAAAAAACGCATTCGGGAACATGTATTGGCGATTACAGCTGCAGCTGATGTTACGGATGATGATCTCCTCACCACTATACCAAGACACTTTAAGGAATTACATGGCTGTAATGGCTCCCTGTTGAGGGTTAGGGGCATTGACCATGTCAAAATATCCCCTAGGGGGGGAAACTGGAAGAGAATTCTTGCTCAGCGGGAATCCCGATGGATTTTCACCCTTAATTCCATCACACCATATGGACTTAATGATTATAATAGTTTTGTGCCTTTCTTATAGACTCCCTTGTGCTCCGCTTGCCGTAATCCTGACATTCACTAGGTAAGTTCTGGTTTTTAGCAGTATATATTTTTTATTGCCTGATTAATATGTTTTTATCAGTTCTAGTGTTTTGTTTGGTTATCTGCCTGTGACCTCACCCTTCTTTTGTTCAGTTTCCCCTAGACTTTGTGGATTATTCAGCGCGTTGATCAAGTAGCACACATGGCGGTGTGTTGTTTTAACAATGGACGTCTTGTGTGGAGATACAATTATGCATTGACACTTTATACCCATCTGTATGTAGGGCGTATTATGAATTTATGTATCTTGTATTTTGTATTTTTTATATATAATTTATTATTGTTATTTTTATATACACTGCTCAAAAAAATAAAGGGAACACAAAAATAACACACACATCCTAGATCTGAATTAATTAAATATTCTTCTGAAATACTTTGTTCTTTACACAGTTGAATGTGCTGACAACAAAATCACACAAAAATAAAAAAATGGAAATCAAATTTTTCAACCCATAGAGGTCTGGATTTGGAGTCACACTCAAAATTAAAGTGGAAAAACACACTACAGGCTGATCCAACTTTGATGTAATGTCCTTAAAACAAGTCAAAATGAGGCTCAGTAGTGTGTGTGGCCTCCACGTGCCTGTATGACCTCCCTACAACGCCTGTGCATGCTCCTGATGAGGTGGCGGACGGTCTCCTGAGGAATCTCCTCCCAGACCTGGACTAAAGCATCTGCCAACTCCTGGACAGTCTGTGGTGCAACGTGACGTTGGCGGATAGAGCGAGACATGATGTCCCAGATGTGCTCAATTGGATTGAGGTCTGGGGAACGGGCGGGCCAGTTCATAGCATCAATGCCTTAGTCTTGCAGGAACTGCTGACACACTCCAGCCACATGAGGTCTAGCATTGTCTTGCATTAGGAGGAACCCAGGGCCAACCGCACCAGCATATGGTCTCACAAGGGGTCTGAGGATCTCATCTCGGTACCTAATGGCAGTCAGGCTACATCTGGCGAGCACATGGAGGGCTGTGCGGCCCTTCAAAGAAATGCCACCCCACACCATTACTGACCCAATGCCAAACCGGTCATGCTGGAGGATGTTGCAGGCAGCAGAACGTTCTCCACGGCGTTTCCAGACTCTGTCACGTCTGTCACATGTGCTCAGTGTGAACCTGCTTTCATCTGTGAAGAGCACAGGGCGCCAGTGGCGAATTTGCCAATCTTGGTGTTCTCTGGCAAATGCCAAACGTCCTGCACGGTGTTGGGCTGTAAGCACAACCCCAACCTGTGGACGTCGGGCCCTCATATCACCCTCATGGAGTCTGTTTCTGACCATTTGAGCCGACACACGCACATTTGTGGCCTGCTGGAGGTCATTTTGCAGGGCTCTAGCAGTGCTCCTCCTGTTCCTCCTTGCACAAAGGCGGAGGTAGCGGTCCTGCTGCTGGGTTGTTGCCCTCCTACGGCCTCCTCCACGTTTCCTGATGTACTGGCCTGTCTCCTGGTAGCGCCTCCATGCTCTGGACACTACGCTGACAGACACAGCAAACCTTCTTGCCACAGCTCGCATTGATGTGCCATCCTGGATAAGCTGCACTACCTGAGCCACTTGTGTGGGTTGTAGACTCCGTCTCATGCTACCACTAGAGTGAAAGCACCGCCAGCATTCAAAAGTGACCAAAACATCAGCCAGGAAGCATAGGAACTGAGAAGTGGTCTGTGGTTACCACCTGCAGAACCACTCCTTTATTGGGGGTGTCTTGCTAATTGCCTATAATTTCCACCTGTTGTCTATCCCATTTGCACAACAGCATGTGAAATTGATTGTCACTCAGTGTTGCTTCCTAAGTGGACAGTTTGATTTCACAGAAGTGTGATTGACTTGGAGTCACATTGTGTTGTTTAAGTGTTCCCTTTATTTTTTTGAGCAGTGTATATTATTTGTGGACACGAGCATGTTTCATTTATCAAAGTGTGTAACACTTGACTATGTACAATAATGGGATTGGGGTATCATTAATGTATTGGTACAGACTGTGTATTTGATGCTTACTGTTCCCATTTTGCATATGAAGCATTATGGTTTTGTATTTCACATCTTATGTATAATATTTTGTATTAATTTCGTTGCATGAGGTTTTTGCACTTGCACTTTTTCACTGGGCACTTTCACTCGCACTTGCACTTTTCCTTTTAGCACCTTTTATTATTATTATCTTTATTCTTTTCATATTTATTATTATTATTTTCATAATTATGGTTTATTTATTGATGTATGAGGAGTTTGTACTTCTCTCTTAATATGTATGAGTAGATTATACTACTCTCTTAATGTGGGTGTTTGATTGCTCGTGTTCATTCGAGATATTATGTGAGATATATAGACATATGCGAGTTTCTCTACTGACTTACGGGTCATGTGGTTGCTGTTGCTAGGCGGCCGTAACGCTGCGTCCGGCATCCTTGCTTCCGATCCTGATGTCACATCCGGTCTGCTGTGGAGAGCTGGTGTGGCTCGGGCCGGGGGCGGGGTTGGGGCGTTCCATCATTGCGTGGTCTGGCCGCGTGCTCATGCGCGTTTTGTCATCACGCATGACGGCCGCTCTGCACATGACATGGGATAGATGGTGGCGCTTTCCAGGTGTAGGATGGTAGGGATCTGATTGCTGCATCTCTGATTGGCTTACAGAGATAGGCTGGGTATATAGGGTGGGTCATTTGGCAGGTTCATTGTTTCCTGTGAAAAAGCTAGTGAGCGAAACGGACGTCGGGCCGTCCCTCCAGCCAGGTTGGTTATCTGCTATGTATTTATTATGCTATTATCGCTTCTTATGTGTTAGTACCGAGTGTTAGTGGTACTTAATACAGTGTTATGATTATCGGTCTCTTCAAGCCACCCAGGTTGAATTATAGGCATGTGGTATATTTATCCATTCATTGATGAGACTGGCATATAGCATATTGATTGGTTCATTCCTTTTTGGATATTTCTTGGTGTATCACATAAGCAGCGGTAATTATATGCAACTATTATGTATTGACATACGTACTGGCATTGGGAGGGGGGGGGGGTTATCCACACTTTTCTGCATTTCCCTACTGGGTTTTAATTATTTATCTTGTATGTGTGCATATTTGTTCAATAAAGATTTATATGGACATTACCGCGGGTTGGTTTTGCTTTTGTAGGAGTTTCATGTGTGGCAGGCCATAAAGAGTTTGATTATTCACCACCAGGACTCACCAGTTCAAGTTATAGTTCTCACCGGAGATCAGGAAAGAACTTTACCTTTACGCCAGTCAGTCCAGTGTTTTGATTGGGAGTACTACCAGGCACGTGCCACCGAAGCATTTATGGGAAAAGGGTGGATGAAATACTGTATAGACAGATAAGATTGCAAGCTCTTGTGCTGTACCGTGGGAAGCCCGTACCTCCCACCCTAAGCAATTGTTCCTGCCTTAGGGTAATAAAAAGTATGCGAGGCAGTGTTAGATGTGCACGCAATAGGTAAATTACAGTAATTGTTTTTCTGTCATCCATCTTAGGGCACCCTGTTGTGCAGCACAAGGGTCTCGGCCTCCGGACTGAGTGTATGTAACCTCATTTTATGTTCCTTGCATTTGGGATTGTGTTTAATACCCTGTTATAGTAAACAGCCTGTTTTACAAAAGCTGGTGTCAGTGTTGCTTTCCTCGTTCCTGACTTAGCTGTATCCTGGGGAGCACACCCCGGTACATGGCTTACAAAGGTACAATTTGACTCATGTATAGTTATGCTACAGCGCTATGTAAGAAGTCTATAATGTCAGATTGTGGTGACAGACTCCCTTGAAGGCTATATTGTAATCAGGAGTGCTATATTCTTGCTGTGATCACTTTACACGTGTGCATTAGAGGAGGCATATAGCGCTTACAATTTGCTACTAATTGACTGCTGCACCCTAATGGTAAATTATTAACTTAGTACAGGTGTTTGCTGCTAGAAAAGACTAAAGTATTGACATACAGAGGAAGTGACTCATGTTAGCTTCTTACATCCTTTTCTCTGATTAGGAGGTATCACTCAAAGGGCTCATGTACTTGGCCGTGCCAGTATTGGGGCCCACAAACAGCGGGTTCACAATATGCAGTCACCGGCAGTGTGCTCACCACATCACGGATGCAGACCCATTCACTTGAATGGGTCTGTAATCCGGAAGGTGCCGTGCTGAATGGAGGCACGGAACCCCACGGAAGCAATACGGAGTGCTTCCATCGGGTTTCTCTCCGTGCCTGCGCATTGCAAAAAAATCAAACTTGTTTTATTTTTATGCTGTGCGGACAGATCACTGACCTATTTAAGCAATTTGCTGTCCCTAATGCACAGGAACAGGCCATCTAATTCCTAGTGCTCAATAGCAGGTCAGGAATGGGCCCCCAACCTTCTTGAAAAAACATTGAACTATGGTAATGCAAACATTTGGTAATGCTATTTGAGCAGCAACCAAAGGATGCATTGCAGTGTCATATTTGATCAGGGATCAGCAGCCTCCAGCACTCCAACTGTTCTGAAATTACAACTTTCACTTCTGTGGAAATAACAAGAACAGCCAAGTTAAGCATGCATGCTGAGAGTTGTAGTTTCACAGCAGCTGGAGTGGCGAAGGTTGCTGATTCCTGCATTAAATCTTCTGCACAACGGAGGACATGTGGTGAAGCTACACAATAGAAAAACATAATCATGTTTTTGTTTTCCCTCTTATAAAAGAATTATATATTATTCCTACACATTGACACACACCCCCAGTTACACCCATGCCCAGTATACCCCAAAACTTTTGTTCCCTGTTTAGTTAAGCCAAACAGACATACAGTACTTCTCTCCCTGTTAGGTGGTATTGTCACGGCCAGTGGTTTGTTTTGTGACACTTTCCTTCACTTGGTTGCCCGTGGCAACGTGTGGTGTTGTGTGCATGTGGTGGCAGTGTCTCAGCCCTATGGCTGATCCCCAGGACATGATTGCCACGCATGCCGTTGCCCGCGTGTATTCCCCTTTAAGAGTCTGTCTTCCCTTGCCTGGTGTTGGAAGGGTTAACCTCCTTCCTAGTGTGTGTGCACTGGGTGTGTCTGACTGTGGGTGTGGCTACTTGGGCCTATAAAGCCTCAGTGAATATCACTTGTCTGAGGGGTACTTCAGCCATGGTTAGCTGGAGCAGCCTCCTGTGTATTCCATCTGCCAGTGGGGGGCACCCTTGTGGTCATAAGTTTATGTATGGTGTTTAGAAGATGTTTGTTTGGTCTTTATTTATTGCAGAATATGGTTTCCTGGGTTCCCGTGTGATGTCTGTGTGTGCGGTGTCCTTTGTGTTGTTTGTGGACAGCAGCACTTGCACGTGCGTTCCAGGTTGTGTGTCTGTGGCAGGTAAGTGTGGTTCTAGTTGCACTTACCTGCCATTGTCATATGTCTGTTTATGTTCCCCTTTCTTTATAGCTTGGCCATTTTAGACTCCTGTTACTCCGTGTCCAGGAGGAACGGGCTGTCTACCCAGCTCCTAGTACAGGGATCGTCGGAGGGTCAGAAGGGATCCAAGGTTCCTGAGCATGAGCCCTCCTACCTTCAAGGGCGGCTCATGCAGTTAGGAGTCAGGGTCAGATTAGGGAAGCTCTAGGAGGTGACCTGCTCCCTAATTCTGTGTTACTGGCCAAGTAGCGACCTTACATCTCCTGATACCGCACGGCTGAGGGTTTTCCCCATCCTCAGCCGTGACAGGTATTCTCACTGCGCATTCTTTATAAGCATCTGGGCATGTGATTCCAGATACAAATTGAACGGTCGACGGCCCCATTATGTATAATGGGGTCTGGCAGAGATCTGTACGCTGTTCCGGCAGACAAGTGGAGAGTCAGCCGGACACAAACCGCTGCAATACTAATTCCAGAAGCCTGACTCATAAAACTGGTGAACTGGAATTAGTGATGTGTGAGGAGGACTATGACATAGTGGGAATAACTGAGACATGGCTGGATAATAGCTATGACTGGGCAGTTAACGTACAGGCAGGGTCGGCTCCAGGTTCATGTGGGCCTTTGGGCCATAAATCTCAGTGGGCCCCCTACGCAGTATAATGACCCCACAGTGGCCCTCCATTCAGAATAATGACCTCCAGTCGCCCCCATTTAGAATAATGTATGGTGCTCACTGGGGGTCATTATACTGTATAAGGGGCCCTCACTAGCTAGAACTGACTGGGCACCACAGCAAATTTTTTAGAGAGGAAAAAGCAATTTTAGCGGCGTCAGACCATTTAGAAATATTAGTCCCCTTCCTAGTCATGTCAGTAAGTGGTTTGACAATCACCGAATAATTTTTAATGAACTTTCTGTAGAAATTTGCGAAGCCCAAGAACCGTTGCAGTGCTTTGAGGTTCTCAGGAAGATCCCAATCTAAAATTGCCTGGACCTTCCTAGAATCCATACGGAAACCTGAAGCAGATAATAAATAACCTAGGAACTGTATTTCCTGAACGGCGAAGACACACTTTTCAATTTTCGAATAGAATTTATTCGTCCGTAGGACCTGCAGTACCTGTCTGACATGCACCTCACGAGTTTTCAGATCAGACGAATAAATTAAAATATCATCTAGGTATATCACCACAAACCTGCCGATAAGATGACTAAAAATGTCATTAACGAAATGTTGGAAGACAGCAGGAGCATTGGTCAGACCGAAAGGCATGACTAGATTTTCATAATGCCCCTCAGGGGTGTTAAAAGCTGTCTTCCAGTCATCCCCTTCCTTGATACGAATCAGATTGTAGGCCCCCCTTAAGATCAAGTTAGGAGAACCACCTAGCACCCGCAATCTGATTAAACAGGTCAGGAATGAGAAGAGGGTAAGGGTCTCGGATGGTTATCCGGTTTAGTTCGCGGAAATCTAGGCAAGGACGCAGGCCCCCATCTTTCTTTTTAACAAAGAAAAACCCTGCAGCCACGGGTGAAGAACAGGGTCTGATGTGTCCCTTAGCCAAGCTCTCGGAGATATAATCTTTCATGGCTTGTCTCTCCGGACCCGAAAGATTATATAACTTAAACTATATATTAAACTATAAATTATATAACCTGGTCTTGGGTAATTTTGCACCGGGAATCAGATTAACCGGGCAATCATAAGGACGGTGAGGTGGTAACTTCTGACAACCCTTTTCAGAGAAAACGAAACTGAAACAAAGTCCGAAACAAATTTAGGTAGAGTAGCTATGAAGGCGACTAAGCAATTGCTATTTAAGCAATTTTCTCTGCAATGCTCACTCCACTCCAATATCTCCCTGGCCTGCCAATCCACCACTGGATTGTGCGCTACCAACCAGGGAAGACCCAATACCACGGGAGTGGGAAGCCCCTCCAGAACATAACATGAAAGACACTCGTTATGGTGGTCCCCTACCCGAAGGTGTAAGTTATGGACAATGTGAGTGAGGTTTCTCTGAGACAGAGGAGCAGAATCAATAGCGAATATGGGAATAGGTCTCTGTAGCGTACAGAGAGACAAACCCATAGTGTGGGCAAAATGGGCATCTATAAAATTTACTCCTGCTCCACTGTCTAGAAAGAAAGAAATAGTCTCCGTCTTAACACCAAAAACAACAACCGCTGGCAACACAAATTGAGATGTTCGTATGGAGGAAACGTACACCCCCCGGCTGACATCCTCCACACAGCCTGGGGTTAGTAGTTTTCCGACGGTCTCTTGTTTTTGAGAAAGGAAGGACAGACATTAATGAAATGACCCCTCCCCCCACAGAAAAAACAAACCCCACGCCTACGGCGAGCCTCAGGAGGACGGACCTGACGAGTAGTTCCTCCTAGCTGCATAGGCTCGTCTAAGTCCGTACAGACTAACTGCTGCTTGGGAGGGATTACCAATTGCTCAGGACTTTTCAATCTGTCCCTCAGACGTCTATCTATTCTGATAGAAAGGGACATAACAGCATCAAGGGAAAAGGGAGTCTCATACAGCGCAAGCACATCCTTAATCCTTTCGGATAACCCAGAGCAGAACTGACTCCTGAGAGCCGGGTCGTTCCACTGGGTATCCGTAGCCCACCTACGGAACTCTGAGCAATACTCCTCTGCTGGCCGCTCTCCCTGTAGGAGTCTCTGTAATTTTGATTCAGCCAGAGCGACTCGGTCAGGGTCATCATATATGAGACCCAAAGCCCCAAAAAATTCATCCACTGACCGGAGAGCCTGGGAATCAGTGGGTAAAGAGAGTGGTTCTTGACACCCTCGTGACACTCACTCACAGACGTGTCTGCATCTCTTCACACTTCTGCTCCGCTGAGGTCTCTCTCCTCCTCAGGCAGCATGTCCTGTGTAGAGGGTGCATGTCTGAAGCTCCACAGCACGGAAGCTTGTAAGGGGGACAGCTGCAGCTGCTGAGAAAGGCTTATGCCGGGTGCTGACTATAGTCTGTTTAGAAAGGATCACAAAAACGGGAGAGGGGGAGGGGTTGTCCTTTATGTAAAGTCCTGTCTAAAGCCCACAGTCCGAGAAGATCTAAGTGAGGGACATGAACATGTGGAGTAACTGTGGGTAGAAATACATGGAGGCAAAAACAATAATAAAATACTAATAGGAGTTTATTATAAACTACCTAATATACCAGAGTCCACATAAAATCTGCTACTAAACGAGATAGATGAGGCGGCAGATCATAATGAGGTGGTTATTATGGGGGACTCATAAAGGAAACAGATTCTTGGCAATAACCAAAGACAATTACCTTTCCCTACTGGTTCAGGACCCGACTGCAAAAAATACAGATGACGTCCGTGTGCATTCCGTATTTTGCGGAGTGAAACAGCTGGCCCCTAATAGAACAGTACTATCCTTGTCCATAATGCGGACAATAATAGGACATGTTCTATTTTTTCAGTAAATACAGAAACAGAATGCACACGGAGTACTTCAGTTTTTTTTGCGGACCCATTAAAATGAATGATTTTGTATACAGTAAGCAAAAAATAGGAACGGACACGGAATGAAAATACTTTCGTGTGCAAGAGGCCTTAACCAATAGACCTGACAGAACAACAAATGTGCAGGTTGGGGGGACACCTGGGAAATAGTGACCATAAAGTAATAACCTTCCAATTGTCATTCAAAAGAGTGTTTGTTCAGGGAGGAACAAAAATACCAAACTTCAAAAAAGCTAAATTTAGCCAACTAAGAGAGGCCATAGGCCTAACTAACTGGGACAAAGTTCTCAAAAATAAAAATACAGCCAAAAAAATGGGATATTTTTAAAAGCATCCTAAAATCTAATTGTGAGAGATACATAACTTATGGGAATAAAAGGTTAAAGGACAAGAAAAAAACAATGTTGATAGATAGAACTGTAAATAAAGCAATAAATGACAGAAAGAAAGCATTTAAATCACTAAAACAGGAGGGTAGCAAGGAAGCACTGAAAAACTATAAGGAAAAAAATAGAATATGTAAAAAACGAATAAAAGCAGCCAAACTAGAGACTGAGAGATTAATTGCAAAAGAGAGCAAAACTAACCCTAAAATGTTCTTCAATTATCTAAATGGTAAAAAGTATAAATCTGAAGGTGTCGGCCCCCTAAAGAGCAATGAGGGGGGAGTTGCAGAGAGCGATGAGGAGAAAGCAAAGCTATTAAATATTTTTTTCTCTACTGTATTCACTGAGGAAAATAAACTGTCAGATGAAATGCAGAGTGTAAAAGTTAATTTCCCATTAAAAGTGTCCTGTCTGACCCAGGAAAAAGTACAGCGAGGTCTTAAAAAGATTAAAATAGACAAATTGCCAGGACCAGATTGCATACACCCCTAAGAGAATTAAGTAATGTCATAGCCAGACCCTTATTTCTGATATTTAAGGACTCTATACTGACAGGAAGTTTTTCACAGGATTGGCGTATAGCAAATGTAGTGGCAATATTCAAAAAGGGTCCAAAAACAGAGCCCGAAAACTAAAGGCCGGTAAGTTTACATCTGTCGTGGGTAAACTGTTTGAAAGTTTTCTAAGAGATGCTATCTTGGAGTACCTCAATGAAAATAAGCAAATAACGCCCTATCAGCATTGCTTCATGAGTAGGGTTGAGCAAACCTGAAATGTAAAGTTCTGGTTAGTACCGAACTTTAGGATTTTTGGACCCCAGACCTGAACCCGAACTGTTCAGTGAAAGTTCGGGATCGGTGTTCGGCGAGGTAATGGCACTTTTTGAAAGGCTGCAGAGCAGCCAATCAACAAACGTTTAACTTGTGTGCCCTTAGAAGCCATCACAGCCATGCCTACTAATGGCATGGCTGTGATTGGTCAGTGCAGCATGTGACCCAGCCTCTATATAAGCTGGAGTCACATAGCGCTGCACGCCACTCTGCTCTGATTAGTGTAGGGATAGGATGCTGCTGCTGTGAGGGAGAGAATAGGAAAGAATCTTTTATCAGAAGTGCTTGTTAACTCAGAGATCTACAGCGATTTTGTTTTGTGGGTGCAGTGCACAATTTTTTTACCCTGCCCTGAGCCCAGTGACACAGAAAAAGAACTTTTATCCACCTGTTAGTTAGGTGGGCGTCGGTGGCTATTTTATGCAAGTTCAGTGCACCAGCACAGTGCATTTGTGACAGTCAAGTACAAGCTTGAAATACTGCAATTATAGGTTTAAAAAAATCACCCATTTTTTGCAAGATCCTACATCAGGGTCCTTTGTTGCATTTGTCACTGTGAAATACAAGATTTAAATACTGCAATTCTATTCTGGGTTTAAAAAAACACCCATTTTTTGCAATACCCTACATCTGGTGCCTTTGCTGCATTTGTCACAGTGAAATACAAGCTTGAAATACTGCAATTATATTCTGGTTTTAAAAAAACACCCATTTAAGGCAATACCCTACATGTGGGGCCTTTGCTAAATTTGTCACAGTGAAATACAAGCATTAGATATTGCTGTTATATTCTGTTATTAAAAAAACACCCATTTTGGGCAGGTTACTAAATTTGCGGCCTTTGCTGCATTTGTCACAGTGAAATACAAGCGATTGATAGTGCTGTTATATTCTGTTATTAAAAAAACACCCATTTTGGGCAATATACAAAATTTGCGGCCTTTGCTGCATTTGTCACAGTGAAATACAAGCGTTAGATACTGCTATTATATTCTGTTATTAAAAAAACAACCATTTTGGGCAAGATAATAAATTTGCGGCCTTTGTTGCATTTGTCACAGTGAAATACAAGCTTGAAATACTGCATTTATATTCTGGTTTTAAAAAAAACAAAACATTTTTTGCAATACCATACATCTGGTGCTTTTGGTGTATTTGTCACAGTGAAATACAAGCTTGAAATACTGCATTTATATTCTGTTTTAAAAAAACAACAACATTTTTTTGCAATACCATACATCTGGTGCCTTTGCTGCATTTGTCACAGTAAAATACAAGCTTGAAATACTGCAATTCTATTCTGGGTTTAAAAAAAACACAAATTTTTTGCAATACCCTACATCTGGTGCCTTTGCTGCATTTGTCACAGTGAAATGCAAGCTTGAAATGCTACATTTATATTCTGGTTTAAAAAAAACACCCATTTTTTGCAATACCATACATCTGGTGCCTTTGCTGCATTTGACACAGTGAAATACAAGCTTGAAGTACTGCAATTCTATTCTGAGTTTAAAAAACACGAATTTTTGCAATACTCTACATCTGTAACACCCCAGAGTTGTGTTACTAAACTCTTTTACCCTGCTACAATCTCCTAAGAGCATTAACCTTGTCATCCGATGTAATTTTACATTATATCCTCACAACTGTGCATTGTAAACCTTGTTAAATGTACAGGTTAAACTTGAAAAATCTGAATATCATGCAAAAGTCCATTTATTTCAGTAATGCAAATTAAAAGGAATTGCATTAATGCAGCTTAAAATTCGAATTTTGTGAAAAGGTTCAATATTCTAGGCTCAAAGAGTCACACTCTAGTCACCTAATTAATCCATACCCCCTAAGCAAAGGGTACCTCAAAATTGTGACTTTGGGGTTTCATAAGCTGTAAGCCATAATCATCCAAATTATAACAAATAAAGGCTTGAAATATCTCGCTTTGCATGCAATGAGTCTATCACATATAATAGTTTCGCGTTTTAAGTTGCATTACTGAAATAAATGAACTTTGCACAATATTCTAATTTTTCGAGTTTCCCCTGTATATTGCTGTAATTTCCATGTTAACCAGCAGGTGGCAGCAATGTATTAGCAAGGACTTAGGTTCAGTTTAGTATATCTAAGCTGGAATAGTTCATTCCAGTTTAACTCCCCCTCTGTGAGCAGGAAGTTAGAGGCAGTGTGCCAGTCACCCCTGTTGGGGAAGGCTGTGCATGTTAGGAGCTCCTAGATATAGGGAACCAAGCCAGGATCTTGTCTCGGCTGAGACATTGATCATCATCCCCAGCCTGAGCCCTGCAGCCTCGGTTGGATGAAGCAAGCAGACGAACTCCAGAATTCCAGGAAGAAAGCATACCCTGTGAAGATAACTGTGAGTAGAGTCCAGAGACCCAGGGAAAGCCATATTCCTGCTCAGCTAGTCAGTCCCCAGAGAGCAGAAGATAGAAAGTGCAGAAGCCAAATTCCTGCCACAGTATAGAGCTAACAAGCAGACGTCCTTTCCTGCAAGCTCCAGGTTGATAGAGCAGAAGATAAATTCCTGCCAACCATTGCCAATACCTGCTAGGACCTAACACAAAAGCTGTATCTTGCTTGGATGAAAGTTACAGTCAGTAAAGAGAAGTTTGAACTTTACCAAAGGTCTGGATCTCAATTTCTGCTTCAAATTCCTCTATTACTCCTACTAGCACCACACTCAATTTATTGCAAGTGAGCCAGGATCCAGGAGTCCAGCCGTACCCAGGTAGGAGACACCATTGACACCATTACTACTACCATACAGAGACATTACACCACACTGGCATTCCTCACCTGGGGCGTGAGTTATAACATCCTTGGAGGTCCCTGTGATTGTACCCTGCGCACGCTGCAATTGGCGTCATGAACAAAACTATAGACTATCACCTACACCTGACTGAGCAATTGCATAATTTGGTGTCAGAGTGCATACCCCAGTCCAGCTCATTGCATTTTTGGTGTCACGAACAGGATACGAACCGAATTGTGTGCCTGTCCCTGCTACAACAGGATCAGATTGATTTGTGTGCCTATCCCTGCCATAACTGGATCCAACTGTGTGCCAACAGAACCGGATCCAATTGTGTGCCAACAGGATCAAATTGCATGTTTAACACTGCTACAAGGCCTAAGAATTGTGGCAAAACCCTAGAAATTTACTTTATTGACTTAATTGCGGTGCCAGAAAGCGCTAAAACGTGCGCACCAGCATTCCAAGGGTTAATTTGCCATATTGTAATGGCACCGCTTCTTCATGCCCTTCAGAAGCGGGAAAACTCAAGAATGCCCTCTCAAGAGCGCGAAAATTCAGAATATACCCCCTTAGAAGCGGGAACTCTCAAGCCTGCCCACCAAGAACTTTGCAGTGTGAGCCAAGGGAGTGAAAACTCCTCCCTCTGGGCTCCACCCTCATTCCCTGTACCAAGTGAGAGAGGAGACGCAGGAAACATGGCGCTCCCATCGCCTAAGTTGGACCAGATGGTCATCGGAGGAGAGCCTGTCTATGAGGACCACCCGCCAGAGATGAGAGTGGCCCCTCCGTCTTTGCCGCGATCCCGGAGGCAGTGGATCCCTCCTCAGCTATTTAGCCCGCAGCCCAGATTTTCGCCAGCGCTGAAGACAAGATGGCCACTGCACTCCAGCCCGCTACTGCGGAAGCTGCTGCCACCCCTGTCAAGACACTGGAGGAGACGACTGCATCAACCACCTTACCGTCTGTACCAGTGACTGACGTCCCGGCCGAGAAGCAAGCCGCGACTCCTGCTAATCGGACTACAGCTTCACAGACAGCCACAATAATATCACCTATCACGGAGGTCCCCGTGCACCAGCAGGAGGCATCGTAACTGGCCACCCGGCCGCAACGTCGGGTAGAAGCAGCCCCGCTCCCTGATACCCCGATACAGCCAGTAACTGCCCCTGCACCGCGCCCGGTGGGTCCCACCACTGCTAGTAGGTCCAAACAGGCTCCGCTACACACGCTTGCTGGTGCAGCGGAGGGGGCCGGAGTTTCCACTCCGCCGCCCAGAAAGGACATCCCCAAGTCAGGGAGGCTTAACCCAGAGGTCCCGTTGGAAATAACAGCGCATGCCCAGATGGCCTGGGAAAACAGGTCAGCCATAGAGGAATGGGCCAAGCAGGTTCTAGATGACCCCCGGCCCGGCGACCCAAAGCTTATCAGGCACACCGGGACTGTACTATGGTTTGCGGTAGAGAGAGGAGTGGGCTTCCTCCAAGACAGCCATTCAGGTGCCGAGATATTTGTGGGCTGCCATTCCGTCAAGCGCCACTACTTGCCCAAGACCGGTCACAACCTGTACGCAGGGGATCAAGTGGAGTATACCCCTATGCGCTACATCCAAGGCCCGTTTTCTGCCGGTGTGACCCTGCTGGCCAAACCTTTGTCCCCTGCGGTTACCCCAGAGACCTGGCAGGAAGACCCAGGCTCTGCAGGGAGAGTTAGGTGCCTTCAAGAGACCCAAGATGGCAGGATGCGGTTCAATGAACAGCCCCAGTGTAATGACCGGCGTCACGCAGAGGGAGGGAAATGGGAAGGCCCTGTCCAAGGGAGAGGGAAAGGTGGTGACCCCTGACTCACCTTGCAGCTGGCACCTGACTGCCCTGATGTCCCTAGATGGGTTCCTCACCCTTACGCCGATCACGTGCCTAAACCCTGGCTTTCCCTGCAGTACCTGTCTGACATGCACCTCATGTGTTTTCAGATCAGACGAATAAATTAAAATATCATCTAGGTATAGCACCACAAACCTGCCGATAAGATGACTAAAAATGTCATTAACGAAATGTTGGAAGACAGCAGGAGCATTGGTCAGACGGAAAGGCATGACTAGATTTTCATAATGCCCCTCAGGGGTGTTAAAAGCTGTCTTCCACTCATCCCCTTCCTTGATACGAATCAGATTGTAGGCCCCCCTAAGATCAAGTTTGGAGAACCACCTAGCACCCGCAATCTGATTAAACAGGTCAGGAATGAGAGGAAGAGGGTATGGGTCTCGGATGGTTATCCGGTTTAATTCGCGAAAATCTAGGCAAGGACGCAGGCCCCCATCTTTCTTTTTAACGAAGAAAAACCCTGCAGCCACGGGTGAAGAAGAGGGTCTGATGTGTCCCTTAGCCAAGCTCTCGGAGATATAATCTTTCATGGCTTGTCTCTCCGGACCCGAAAGATTATATAACCTGGTCTTGGGTAATTTTGCACCGGGAATCAGGTTAACCAGGCAATCTTAAGGACGGTGAGGTGGTAACTTCTGACAACCCTTTTCAGAAAAAACGTCCTCAAAGTCCGAAACAAACGTAGGTAGGGTAGCTATGGAGGCGACTAAGCAATTGCTATTTAAGCAATTTTCTCTGCAATGCTCACTCCACTCCAATATCTCCCTGGCCTGCCAATCCACCACTGGATTGTGCGCTACCAACCAGGGAAGACCCAACACCACCGGAGTGGGAAGCCCCTCCAGAACATAACATGAAAGCAACTCGTTATGGTGGTCCCCTACCCGAAGGTGAAAGTTATGGACAATGTGAGTGAGGTTTCTCTGAGACAGAGGAGCAGAATCAATAGCGAATATGGGAATAGGTCTCTGTAGCGTACAGAGAGACAAACCCATAGTGTGGGCAAAATGGGCATCTATCAAATTTACTCCTGCTCCACTGTCTAGAAAAAAAGAAATAGTCTCCGTCTTAACACCAAAAACAACAACCGCTGGCAACCCAAATTGCGATGTACGCATGGAGGAAACGTATACCCCCCGGCTGACATCCTCCACACAGCCTGGGGTTAGTAGTTTTCAGACGGTCTTTTGTTTTTGAGGAAGGAAGGACAGACATTAATAAAATGACCCCTCTCCCCACAGAAAAAACAAACCCCACGCCTACGGCGAGCCTCAGGAGGATGGACCTGACGAGTAGTTCCTCCTAGCTGCATAGGCTCGTCTAAGTCCGTACAGACTAACTGCTGCTTGGGAGGGATTACCAATTGCTCCTGATTTTTCAATCTGTCCCTAAGACGTCTATCTATTCTGACAGAAAGGGACATGACCCCATCAAGGGAACAAGGAGTCGCATACAGCGCAAGCGCATCCTTAATCGTTTCGGATAACCCAGAGCAGAACTGACTCCTGAGAGCCGGGTCGTTCCACTGGGTATCCGTAGCCCACCTACGGAACTCTGAGCAATACTCCTCTGCTGGCCGCTCTCCCTGTAGGAGTCTCCGTAATTTTGATTCAGCCAGTGCGACTCGGTCAGGGTCGTCATATATGAGACCCAAGGCCCCAAAAAATTCATCCACTGACCGGAGAGCCTGGGAATCAGTGGGTAAAGAGAACGCCCAGGATTACGGGTCCCCCTGCAGCAGGGAAATAACAACCCCCACCCGCTGTTCTTCATTACCAGAGGAGTAAGGGCGCAGCTTAATATAATTTACAGGCCTCACGGAACGTCACAAATTTGTCCCTTCCCCCATAAAATCTGTCAGGAAGAGCAACCTTGGGTTCCGCAACAACCTGGTTACCTGTAGCAACCGCTGGGCTTGCGGTCTGTTGCAATTGCTGCTGTTGCTGGAGGACCGACGCCTTCAATCCTGCCACCTCCAAAGACAGGCCTTGAAGTTGCTTTGGCACAAAATAAGGGCCTTGAAGTAACTACACAAAATAAGGGCCAGATATAATGTAATGACCGGCGTCACGCAGAGGGAGGGAAATGGGAAGGCCCTGTCCAAGGGAGAGGGAAAGGTGGTGACCCCTGACTCACCTTGCGGCTGGCAGCTGACTGCCCTGACGTCCCTAGACGGGTTCCTCACCCGTACGCCGATCACGTGCCTAAACCCTGGCTTTCCCTAAGATGAGCCCTATGTAGTGAACGGGGCGGTGGGATCACTAGTCCGCACCACTGGCACTAAGAGGAAAACACCAAGGAGAGGACAGACAATACAGACAAACATATAATCCCAGGTGGGCGACAACAGCAGACCACCAAGGCCCACAGGGATCCCGAGGGTAACGTTCTGGAACAACAACCAGGGAACACAGCTACACAGCTCCAGTAGGTCAGTATAGAAGTCCAGGCAGGAAGCTCTATATGTGGCAACCAGAGAAGTGGGAGATGGGAATATAAGGAGGTTGGGATTGCTAGACAAGAAACAGCTGAGGAGGAGAAGCTATGGATCCCTGAGTGAACCAAAAAGGGTTGCAAGGCAAACCCAGAAAGCTACCATAAAGAAACAGCACTGTCTTTCTACATAGAGCGCGCAGCCACCCGCTGCGACTTCCTGACCCCGGGTATAACGGAGTCAGGCGTGGCTCTTGATACCCTCGTGACACCCAGCCAGAACCTGAACCCCTCATCCCTGAACTGGCCGCACCACCAACCATACGGGTGGGTCAGATTAACAATTCGGTTCTCACAACCCCAGGGTGCCACCTTATGTTTTGCCATGGAAGCTCCCATAGACACCCTAGTTTGCTTTCCAGAACCCCTTCAGCCGGAGGTATTAACCACCTCTGCATCGGCTAGGGATCCCGGCTTGCAGCATGTCACAGCTGCATTCACCAGGCTGACTGCACAGCCACCACCCAAAGACACCACCAGAGGGCAATGGCGCACCACTACTTCTGCAACCCTCAGCTACCAAAAGCAAGAGAGCCCCCTAATGCGCTTCAGTAGCTCAAGCAGCGAGGAGGACCTGGACGTCCTTCTCTAAGTGCCCTTCTCTTCAATACCTGGACTAATGGGAGCCACGCCATGGACTGTTCTTGACGGGTGAGGACCCGTTGGCATTGTTTTAATGTTTTCTTTAACAGGTTGCCCTATTTCGTCCTCACCCTGATGGTCATGTGCAGTAAGGAGTCCCCCATCATCATTTAACCCCTTGCATCCAAAGTTTGCACATTGTTTTTTCCCTTTCTCAGATTACATGATAGCCTTATGGAACTACGGTTCTAAATATGCTGCTTTTATGTGTTTTATATGACATTTTATACCACCTAATGGATTACAATTAACTTTATTATTCCTGTGGATTACAATTGACTTTTGCCTGTTTTCAGAGGATTCTACATCAAGTACTTCAAGTAAAAGGACTCAAGCCTTATTTAAGCATATTATTGCACTAGTAAATGCATAACGTATTTGCACTGTTTTTACCAAAATGTTTACTGCAACGTAAAAAGCTTGCACCCAAAGAAAAGACTCAAACGTATACCTGAGCTCTTTGTGATCTCTATGTGATATTCTTGCACTAATTCTGCCTAAATGTTTTCAGGTCAGCAACGTTTAAGTATAATATGCCCATTGTGTGTATTCTCTTCTAGTTGCCGCCATGTGACCTCATGCACTTATTGTGAAATTGCACTTAACTTTGCACTTAGCCAGATATGTAGCACCTTACTCCTGTGTGCCTTGCTTTACAGCTTTTGTTCTCTTCCCCTTTAAACGGACTGCCTATCTGGACGCTTAATACTAATGGCCTACATTTGGAGTCATATTTCCCGGGTATCCAGGTAAGACCAAGTGATAAGTCCTGGCAGGTCTAGTAACTACACGGGTAACCCCGCTGCTTCGGGAATGGTTAGAGGAGTTTTTGTTATATGTTCAGGATTGCTCCCATCCTGAGGTGTCTTCCAGGAGTTTCATGGGATTACCTCCTGTCACTGCCAGAAGTGCATGGAGACGCTAATACCTCCCCTTCTGTGCCTTTGCCTAAGGTATGGTACCTCAAGCCTTAGAGCCTTTTAGCTACCCATAGTCACCATAGTGATCGTACTATAAGCCTTATTTTTTGACTTTGGTGCTGGGAAGGGAATACAGGATAAAGCCACCCTTCCATTTGCGGGCATTTCATTACATAATGGTGGGACTACAGAGTAAAGACACCCCCATGCTTTCTTTGGTGTTTACAGAGCTCAGAACACTTCAAAGTTAGTCAGTAGTGATTGCTTAGTGCAGACCTTTGGTTCACTGGTTATACCGAGAGGGAAACTGTTAGTTAGGACACCCTACTCATGCGGGCTGAAACCTCAGGGTAGCCATTATATGTTAGTCTTTGCATGTCATATGTGTAATTCGTGCAGCACTTTGTATTTATTTGGGTACCCAGGAGCTGGTTCCTTCCCTCCTAAGCATAAGCCAAGGGCGGCTTAACTCGAAGTAAGGGGGAATATAACACCCCAGAGTTGTGTTACTAAACTCTTTTACCCCGCTACAATCTCCTAAGAGCATTAACCTTGTCATCCGATGTAATTTTACATTATATCCTCACAACAGGGCATTGTAAACCTTGTTAAATGTATATTGCTGTAATTTCCATGTTCACCAGCAGGTGGCAGCAATGTGTTAGCAAAGACTTAGATTCAGTTTAGTATATCTAAGCTGGAATAGTTCATTCCAGTTTAGCTCCCCCTTTGTGAGCAGAGTGGGCTGTGCCCACATCCTGCCTCATGGGTGGGGAAGGGAGTTAGAGGCAGTGTGCCAGCCACCCCTGTTGGGGAAGGCTGTGCGTGTTTGGAGCTCCCAGATATAGGGAACCAAGACAGGATCTTGTCTCGGATGAGACATTGATCATCATCCCCAGCCTGAACCCTGCAGCCTCGGTTGGATGAAGCAAGCAGACGAACTCCAGAATTCCAGGAAGAAAGCATACCCTGTGAAGATAACTGTGAGTAGAGTCCAGAGACCCAGGAGAAGCCATATTCCTCCTCAGCTAGTCAGTCCCCAGACAGCAGAAGATAGAAAGTGCAGGAGCCAAATTCCTGCCACAGTATAGAGCTAACAAGCAGACGTCCTTTCCTGCAAGCTCCAGGTTGATGGAGCAGAAGATAAATTCATGCCAACCATTGCCAATACCTGCTAGGACCTAGGACAAAAGCTGTATCTTGCTTGGATGAAAGTTACAGTCAGTAAAGAGAAGTTTGAACTTTACCAAAGGTCTGGATCTCAATTTCTGCTGAAAATTCCTCTATTACTCCCACTAGCACCTCACTCAATTTATTGCAATTGAGCCAGGATCCAGGAGTCCAGCCGTACCCAGGTAGGAGACACCATTGACACCATTACTACTACCATACAGAGACATTACACCACTCTGGCATTCCTAACCTGAGTGTGAGTTATAACATCCTTGGAGGTCCCTGTGATTGTACCCTGCGCACGCTGCAATTGGCGTCACAAACAAAACTATAGACTATCACCTACACCTGACCCAGTCATTGCATAATTTGGCATCAGAGTGCATACCCCAGTCCAGCTCATTGCACATCTGGTGCCTTTGCTGCATTTGTCACAGTGAAATACAAGCTTGAAATACTGCAATTATATTCTGGTTTTAAAAAAACACCAACTTTTTGCAATACCCTTCATGTAGTGCCTTTGCTGAATTTGTCACAGTGAAATACAAGCGTTAGATACTGCTGTTATATTCTGTTATTAAAAAACACCCATTTTGGGCAAGATAATAAATTTGCGGCCTTTGTTGCATTTGCCACAGTGAAATACAAGCTTGAAATACTGCAATTATATTCTGGGTTTAAAAAAACACCCATTTAAGGCAATACCCTACATGTGGGGCCTTTGATGCATTTGTCACAGTGAAATACAAGATTGAAATACTGCATTTATATTCTGGTTTTAAAAAAACACCAATTTTTTGCAATAGCATACATCTGGTGCCTTTGCTGCATTTGTCACAGTGAAATACAAGCGTTTGATAGTGCTGTTATATTCTGTTATTAAAAAAAACACCCATTTTGGGCAAGATAATACATTTGCGGCCTTTGCTGCATTTGTCACAGTGAAATGCAAGCATTAGATACTGCTGCTATATTTTGTGCAATCAGAGCCTGAAGCGAGGCATAAACATTCTCAACCTGAGCACAACCTGCATGACCAGGCACCATTAGACACTTCAAAAACAAAGAAAGGTCTCTGGCAACTCCTGCTTCCTCTTCTGCTGCAGTCTCGGCCTCTTCATCCACCTCTGGAGTGACAGTGGCACCTGCCACCTCGCAAAGAGAGGATCTGCCAGCAACGCCACCACCTGGGTCACCAAGCATCTCCACAATGTCCCATGGAAGCGTTCAACTCTCTATCTCAAAAACACTAGAGAGAAAGAGGAAGTACCCCCCCCCTACCCACCACCAGCCGCCACTACTTTTCCAGGCGAGCCATAACTTCCCTGCACAACCAAGTGGGGGACAAAATCAGGTGTGCACTGCGCAACGCTATCTGTGGCAAGGTCCAACTAACTACGGATACGTGGACTGAAAGGATATATGTGACTCCATTTTGTCTGTTCTAACAATATGTATTGTGATAGCATCTTGTTCATGCACTGTTTCAAGTTCCCCCACTGGAATTTGGGTTTATCTCCCTGTCCTTGGACAGTTTCTTGAAATTCCTAAATTCTAGTGAAGACAAGGTCATTCCGGCTTAATGTTTACAGGCCTATATGTGTCCACATATGATTGGTTAATGCTGTTACTATGTAAATTTTACTCTCTGCCTTATAAAAGGCTGAACTGAAGGACAATAAAATTAGAGTGAATTTGAACAGACACGTGTTTGTGTTATATCTGACAAGTTCATTCTCCTGGCGCCAGATAAGACTTAACCCAAGCTGACCACCAAAGTCCGGTATCAGGGATACCATAGCAAAGGGTCCAATTTCCTTACAGTTCTGGGGGCTCGTGTCCGGGATCGAGAGGGTCATCCTCGGGTCCGTTGAGAAAGACATCAATTTTGTCCTCCGTCTGATCCGAGGGCACTGGCCACGTCTCGGCCCAAGTAAGTTAAACCATATACTTAAGATTTCGGGAGGTCGCTGTGTCCGGGACACAGGAGACAAGGCTCAGGGAGCCAAAGGTGATTAAAAGGGACTCCAGGAGTCCACATCACCACAGATAAATAAAGTGGACTAAAAAAATATACTGTTCAGGGAACAAAAGGTTACAAGCTTGGATTAACTCTTATACACTCACCTAAAGAATTATTAGGAACACCTGTTCTATTTCTCATTAATGCAATTATCTAGTCAACCAATCACATGGCAGTTGCTTCAATGCATTTAGGGGTGTGGTCCTGGTCAAGACAATCTCCTGAACTCCAAACTGAATGTCAGAATGGGAAAGAAAGGTGATTTAAGCGATTTTGAGTGTGGCATGGTTGTTGGTGCCAGACGGGCCGGTCTGAGTATTTTACAATCTGCTCAGTTACTGGCATTTTCACGCACAACCATTTCTAGGGTTTACAAAGAATGGTGTGAAAAGGAAAAAACATCCAGTATGCGGCAGTCCTGTGGGCAAAAATGTCTTGTGGATGCTAGAGGTCAGAGGAGAATGGGCCGACTGATTCAAGCTGATAGAAGAGCAACGTTGACTGAAATAACCACTCGTTACAATCGAGGTATGCAGCAAAGCATTCGTGAAGCCACAACACGCACAACCTTGAGGCGGATGGTCTACAACAGCAGAAGACCCCACCGGGTACCACTCATCTCCACTATAAATAGGAAAAAGAGGCTACAATTTGCACAAGCTCACCAAAATTGGACTGTTGAAAACTGGAAAAATGTTGCCTGGTCTGATGAGTCTCGATTTCTGTTGAGACATTCAAATGGTAGAGTCTGAATTTGGCGTAAACAGAATGAGAACATGTATCCATCCTCTGATCGCTACTTCCAGCAGGATAATGCACCATGTCACAAAGCTCGAATCATTTCAAATTGGTTTCTTGAACATGACAATGAGTTCACTGTACTAAAATGGCCCCCACAGTCACCAGATCTCAACCCAATAGAGCATCTTTGGGATGTGGTGGAACGGGAGCTTCATGCCCTGGATGTGCATCCCTCAAATCTCCATCAACTGCAAGATGCTATCCTATCAATATGGGCCAACATTTCTAAAGAATGCTATCAGCACCTTGTGGAATCAATGCCACGTAGAATTAAGGCAGTTCTGAAGGCAAAAGGGGGTCCAACACCGTATTAGTATGGTGTTCCTAATAATTCTTTAGGTGAGTGTATATGTATATATAGTATAAGTGTCTTAGAAGTGATAAGATTATCTGTCTGTGTGAGATATTGTCCGGGTGGTAAGTGTACAGACTGAAGTTCACTATTTGCATAGAGTTATAAGGACATTGTATTGTTGTTTTACTGTGTTGCGGAGGTCTGCAAGATGCCCCACCCCCCGGCTAGGAGCAATCCGTTGACCCGGGGATAGGTGAACGCAAGTGGCGGACCAAAACAACAAATTATATGTTTGATGAAACTCTCTGATATTTTGTGATCAGACCTGAGTCCTTTCGTCTAAGTTGACAGGATTTGTCAGAGCCTTCACGGTTCAGTACAGCCAGTCCTAGAGAAGTGGCATCATTAAAATATCAGACGGAATGGGGCACAAGCGTCAAAAACAGATTACCCCAAACTTGAGACGGGAGAAGCATGTAAAGTTTATGTTGCACGTTGTAGTCCCACAAATTACTTCCTAGTTAACCCATGGGTAGACAATTTGGCAGGATGTGATATTAATGGAGAATTGAAAGTTAAAATGTGAAAAAGAATGTTACAGAGAAAGTGTGGACCCGGACAGCAGGTCGCCCGGCTGGCAACAGGAATGAAAATCTGTAAGAATCTGTGAAGTTAGAGCTTACAGAATGTGGACATCAGAACTCCTGTGATGGTGAAGGGGGGGTTCTAATGAGTGAGAAAACAGAGCAGTGTCAGGAAGTTAATTGATGGCACTAGCAAGAAAGAAAGTGCCCCAGTGTCTGCAATCAGAAAGGCGCTTGTGTTAAATGTTCAGAAATGAACTGGTTAAGTTTTGTTACCCTAATGATATGTGTGTGTTTAAATAGGGAAGATCCATAGCCCTAGTATTAGAGATTAGAGCAGTAAAAGATGGTCAGTTAATGGATAAGTATTGTACCTAGTGTGAGCCACAGAGATTCACTTCTCTGCCTTAACAGAGAAACATTCCTGAGATAAGAGAAGCAGGCAAAAAAAGGAAAAAGGGGGGAGGGAATAATGCAGAGTAAGTGATGTTATATTTGTAATAACATTATAGAAGACAAAGAATTGTTTAATTATTTTCTTTCTTTCCCAAGCAGTGTAATGTGGGAATCCAGCTTTTAACAAAAATTATTATACTGTATATGTGCAACACTAACTAAGATCACATGGCATATAAGATGATTTGGGTTTAACAAAATTACTGTATGATTATAACATGTATATTGTCTTCTTATAAGAGTTGATTAATCACAGAGTGAAGACCAGAAGACATTGGAAAACACAGCACAACAGCGATATAGACCATCAGCAATTCTGGGTGTGGTGTAGCTATCTGTTTCCAGGAAAGCTGTGTTTGTCTGTGCTGCAAGTTTTGGGATGAAACAAAGAAAACTCTGTGGCTGGGTTGGAAGACATACATGATTCAGTGGAATGTGAATAGGTGTGGCTTTGAGTTGTAGTTGAGTCAAAAATGTGTGAAGACTGATGGATGTTTTTAGCAGAGCTGTGTATGCAATTCATATTTTATGTATAAGGGCGTGGTTATGAGCCGTTTGTGAAAAGGAGTACATGAAAATGTTAATGTGTATGGAGTACGATATTTGTTTTCATATAATATGCGTATTGAGAATTTTATTTTGTTTTTCTTGGAAGATTTGGGGTTTTTATTGGTGCCAACAGTGTTGATTGAGCTGTACATTTTTTTTTTAAATTGAAGTCAATGAAAAGTTTCTTATGGGCCCTTTGTGTGTTCATGTCTGTATTGTCAGATCTGTTTGTTTTAATGTTTGAAGTTACGTGTTACATGTTAAGTGTTGTGCTAAAAATCAGAGCTCTGTTTTCACGGACAGCTGGGACACTACTGACGGACAGTAGGAGGACCACAGCGTCCGACATAGACCCATCCTTATGGGCAGAAGGGGACTATGACACAGGATTCATTGACTGCACACCATACAAAGCAAACATCAAAGAAGGCAGTACACCTGTATATCAGAAACAATACCCGCTGTCAAAAGAGAAAGTCGATGGACTTAGGCCAATGATAGAAGAATTCCTACAAAAGGGAATCCTGGAAGAGGTGATTTCACCCTACAGCGCACCCATAAATCCAGTGAGAAAGGTAGATGGTACTACCCGCTTTGTACAGGATTTAAGGGCAATAAATAATATCATTGTGCCTATTGCTCCAATTGTCCCAGATGTCAACACACTTCTTTCTGCAATTCCTGCAGACGCTGTCTATTTCAGTGTGATAGATCTGAAGAATGCTTTCTTCTCTATCCCAGTTGATAAGGCAACCAGACTACTTTTTGCTTTTTCCTTTGATGGATGTCAACTGACCTGGTGCAGAATGCCCCAGGGATATGCTGATTCACCTGTAGTGTACAGCATAGTCCTCCAAGCCACATTAAAACCATGGTACCCCCCCCCCCCCAAGGTTCTGTGCTGCTGCAATATGTCGATGATTTGTTACTGTGTAGCATGTCAGCGGAGGCCAGCATTCAGGATGGTTTATCACTGTTACAATGGTTGTCAGGATGTGGTCACAAAGTGGCACTTAAGAAAATGCAATGGTGTAAAATGCAGGTTGAATATATGGGCTTTGTCCTCACAAAAGGTGAAAGGAGAATTAGCACAGAAAGAGTCCAGTCTATTGCGGGCCTGGTCACCCTGCACACCAAGAAAGAAATGTTATCTTTCCTTGGTATGATTAACTACTGCAGACAATGGATTCCTGATTGCTCCTACTATGACAATGTTTTGAGGCAAGCCACTCTGGAAGAGAATCCAGATCTGATAAAATGGTCTTCTGAGATGTACAATGCATTTGATTATCTGAAATGTTCACTCATGTTGAGTCCAGGGCTGGGCGTCCCTGACTATAATATGCTCTTCCACATGTTTGCACGCCAAAATTGTAAAACCATGGCGGGGGTACTGACACAAGAACACGGAGGCAAGTTGCGTCCTTGTGCATTTTTCTCAAAGGCTATGCCCTCCTCTGTTCAGGGGATGCCGGCATGTCTGCGTTCCCTTGCAGCTTGTGAAATTATGGTAGAATTAGCAACTACTTTCACCCTGGGACTTTTAACCTTTTTGCACACTACACATGATGTTGTAGGCTTGCTCAGAGGTGTACAGGGAGTGCAGAATTATTAGGCAAGTTGTATTTTTGAGGATTAATTTTATTATTGAACAACAACCATGTTCTCAATGAACCCAAAAAACTCATTAATATCAAAGCTGAATATTTTTGGAAGTAGTTTTTAGTTTGTTTTTAGTTTTAGCTATTTTAGGGGGATATCTGTGTGTGCAGGTGACTATTACTGTGCATAATTATTAGGCAACTTAACAAAAAACAAATATATACCCATTTCAATTATTTATTTTTACCAGTGAAACCAATATAACATCTCAACATTCACAAATATACATTTCTGACATTCAAAAACAAAACAAAAACAAATCAGTGACCAATATAGCCACCTTTCTTTGCAAGGACACTCAAAAGCCTGCCATCCATGGATTCTGTCAGTGTTTTGATCTGTTCACCATCAACATTGCGTGCAGCAGCAACCACAGCCTCCCAGACACTGTTCAGAGAGGTGTACTGTTTTCCCTCCTTGTAAATCTCACATTTGATGATGGACCACAGGTTCTCAATGGGGTTCAGATCAGGTGAACAAGGAGGCCATGTCATTAGATTTTCTTCTTTTATACCCTTTCTTGCCAGCCACGCTGTGGAGTACTTGGACGCGTGTGATGGAGCATTGTCCTGCAAGAAAATCATGTTTTTCTTGAAGGATGCAGACTTCTTCCTGTACCACTGCTTGAAGAAGGTGTCTTAAAGAAACTGGCAGTAGGACTGGGAGTTGAGCTTGACTCCATCCTCAACCCGAAAAGGCCCCACAAGCTCATCTTTGATGATACCAGCCCAAACCAGTACTCCACCTCCACCTTGCTGGCGTCTGAGTCGGACTGGAGCTCTCTGCCCTTTACCAATCCAGCCACGGGCCCATCCATCTGGCCCATCAAGACTCACTCTCATTTCATCAGTCCATAAAACCTTAGAAAAATCTGTCTTGAGATATTTCTTGGCCCAGTCTTGACGTTTCAGCTTGTGTGTCTTGTTCAGTGGTGGTCGTCTTTCAGCCTTTCTTACCTTGGCCATGTCTCTGAGTATTGCACACCTTGTGATTTTGGGCACTCCAGTGATGTTGCAGCTCTGAAATATGGCCAAACTGGTGGCAAGTGGCATCTTGGCAGCTGCATGCTTGACTTTTCTCAGTTCATGGGCAGTTATTTTGCGCCTTGGTTTTTCCACACGCTTCTTGCGACCCTGTTGACTATTTTGAATGAAACGCTTGATTGTTCGATGATCACGCTTCAGAAGCTTTGCAATTTTAAGAGTGCTGCATCCCTCTGCAAGATATCTCACTATTTTTGACTTTTCTGAGCCTGTCAAGTCCTTCTTTTGACCCATTTTGCCAAAGGAAAGGAAGTTGCCTAATAATTATGCACACCTAATATAGGGTTTTGATGTCATTAGACCACACCCCTTCTCATTACAGAGATGCACATCACCTAATATGCTTAATTGGTAGTAGGCTTTCGAGCCTATACAGCTTGGAATAAGACAACATGCATAAAGAGGATGATGTGGTCAAAATACTCATTTGCCTAATAATTCTGCACGCAGTGTATAGCACCCGATCACATGTTCCGACCAGCCAATCACTGTAATGCCAGTAACCAACAAGGCTATGGCATTACAGTGATGGCAGTACTTACCTGCACGTTTATTGGCTACATAGCAGCCAAGAAACATGCGGGGAGGAGACTCGAGCATGGCGCTTGAGCACATGCGGTACTCGGCTGAGTACCGCCATGTATGAGCATAGCGATGCTCGAGCCGAACAGCAGTTCAGCCGAGCATGCTCGCTCAACACTAGTAGGCACCACAGCTCTATTGAACCACATGAAGCTGCATTACCCCATCCTGTGGGCGAACAGAAGTGGCAGCCAGCTACTGCAACAGAAGCTCCCTCCTTCTCCTGGTCCCAGCTTAATTCCCACCTGGACAAGTTGCTGGTGGTGCAATTGCTGTCATACCATTTAGTCAAGTCTGCTGTCTTTATGGAGCTAATGGCATGCGCTCACCCTTGCTGGAAGATTCCTAGCCAGCATTATTTCTTCCAAAAAGCCATCCCTGCCTTATACTCTCACAAGCCGGAGAATGTGGGCCACTCCCTGTGATGCTCGCAAGATTCATGCCACAGTGGACACCTGGTGCAGCTCTTGCGGTAGGGACAGTACATGATTTTCACGGCTCACTGGGTCAATATTTTTTCCGGGAGGGGCAAGGCAGCACCCAAGCAACAAGGCCAGTTCCTTTTGACCCCCCCCCCCCCCCGATTGTGTCGGCCTGGCTCCCACACCAGGCACTTATTCTCTGTCTCCTACTCTATGGATGTTGGTCTGTCCCTAACAGCAGCAGTGAGAGGGTTGCTCGCAGGGCCGGACTGGGACAAAAAATAGGCTCAGGCATTTTTGACTGAGCAGCCCAATCGCATGACCCCCAACAGGCCCCACCCCATTGCAGTCTAGGGGCGGAGCCAAAACCGGAAGCACAATTGAGAGGCAGGGCCAGCCACCAGTAAGATAGGAAGGCTTCAGCCAACACACAAGCTTCTTTGGGGGTCCCCAGGTGACATTAGGGGTCTTAGTACGATCCGGCCACCTAATCCGGCAGAAAATGCAAGGAATCAACTGGACACAAAGCACAGCATGCAGCGGTTTATGTCCCGCTGATTCTCTGCATTTTTCCCAGATTGTGGCCGGATCTCTGCCGTACCCCATTATAGTTAATGGGGCTGGCGGGCATTCTGTCTGCATCCAGCAGTGCCGGATCCAGTGAATTCTCAGCTGGAACAGCCTGCCAGGATCACTAACGCAGATGTGAACGTAGCCTAATACAGCGCCCCATACCTCTTATATCCAGTGACTTCTCCTCTGATGTAGATGTTCTCTTTCTTCATTTTCTCCATTCAGACCAGACCACCGTGATAATTTCTTTTAGCCACCTCACGTCTCTGCAGAGTTTGACAGACATCTTAGTTTCCTACTTTTCCATCATCCTCCAATTAACATCCCATCGTGCACCCCCAATACTGAGAAGCTGTGCTCCCCAAAACTATACTGCAAAAAGAACTGTGCTAAGCTGATGCTGTGCCAGGGTGCCCCCAAAGTAATGGTGCTCCCAAAGTCCCAACAATAGTAATTATTTCTTTGCCAGAGTGCATTTAGTAGTAATAGTGCTTCTACAGTGCCCCCAACAGTAATTGTGTCCCACAAGTAATAATGCTCCCATAGTCCCCCAGTTGTAATAAAGCCCACCATAATGCCCCGATAGTAATAATTCTCTTTATAATGTGTGACAGTAGAAACCCCCCCCCCCTTATAATGTGCACCAGTACAAAAAATGCCCTGTTGTGTGGCAGTAAAAAAAGAAATACCTCCTCGTAGTGCCCCCAGTAGAGCCAATATCCCCAGAGTGCCCTCATGTGTTCCAATGACCCGTACTGTGTGCCACTACAAAAAACACTTAGTGCCATCAGTTGAGCTTAGGTGCCCATAGTGACCTTATAATTTGTGCCAGTATAAAATACTCCTATATAGTCCCCCCAGAAGATGCCCCCATAGTGCTCCTTCCCCATCTCCATAGTGTCCTCCATAATGTGGCACTATAGACTGCCCCACATAGATACTCCCATAATGCTCCTTTCCTCCCTTCCCCATAGTGGCATCAAAATGGGTGCCAGTATTAAATGCCCCTATATAATGCCCTCATAGTGCTCTTGTCCCCCACTTCTCCATAGTGCCCACCTATAATGCGTGCCAGTATATAGGGCCCCCAGTAGATGCCCCCATAGTGCTCCTTCCCCTGTTCTCCATAGTGCCCCCCCATAATGTGCCCGTATATAGGGCCCCCATAGTGCTTCCCCTCTTCTCCATAGTGCCCCCGTATTGTGCTAGTATATAGGCCCCCCCATATTGTGCCAGTATATATGGCCCCATAGTGCTTCCCCTCTTCTCCATAGTGCTGACCCCCCCATATTGTGCCAGTATATAGGGCCCCATAGTGCTTCCCCTCGTCTGCATAGTGTCCCCCCTATATTGTGCCAGTATATAGGGCCCCATAGTGCCCCCCATGTTGTGCCAGTATATAGGGCCCCATAGTGCTTCCCCTCTTCTCCATAGTGCCCCCCCCATGTTGTGCCAGTATATAGGCCCCCCCATATTGTGCTAGTATATATGGCCCCATAGTGCTTCCCTTCTTCTCCATAGTGCCGACCCCCCCCCATATTGTGCCAGTATATAGGTCCCCATAGTGCTTCCCCTCTTCTGCATAGTGTCCCCCCATATTGTGCCAGTATATAGGGCCTCATAGTGCCCCCCCAATATTGTGCCAGTATACACTCACCTAAAGAATTATTAGGAACACCATACTAATACGGTGTTGGACCCCCTTTTGCCTTCAGAACTGCCTTAATTCTACGTGGCATTCATTCAACAAGGTGCTGATAGCATTCTTTAGAAATGTTGGCCCATATTGATAGGATAGCATCTTGCAGTTGATGGAGATTTGAGGGATGCACATCCAGGGCACGAAGCTCCCGTTCCACCACATCCCAAAGATGCTCTATTAGGTTGAGATCTGGTGACTGTGGGGGCCATTTTAGTACAGTGAACTCATTGTCATGTTCAAGAAACCAATTTGAAATGATTCAAGCTTTGTGACATGGTGCATTATCCTGCTGGAAGTAGCCATCAGAGGATGAATACATGTTCTCATTCTGTTTACGCCAAATTCGGACTATACCATTTGAATGTCTCAACATCGAGACTCATCAGACCAGGCAACATTTTTCCAGTCTTCAACAGTCCAATTTTTGTGAGCTCGTGCAAATTGTAGCCTCTTTTTCCTATTTGTAGTGGAGATGAGTGGTACCCGGTGGGGTCTTCTGCTGTTGTAACCCATTCGCCTCAAGGTTGTGCGTGTTGTGGCTTCACAAATGCTTTGCTGCATACCTCGGTTGTAACGAGTGATTATTTCAGTCAACGTTGCTCTTCTATCAGCTTGAATCAGTCAGCCCATTCTCCTCTGACCTCTAGCATCCACAAGGCATTTTTGCCCACAGGACTGCCGCATACTGGATGTTTTTCCCTTTTCACACCATTCTTTGTAAACCCTAGAAATGGTTGTGCGTGAAAATCCCAGTAACTGAGCAGATTGTGAAATACTCAGACCGGCCCGTCTGGCACCAACAACCATGCCACCCTCAAAATTGCTTAAATCAGCTTTCTTTCCCATTTTAACATTCAGTTTGGAGTTCAGGAGATTGTCTTGACCAGGACCACACCCCTAAATGCATTGAAGAAACTGCCATGTGATTGGTTGACTAGATATTTGCATTAATGAGAAATAGAACAGGTGTTCCTAATAATTCTTTAGGTGAGTGTATATGGCCCCATAGTGCTTCCCCTCTTCTCCAGAGTGCCGACCCCCCCCTGTATTGTGCCAGTATATAGGGCCCCATAGTGCCCCCCCCCCATATTGTGCCAGTATATATGGCCCCATAGTGCTTCCCCTCTTCTCCATAGTGCTGACCCTCCCCCCCTATATTGTGCCAGTATATAGGGCCCCCACCCCCCTTCTTGCCACAGTATAGTATAAAATTAAATAATAAAAACAATAAACTCATATACTTACCTCCATGCTGCTGTCAGCGATGCGATGCAGGCCTCTTCCGGCCTGCGTCCCACGCTGTACGGCTTGGGCGGCGCGCAATGACATCATCGTGCCTGTAGCCTATCAGAGGAATGGGCAAGGGAGACGCCTCTCGCCTGCTCCATTCATCTGTATCGCTGTCCTGAGGACGGCGATACAGATGAATATGGAGATGAGCGCTTCCACAATGGAAGCGCTCATCTCCACTCCTGCCCGGCTGCTGCCACATTAATTAAAAAACAACTCAGCCGGAGGCCCGGCTGATTGTGTTCGGCCCGGCCCACCAGGCGGCCCGGCCTGCCCTATGGCCAGTCCGGCCCTGGTTGCTCGTACTACCCTTACTTCCTATCATGTGTCAAGTCAAGTGTTGCGATGCCGTGGTGGAGCTGATCGGCCTGGACAACAGTAGCCACACCGGCAAGCAGTTGCTAAAGTACATCAAGCAGAAAATATCCCACTGGCTGTCACCCTGCCGATATCAACTGGACAAGGTAGACAGCGACAATGGACGCAACATCCTGGCCGCCCTGAACCTGGTGAAATAATATATGTTCTCTGCATGGTGCACATCATCAACCAGTGGTGCAATGCTGTCTAAAAAAGTACACTGGCTTGTGCAAGGTGCTGGCAAAGTACAGGAGACTGTCCATGCACTTCAGTCACTTTTACGTGGCAAGGAACGCTTTCCTGGACCTGCAGCACCAGAATGACCTGCCGCTTTACCACAATCCGCAAACGAGGAATTCAACAATGCATATGCTTGAGCATCTGTACAAGTAGTGGAAAGCTGAAAAAATTTTGTCATACACCAGACAGTCTCAGCAGCAGATAGCATATGTTGCTTCAAGGTCAGGCAGTTGGTTGGGTGCTGAAGCCCTTCGAAGAGGCCACAAAGTTTGTCAGCAGAACAACTGCGGCATGAGCAATGTCATCCCTCTCATATTTATTTTACAACAGACGGGGGCGCTCATGCAGCAGGGGACCACAGCAGAAGAAGAGCAGCTAACACATCTTGCAGTCCACCCTATAGCTGTTGGGTACACATAATGGGAATCTGCCATGGATTAGGAGGATGAGGAGCTGCCATTGCAAGAGGAGGTGGAGGAGGAAGAGGGCAATGATGGCGATGGCACCAGCCAGGAAGCCAAATATTCTCAATGGGGGGTGACTGGAAAGAACTGGCTTCTCTGTTACGCTGGCCAGAGTGGTGACCTGTATACTCACTTGCTTATGCAGTGACAGCAGTCTGATGATTAATGGATAGCCATGCTTTTAGACCACCACTATCAAGGCAAAATGGGGGAATGTTTTCCTCTTGCAGAAAGGGAGGACAAATTACACAGTGTATGCAGCTTGCCGCAGCTTATGGCAAGTAAATGCCTGCTGCCAGCGTGCCTGAAAAAGAGGCCCCTCTCAGTCCCCCTCAGAGTCACCCCTCTCCCGCTGCCACAAACAGCAAAAGCCACAGCAGCAATATCAGTAGCAGCAGCCATTTCAAATTCCCCTGACCCCATGAATGACCACACCTCTTGTCAGGTGCAGCTGGCGGTCATTACTGCTTCCCTATTTAGTTTGGTTTCACACTTCATACCATGCGGTTGATATTCTCTGCTTGGATTTGGAAGAGTTGGTGTGTGGACCTTACCTGTGTTCCTGCTCATCCATTTTCTATAAGATGAGTTGTACTGCTCTTTGTATTTGGTTGTTCCCTTATGCTTGTTGTTACTAGGCCTCAGGGAGACGCTGGTTCGTTCACCTGGGAAGGAACCAGTAGTCTAATTTCCTTTCACTACCTCTAGGGCATCTAAGGGCTCCTAGGGTTTAGGTTCCGGCGTATGTATTTTCCCACCTTCAGGGTCTAAACATACTGACAGGAGTCAGGGCCAGATCTAGGGGTTTCCTAGGATGTGAACTTTCCCTTCTCCCTAGCCTTGAGGCCTACTTCTTTGTCTCCCTTCTGTTGTCTTTCTGGTGTCCCTCTCCTCCCCATTATTCATGACAATCTGGCCTTGATGGCGGTGCCCCATCTTGCCACTGTTACTGCATGCTTCCATCATGCCACCGCCTCGATCATGCGACTTCTGCGACCTGCGACTTCTGAGCCCTGATCTGTATGGTTGCTGCTGCCTCCATCATGCCACTGCTGCCATCATGTCACTGCTGCGACCTGCCAACCATCATGTTCTGTACAGCTGCTGCTGCCGCCTCCATCATGCCAACGCTGCCATCGTGCCACTGCTGTGGTCTGCCGACTATCATCTTCCGTAGGGCTGCTGCTGCCTTCGTTATGCCACCACTGCCATCATGCCACTGCTGTGGACTGCCAACTATGATCTTCCATAAGGCTGCTGCTGCCTCCATCATGCCACTGTTGCCATCATGCCGCTGCTGTGACCTGCCAACCACCATGCTCTGTACAGCTGCTGCTGTCTCCAACAAGCCACCACAACCATCATGATGCTGGCCTGATGCTGTACTGAGAACATGTGTGCCGCTCTGAGATCTGGCAGCCTCGGCTAATTATAGCCATACAAAGCTACTTACTGCCCTCAAAAGCCACCCAGACCCTCCTAATAACCCTCCTAACACCTAAGGAGAGCAAAGAAATGACGAGGACGAAGAAGACACCTGGCCTCCTACCAAACTCACCTCCCTCTTCTTCTCCTCTGCGCAGATCCAAGATGGCGCCCGCTCTCTACACGAGGCAGCACAACACACACTGGGCTCCCACACTAAGCGTGCCACGAGGCAGCGGAACCCATCAGGAGCAGCAGAGCAAGCATCTCCGGCAAGTAAATTGTGTATATCAAGCGGGGGATCACCACAAAGTTCTCCTTTTGGAGGCAATGCAGGGGCAGTAATAAGGTCTGAACGGGAGGATATAATTACCCTGACCACAATGCAGGACTTAATGGCAGATTTTTTGGAACTCCATCCAATCAGATATACAATCAGCCCTGAACACCATTAGAGCTAACATTACAGCTATTGGGGACCGTACTGCACATTTAGAGGAGAAAATGGAGGAATTGAAAGAGGAACACAACTCCATGGTTGACTCCTATAATGAAACACAAGATGATGTAGCAGCTATAAAAACTAAAACTAGCAGACCTTGAAGATCGTTCAAGTAGAAACAATATCAGAATCAAGAACATCCCTGAAACTGTCACAAATAACTCCCTTCAAGAATTCCTGACAGATCTTTTTACGTTGTTTCTTCCTGACACCCCTGCAAGGGATCTCCTCATAGACAGAGCACACCGGGTTCCCAAACCCAGATCTATGCCTACAAGTGTACCAAGAGACGTGCTGGCAGGGCCGTTTCTACAGCCGGGCGAGGGGTGCAACCGCACGGGGCGCATGTCTCCAGCAAGAAGAGGGGGGCGCCGTGGCCCGTGGGCATCTATTTACTGGCTGGGAGCGCAGCGCAGGCAAAGTTAAAAGTGCTACTACGCTGCGCCGGCTGCGGCTCCATATTGCTAATGGTTCTGGGCCTCTGGCTGCAGGCTCGGCTGTCCTGTAAGCTGTAAGGGGCAGGGCCTGGCAGCATGTCCGGAACGCCCCAAGACCAGTGCGCTGTGCGGGGTGACGTCATAGGCAGCGCTGCTGCGTGCGTCCATTACTTCAGGCGGGAGCAGAAGAGCGAGGCGGATGCCATTTTCTCTCCAGTCTGTCTGCTCAGTCACTCACTGCACTGGCACAGAATCCTCCAGGATTTCAGCCTCCGGTCCTCCACCAGCAGATTCAGTCAGGAAGTGGCACTAGGCTAGCCCAGGCCCCCCAGCAGGTTAGGTACAGTTAAAGAAGTATTAAGTTAAAAACAGACAGTATGGCAGGCCTATATATAGCTGCATAGTACATGTGCATATATATAATTATGCTCAGTGCTTTTGCTGTATATATAATTATACTCAGTCTCAGATGATACTATAGATAATATACTGAGTATAATTATAATTTATATGTACAGTTACAGCGCTGAGCATAATTGTACATATGTACTATTCATATTCAGCTGTATAAGCCTGCTATATATATAATATGGAAAAACGAACTGCACTCCAAAAAATAAATCAAAAAAAGATCATTTATTGACCCTTCTGGTGCAACGTTTCGGCTCTGAACCTAGAGATGAAACGTTGCACCGCATGGGTCAATAAATGATCTTTTTTTGATTTATTTTTTGGAGTGCAGTTCGTTTTTCCATATTATCTTGGGGCTTATGGTCAGTCCCCATTGAACATTGCACCCGCCTAAGCACTTTTGTCCAGTGCCGCCATTTCTCTTATATATATATATATATATATATATATATACATACACATGGATGCTGCATAGCTGACACGTATATTGTCAGTAATAAATATATATATCTCAGCTATGCAGCATACCCCCTTAAGGACACAGGGTTTTTTCATTTCATTTTTGCGTTTTTGTTTTGCGCTCTATGCCTTCCAAGAGCCATAACTTTTTTATTTTTCCGTTCACATAGCCATATGAGGGCTTATTTTTTGCGGGACAAGTTGTACTTTCCAACGCCATCATTTAATAATGCATACGGTGTAGTGGGAAGCGGGAAAAAAATTCCAAATGGGGTGAAATTGCAAAAAAAAAGCAATTTCACCACAGTTTTACGGGTTTCTAAATTACGACGTTTGATTTGCGATAAAACTGACCATTTAGTTTTATTCTACAGGTCAGTACGAATCCGGCGAAACCCAATATGTATAGCTTTTCTTGCGTTTTGATAGTGAAAAAAAATTCACGGTAAGCATTTTTACATAGTGTCATCTTTCCTTTATTCACAGGTTCTTGCTTGTTCTGCATCAGAAGTGGAAACACACAGATCTGCAGCAAGTTAACTACACCATCTGGACAGCACCATCTGAACTACACCATCTGGACAGCACCATCTGAACTACACCATCTGGACAGCACCATCTGAACTACACCATCTGAACTACACCATCTGAACTACACCATCTGAACTACACCATCTGGACAGCACCATCTGAACTACACCATCTGGACAGCACCATCTGAACTACACCATCTGGATAGCACCATCTGAACTACACCATCTGGACAGCACCATCTGAACTACACCATCTGGACAGCACCATCTGAACTACACCATCTGAACTACACCATCTGGACAGCACCATCTGAACTACACTATCTGGATAGCACCATCTGAACTACACCATCTGAACTACACCATCTGGACAGCACCATCTGGATAGCACCATCTGAACTACACCATCTTAACAGCACCATCTGGATAGCACCATCTGAACTACACCATCTGGACAGCACCATCTGGACAGCACCATCTGAACTACACCAACTGGACTACAGCTGCACAGTAAGAAAATGTCTTTAGAATAAGTTTTGCTCCAGGCACTTTGTAGATAAAGACCAAAATACCTAAAATGGTTGTCCATGATTACAAACTCCACCACCCTCACCTGTAATGAGATATGGATTTGATTGTAACTCAGTTCTATTCAACAGAACTGAGCTAGGCTGCGATACCAGGCACAGGCCATGGGCAGGAAAAATCTTTTCTGGAAAGGAGAGTTGGGTGGTAGCTGAAACTCAGTCTACGGTAAGCATTTTTACATAGTGTCATCTTTCTTTTATTCACAGGTTCTTGCTTGTTCTGCATCAGAAGTGGAAACACACAGATCTGCAGCAAGTTAACTACACCATCTGGACAGCACCATCTGAACTACACCATCTGGACAGCACCATCTGAACTACACCATCTGGACAGCACCATCTGAACTACACCATCTGGACAGCACCATCTGAACTACACCAACTGGACTACAGCTGCACAGTAAGAAAATGTTTTTAGAATAAGTTTTGCTCCAGGCACTTTGTAGATAAAGACCAAAATACCTAAAATGGTTGTCCATGATTACAAACTCCACCACCCTCACCTGTAATGAGATATGGATTTGATTGTAACTCAGTTCCATTCAACAGAACTGAGCTAGGCTGCGATACCAGGCACAGGCCATGGGCAGGCAAAATCTTTTCTGTTCTGTGTATGCTATGCAACATTGGTTAAGTCATTGTTATTTAATGTTTGGGGGGGGGGGGGCGCTTTTTTAATGTCCGCCCTGTTGGTAAAATAACCTAGAAACTGCCCTGCGTGCTGGTGATGCTGCATTTCTTTCATTATAAAAACAACCTACTTAGAGAAGCTGGTCGCAAGAAAGACATTCCTGAGAGGTTCAAACTGATATTACTTTATGCTGATGTCTCCCCTGAAACACTAGCGAGAAAAAGGGAATTTGCCAAATACACTGCTATATTGAGAGAAAATAATATTCCCTACTGTTGGGGGTTCCCAGTGAAACTAATTGTTAGCATAAATGGCACTAATTTTGTTTAAATGTCTCCCTCACAAGCTGCGGAGTTGCTAAAGAAATGTTTTTTTCATCAGCATGACCCTCTTCTATATATATACCTTGGCCAGAAATAAGTTGATTTCGTTCATTTAACATTGATTTTATAACAAGACACGGAGGCTTCATATTGCTTTTACCTTTCTTTACTTCTACCATAGCAGCAAAGAGAAAAAAGGTATACAAAATGGAAACCATAGTAACAGACTCCTCCCCTTATCCCAGTATATCCTTCCTTGTCTGCCTGGGATCTTCCTCTTTCTTTGCTGCTACAGGCAGATAAGTACTCTCCAGCTCTGTGGCGTTGCTCAGGGTCTGGTATATATATATATTTGTTTTGTTCTTTGATTTACCCCCCCTTTTGGGGTTGTTTGGGGTTTTTCTTTAACAAATGTCATTTTTACGGTCTTATATATATGTTTAATTTGTCTGGGGTATAATTTTCCCTTTCAGGTATTTTATTCCTCAGTGTTCCCTTTTCTTATGGGATTTTGCCCTCTTTTAACGGTCCTTGCGGCTCCTCCGCCCTCCTGGCGTGAACCGCTCCCCCTCCTCTTACCTTCCGTTCCCGGTTTACCTCAGGTTGCGCCCGCCATTTGCGCGCGCTTTTTCTGTCTTCTTCTTCTCCTTCCCGCCCGAAATCTCGCGATAACGAGATTTCGGCCGCATTTTTCACTGGTTCGGCTGTTGCTGACGGCGAGATCTCGTGAGACTTCGCCGTCTCTGTGAGTTCACCGCTCTGTACGCACCCGACATTACCGCTCTCCACAGCTTATCCTCCTGCGGTTTACTACTGCTCCTCTGGGCCTTGTAAGTTCCTTCACTACATATATATATTCGCTTCTTCCTCTATTACTCCTTCTGCAGGTTACTACATGCTCTCTCCTTTTCTTTTCTTTCAGTGCTGTACCTGCTACTTCCGGCTGGGGTGACTAACTCCTGCCGTTCCCATCCATTACCATGTCCCTCAGGAAGAATTCTGTTGCTTCAGTGGCCCCTAGTGACCCCTCCCCTACAGATCAGGGTTCCCCTGCTCAGGATAGAAGGTCCGAGGTGATTCACCCGGACGACCATGATGTGGCACTGCAAAGATCAATATCTAATGCTATTATAACCGCCATGGGTTCAATGTCTTCTGCATTGACCCAATCTATATCGCAGGCCCTTATGGCTCGTCCTAGCACTGCTACCCAGGGCTCGGTCCCGCCTCCAGGGCCAGTACCTATTGCCTCCAGAATACCTCAGATTGATGGGCCATCCCCATCCCAAGATAACGCGCATTGTTCGCGTAAACGAGCTTGCACCCGCCAGGCAAAAAAAACGCGGGCATGGAAGACTGCCAGGTCTCTACCTGAGCCAATGTCAGACTCTGATAGGGAGTCGGAGGAGGAAACTCATGAGAATGTCTATGATTTGACGGATGAGGTGGAGGACGAATTGGCGGATATTGCTGTGGACCCGGCACCTAATGTATGCCCGGAAACCCCTTTTCTACACCAGGGGTCAGCAGAGGATCTTTTATTGGATCCGTCTGGGGAACCACTGTTTAATCCCGATGAGCTGCACCATCCCCGCTCTGCGGAATGGATGCCCGCCACGCATGTAGCACAATATATGGAGGCTCGCATACGCAATCCGCTTAGTAAAGATTCGCGTAATAAGTTGCGAGCAGAATGCCCCCGTCCTTTGATACCACACAAAGTGTGTGAAACGCCCTCAGTGGATCCTAAAATGGTCCAGTTTTTGGCAAAAACGGGTTTTAACCCCCGTAAAGGGCTGGACGCGGCCCTGAAGGCAGTCCAAGATAAACTACTGGACATTACAGGTCCTTTAGCAAAAATCTTTGATTTGGCTGAATCCGCCAAAGCGGCAGGTAGCCAGGTGGACCCGGAAGAATTGAGAGGTTGGGCCCAGAGGGCCATATGCGTGGCTGGTAATGTCAACGCCTCGCTCGCCATTGAAAGGCGCAAAGCGATACTGATTAAAATAGAACCAAAGCTGTCTAACTTGGCTTTGACTGAAGCGGGCAAAGATGCCCAGAGGTTGCTCTTTGGTGACTCTTTTATTAAAGAATTAGGTAAATATGTAGGAGCCTTTACGGCTCTTGATAAGGCCCAGACATCGATGCGTCGAGTTTTTCAAGGGCGTTTTTCCAATAGGGCCGGCAGTTCAAGGGGCCGACTGTCCGGCCGTTCCAATTTTCATGCCCGAGGTTTCGGCAGAGGCTCCTTTAATTATAGAGCATCCCTCCAGGATCAGAGACACCAACCGGCCTTTTTTCCATCACGAGGCACTCCTTTCCGGTCACGAGGTTTCAGAGGGAATCCAAGCTCCCGCCGACCTTTTGGTAAGTTATATTCTTCGTCCTCTACCTTTTTCAGACCATTATGTCGGAGGCAGACTCCGGTTCTTTTCTCATGTGTGGCCAGACATAACCTCAGACCAATGGGTCCTTTCTACTTTGCAGGGGTTCACAATAGATCTGATTGCCGATCCGAGCTCCATACCGATCCTCCCTTTAATACCACTGTCCAATTCAACACGACTCCTGTTTCATAGGGAACTTTCGGATCTACTACAAAAAGGCGCGATCGAACGCGCACCAGAGGATTAAAAGGGTGTGATCAGCAATATATTTTTGGTGCAAAAGAAAGGGGGCCAGATGCGCCCGGTGATCAATCTGAAAGCCTTAAACGCTTTTGTACAATATCGGCATTTCAAGATGGAGGGCATCCATCTTTTGAGAGATCTACTCCTTCCAGGCGATTGGATGGCCAAGATAGATCTCAAAGACGCCTATCTCACGGTTCCAGTGTCTCCCTCTTCAAGAGACCTGTTGCGGTTCCTATGGAACGATCAAACCTGGCGTTTCACCTGCCTTCCGTTCGGCCTATCCTCCGCCCCCTGGTGCTTTACCAAGATCATGCGCCCAGTGGTGGCTTGGCTTCGCAGCCGAGGTGTCCACCTAATCGTCTACCTGGACGATATCTTGATTATGGACCAATCACATACACTCCTACTGAGGCACCTCCACTTGACGGTGTCGCTCGTGTCCAATTTGGGATTTATCGTCAATCAGGAGAAATCTTGCCTGACCCCTTCCAGGTCAATGGAGTTCCTGGGGTTCCAGGTGAACTCGGTGGAGTTATCCCTCAGTCTTCCCCTCTCAAAAATCAAGGCTATCCGCAAGAAACTGCGGCATGTCCTGCGACTAGATCAGATGTCTTTGCGACATTTAGCAAGGATAATCGGACTTTTGGCCTCCTCGATCCAAGCCATATTTCCAGCCCCCCTCCATTATCGGGCGTTGCAGCGCCTCAAAATTGCTCACCTTCGGACGGGGGCCTCTTACGCAGATTTTGTCACTTTGGATGCAGAGACGAAGGACGAAATGAGATGGTGGATCCACAACCTGTCAGTCTGGAATGGCAGAGCAATTGTGGGTCCCCAACCGGATCTGATCATAGAGTCCGATGCGAGCCTGCACGGATGGGGAGCACATTGCAGTGGTGTCTCCACGGGCGGTCCATGGTCTCTAGAAGAATCCCGCCTTCACATCAACGCTCTGGAGCTTCTCGCACGGTCGTTTGCCATTCGCAGTTTTGCCAATGGTGTGGTCAGCTCAGCCATCAGACTCCGCATGGACAACATATCAGCGGTCAGGTATGTGAATTGTATGGGTGGAACACGGTCTGTGGTTCAGACCCATTTAGCGAAGGATTTTTGGGAGTTTTGTCTCGACAGGAACATTTCTGTGGTGGCAGAATACCTTCCAGGTCTTCACAATACCCTGGCGGACTGGAGTTCACGCTACATATCGGACTCCAGCGACTGGAGGTTAGACGAGACAGTTTTTTCTGCTATTTCTTCTCTGTGGGGTCCCTTTTCAGTCGACCTGTTCGCTTCCCGCTTGAATACCCAGCTGCCCAGGTTTTTCAGCTGGAGGCCGGACCCCTTGGCGGAAGCGGTAGACGCTCTACTTCAACACTGGCGGGACGCGCTGATGTATGCATTCCCTCCCTTCGCGCTCATTCCGAGGGTACTCCTTCAAGTTCGTCAGCAGTTGGCGAACCTGGTTCTGATTGTGCCATTTTGGAGAACTCAGTCTTGGTTCCCTCAGATCCTGGAACTTCTGGTGGATTTTCCGCTTCTCCTTCCCGATCAGTTGTCTCTGCTTCTAGGGCCTGCTGGAGAATTTCATCCACTCCTCCAGAACGGGTCCTTACGTCTTCTAGCTTGCAAGATCTCGGGAGTCCAGAAGGAGGCGCTGGACTTTCAGAAACGACTAGGTTCTTATTGGACTGCGCTTGGGCACCCGGAACAAGACGGGCTTATCGAGCCGCCTGGGGTTCTTGGTCTCGCTGGTGCGTCGAGCGAACTTTGGATCCCATTGAGGCTCCTGTGAATTCCATTTTAGCCTTTTTATCCTCACTTTTTGAGGCCGGGAAGGCTTACCGTACCATCAATGTCTTTAGGTCAGCAATTTCCTCCAGGCATAACGGGTTCGAGGGACGTCCAGCGGGTCAGCACCCCCTGGTCTGTCGTTTACTTAAAGGTTCACGTTTGGCCCGACCACCTCGGCCACGGTTTTCATCGACTTGGGATGTGTCTGGTGTCTTATCCTTTTTAGTCAATTGGCCCTCTAATGCTCAACTGTCTTTACGTCAGTTATCGGCCAAATTAGTCACTTTATTCTGTTTAATCTCCTGTAAGAGAGTTTCGGATGTGCGCGCTTTAGATTGGGACGCTAGATCCTTCACCCCGGAAGGGGTCCACTTTAACATCTCCCGACGCACAAAAACTAGTATCCGTTCGGTCTCTTATCCCCGTTTTCCGGATTCACCACAACTTTGTCCTGTGGCATGTTTACGCGAATATGAAGAGAGAACCCGTCCCTTACGATCTCCTTCTCTTCCTCACTTATTAATTTCTTTTCGCAGCCCATTTGCTCCGGTCACCAGCGTTACATTATCTCGCTGGGTTAAATGGATTCTCTCCCTTTCTGGGATTGATACGACCGTCTTTACGGCACACTCGGTTCGCAGTGCAGCGGCTACTTCCATGACAACATCTGGAGCTCGCTTAGAAGATGTTATGAGATTGGCGGATTGGTCCAGGACTTCCACTTTCCGCGAGTTTTATTTCAGACCGGCATCACACGCTTTTGATTCTTTAGTGGCTCAGCTTTAAACGAGCAATATGAAGCCTCCGTGTCTTGTTATAAAATTACAGGATTTTACTAATGTATGACGTAAAGTCATGATTTTATTAAAGACACGGAGGCGAGTATTGCCCTCCCTGGACCCACCCTTGGGGCTTGAGTAAGTATGTTGTGTTGATTTACCTTATGGTCATGATATTGAAGTTGTTAGTATTTTTTACTACATGTGGATCCTATGTTTTTCTGATGCACTGGATTATGCTCTTAGCAGGTTTTTTCTTTATATTCTTTTTTCCTAGGTTGAGAGACTAACGGCTTCATGCTTTTGAGTTACACAGTTCCGGTCCGGTCGGATGTCCGATTGTTGCGGTCCAAGCCGACAGTTTCAAGAGGTTTTTTCGTTATCCGGTTGTTTTCAGCGTCAGTCGTTCCGGTTGGACAGCGCTGGTTGAGACGCAAAGAAAGAGGAAGATCCCAGGCAGACAAGGAAGGATATACTGGGATAAGGGGAGGAGTCTGTTACTATGGTTTCCATTTTGTATACCTTTTTTCTCTTTGCTGCTATGGTAGAAGTAAAGAAAGGTAAAAGCAATACTCGCCTCCGTGTCTTTAATAAAATCATGACTTTACGTCATACATTAGTAAAATCCTGTAATTATTCCACTGACAGGACCTGCCGTCTAAATCCTTAATTGCACATGCCGGGTCACTACGCTAGTGCCGCTCATATTATTCAAACCCATAGCGGTACGCGATGGTTGGGGACCTTTGGCTCAGTCACCTCCCTCGGTCCCTGCCTACCGTCCAGCCTCTAAATACTTAAGACATCACAGAGAGGGCGTCGCTTTAATGTAAGGGAACGCCCTCTGACAGGCCTCATCCGATCATGTGGCATTGTAAGTTATCTGATTGGTCACATGATCGGCTCTGGGGCAGTTCACGTGTTGGTAAGAGGCGGACTTTTGAGTGTTTGAGCGGGGGTTGTAAATAGAGCAGCCCGGAAACTCACATTGTTGCTGCCACTGCAGGATGTCGTCTATAGGTGCTGCCACACGCAGGACCGCTGGCATGACTACAGCTGTACCACACTAGGTCACCACTGGAGAGCTAAGTAGTTTACACGTATTTTTTTATATATATTTTGTATGTGACACAAGGTATTCTCCAAGAGCTTTATTAGGCATTTACAGCAAGTTTTGATAACCTGTAAATTGGTCCCCTGATGATTTGACGGATGCCAATGAAACACGTCGGGACTACTTAGCAGATTTGCACTTGGGACCATTGAGTCGCTTTTGATTATCATAAACTGCCTTTCTGTTTCCTTTTTACTTGACGAAACTGGGCAGTCACTGTTGCCTAATGGACGGACAGCAAGGGTAAACTAGAGAGGGAGCACGACTAGTGAGAGCCTTTAGGGATACATAGGGACAGCGTCCCAGTACCCCTGTCTCTTCACTCTATTCTCCCTCCTGTCAATTGCCTACTGGATTTTGTATTGTTCTGAGGGCAGTTACGGGTCGCGTCTATATATCTATCTATCTTGGTGTGTCCTTTGTCTTCGTTTTTATACCAATTTTTTGGGCCTTTTTAACAATATATTAATAAATGTTATGTTTTAATTGCGGTGAATTATTTACGTGAAATTTTGTCTTTTCATCTGCCACAAGAGGGAGAAAGATCTCCAGCTAAGCAGAAACCTCCAACCCTGATGCAAGAATGGACTGTAGTGAAACCTCAAGATGAAGATGGTTCTTTTTTACTATACTACAAAGTACTCCTATATATCTCAACACTCAGGGAAACCTACGTCTTTTCTCTGAAAGTCCCCTCAGAAGTCATGGCTATTGGCTAGCTGGAGCTAACCAATCTGAATCCTTCCTTTCCATTATCACACTACTCCTCTGGTTGAACTGAGGATTTGTTCTACACATAACTATATTGGTATTGCTACCCTGTTCACTGACTCCTTCCCTTTCCAAATAGGCCCTCCTCCCCTATTACATTTTCCCCAGTCCTACTCATAGCAATTGAGAATGGGATTGGCGATGGTTTGGGAACATTTAGATTCCTACAATGTTTTGTTTTTTATGTTACTTAGTTTACCTGTTATGAGAGTTACATGTCTACTTCAGGCGATGTAGACATGATACACAACAGTATATCAGGGGCTATAGACCCCACTCTCTTTGGCATACCACCGTACAAACTATTTACAAACTATTTGTTTATAAGCATATACCCATTTGGTCAGTATGGCACTTAAAATATCATCCTTAAATGTCAAAGGTTTAAACACCCCTTTTAAAAGATCTAGCTTGTGGAGAGAGTCACCCAAACTAAAATGTGATATTCTCTGCATACAAGAGACACACTTGTTAGCTAAAGACAGCTTTAGACTCTATAACAAGAGATTCCCGCATATTTTCCACTCACATTTGTATTGTCCCACTTATGTGTGTATGGGCCACTTCAAATTGATATATGCCCTTTGTAGTCATCTTGCACTAATCATTGTATTTTCCTTTGTCAATGCTGCTAAATTCCTATTACATGCTGGTGAAATGCATTACACACTACCAATACTAGAGGTCACTATAACACCAGTTATATAGGTCAGCCACAAGAAGTTAGAGAGATTAGGAGTGAGGAGTGAGGAGAGGAGGGGAGACAGACTTTGCTCTCTTCTCCTGGGCCTTGCCCAGGATGTAAGCTACTTGAACTTTTGGAATCCAGAAGCAGGATTTAGTAATCCTACATTGTAGAGTCAAGGCCAGGCACTACTTGGACTATAGTTCAAACAACCTTTTCAAAGAATGGAGCAGAGAGTTTGCCTGCCATGAGGGAGACCGTCCTTGGGTTGTATACTATTAGTACCAGAGGATCCATATTATTGCAAGACTGAATAGCCAGAGCAATAACAGAAACCAACTAAAATACCATTATTACTCCTATTAAAGAGCCTGCTAATTGGTATTTGCAGATTTATCATCTTTACCAACTTCGTGTAAGACAAAGTTCTGCTATTGAATGCTATACTTATTGCAAGACTACAATTTACAAGTAAAGTTCCTGTTTGGTTTGACTACTGCCTTTTTCATCATTCTACTTTATCTCCTAATTGCACCTTACGATGCTGGAGCCACAGGGGCTCAGCCACCAAAGCACATTAAGCATATCCACTACCATCAAGGGCATCTCAACTTCCATCTGGCTGGTGTTCCCTGCAATAGATTGTGCCCCGGAGGATTTAGTGCTGTCTTCCCCTCCACTGCACGCCGGCCCAGGGAGCTACAAAAAAGTGAGTACAAGTACTGCACCCACTCGGCAACACCCCCACCAACGCTCACTCACTACACCACTGTGGCTCGGGAATTGCGTCGTCGCAAGAATTGGCGTCACGAACAGGATTCAAGATCCCTTGCACCTTATGCGAACAGTATGCAAACAGGATTTCAAAATGCCTCTGTGCCTTTAAAAGAACTGTGTAAGAATAAACCTGTCTTACAAAGCAGAAGCAAAATTAATGACACCGTGTAATGAAAATATCGATGGGAGAGAAACTTTAAAGTGCCTTTAATAAAGTGGAAAGTAGCCTGTTTGAATCAAAGTATATGAGGACATTAACAAGACCTTTATTGTTAATTCGCATGGTCAAAAATGAGAAAACTGAAGACTTTTGTGTCAATAGAACTGACTGCTGTCATTGAATGGACTTTCTTATGCACCTAAAATGGCCGCCTAAAGCTTCTTTATTAATTGTACTGCGCCATCACTGTGCAGAATGCCCCCTTCTAAAAGCAGAAAAAATTGAGCACCGCCTAATTAAAGTGTGGGAAAAGTATTCCTACTGCGACACCATAGACATTGTGTTATGCCTCCTGGTCTAGGTGCCGCCCCCCTTGTGGAAGTGAACCTAGGGGGCGGACCGGAGGAAGAAGTGTGTGCCAGCCCATCGGAGAGGGAGGACATGCGCATCTGTGGAGAAGCCATTGACGACACTCAAGTAGTAGAAAAAATGGCCAACCATCCTACGCCCCAGCCTGATAAAGGCAAGAGTGAGGGCCTGAAGGTAAAGACTGCCCCAGAATCGGCTGCAGTAGCTAGCGGCGTTACACCATTGGCGCAATGGCCATCGGAGGTTGCTCACTTGTTTTTGGTGGAGCTCGACTTCTAGGAGGCCATAAGAAAGGCATACGCTTCCCACTATGGCTCATACTACACTGCGGGATCACCTCTGAGATCAGCTGAGCCTTCCCAGTCCCAGAGTGCACCATTTACCCCCAGTGCCGCTGAGGGGTGGGGCCGGACCTGGGAGCAGCAGCTGTGAACCCGACGGCTATCTAGTAGGAGTCAGGAGAAGCCGGAGGATGAGGCCGCAGATGAGACCGATGTGCCCTCGAGCCCGGATCCATACTAGTGAGTAGGACGGATGGCCACCTCTGAAAAAGAAAAAATGTTTTTATGCCCCACGTAGAACTCGTGCTGGTTGCACTCCCTAGTGGCAGTTCCTCAGGCCACTACAGAGCACACTGGTCCCTTTACTGAATTAATCAGGACTACCCTACTGGACCATTGCAGCAGTGAAAATTCCCAAGTTGCGCATTTTATCTTATGTTGCGCCATTTTCCCCTTTTTCAGGTTATGCAACGTTCTAAGCAATGTATCCAGAAAGTCATTTTCTGTGCCTCATTCTATGCAATATTCATGTTTTACAATTGAAGAACTCTTGCACTTGAATTATCTTATTGAATTACACATGTTTTACACTCACTTTGGATTACAAATGTTTTTGCCTCAATATTGAGTTGGACTTTGCCCCATTGGACTTTGCTATAGACCGTATTGCTTATTCCCAGATCATCGCCCAGTTTTGTTACCGTCAAGCAAAGAAGAAAACAACGCCCATTAATCCCTTTGCGCCAATGTATTAACATGTGATATTTTGATAATGTGTATTTATATGCAAAACTCTTTTATGCACTTGAATTTACTGGATTAACTTGAAAAGTTACCTATATACTATAATGTGGGATTTTGAGATATATCTATATATGTATGCGGTTCATGTTTTTGGTGTTTTTCAGGTGACGGCTTGGAGATCCACAGCATCTAGCAAGTCTAAAGTTGAGGCCGACTTTCATTAAAGCAGTGGGGAATGTAGTGTCCCACTTATATGTGTATGGGCCACTCCAAATTGCTATATGCCCTTTCAGGTCATCTTGCACTAATCATTGTATTTTCCTTTGTGAATGCTGCTAAATTTCTATTACAGGCTGGTGAAATGCATCACACACTACCAACACTAGAGGTCACTATAACACCAGTTATATAGGTCAGCCACAGGACGTTAGAGAAGAGATTAGGAGTAGAGATGGCCTTGCGGTTTGCCCGGCGGTCATTTAGCGGCGAACTTTGCTCGTTCGCTGTTCGCCGAACGGGCGTACATATAGTGATATTCGCGCCCGCCATATTCTTTTACATTGTGAAGAAATTTGACCCATGACACATCCATCAGGTGGTACAGGACAGCCAATTGAGACATTTCAGCACATGGACATACCCCCTACCTTATGAATAAACCTGATCTGGCCGCCATTTTACATTCAGTCTTTTGCCAGTGTAGGGAGAGGTTGCTGTGTGGAGCAGGGACAGGCTGTTAGGAAACCAAACGCTAGCTAATAGGGCCACAAAAGTCCTTTTAAGGACTGGTATAGGTGTGCTATCGATAGGTGTGACTTACTGAGGGGTGTAATATACTTATAATATACTTTCTAACATAAAAAGTATATTATAGTGCAATTGTATTGTGCAGCAGTTGTGTGCGGTTCTGCTGCGATACTGCAGCCACACAGATTGCCAAACGCTATTGGAACAAATAATTTCTACTGGTGTGATTTACAAGTTGCCTCCCCAAAAACAGATTGAAGCAGGCGTGTTATATACCAATAATATACTTTCTATATAGTGCATTTGGATAGTGCAGCATTTGTTTGCGGTTTTGCTGCGTTACCGCATCTACACAGAGTGAAAAACAATATTTGAAGAAATCATTTCTACTGGTGTGATTTACCAGTCCCCCCCCCCCCCCCCCCCCAAAAAAAAAAAAATACTGATTGAAGCAGGGGTGTTATATACCAATATTATACTTTCTATATAGTGCATTTAGGTAGTGCAGCATTTGTCTAATGTACCTCCAGCCACAGAATCCAAAGTTCTTTGCTGTCAGGTGAATGCCTATTGGCTAATTTTTGGGGCCTGTACTGGCCGACAGTAAATTTTTTTATCTCTAGCCATTTTGAGATAGTGACAGATCTCACAGAGGTGACTGGTAAGGAAGGGGTGGATAGTGCGGTCCACACCCCTATTCCACCAGGTGTACAATCAGTCTGGGGATAACAACACAGCCCCAAACTGTCAGTCAGAAAATAGTGAGATCCTGGAAAGGTGATGTTGCTCAGCCTGGGTGGGCTGGAGGACTTGGGGAGCACAGAGCGATGCCTGGGAATGGGTCGCAGGATCCTAGTCGGGCGGACTAGAGAGTCCAGCTTCCCCAAGGTACTTTTTATTTGCACAGCCTAGGGGCTGGAGGACGGCAAGGTGGGAAAAGCCACATGTACTTCACCTGTGTGAACAGGGCTTAGAGGAGAGTCAGGGAATACCTCTGTTTAGTCAGGGCCCAGCCGGGCAGGTATTTATTTTGTTTTGGTGTACGTGGGAACCTCACCCTACCCAGTGATGTGTAACTGGGCTGTCCTGTATGCGAAGAATTTAAAAATAAATGCAATGTTTGGCCCCTAATCCTGCGGTGGATGAAGATCATTGTGTGAATGACCCCCGGATAAGAGCTAATGCCTACACCATATAATCACACCCTTGTCTCACTCCTCTGCTTCTCATTATGGTGGCGTATGAACCGCATTCACCATAAGGACCTAATATCACAGGATCATGTGACTGTGCCCCCACCCAGTACTGTGCCCCTTACCCCATACTGTGCCCCCTTATACCCTGCATTGTGCCCTCTTACCACACCCTGTGCAGTGCCCCTAGTCATTCCCTGTACTATGCCCTCTTATACTCTTTTATTCCCTCACGGTATGGCAGTGTTTTCCGGTCACTGTGCAGAGGTGTTTTCCGGTCAATGTATGGCGGTGGTATCCAATATCTTTATCCCTTTTCCTGCCCACGCCATCCTTTTTAGACCTGGCATGAGCGGGAAAAATATGCAGATTGCGGTGCTAAGGATCTTTGCGCCACAATCTGTGTCAGAAATACGCCTAACATAGACGTATTTCTATATAATAAATGATCACCTAATTGTATTATAATCCGGGGGTAGGGATATCTTTATATTATATAGATTCTAGTGTATTATTCTGTGCCCTGTATTTCCCAGTAGAAAATGATCCTTGGGAAACACAGTCCTCATCCCTGACTAGAGATGGCCTTGCAGTTCGCCCGGTGGTCGTTTCGCGGCGAACTTTGAGTGTTCACGATTCACCGAACATGCGAACATATGGCGATATTCGCGCCTGCCATATTTTTTTACATTGTGAAGAACTTTGACCCATGACACATCCATCAGGTGGTACAAGACAGCCAATTGAGACGTTTCAGCACATGGACATACCCCCTACCTTAAACCTGATCTGGCCGCCATTTTACATTCAGTCTTTTGCCAGTGTAGGGAGAGGTTGCTGTGTGGAGCAGGAACAGGCTGTTAGGGACACCAAACGCTAGCTAATAGGGCCACAAAAGTCCTTTTAAGGACTGGTATAGGTGTGCTATCGATAGGTTTGATACATAGAGGGGTGTGATATACTTATAATATACTTTTATAATGAGTCAAAAACACATAGATAGATCTATATAGTGATCACCTGGAAGTCAGGGGCTTAGGGGCTAGGGGCTTACTAGGGCCATTTTTATGTAGGGTAAGGTTCCGGACGGGGTCGCTCTAATCAGGACGGGTGGTCTGTGGTTAGGCTATCAGGGCCAGAATAGCACACCCCTGTAGGGCAATATCAGGGACAGTTCTTTGCCCACCCTGTCCTTCAATACCCACATCATCATCTAGCCCAGTGTTTCCCAACCAGTGTGCCTCCAGCTGTTGCAAAACTACAACTCCCAGCATGCCCAGACAGCCTTTGGCTGAAACACTGATCTAGCCCAGGGATAGATGTTTTTTTGCTTTCCCTCGGGATTCATCGATGTGCACTGGAACCCCCCGGATTGTGGTAGGACATATTTAAAGGGTTTCTATCACTTCGTTTCACATATTTAGCTGTCAGACACTAGTGATCCGCTAGTGTCTGCTCTGCCAAACCATCCTAATATAATTGCTTTTGGGGCAGCCGTTTTGCTAAAAAAAAGAACTTTTATTAATATGCTAATGAGCCTCTAGGTGCTATGGGGGCGTCATTAGCACCTAGAGGCTCCGTCTACCTTCAGAAACTGCCGCCGCCCAGCGCGTCCCTCCAGCCCGCCCATCTCCTCCTGAATGTGATCCTCCCTGTGAGCGCCTGTATTCGGCGCATGCGCAGTGAATGTCTGACCGCTTCCCTGCTCAGACATCTCCACTGCGCCTGCGCGATGACTTCATAGTGCTCCGAGGAACAGGCGCAGTGGAGATGTCTGAGCAGGGAAGCTGTCAGACATTCACTGCGCATGCGCCGAATACAGGCGCTCACAGGGAGGATCGCATTCAGGAGGAGATGGGCGGGCTGGAGGGACGCGGTGGGCGGCGGCAGTTTCTGAAGGTGGACGGAGCCTCTAGGTGCTAATGACGCCCCCATAGCACCTAGAGGCTCATTAGCATATTAATAAAAGTTCTTTTTTTAGCAAAACGGCTGCCCCAAAAGCAATTATATTAGGATGGTTTGGCAGAGCAGACACTAGCAGATCGCTAGTGTCTGACAGCTAAATATGTGAAACGAAGTGATAGAAACCCTTTAATTTCTGATTTAATGCCGCCGAGCACTTGTTATTGCCTACCACATCTATGCTTTTAGCTTAACTTTAATTTTAAGCTTTAACTTTAGCTTTAACTTTCTATTCACACGTCCGCAAAATGGGTCCGCAGACCCATTCATTTTCAATGGGGCCGGAATGTGCTGTCCGCATCCGCATTTGCGGATCCGCACTTCCGCATCCGTGCTTCCGTTTCCGCAAAAAAATAAAACATGTCCTATTCTTGTCCGCAATTGCGGACAAGATTAGGCATTTTCTATTATAGTGCTGGCGATGTGCGGTCTGCAAATTGGGGAATGCACATTGCCAGTGTCTGTGTTTTGCGGATCTGCAGAACACTTACGGGAGTGTAAATGAACCCGTAGGCCTCATTCAGACGGCCGTATGCTGTCCGCAAAAATGCTGATCCGTTTTTTTGCGGACAGTTCAGCATGTCCGTAAAAAAATGGATAGCATTCAGTATTTTTGCGGACCCATAGACTTCAATGGGGCCATGTCCTGATTTTCACGGACAAGTATTTGTTATGCAGAACCATGGAATAGAAAAGGGCCCAATAGAAGTGAATGGGTCAGCATCTAATCCGCAAAAAAAATCCACATTTTTGCAGATAGCATAAGGCCGTCTGAATGAGCCCTTAATAGTAACATTATTAAAGGTTAAGTTTTATCTTTATGTATATTCTAATGGATTGCCTTCCTTGTACAATGTTATAATATACTTTCTAACATAGAAAGTATATTATAGTGCATTTTTATTGTGCGGCAGTTGTGTGCGGTTCTGCTGCGATACCGCAGGTATATAGAGGGACAAGCGTCACTGGAACAAATAATTTCTACTAGTGTGATATACCAGTTGCCCCCCAAAAAAAGTGATTGAAGCAGGGGTGGTATATACCAATAATATACTTTCTATATAGTGCATTTAGGTAGCGCAACAGGGCACATTTAAGAGAATTTCCCTTTAAGACGCATAAAAATGTCCCCTGATTAAGACACATTTTTTGTTGGAATTTTTGTCATTGATCCCCCTCTAGTATGTCACTATTCTGATACTAAGGCTGGGTTCACATCCTATTTTTGCCATCCATTTAATGCATACCAAAAATGTATGCGTTAATAGATGCATCAGACTGATGCCATACAGTGGCGTCCATTCACTATACAGTTCCATGGTAGAAATAAAATTTGCGTTAACGTATGCATTTATTTTAATAGACTCTGCAGGATACAAAAACGTGGAGTGCTGTACATTTGTATACATCCAACTGATAGGAAAAAAAAAATTCTAGGCTCCAGCAGGGCACATTTTTGAGAATTTCCCTTGAAGACGCATAAAAATGGCCCCTGATTAAAATACATATTTTTTGTGGGAATTTTTGCCAATGATCCCCCTCTGGTATATCACTGTCCATGTTGTGGGACTATTTGTGTACTTCTAGTGTTTGCTGGCTGCAAATATGAGCTGAAGGTTTTTCAGGTTCGCCTGCCATTAAAGTGAATGGGGCCCGTCGCGAATTTGCGGTTCGCAAATATTTGATCGCGTTGGCAAACCGTCCCGGCTGATGTTCGTCCATTACTAATTAGGAGTGAGGAGTTAGGAGAGGAGACAGACTTTGCTCTGTTCTCCTGGGCCTTGCCCAGGATGTAAGCTACTTGAACTTTTGGAATCCAGAAGCAGGATTTAGTAATCCTACATTGTAGAGTCAAGGCCAGGCACTACTTGGACTATAGTTCAGACAACCTTTTCAAAGAATTTGCCTGCCATGAGGGAGACTGCCCTTGGGTTGTATACTATTAGTACCAGAGGATCCATATTATTGCAAGACTGAATAGCCAGAGCAAGAACAGAAACCAAGTAAAGTACCATTATTACTCCTACTAAAGTTGAGCTGGAACCTACAAACATCACCTCAAAGAGCCTGCTAATTGGGATTTGCAGCTTTATCATCTTTACCAACTTCATGTACGACAAATTACTGCTATTGAATGCTATACTTATTGCAAGACTACAATTTACAAATAAAGTTCCTGTTTGGTTCAACTACTGCCTCTCTCATCATTCTACTCTTCTCCTAATTGCACCTCCATTGCATCTATATATACCTCCAACAAGTGCCAAATTCGCTTCCTACTCCGATTTTGTTCAAAACTAAACCCATTAAAACAAGACTTCTTAATACTGTGTGGTGAGTACAATAAGATCATAGACCCCACAATGGATAAATCTCCCATGGACACTAGAGACAAGGATTTTTCCTTTAGAGATTTTTTACATAAGGTGGCATTTTTTTGATCCCTGGTGCATTTTACATGCATCTGAAAAAGACTTCACTTTCTTTTCCACCCAACATAATTCATATTCACGTTTAGATAAGATTTTTGTGGACAAAATACTATTACAAAACGTCATTTCAACAGACATAGGTCTTATATCTTGGTCAGACCATGCCCCTACCTCCATAACTGTGAAATTACAATTCTCAAAATCACATTTTGCTCCTTGGAGGTTGAACAATTCCATATTAAGCAATCCAGAATATCCAAATGTTTTCTGCACATCTTTACAGGAGTATTTTGAAATTAATTAAACTCCAGCAACTATGGTGCGCTCACAAAGAAGTTACGAGAGGTCCTTTTTTGAAATATTCAGCCCTTGAAAATAAAACACGCCACCAAAAAATGGAATTCCTTACTAACAAAATTACACATCTGGAGAATGAAAGTTAAAAATAACCCACGACAATCCTTAGCTCACAACTGAAAAATCTCAGACATGAACTTTATGGTCTTATGCAATCTAGGTTTGAATTTCTCCTCCGAAAAACCAAGTCTATGTACTACTATAGTGGCAATAAGGCGAATAAATCATTAGCAAACAAAATCAAAACCAAATCAGCCAAATCCAGAATCCCTTTCATATACACTGCGTGCAGAATTATTAGGCAAATGAGTATTTTGACCACATCATCCTCTTTATGCATGTTGTCTTACTCCAAGCTGTATAGGCTCGAAAGCCTACTACCAATTAAGCATATTAGGTGATGTGCATCTCTGTAATGAGAAGGGGTGTGGTCTAATGACATTAACACCCTATATTAGGTGTGCATAATTATTAGGCAACTTCCTTTCCTTTGGCAAAATGGGTCAAAAGAAGGACTTGACAGGCTCAGAAAAGTCAAAAATAGTGAGATATCTTGCAGAGGAATGCAGCACTCTTAAAATTGCAAAGCTTCTGAAGCGTGATCATCGAACAATCAAGCGTTTCATTCAAAATAGTCAACAGGGTCGCAAGAAGCGTGTGGAAAAACCAAGGCGCAAAATAACTGCCCATGAACTGAGAAAAGTCAAGCGTGCAGCTGCCAAGATGCCACTTGCCACCAGTTTGGCCATATTTCAGAGCTGCAACATCACTGGAGTGCCCAAAAGCACAAGGTGTGCAATACTCAGAGACATGGCCAAGGTAAGAAAGGCTGAAAGACGACCACCACTGAACAAGACACACAAGCTGAAACGTCAAGACTGGGCCAAGAAATATCTCAAGACTGATTTTTCTAAGGTTTTATGGACTGATGAAATGAGAGTGAGTCTTGATGGGCCAGATGGATGGGCCCGTGGCTGGATTGGTAAAGGGCAGAGAGCTCCAGTCCGACTCAGACGCCAGCAAGGTGGAGGTGGAGTACTGGTTTGGGCTGGTATCATCAAAGATGAGCTTGTGGGGCCTTTTCAGGTTAAGGATGGAGTCAAGCTCAACTCCCAGTCCTACTGCCAGTTTCTGGAAGACACCTTCTTCAAGCAGTGGTACAGGAAGAAGTCTGCATCCTTCAAGAAAAACATGATTTTCATGCAGGACAATGCTCCATCACACGCGTCCAAGTACTCCACAGCGTGGCTGGCAAGAAAGGGTATAAAAGAAGAAAATCTAATGACATGGCCTCCTTGTTCACCTGATCTGAACCCCATTGAGAACCTGTGGTCCATCATCAAATGTGAGATTTACAAGGAGGGAAAACAGTACACCTCTCTGAACAGTGTCTGGGAGGCTGTGGTTGCTGCTGCACGCAATGTTGATGGTGAACAGATCAAAACACTGACAGAATCCATGGATGGCAGGCTTTTGAGTGTCCTTGCAAAGAAAGGTGGCTATATTGGTCACTGATTTGTTTTTGTTTTGTTTTTGAATGTCAGAAATGTATATTTGTGAATGTTGAGATGTTATATTGGTTTCACTGGTAAAAATAAATAATTGAAATGGGTATATATTTGTTTTTTGTTAAAGTTGCCTAATAATTATGCACAGTAATAGTCACCTGCACACACAGATATTTCCCTAAAATAGCTAAAACTAAAAACAAACTAAAAACTACTTCCAAAAATATTCAGCTTTGATATTAATGAGTTTTTTGGGTTCATTGAGAACATGGTTGTTGTTCAATAATAAAATTAATCCTCAAAAATACAACTTGCCTAATAATTCTGCACTCCCTGTATAGCGCAGACCGTCAACAAATTATGGCTAATTTTCACCCTATATCCCTACTCAATTAGGACCTAAAGATCTCCTGCCCTAATGCCCTAGTTTATACCTTGGGGTTTCTTTCAAACATGTTTGACATCACTAATAGTACCCGACAGGACTTCCCCATGTCCCCCCTTTATTTTTGCTTTGATTATAGAATCCCTAGCAGAAAGAATTAGAACCTCTCAGAACATTTATGGCATTAAAACACATGGGACAGCGCATAAAATTGGCCTTTTTGTGGATGACGCCGTCTTAATTATGACACAACCCTCAATTTCTCTCCCGGAAGTTGTAGAAATACTCAATCATTTTAGCGAAGTGTCTTATTACAATATTATTGTAAATAAATCCCAAATACTTCCAAAAAAACCTGGATAAAACTGAACTTAGATCTCTGAAAGTCAGGTTCCAGTTTCAGTGGGTCAAAGATAGCCTTCCTTATTTAGGTATAACGTTGTCCTACCCTACTTCCTCAGTTTCAATCTAATTGTCTTATTGGAGGAGATTATGAGACAACTCGCTTCCTATAAAATGTTTGGAATATCATGGATGGGCAGAATAGTGATGATCTTACCTAAAATTGTTTACACATTCAGGAATGTATCGATCAATGTTCCTCCATCTTATATCCAAAAGTTACAAGCTATGATTATGAAGTTTGTATGGAATGGAAGAAGGACATTTTATTATCTTACGTGTCTAGAGGAGGAGTGAACTGCCCTTCTCTCTCAACTATACTATAAATCAGTAATTATCGCCCACCTGAAATCACTTTGGACGAGAGACGTCTCTACGAAATGGGTCCAAATTGAGTTGGTGAATGTTGAAATTGATCATGATATTTTACATTTTCTGTACCTACACCTTGCTTGTGTGCCTTATAACAAATCCCCCCTCTAACATCCACATATAAAGCTATGATACGACTGTGGCTAGACCCATCGATGCATGGCCTTTTCAACCCAATGGACTTAACAGATCTGCCCATAGAAATCTTTGAACTAGTTATCCCGGGCCTTTCTATGTCAAACTGGATTAAAAAGGTCTTTACCCATTTGAGAGATATTGGCAATCCTGGGCTGTTTCAATTCTCCACCTTAGACAATTTTTCGAGTCCAGACTACTTTATATACCTACAACTGAGACACATGATTAAAGCAAGGCTCAAGCCCGCTTCTATTACCCTCCAACCCTCCATATTACCTCTATGGCTGGCGAACCTAATTCTAACTCGCATAATATTTCCTTTTGCTATAAGAATCTATTAATGGAGGGAGAGAACGGTACCATGTATATTTAAAATCTCTGGCATAGAGACCTGAATCAGATCTTCTCAGATGAGCAATGGCGAGCTGCTCTCTTATCTGCTTCTAAATTTTCTAGATGTACTTCTTACCTTGAAACCCACCGAAAGATCTTTTATAGATGGTACTATACTCCATCCCGTCTTTCCCGAATATTTCCAGGTACCTCTAACAAGTGTTGGAGATGCGACAATACTGAAGGAACCTATATTCACATGTGGTGGGATTGCGTACAGGTGAAGGGAGTCTGGACCCAAGTATTTCTGATACTATCCCAAATATGTCAATTTTCTATTGACCCAGACCCAGCTCTGGCCCTTCTTTTACTGGGAATAGATAAATTCTCCTTCCTGCATACCACTATTATTTTCCACATGTGTATAGCAGTGAGACAAAAAATTGCAGCTTATTGGAAGCAAAATTTACCAATACACATATCCAACATTGTTTAATCTGTGAATGAGCAGTGTTGGTATGAAAACATGTCTGCTTCAGCTTTCAACTCTCTATCTAAACACTATACCAGGTGGGACCTCATCTACCTTTTCCAAACCAGGAAACTAGATTATATATACGCGTGTGCTTATTTCCAAATAGAAACAAATTTATATAAGATGAACATGTTTGCCTCATGATTATGAATCAGTGTACTAATTGCTGTGATGTGGATTGTACTTCACACTTCAATGATGTGCTCAACCATTTTTTTGTTGCCTTACAGGTACTTTTCCTCTTGAGTTACTCTTTATATTCTTTTTTGTTCTTATGTTTAACCTGCAAATAATACCATATCAATGTCATTTACCGAATGGTATGCTCTGTAACTGAAATTGGTATATTAATAAAAATAATGTTTAAAAAAAAAAAATGATGCTGCCTGCCTGTCAGATCAAACCACATGTTGCGAGTCTCACCGATCTCCTGCCACCTGTTGCGGCGCAGTGACTGTCGGACCGCAGTGAAGATGCCGGCGCAGGGAGCGGTCCGACAGGCACTGCGCCTGCGCCGAATATAGAAGTGCAGGTGCTGGAATTCGAGATGGAGCGAGGTTAGTTGTCAATCAAGAGGAGCGGGGCGGGCTGGAGGGACGCGGTGGGCGGCAGAAATAGTGAGTAGACGGAGGCTCTAGGTGCTGAAAAGACGCCCCCATAGCACCTAGAGGCTCATTTGCATATCAATAAAAGTATGTTTTTAAGCTTAACGGCAGCAGACAAAGGTGATACAAGAGCACGGTTAGGTAGTGCAGCAAAAAATCTCAAAATCTGGTGGTAGAAACCGTTTAATAGTAGGAGCATCAGGTACTTGCCAGCAGCTGCAGGTGCCCTCCTGAATTCAACTGTATCGCCATGGAGTAGAACAACTTTGTATTGTATGAAAACCAGATGAAAGGACTCAACAAACCTATAGTCATGAAGAAATGGTGCATGAAAATAATAGACATGAGACCAGGACACAATACATGTGCATCTCAAGCAGGTAGATGCTTTGCTCTGGGTTAGAGATGAGCAAATCCAAATTCTGAACTAATTGGATTCATTACATTCATTTTGCAACAATGACAAAGTTAGAGATAGGTGAAGGGTCCCTAAAAGTTCAGAGACCTAGGTTGCAAGCTCAAGGCAAGGACCTCAAATGTAATATTGTCTGAAATATTACCTGTACCATGAACCACACCAGAAAGGCAGCGGGAGATTAGGAAGGTAAATAAGTGATTCAAGATCTGGTGTAGGAAGGAGGGGTTCGGGTTCCTGGAAAATTGGGCACTACCTCAATGGGGAAGGTATAACTGTTTTGGGGGAGAAGATGGCTAGAAGGTGGAGGACTGTTTAAACTAGGGACTGAGGGAAAGGTGGCTACCCTATGGGAGGGGAATATAGGACAGATAGTGACATGGGGCGAGATAATGGAACTGTGGGTGGAATGGAGGGAGGGACTAGAACAGTTTTTAAGGAAAGGTGTAGGGTAAAAAAAAATCCAAAAACCTCTTAATTGTACTGTATATATACCAGAAGCCTGACTAATAAAATTGGTGAATTGGAATTAATAATGTCTGAGGTGGACTATGGCATAGTGGGAATAACTGACACATGGCTGGATGATAGTTATGACTGGGCAGTTAACATAAAAGGTTACAGTCTATTGAAAGGATTGAGAAAACAGGAAAGGGGGAGGAGTTTGCTTTTATGTAAAGTGCTGTCCGAAGCACATGCTCTAGGAAGATATAAGTGAAGGAAATGATTATGTGGAGTCATTATGGGTAGAAATACATGGCGGGAAAATCAATAATAAAATACTGAAAAAGCTGATGGACAGGGATATGCGTGGAGTGTCTCCCCAGCATATATTCTGTGAGGCTTTATTTATTTTAATTTTTTTGCAAGGCCCTGCTCTTTCATTTGATTTTCATATTATCAATATGTTATTTATATTTATAACTGACTTTTCAGAGCACTTTTGGTCTCTTTATATTACCCTATTCAGAGCTTGTGCTGTTCATTGCGTGGCATTGGAGCGTCCTGTTGTGGATACTTTTTAATTGCTTTATTTAATCGTTAAATATTTTTCTGTTTTTTTTTCTGACCCAGAAAGATTTAAAAAATCATCAGGTCGAGATGGCATACACACCCGTACCTGTATACATATTGAGTATGTATTCAAAACTGATTTTACAAACGTCGTTAACCCTTTAGGTGTTCCACAAGAATTAATGGAAAATAGAGATACAATTTCAAAATTTCACTTTTTGGCAGATTTTCCATTTTAATAATTTTTTTCCAGGTACAAAGCAAGGGTTAACAGCCAAACCAAACTCAATATTTATGGCCCTGATTCTGTAGTTTACAGAAACACCCCATATGTGGTCGTAAACCGCTGTACGGGCACACGGCAGGGCGCAGAAGGAAAGGAATGCCATACGGTTTTTGGAAGGCAGGTTTTGCTGGACAGTTTTTTTTGACACCATGTCCCATTTGAAGCCCCCCTGATGCACCCCTAGAGTAGAAACTCCATAAAAGTGACCCCATCTAAGAAACTACACCCCTCAAGGTATTCAAAACTGATTTTACAAACGTCGTTAACCCTTTAGGTGTTGTAACGGTCGCGTACACACACACACAGGGGGGAGGGAAGTGACCACTGCGCTCCACCCTTACCCCTGGCCCTGCCTACTTGCCTCGCAAGTCCTAATGACAGGGGACAACTGGACGGCAATCCCTAACTTGGAATAAGTGCAGGGATGACAGACAGACAAACAACAGGACGTGAACGGACCGAGTCAATACCAGGAAAGCTACAAAGTACAAATGGAGCAAGCAGAGAATTGTCAGGAGAAGCCGGGGTCATAAATACCAGGAGAGACGTGAAGTACCAAAGGAGTCAGCAGAGGATCGTCAGGAATTCAGTAGGAGGTAAGTACGCCAGGAAAGACCAAATCACAGGTGGAACCTAAATTAACAGGCAACCTGTGGCCAGCAGGCTGCCTGTATTTATAGTGGGGAGTGAGGGTCATGTGACGTGGCCAGCGTCACATGACCAACAGACCAACCAGTCGAGCACCGAGTGATCAGCTCGGCGCTCAAGGCAGACTTAGGAGCAGGGAGCCACCCAGCTAGTAAAGCCGCCCTGGGAATGAGGTAAAACACAGATCCTCGTTCCCGAAGCTAAGCAGCAGGTCTGCGGCTAATGGGGGACCGAGTGCACCTTCGGAACCCTGTTACAGTACCTCCCCTTTTACGAGGGGCCACCGGACCCAAGACTTCAGGCGATGGCCTTTCAGGGTGTTCTAAATGATATTTTCAAACAAGTCTAGGAGCATGAACCTCCCTGGCAGGTACCCAATATCTCTCTTCAGGTCCATACCCCTTCCAGTGAATCAGGTACTGCAAGGAATTACGCACCTTCCTGACATCCACTATTTTAGACACCACATACTCGACAGCATCATTAACAAGAACCGGCCGAGGAGAGGCTTTCGATGGTACTACTGGTTCTAAATATTTTTTAAGTAGAGATTTATGGAACACATTATGAATGTGGAATGACTCGGGCAGCTCCAACCTAAATGATACCGGGTTAATCACCACCGTGATCTTATATGGTCCAACAAAACGAGGAGCAAACTTTTTAGAATCTACCTTAAGAGAGAGATTCTTGGAGGACAACCATACCTTATCCCCAACCTTAAAATTCACCCCCCTTGAACGTCTCCTATCGGCCTTGAGTTTCTGAGAACTTTGAGCCTTTTCTAAGTTCGATTGAACCCGGGCCCAAACTGTGCACAGTTCAGAGGAGAACCTATCCGCCTCAGGGTTAGAGGAGGAGATGGATGACCCAGAATGAAAACGGGGATGGAAACCATGGTTACAAAAGAAAGGTGAAACCCCAGCAGAAGAATTGACACGGTTATTCAAAGCAAATTCAGCCAATGGAAGAAATTTCACCCATAATTGCTGGTCATCAGCAACATACAACCTCAAGAATTGTTCCACAGACTGATTAAGGCGTTCAGTCTGCCCATTACTCTCAGGGTGGTAGGCAGAGGAAAAAGACAATGAAATTTTACATTTTTGACAGAAGGCCCTCCAGAATTTGGACACAAACTGCACACCCCTGTCAGAAACAATATTTTCCGGGATACCATGCAATCGAACAATTTCTTTCACAAAAATAGACGCCAGGGTTTTGGCATTCGGGAGTTTAGACAGGGGAATGAAATGGACCATCTTGCTAAACCTATCAACCACTACCCAAACTACAGTCTTACCCTCTGCCGGCGGTAGGTCAGTTATAAAGTCCATCGAGATATGGGACCAGGGTCTACTGGGAATGGGTAGGGGTCGTAGGTTACCAGCAGGGCGAGTCCTAGGTGTCTTGGACCTGGCACAAACCTCACAGGCTGACACGTAGGACTTGACATCCCTAGTTAGAGTGGGCCACCAATAAGATCTAGAAACCAGATCCTTAGTGCCCTCAACACCCGGATGTCCACAAAAGGCAGAATCGTGACACTCACCCAACAGCTGGAGACAAAATTGTACGGGAACAAACAACTTATCTGTTGGGGTGGATACCGGTGCCAGATGTTGTTCAGACCTAATGCGAGCCGAGATATCCTGGGTAAGAGCTGCTAAGAAGATTTTTGCTGGTAGGATGGATTCAGGTGGTACCTCAGTAGGTTGAAAAGCCTGGAAGCTCCGAGATAATGCGTCCACCTTCACATTTTTACTTCCCGGCCTGAACGTAATGGAAAAATCAAAACGAGCAAAAAAACAGAGCCCATCTGGCTTGACGGGGATTCAACCTCTTAGCAGACTCGAGAAACATTAGGTTTTTATGGTCAGTGACAACAGTTACACAATGCCTTGCCCCCTCCAGAAAATGTCTCCACTCCTCAAAAGCCCATTCAATGGCCAGCAGCTCCCTATTCCTTATGTCGTAGTTTCTCTCCGTGGGAGAGAATTTCCTGGAGAAGAAGGCACATGGTCTCAGGTTAGTGAGGCTAGCAGGAACTTGTGAAAGGACTGCTCCTGCGCCGTCCTCGGACACATCCACCTCCACAATAAAAGGTTTCTCCTGATCAGGCTGGATCAGAATGGGAGCGCTACTGAACGCCTTTTTTAATTTTTTAAATGAAGAAATGGCCTCAGTAGACCAATTCTCCAAATCCGCCCCTTTCTTAGTAAGGTCGGTCAACGGTTTAGCAATTACGGAAAAATTCATAATAAATTTACGATAGTAATTGCCGAAACCTAAGAACCGTTGTAAGGCCTTTAAGGATGAAGGTCTTACCCATTCCTTAATTGCTAGTACCTTACCAGGATCCATCTTGAAGGCGTGAGGAGTCAGAACATGCCCTAGAAACAGAATCTCCTGTACACCAAAGACACATTTCTCTTGCTTAGCGGATAGCTGATTCTCCCTCAACACCTCTAATACTTGTTTAACATGAGACACATGGGATTCGAAGTCAGGAGAGAATATCAAAATGTCGTCAAGATAGACAATAACAAATTTACCTAAGAACTCCCTAAGAATGTCATTCATGAAGTTTTGGAACACAGCTGGGGCATTGCTGAGTCCAAAAGGCATCACCTGATATTCAAAGTGTCCTACCGGGGTATTGAACGCCGTCTTCCATTCGTCTCCCTCCTTGATTCGGATTAGATTGTATGCCCCTTTCAGGTCAATTTTGGAAAACCAGGTTGCCCCCAGAACCTGGTTAAATAAATCCGGAATCAATGGGAGGGAGTATCTATTCTGGACAGTGATTTTATTTAATCTCCGGTAATCGATACATGGCCTAAGACCACCATCTTTTTTCTTAACGAAGAAAAACCCCGCCCCCATAGGAGAGACAGAAGGTCTAATATGCCCTTTACCAAGGCTCTCCTTAATATAATCTGCTATGGCCTTGCGTTCGGGCATAGAAAGATTATAAATTCGTCCCTTAGGAAACTTGGCCCCCTCTACTAGCTCTATGGTACAATCATAAGGTCTATGGGGGGTAGAACCTCCGGGGTTGGTGATGAGAATACATCAGAATATTCTCTAACAACAGAGGGTAAAGTATCAGACTTTACTGAGACCCCAGCCTGTACCACGGACAAGCACGAGTCACACTTAGGCCCCCATCTCACCAACTCCCCATTGGACCAATCTATAGTGGGGTTATGTAGTCGGAGCCAAGGCAACCCTAGTACCACCTCAGCCGGTAGGTTCTCCAGGACTAAAAGCGAACATCTCTCTGAGTGGCACACACCCACGGTTAGAGAAATCTATGAGGTACATAAGCTCACCGTACCACCAATAAGAGGAGTAGCATCAATAGCCATGACATGAATAGGAGTTGGTAAGGCAAACATAGGAATACCCAATCTTACAGCATACTCAGAGTCAATAAAGCTAGCCGCTGAGCCAGAATCAATAAAGGCCTTACCCGGCCATTTATCTACTCCCAGAGAAATCGTAATGGGTACCGAAAGTTTACATTTAGAAAATTCAGGGTGTACCTGGTCTTTAGGTTGCCTTTCCCTAGGAGACTTGACAGAGAGGACCTTCTTAGGACACTGGTTGATCCAATGGTCAGGATCTCCACACTAAAAGCATTCTCCATGTCTGCGGCGAAGATTCCCTCGGGTCATGCCAACCTGCATGGGTTCCTCGGTGGAGACCTCAGCATTGTCTCTGGGATAGGCCTCTGGCTGGACCACCATCTGGGAAGAGAACTGTTGTTCCTGTCGTCTCTCTCTAACCCGTCGGTCAAGTCGGACAACAAGGGTCATCATCTCCTCTAAGGTCTCTGGAAGTTGATAACTGACCAGAAGATCCTTTAATTTATCAGACAGACGTGACCTGAACTGACTCTTCAGGGCTGGTTCGTTCCATCCTGAGGGGACACACCACCTTCTGAATTGGGTGCAATAATCCTCCGTTGGTAGATTGCCCTGAACCAGTGCCTTTAGAGCCGTCTCGGCTACTAGAGCCCTGTCTGGTTCATCATAGAGGGTACCCAGGGCCTGAAAGAACCCCTCCACAGAAGATAAACAACTGGCGCCTGCAGGTAAAGAGAGCGCCCAGTCCTGGGGATCACCCTGTAATCGGGAAATGATAATGCCCACGCGTTGACTCTCGGGGCCAGAGGACACGGGGCGCAAACGGAAGTAAAGTTTGCAATTCTCCTTAAAAGAGAGAAACTTCTTCCGGTCTCCAGAAAAGGGTTCTGGGAGCTTAATCTGGGGCTCAAAATGCGGACTGGAGGCCTGAGGAGTGGAAGAACCTTGCCCTAACTCAAAAGAACTGAGTTTTTCCCCTAACTCCTGCACCATCTGCGTCAGATTAGAGACATGGTCAGTCAGGGTCACCAGAGGATTCATTATACAGTGGTTATTGGGCCTGTTAAGCTGTAACGGTCGCGTACACACACACACAGGGGGGAGGGAAGTGACCACTGCGCTCCACCCTTACCCCTGGCCCTGCCTACTTGCCTCGCGAGTCCTAATGACAGGGGACAACTGGACGGCAATCCCTAACTTGGAATAAGTGCAGGGATGACAGACAGACAAACAACAGGACGTGAACAGACCGAGTAAATACCAGGAAAGCTACAAAGTACAAATGGAGCAAGCAGAGAATTGTCAGGAGAAGCCGGGGTCATAAATACCAGGAGAGACGTGAAGTACCAAAGGAGTCAGCAGAGGATCGTCAGGAATTCAGCAGGAGGTAAGTATGCCAGGAAAGACCAAATCACAGGTGGAACCTAAATTAACAGGCAACCTGTGGCCAGCAGGCTGCCTGTATTTATAGTGGGGAGTGAGGGTCATGTGACGTGGCCAGCGTCACATGACCGACAGACCAACCAGTCAAGCACCGAGTGATCAGCTCGGCGCTCAAGGCAGACTTAGGAGCAGGGAGCCACCCAGCTAGTAAAGCCGCCCTGGGAATGAGGTAAAACACAGATCCTCGTTCCCGAAGCTAAGCAGCAGGTCTGCGGCTAATGGGGGACCGAGTGCACCTTCGGAACCCCGTTACAGGTGTTCCACAAAAATTAATGGAAATAAAGATACAATTTCACTTTTTTGGCAGATTTTCCATTTTAATAATTTTTTTCCGGTTACAAAGCAAGGGTTAACAGCTAAACCAAACTCAATATTTATGGCCCTGATTCTGTAGTTTACAGAAACACCCCATATGTGGTCGTAAATAGCTGTACGGGCACACGGCAGGGCGCAGAATGAAAGGAATGCCATACAGTTTTTGGAAGGCAGGTTTTGCTGGACTGTTTTTTTTGACACCATGTCCCATTTGAAGCCCCCTGATGCAACCCTAGAGTAGAAACTCCATAAAAGTGACCCCATCTAAGAAACTACACCCCTCAAGGTATTCAAAACAGATTTTTACAAACGTTGTTAACCATTTAGGTGTTCCATAAGAGTAATTGGCAAATGGAGATGAAATTTCATAATTTAAATTTTTTTGCAAATTTTTTATTTTAATCAATTTTCCCCAGTAACAAAGCAAGGGTTAACAGCCAAACAAAACTCAATATTTATGGTCCTGATTCTGTAGTTTACAGAAACACCCCATATGTGGTCGTAAACAGCTGTACGGGCACACGGCAGGGCGCAGAAGGAAAGGAATGCCATACGGTTTTTGGAAGGCAGATTTTGCTGGACTGTTTTTTTTTACACCATGTCCCATTTGAAGCCCCCCTGATGCACCCCTAGAGTAGAAACTCCAAAAAAGTGGCCCCATTTTAGAAACTACGGGATAGGGTGGCAGTATTGTTGGTACTAGTTTAGGGTACATATGATTTTTGGTTGCTCTATATTACACTTTTTGTGAGGCAAGATAACAAGAAATAGCTGTTTTGGCACCGCTTTTATTTTTTGTAATTTACAACATTCATCTGACAGGTTAGATCATGTGATATTTTTATAGCCCAGGTTGTCATGGATGCGGCAATACCTAATATGTATACTTTTTTTTTTATTTATGTAAGTTTTACACAATGATTTCATTTTTGAAGCCAAAAAAATCATGTTTTAGTGTTTCAATAGTCTGAAAGCCATAATTTTTTCAGTTTTTGGGCGATTACCTTGGGTAGGGTATGATTTTTGCGGGAAGAGATGACGGTTTTATTGGCACTATTTTGGGGTGACTTTTTGATCGCTTGCTATTACACTTTTTGTGATGTAAGGTGACAAAAAATGGTTTATTTTGCACAGTTTTTATTTAAATTTTTTTACGGTGTTCATCTGAGAGGTTAGGTCATGTGATATGTTTATAGAGCCGGTCGATACGGACGCGGCGATACCTAATATGTATACCTTTTTTTTTTTTTTCTAATTTTTTTAAACTTTATTTGGGGAAAATGACGTTTTTGTGTCACGACTGTGACTGATCCAGACAGGTCTGGGAGGAGAAGGTCGCAGCGACTTGCTACTCGCGATAGCTTGTGAGTTTGCTCCGTGGTTCAGGGTATGTCATCCGGGTTTTGCCTTGTGAACCTTTTTGTCCTGACTGGGTGTTTGTAGGCATCCTTCTCAGGTGAGTCCTGTCTGCCACTCCCAACGTTTGACGGTGTTGCTGTGGAGCTCTTGTCCGGCGTGGACTGTCGTGTTTGGGATCGCCTTCTCTGCTCGTGACTGGATTAGTCTATCTCTGCTGTTGATTGTTTGTTTGTTGCTGTCTTCCCCTGTTGTTCTCCTAGACACGAGTGATGGTGACTAGTGCTCCCATCGGCCTTTCCCCAGTCTAGTCTTGTTAGGGTGACTGAGAGTTTAGGCATCCTGCTCGCTGCACGGGTTCACACCCCGTCTAGGGTATCAGGGCAGACAGGTGCCAGCTTAGGGTTAGTCAGGGGTGGCCATTCTATTTCCCATCCGTAGATAAGGGTCCCCCTTCCCCTCCGTCTGGTGCGACACGACTGCTGCTGGGATAGCGGTCGTGACATTTTGTTTATTTTTACTTGAAACTTTTAATTTTTTGGGGGAAAACGTAATTTTTTAAACTTTTTTTTTCACTTTATTTTTTGTCCCACTTTGGGACTTGAACTTTTGGGGGTATTTTCCTTTACAATGCATTTCAATACTTCTGTATTGGAATGCATTGGCTGTATGAGTATTACTGTGTGTATTACTCATACAGCTTCCGGGGTCTGTGAGATCCAGGGGGCTGGATCTCACAAGCTCTTCACCGGAAGGCAGCGCAGATGCCTCAGGAAGGCATCGCTCTGCCTTCCATGCCATCGGGTCCCCCCCACAGCCCCATGGGGACCCGATGGCACCACCGCCGCACCAGGTAAAAGCCGCAAACCGCAGGTCTGAATTGACCTGCGGTTTGCGGCGATCGCCGACACGGGGGGGTCACGGGACCCCCCCTGCGCATTTAGCCGAGGTGCCTGCTCAATGATTTGAGCAGGCACCTTGTTCCGATCACCGCCCGCCGGGCGGCGGTGATCGGAGCAACACATGATGTACCGGTACGTCATGTGTCCTTAAGGACTCGGGAAACATGCTGTACTGGTACGTCATGTGTTCCTAAGGGCTTAAACACAAATGATGTTATGGGATTTAAAAAAAAAAACTGGCTTGGGGGACCAAGCGTCCAAATGTTATGCATTGGCAGGGTCAGATTGCCTGCACATATGACACAGTGTTGATTGTCAGAAGAAAAAGTAGCTCGTTGTGAATGAGCATAAATAATTGGGAGCAGTATCACTGCATTGTGAATGTGGAAAGGGTATAGATATAGTGACATGCAACCTTAATAGTACTAGCAGCAGAAGCAGCATAGCATGGAACATGCAAGACAGTAGAACAGTTGTCTATGGGTAGTAGTAGTAATAGAAACCGGATTCCAAAAAAGTTGGGACACTATACAAATCGTGAATAAAAACTGAATGCAATGATGTGGAGGTGCCAACTTCTAATATTTTTTTCAGAATAGAACATAAATCACGGAACAAAAGTTTAAACTGAGAAAATTTACCATTTTAAGGGAAAAATATGTTGAATCAGAATTTCATGGTGTCAACAAATCCCCAAAAAGTTGGGACAAGGCCATTTTCACCACTGTGTGGCATCTCCCCTTCTTCTTACAACACTCAACAGACGTCTGGGGACCGAGGAGACCAGTTTCTTAAGTTTAGAAATAGGAATGCTCTCCCATTCTTGTCTAATACAGGCCTCTAACTGTTCAATCGTCTTGGGCCTTCTTTGTTGCACCTTCCTCTTTATGATGCGCCAAATGTTCTCTATAGGTGAAAGATCTGGACTGCAGACTGGCCATTTCAGAACCTGGATCCTTCCTGCCACATATACAGCTCTGCTACATCTAACGTCTAATGGTGGTCTGTGGATGCACTGTTGTGGGGGCTCTGTAGATGGCACTGTTGTGGGGGCTCTGTGGGTGGCACTGTTGTGGGGGCTCTGTGGGTGGCACTGTTGTGGGGGCTCTGTGGGTGGCACTGTTGTGGGGGCTCTGTGGGTGGCACTGTTGTGGGGGCTCTGTGGGTGGCACTGTTGTAGGGGCTCTGTGGATGGCACTGTTGTGGGGGCTCTGTGGATGGCACTGTTGTGGGGGCTCTGTGGATGGCACTGTTGTGGGGGCTCTGTGGGTGGCACTGTTGTGGGGGCTCTGTGGGTGGCACTGTTGTGGGGGCTCTGTGGGTGGCACTGTTGTGGGGGCTCTGTGGGTGGCACTGTTGTGTGGGCTCTGTGGGTGGCACTGTTGTGGGGGCTCTGTGAGTGGCACTGTGGGTGACACATATATAGCACCTTATGCTATATATGTGTCATCCACAGATGACAGTGTCCCTGTGAGTGAATGATCCCCAATAAAGGGTCTGGGGACCGGCATCTGGTGTTGTAATGTCAGCGGGGCCCGGTGCACTCACTGTATTCTATCGCACCGGGCCCCGCTCACTGTAATACTAATTTTCATATGTGAACAAGAAGAGAAATCCTCTGCGATCCTCTCCCTCTCTGTACTCACAAACTCAGTAGCAGGCAGGCCGGGCAGCGTAACTCACTGAAGTCACGCGCCTGCTCCTCCAACTTTATGAATGAAGCAGGCGGAGCAGGCACGTGACGTCAGTGAGTTGCGCTGCCGCCCGGCCTGCCTGCTACTGAGTACAGAGAGCGAGAGGATCGCAGAGGATTTCTCTTCTTGTTCACATATGAAAATTAGTATTACAGTGAGCGGGGCCCGGTGTAATAGAATACAGTGAGTGCACCGGGCCCGCTGCCATTACCACCATTACCAGGCCAGCATAACATTCGGAATCGGAAACATACTGCGCATGCGCGGGCGACCGATACTGCTGAAGACATGCGCGTTCACGTTTTACAGCATAGGCCGGCCGCTGGATAGGTTAGGATGCGGTGCGCAGGCACGGCACATGGATGCGGCCAGCGAGATGAGGCCGTATCCATGGGATACCAGCATAAACACAGGGGAGTGAAAGGAGCATTTTTATGCCGAATGGTATGTTTTTTTTAATTACATGTATAATAAGAAATGTTCAGTGGGGGGCAATGATTTAATGTAACCCTATTTAATGAAGTGGGAATACCCCTTTAAGCCTTGCTGTATTATAGAAAAAATTGGATTAAAATTAAAAGTCTGCATAAAAACTCAAAATTGAAAATTTCACCTCCATTTTCCATTATCTCTTGTGGGACACCTAAAGGGATAACATAGTTTGTAAAACCAGTTTTAAGTAATTTGAAGGGTGCAGTTTCAAAAATGGGGTCATTTACTGGTGGTTTCTATTATGTAAGGACCTCAAATTGACTTCAGAACTGAATTGGTCCTTGAAAAAGTCAGTTTTGAAAATTTTATATAAAAGTTGAAAAATTGCTTCTTAAAGGGTTTCTGTCACCCCACAAAACAAATTTTTTTTTTTTTGGATAGTTATATTCCTTATAGCGCGATATAGGAGAATATAATAGTCTTACTTACTTTCATGCGGCCGATTCTTTAGAAAACGAAGTTTTATAATATGCAAATCAGGGCTCTACCAGCAAGTAGGGCCCCCTCCTCTTGTTGATTGACAGGGCCAGCCGTGATCTCCTCCTCCGGCCGGCCCTGTCAGTATTTCAAAAATCGCGCGCCTCTGGTCATTCGGCGCAGGCGCTCTGAGATGAGGAGGCTCGTCTCCTCAGCACTCCCTCAGTGCGCCTGCGCCGATGACATCACCGAAAGAGAAGACGTCATCGGCGCAGGCGCACTGAGGGAGTGCTGAGGAGGCGGATCCATTGTAACAATGCCTAAAACGGAAAGGAAAGGACCGCATCCTATCCGCAAAAAAAAAATGGAATGGGCACGGAAACAAACAACGTTCATGTGCATGTAGCCTTAGTAATAATATTAGTAAGACAGTTCAAAGAGAGAACATTATAGGTGAAACTCGAAAAATTTGAATATCGTGCAAAGTTCATTTATTTCAGTAATGTAACTTAAAAGGTGAAACTAACATATGAAATAGACTCATTACATGCAAAGCGAGATATTTCAAGCCTTTATTTGTTATAATTTGGATGATTATGGCTTACAGCTTATGAAACACCAAAGTCACAATTTTGAGGTTCCCTTGGCTCAGGGGGTATGGTATAATTAGCTGACTAGAGTGGGACACTTTGAGCCTAGAATATTGAACTTTTTCACAAAACTCTAATTTTAAGTTGTAATTAATGGAACTCCTTTTAAGTTGCATTATTGAAATAAATGAACTTTTGCACGATATTATAATTTTTCAAGTTTCACCTGTATAAAAGAATTGTAAGGATGAAAAAGATAATTGAGAAGATGTGAGCCTTATTCTAAAAATGAGCACTAGTGGTATTAATAAATAGTGACCACTAGATAGCAGCATAATGCACAATTCTAGCAATGTATTCAGTTTTCTTATAAAGTATTTTAGCCTTAGGCTTGCAGTCTATAAAATAAGTGGCGAGAGCAGTGAAGTCTTAGTCAGCATTCTGTCAGCCTATTTATTTAGAAGCACTGGTTGAATTCATTGTATATTTTCACCTGTTTTATAATTCATACAGGCTAGTCGTAATTCTGCACATGTACCACTAGATGGCAGTGCGACACTTTATAATGTGCTCATAAGAGTTGTAAAGTGCCGGCTTCCTATTAGATAGAGGGTCACGTGACCAGGAACAGTATCAGGATGTGCTGTGTCCTCCGGTGCAGTGTTCTTTGTACCTGCTCCGGCTACACCACCATGTCCCGCTCTGCAGTCACCAGAGAAGCAGTGGTCGGCATAGGTGTACTTGGGGTCACCTTCGCTGCGGGTGTCTACATTGGTGAGTGCATCTCAGAGCTTTTATCCTGCCATGCAGCAGTGAGTCATTAATTTAGAAATCATAAATGAATTCAAAACAAAACCAGTGTAAATATTCTGTAGTCATACCCCCCAAGTCTGGACGTCAGAAAGATACAGGAGAATTATTCACATTTTCCCACGCCAAAATGCCATATCTCACAGAATGGCACTCAGCCCCCATAGTAGAAGCAGTCACTGCTGCCACCCACCCCTAGCAGGGCAGACTCTGGAGGGAAGCAATACTTGCTCACCACCAGGGGCGGAATGGCCATTTCCTAGTGGGCTGATGCCCGAAGGCCCACCTGAGTCTTCCTCATGGCCGGCCAGTGGAAGTTTTTGGGGATGTATTTTGTGCTGTTGGCAGTATTTTGTGGTATTTGGCTCTGTTGGGGTGGTATAATGTGCCACAATATGGTATTGCTGGCCCTGCCTTCCATCTATTTGGACCCGACTACAAAACGGCGCCACTTTTGGGTATTTTTTTCCAGGGCCACTTTAAGTTCCCAGTCAGCCCCTGATCACCACTGCTGGGTTCTGGTTCCGTCTGTTCAGTGCGCTCTAGTTCCTTGCTTGTCAACTGCCAGTGGACGTGGGTCACGTGTGCCACTGAAGTCAATGACTGACCATAGCAGAGGCGTGTCCCACGAAGTGCGGTATCCAGTGATGTGCTGCTTGGGAGACATGTCACTTCTGTGGATAGTCATTGACTGCAGCGGCACACATAACCTCCATCCACTAGCTGTGCACATAAGATACCAGGTGGAGAAGGACCAGTGTGATGTCACAGTGTAAGGAGGCAGAGCTCCTGTGTTGCATGTGTGGAGGAGGTTCTCAAATACTAGGAGTGTTAGTTCTTTCCTTATACTCATTCCCTAATAACAGATAATAACATCCTAGAAATGCAGTTCTCTCCTCTTTTACCCCTCCACATATAATGTCAACTGGTGTCCCATAATAACAGCCTGGATATGTTGATGTTTTCTTATCACTATTATGATGTTCCGCAGCATCTCAAGTGTTTATTAGGCTTTGTTCAGATCTGCGCTAGTGACTTCTGATGTTCTCCCCTGTCACAGGAGCACAACAACAAAAATCACGGTGGTGCTGGATCTGGCACATCACAGACGACAACATCTAACTGCACTGATATTTGATGGGGATCCATCATGGAGCCTGGCAGGCTGCAAAATTTTGTCCAGCCTTTCTTATGATCGGCAACAGGGGCCCCTAACACAGATGTGATAAAAGCCTTGTGTTCTGTAGAATCAGATGTACTACAGCAGCTGAGGTGTGTATTATGATGTTCCGCTGTAGCTGAGATGTGTATTATGATGTTCCGCTGTAGCTGAGGTGTGTATTATGATGTTCCGCTGTAATGAGATGTGTATTATGATGTTCTGCTGTAGCTGAGGTGTGTATTATGATGTTCTGCAGCAGCTGAGATGTGTATTATGATGTTCCGCTGTAGCTGAGGTGTGTATTATGATGTTCTGCTGTAGCTGAGGTGTGTATTATGATGTTCTGCAGCAGCTGAGATGTGTATTATGATGTTCCACTGTAGCTGAGGTGTGTATTATGGTGTTGCGCTGTAGCTGAGGTGTGTATTATGGTGTTGCGCTGTAGCTGAGGTGTGTATTATGATGTTCTGCAGCAGCTGAGATGTGTATTATGATGTTCCGCTGTAGCTGAGGTGTGTATTATGATGTTCTGCTGTAGCTGAGGTGTGTATTATGATGTTCTGCAGCAGCTGAGATGTGTATTATGATGTTCCACTGTAGCTGAGGTGTGTATTATGATGTTCCGCTGTAGCTGAGGTGTGTATTATGATGTTCTGCAGCAGCTGAGATGTGTATTATGATGTTCCACTGTAGCTGAGGTGTGTATTATGATGTTCCACTGCAGATGAGATGTGTATTATGATGTTCCGCTGTAGCTGAGGTGTGTATTATGATGTTCCGCTGTAGCTGAGATGTGTATTATGATGTTCCGCTGTAGCTGAGATGTGTATTATGATGTTCCGCTGTAGCTGAGGTGTGTATTATGATGTTCCGCTGTAGCTGAGGTGTGTATTATGATGTTCTGCAGCAGCGGAGATGTGTATTATGATGTTCCGCTGTAGCTGAGATGTGTATTATGATGTTCCGCTGCAGATGAGATGTGTATTATGATGTTCCGCTGTAGCTGAGGTGTGTATTATGATGTTCCACTGTAGCTGAGGTGTGTATTATGATGTTCCACTGCAGATGAGGTGTGTATTATGATATTCCGCTGTAGCTGAGGTGTGTATTATGATGTTCCGCTGTAGCTGAGGTGTGTATTATGATGTTCCGCTGTAGCTGAGGTGTGTATTATGATGTTCCGCTGTAGCTGAGGTGTGTATTATGATGATCCGCTGTAGCTGAGGTATGTATTATGATGATCCGCTGTAGCTGAGGTGTGTATTATGATGATCCGCTGTAGCTGAGGTGTGTATTATGATGATCCGCTGTAGCTGAGGTGTGTATTATGATGTTCCGCTGTAGCTGAGATGTGTATTATGATGATCCGCTGTAGCTGAGATGTGTATTATGATGATCCGCTGTAGCTGAGGTGTGTATTATGATGATCCGCTGTAGCTGAGGTGTGTATTATGATGATCCGCTGTAGCTGAGTTGTGTATTATGATGATCAGCTGTAGCTGAGATGTGTATTATGATGATCCGCTGTAGCTGAGGTGTGTATTATGATGATCCGCTGTAGCTGAGGTGTGTATTATGATGATCCGCTGTAGCTGAGGTGTGTATTATGATGTTCCGCTGTAGCTGAGGTGTGTATTATGATGTTCCGCTGTAGCTGAGATGTGTATTATGATGATCCGCTGTAGCTGAGGTGTGTATTATGATGTTCCGCTGTAGCTGAGTTGTGTATTATGATGATCCGCTGTAGCTGAGGTGTGTATTATGATGATCCGCTGTAGCTGAGGTGTGTATTATGATGATCCGCTGTAGCTGAGGTGTGTATTATGATGTTCCGCTGTAGCTGAGATGTGTATTATGATGATCCGCTGTAGCTGAGATGTGTATTATGATGATCCGCTGTAGCTGAGGTGTGTATTATGATGATCCGCTGTAGCTGAGGTGTGTATTATGATGATCCGCTGTAGCTGAGTTGTGTATTATGATGATCAGCTGTAGCTGAGATGTGTATTATGATGATCCGCTGTAGCTGAGGTGTGTATTATGATGTTCCGCTGAAGCTGAGGTGTATATTATGATGATCCGCTGTAGCTGAGGTGTGTATTATGATGATCCGCTGTAGCTGAGGTGTGTATTATGATGATCCGCTGTAGCTGAGGTGTGTATTATGATGTTCCGCTGTAGCTGAGGTGTGTATTATGATGTTCCGCTGTAGCTGAGATGTGTATTATGATGATCCGCTGTAGCTGAGGTGTGTATTATGATGTTCCGCTGTAGCTGAGTTGTGTATTATGATGATCCGCTGTAGCTGAGGTGTGTATTATGATGATCCGCTGTAGCTGAGGTGTGTATTATGATGTTCCGCTGTAGCTGAGGTGTGTATTATGACGTTCCGCTGTAGCTGAGGTGTGTATTATGATGTTTCGCTGTAGCTGAGATGTGTATTATAATGTTCCGCTGTAGCTGAGATGTGTATTATGATGTTCCGCTGAAGCTGAGGTGTATATTATGATGATCCGCTGTAGTTGAGGTGTGTATTATGATGATCCGCTGTAGCTGAGGTGTGTATTATGATGTTCCGCTGTAGCTGAGATGTGTATTATAATGTTCCGCTGTAGCTGAGATGTGTATTATGATGTTCCGCTGAAGCTGAGGTGTGTATTATGGTGTTGCACTGTAGCTTAGATGTGTATTATGATGTTCTGCAGCAGCGGAGATGTGTATTATGATGTTCCGCTGTAGTTGAGATGTGTATTATGATGTTCTGCAGCAGCTGAGATGTGTATTATGATGTTCCGCTGTAGCTGAGATGTGTATTATGGTGTTGCGCTGTAGCTGAGATGTGTATTATGATGTTCTGCAGCAGCTGAGATATGTATTATGATGTTCCGCTGTAGCTGAGGTGTGTATTATGATGTTCCGCTGTAGCTGAGATGTGTATTATAATGTTCCGCTGTAGCTGAGATGTGTATTATGATGTTCCGCTGAAGCTGAGATGTGTATTATGGTGTTGCACTGTAGCTTAGATGTGTATTATGATGTTCTGCAGCAGCGGAGATGTGTATTATGATGTTCCGCTGTAGTTGAGATGTGTATTATGATGTTCTGCAGCAGCTGAGATGTGTATTATGATCCGCTGTAGCTGAGATGTGTATTATGATGTTCCGCTGTAGCTGAGATGTGTATTATAATGTTCCGCTGTAGCTGAGATGTGTATTATGATGTTCCGCTGAAGCTGAGATGTGTATTATGGTGTTGCACTGTAGCTGAGGTGTGTATTATGATGTTCCGCTGTAGCTGAGATGTGTATTATAATGTTCCGCTGTAGCTGAGATGTGTATTATAATGTTCCGCTGTAGCTGAGATGTGTATTATGATGTTCCGCTGAAGCTGAGATATGTATTATGATGTTCCGCTGTAGCTGAGGTGTGTATTATGATGTTCCGCTGTAGCTGAGATGTGTATTATAATGTTCCGCTGTAGCTGAGATGTGTATTATGATGTTCCGCTGAAGCTGAGATGTGTATTATGGTGTTCCGCTGAAGCTGAGATGTGTATTATGGTGTTGCACTGTAGCTGAGGTGTGTATTATGATGTTCTGCAGCAGCGGAGATGTGTATTATGATGTTCCGCTGTAGTTGAGATGTGTATTATGATGTTCTGCAGCAGCTGAGATGTGTATTATGATCCGCTGTAGCTGAGATGTGTATTATGGTGTTGCGCTGTAGCTGAGATGTGTATTATGATGTTCTGCAGCAGCTGAGATATGTATTATGATGTTCCGCTGTAGCTGAGGTGTGTATTATGCGGTTTGCAGCTTAGATGTGTATAATGAGGATCTGCAGCAGATGTGATGTATATTATGATGTTCTGCAGTAATTGAAGTATGTATTGTGAGGTTCTGCAGCAGTTTGGATGTATACTATGAAGTTCTGCAGCAGCTGATTTTGCCCCAATGCAAAATCTTTAACAGGTCCTCAAGGTACTATTATAATACTGGTGTCTTGTAAGGCTACTTTCACACTCGCGTTTGGTGCTGATCCGTCATGGATCTGCACAGATGGATCCGTTCAGATAATGCAAACGTCTGCATCCGTTTGTATTATCTGTAACATAGCCAAGACGGATCTGTCTTGAACACCGTTGAAAGTCAATGGAGGACGGATCAGTTTTCTCTTGTGCCAGATTGTGTCATAGAAAACGGATCTGTTTGGCTCAGTTTCGTCAGATGGACACCAAAACGCTGCAGTCAGCGTTTCTGTGTCTGCCTCCACAGCGGAATGGAGACGGAACGGAGGCAAACTGATGCATTCTGAGCGGATCCTTTTCCATTCAGAATGCATTAGGTCAAAACTGATCCGTTTTGGACCGCTTGTGAGAGCCCTGAACGGATCTCACAAACTGAAATCCAAAACACGAGTGTGAAAGTAGCCTTATATGGCAGAGGAGTCTTTGGACTATCAGGCCCAGATGCAACCACTACCTCTTAACCCCCTATAGCTATGCCACTGGTCAAAGAGAATCTGCGGTCTTTGGGATAACTTTTCATGGCAGTCTGGGGTGGAGGGTAAAGAAGAAAGTGAACACCAGTCAGAGAAACATCGGTGGTGGGTGACTGGATTAAATACTTTAGTATTCCGTGTCTGTGCCTTGTAAAATGTTTTAAAATATATTTTATTAGCAAGTAAGGCAGTGTTTAATTAATTCTACAAAGGGGGTGCCATTTACTTAATCTGTCTAGGGCACCAAAATACCTTGTCCTGGCTCTATGTTCCGATTTCAGCTGTATCTGCGTTCTGTTGACGCAGATGTAGTTGAATGTAGGGCTGAAACGATTACTCAATTGAATCGAGTAATTCGACACAAAAAATACTCGATGCAAATTTTTTACATCGAGGACTCGTTTGTGTCATGTGACCACGGAGCGGGACTGAAGCACTTTCTATTGCACCGTTCTGTGGTCACCTGCCGGCCCGTGCTCTGTGTAATGAAACATCGTCAGGTCATAGTGCACGTAAGCGCGCACTATGACCCGACGCTGTGTGATGTCAGGACGACAGTGCAGCGCGCAGAGAAGATGAAGGAGCTGTGGAGCTGTGCTACTACAGGAGAGGTAAGTACTGGCACTGGGGACATGGCTAGGAGGGGGAGCTTGTGGCACTGGGGGGGCAAGCTTGTGGCACTGGGGGGTCTAGCTTGTGGCACTGGGGGGGCAAGCTAGTGGCACTGGGGGGGGCAAGCTGGGGACACTGAGGGGGCAGCTTATGGCACTGGGGGGAGCCTGGTGGCACTGGCATGGCAGCTGGTGGCACTGGGATTGCAGCTGATGGCACTTAGGGGGCAGCTGATGGCATTTGGGGCTGAAAAACGTTCTTTTAATTAGTTTTTTGTTATTAGAGTACTCGATTAATCATTGGATCGAGGACTCGTTTGTGTCATGTGACCACGGAGCGGGAGTGAAGCACTTGCTATTACTCACCGTTCTGTGGTCACCTGCCAGCCTGTGCTCTGTATCCTGACACATCGTCAGGTCATAGTGCACATAAGCGCGCACTATGACCCGGCGCTGTGTGACGTCAGGACGACAGTGCAGCGCGCAGAGAAGATAATGAGATGTGGAGCAGTGCCCCTACAGGAGAGGTAAGTACTGGCGCTGGGGACATGGCTATGAGGGGGAGATGATGGCACTGGGGGGCAACTGGGTGGGCAAGCTGGTGGCACTGGGGGGCAAGCTGGTGGCACTGGGGGGCAAGCTGGTGACACTGAGGGGGCAGCTGATGGCACTGGGGGGAGACTGATGGCACTGGGTGGCAGCTGATGGCACTGAGAGGGGAGCCGATAGCACTGGGGGGGCAGCCGATGGCACTGGGGGGGCAGCTGATGGCACTAGGGGGGCAGCTGATGGCACTAGGGGGGCAGCTGATGGCACTAGGGGGGCAGCTGATGGCACTGGGGGGACAGTTGATGGCACTGGGGGGGAAGCTGATGGCACTGAGGGGGCTGATGAGTTTTTATAAAGAAAAACGTTCTTTTAATTAGTTTTTTGTTATTAGAGTACTCGATTAATCATTAGGTAATCGATTACAAAAATAGTCGATAACTGCAGCCCTAGTTGAATGGTATAGTGGAGCCGGGCGCCATCCCTGCTGGGGAGAGCAGCAGGTGTAATATGGTAATGCCATTGCACCTGCCGGACTGAGCATGAAACTAGAGAGCATGCAGGCCAAGGATCATTCCCCATATCTGGGGAATCAGCCTGGGTGCTTTCAGAAGCCACTATGACGTCACTATGTCACACCTGCTGCTGGGGAGAGCATGATCTTCATTCAGCATGAGAATGGCACTAGGTGAGTAATACTTTTTTATTTTATTAACCATAAGGGGACAGTGCTTCTCTTGAGAATATAGGTGGTGGCATTCTCTTTTGTGAAACTACAACTCCCATCATGCCTATATACCTGTTCAGGCCATATTGGCACCTGTAGTGTCACAATTTACATACTTATAGGGCAAGGGTTAACTTAATATATCCAAAGTCTATTCGCTCTAACACTTTGAAGTTGTGGAAGACTTTGGTTAATTAATTCGGTATTCAGTTCTATGTCTTTAAAAACATTACAAATTAGTAATCTGAAGTCGGATTTGGTACCTCTTTTAGTGAACTAGCCATCACCAACTTCTCAGGCAGAGAGCTCCATAGTCTCACTGCTCTTACCGTAAAGAATTATTTTCTATGTTTGTGTATAAACCTTCTTTCCTCCAGACGCAGAGGATGTCCCCTTGTCACAGTCCTGGGGATAAATAGATGATGGGAGAGATCTCTGTACTGACCCCTGATATATTTATACTAGGGCTGCACGATATATCGCAAAAATAATCGAATCGTGATAAACGGCAAATGCGATATGGCGATTTCGCCGACCCTAAAAAATGCCGCGATTATATATGAAGGGGCCCCTATTGATAAAATGTCCTCTGTCCTATTGATAAAATGGCCAGCCTCTGTACTTACTTTCACGATGAATGCACTGCAGCGAGCGGGAGCGAGCGAGGCGGCCGGCCGGCGCGTGACTGACGTCACTTAGTCACGCTCCTGCTTCCTGAATTAAGTGGGAGGAGCGTGACAGTGACGTCAGTCACGCGCCGGCCGGCTTGCTCGCTGCCGCTCTCTGCAGTGCATTCATAGTGAAAGTACAGAGGCTGGCCATTTTATGAATAGGAGAGTTATGTGCGCAGTTAAGGACACATGAGGGGACACATAGGGCCATGAGGGGGACCAGCATAAGATGCTATATGTGTGTCATAGCACACATCCCCTATAACAGTGCCATCCACAGGTCCCCCATAAGTGTCCTCCGCAGATCCCCCATAACAGTGTCCTCCACAGATCCCCCATAAGTGTCCTCCACAGATCCCCCACATAACAGCGTCATCCACAGATTCCCCACATAACGGCGCCATCCACAGATCCCCCACATAACGGCGCCATCCACAGATCCCCCACATAACGGCGCCATCCACAGATCCCCCACATAACAGCGTCATCCACAGATCCCCCACATAACAGCGTCATCCACAGATCCCCCACATAACGGCGCCATCCACAGATCCCCCACATAACGGCGCCATCCACAGATCCCCCACATAACTGCGCCATCCACAGATCCCCCACATAACGGCGCCATCCACAGATCCCCCACATAATGGCGCCATCCACAGATCCCCCACATAATGGCGCCATCCACAGATCCCCCACATAACGGCGCCATCCACAGATCCCCCACATAACGGCGCCATCCACAGATCCCCCACATAACGGCGCCATCCACAGATCCCCCACATAACTATGTCATACCCAGCCGCGTCAGCGGCTCATATGGGAAAATCCAAGCAAATAGACCTCTAGCACAATTCCCTTAAAATATCGCATCGCATATCGTTATCGCAATTTTTAGGGCCCTAATCGCAATCGCACAAAATTCCCATATTGTGCAGCCCTAATTTATACATAGTTATTAGAACTCCCCTCAGTTGTCTTTTTTCTGAAGTGAATAACCCTAATTTTGATAATCTTTCTGGGTATTGTAGTCCACCCATTCCAGTTATTACTTTATTTGCCCTTCTTTGAACCCTCTCCAGCTCTGCTATGTCTGCCTTGTTCACAGGAGCCTGGAACTGTACACAGTACTCCATGTATGGTCTGAGTAGTGATTTGTAAAGTGGCAGGACTATGTTCTCATCACAGGCATCTATGCCCCTTTTGATGCAACCCATTATCTTATTGGCCTTGGCAGCAGCTGCCTGACACTGGTTTCTGTAGCTTAGTTTGCTGTTCACTAAAATTCCATGTCAGTGTTAGGCCTCATGCACACGACCGTTGTGTGCATCCGTGGCCGTTGTGCCGTTTTCCGGAAAATGCACCGTTTTGCAGCCGAGACCGTGATCCGTGTATCCTGTCCGTCAAAAAAATATGACCTGTCCTATTTTTTTGACGGACAACGGTTCACGGACCCATTCAAGTCAATGGGTCCGTGAAAGAACACGGATGCACACAAGATTGGCATCCGTGGCCGTAGGTTACTTTTTATACAGACGGATCCGAAGATCCGTCTGCATAAAAGCTTTTTCATAGCTGAGTTTTCACTTCGTGAAAACTCAGAACCGACAGTATATTCTAACACAGAGGCGTCCCCATGGTGATGGGGACGCTTCAGGTTAGAATATACCATCGGATTGGAGAAAACTCCGATCCTATGGTATATTAACTCCTGACTTTACATTGAAAGTAAATGGGGGACGGATCCGTTTGAAATTGCACCATATTGTGTCAACGTCAAACGGATCCGTCCCCATTGACTTGCATTGTAATTCAGGACGGATCCGTTTGGCTCCGCACGGCCAGGCGGACACCAAAACGACTTTTTTTTCATGTCCGTGGATCCTCCAAAAATCAAGGAAGACCCACGGACGAAAAAAACGGTCACTGATCACGGAAAAACGGAACCCGTTTTTGCGGACCGCAAAAAAATACGGTCGTGTGCATGAGGCCTTATCCAGTGTTTTACCATGTAGTATGTACGGGTGACTTGCATTATTCCTTCTGATGTGCATAACCATACATTTGTCAGTGTTAGGGCTTGTTCACACGAACGTAAAGTGCTCCGTGCCCATGCTGTGGACCGCAAATTGCGGTCCGCAATGCATGGGCACTGACCGTGGGCCAGCCACATGCGAATCGCGGACCTATTCATTTGAATGGGGTCCTCGATCCGTCGGTTCCGCAAAAAGATAGAGCAAGTTCTATCTTTTTGGAGTGCAGAGGCACGGAACGGAACCCCACGGAAGCACTCTGTAGTGCTTCCGTGGGGTACCATTCCGTGCTTCTGTTCTGTACCGTATCCAGATTTACGGACCCATTCAAGTAAATGGGTCCTCATCCGTGATGCGGAATGCACACGGCCAGTGCCCCGTGTATTGCGGACCCGCCGTATGCGGGCCGCAATATGGCAACAAAGGGGCAAAAGCCCCTTGTGAATGAGCCCTTAGACCTCATCTGCCACTTCTCTGCCCAAGCCTCCAATCTATCCAGATCCATCTGTATCCAACAAAGTAGCAGCAGAACTATATGCTAATTCCTCAGACCACGGGCAAGGCAGTCATCAATAATTGTAGTTCTCCAAAAAAGAGGCAGCACTCCAGTGTAAAAAGTGAAAAAGACCCGCTTTATTTCCCCTCTGCAACGTTTCAACTGCTCATTGCAGTCTTTATCAAGCAGATCCATCTGTAGCAATATACTGTCATCTTCCATGTTAATTAGTTTACACAGTTTAGTGTAATCTGCAGAAATTTTTATTTTACTGTGCAAGCCTTCTACAAGATCATTAATAAATATATTGAAGAGAATAGGGCCTAATATTGACCCCTGTGGTACTCCGCTAGTGACAGTGACCCAATCTGAGTGTGTACCATTAATAACCACCCTCTGTTTTCTATCATTGAGCCAGTTACTTACCCACATACAGACATTTTCCCCTAGTCCAAGCATTCTCATTTTATATACTAAACTTTCATGCAGTACAGTGTCAAATATACCTCCTCATAGAAACTGATTACACTAGTTTTGATCCCTCAGAAAGCCATGCTGATATGGTGTTATTTGCTTATTTTCATAGAGGTACTTCGAGATGGCATCTTTTAGAAAACCTTCAAACAGTTTACCCACGACAGATGTTAAACTTACCGGCCTATAGTTTCCGGGCTCTGTTTTTGGACCCTTTTTGAATATTGGCACCACATTTGCTATGGGCCAATCCTATGGAATACTCCCTGTCAGTATAGAGTCCTTAACCCCTTCATGACTGCCAATACCCCGTGCAGATAGCATGTATATGTCACTGCCTGCCCTGTGAGAGATCTGAGAAGATCGGCTAGACTTGCAGCACATGAGTCTATCTGACAGGTCTTTCTGTGTTTCCTTTCTGTTTTTTGTTGTGGGCAGGATCCCACCTCTCCACAGGTTCTGCTCGTTACCTGTTTAAGAGGCTCTCTTTAACCACCTCAGCCCCCAGTGCTTAAACACCCTGAAAGACCAGGCCACTTTTTACACTTCTGACCTACACTAATTTGACCGTTTATTGCTCGGTCATGCAACTTACCACCCAAATGAATTTTACCTCCTTTTCTTCTCACTAATAGAGCTTTCATTTGGTGGTATTTCATTGCTGCTGACATTTTTACTTTTTTTGTTATTAATCGAAATTTAACGATTTTTTTGCAAAAAAATGACATTTTTCACTTTCAGTTGTAAAATTTTGCAAAATAAACGAGATCCATATATAAATTTTGCTCTAAATTTATTGTTCTACATGTCTTTGATAAAAAAAAATGTTTGGGTAAAAAAAAAATGGTTTGGGTAAAAGTTATAGCGTTTACAAACTATAGTACAAAAATGTGAATTTCCGCTTTTTGAAGCAGCTCTGACTTTCTGAGCACCTGTCATGTTTCCTGAGGTTCTACAATGGCCAGACAGTACAAACACCCCACAAATGACCCCATTTCGGAAAGTAGACACCCTAAGGTATTCGCTGATGGGCATAGTGAGTTCATAGAACTTTTTATTTTTTGTCACAAGTTAGCGGAAAATGATGATTTTTTATTTATTTATTTTTTTCCTTACAAAGTCTCATATTCCACTAACTTGTGACAAAAAATAAAAAGTTCTATGAACTCACTATGCCCATCACGAAATACCTTGGGGTCTCTTCTTTCCAAAATGGGGTCACTTGTGGGGTAGTTATACTGCCCTGGCATTCTAGGGGCCCAAATGTGTGGTAAGGAGTTTGAAATCAAATTCTGTAAAAAATGACCAGTGAAATCCGAAAGGTGCTCTTTGGAATATGGGCCCCTTTGCCCACCTAGGCTGCAAAAAAGTGTCACACATCTGGTATCTCTGTATTCAGGAGAAGTTGAGGAATGTGTTTTGGGGTGTCTTTTTACATATACCCATGCTGGGTGAGATAAATATCTTGGTCAAATGCCAACTTTGTATAAAAAAATGGGAAAAGTTGTCTTTTGCCAAGATATTTCTCTCACCCAGCATGGGTATATGTAAAATGACACCCCAAAACACATTCCCCAACTTCTCCTGAGTACGGAGATACCAGATGTGTGACACTTTTTTGCAGCCTAGGTGGGCAAAGGGGCCCATATTCCAAAGAGCACCTTTCGGATTTCACTGGTCATTTTTTACAGAATTTGATTTCAAACTCCTTACCACACATTTGGGCCCCTAGAATGCCAGGGCAGTATAACTACCCCACAAGTGACCCCATTTTGGAAAGAAGAGACCCCAAGGTATTCGCTGATGGGCATAGTGAGTTCATGGAAGTTTTTATTTTTTGTCACAAGTTAGTGGAATATGAGACTTTGTATGAAAAAAAAAAAAAAAATCATCATTTTCCACTAACTTGTGACAAAAAATTAAAAATTCTAGGAACTCGCCATGCCCCTCACGGAATACCTTGGGGTGTCTTCTTTCCAAAATGGGGTCACTTGTGGGGTAGTTATACTGCCCTGGCATTTTCCAGGGGCCCTAATGTGTGGTAAGTAGGTAAATGACCTGTGAAATCCGAAAGGTGCTCTTTGGAATATGGGCCCCTTTGCCCACCTAGGCTGCAAAAAAGTGTCACACATGTGGTATCTCCGTATTCAGGAGACGTTGGGGAATGTGTTTTGGGGTGTCATTTTACATATACCCATGCTGGGTGAGAGAAATATCTTGGCAAAAGACAACTTTTCCCATTTTTTTATACAAAGTTGGCATTTGACCAAGATATTTATCTCACCCAGCATGGGTATATGTAAAATGACACCCCAAAACACATTCCCCAACTTCTCCTGAGTACGGCGATACCAGATGTGTGACACTTTTTTGCAGCCTAGATGCGCAAAGGTGCCCAAATTCCTTTTAGGAGGGTATTTTTAGACATTTGGATACCAGACTTCTTCTCACGCTTTGGGGCCCCTAGAATGCCAGGGCAGTATAAATACCCCACATGTGACCCCATTTTGGAAAGAAGACACCCCAAGGTATTCAATGAGGGGCATGGCGAGTTCATAGAAATTTTTTTTTTTGGCACAAGTTAGCGGAAATTGATATTTTTTATTTTTTTCTCACAAAGTCTCCCTTTCCGCTAACTTGGGACAAAAATTTCAATCTTTCATGGACTCAATATGCCCCTCACGGAATACCTGGGGGTGTCTTCTTTCCGAAATGGGGTCACATGTGGGGTATTTATACTGCCCTGGCATTCTAGGGGCCCTAAAGCGTGAGAAGAAGTCTGGAATATAAATGTCTAAAAATTTTTACGCATTTGGATTCCGTGAGGGGTATGGTGAGTTCATGTGAGATTTTATTTTTTGACACAAGTTAGTGGAATATGAGACTTTGTAAGAAAAAAAAATAATAATTCCGCTAACTTGGGCCAAAAAAATGTCTGAATGGAGCCTTACAGAGGGTGATCAATGACAGGGGGGGTGATCAATGACAGGGGTGGTGATCAATGACAGGGGGTGATCAGAGAGTCTATATGGGGTGATCACCCCCCTGTCATTGATCACCCCCCTGTAAGGCTCTATTCAGATGTCCGTATGTGTTTTGCGGATCCGATCCATGTATCCGTGGATCCGTAAAAATCATACGGACATCTGAATGGAGCTTTACAGGGGGTTGATCAATGACAGGGGTGTAATCAATGACAGGGGGGTGATCAACGACAGGGGGGTGATCAATGACAGGGGGGTGATCAGGGAGTCTATATGGGGTGATCACCCCCCCTGGAAGGCTCCAGGGAGACGCCTGTATGTGTTTTGCGGATCCGATCCATCTATCAGTGGATCCGTAAAAATCATGCGGACATCTGAATGGAGCTTTACAGGGGGTTGATCAATGACAGGGGTGTAATCAATGACAGGGGGGTGATCAGGGAGTCTATATGGGGTGATAACCACAGTCATTGATCACGCCCCTGTAAGGCTTCATTCAGACGTCCGTATGCGTTTTGCGGATCCGATCCATCTATCAGTGGATCCATAAAAATCATGCGGACATCTGAATGGAGCTTTACAGGGGGTTGATCAATGACAGGGGTGTAATCAATGACAGGGGGGTGATCAGGGAGTCTATATGGGGTGATAACCACAGTCATTGATCACGCCCCTGTAAGGCTTCATTCAGACGTCCGTATGCGTTTTGCGGATCCGATCCATCTATCAGTGGATCCGTAAAAATCATGCGGACATCTGAATGGAGCTTTACAGGGGGTTGATCAATGACAGGGGTGTAATCAATGACAGGGGGGTGGTCAGGGAGTCTATATGGGGTGATAACCACAGTCATTGATCACGCCCCTGTAAGGCTTCATTCAGACGTCCGTATGCGTTTTGCGGATCCGATCCATCTATCAGTGGATCCGTAAAAATCATGCGGACATCTGAATGGAGCTTTACAGGGGGTTGATCAATGACAGGGGGGTAATCAATGACAGGGGGGTGATCAGGGAGTCTATATGGGGTGATCAGGGGTGATCAAGGGTGAATAAGGGGTTAATAAGTGACAGGGGGGGGGGGTGTAGTGTAGTGGTGCTTGGTGCAACATATTTACTGAGCTACCTGTGTCCTCTGGTCGTCGATCCAAACAAAGGGGACCACCAGACGACCAGGTAGCAGGTATATTAGACGCTGTTATCAAAACAGCGTCTAATATACCTGTTAGGGGTTAAAAAAACCACATCTCCAGCCTGCCAGCGAACGATCGCCGCTGGAAGGCTGGAGATCCACTCTCTTACCTTCCGTTCCTGTGAACGCGCGCGCCTGTGTGCGCGCGTTCACAGGAAATCTCGCGTCTCGCGAGAGGACGCGCCGGCGCGTCCACCCAGAAGAGCAGGGCCGCCGCAAAGACGCAATCCTGCGTACGGCGGTCCTGAGGAGGTTAAGTCCGCCTCTTACTGCTGACTTTGCGGTTGATATTTTCCTTCTGGAGTTCTATACTGGTTGTTTGTGGATCCTCTACTTCCCGCTCGTCTCAAGCTAAGTCCTCCTGTTTTCTCCTTTGTGCGTGTGTTGCTACTAGGTCTCAGGGTTTGCTACAGTGTCAGCAAGGATTAGGTTCCAGCGTATGGGTTTGTGTCACGCCTTGCCCTGTGTATGTGCGGAGGTCTGTCAGACTGGCTGCACATGTCTGACTTCTCTGCTTGTTTTGATTTGGGTTTGAGCTGGATCCACCTTCCCTCAGGTGTACTGGGTTTCATTGTTAGTGAGGCTATTTATCCCTCCTTCCCCCAGTGGCCTGTGCGGGTTATAGTTCTTTCCTGAGAGCTCTTGGTTCAGGTTCAGGTTTAGGTTTAGGCACGAGGGCATGTGCATATCCACCCTAAGGGTATGCACATGGGCACAGCAGTTTAGGGAAAGCTTTTAGGGATCGCTAGGAGGTGACCCTTTTCTCCCTAGTTTTTGGGCCTAGTCGTTTGTTCTGTTTGTTTTCCCGTGTTTGGTTATTTTCCCGCTTACCTACCTATCGTGACAGTTCGTTCACCATCAGGCTTGCTCATACTGTCAGCAGTCAGGGAGAGGCTCAGGGATTGTTAGGAGGTTACCATTCCCTCCTCCCTAGCTTTGGGGCCTAGTCTGTTTACCTGTTGCTGTTTGTTTATTTGGTGTTCCTCTTATCCCCACTTGCCGTGACATTATCAACCGCCCCTACCGTCATTATTTTCCTTGCTTTGTGCAGATATGGATACTGTTAATGCACTGGTGGATCGCATACAGGGATTATCTTTGGAGGTAGCTGACCTCCGTAATTCAGTTGCACAGTTTCGGAATTCTCAGGCGTGTGTTTCCGTCAGCGGGAACCAGGGCAGCCCTGTACCTAAAGTCGCCCTCCCAGATAGGTTTTCTGGGGGGAGTGATAATTCTGTTCGGTTCAGAGTCGAAGACGAGAGTCAAAGAGTGGGGATTATTATTTCTCTGCTAAAAGGTGATGCTCAGTCCTGGGCCTTTTCTCTACCGATCAGTTACCAATCCCTCTGATCGGTGGATAAATTTTTCAGAGCCCTGGGCCTTATTTATGATGACCCAGACCGGGTTTCTCGGGCAGAATCTAAGCTGCGTAGTTTGAGTCAGGGAGAACGTTCTGCAGAGTCATATTGCTCTGAATTTAGGAGATGGGAGACTTATTCGGAGTGGAATGACCCAGCACTCCGTAGTCAACTCTGTCAAGGGCTGTCTGAGAGATTAAAAGACGCCCTGGCATTCCACGAAAACCCTGATTCTTTGAAGGCGGCTATGTCCCTGGCTGTACAGATTGATAGACACCTGAGAGAGGTGCAAGGTTCCCCTCACTCGGGATGCACTACTATATGGAAAAACAGCCTCTTCTGTCCCCCGGAGTACAGAGACACTCGAGCTCGTGTCTGGTGATGAGCCTATACAATTGGGACAGGTCTCTTCATGCCCTGGTAGTAGGAACTTCAGGGTTCAGAGAAGACTTTGTTTCTTCTGTGGTAAAGGACATTTTATTAACGTATGTCCTTATATTAAACCTCAAGGTAAAAAAGGAAAAAAAAAGGTTGTAACTAATGGGTCTAGTTCTCTTACTCTTTGCAGTGTGGGTGGGGAGTCGGAGAAGGTATTTTTGTCTTTTACCAGTAGTACCCGATACCCAATTTCTCCTGCCTGCCATGGTGGCGCTAGACTCCGAAAATATTGAATTGGAAGTATTTGTTAACAGTGGGGCAGGGGTTAACCTTGTGGACTATCAGTTCATTCAGAGTTATGGTTTTAAAACAAGCGCATTAAACAAGGGGATATCTGTGTTTGCTATTGATTCCGCCCCTCTCTCGCAAAAGGGTCTGACTCATATGATGCATAATATTCATTTGAGGGTGGGTGATTCCCATGTTGAGTCCATTTCTTGTTTTGTACTGAAGGGTTTGCCTGCCCCTCTAGTGCTAGGTTTACCATGGTTGACCAGACAGGATCCTGCTCCGATTTTGGCTGATGGGGTGGTGTTTTCCGCCCTTTATCCCGAACTTGAGACGGAGGTGTTGGACGCTCAAGGTGAGGCATCTGATTCCTCTCCTCCAGGGAGGTTGTTTGTTCCTTCTTGGATTCGGGACAAGGTGTTCAAGGTACATCATGATACTGTCCTTGCGGGACACCCTGGGAGCAGATCCACTGTGGATCTTAGTTCCCGGAGATTCTGGTGGCCAGGTTTACGTAAAGGTGTGGAGGGTTATGTGGCAGCCTGTGAGACCTGTGTGCACGTGCCAAGGTAACTCATACTCGGCCTTCAGGATCTCTTCTTCCTTTGTCCATCCCATCCTGTCCCTGGACGCATTTGTCCATGGACGTCATCACTGATTTGCCTAGTTCCTCTGGGAAGACAACGATTTTGGTGGTGGTGGACCGCTTCAGTAAGATGGCGCACTTTATATCATTATCAGGTTTGCCCAATGCCAAAACTCTCGCTCAAGTGTTTATTGATACATTGTGAAATTACACAGCATTCCCTCTGATGTGGTGTCTGATAGGGGGATGCAATTTGTTTCCAGGTTCTGGAGGGCATTCTTTACTCATCTGGGAGTTCAGTTGTCCTCTTCGGCTTTCCTCCCTCAGTCGAAACGGACAAACTGAGCACACTAACCAGAATCTGGAAACTTATTTGAGGTGTTTTGTCTCCGAGAATCAGGAAGAGTGGTCTTCATTTTTGTCTTTGGCTGAGTTTGCCTTAAATAAACATAGACAGGAGTCTACTGATAAGTCACCATTTTGGTGCATATGGGTTTCACCCTCAGTTTGGTACCTTTTCTGAAACTGAGTCCTCTGGTATACTTGAAGAGGAAAGATTCTCTTCTTCTTTGTCATCTATGACAAGAGACATATGACTGGTATGGACCTGTGTGTGGGTCATTTGGTGTGGTTGTCCACTAAGAACATTAAGTTGAAGGTACCCTCTTTGAAGTTGGGCCCAAGATTTATTGGTTCTTACAATATCTCTGCCATTATTAATCCCGTTGCGTTTCGTCTCGAACTTCCTCAGGCTTGGAAGAGCCATAATGTGTTTCACAGGTCTTTGTTAAAAAACTATGTGGAACCTGCTGAACCATCTCCCTTGCCACCGCCTCCTGTCTTGGTAGATGGTAATCTGGAGTTTCAGATCTCCAGAATAATTAACTTGCATATTCTTTGTGGTTCCCTTCAGTACCTCGTACATTGAAAGTGTTACGGGCCAGAAGAAAGAATGTGGGTTCCGGCGACTGATGTCAGTGCTAGTCACCTTCTTAAGGCTTTTCACAGGGCACACCCGGATAAGTTCGGTCCTGGGTGCCCAACGGTCACCAGTAGAACAGGGGGTACTGTCACTGCCTGCCCTGTGAGAGATCTGAGAAGATCAGCTAGACTTGCAGCTTGTCTATCTGACAGGTCTTTCTGTGTTTCCTTTCTGTTTGTTGTTGTGGGCAGGATCCCACCTCTCCACAGGTTCTGCTCGTTAGCTGTTTAAGAGGCTCTATTTAAGTCCGTCTCTTACTGCTGACTTTGCGGTTGATATTTTCCTTCTGGAGTTCTATACTGGTTGCTTCTGGATCCTCTACTTCCCACTCGTCTCAAGCTAAATCCTCCTGTTTTCTCCTTTGTGCGTGTGTTGTTACTAGGTCTCAGAGAGACGCTGGTCTCTTCACGGTGGGATGTACTGGCTGTCTCATTCCCCTCTCCCTAAGTTACAGTGTCAGCAGGGCTTAGGTTCCAGCGTATGAGTTTGTTCACCATCAGGACTTGCTCATACTGTCAGCAGTCAGTGAGAAGCTCAGGGATTGTTAGTAGGTTACCATTCCCTCTTCCCTAGCTTTGGGGCCTAGTCTGTTTACCTGTTGCTGTTTGTTTACTTAGTGTTCCTCTTATCCCCACTTGCCGTGACAGTATATAAACGTTATGACAGTCCTTTAATCCAAGCGCTGCAAAGCACTTGGATTAAAGCTTCTGCCCCTGCTCTGCCACTGTCAGGGACAGAGCAGAGTCCAGTTATGCCGGCAAGGGACCAATTAAAGAGGTCCCTTGCCGGCGATCGCTACGATTGGTTAGTCTCTGCAGACTAACCAATCAGATCGCTGCAGTGTCAAAGTTCTGGTTTCAGGCTCAGATCTACACTCTGTATGTGCACCCCGATCTGTGCCCCCCCTGTGTGCACTGCCTCCAAATTTGCCGTCCGTGTGCTGTCTGTGCCGGCAATGCTCCCATCCATGTCCCCTGCCCATCTGTGTCACCTTCCCAGCCCTCATCTGTGCCCGCTTGTGCAATCCCCCTCCTCTATCTGATGGCGGTGGCTCTATTCCTGAGCCGCCACCATCAGCAGCAAGTGTCAGCTGTATGCTGACACTCTGCTGTAACCCCTTAGATGCCATGGTCAGCGGCATCCATGGGGTAATAAAGGGAGGGGGCTCCCTCTCTCGCGCTGCGATGGCATCGGTCCGATGGTTGACATGGCAACCGGATGCCTTGCAAAGGCGTCCAGTGTTGCCATCTATCAGTGTAAAACTGATAGTATTATACTTTGCAATGCAAGAGCATTGCAAAGTAAAGTATAGCTATCAGCCCCACTGGGTCTTCAAGATCCAAGTGGGTCTTGATTAAAAAAAAAAAGTGTGAAAAAAATAAAAATTTAAAAATTAAATAAATTGCCTTTTCCCACATCTGCTCATTTATAAAAGATAAAAAAATAATAATAACCTACACATAATTAGTATTGCCGCATTTGTAATGACCTGATCTTTAAAATTATCATGGCGCGTGCCTCACCTCCCAAAAATATTTAATTAAAAGTGATCAAAAAGTCATATGCATGCCAAAAATGATACCAATAAAAACTACAGCCCATTCCGCTAAAAATAAGCCCTCATACAACTATGTTGACGGAAAAATAAAAAAGTTATGGGTCTTAGATTTTGGTGATGCAAAAAGAAATGTTTAAAAAAGGGATTTATGATATAAAAGTGGTAGAACTTGACAAAAAAAGATACAAATTTGGTGTCACCATAACCGTATCAACCCACAGAATAAAATTATCATATCAAATATACCACGTGGAGAACCCCATAAAAAATAAAAAACACTGACAGAAATGTAATTTTTTTCCGCTTCGCCTCCTAAAAATGTTTATAAAAAGAGCTCAAAAAGCCATATATACCCCATAATTGTACCAATAAAAATTACAGACTGTCCTGCAAAAAAAACAAGCTCTCACACAGCTACATTGATGGAAAAATCTAAAAGATATGGATCTTCGATTTGGTGATGCAAAAGAAAATATATGTTTAATAAAAAGTGATTTTATGATATAAAAATTGTAGAACATGAATAAAACAAAATATATTAGGTATCTCCAGAATCGTATTAACCCACAGAATACAATCATCTTATCAAGTATACCACATGGAGAACCCCATAAAAAACACTGGCAGAATTGCAATATTAGCCTACTTCACCATTTTTTTTTCTAAAAAGTCATATGTACCCAAAAATGGTACCATTAAAAACTACAGCCCATGCCGCAAAAAATGAGCCCCCACACAGCTCAGTCGACAAAAAATAAAAAAGTTATGGCGCTTAAAATCTACAGTGCCTTGCAAAAGTATTCACCCCCCTTGACTTTTTTCGTGTTTTGGTGCCTCACAACCTGGAATTAACATGGATTGTTTGCGGATTTGCATCATTTAATTTACAGAACATGCCCACAATTTTGAAGATGTTTTTTTTTTTTTATTTATTGTGAAGCAAACAACAAATAGGACAAAATAACAGAAAAAGTAAATGTGCATAACTATTCACCCCCCTAAAGTCAATACTTTGTAGAACCACCTTTTGCGGTAATCACAGCTCAAAGTCGCTTTGGATAAGTCTCTATGAGCTTGCCACATCTTACCACTGGGATTTTTGCCAATTCCTCCTTGCAAAATTGCTCCAGCTCCTTCAAGTTGGATTGTTTGCAATTGTGAACAGCAATCTTTAAGTCTGACCACAGATTTTCTATTGGATTGAGATCTGGGCTTTGACTAGGGCATTCTAACACATTTACATGTTTCCCCTTAAACCACTCATGTGTTGCTTTAGCAGTGTGTTTGGGGTCATTGTCCTGCTGGAAGGTGAACCTCCGTCCTAGCCGCAAATCACGCACAGAGTGGTAAAGGTTTTGCTCAAGAATATCCCTGTATTTAGCACCATCCATCTTTCCTTCAACTCTGACCAGTTTCTCAGTCCCGGCTGCTGAAAAACATCCCCACAGCATGATTCTGCCACCACCATGTTTCACTGTGGGGATGGTGTTCTTTGGGTGATGTGTTGGGTTTGCGCCAGACAGCGTTTTCTTTGATGGCCAAAAAGTTCAATTTTATTCTCATCAGACCAGAGCACCTTCCTCCATACATTTTGGGAGTCTCCCACATGCCATTTCGCAAGCTTACAACTTGCTTTTTAGTTTTTTGCTGAAAGTAATGGCTTTCTTCTGGCCACTCTGCCATAAAGCCCAACTCTATGGAGCGTACAGCTTATTGTCCTATGTACAGAGATATTCCAGTCTCTGCTGTGGAACTCTGCAGCTCATCCAGGGTTACCTTCGGTCTCTGTGCTACCTCTCTGATTAATGCCCTCCTTGCCTGGTCCGTGAGTTTTGGTGGGAAGCCGTCTCTTGGCAGGTTTGCTGTTGTGCCATGTTCTCTCCATCTGGTTATGATAGATTTGATGGTGCTCATGGGGATCATCAAAGATTTGGATATTTTTTTATAACCTAACCCTGACTTATACTTCTCAACAACATTGTTTGGAGAGTTCCTTGGTCTTCATGGCAGTGTTTGGTTAGTGATTCCTCTTGCTTAGGTGTTGCAGCCACTGGGGCCTTTCAAAAGAGGTGTATATATCTAATGACAGATCATGTGACACTTAGATTGCACACAGGTGGACAGCATTTAACTAATTATGTGACTTCTGAAGGTAATTGGTTGCACCAGAGCTTTTTATGGGCTTCCTAACAAAGGGGGTGAATACATACGCACATGCCAATTTTCTCTTTTCTATTTCTAAAAAATAGTTTTATTTAGATAGTTTTCTCATTTCACTTTACCAACTTAGACTATTGTGTTCTGATCCATCACATAAAATTCAGATTAACAAAACATTGAATTTAAGGCTGTAATGTAACAAAATATGAAAAAAGTCAAGGGGGGTGAATACTTTTGCAAGGTACTGTATTTCAGCAAATTCATTGTTAGAAAATGCAGATGCCGCTCCTTTTCTTTTGACTTCTGCCGTCGTCCCATACAGCAGTTTACGACCACATATGGGATGTTGACGTATTCAGGAGAATATGGGTAACAAATTATGGGGTGCATTTTCTCCTGTTATCCCTTGTTAAAGTGAAAAATGTGGGCTTTTTGGTGACTTTCTTGTAAAAAAAAAAATATAATTTTTCATTTTCACAGTCATGTGTTTCTAAATATTATGAAACGCCTCTGGGGTAAAAGTGATCAGTAAACCCCTCAATGAGTTATATGAGGTGTATAGTTTCCAAAATTGAGTCACTTTTGCAGGTTTTCTACTGTAGGGGTGCCTTAGTGTGCCTTCAAATATGACACGACACCCAAAAGCCATTCCAGCAAAATCAGCTCTCCAAAAACCATATGTTGCTCCTTTCCTAATGAACCCTGCCGTGTTCCCATACAGCTGTTTACGAACATAAATGGGGTGTTTCTGTAAACTGCAGAATCAGGGTAATAAATATTGAGGTCTGTTTTGCTGTTAACCCTTGCTGTGTTATAGGAAAAACTGGATTAAAATTAAAAATCTGCACAAAATCTGAAAATTGTAAATTTCACCAGGCTGCGCAGCCTAGTATCACAGAACATGGCGCGTGCTGCTCTCAACATGCGCCATGTTCCCTCAGCAGCACAGGGGAGAAGGAAGCAGTCTCTCTCTCCCCCCTATGCTGCTGCTGCCACCAATGAGAGGGGAGGGGCTGTGTCCACTGCGCCACCAATGAAGTTAATTCATGTTTAATACAGATACAGGAGGCGGGTGCCGGCGGCAGAATCACATAGCCGGCACCCGTCCTCTATGACAGGGAGCTGCAATCAGCCGGCTATGTGATTCTGCCGCCGGCACCCGCCTCCTGTATCTGTATTAAACGTTAATTATCTTCATTGGTGGCACAATGCACCCCCCCCCCCATTAATGTCATTGGTGGCGCAGTGCGACCCCCCCCAGTATTATAATCTATGGTCGCAGTGGCCACAGGGTCCCCTCCGCCCTCTTCATTGGTGGTGCAGTGGCAGTTCTGATCGGAGCCCCAGCAGTGTAATCTCGGGCTCCGATCGGTTAGCATGGCAGCCAGGACGATACTGAAGCCTTGACTGCCATTGTAAGCTCCCTGCTGCTGTGTGCACAAATCACAGGGTAGCAGGGAGAGTGTAAAATCCTATTCACCCTAATAGAGCTAGGTATTAGGGTGAATAGGACAAGGGGTTAAGGGGGGAAAGAGTTATTAAATAAAAAGTAAAAAAAAAAGACACCAAAATAATAAGTATAAATCACCCCCTTTCCCAATTTTACATATAAAATATATAAACAATAAATAAAAAAATATATTACATATCGCCACGTACGAAAAGTCCTAACTATTAAAATATAAAAAAAATCTATGCAGTGAATGCCGTAACAGAAAAAAAAATAATAATAAATGCGTAATTCGATTTTTTTTTTTTAGTCACCTTGTCCCCCCAAAAAATAGTATAGGACTGTTCTATTATGGGCCAGACGTTCCATAAAATGCAGAATCCACGCGGCTTTTTTGGTGTTTTATTTTTTCCATGTGGTATCGAGTATGGCAATATTTTTTTATGGTATCGAAATTTAATCAAAATTTTGGTATCATGACAACCCTAGTTTCTATTATGTAATGACCTCAAAGTGACTTCAGAACTGATTTGGTCCTTGAAAAAGTTGGTTTTGAAAATTTTATAGAAAAGTTGAAAAATTACTTCTTAAATTCTAAGCCTTCTAACGTCCTAAATTTTTTTAATGTAAATTTCAAAATGATGCCAACATAAACTAGACATACAGGGAATCTTAAAGGGTTTCTATCACTTGGTATCACATATTTAGCTGTCAGACACTAGCGATCCGCTAGTGTCTGCTCTAACAAACCATCCTAATATGATAGGTTTTGGGGCAGCCGTTTCGCTAAAATAAGAACTTATATCTATATGCTAATGAGCCTCTAGGTGCTATGGGGGCGTCATTAGCACCTAGAGGCTCCGTCTACCTTCATAAACTGCCGCCGCCCGCCCATCTCCTGCTGAATGCGATCCTCCCCGTGCGCGTCTCTGTTCGGCGCATGCGCAGTGAATGTCTGACCGCTTCCCTGCTCAGACATCTCTACTGCGCCTGCGCCGATGACATCATAGTGCTCCGAGGAACAGGCGCAGTGGAGATGTCTGTGCAGGGAAGCGGTCAGACATTCACTGCGCATGCGCCGAACAGAGACGCGCACGGGGAGGATCGCATTCCGGAGGAGATGGGCGGGCTGGAGGGACGCGCTGGGCGGCGGCAGTTTATGAAGGTAGACTGAGCCTCTAGGTGCTAATGACGCCCCCATAGCATCTAGAGGCTCATTAGCATATAGATATAAGTTCTTATTTTAGCGAAACGGCTGCCCCAAAACCTATCATATTAGGATGGTTTGTTAGAGCAGACACTAGCGGATCACTAGTGTCTGACAGCTAAATATGTGATACCAAGTGATAGAAACCCTTTAAGTAAAAACTATCTAATGAGGTATCACTATCTGCCTTTAATGCAAAGGTATTCAAATTTAGAGAATTACATTTTTTGCCAAATTTTCTGTAAATTTTTGATTTTTTTATAATATAAAGGAAAAAACTATTGACCTAAATTTACCCCTAACATCAAGTACGAGATGTCACAAGAAAACATTCTCAGAATGGCTTGGATAAATAAAAGCATTCCAAAGTTATCACCACATAAAGTGACATGTCAGATTTGCAAAATTATGCCTGGTCACGAAGGTATAAAATGTCATGGTCTTGAAAGGGTTAAATATCAGAAATAATGTCTGGATATGACATTACTTAATTCTCTTAGAATACGGGGGTGTATGCCATCTCTTGGAAAACCTTGAAAAAGTTTACCCACGACAGATGTTAAACTTACTGGCCTATAGAATTTCTCAGAATTGAGAAAGCTCGTTGGAAGAACGAGTGAAACGTTTTCAAGAAATCTACAGTACGTCCAGTTGCCTTGATTTATTCTTTACAGATATACCATGACCTGGATAAATGAAAACCTTCACAGACTTACTGGCCTATAGTTTCCAGGCTCTTTTTTTAGCTCCTTTTTGAATATTGGCACCACATTTGCAAAGCACCAATCCTGTGGAATGCTCCCTATCAATATAGAGTCCTTAAATATCATAAATAAGGGTCTGTCTGTGAGATTACTTAATTCTCTTAAAATATGGGGGTGTATGTCATCTGGTTCTGGTGATTTGTCTATTTTAGTCTTTTTAAGACACCGCTGCACTTTTTCCTGGGTCAGACAGGGCACTTTTAATAGGGAATTAACTTTTATATTTTGCATTTCATATGACAATTCATTTTCCTCAGTAAATACAGTGAAGAAAAAAATATTTAATAGCTTTGCTTTCTCCTCGTCACTCTCTGCAACTTCCCCCTCATCACTCAGAGCATTTTATGGACGCTTTGTAAAATGTAAATAAAAACAGAATGCAGTGAAGCAAGTCTCATAGACCCTTATTGTATTTTCAATAGAATACAGTCGTACTACATTTTTTCCAGAACAGTAAAAATACTAATCTTAGCATTTTTGAGGATTATTTTTAGCCGAGAAGTACGAATTGTGCGGTAATTATATAGAAGACATAGTCGTGAGATTGCCATTTATGCAGGGAAACCATTATAGTCTCCTCTATAATGTCTTTTATGCAGAAATAGTAGAATGTAGACAATTTTAAATGTATCCATCATACACTGAATGTTAGACCACTGCTGCCATAACAGAGCTAGATACACAATACCCACATAACACTGCCATACACAATGCCCACATAACACTGCCATACACAATGCCCACATAACACTGCCATACACAATGCTCACATAACCCTGCCACACATAGTGCCCACATAACACTGCCATACACAGTTCTAACATAACACTGCCATACACAGTGCTTTCATATGCAGTTGCCCCATTATACAGTCAGACTTAGTTCCGTATGTAGTGCCCCCATACTGGAGTCATAAACAGCGCTCCCAAGACTAATCTGTAATTATTTGGGTATAACTGCCTAGTTCCTGCAGTGCAATTCTTACAAGAGGCTGCTTACCACACTAGACCGCCAGTCCATTGGGAGTATTGGTGAAGATGGTGGTGCCACTGCACAGGCGTCCTCGACAGTGGTCTCAGAGTGGCACAGCAAATGGCCCAGCAGTCCACCCAAACTGACAAATCAGCAGCCTTCTTACCAATAACAGAGCTCGATATGTAGCTCTGCTACATGCCCATTACACACAATGCCCTGCTACATGCCCATTACATGCACAGCTCTGCTACATGCCCCTACATACACAGCCTGCTAAATGCCCTTACATACACAGCTCTGCTACATGGCCATTATATACACAGCTCTACTACATGCCCATTACACACAGAGCCCTTCTACATACCCATTACACACACAGCACTGCCATATGATCATTACACATACAACTCTGCTACATGTACATTATACACATAACTTTGGTACATGCCCATAACACACACAGCTTTACTGCATGTCCATTACACAAACAGCTTTGCTACATGACTATTACACACACAGCACTGCTACATGCTCTTTACGCATAGCCTTGCTACATGTATATTATACACATAACTTTAGTACATGCCCATAACACACACACAGCTTTACTTCATGCCCATTACACACACATCTTTGCCACATGCCTATTACACACACAGCACTGCTACATGCCCATAACACACACAGCACTGCTACATGCCCATAACACACACAGCTCTGCTACATGCTCATTACATACACAGCCCTGGTACATGTCCATTACACACAGCTCTGCTAGATGCCCAGAAGGCTTTACAATATGCTGATGACAATTACATACCCCTGCTTCATACAGGTGAAACTCGAAAAAATTAGAATATCGTGCAAAGTTCATTTATTTCAGTAATGCAACTTAAAAGGTGAAACTAACATATGAGATAGACTCTTTACATGCAAAGCGAGATATTTCAAGCCTTTATATGTTATAATTTGGATGATTATGGCTGTCAGCTTATGAAACCTCAAAGTCTCAATTTTGTCTCGGAGTGAAAATCGATCAATTTTAACCTCTCGACCAACCCGTCTGTCTGTGGGTGATACACCGAGGTACGTATCTGGGTGATTTTGACAGGGTCCTGATTTTGGTTCTCACTGTAGAAAGTAAGTTTCTGGCAAAGTGGCAGCGTCCCTACAAGATTGTGGAAAAAGTGGGCGAGGTGAACTACAAGGTGCACCAACCAGGAAGAAGACTCTTCCAGATTTACCACGTAAATCTGATCAAGCCATGGAAAGATCGGGAGTCATTGGTGGCCACACAGACCATGATTAAGGAGGTGTCACCACCAATTCCCCCAGTAAAAATTTGTGAGGCATTGTCAGTACCCCAGAAACAAGAAGTAAAGGAGTTTTTACAGAAAAATAGAGGAAGGTTTTCTGACCTACCAGGCCGTACCCACCTGATAAAACATTACATGAGAACTGAGCCCCACAGTAAGGTGAATTCAAAGCCCTACAGGGTACCAGAAGCACGCAGAAAAGTGTTATCCTCTGAGGTCAGGCGCATGCTTGAGTTAGGGGGTCATTGGGGAATCTACCAGTGAGTGGTCAAGCCCTATTGTCTTAATCTTGAAGCCCAATGGGACTTGGAGATTTTGTAATGATTTCCAGAAGCTAAATGAGGTGTCCAAACTTAATGCGTACCCCATGCCCAGAGTAGATTAACTAATTGAGAGGCTTGGGAAAGCAAGGTACATCACGACCCTGGACCTTACAAAATGGTATTGGCAGATACCATTATCAGATGATTCAAAAGAAAAGACAGCATTCCCCACTCCAGAGTGGCTGTTCTAGTACACAGTGATGCCATTCGGGTTACATGGAGCCCACGCTACATTTCAGAGGTTGATGGACCTAATCTTGAGGCCACATCGTGACTATGCTGCTGCTTACCTTGATGACGTGGTAATTTTTTCATCTGATTGGAGAAGTCACCTCTGGAAGGTACAGGCCGTGATAGACTCCATTAGTGATGCTGGCCTAACCGTAAACCATGAGAAATGTGCAGTAGGTCTAGAGGAACCAAAATACCTGGGCTACATTATTGGTAAAGAGCTGGTTAAATCCCTGATCAATAAAGTAGAGGCGATACAAAACTTGCCTAGGCCCTTAACAAAAAAAAACAAGTCAGGGCTAGGGTTGGACGATATCAAAAATATTCATAACGATATAAATTTTGGACGATAACGATATAATTTTTTTTATTGCGATAACGATATATATCGCAATAAATACCAGTTTAAAAGAAAAAAACACAAGGAGACGTTATACTGTATGGGGGCAGCCACAAGGAGACATTATACTGTATGGGGGCAGCCACGAGGAGACGTTATACTGTATGGGGGCAGCCACAAGGAACGTTATATACTGTATGGGGCAGCCACAAGGAGACGTTATACTGTATGGGGCAGCCACAAGGAGACGTTATACTGTATGGGGGCAGCCACAAGGAGAGGTTATACTGTATGGGGGCAGCCACAAGGAGAGGTTATACTGTATGGGGGCAGCCACAAGGAGAGGTTATACTGTATGGGGGCAGCCACAAGGAGACGTTATACTGTATGGGGGCCACAAGGAGACGTTACACTGTATGGGGGCCACAAGGAGACGTTACACTGTATGGGGGCCACAAGGAGACATTATACTGTATGGGGGGCCACAAGGAGACGTTACACTGTGTGGGGGCCACAAGGAGATGTTACACTGTATGAGGGCCACAATGAGATGTTATACTGTAGGGGGGCCACAAGGAGACATTATACTGTATGGGGGGCCACAAGGAGACGTTACACTGTGTGGGGGCCACAAGGAGACGGTACACTGTATGGGGGCAACAAGGAGACGTTATACTGTAGGGGGGCCACAAGGAGACATTATACTGTATGGGGGGGCCACAAGGAGACGTTATACTGTATGGGGGCCACAAGGAGATATACTGTATGGGGGGCCACAAGGAGAGGTTATACTGTATGGGGGGCCACAAGGAGACGTTACACTGTAGGGGGCGGGGGCTGCACCATTGACTGACTTAACGAAAGGCCCTAAGTCAGTAATGGTGAAGTGGACCCCAGAGGCAGAAAAGGCCCTTCAAAGGCTAAAGTCCTCCCTCTGTCAACAGCCAGTGCTCATTTCCCCGGATTTCGGAAAAGAGTTTCTGGTCCAGACTGAGGAGGAGCACCCAGTGATGTACCTAAGCAGGAGGTTGACCCCGGCAGAAAAAAACTATGCCATAGTGGAACGAGAATGTCTAGCCATTAAATGGGCTCTGGAGTCACTTAAAGAGGACCTTTCACCGATTCTTACCCTATGAACTAAGTATACAGACATGTGGAGCAGCGCCCGGGGATCTCTCTGCACTTACTATTATCCCCGGGCGCCGCTCTGTTCTCCTGCTATGCCCTCCGGTATCTCCGTTCCCTAAGTTATGGTAGGCGGAGTCTGCCCTAGCGCTGGCCAATCGCATTGCAGAGCTCACAGCCTGGGAGAAAATAACCTCCCAGGCTGTGAGCTCTGCGCTGCGATTGGCCAGCGCTAGGGCAGACTCCGCCTACCATAACTTAGGGACTGGAATCTCCGCCTACTATAACTTAGTGAGCGGAGATACCGGAGGGCATAGCAGGAGAACGGAGCGGCGCCCGGGGATAATAGTAAGTGCAGGGAGATCCCCGGGCGCCGCTCTACATGTCTGTATACTTAGTTCATAGGGTAAGAATCGGTGAAAGGTCCTCTTTAAATATTACCTGCTGGGTAGAAAATTTCTGTTGGTAACAGATCACGCTTCTTTAACTTGGATGAAACAAAACAGGGGGGAAAACGCAAGAGTGACCAGGTGGAAATTACAGGGGAACTCAGGTGCTTTATCTAGGATACACTGTTTGTTGGCCAAAAATACCCAGGTCTCCGGTCTGGAGAAGAGGGGGGGATATGTAGTAAGGTGAAGAGAAACGTGTATGGTAAAATCCTGGAAGTGGTGTATATCCCACCCAGGTTCCTCAACTGGGTGAGGTAAATGAAATCCAGAAAGTTAAAATGGTCTCGACAATGTGTAGGTTGCTGAGACAGTTTTGTTAAGTTTATAGGCCGGATTTTATTGGACTGGGGAAGGTACGCTTGGTAGAGGGACCTCCCCAGTCCACCCCATTCCAGGGCAGGTTTTCCCCTAGCCTGAGGGATCCCCAGCTGAGATTGTTAAGGGGAAATAAAACACAGTCCAGGCTGTCAGTCTGGGGAGAGTGATGCCTCGAGAAAGTCTGGGAAGCTGGCTGCCCTGCAGGCTAGAGAAGCCGATTTCTCTGTGTCACCTGTGTTCAATAGGTGAGCTAGGATCTTCACTGTATTTGCCAGAGCCCAGACGTGCAGGTTTATTTTGGTTTGGTTTATGTTTTTTTGGTGCTGGACGTTCACCTTACCCAGTGAGCTATAACTGGGGTTTGCCTGTAAAGCCGGAGTGTAATGAAAAATAAAGCATCATTTGGACTTTAACCCTGTGGTCTGCAAGAGAATTTGTCACCACCGCCCTGCTTGAGAAAGCAATCGCTTACAATATAATAAGTCTCTCTCTATAGAGTATATATACACTGCTCAAAAAAATAAAGGGAACACAAAAATAACACCTAGATCTGAGTTAATTAAATATTCTTCTGAAATACTTTGTTCTTTACATAGTTGAATGTGCTGACAACAAAATCACACAAAAATAAAAAAATGGAAATCAAATTTTTCAACCCATGGAGGTCTGGATTTGGAGTCACACTCAAAATTAAAGTGGAAAAACACACTACAGGCTGATCCAACTTTGATGTAATGTCCTTAAAACAAGTCAAAATGAGGCTCAGTAGTGTGTGTGGCCTCCACATGCCTGTATGACCTCCCTACAATGCCTGTGCATGCTCCTGATGAGGTGGCGGACGGTCTCCTGAGGGATCTCTTCCCAGACCTGGACTAAAGCATCTGCCAACTCCTGGACAGTCTGTGGTGCAACGTGACGTTGGTGGATAGAGCGAGACATGATGTCCCAGATGTGCTCAATTGGATTGAGGTCTGGGGAACGGGCGGGCCAGTCCATAGCATCAATGCCTTCGTCTTGCAGGAACTGCTGTCACACTCCAGCCACATGAGGTCTAGCATTGTCTTGCATTAGGAGGAACCCAGGGCCAACCGCACCAGCATATGGTCGCACAAGGGGTCTGAGGATCTCATCTCGGTACCTAATGGCAGTCAGGCTACCTCTGGCGAGCACATGGAGGGCTGTGCGGCCCTCCAAAGAAATGCCACCCCACACCATTACTGACCCAATGCCAAACGGGTCATGCTGGAGAATGTTGCAGGCAGCAGAACGTTCTCCACGGCGTCTCCAGACTCTGTCACGTCTGTCACATGTACTCAGTGTGAACCTGCTTTCATCTGTGAAGAGCACAGGGCGCCAGTGACGAATTTGCCAATCTTTGTGTTCTCTGGAAAATGCCAAACGTCCTGCACGGTGTCGGGCTGTAAGCACAACCCCCACCTGTGGCCGTCAGGCCCTCATATCACCCTCATGGAGTCTGTTTCTGACCGTTTGAGCAGACACATGCACATTTGTGGCCTGCTGGAGGTCATTTTGCAGGGCTCTGGCAGTGCTCCTCCTGTTCCTCCTTGCACAAAGGTGGAGGTAGCGGTCCTGCTGCTGGGTTGTTGCCCTCCTACGGCCTCCTCCACGTCTCCTGATGTACTGGCCTGTCTCCTGGTAGCGCCTCCATGCTCTGGACACTACGCTGACAGACACAGCAAACCTTCTTGCCATAGCTCACATTGATGTGCCATCCTGGATAAGCTGCACTACCTGAGCCACTTGTGTGGGTTGTAGACTCCGTCTCATGCTACCACTAGAGTGAAAGCACCGCCAGCAGTCAAAAGTGACCAAAACATCAGCCAGGAAGCATAGGAACTGAGAAGTGGTCTGTGGTCACCACCTGCAGAACCACTCCTTTATTGGGGGTGTCTTGCTAATTTCCTATAATTTCCACCTGTTGTCTATCCCATTTGCACAACAGCATGTGAAATTGATTGTCACTCAGTGTTGCTTCCTAAGTGGACAGTTTGATTTCACAGAAGAGTGATTGACTTGGAGTTACATTGTGTTGTTTAAGTGTTCCCTTTATTTTTTTGAGCAGTGTATATATATAATTCAATTTCAGGTACTGTGAGAGTAGATGCTGTACGTGCGTGCTTTTTGCACCTGCTTAGCGCTGATCAGTAACGTCCATTTTACCGATCAGTCTGCTTAGTTTACTGTGCAGATTTTGAGTCTGCCAGCGAGGGAGAAGAGGACGCCACTTTCCTCTACTCCTCTACCCCCTTCATCATCCGCTGATGAGGGACCCTCTAGTAGATGCCCCTGAACAACAGCTGAGGCAGATCCCCAGTGTGAGCCCATATCGACCCCACCCCCTAATGATTATCAGCCCCAAATTCCAGAGTTTGCAGGAAACTCTAGAATCCAAATTGACTGCATGGGCTTCACAGACATGGATTTTTTCAAAATCTTTTTCAGTGAAGATTTAGCACATTTTATCGTGGTCCAAACAAATTCATATGCCCAGCAGTTTATTACCCAGAACCCCACATCGTCATACGCAAGACATCTTGTTTGGACCACAGTTACAGCAGCAGAAATGAAAATCTTCTGGGGGCTTGTGCTGCATATGTGGCTTTTTAAAAAAAAACTGAAATTAGACAGTATTGTAATGTGGATGTCTTATATTACACTCCAATATTCAGTAATGCCATGGCCCGGAATAGATTTGAGTTGATTCTGAAATTTTTGCATTATAATGATAATGCACAGTGTCTGCCCCAAAATGACCCAACATTTGATCAGCTTTTTAAAATTAGGCCCATCCTTGACCACTTCAGCACCAAGTTTCCTGAAGTGTACATCACAGAACAAAATATCTGTATAGATGAGTCCCTGGTACATTTCAAGGGGAGGGTAAGATTCCGCTAGTGCCTGCCCAGCAAGCGAGCAACGTATGGCATAAAAATGTATAAACTCTGTGAGAGTAGCTCCGGGTACACCTATAGGTTCCAGGTTTATGAAGGGAATGACTCCCGGATTGAATCCACCAGAATGCCAACCTGTCCTTGGAGTTAGTGGGAAACTAGTGTGGGATTTACTGCTCCCACTGCTGGATAAGGGTTAACACCTCTATGTGGATACCTATTACACCAGCTTACCCCTATTCAAGTCCCTAACTGCCAGAGGTACTGTGGCTTGTGGCACAGTATGAAAAAATCAAAGAGGCCTCCCTAGATCCCTTGTAGGGCAACCACTAGAAAGGGTGAAAGTAGGGCTCTCCTCCATGAGAGCATGCTGGTGGTTAACCCTTTCATGACCAAAGGTCATTGGTGCCCCAGTGTCCAGGTCAAAATTTACCACTTTATGTGGTAATAGCTTTGGAACACTTTTATTTATCCAAGCCATTCTGAGATTGTTTTCTCGTGACACATTGTACTTCATGACAGTCATAAATTTGAGTCAATATATTTCACCTTTATTTATGAAAAAATCCCAAATGTACCAAAAATTTTGAAAAATTCGCAATTTTAAAAATTTCTATTTTTCTGCTTCTAAAACAGAAAGTGATACCTCATAAAATATGTATTACTTAACATTCCCCATATGTATACTTTATGTTGGCATCATTTTGGAAAGGTCATTTTTATTTTTTTAGGACGTTACAAGGCTTAGTTTAGAAGCAATTCTTAAAATTTTTAAGAAAATTTCCAAAACCCACTTTTTAAGGACCAGTTCAAGTCTGAAGTCACTTTGTGGGGCTTACATAGTGGATACCCCCCATAAATGACCCCATTGTAGAAACTACACCCCTCAAGTTACTCAAAACTGATTTTACAAACTTTGTTAACCCTTTAGGTGTTCCACAAGAATTAAAGGAAAATGGAGATGAAATTTCTAAATTTCACTTTTTTGGCAGATTTTCCATTATATAAAAAAAAATTCTTTAACACATTGAGGGTTAACAGCTAAACAAAACTCAATATTTATTAGCCTGATTCTGCGATTTACAGAAACACCCCACATATGGTCGTAAACTGATGTAAGGGCACACGGCAGGGCGCAGAAGGAAAGGAGAGCCATATGGTTTTTGGAAGGCAGATTTTGCTGGATTGGTTTTTAGATGCCATTTGAAGCCCCCCTGAGGTACCCTTACAGTAGAAACTCCCAAAAAGTGACCCCATTTCGGAAACTACGAGATAAGGTGCCAGTTTTGATGGTACTATTTTGGGGTACATATGATTGTTAATTGCTCTATATTACATTTTTTGTGAGGCAAGGTAACAAAAAAATGGCTGTTTTGGCACCGTTTTGTTATTTTTTATATTTTACAAGATTCATCTAACAGGGTAGATCATGTGCTATTTTTATAGAGCAGGTTGTTACAGACGCAGTGATATAAAATATGTCTACTTTGTTTGTTTGTTTGTTTGTTTCAGTTTTACATAATAAAGCATTTTTGAAAAAGAAATAATGTTTTTGTGTGTCCATTTTCTAAACGCCATATATATATTTTTTTTCTGCCGATCGTCTTGTGCAGGGGCTCGTTTTTTGCAGAAAGAGTTGAGGTTTTTATTGGTACCATTTTTGGGTACATATGATTTTTTGATCATTCATTATTACACTGTATGGGGCAAGGTGACCAAAGAATTGGCTGTTTTGGAACAGTTTTTATTTATTTATTTTTACAGCGTTCATCTGAGGGGTTAGGTCATGTGACACTTTTATAGAGCAGATTGTTACGGACGTGGTAATACCTAATATGTATACTTTTTCTTATTTATTTAAGTTTTACACAATAATTACATTTCTGAAACCCAAATTTTTTTTCGTGTCTCCATAGTCTGAGAGCCATAGCTTCTTTCTTTTTTGGGCGATTGTCTTAACCACCTCAGCCCCCATAGCTTAAACACCCTTAAAGGGTTTCTATCACTTCGTATGACATAATTAGCTTTCAGACACTAGCGATCCGCTAGTGTCTGCTCTGGCCAACCATCCTAATATAACTGTTTATTGGGCAGCCGTTTTGCTAAAAAAATAACTTTTATAAATATGCTAATGAGCCTCTAGGTGCTATGTGGGCGTCATTAGCACCTAGAGGCTCCGTCTACCTTCATACACAGCCACCGCCCAGCGCGTCCCTCCAGCCCGCCCATCTCCTGCTGAATGCGATCCTCCGTGTGACGCAACGGACGAATTCTCGCGCATGCGCCGTGCGCGGCTGTATTCGGCGCATGCGCAGTGAATGTCTGACCACTTCCCTGCTCAGACATCTCCACTGCGCCTGCGCCGATGACGTCATAGTGCTCCAAGGAACAGGCGCAGTGGAGATGTCTGAGCAGGGAAGCGGTCAGACATTCACTGCGCATGCGCCGAATACAGCGCGCACGGCGCATGCGCGAGAATTCGTCCGTTGCGTCACACGGAGGATCGCATTCAGCAGGAGATGGGCGGGCTGGAGGGACGCGCTGGGCGGTGGCTGTGTATGAAGGTAGACGGAGCCTCTAGGTGCTAATGACGCCCACATAGCACCTAGAGGCTCATTAGCATATTTATAAAAGTTATTTTTTTAGCAAAACGGCTGCCCAATAGACAGTTATATTAGGATGGTTGGCCAGAGCAGACACTAGCGGATCGCTAGTGTCTGACAGCTAATTATGTCATACGAAGTGATAGAAACCCTTTAATGACCAGGCTACTTTTTACACTTCTGCACTACATAGAAACATAGAAACATAGAATGTGTCGGCAGATAAGAACCATTTGGCCCATCTAGTCTGCCCAATATACTGAATACTATGGATAGCCTCCGGCCCTATCTTATATGAAGGATGGCCTTATGCCTATCCCATGCATGCTTAAACCCCTTCACTGTATTTGCAGCTACCACTTCTGCAGGAAGGCTATTCCATGCATCCACTACTCTCTCAGTAAAGTAATACTTCCTTATATTACTTTTAAACCTTTGCCCCTCTAATTTAAAACTGTGTCCTCTTGTGGTAGTTTTTCTTCTTTTAAATATGCTCTCTTCCTTTACCGAGTTGATTCCCTTTATGTATTTAAAAGTTTCTATCATATCCCCTCTGTCTCTTCTTTCTTCCAAGCTATACATATTAAGGTCCTTTAACCTTTCCTGGTAAGTTTTATCCTGCAATCCATGTACTAGTTTAGTAGCTCTTCTCTGAACTCTCTCTAGAGTATCTATATCCTTCTGGAGATATGGCCTCCAGTACTGCGCACAATACTCCAAGTGAGGTCTCACCAGTGTTCTGTACAGCGGCATAAGCACTTCACTCTTTCTACTGCTTATACCTCTCCCATTACATCCAAGCATTATGGTGGCATTTCGTGCTGCTCTATTACATTGTCTTCCCACCTTTAAGTCTTCTGAAATAATTACTCCTAAATCCCTTTCCTCAGATACTGAGGTCAGGACTGTGTCAAATATTCTATATTCTGCCCTTGGGTTTTTACGCCCCAGGTGCATTATCTTGCACTTATCCACATTAAATTTCAGTTTCCAGAGTTCTGACCATTCTTCTAGTTTTCCTAAATCCTTTAACATTTGGCGTTTCCCTCCAGGAACATCAACCCTGTTACATATCTTTGTGTCATCAGCAAAAAGACAAACCTTACCAGCGAGGCCTTTTGCAATATCACTTATGAAGATATTAAACAAAATCGGTCCCAGTACAGATCCCTGTGGAACCCCACTGGTAACATTACCTTGTTTTGAATGTTCTCCATTGACTACAACCCTCTGTTGTCTGTCACTCAGCCACTGCCTAATCCACTCAACAATATGGGAGTCCATGCTCAATGACTGCAGTTTATTGATAAGTCTTCTATGTGGGACAGTGTCAAAAGCCTTACTAAAATCTAGATATGCGATGTCTACTGCACCTCCACCGTCTATTATTTTATTCACCCAGTCAAAAAAATCTATAAGATTTGTTTGACATGATCTCCCTGAAGTAAACCCATGTTGTTTTTCATCTTGCAATCCATGGGATTTTAGATGTTCCACAATCCTATCCTTTAATAGGGTTTCCATTAATTTGCCTACTATTGATGTCAGACTCACTGGTCTATAGTTGCTCGATTCCTCCCTACTACCTTTCTTGTGAATGGGCACGACATTTGCCAATTTCCAATCTTCCGGGACGACTCCTGTTACTAATGATTGGTTAAATAAATCTGTTAACGGTTTTGCCAGCTCACCACTAAGCTCTTTTAATAATTTTGGGTGTATCTCATCAGGCCCCTGTGACTTATCGGTCTTCACCTTAGACAGCAAACTTAGAACATCTTCCTCTGTAAAGATACATGCATCAAACGATTTAATAGTCATTCTTTCTAGTGGAGGTCCTTCTCCTTTTTCTTTTGTAAAAACTGAACAGAATCATTAAGGCAGTCGGCTAGCCCTTTATTCTCTTCTACATACCTTCCGTCCTTTGTTTTTAATTTAGTTATTCCTTGTTTTAATTTCCTTTTTTCATTTATATATCTGAAGAATGTCTTATCCCCTTTTTTCATAGACTGAGCTAGTTTTTCTTCTGCCTGCGCTTTAGAAGTTCTTATAACTTGCTTGGCCTCTCTCTGCCTAATCTTGTAGATTTCCTTATCTTCATTGCTCTGGGTTTTTTTATAATTACAAAATGCTAGCTTTTTATTTTTAATGATTTGGGCCACTTCTGCTGAGTACCACATTGGTCTCCTCCTTTTTTTGCTTTTACTGACGAGTCTAATGCAATTTTCTGTTGCCTTCAATAATGCACCTTTTAAGTAGTCCCATTTCTCCTGGACTCCATGTAATCCGTTCCAGTCTGATAAGGACTCATTTATGACTAATTTCATTTTTGAAAAGTCTGTTTTTCTAAAATCTAAAACTTTTGTTTTTGTGTGGTGGGACTCTTTCACAGTTCTTATATTAAACCACACTGACTGGTGATCACTAGATCCCAAGGTTTCGCCTACAATGACATCATATACAGAATCCCCGTTTGTGAATACCAAATCCAAAATGGCCTCCCTCCGGGTTGGCTCCTCAACCACTTGTTGTAGAGATAACCCCAGTAGGGAATTTAGAATATCTGTACTCCTGGTAGAACTTGCTATTTTGGTTTTCCAGTTTATATCTGGAAGATTGAAATCTCCCATAATGATAACTTCTCCTTTCATTGTCATTTTAGCTATTTCTTCAACTAGTAGATCATCTAGTTCTTTAACTTGACCAGGTGGTCTATATATCACACCTACACGAGTTACTGCATGGTTAGCAAACTGCAACGTAACCCAAATTGACTCTATGTTGGCCTCACCAACTTGTATTAGGTTAGATTTAATGCTATCTTTCACATACAGGGCCACTCCTCCTCCTTTCTTGCCTTCTCTGTCTCTTCTGTATAAAGAGTACCCTGGTATGGTTATGTCCCAGTCATTTCTTTCATTAAACCATGTCTCCGTAACAGCCACTAAATCTACATTCTCAGATGCCATTATTGACTACTACTACACTACACTACTATTGACTACTACTACACTACTTTCACCGTTTATTGCTCGGTCATGCAACTTACCACCCAAATGAATTTTACCTCCTTTTCTTCTCACTAATAGAGCTTTCATTTGGTGGTATTTCATTGCTGCTGACATTTTTACTTTTTTTTGTTATTAATCAAAATTTAACGATTTTTTTGGCAAAAAAATGACATTTTTCACTTTCAGTTGTAAAATTTTGCAAAAAAAACAACATCCATATATAAATTTTTCTCTAAATTTATTGTTCTACATGTCTTTGATAAAAAAAAAAATGTTTGGGTAAAAAAAAAAATGGTTTGGGTAAAAGTTATAGCGTTTACAAACTATGGTACAAAAATGTGAATTTCTGCTTTTTGAAGCAGCTCTGACTTTCTGAGCACCTGTCATGTTTCCTGAGGTTCTACAATGGCCAGACAGTACAAACACCCTACAAATGACCCCATTTCGGAAAGTAGACACCCTAAGGTATTCGCTGATGGGCATAGTGAGTTCATAGAACTTTTTATTTTTTGTCACAAGTTAGCGGAAAATTATGATTTTTTTCTTTTATTTTTTTTTCTTACTAAGTCTCATATTCCAAAAAATAAAACTTCCATGAACTCACTATGCCCATCACGAAATACCTTGGGGTGTCTTCTTTCCAAAATGGGGTCACTTGTGGGGTAGTTATACTGCCCTGGCATTCTAGGGGCCCTAATGCGTGGTAAGTAGTTTGAAATCAGAATCTGTAAAAAATGGCCGGTGAAATCCTAAAGGTGCTCTTTGGAATATGGACCCCTTTGCCCACCTAGGCTGCAAAAAAGTGTCACACATGTGGTATTGCCGTACTCAGGAGAAGTTGGGCAATGTGTTTTGGGGTGTCATTTTACATATACCCATGCTGGGTGAGAGAAATAGCTCGGCCACATCGGAGCCCCAGCTGTGTAATCCTGGGGCTCCGATCGGTTACCATGGCAGCCAGGACGCTATTGAAGCCCTGGCTGCCATGTTCAGCTCCCTGCTGCTGTGTGCACAAAGCACAGAGCAGCAGGGACAGTGTGAGATCCTATTCACCCTGATAGAGATCTATCAGGGTGAATAGGACAAGGGTTCTAGTGCCTAAGGGGGCTAAAAGTTAGTAAAAAAAAAAAAAACTAAAATATTAAGTATAAATGAAAAAGAAAGATTTACAAAAAAAAAAAAAATACACGTTAACAATAAACATATTAATTTTCAGCAGATTTGTGTATGAATTTTTTTTTTCAAAAAATGAAAATTCCCAGAATATCGGTATAAATTATCGGCTATCGTCCTGAAAGTTCACAAATTATCGGTATCGGCCCTAAAAAATCAATATCGGTCGATCCCTACTACTTACCACACATTAGGGCCCCTAGAATGCCAGGGCAGTATAACTACCCCACAAGTGACCCCATTTTGGAAAGAAGACACCCCAAGGTATTCCGTGAGGGGCATGGCGAGTTCCTCGATTTTTTTATTTTTTGTCACAAGTTAGCGGAAAATGATGATTTTCTTTTTTTTCTTACAAAGTCTCATATTCCACTAACTTGTGGCAAAAAAATAAAAACTTCCATGAACTCACTATGCCCATCACGAAATACCTTGGGATGTCTTCTTTCCAAAATAGGGTCACTTGTGGGGTAGTTATACTGCCCTGGCATTCTAGGGGCCCTAATGCGTGGTAAGTAGTTTGAAATCAGAATCTGTAAAAAATGGCCGGTGAAATCCTAAAGGTGCTCTTTGGAATGTGGGCCCCTTTGCCCACCTAGGCTGCAAAAAAGTGTCACACATGTGGTATCGCCGTACTCAGGAGAAGTTGGGCAATGTGTTTTGGGGTGTCATTTTACATATACCCATGCTGGGTGAGAGAAATATCTCGGCAAAAGACAACTTTTCCAATTTTTTTATACAAAGTTGGCATTTGACCAAGATATTTCTCTCACCCAGCATGGGTATATGTAAAATGACACCCCAAAACACATTCCCCAACTTCTCCTGAGTACGGCGATACCACATGTGTGACACTTTTTTGCAGCCTAGATGCGCAAAGGTGCCCAAATTCCTTTTAGGAGGGCATTTTTAGACATTTGGATCCCAGACTTCTTCTCACGCTTTAGGGCCCCTAAAACGCCAGGGCAGTATAAATACCCCACATGTGACCCCATTTTGGAAAGAAGACACCCCAAGGTATTCAATTAAGGGGCATGGCGAGTTCATAGAAAAAAAAAAAATTGGCACAAGTTAGCGGAAATTGATTTTTTGGGGTTTTTTCTCACAAAGTCTCCCTTTCCGCTAACTTGAGACAAAAATTTCAATCTTTCATGGATTCAATATGCCCCTCAGCGAATACCTTGGGGTGTCTTCTTTCCAAAATGGTGTTATTTGTGGGGTGTTCGTACTGCCCTGGCATTTGAGGGTCTCCGCAATCATCGGGGGCACCAGGACAGATCGGGGGCACCAGATCAGACAGATCAGAGCCTGAAACCGGCATTTTAGCACTGCCGCGATCCGATTGGTTAGTCTGCACAGACTAACCAATCATATCGATTGCCGGCAAGGGACCACTCTGATTGGTCCCTTGCAGGCATTACTGGACTGTATGCTGTCAGTGACAGCAGCAGGACAGGGGCAGAAGCTTTAATCCAAGCGCTTTGCAGCGCTTGGATTAAAGAGCTGGCTTGATGTTTATACACGTGGTAGCTGCACGGGCATGTGCAAATATCACGTATATAAACGGATTGCAGTCGTGAAGGGGTTAAGTACAAGGACAAGAGGGACATACTTGTACTGACCACCATTCACACTAACACAAGCTCCCCTGCTCCTGTACTAGGTACCACTACCACTGTCCCCAAACCAGACTGCATTCTGGACTACAACAGGCACATGGGCAGGGTTGATCTTTAAGATCAAGTTCTGATGCCCTACAGTGCCACACGAAAAACAAAAGTGTGGTACAAAAAGCTGTCTGTACACATTGTACAGATGGCAATGTACAATGTGTATGTGCTATTTAAGTCTAGAGGACACACAGGAACATTTCTTCACTTTCAAGAAGTAGTGATCAAGGCCCTATTTCTTCCAAACCAAGTAGAAGAGGGCCACAGTACTTCTGTAAGTTACAGTGGCCGTGTTGTATCAGGACAACATTTCCCAGGTGAACTGCCCTAGACAGCAAGAAAGGGAAGGACCCAAAAGAGATGCAGATTGTGTTGAAAAAGGGGGTTAGAAAGGACACCATTTACCACTGCAAAACCTGCCCTGCGAAACCTGGCCTGTGTATGAAGGAGTGTTTTTTAGAATCTACCACTCATCCATGGAATAATTTCATCCTTGATGCTCCCTGTAGTTTTACCACCTTAGGCCCCCTGCACACGATCAGGATTGCGTGCGGATTTTCCACGCGGATTTGCGTGCGGAAAATCCGCACCGTAGGTCATGTCCATTGTATTCTATGAGAATTTGAAATTCTCAATGCACACGATGCAGATTTTTTTCCGCGCGGATTTTGACCTGCGGTGCGGATTTAAAAATCCGCGACATGTCAATTAATTTTTTTTTTCCTGACCGGATTTTCTCCATTCACTTAGTGAAATCCGCACCAAATCCGCACGCAAATCCGTATGCAAATCCGCACCAATTAATGCGGATTGACCGCACAGATTTGCCTGCGAACACCTGCGGATTTCAGTGCGGATTCTCCGCACATGAATCCTGAACGTGTGCATGTACCCTTATATCTCTAATTTTGTCCGCATTGCTTACATATCCACTTTTCACCAACCAATACATATTCATTTCTGTGAGACACCTGTTTGGTAAAGAAAAACCCTTTCTACCACTTAAAATGTTCATACTGGGGTGCTCTTTCCAAAATGGGGTCACTTCTTGGAGTTTTTAATTGCTGGGCAACTTAGGAATTTTTTAAAATGAGACATGGCACCTAAAATTCATGTCTGTCTATTCAGGGCTGTTTGCAAAATCCATATTTTATAGATTGCTTGCTGTGCGCTAATACAGTGAGCTACAAGCACATAAGGGGTAATATACCAAAAAAGGCTGAGACCAGCAATTATGTGTACCGCACGGTAGGGAAATGCAGAGAAATGTGGATGAAACCCCCCCCCCCCCCCCCCCCCCCCCCCAAGCCAGTACGTATAGCAATACATAATTGTTGCATATAGTTGCCACTGCCTGTGTGGTCCACCGAAAATGTATCAAAAAGGGGATGAAACAATCGCTGTGCTTGATGTCAGTCTCAACACGGATTGCACGACTACACCACTGGTCTAAAAATACCAACCCTGGGTGGCTTGAGGAGACCAATAAGCATAATACTATACAGGATAACACTTACCCATATGACCCACCCTTTATACCCGCCCCATCTACATAAACCAATCAGGTACAACAATCAACTCCCTCCCATCCTGCACCTGAAAAGCGCTACCATCCATCACATTGCACACACGCACAGTGGACGTCATGCGTGATGTCACCACCGCGCATGCGCATTCGACCAGACCACCTGATGGTGGAACGCCCCAACCACGCCCCCGGCCCACGCCACACCAGCTCTGCGCAGCGAACCGGATATGACGTCTGGAACGGAAGCGAGGATGACGCGCCCCCAACAACCATATGATCCGGACACAGCGTCTGCAGCTGCCCAGCAACGGT